>NW_026526721.1:83169654-84658404 GCF_024362965.1 Panthera pardus
TGGACAAGAGAAAAACCTCAGACCCAGACGGAGAGGGATCCCATCTCTAACTGCGGGGCTTTCTTCAGACTGGGGCTGGCTGCCCTGTTCGTGCACCTGGGGAGGAGGGGAGCTACCCCCGGGTTCAGTGGTAGGTCAGGGGCGCAGTCACAGTAGGAGAAAGCGGTCACCTCCTCGAAGTGCTGCAGCACAAGACAAAGCCTGCCTGCGTCTGCCACCCCCATGCTCAGTGGCTAGGTCAGGGGCGCAGTCCACAGTAGGAGAAAGCGACCCCTTCCCTGGAGTGCTGCAACATGGAACAAAAACAGCCAGGACCACATATCGGATGGCATAGAGAGGTGCTTCCCCAGTGCCAGGGCGCATGGAGTGGGAGTTTAAATCCCAGCCAATCACTGGGGCACGGGAATTGGTGGAGCGAGAAAGACTGCCCCGTCTGTGCCCATGGCACAGTGAGGATGACTCCAACGGAGTCCACCGGGTCAGAGGGGGGGGGGGGGGGGGGGCGTAGCCATTTTTCTCCCCACCACCAAGGTGAGGCCTCAGAGATGGGTCCATGGGGCTCCCCGTGGAGGCGGGACCTGCCTATACCAAACCACGCCCCTCCACGCGGGGTAAGTGTGTGTCTACTGGAGCAGCATAGACACTGAGGAACCAGACCGACCAGTCTTCCAGACCAGTGCTTCTACATTACCTGGATTAATTCTAGGACAATTCTTATTATTTAGATACATTCTACCTTCCTTTTCTCCTTATCTCTTTCCTCCTCTAGGCCGGTTACTCTGGTTCTTGGTTTGTTTAAGCAGACATATTTAATCCATTCTCTTGATACATGTTCTACACCTCCTTCTTTACTTTCCTTTCTCTCTCTCTCTCTGGAATACTCAAGCTGTATAGTTTCTCTGTCTACATAACTTTATCATCGTTTCTCCCCCCCCCCCCCCCTTCTTTATTTTCCTTTCTCTCTCTCTGGATTAAGCCATTTAGTCTCTCTGCCTGCTCAATGTTTATTTTTTCTTTTCCCCACCCCTGTCATTTCTCTCTTTGTATGTGCTCTTCCATCAGCACCGCCTCCACCCTATTCTTTACTTATAGTTGGTGTTTTTGGTTTTTTGCTTTTGGATTGTTTGTTTGTTTTATTTGTCTGTTTGTGTGTTTTTGTTTGCTGTTTGTTTGTTTGTTTGTTTTCCTTTCCAGGGCTACTTCAAGGAACAAATCAAAGCACACCTGGGAGGGTCCAAAACATCACTACAAGTAGGGAAATAAAATAACCAAAGTCACAATAACGGAGAGCAAGTAACACCCTCCAAAAAAACACCTCCTGAAGGGCCAGACCCTGTATGGTGTATGGCCCCCCTTTAATATAGCAGTGCTCACAGGTGCAGAGCACGTAACAAGCTTTTAAAACTCATAAGGGACAGAAAATTAGCCAAACTGATGACATGGAAGAATTCTCCTTAAGAGAAATTCCAGGAAGAAGTGACAGCTAAAGAATTGATCAAATCAGATATAAGCAATATAACTGAACAAGAATTTAGGATAATAGTCATAAAATTAATTGCTGGGATTCAAAAAGGCATAGAAGACAGCAGAGAATCTATTGCTGCAGAGATCAAGGAACTAAAAAATAGTCATGATGAATTTAAAAATGCAATAAGTGAGATGCAAGATAAAATGGAGGTGGCCACAGCATAGATTGAAGAGGCAAAGGGGAGAATAGGTGAATTAGAAGATAAAATTATGGAAAAAGAGGAAACTGAGAAAAAGAGAGATTAAAAAATCCAGGATCATGAGGGGAGAATTAGGGAACTAAGTGATGCAATCAAATGGAACAATATCTGTATCATAGGAATTCCAGAAGAAGAAGAAGAGAGAGAGGAAGGGGCTGAAGGTGTACTTGAACAAATCATAGCTGACAACTTCCCCAATCTGGGGAAGGAAACAGACATTGAAACGGAAGAGGCACAGAGAACTCCCTTCAGACATAACTTGAATCAATCTTCTGCATGACATATCATAGTGAAACTGGCAAAATACAAGAATAAAGAGAGAATTCTGAAAGCAGCTAGAGATAAACAGGACTTAACATGCAAAGGTAGACACGTAAGGGTAGTAGCAGACCTATCTACTGAAACTTGGCAGTCCAGAAAGGAATGGCAGGAAATCTTCAATGTGATGAACAGAAAAAATATGCAGCTGAGAATCCTTTATCCAGCAAGTCTGTCATTCAGAATAGAAGGAGAGATAAAGGTCTTCCCAAACAAACAAAAGCTAAAGGAATTCATCACCACTAAACCAGCCCTACAAGAGATCCTAAGGGGGATTCTGTGAGTGAAATGTTGCAAGGACCACAAAGTACCAGAGACATCACTACAAGCATGAAACCTACAGACATCACAATGACTCCAAACCCATATCTTTCAATAATAACACTGAATGTAAATGGACTAAACGTTCTAATCAAAAGACATAGGGTAACAGAATGGATAAAAAGACAAGATCCATCTATTTGCTGTCTAAAAGAAACCCATTTTAGACCTGAGAACACCTTCAGATTGAAAGTGAGGGGATGGAGAGCTATCTATCATGCTACTGGAAGTCAAAAGAAAGCTGGAGTAGCCATACTTATTTCAGACAAACTAGACTTTAAATTAAAGGTTGTAACAAGAGATGAAGAAGGGCATTATATAATAATTACAGAGTCTATCCATCAGGAAGAGCTAACAATTATGAATGTTTATGCACCGAATTCAGAAGCACCGAAATATATAAAACAATTAATCTCAAACATAAGCAGTCTTATTGGTAAGAATGTGGTAATTACAGGGGACTTTAATACTCCACTTACAACAATGGACAGATCATCTAGACAGAAAGTCATTAAAGAAACTATGGCCCTGAATGATACACTGGACCAGATGGACTTGACAGATACATTTAGAACTATACATCCTGAAACAGCAGAATTTACTTTCTTCTTGAGTGCACGTGGAACGTTCTCCAAGATAGATCACATACTGAGTCACAAAACAGCCCTCAATAAATATAAAAGAATTGAGGCCATACCATACACACTTTCAGATCACACTGCTATGAAACTTGAAATCAACCACAGGAAAAAGTCTGGAAAACCTCCAGAAGCATGGAGGTTAAAGAAAAGCCTCCTAAGAACAAATGGGTCAACCAGACAATTAGAGAAGATATTAAAAAATATATGGAAACAAACGAAAATGAAAACACCACAATCCAAACCCGCTGGAATGCAGCAAAGTCAGTCCTAAGAGTAAAATTCATTGCAATCCAGGCCTATCTCAAGAAACAAGAAAAATCCCAAATACGAAATCTAACAGCACACATAAAGGAACTAGAAGCAGAACAGCAAAGACACCCCAAGCCCAGCAGAAGAAGAGAAATAATAAAGATCAGAGCAGAAATAAACAATATAGAATCCAAAAAAAAAAAAAAAAGTAGAACAGATCAATGAAACTAAGAGTTGTTTTTTTGAAAAAATAAACAAAATTGATAAACTTCTAGCCAGGCTTCTCAAAAAGAAAAGAGACAGGACTCAAGTAGATACAATCACGAATGAAAATGGATTTATCACAACCAATCACTCAGAAATACAAGCAATTAGCAGGGAATACTATGAAAAATTATATGCCAGCAAATTGGACAACCTGGAAGAAATGGACAAATTCCTAGACATCCACACACTACCAAAACTCAAATGGGAAGAGATAGGAAATTTGAACAGACCCATAACTAGTGTAGAAATTGAATCAGTTATCAAAAATCTCAAAAATGAGAGTTCTGGACCAGATGGCTTCCCCGGGGAATTCTACCAGACATTTAAAGCAGAGTTAATACCGATTCTTCTCAAGCTGTTCCAAAAAATAGAAATGGAAGGAAAACTTCCAGACTCATTCTATGAAGCCAGCATTACTTTGATTCCCAAACCAGACAGACACCCAGGCAAAAAAGAGAACTACAGGCCTGATGACTATGAATGCAAAAATTCTCAACAAGATACTAGCAAATTGAATTCAACAGCATAAAAAGAATTATTCACCACGATCAAGTGGGATTCATTCCTGGGCTGCAGGATTTGTTCAATATTCACAAATCAATCAATGTGATACATCACATTAATAAAAGGAAGGCTAAGAACCAAATGATCTTGTCAATAGATGCAGAAAAAGCATTTGACAAAATTCAGCATCCTTTCTTAATAAAAGCCCTCGAGAAAGTAGGGATAGAAGGAACATACTTAAACATCATAAAAGCCATTTATGAAAAGCCCACAGATAATATCATCCTCAATGGGGAAAAACTGAGAGCTTTCCCCCTGAGATCAGGAACACGACAGGGATGTCCACTCTCACTGCTGTTGTTTAACATAGTGTTGGAAGTTCTAGCATCAGCAATCAAACAACAAAAGGAAATCGAAAGCGTCAAAATTGGCAAAGATGAAGTCAAGCTTTCACTTTTTGCAGATGACATGATATTATATGGAAAATCTGATAGACTCCACCAAAAGTCTGCTAGAACTGATACATGAATTCAGCAAAGTCACAGGATACAAATTTAATGTACAGAAATCAGTTGCATTCTTATACACTAATAATGAAGCAACAGAAAGACAAATAAAGAAACTGATCCCATTCACAATTGCACCAAGAATCATAAAATACCTAGGAATAAACCTAACCAAAGATGTAAAAGATCTGTATGCTGAAAACTATAGAACACTTATGAAAGAAATTGAAGAAGATACAAAGAAATGGAAAAACATTCCATGCTCATGGATTGGAAGAATAAATATTGTTAAAATGTCAATACTACCCAAAACAATCTACACATTCAATGCAATCCCAATTAAAATTGCACTAGCATTCGTCTCAAAGCTAGAACAAACAATCCTAAAATTTGTAAGGAACCACAAAAGACCCAGAATAACCAAAGTAATGTTGAAAAAGAAAACCAAAGTGGGAGGCATCACAATCCCACACTTTAGCCTCTACTACAAAGCTGTAATCATCAAGACAGTATGGTATTGGCCCCAAAACAGACACATAGACCAATGAAATAGAATAGACGACCCAGAATTGGACTCACAAATATACGGCCAACTAATCTTTGACAAAGCTAGAAATAGTATCCAATGGAAAAAAGACAGTCTCTTTAGCAAATGGTGCTGGGAGAACGGGACAGCAACGTGCAGAAGAATGAAACTAGATCCCTTTGCTACACCATACACAAAAATAAACCCAAAATGGACGAAAGACCTGAATGTGAGACAGGAAACCATCAAAGCTCTAGAGGAGAAAACAGGAAAAAGTTCCTGTTTGACCTACGCCACAGCAATTTCTTGCTCAACACGTCTCCAAAGGCAATGTAATTAAAAGCAAAAATGAACTATTGGGATCTCATCAAGATAAAAAGCTTCTGCACTAAAAACAACAAAACTAAAAGGCAACTGGTGGAATGGAAAAAGATATTTATAAATGACATATCAGATAAAGGGTTAGTATCCAAAATCTATAAAGAACTTACCAAAACACCCAGAAAAACAAATAATACAGTGAAGAAATGGGCAGAAGACATGGAGCGACAGTTTTCCAAAGAAGACATCCAGATGGCCAACAGACACATGAAAAGATGCTCAATGACACTCATCATCAGGGAAATACAAATCAAAACCACACTGAGATACCACCTCACACCAGTCAGAGTGGCTAAAATTAACAAATCACAAGACTATAGATGCTGGCGAGGGTGTGGAGAAATGGGAACCCTCTTGCACTGTTGTTGGGAATGCAAACTAGTGCAGTCACTCTGGAAAACAGTGTGGAGGTTCCTCAAAAAATTAAAAATAGAACTACCCTATGACCCAGCAATAGCACTGGTAGGAATTTACCCAAGGGATATAGGAGTGCTGATGCATAGGGGCAATTGTACCCCAATGTTTATAGCAGCACTTTCAACAATAGCCAAATTGTGGAAAGACCCTAAATGTCCATTAACTGATGAATGGATAAAGAAGATGTGATTTATATATACAATGGAATACTACTTGACAATTAGAAAGAATGAAATCTGGCCATTTGCAGCAACGTAGATGGAACTGGAGGGTATTATGCTAAGTGAAATAAGTCAGCCAGAGAAAGACAGATACCATATGTTTTCACTCATGTGGATCTTGAGAAGCTTAACAGAAGACCTTGGGGAGCAGAAGGGAGGAAAAACTCACAGAGATAGAGGGAGGCAAACCATTAGAGACTCTTGAGTACAGAGAATAAACTGAGGGTTGATGGGGGGTGGGGGAAAGGGGAAAGTGGGCGATGGGCATTGAAGAGGGCACTTGTTGGGATGAGCACTGGGTGTTGTATGGAAACTGATTTAACAATAAATTATATTTAAAAAATAATTATTTTGAATAAATATAGCAACATTGAAAAATGCTTATAAAAGTAAAAACAATATATGTAGAATTTTACAAGCTTAGCCCAAAATGCATGTGGAAAAACAGAATATGAATTACATGTGATTACTGTGATTACAGCCATATAAAATAAGCTTTTAAAAAGTTATGAAGGAAATATAATAAAACAATAGTAATTGTGTTTGGTTGTAAAATGATGGGTAAGTCTTTGGCTTTCACACTTGACTTGTATAACATAAACATTTTAAAAATACATTTTTTTTCTTTCTATAAATTGCCGTTTTATTATCATTGCCATTTAACCATCTTCTGAAGATGGACGCACGAAGGACATAATATCAAAAGAAAGCATTTGATGGAATGGGTTTCAGGAGATAACTGTCAATCAAGATGAGTCAAGAGCAACAAAGCCTGGAAAACAGCATTTTTCTAAACACCATATTTCCTAATTGTTAGGGTTTTGGTCCCTGGAGTAGCTAATTCAGATCATCTCTCATATGTTCCTACCTGTAAAACCTACCTTGTTTCCACCTCTGCAGGGATATATCACTCCAATGGATTTTATTTGGCTGAAGCATCTGATTCCAGATGTTCTTCAGAATAACAAGGAGCTTCTCTTTGGGAATATTAGAGAACTTTATGAATTTCACAACAGGTATATAATAATTTATATTATCAGGAAAAATGGAAAGTAGAAGAACAATGGAAATCAGACTGATGGAATTTGGAGATGAACATGCTTAGACATTGTTAGGCTTAAGCAAGTAGTTCAGAGTCCGTGGATTTGGTTGGGGTGGGATGGGATGAGAGGGAGGGAAGAAGTGCCACAGATCTCTGAGGGAGAAGGGGAAAGGCACCAATGGAGCATGTACCAGGTGTCAGGCATTAAGGTAATATTTTTTGTATGTTCCTTTGCTTATTTATCTATTCATGCATCAGCATTTTATTGTGGACCTGTACTATGTCAGGCACTGTGTTCAGCATTGGGAATACAAAGATGAGCAGGACACACATCCACATACTTACTGTCATAGGGTAGTGCTGGGAGCTAGGGTGTTGGAAAATGCTAACTGGTTAAACAAGTTGTCCTTGTAGCCCAGGGCTGGTTGGGTGTTGAGTTTTAGAGAATTGGAGGAGGAAGGGACTTTAGAAATCATCTTCCCAGCCTTTCATTTCACAGATGATACTGCAGCTCGTTTCCTCTCTTTACTCAATACAGTAACCCCAAATCACACATGTAATTGATGGAAAAGGAAAAGACTGCTTGGTGAAGTGAACCACAGTTGCTTCTCAAACACGTCTCCTGTCCATTGGTCAGACACAAAAGTGAAATGGAAATCCCGTTTCTGCTACCTTCTCTGGAAAAGTTATTCAACCTCTATGTAACTCAGGTTTCATATTTATGAAACCCGACTTTGCAAGATTTGGTGGATGATTAAATGAGATATTGTTTATGAAGTACTTAGCTTATGCCTGACTTACTTGAAGCTCTCAGTGATATTAACAGTAGCAGCGGCAACAGCAGAAGTTCTTATTAATGTTATTATCATGTAGCAGGGAGCATCATTGCATCTTGTCTATCTATAGCTAGTGCTTAGAATGATCAGGACAGCTGTAGGTAGTTTCAAGGAATCCTAGTAATGTCACAGAATGTTTTTTCTCCCAAATCGGTGTGTTGAAAATGAGTCAAGAGCAACAAAGCCTGGAAAACAGCATTTTTCTAAAGACCTCTTAAAACCTTATATGATTTTACTTTTAAAAAGTTTTAACCTTATACATGTAAAAAAATTAAAACATTATTATACTTTTCTTTCCCTAGGACTTTTCTAAAAGAATTGGAAAAGTGCACCGAAAACCCTGCACTTCTGGCGCGTTGCTTTCTCAAGAGAGTAAGTCTGTGCTCCCAGTAAGTCGAAACAACCATGTGATTAAAGTTAACCCTTAATTTTCTGTGTATGAGGCAAGGGCAAATGGAAATATCAATGGTCTAAAGAGTTACACATGCCTTTTGAGTGCAAAGCAGGAGTCGGATGAGTCCAGTTTGACTAAGCTCATATGACAGGTGGGAGCAACTTACAAGCTTGGCCTCCTGTAAAGCCTGGTGACACGGAAGACTGCCCCCCACCCCACCCCCTGCAAAGCAGATGATCCTGCTCTGAATGACTGAGCTGTTTTCAAACAAGAATCACACAGCAGGTTTAAATTCCTCACTAAAGTTGCATTAACACTCTCAAGAGAAGTACTGATGCTAAACTAAAAGTCTCAAAAAATGTATTTTCTTCCATTTTATTTATTTATTTGTTTGTTTACTTATTTATACAACATAGAGGATATACTTAGCACCCAGTTTATGATTTCCTGTCCTACAACACCATACTTCTGATTATTTCCCCTTCCCTGCTGCCACACCTCTTCCCTTTTGCCCTCTCTGCACCCTTCCTTTGGGCAGTGAATAGGCTGTTTCGTCCAGTGGTACTCTGTAAGCTGTCACAGAGAAATGTATTGCCGAGTACCACTCCCCACCAAGTACTTTCTTCCCTTGGGAGGACTATGCAGATGATCCTCACGCCCTGAACTCTCAAAGTCTCCCATTTCTTCTCTCTCTCTCAGCCAGCCCTTCTTTTCATTCCCTTCCTTCCTTTTCTTTTTGTGAGCCTGACACAACAGCTCAAACAGCTTAAAAAATTTTAAACAATCCAAATTATGGCTGATAAGTCTAAGATCAGTACTTGTGATAAACTGACAGCAAGAAAATAAAAATCCCCAGGTTTCAAGGCCTTTGACATAATGGAGAGGCAGAGCCTTCAACCTTCAGCATTCCTAATGGCTTAGAAGGACCTTTCTTGGCCCGGTATCAGCTTTCCACCACAGCCTCATCATAGGCTTTTCATCAAGTGCCAGAATTCAAGATACACTAAAAATGATTTTGTATTCAATCTGATTAATTTCCTTTTTGAGTTACTTTTATAGCATTATTAGTGTTTTATACTGTTTTGCAATTTTGTATTCATCAAACCACCAATGTGAAATCTAGTTTCATAGTTTAGAAATATTTTATAATTGCTTATGTCATTATTGCAAAGACTTGTTTAAATTGTTGAATGAGAAAAGGCCAGAACCCTGTGGGGAGAAAGTGGATATTATTTTAAAAACTGTCCAAGTATAATGAAATGGTCAGGGAATTGCTGACAAAACATCTTTTCCTAAAAGAATTCCTCACCTAAAGTTTTGCAAAGCTTTCTATAGTCCTCCATTTTGGGAGAAACCTCAGAAATTATTCCATCCAGACCTGCATTTAAATGCTGCATATAATCCTAATGATTTATGATGTTGGAGACAGAATATAGGTAATAAATTCTTCCCAAGCACAAAGTTATTAGTCTGGGACAAATGGAGTAATTAAAAACCATGACCACCTATTCTTTGAGGCTCCTTGAGGGAATTGGCTACTGCTATGTATTTGTTAGCTAATAAGATGGGCCCCTCAACCATTATGTACCACAACAGTTGACCTTTTCTTAGTAGCATTTGCAGAATTCTGTGGAGATGAGTTTTGAAATATTGCTCTGTCCAAGTGTTTTAATCAGACTCTATAGCTTGCAGAATCCAGGAAGATCTTGCCCCAGAGGCCAAGCTCTATGTAGAATAACATTTGTCAGTAGTTTACTTTGAGTTCCATTTGCTCTGAGATCTGACATGGCACAAAAGAGCATGCTTTCAGACATGGCTGAAAGAGCACTGAGGTGGGAGTCAGGAATGTAACTTGTCTAAGTTGAGCCACTTGCTATCTGCATGACCTCACATTAAATCCCTTCAACCCTTGGAGTCTCACTTTCCTTCTCCATACAATAAGCTTAATCATACCAATATGTAAAGTTGTTGTGGAGATCTAATACAATAGTGTATGCAGAAGGGTTCTACAAAGTACAAAGTGCTTTGTCAATAGCTACCATTTATTGGGTATCCTGTATGTTATATTGGGCATTTGCTGAGAAGTTTTAATACATCATCTCATTTAATCTCACAGCAATCATAGTTGACTATTGTCATAAACCCATTTAATACATGAGAAAACTGAAGTATAGGAAGGTTAAGTCACTGAACTTGGGCCATTTGGTTTGTAAGTGACAAAGCCAAGAACTTAATCTGGACACTCCACCACCAGAGGCTCTGTCCTAATGCATAAACAATCATGTGTGAATATGAATTTTTGGTAGCAATTTTTTTTAGCCTCCTGATTTATTCTATAAGAAGGTGAGGGTAATCAGGCACTTTCTTATGCTGCTGGTTAGTGTATATCCTTTCTTTAAGGAATTTTGGATTGAAGAGCAAATTTAGGTCAACAGTTGTGTTTTGGTGTTTGAAGGCTTATAATGTTCTGCATTGCTCAAAGTGCAGACATAGTACACAGACATAGGAACACAGGTTTCTGCTCAGCATCCATCAGGAGAACCATTTGCCTCTGTTACTGGGAAAGTTTGGGGAAAGGTGGCTGACTGTGGAGGTTGTTTTACTGAGTGGGGGGCTGGACCTCCAAAATCTCCTCCAGCTTTTAAGAATCCTCTAGTAGTTGGGGCACCTGGGTGGCTCAGTCAGTTAAGCCTCCAACTTTGGCTCAGGTCATGATCTCGCAGTCTGTGGGTTCGAGCTCATCATTGGACTCTGTGCTGACAGCTCAGAGCCTGGAGCCTACTTTGGATTCTGTGTCTCCCTCTCTTTCTGCCCCTCCTCTGCTCATTCTCTGTCTCTCTCTCTCTCTCTCTCTCTCTCTCTCAAAAATAAATAAACCTTAAAAAAAATTTTAAAAAAGAATCCTTTTGTGGTTAGTGTTGAAAGCAGTGAAACCTTGAATTGTTTTAGGTGCTAA
Source organism: Panthera pardus (assembly GCF_024362965.1). Classification (NCBI taxonomy): domain Eukaryota; kingdom Metazoa; phylum Chordata; class Mammalia; order Carnivora; family Felidae; genus Panthera; species Panthera pardus. The sequence goes on from NW_026526721.1 coordinate 83,180,961, forward strand.
AGGCCAGTGTTTTGTGCTCTGACGGACCCAATGTGGGTGAGATGCCTTTATCACTTTGTAGTATTTTATAAGCCTGGCTTTTGGTATGGCACGAATGTTTCCCATGTGTAGGTTGCTCTGCTCTGGAAGCCGTGCCTGGCTTATCAATGGCACTTGGTAGATAGTTCTCAAGTGAATAAATAATGAACATATTGTTAAGCTCGGAGTTATTATTTTAGTTCCTTAACCTGTCTGAACAACATTTCCTCAGGGGTCATCTCCCTTCCATACACACACGCATGTAGTTTTTCCCGGAGAGAGTAGCAAAGGACAGAGTTGCTGAAGTTCTTGGAGTGAAGTGAAATGACCACTTACAATCCATCAGGAGAGGAGGAGAACTACAGAAACAGAAAGCATTCACTACAGCAGTGTGTTTGGAAGTAGAATAGACCTTGGGGTGCCTGGGTGGCTCAGTCATTTGAACATCTGTCTGACTCTTGGTTTCAGTTCATTCAGGTCATGATCTCACAGTTGGTGAGTTCGAGCCCCACATCGAGCTCTGCACTGACAGTGCAGAGCCTGCTTGGGATTCTTTCTCTCTCTCCCTCTCTCTGTCTGCCCCTTCCCCACTCACTCTCTGTCTCTCTATCAAAATATATAAATAAACTTTAGAAGAAGAAGGAGACAGAGAAGGAGAAGGAGAAGGAGAAGAAGAATAGACCTAGCTAAAGCTGTGAGGGAAGAAATAACCTGTGTCCACATGAGGGACATCAAGAGTTGACCTGAGAAGCATAGGGACACAGAAGTCCATGAGGATGCAGCCACATGGGCTTCTCTAACCAGAGTGGCACAGGCTTTATGACAAGTGCAGCTGCTCTGGGCCAGGTCCTACTGATGGAGTGGATGGAGCTGGCAAGCTGACTCCTTTCTATCTGGGCAACCTTTCTATCTGGGCTGTTGATAGGTATGTGCCCATCTCTCATGGCCTTTGAGGCAAAAAGAAATAGGCCACACAGCACTTGGAATCTTTCATCTCTAGCCTTAGGATAGTCGTGTAATTTTTCCCATCTTGGAGTCTGGTGCTATAGGTGGAAGGTGATGTCTGAGGCAGAGCCTGCTCCTCTGAGAATTGCCCAAAGGACTTAGATCTATGTTGCTGTGTCCAAACTGCCATGTTTTCCTTTTGGGGTGTTTGTACCTTTTGGCTGTCTCTTGGGGTTTTTCCCCCCTAGGTTTGGCTCATGATGATCATAATAGGAAGACAGGGAGAGAGAAAGATGGGGCCATCAGCTACTGGCACCTTTTCTGTCAATTTTGTCCCTCACTGCAGAGCTATTCTGGGGGAACAGTGATGTCCTGGGTAAAGAGCAGAGGAGGAAGGATGGAGATGAAAAACCTATCCCGGTTTATGAATTAACTGATTTACCAGAGTCCTGTAGTTGGTCCCACAGCACCCTGTTCATGTCCGTGCTTAGTACTTGTGGCTGTTTAGAGCCCTCTGTTTGCCCTCCCATCACACAGTCACCCCAACATAAGGTTATCACACACCCCCAGTTCCTCACACCATGAAAATACTCAGGCTTGTTGAATATTCGAATGAATAAACAGTATCATCCTATTCTCTTCCTGAAAAATGCCACCTGATTAATTTGTTCCAATGCTTTTCCTCTTCCAGAAAGAAGATCTTCAAATGTATTTTAAATACCATAAGAATCTGCCCCGAGCTAGGGCAATCTGGCAAGAATGTCAAGACTGCGCCTTCTTTGGGGTAATGTTGAGACCACAAAGTCTCCCACAAATTGCTTTCCCTGAGCAATGTTTGCATGCGCCAAGTATTTAAAGAAATCAGAAGTATGAACAAGGCAGGGGAATTTGGCATTTGAATTTATATTTATTAAAAGTCTCTCCTATTTTGAAATTCTGTGTTGGAAGTTTTGATGCTGCCTTGGGTCTCTATGGGACAGGCCTGTGAGGAGCAGCTGTAGCCTGGTGAGCAAACCAGAGCCCTCTTGTAGGATGGGGAATTGATTGATTGATTGATTGATTCATTCATTCATTCATTCATAAATATCACTTACTGTCAGGTTAGCTAACATACAGTGTATATAGTGTGCTTTTGGTTTCAGAAGTAGATTCCCGTGATTCATCGCTTACATACAACACCCAGTGCTCATCCCAAGGGCCCTCCTCAATGCCCATCACCCGTTTCCCCTTTCCGCCGGCCCTCACATCAACCCTCAGTTTGTTCTCTGTATTTAAGAGTCTCTTATGGTTTGCCTCCTCTCTGAAACTATTTTTTCCCCTTCCCTCCCCCCATGGTCTTCTGTTAGGTTTCTCAAATTAGGATGGGGAATTTTAAATGGGCTCCCTGGAATGATATTCATCAGTCATCACATAAGTCATCAAGTCTTCCAGACTCAAAATGAGCTGAATAGACAACATCACCCCCAACTCAAACACAGGCTGCATCTTTTTCAGGATTTGAAGTGCCCCACTGCGTTCTAACAGACTTGCTTTCTAAAAGAAATAAATGGTCCTGCTTCCCTAGTTGCATATACAATTACTAGCCAAGCCATCCTCTTTCCCCTTTCTCTCATTTTACATACTGTTCCTGAGGGATCCAACAACTCAATAGCTTTACAAAGCTGGTCAACACGGGTGTACCTCTTTTCCACAGGAGCCCGCTTTATTTCTTGTTTTCAAATGCTGCCGCTTTGTTCTCTCTGGGTGTTGTTTGTTTTGTTTCACATTGTTTCTGTTTGGCTTTTAAAGGTGTGCCAGCGCCAATTGGATCACAATATCCCTCTTTTTAAGTATCTTAGAGGACCAAGCCAGAGGCTTCTAAAATACCAGACGCTGTTAAAGGTAAAGTCAATGAGACAGTGCTTTCCTGTGCTGGGAAAACATGCACGTGCTGTGGTGCTCTTTTCCTTAGACATGTAGAGCTATGACTTTATCTTCCCAATGTGAAGATAGGTCTATCCTCCAGGCTTTTTCTGTCCTCCACGTCTAAAGCAGCACACCTCAGTGAGGAGTAAGACCAAAGAATCAGAGAGTTGAAAAGGACCTGGAAGCCTGGCTAATCCGACATGCAGCCCAAGGCATGAATCTCTAAGGAGGCTGCTTTGGGGCTGGAGAGGTTCTTGGGAGCAAAGGGTGAAAGGAGTCCCTCCACACTGCTGGCAGCTGAGAGGGTAGGGAGGCAGCCAGAGACTCTATTCTCATGTAAGATATCGGCAGGTAAGATATCGTCGGCTCCATTTTACAGATAAGGCAAGGAGCTTCAGAAAAGAGATGTGATTTTCCTCAAAGTCACAATTTTATGTACATTAAAGCAATGGAAGGGAGAAGGCAAAACCGGAGTCTTTTCTCTTTTTGCAACATCTACCTCCACCCCTAGATTAAGAGATCTTTCTCAAGAGCAACATAACAGAATGAATTTTGCTCTGCTGAACACCTAGGTGGTTCTCTGACATCAGCACACCTGCAGGAGAGGACTACCAAACACCCAAACAGGACAGAAGGAGCTGTCAGGCTGCCTCCCCATGTGTGAGCTGAGGGAAAGGTTCAGCCACTTCTCCATGTTGTGTTTTGAGTTAACCTTTATGAGCAGCTCTTGCCCAGTGGTTACCATCTCTTAAAAAAATACAAGCACCTGCTGTTTACTGGGTACCTTCCCATATAAATTTCTTATTTAATCCCCACAATCAGATGCACCAGAAAGTCTCTGGTGTATGAAGAAACTGAGGCTCAGGGAGGTTAAGCTCATTGCCTAACATTCTGCCCTCAGAAAAAGGTGCCCTTTTCGGTTTGCATCTGCAGCCTCAGCCGAGGCTGGACCAGCTATGCCGTCACCTGCTGTGGCATTACTGAACCTCTTCGGCCTTAGTTTTCTCCTGTGTGAGATACTGGAACCTCCTTCACAGGATTGGTGTGAGGGGCAAGTGGGTAATGCATGAAGAGAGCTCACTCAGTGCTGACCCCTGGGAAGCTTCCGGGAACACATAGCCATTGTTTTATACCCAGAGATGTCACACTGGTGTGGGAATGAGGGTGATGCCCACTGCCTCCCTCCACGAGTGGCATTTGTGAGTGTGTTTCAATAGTGTTCATTCAGGGCTTCACACTCCTGTAACCATCCCATCTTTACTGTCATCTAAGCTGGACAAGTCTTACCACTGAGCCCCGTGAGGAAGGAGCCAGACAAGTGGGGGTCCTCACCACCTCCGTCTGGGGGCATCGGGTACCGAGGTGCTCGAGTTTTCCCACAGAAGTGATGCTGAGACAATGATGAAGTTCTGTACCATAGCCGGAGGACCACAGGGCACAGTAATTAGAAACCCAGACTGAGGAGTTAGCCATGGTGGGTGTGGATCCAGCTCTGACGCTTCCAGACTGCTTGGACTCAGGCAAATTACTGAACCTCTCTCTGCCTCAAGTTCCTCAACTGTAACATGAAGGTAGTACTAGTACTTTCCTGGTATGTTTCTTGGGAGCATAAATGAGGTAGTCCAGGTGAAAAGTAATTAGAGAATTTTGTTACTTCATTTCACTGAGGAAATAAGAGACAGAATCACTGGAAAATATTCCTCGGGCGTCTGCGTGAAACCATGGGAGGTCACTCAAGGCAAACCAGTTTTTCCCATTCACTGCATGCTGGAAAAACAAGTTCAGACCACTGGGCTGCCTGTGAGGGAAGGAAGAACTTTCCAGTGTTCTCCACCCTGAGGGACAGAGCTCATTCTGAAAGTCCTACCATCAACTTCTTTAAGAACATGGATGTCTGACTGATCGTCTCATGGCTTAGAAAGGATCATGGGATCCTGGTCTGAGAAAGCTTTTCCCTAGTACAAAAATAAGGGAAAGAAATGATAGATTATACCATTAAAAATAGACACCTGAAAAATTGGGTAAAATATCATATAAGCAAGATAGATACATGACAGATGGTCAGCATGTCTAGTAATGAGTGCATAGAAGTTAATAATTTAAAAAAAAAGAACCAAAAAGAAATGATACCTATGAAATAATATCTTTCCTGAGATATTATGAAAATTAACAGTCAGAACAGAGTTTTGAGTACATAAGGTACATAATGTCTAATGAGTCATGGCAAACTGATTAAAAATATATTGTATATTAGCATATATTAAAAATAGATGCATTTAGGGACAACAGAAATTCACTTTTATTGAGCCCATGATTTATGTCAAATAGGCTATGTATGGAAACTATCAAATTTAATGTAGAGAATTTTTCTAGCCTAGATTTTAAGATATATATGATTTGGAAAATGGTACATTATTTATTTACAGTAAATTTTGCTTATTACAGGAAGAATGTTCTAGAATAGGTGGTTGTGCTGATTTCCTGTGTAATGCAAGTCATGCGATATTCATTTTTCTTCTTTTACAAAAATTAAATAGACTACTATTAGAAAAAAGAATTAATAGGGAGAGGTTAGTAAAAGGGTATAAACTTACAGCTTATGAGATGAATAAGGCTTGAGGATCTAATGTAAAACATTGTAACTGTAGTTGGTAACAGTGTATTATATAATTGCAATTTGCTAAAAGTAGAACTTAAATGTTCTTGCCAAAAAAGAAAAAAAGAGATAAATATGTGAGGTAATGGATGTGTTAATTAACAAGATGGAGGCAATCCTTTTACAATATATATGTGTACCAAATATATATACCATATATACTTTAACTTTATACTTTAAATACCTAACAGTTTTATATGTCAATTATACTTCCAAGTTGAAATAAAAAAGAAAATAATAAAAAAATGAACAGAGGACATAGGCAGTTTACAAAAGAATAAATGCTAATGGCAAACATGTTTTTGAAAGTTCTAACTCACCTGCTCTTTGAGAAATTCACATTAAAACAATGAGGTAGAATTTCTCTGTTGATTGAACTGACAACACTTTTTGATTAAATGTTAATACTCCATGTATGGTGGGGCTAATGAAGCAAGCTTTCATATATGACTGGTGGGAACATAGTCCTTCTGTAAAGAACTTGGAAATACGCATCAAAACTTTTAACATTGACGATTTCACTTCTAGGAATTTATCCTTAGGAAAAATGCACAAAGATTATTATTATAGTAAAAATTATTGAACCTAAATGTTTAATAGTAGGGAGATTAATTAATTATGATTTATCTACAGAATGCAACAGTCTGCAATTAAAAAACATGTTTACAAAAACATAATGTCATGGAAAAATGTTTGTGATATGTTAAGTGGGAAAAAATAGGCTCCAGAATAATGTTTCCAGTATGATTCTGGTTGTGGAAAGAACTCTGTGCCATTCTTTCGCCCTTACGTGTGACACACAAACTTACATACATCCTCTGTTGATTTGGCATTTGCTGGAGATTGTTGACATGGTAGATTTAGTTGGCATTTTGCTTTTTAATTTCCAATAAGGCTTTTGGGTTAATGCAGGGTCTGCTGGACTTTGAGACTCCTAAGGATTGGGAGATAGACCCAGGAGACCAGGAAGGAGGTTCGGCTAAGGTACTGTATATTAAATATTAGCTTATATAACTAACTGTCAATGGTATCTGTCTCTGGTTGGAAGGATTTATGGCAATTTTGTTTTTCTTGTTTATGATCTTTATTGTTTATATTTTCTAAAATAGTATATATCCTATAATTTATAGTCACAGAAAAAACAAAACAATTAAAGGCAATTTCAACCTGAGGTTTGTGACAGGACAAGTAGTAATACATTTTCTTTCCTTCACATAGAAATATTTTAACAGGAGGTGTGCCTGGGTGGCTCAGTTGGTCAAGCTTCAACTCTTGATTTCAGCTCGGATCATGATGTCAGGGTTGTGGGTTTGAGCCCCATTTTGGGCTCTGCATTACTGACAGTATGGAGCCTGCTTAGGATTCTGGCTCTCCCTCTCCCTGCCCCTCCCCCACTCACATTCCCTCTCTCTTAAAATAAATAAACTTAAAAAAATGTTTTAACAGGAATACGAAATTAAATGAATGTGTAAAATGCATACATAAAAGACTGGAAATAAATATGATAAAATCTCAGCTGTGGTTTTCCTGCATGGTAGGATTATGAGGGGCGCCTGGGTGGCTCAGTCGGTTGGGCATCCGACTTGGGCTCAGGTCATGATCTCGTGGTTCTCGGGTTCGAGCCCCGCATCGGGCTCCCTACTGACAGCTCAGGGCCTGGAGTCTGCTTTGTGGGTTCTGTCTCCCTCTCTCTCTGCCCCTGCCCAGCTCATACTCTCTCTCTCTCAAAAATAAATAAAACATTAAAAAAGAAGAAGAAGAGATGGGAGCCATACCACATACCACATTTCACAGGAAATTTGTGACTTACCAGTGGGGTTTCTTTTAAATTTCCTATAAAATATTCTGGTTTTAACAAGAAAAACACGAGGAGCAGTCATTTGTATGCCCTCCCTGCTCAGAATATATGGTAGGGACCCCTTCAAATTAAGAGAAGCTCAAGATACAGATAATAATTTTATAGCCTGGAGCAAGGGGAGCTAGCCTAAGTTAGTTTAGTAATATTTGTAAGGATATTTCTGAGCCCTATATTATGCAATGTAAAAGTAACTACCTGCTGTGTTTGTGGGAGGAGGGTTAGTGGGAAGGAGAGGGAATAGGAGCAGTTGAGTCACGAAAAGGAAGTTGAGGGGTTTTTTCCTGATGTTTATATATATATATATATATATATATATATATATATATATATATATATATATTTTAAAGGTTTATTCATTTTCAGAGACAGAGAGACAGAGCATGGGGGGCGGGGAGGGGCAGAGAGGGAGGGAAACACAGAATCTGAAGCAGGCTTCCAGGCTCTGAGCTGTCAGCACAGAGCTCAATGTGGGGCTGGAACCCACAAGCCGTGGGGTCATGACCATATATATATATATATATATATATATATATTTTTTTTTTTTTTTTGAAAGAGAAATCACAGGGGAGGGGCAAATAGAGAGGGAGACAGAGAATTCAAAGCAGGCTCTGTGCTGACAGCAGAGAGCACAAGGTGGGGGGCTCCAACTCACGAATTGCTCAAACTCATACACAGCGAGATCATGACTTTGTCTCAAGTCATTGATTGGTCTTGTCACTCAAATCCCTGATCCAAAGAAACTGATCCCCAGTGCTTAGGCAGAGATTAGGAAAATACACAAACCTTTGCTTACATCTTGCTGTAGAGGACAAAAAGAGGTGGGGCTATATGGGGGAGGGGAGCAGCAAAGAGCTGTCTGTCCTTTGTTGTAGAAATTGATGTGTTAGGAGTGCCTGGATGGCTCTGTTGGTGAAGCGTCTGACTCTTGATTTGGGCCCAGGGCATGATCTCTGGTGGTGGGATTCAGCCTGCATGTCAGGTTCTGTGCAGAGCCTGCTTGGGATTCCCTCTCTCTCTCTCCCTCTGCCCTTCCCATGCTCACTCTCTCTCTCTCAAAATAAATAAGTAAACTTTAAAAAAAAAAAAAAAAAAAAAGGAGAAATTGATGTTTTAAAAAAAATTTTTTTAATGTTTTTATTTATTTTTGAGACAGAAAGAGACAGAGCATGAGCAGGGGAGGGGCTGAGAGAGAGGGAGACACAGAATCCGAAGCAGCTCCAGGCTCTGAGCTGTCAGCACAGAGCCGGGTGCGGGGCTTGAACTCATGGACTGTGAGATCATGACCTGAGCCGAAGTCGGACGCTTAACCTACTGAGCCACCCAGGCACCCCAGAAATTGATGTGTTTAAAAACAAAAAGGAAGAAACCAAAATCTCTTTGTTGGTATTTACCAGATAACAGATAAATATGCTATGTAGGTAGCAGGGGAATAAAATACTGAAACTGTAAGCAAAAGACTTTCACACAGAAACAGTCATCTCTATTATGTCCTAAGTGTCACAGTAGTAATAATTGGAACATTGGTCTCTTGAATTAGTTACAATGTTTCCACTTAATGCTGAGACTTTGTGTTTGGGAGGTGCAGACCATGTTGGCTTACCTCTTTCATGTCTTTCATGGTGATAGAATGTGGGAAAGACGGGGGAAGGAGAAGAGGGAGAAAGGGTAGAGCTGGAGGGGGGATTCAATGCGGCAAATCCAACAGTTAGGGCATTTACATGATACTCATTAGTAAGCCTCCACATGGCAGGCAGCTCATTCTCTGCCTCTATGGGAGTTTACAAATATCCTCCTCTGGGATGGTTTTAAGCATAAATTTACCCACAGGAATATGATACTGAGATTGTACTTTTCAATAAGCCCCTGGTGGGATGTAAACAGGGAGAGCAGCTTAGATAAAGGGTCTGGGTTTTTCATGCTCTAAAAAAGGTCAGCATGGGGGCTCCTGGGTGGCTCTGTCTGTTCAGTGTCTGGCTCTTGATTTCGGTTCAGGTCATGATCTCGAGGTTCATGAGATTCTGCCCTGTTTCAGCACAGAGCCTGTGTGGGATTCTTCCTCCCTCTCTCTCTGCCTCTCTATTTCTCTCTCTTTCTCAAAATAAATAAATAAACTTTTTAAAATAAAAGGTCAGTATGTTTCTTATATAGCAGGAATATAATATCCATGATTTTGTGAACGTCATTCTTCATTAGTTCAATGTACAGAAGGTGCAGTTGATTATTTTGCTTGTGTGTTTATCATGTATATAAACCAGCAAGTATCTTTAACCACCGTTCTTTGGGAGCAGGGAAAGAGATCCATGTATTTGCCTTCTCAGTCTCTGTGCTGGCTGGATTGGTCTCTCCTTATCTCTGTCCTGTTTCCCTTGTTCACTTGGTAGATGGTTTACCTTTTGATTTCCAACAAGGCATTTGGTTTCCACAGAATGGGCCAAAGAGGACCAAGGATTCAGCATTCTTAGCTGAACTACAACAAGCTTTGGCCATGATGGAGGATTTGATCAAGTCCTGTGAGTTGGCCGTGGACCTGGCAGCAGTCACTGGATGTCCGGTATGTGCCATAGCAAGTGTTGGAACATCTCAGCAAATGGCAGGCACAATATTACAAACATAGGAGATAGCTTATGGCAAAGTTAGAGAGATGACCTGTGGTAAAGGAATTGGACTCTGAGGAAAGTAGCCTAAATTGTTCTGCAAATCTGTGCTGGAGGAATCGAGGCAACAGCTTAGCATTTTCAGGAATCTTGTGTTGTATTTCCTGGGGTCTTGAATATTGAGACTGGCCCACACTCTGGAAAAGCCAGGAACTCAAGGACCAGGACATATATGGGCGGGGCAAAGTGATGAAGGAGTAATTTATTCTGACTCATGGCACTATTAAAAGATTAAATTTTTTTCCTTCTTGACTCAGATTTTCTTGGTACAAAGTCCTTTGAAAATAGGTCCTAAGTGAAAGTCTAACTCCATTTTCACATCGCAGATCTCAGAAGAGGTCTGGCAAGCATATATCGTACATCCCTTAATCCAAATGATTGAAGGAAAATACCAAAAGAAGCAATGCTAAGGAGTTGAACTCTCTCAACCCAGGCATTAGGGTAAACTCCTGAGTAGGTCAATTCCAGGAATTCCAGGCAAGCTATCTTCTGTAACTGTATGGGCTTCTTAGGACTGGCCCATCACTGGTTTTCCTGGAGGTGCTCTAGATCTTGACTTAGGTGGATTAGTTTTCCATCACTGCCATAAAAACTTACCACCACCTTGGTGGCTTAGAGCAGCACAAATTTATTATATTATAGTTCCACGGGTCAGAAGTACAACACAGTCTCACCAGGCTAAAATCAAGGTGTCTACTTTCCTTTTGGGAGGCTGTGGGAGAGAATCTGTTTCCTTGCCTTGTCCAGCTCATTAAGGCCACACACATCCCCTGGCTCATGGTTTCTCTCTCCATTTCAAAGTTCTTCTCAAATCACATCATTCTTGGACCTTCTCTTCGACTTTCAAGGACTCTTGTGGTTACATTGGACCCACCCATTAATCCCTGGTATCTCCCCATCTCGAAATCAGCTGATGAACAGCCCTAATTCCATTAGCAACCTTAATTCCCATTTGTCACGTAACCTGACATATTCTCAGATTCCAGGGATTAGGACGTGGCCCTCTTTGGGAGGCTATTATTCTGTCTACCACACAAGGATCAAGCATTCTGAGAATTACATTTCAGACAGATACTTTTCCTTCTTATTTTTATCCCATTTTAACATACTGTTCATTGAAGTCTAGGCAAATGAAATGACCTTTCTCTTCTTTCCTGATCATAAGTCAAACCTTGCAAATTAATTAGGGGCCAATGTGGTCTTTTTATTTCCCTCCCTCCTGGTATTTCTCTGACCAGCATCTCAGAAGCAGCCCCACTGGGTCCACAGTGATCAGGCAGTGAATGCTGTTACTGTACCCTGGGACTCAAGAGTGCTCTCTGCTTACTTCTGATGCATGATTCAGAAGGGTATTCATGAAGCACAGTGTATGTGAGAGAGGGGATGATTTTCTTGGTAAATTTTTTTTCCTTCTTCATTTAAGGAAACTCAAGGAAGCAATTTGTTTAATCATTTTGGGACATCTTCCTGTTCTTTTTATCTTTGAACACGTGTCAGCTAATCCTGTTAGTATCCATCTCCCTGAATCAAATGAATGTCTTGGAAATCATACACAGGGCAGGAAACTCCCAGTTTTATTCTAAGTGTGGGTAACATAGGAGGAGGAAGTTATGAGAAAATAATTACCAAAATGTGAGTAAGTAGAATTCTAATTTCACTTAAGGAAGCTTGCATGCAAATGAGATGAAGCAGCTTATAGAATTTTAGGCAGTTTTGCATCAAATGCAAAGAACTTCTTTCTCCCGTATGTCCTCGGAATTGTGCCTTTGACGTAAACTCTTGGTTTTTTCACTAAGATTTTAACTTGCTTTACGTCTAGTACATTAGCTACTTTACCCTGACAGTTTTATCTAATCCTATTGAATTATAGGCGGTGAAATTTTCAGTTTCTGATTAAGGATTAGATCCACGGAAAGAAGAGTTAGCTCACCCAAGATTACATCGTGCATCAACCTGGACTACTTCTTGGACATCTTCCTTTCCTGTCCACGGTGCCATTCTCTCAACACTTTGTTCATCTGATTTTGTTTAGCGTTTACTAGCAACTCAGCTACTCCTAACTCAGATCTTAGGACTCTGAGATTCTTTGACTCTGCTTTGTAGAACCTTAGCACAGGGTGTTTACAATCATGTGCTGAGTGTGTGGACAAACCTAGAACTTAACCTGTTAGTTTCACTACTTGGTATCCAATATTAACGTGGTTCTGAAAAGGAAGGACACTGAACTTCAGTGGGTGAATGCATAATTAAAACAACTGAAAATATTCCCTCCTGATATTTACAATGTTATTCCTGTTGTACACTCAGTTAGTTCTTGGTTTAATTTTATCACAGAAACTAAAAAAAAAAAATTTTGTTTTAAGAAAGTTTATTTTGTGGAACACCGAGATGTCATTTATTCCCTCCATTGGCAAAAAAAAAAAAAAAAAAAAAAAAGTGTCCCCTCTATTCAATCCAACGCATAAAATAGAGATTTGTATAGAGTCCTTTTAAATCCTGACTTGCCAGGAACAAGTTCCAAAGTTGAGTAGTAAAGGTTATTTTCTGGAACAAATTATGCCATTCAATAAAGGATATATTTTTATTGCAAGTTCTGTGGGCTAAGGCCAGGTATTTTATTTCAGTTCCTACTTTACTTACCGTAGTGTTGGCTGCAGAGATAAGACTGAGTAAATAATCTTAACAACTCAGTGAAATTGCGTTGTGCTTCTTCCCACGCTCAAGACACCTGTGTCTAAGGGTGGTTGGTTGTAAGGAGTTAATGAGGATTAATCACAATAAAAGCAGCTAGCACTGTGCCTGGCAGCTGGTAGATGCTGAAGAAAGGGCCCTACAGCTGACTTCCTTGGGTACTTGATCAGACCGGAAAGGAAGGAACCCCTTTGCTTCTGGTGATTGTATTAAGGGGCATTTCTGTCCTATGGCTTCTTCTTTTTGTTTCTGGACTTTGTGCTGATGCATTTATCCAGATGTTTCCTATGTCTTTGTGCAAGAAATATATATCCTTGTCACATTGCTGTCACTGCCAGGGGTGGAAACCTGGGCATCCGAAAGTGGTCTCTTTCTTGAGGCCGTGTTCAGTAGACACTCTCCCAGCCAGATTTTTCATTTCGCTGATATAGTCACATTTGAAATTCTTCTATCAGAGTTCTTACCTACAAAATTCCACACATGAAAAATGGTAATAGTTACTAGTTTATATTGCCATCATTTCCCACATGGAGGAGGCCATCTGACTTTTCACATCATTATTTGTTTTGGGATAGCCCCTGTGTTGTATCTCTGAGTTGATATCTATTAGATGCAACACACCAGGGGTGCCTGGGTGGCTCAGTTGGTTAAGCGTCCAACTTCGGCTCGGGTCATGATCTCACTGCTCGTGAGTTCGAGTCCTGCATCGGGCTCTGTGCTGACAGTGCAGAGCCTGGAGCCTGCTTCGGATTCTGTGTGTGTCTCTCTCTCTCTGCCCCGCCCCCACTCATGCTTTGTCTCTCTTTCTATCTCTCTCAAAAATAAATAAACATTATGGGGAGCCTGGGTGGCTCAGTCGGTTAAGCAGCCAACTTCAGCTCGGGTCATGATCTCGCGGTCCGTGAGTTCGAGCCCCACGTCGGGCTCTGTGCTGACAGCTCAGAGCCCGGAGCCTGTTTCAGATTCTGTGTCTCCCTCTCTCTGACCCTCCCCCGTTCATGCTCTGTCTCTCCCTGTCTCAAAAATAAATAAACGTTAAAAAAAATTTAAAAAAATAAATAAATAAATAAATAAACATTAAAAAAACTTAAAAAGATTCAACACACCAAAGTGATGGCCACAAATATTACATCATTACTAGAAAACCTGGTTTGCAGATATATTCATTTCCTAGAGCTGCAATAAAAAAGCTCCACAGTTCTGGAGGCTAAAAGTAAAAAATCAGGGTGATATCAGGCCTTTGCTCCCTCTGAAGACTCTAGGAAAGAATCCTCCTTCCTTGCTTTCACCCCTGGCTTCTAGTAGTTGCCAGCAATTCTCGGCATTCCTTGGCTTATAGCTGCATCACTCCAGTTTCTGCCTGTCTTCATGGAGTCACCTCTATGTGTGTGCCTGTGTCTGCGTCTCTGTTTTCTCTTCTCATGAGGACACTAGTCATTGCATTAGGGCCCACCCTATTCTAGGAGGATTTCCTTTTAGCTAAGTACAACTGCAAACACCTTATTTCCAAATAAGGTCACATTCTGAGGCCCCAGGTGGACATGAGTTTTTTTGGAGACATTGTTCAATCTAGTACTGGGGCATCACCAAATTAGTTTCCTCACAGTGTGGAGCATTTAGTTTCGTGTCCCCCCAGGTACTCGTGCCAGTAAACGAATAAATATTATATGTCAAAGTGACATATATCTGCAGGAGTTATGCATGTGGTCTCCGGCCCTGGAACCAACTTCAATCTAATTGGAAAGAAAGGATACATATAGTTGAAAAGATGATCAAGGGTCATCTTTGATCTTGCTCAGAGGGATCCCCCTGCCCTTGCCCTTGGGAGGTGGGGTTGCCTCCATGCCAGCATACATCCTCGCTGGTGGTAATACGTGTGCACCTGCTCTTCATCAGCTCTGCATAGGGCACACACCCTTGGCTGCTGCAAGATGGGCCTTGAGCATTGAGATGTCCAATCCCATCACAAGTGTGGTCCCTAGAAAGTGTATGCAAATACCTGGATGACATGCAGCCCTTCTGTTTCAGCTGGACTCAAAAGACCCAGCAGTTCCCTCCATTGACCTCCAGTGATGATGGGCTTACTGGAATAGGTGACCATAGAGCCTTGGGAAGAGTCAGAACAAAGAGCTGGGCTCACAGAGGTGGGAATGGGACAATTCCAGGACTCATAGCAGCTCTAGGGCCTTGGCTTGGGAGAAGTGGAGGTTTTCACCTGTGTGCCCTGCCTGTATGTGCCAGATACATCCACACACCTGATGTCTTCTCCTCTCACCACCCACTGACTGGTTCGTTCCCTCTGTCCATGTCTTGTCCTCTTCCTCATAGTTTCTGGTGACTCACTTTATTGCTCTGCTACCTAATTGTATTCTACACCTCTTGCTCTCTTACAACGCATCTCACAGCTACAATTCCTGTGGATTACTGCCTTAGTTCAGACAGCAGTCAAGTTGGCTGGCCCCTCTCTGAATTTATATCTGTTGGTCAATTGCCTACTAAGGTGCAGACAGCTGTGGCTGCTGGAGGGATGAGGTGGAAAGAGCAGAGGTGATAAAGACAACATCGCCACCTAAAGTTGCCTCTTCAGCAAAGCTATAGACAAGGCAGTATCCTCATGGCCTTGGCAGTCACTTTAACTAACCTCACCCAGCTCTCCACAGGTCATTAGAGAGTACATGCCTGGACTTGTTCCCCACTCCCCCATCATTCGGGTTTCTTTTAGAATTGCTTTTACCAGCTGTGCTTCGAAGTGATGCCTGCACGTTCACCAAATGTGTTGTCAGAAAACAGCTTTACCTAAAATCCACTTGTCTATCTATTCTGGGGTGTGGTTGAGGACATGTTCAGTATTTGACTCAGTGATTCTTTATTGAGGACCAGGACCCATGGAAGAAATTTCTCTCATATCTCATTAATAGGAATTGCTGTGTGTTTCCTGAACAACTGGTTTGGGTATGTTTTGGGGCATAATGTATCATATAGTGTTTCCCTCTGTACTGCCCACTAGAAGGTCAGAATCTTGTCTGCAACAGGTTTACATGGCTTTATTATATGGGTTTTATGTACAACTTCTTCATCTTTATTTTAATCTTTTTTTCACCCTAATTTCCTTGGTTATTTTCTGTCTGCTTGTATTGTATATATTTTTATAAGATATATCAATTTTTTTTAATGAGGTGGAATATAAATACATTTTAAAATAGAAACTACCAGGGTGCCTGGATGGCTCAGTTGGTTAAGCATCTGACTCTTGATTTCGGCTCAGGTCATGATCTCACAGTTCACGGATTAGAGCCCCGCATTGGGCTCTGTGCTAACAGCGGGGACTGGCATGAGATTCTCTGTCTCCCTCTGTCTCTGCCCCTCCCCTGCTTATGCCCCCCACCAAAGTAAAATAAGTAAGCTTAAAAAAATAAAATAGAAACTACTGATTATAGCTGTTCATGTGGCAAATATTAAGCACCTACTTTTGCCAATGGCCTTGATGAAAACGTATTTCCTGAATTATTTATGTGTATATAGTAGAAACTGAATGGGTTTAAAGGAGAATGCAATCACTGCGATTGCCACAGTGGCTCCTGGAAGGATGTGGAAAAAGTGAAGAATTTCTCAGGGGTCCTCATGAACCCATTATCTACCTGTTTTGGAGCCTGGTCAAGCTGAGCCTGTGCAGTCAAAGCAAGAGTGTCATGCTTTCAGGGGCACAGTCCTTATGGCTTGGGGCTCTTTATTCCTTCACTCACCACAGTTTACACGTGTAAACTGTACAAAGCAAAAAGAGAAAAATAGCACCGTAAGCACCAACTTCACTTCTTGAAGTTTTTATTTTAGAATTTCAGAAGTGCAGCAAATCATTTTAATATTCACAGTTTGCTCAATATAAACAATAAATTATAAAAATGCCCAGTTATAAATAATGCACATATTTCTAGTATTAACTCTCAGGAATTGTAAGGATTTATGTCAGCTAGGCATAACTCAGGGAAAATTCTCTTTCCTGGTCCTTTTCAAATAATTTTCTCCTTTTGGTGTTTTCCTTTAGGGAAATAAATTCTTTATTATCTACCTCAAGTGGTCTAGTTTTTTTAAAAACACAAGATAAAATACAATATTCTTAGCTCATCTCACTCCGCTACCCTTTGGAGACAGGTCAGAGATGGCAGAGTCACTAATTTGGACTTTTAACCAGACACAGGAGAAAGGTGGGTTTGCTAGTGGAGGGATAAGCATCGTAAAATGGTCCCTGAAGCCAAATAGACTTTCTAAAACATTTTGTCATTTGGGGTTATCTTTGCCCCATCCGCTCACTCTGAAAAACACAAAGTTGAATGTAATTACTATTTCCATTACAATGTTATGAAGATTAGGGGATATTAAGCTTTTTTCCTTCAGAACAAATCTCACGTTCTCAGCTTCTCATACCCAAAGCAGATGTTAGGATACAGATGAAATGCATGGATTATTATGGAATAGGTCCATAATGCAGCAAAAATTCTGTCACTCCTGAACATACCTAAATGTGAATTTCTTGCCCTTTTAAAGTAGACTGTCATGTATCAAAAACAAAAAAGAGGAAACAGAAGTCTGCTAGCTGAAATAACTCTAAAGACAAAAATATCAGAGTACCAGTATCTTTACTTCAAGTATTTCTAACATGCTTTATGTTTCTTACCTTGCACAGCTGAACTATTTCCCTACATAACTGAAAGGTGCCATGCTCAGTGAAGCTCACAAAATTGTAGTTTTGATTTAGTGACAGATGAGCCTGATTGGCACTTTCAAAATTGTCAACTTCAAATAAGCACGCTTTATAATTTGGAAATAGACCCTTATGGGCTCTTTCCCTGTCAAGAAATGTAACAGCTTATTTTTATGTATGTCTGTGTTTCCCAAAGGATGACATCAGGAAACTGGGCAAGCTGTTGATGCATGGTTCTTTCAGTGTCTGGACAGTTCACAAGGATCGTTATAAAATGAAGGATTTTATTCGATTTAAGCCCAGCCAGAGGCAAATCTATCTTTTTGAAAGAGGAATCGTGTTCTGTAAGATACGAATGGAGCCCAGTGACCAGGGCCTATCTCCTCATTACAGCTTTAAGAAATCCATGAAGGTAAAGGGGTCCTGTTGCATTTGGGAATCAGCAGCAATATTTCTATGGAGAGAAATATCAATATCCTTGTTTTACAGATCAGGAAACTAAAGCCTAGAGAGGAGAGGTTAACTTGCCAAATGCCACACAACAGAACTAGACTCCACATCCAGATCTTTCTAACTCCAAAGTCAAGCTGGTAATCAGTCACTGAACAGGGTCAGGGCTGGCATTGAGAAAAGAGTGCTAGGTAGAGAAAAGGGACCATATGGCAGCCTGTCTGGACAAATTAATTGGGAAAGTACCCTCCAGGCAGAGGGGTGAAAGACTTGGTGATTAGAACATGGGCTGGATTTCATCTTTGACTTACCCTTCTCAACCACACATCTTTGCATACAAGCGTTGACAATATCCTGGCTCTGGAGGTGTAGGAACCCACGTCTACACCAAGCATCATCTCTCGCCTGTGTAGGAAATATTTCATAGCTGGTGAGGAGACCCCCCCTCCCCCCCACCACATACATGCATGTGTGCAACACACACACATTTGTGCTTTTGTGATTGAAGTTGCTAATTGTTCATAGTAGCTTTTGTTATTTATGTTTCTTAGTGGAGACTAATTCGGTTACTATTATATACAGATTTGTGAAATACTTAGGTGTTAAAGGAGAGATGATCTCTTTGCTTAAAGGTTGAGGACTCCATGAAAAGATACAGTCTGTGTTGTCCCCTGAAACAGAGAAGAGAGATGACACTGTGTGCTTTATGCTCCTTGGGGCCATTAACAGACAACAACAAAACATGTGAAAGGAAGATAGAAGAGAACTACCAAGGGTAGAAAGAACTAGAGTGGCTGACGGGGACAGTTTAAAAATCAGACAACGGTGGTACAGCAGTTTTTCTTCTTTCTTTACAATAGCTGAAGACACTTTCAGTTCGCCAGCTTGGAAGGGGGAGCAACAGAAAGTTTGAAGTTGCCAACCGAAATGGACTTGAGAAATACATCCTGCAGGTAAAGCTCATGCCTTCCTCACAGGTGTCTTCTACTCTTTCCTTATTGTGTTCCATGACTTGGCAAGTGTTTTCTATCTCATTATTCTAAAGGTTATCCAGAAAATAAAAACCCTGTCCAATTAATGTTCCACGTGATCTGATACTCAGAGTGTCTTCTTATCTGCAATTGCAGGCAACTTCAAAGGAAATCAGAGATTGTTGGTTTTCAGAAATAAGTAAATTACTAATGGAACAGCAAAACAATATTAAAGGTAAGGTTACCCTGCTGACTTTAGTCTGCAGAGTTATACTGATTCTAATTTTGTGGTGGGTGTGCACACTGGGGATATTGTTAAAGAAAATGGTTTGCCAGGAAAATAACTGTGGCCACATTTTCATGGCACCTGGAAGCACCTATGCTTGCTTTAAGTTGTGTGGGGTTTGTATGTGTGTGTGTGTGTGGTTGTGTGTGGATGTGTCCCTTTCAACTGTGTTCCCCCTACATACCAAATTGTCGAGGTCAACTTTCTCAACCCCAAATCCCAAACCCACCCAAGATTATGTTATGGGGATTTTTTTTTAATTTTTTTTTTAACATTTATTCATTTTGAGACAGAGAGAGACAGAGCATGAACGGGGGAAGGTCAGAGAGAGAGGGAGACACAATCCGAAACAGGCTCCGGGCTCTGAGCTGTCAGCACAGAGCCCGACGCGGGGCTCGAACTCACAGACCGCGAGATCATGACCTGAGCCTAAGTTGGACGTCCAACCGACTGAGCCACCCAGGCACCCCTATGTTATGGGGATTTAAATGGCCAGTACTACTTTCAGAAGCTGTACTGCCTTTTTTTTTTTTTAAGCTGAGATATAATTAGCATACCATAAAATGCACTCTTATTCAAGTGTATAGTTCAGTGGGTTTTGATCTCTTCACAAGGTTGTGCAACCGTCACCAGAACATTTTCATCACGCTCCCCAACAATAAAACCCTGTGCCCATTGGCAATCATTCCCCATCTTCCTCCTCCCCTCTGACCCTGGCAACTGTGAATCTGCTTTCTATCTCTATGGATTTTCTTCTTCTGGACATTTTACAGAAACAGAATCATATAACATGTGGCATGTTCTGTTTAGTTTCTTTCACCCAGCAAAATTTTTCCAGTGTTCATCCATATTGTAGCATGTCTCAGTACTTTATTCCTTTCCATAGCTGAGATATAGTACATTGTATGGATATAACATATCTGTTTATCCATTCATAAGCTGATGGATATTTTGGTTGTTTCCATTTTTTGGATAGTATGAATAATGCTGCTATGGAAACTTGTGTATAAGTTTTTGTGTGAACCTCTGGGAAAAATACATATATATATTATACATGTATACATGTATAATATATATAAATAATTTCTGGGCCATATGGTAACACTAACTCTATGCTAACTTTCTGAGGAATTTCCAAATTGTTTTCCAAAGCACTACTACCATTTCTTGTTTGCACCAGCAATGTATGAGGGTTCCATCTTCTCCCTTCCCTCACCAACACTTGTTATTGTCTTTTTATTATTACTATTATTATTATAGCCATCTCAATAAATATGAAATGGTAGCTCATTGTGGTTTTGATTTGCACTTCCCTAATGCTAGTAATATTGAGCATCTTTTCATGTGCCTATTGACCATTTAAAAAAATTTTTTTTAGGGGCAACTGGGTGGCTCAGTCGGTTAGGTGTCCGACTTCGGCTCAGGTCATGATCTCACGGTCTGTGAGTTCGAGCCCTGCGTCAGGCTCTGTGCTGATAGTCCCTTCTCTGCTCATGCTCTGTCTCTCTCAAAAATAAATAAATGTTAAATTTTTTTTTTAATGTTTGTTTATTTTTGAGACAGAGAGAGACAGAGCATGAGCAGGGGAGGGGCAGAGAGAGAGACAGACACAGAATCCGAAGCAGGCACCACGCTCTGAGCTGTCAGCGCAGAGCCCAACGTGGGGCTCGAACCCACAAACCGTGAGATCATGACCTGAGCCAACCAACTAAGCCACCCAGGCGCCCCAACTTATTGGCCATTTGTATATTTTCTGTGAAGAAATGTCTATACAACGCCTATATATAAAACCTCTATATTCTGGGTACTAGACTTTTATCAGATATATGATTTACAAATATTTTTTCACATTCTGTGGCTTGTCTTTTCGCTTTCTTGATGACTTCTTTGTTGAAGTCTAATTTATCTTTTTTTTCTTTGGTTGTTTGTGTTTTGGCGTCATATCTAAAAAATCATTGCCTAATGGCGCCTGAGTAGCTTTGTTGGTTAAGCATCCAACTCCTGATTTCAGCTCTGGTCATGATCTCATGGTTTGTGTGATCGAGCCCCGCATTGTCAGTGCAGAGCCTGCCTGGGATTCTGTCTCTCCCTCTCTCTCTATCCAGCCCTCTATCTCTCAAAATAAATAAATAAACATTAAAAAAAAAAAAAAGAAATCATTGCATAATCCAAGATTTATACCTGTGCTTTCTTCTAAAAATTTGTTTTTAACTCCTTGATCCACTGTGAGTTAATCTTTGAATTAGGGATCTAAGCTTATTCTTCCACATGTGTATATCCTATTGTCCCTGAACCATTTGTTAAAAAGACTGTTCTGTTCTTCATGAATGGTCTGGGCACTTTTTATGGATTCAAGTGACTTAACAATGTTTGTATTCCCCCCAAATTCATATGTTGGAACTTTACCCAATGGTATTAGGAAGTGAAGACTTTGGGAGGTAATTAGGAGTAGATGAGGTTATAAGAGCGGAGCTGACATGAATAGGATTAATGCCATCATAAATGCCATGAGAGAATTTTCTTCCTATCTCTGCTCTCTGCTATGTGAGGATATAATGAGAAGTCAGCAACCTCAACCTAGAAGAGAACCCTCACCAGAACACAACCATGTGATCTAAGATTTCCAAACCTCTAGAACTGTAAGAAATAAATTTCTGTTGTTTATAAGCCACCCAGTCTATGGTACTTTGTTATAGCAGCTTAAACTAAGACAACACCCTTGTTGAAAATCAATTGACCATCGATGCAGAATTTTTGGTTGAGTCTTTTTCTTTAAGCACTTTGAATATGTCGTGCCATTGTTTTGTGGCCTCCATAGTTTCTGATAAGAAATCAACTATTAATCTTATTTGAAAATCTCTTGCATATGACAAGCAGCTTTTCTCTTACTACTTTCAGATTCTTTCTCTTTTGACAGTTTAATATATCTAGGTGTATCTCTTTGAATTTATATTTCTTGGAGTTTGTAGATAATTGGATGTGTAGATTAGTTTTTTCATCAAATTTGGGAAGTCTTCAGCCATTATTTCTTTAAGTATTCTTTCAGCCTCTTTGTTTTTGTCTTCTTCTGGGACTCCCATTCTGTCTATATTGGTGTGCTTGGTGGTGTCCTACAGATTCTTAGTGGCTCTATAAATTCTTTTTCATTCTTGGGGCACCTGGGTGGCTCAGATGGTTCAGTGTCAGATTTCAGCTCAGGTCATGATCTCGCGGTTCATGAGTTTGAGCCCCACCCTGGGCTCTGTGCTGACAGCTCAGAGCCTGAAGCCTACTTCAGATTCTGTTTCTCCCTCTCTCTGTGCCCCTCCCCCACTCATGCTCTGTCTCTCTCTCTCTCTCTCTCAAAAATAATAAACATTAAAAATTTTTTAATTAAAAAACTATTACAAAAATAAAATAAAATAATAAAATAAATAAATTCTTTTTCATTCTTTTTCTTTTTCTTCCTCAAACTGGATAGTTTCAATTGATCTATATCTAAGTTCTCTCACTCTTCTGCCTGCTCAAATTTGCTACTGAGCCACTCTACTGAATTTTTCTTTTTGGTTATTATACTTTTCAACCCAGAATTTCTACTGGCCCCTTTTAAATATAATTTCTCTCTATTTTCTCAATTTGATGAGTGTTTGTTCTCATACTTTCCTTTAGTTCTTTTTTTTTTTTTTTTTTTTTGGTTTCCTTTAATTCTTTGAACATTTTATAAATAGTTGATTTAAAGTCTTGGTCTAGGAAGTCTAATATCTTGGCTTCCTCAGGGACAGTTTCTCTTGATTGCTTTTTTTCTTTTTTCTACATATGGGCCATGCTTTCTTGCTTCTTTACATGGCTTACAATTTTTCTGCTGAAAACTGGATGTTTAAAATAATATAATATGGCAATTTTGGAAACCAAAGTCATCTCTATCTCCAGTGTTTTTTGTTGGTATCATTTGTTGTTTTGTTATTGTTTGTTTAGTGATTTTTCCAGTCCTTGCCACGAGTTCTGTGTGGATAATGGAGTACACCTTCAACACATAGACAAGCAGGTGACAGTTCCACCTTAGCTTTCACTTCCTATTTGTACAGAGCCCCAAGATCAACCAGAGATGAGAGCATAAGACCTTCTCAGATTTTTCATGAACATACATACAAACTTGGGCATGTACACATGGTCTTCTAGATTCTAAGGAATATTGGGAGCTTTTGAAAGCCACTATGGACATCTCATTCCCAAGTTTTACCTTTTAAACTTTTGATTAGCCTATTTTTGTCCCAGCTGTTATCCAGTGCCTCGGGCAGCCAACAAGTTAAACAATTGCCTCTAGTAATTTTCTACAAATATCCCCGGGGAAAAGGTTTTTCACACTGTGCAAGCTCTGAATTGGTCTAAGAAAGACAGCTTTGTAAGTAGGGTGTTCCAAAGAACTCCCAAGCAAGTCGGATAATGACAGTTCTCTGGAAATGAAACTTTGATTGAACTCCAACCTCGTTCTGCCTCCTCCTATGGCTGCCAGGTTGTTAATTTTCACCATGACTGCAGGCTGTTGGTTTCCAAAGCTACCATCAAGAAGGAGAGGTTGGTTGGGAATAGGGCAGCTAAAATACCACAAAGCTCACTGTTCATACATACTAAGATACTGCCATTTTTCTTGAATAAATATTCCCCTGATTGCTGTAAGCCTTTGCTTACTTTCTAGTGTTCTGAAAGTATTGTTTCTGTTTTTGCCAGTTTTTTCCATGTTTTCATGGAGGAGACCATTTTTTAGGGTTTTTATTTTTTCTCCTGAACTATTTTCACAGGTATCACTTGCTGAATGCCTTTTAATAATTAAAACTCATCTTTGAGTAGGCTTTGCTCTTTCACATTTGTTTTTTCAATTGATCCTCATAACAGCAGGGATATTTGATAGGAAAAATTCACAATAAGCTTGATCAATTGAGTTCAGATATTTCCTTCAGGTAATGTGAAGGCTAAGAAATACTAGTCTCATGTGGAAAATCTCTCTCCTATCATTTATACTGATAATGGTTGTTGTGTTTGGTAAGGAAAGTTATGTGACTATGAAAAGATAAACTTTGTCCTTAGAGACTTAGCAGGAATGCGACCATTTCACATTCTTTCGTGTCTTCTCTGACCATTAGGTGGATAGGAAGATGCAAGGGTGAGTATGCATCACAAGATGTAGAAAAAGATAATCTAAGAAGGGTGATTGGAAAACCACCACATCAGTTTTCTGTCACAACAACCAAGTGATGTAAGTTTCTTATTTAAATTTCTGGCCTTTGCCAAGAAATAATACTACATTATGTAGTTTGTTTTAATTTATATAAAGTTAATATGGGGAAAAACTACTTTTGCTTTTGAACTATTAATACTATACTAAATATATGTTAAGGTAATTGAATATGAGAGCTCTGGAGACATAAAACAGGAAGATGTAATAACCCCAGTAGAACAAGTTACCTGTTTTCCCCAGAAGCAACATTCTAGTCACAAGATTGTACTAGAAATCCTTACCATAGTTTCACAAAGGATGATTTAGGGATAGCCTGCCTTAGAATTACTTGAAGAGCTTGTTACAAATGCAGGTATCTGGGTCCTATCCTAGAACTGTGGAATTAGGATAGCTGTGGTTAATGACTTGGAATATGCATTTTAGCTTATTAAAGTTTCTGGACAAGGCCTTAAACTATTATTTTTTAAATGCCTTTATTGAGGTATAATTAACAAAATAAACTGCACATATTTAAAATATACAATCTGATAAGTTTTGACACATGTACACACCTGTGAAAGCATCACCACAGTCAAGATAATGAACACATCTATCACCCCTACAAGATCATACCCCTTTTTATTACCTTTCTCCTGTTATTCCCTCATCCCCCACTGCTTTCCAGGTGGTCACTGATCTTTTTATAACTAAAGATTGGTTTGAATTTTCTATCGTTTCAGAAAGAGAATCATACAGCATGTACTTTTTTTGGTCTGGTTTCTCTCACTTAGCATAATTTTTGTGTTTTTGTGTAACAGTAGTGTATTCCTTTAAGTGCTGTGTAGTATTCCATTGTTTGGATATACCCCAATTTCTTTATCCATTAACAGGTAAATGCATAAATATTTATGCATGAATGCATAAATATTTTTCTTTTTGATATGTCTGGCTAGAGGTTTATCAATTTTATTATTTTTTTCAAATAACCAGCTTCTGGTTTCATTGATCTGTTCCATTATTTTATTTTTTTAGATTCTATATCATTTATTTCTGTTCTAATCTTTTTTATTTCCTTCTTTCTGCTGGCTTTAGGTTTCATTTGTATTTCCCTTTCTAGTTCCTTGAGGTATAAGGTTAGGTGTTTATTTGAGATTTTTCTTGCTTCTTGAGGTAGGCCTGTATTGTTATATATTTCTCTCCTAGGACCACTTTTGCTGCATCCCAAAGATTGTGTTTTCATTTTCATTTGTCTCCATGTATTTTTTTATTTCTTCTTTGATTTCATGGTTTATCTATTCATTGTTTAGTAACAATGTTGTTTAACCTCCATGTATTATTTGTGGTCTTTCCAGACTTTTCCTTGTAGTTGACTTCTAGTTTCACAGTGTTGTGGTCAGAAAAGGTGCATGGTATGACTTCAGTCTTTTTGTTATTTGTTGAGTCCTGTTTGTGACCTCACATGTGATCTATTCTGGAGAATGTTCCATGTGCACTTGGAAAGAGTGTATATTCTGCTGTTTTAGGATGGAATGTGCTGAATATATTTGTTAAGTCCACCTAGTCCAGTGTGTCATTCAAAGCCATTGTTTCCTTATTGATTTTGTTTAGATGATCTGTCCATTGATGTAAGTGGAGTGTTAAAGTCCCCTACTATTATTGTATTATTATCAATTATTTCCTTTATGTTTGTTACTATTTTATATATTTGCATGCTTCCATGTTGGATGCATAAACATTTACAATTGTTTTATCTTCTTGTTGGATTGTCCCCTTTATTATTATATAGTGCCCTTCTTTGTCTCTTGTTACAGTCTTTGTTTTAAAGTCTAGTTTGTCCACTGTAAGTGTTGCTATTCTGGCTTTCTTTTGACATCCATTTACATTAAAAATATCTTTCCCAACACGCACTTTTTTTTTTTTTTTAACGTTTATTCACCTTTGAAAGAGAGAGACAGAACATGAGTAGGGGAGGGGCCAAAAGAGTGGGAGACACAGAATCCAAAGCAGGCTCCAGGCTCTGAGCTGTCAGCACAGAGCCCGATGATGCGGGGCTCGAACTCACAGACTGTGAGATCATGACCTGAGCTGAAGTTGGGTATTTAACTGACTGAGCCACCCAGGTGCCCCTTTTTAAAAAAATTTTTTTAATGTTTATTATTTTTGAGAGAGAGACAGAGCATGAGTAGGGGAGGGGCAGAGAGAGAGAGAGGGAGACACAGAATCTGAAGCAGGCTCCGGGCTCCAAGCTGTTAGCACAAAGCCCAATGCAGGGCTTGAACCCACGAACTGTGAGATCATGACCTGAGGTGAAGTCAGATGCTTAACCAACTGAGCCACCCAGGCGCCCCTCCAACCACTCAATTTTAACCTACAGGTGTCATTAGGTCTAAAGTGAGTCTCTTGGAGGCAGCATTTAGATGGGTCTTGGTTTTTTTCTTTATCCATTCAGACACCCTATGTCTTTGATAAGGGCATTTATCCATTTACATTCATAGTAATTATTGATAGATATGTATTTATTGCCATTTTATTTCTTGTTTTGTGGTTGTTTCTGGAGATTTTCTCTGACCTTTCTCGTCTTTCTCTCTTTCATGTTTTGCTGATTTTCTTTAGTGATATATTGGGATTTATTTCTCTTTATTTTTTGCATGTTTCTTAGTGGTTTTTGATATATGGTTGCCATTAGGTTTATATAACCTCTTCTGCAAATAGCAGTCTACTTTAAGTTGATATTTTAAGTCTATATTAAGTTGATAGTCTTTCAAATTTGAACCCATTCCCCTCCCCATGTTTTAGGTATATGTTATTATATTTTATATCCTTTTTTGTGTGTGAGTTCCTTGACTGATTTTTACAGAAATATTCATTTTTACTGCTTTTGTATTTCCTCCCTTTATATTGTCACTTTTAGTATCTCTTTTCCACTCACAGAGTCTCCTTTAATATTTCTTGCAGGGCTGGTTTAGTGGTCATGAGCTCCTTTAGTTTTTGTTTGTCTGGGGAACTCTTTATCTTTCCTTCTATTCTGAATGATAGCCTTGCTGGATAGAGTATTCTTGGCTTTTTATCTTGATGAGGTCCCAATAGTTAATTTTTGGTTTTGTTTCCTTTGCCTCCAGAGACATGTTGAGTAAGAAGTTGCTGCAGCCGAGGTGAAAGAGGTTTTTGCCTGCTTTCTCCTCGAGGATTTTGATGGCTTCTGTCTTATGTTTAGGTTTTTCATCCATTTTGAGTTTATTTTTGTGTATGGTGTAAGAAAGTGGTCCAGATTCATTCTTCTGCATGTTGCTGTCCAGTTTTCCCAACACCATTTGCTTAAGAGACTATCTTTATTTCATTGGATATTCTTTCCTGCTTTGTCAAAGATTAGTCGGCCATACATTTGTGGGTCCATTTCTGGGTTCTCTATTCTGTTCCATTGATCTGAGCATCTGTTTTTATGCCATAGTGTCTTTATGATTACAGCCTTGTAATACATCTTGAAGTCCGGAATTGTGATGCCTCCAGACTTGGTTTTCTTTTTCAGAATTGCTTTGGCTATTTTGGGTATTATCTGGTTCCATACAAATTTTAGGATTATTTGTTCTAGCTCGGTGAAGAATGCTGGTGTTATTTTGATAGGGATTGCATTAAATACGTAGATTGCTCTGGGTAGTATTAACATTTTAACAATATTTGTTCCTCCATTCCATGAGCATGGAGTATTTTTCCATTTTTATTTTTGTATGTCTTCTTCAATTTCTTTATAAGCTTTTTATAGTTTTCAATGTATAGATTTTTCAGCTCTTTGGTTAGATTTATTCGTAGGTATTTTATGGTTTTTGGTTGCTTTTGTTAATTTATTCCTAGGTATTTTATGGTTTTTGGTTGCTTTCGTTAATTTTGGTTGCTTTTGTGCATCCTGGATCTGGATGTCTGTTTCCTTCCTCAGATTAGGGAAGTTTTCAGCTATTATTTCTTCAAATGAATTTTCTGCCCCTCTTTCTCTTCTTCTGGGACTCCTGTAATACTAATGTTATTACATTTGATGGATACACTAAATTCCCTAAGTCTATTCTCGTTTTGCATAATTCTCCTTTCCCTCTTTTGTTCAGCTTTATTGCCTTCCATTAGTTTGTCTTCTAGGTCTTTAATTCATTCCTCTGATTCTTCCAGCCTACTATTCAAATTGCATCAACCATGTTTCTAATCTCATTTATTGCACTCTTCATCTCTGATTCTTTTTTAGTTCTTTTATCTCTGAGGTAAGGGTCTCACATGTCCCCTATTCTTTTCTCAAGCCCAATGAGTATCCTTATAATTGTCGCTTTAAATTCTCTCTGAGGCATGTTACTTACATCTGTTTCACTTAGATCTCTGGCCGTGGCCTTATCTTGTTCTTTCATTTGTGATGAATTACTCCATCTTGGCATTTTGTCTAAGTTTCTGCCTTCTTCTGTATGCTAGAAAAGCCAGTTATGTCTCCTGCTGCTGGAAATAATGGCCTTATGAAGAAGAGGTCATGTAGTGCCCTGGGCCTGGTGCTTCAGGGAGGGCCTCCAGTGTGTGCTGCGTGCACTCTACTATGTTCTGGCTGCTGTATCCCTCAGGCCAGTCATCTGCAGAGGCTCTCCTTGCTTGCTGTGAGCAGTGTTTGATCCCTGCCCTGAATGTGGCAAGCTTTAACAGAGGTGTGCTCTGGTCTGCTTGTGAAATGAGACCTGTCACCTCCTCCACTGGAACTAGGGCCCTGCAAAACTTTCTGATTGGGCAACATGGTGTGGGAAGGGGTTTTTGCTGGTGGGGTGGGGCTTGCCACACTGGGACTGAGGCAGGGGTGGGGCTCTTCTGGGGGTGGGGCTTGCCACACTGGGACTGAGGCAGGAAGACAGAATGGTAGTGGAAGGGTAGTAGAGCACAGGGGGGTGGGGCTTAGTGTAAGCAAGTTAGGCAGCCGTGTCAGCACTATACTGCTTCTCACAGGTGGCTCTGTTTATGCTGAGGGCCTGGAAAAGGAAATAGCCCTAACCAGCTCCTTTGTTCCCAAAGAGACGTGTCTGAATGCTGCTTCTCAAGGACAAGCTCTCAGAAGAGCAAATAATCTCCCCCATTTGTGTGCCCCAGGCACTCTCCAGATGCTCTTTCCAAGCTGTAGCCCCCTGGGTTGTTTGCCTGCCTTTTCTCCAGGAATAGCTCAGTGTCCTCCAGCTCTGTCCCAGCCAAGCCTTTAAAACTGCAGGCTTTAAGCCCCATTGGTTGCAAGAACCCATGAAAATTCAGCCCCTCTCATTTTCTAAGTCAATGGCTATAGAAATGTTCTCCTTGTACATTCTCCTGTGTGCTCCTCTCTCTCTCTCTCTCTCTCTCTCTCTCTCTCTCTCTCTCTCTCATCCTTCTCTGTGACCATGACTGCCTCCCCTCTGCAGCAGCTGCAATCTGTTTCTCCCCTAAACCGTGTCTCTGTGTTTGCTACCTTCTTCAGTGTGGCCTCTCAAGCCCTACTCAAGTCCTAACCCTGTGCTCCCTAGGTTGTGACAGGAATGTAAAATATAGATAAGAAGCAGAACCCCACAAACATTCTCTGGGACAGATCACATGAAAGGTCAAAAACCCAGTTTCAATTAATTTAAGAAGACTGAAATCATATCAGGCATCTTTTCCAACCACAACAGTATGAAAATCAGTTACAGGAAAATACTAGAAGAAACAAAAACATGGAAGCTAAATAACATGTTACTAAACGACCAATGGGTCAATGAAGAAATCAAAGTAAAAATTAAAAAATACCTGCAGACAAATGAAAATGAAAACACTACAGTTCAAAATGTTTGCAACATAGCGAAAGCTCTTCTAAAAGGAAGTTTATAGTGGTACAGACCTACTTCAAGAAAGAAGAAAAATCTCAAATAAACAATTTAACCTCACATATAAAGGAACTAAAAAAAAATAAAACAAAAGCTAAAGTTAGTAGAAGGAAGGAAGTAATAAAAATCAGAATGGAAATAAATGAAATAGAAACTTAAAAATATAGAAAAGATCAATGAAACTAAGAGCGGGCTCTTCATAAAGTTAAACGAAACTGATGAACCTTTAACTAGGCTCAGCAAGAGAATAAGAGAGGACTCCAATAAAATCAGAAATGACAGAGCAGTTACAATTGACACCAGAGAAAAACAAAGGATTATAAGAGATTACTATGAAAATTTATATGCCAACAAATTGGACAACCTAGAAAAAATGGATAGATTCCTAGAAATGTGCAATCTTCCGAGACTGAATCAGGAAGAAAAAGAAAATCTGAACGGACCAATTACTAGTAATGAAATTGAATCAGTAATTAAGGAAACAACAACAACAACAACTCCCAACAAACAAAAGTCCAGGACAAGATGGCTTCACAAGTGAATTCCACCAAACATTTAAAAAAGATTTAGTATCTATTCTTTTCAAACCATTCCAAAAAATAGAAGAGGAAGTAATGCTTCCACATTCATGCTATGAGGCCATCATTACCCTAATAGCAAAACCAAAGATACTATAAAAAAAGAAAAGTATAGATGAACATCTGTGATGAACACAGATGCAAAAATCCTCAAAAAAATATTAGCAAGCTGAATTCAAAAATACATTAAAAGGTTCATTCACCACAATCAAGTGGGATTTATTCCAGGGATACAAGGATAGTTTAATATATGTAAAGCAATCAATGTGATATACTATATTAATAAAATGAGGGATCAAAATCATACAATCATTTCAATAGAGGCAGAAAAAGCATCTGACAACATTCAACATCCATTTATGATAAAAATCTCTCTCTGGGGCGCCTGGGTGGCTCAGTTGGTTGAGCGTCCGACTTCGGCTCAGGTCATGATCTCATGATCCGTGAGTTCCAGCCCCGCGTCGGGCTCTGTGCTGATGGCTCAGAGCCTGGAGCCTGTTTCAGATTCTGTGTCTCCCTCTCTCTCTGACCCTCCCCTGTTCATGCTCTGTCTCTCTCTGTCTCAAAAATAAATAAATGTTTAAAAAAAAATTAGAAAAAAAATCTCTCAACAAGATAGGTTTAGAGGAAACATACCTCAACATAATAAAGGCCTATATGAAAAGCCCACAGTTAACATCATATTTATTGGTAAAAAACTGAGAGCTTTTCCTCTAACATCAGGAACAAGACAAGGATGTCCATTCTCACCATTTTTATTTAACATAATACTGGAGATCCTAGCCATAGCAATCAGACAAGAAAAAGAAATAAAAGGCATCTAAATTGATAAGCAAGAAGTAAAATTTTCACTATTTGCAAATGACATAGAAAACTATACTAAACTTTCTATACATAGAAAACCCTAAAGACTCCACCAAAGAACCTATTAGAAGTAATAAATGAATTCAGTAAAGTCATAGGATACAAAATCAATATACAGAAATCTGTTTTGTTTTTATACACTACTAATGATATAGCAGACAGGGAAATTAAAAATTAAAAGTCCCATTTATAATTGCATAAAATAAAATAATAAAATAAAAGTATTAAATACCTAGGAATAAATTTAACCAAAGATGAAAGACCTGTACTTCAAAAACTGTAAGACATTGATGAAAGAAATAAGAGATGACACAAATAAATAGAAAAATATACTATGCTTGAAAGAACAAATATTGTTAAAATGTCCATACTATCCAAAGCAATCTACAGATTCAATGCAATCCCAATCAAAATACCAATAGTGTTTTTCACAAAACTAGAACAAAATATTTTTTTATAAAAAATTTTTAAAGTTTATTTATTTATTGAGAGAGAGAGAGAGAGAGAGAGAGAAGCAGATAAAGAGGGAAAGACAGAATCCCAAGCAGGCTCCATGCTGTCAGCACAGAGCCCACCATGGGGCTTAAACCCACGAACTGTGAGATCACAACCTAAGCTGAAACCAAGAGTCAAAGTCTTAACCGACTGCGCCACCATGGTGCCTCTAGAACAAAAATCTTCTAATTTGAATGAAACCACAAAAGACCCCCGAATAGCCAGAACAATACTGAGAAAGAAGAACAAAGCTGGAGGTATCACAATCCCAGATTTCAATATATACTATAAATCTATAGTAACCAAAAGAGTATGGTGCTTGCACAAAAATAGACATAGATCAGTGGAACACAAATGATAGCCCAGAAATAAACCCATGTGGGTTTTTTTTAAATGTTTATTTATTTTCTAGAGAGAGAGGGAGGAAAAGAGGATCTGGAGTGGCTCTGTACTGACAGCACAGAGCCCAATGTGGGGCTTGAACTCACAAACCGTGACATCATGACCTGAGCCGAAGTCAGACACTCAACTGACTGAGCCATCCAGGTGCCACAAACCCATGCTTATATGGTTAACTAATCTATAAGAAAGGAGGCAAGAACATATAATGGGAGAAAGACAGTTTCCCCCAAAAATTGTGTTGGGAAAGCTGGACAGCTATATTCAATAGAATTAAACTGGGCCACTTTCTTATACCATACACAAAAATAAACTCAAAATGGATTAAAGACCTAAGTGTAAGACCCTAAACCACAAAAGTCCTAAAACAGACAGTACCTCTTGGAAATCAACCTTAGCAATATTTTTCTGGAAAAATCTCCCAAGCCAAGGAAGCAAGAGCAAAAGTGTAAACTATTGGGACTACATCAAACTAAAAAGCTTTTACACAGCAAAGGAAACCAAAAAGGCAAACTAAACCATCAAAAACCAAAAAGGCAACCTGCTGAATGGGAGAAAACATTTGCAAATGATACATACAATAAGGCATAAATATCCAAAATAAATAAGGAACTCCTATAATCCAATGCCAAAAAACACAAATAGTCTGATTAAAAAATGAACAGAGGAACTGAATAGACAGTTTTCCAAAGAAGACATACAGCTGGCCAACGGACACATGAAAAGATGCTCACCATCACTCATCATCAGGGAAATACAAATCAAAACCACAAAGAGTATCACCTCACACCTGTCAGAATGGCTACTATCAAAAAGACAAGAAATAACAAATGTTGCTGAGGATGTGAAGAAAAGGGAACCCTCAAGCATTGTTGGTGGGGATGTTAATTGGTGCAGCCACTATGGAAAAGAGTATGAAGATTCATTTAAAAACTAAAAATAAAACTGCCATACTATCTAGCGATTCCACTTCTGGGTATTTACCCAAAGAAAATGGAAACACCAAATCAAAAACATTTTCCAGGGTGCCTCTGGAGACAGCCAGGAGGAAGGGGCAGTACAGACTCAGAAGGGATTTGGGAAAGGTGCTCCTTATCCCCATCTATGCCTGCCCACTCAAAAACATTCTCCATCTGTAACTCCTCGCCCTGTGCAAGGCGCTCAGAAAGTACTTAATAAGTGATTGTTGAATGAACCTGTAATCCAATTCAGGTACAGTGCCTGCTTAGTTTTCCTAGGCTCCTTTGGCTTGATCCTAATGGAGGCACCCAGGCCCTCAGTCAAAAAGATGATAGAGGTGAGGGGGTGAGGACTGTGCTAGACGGAGTACTCTACTACAGCATCTAATAGGCTCTATTATAATTTTATGGTGTGTTTAATTTTTTCTTCCCATTACACCACGAATTCCTCTAGAGAATGAAGGTTGTCTTATTAGTTTTAACTTCCCTTAGGCCTCATATTATATAAAGGCCTAGCACTCATAGGTGCTCAGTAAATGTTTAGTGAATAAACAAATAAAAGAACTCATTGAATAATCACATCAGGCTGGCAAACCACTCTGCAAGCAGAGTCAGAGGTGATGACGTTTAGCTCAGGACACATCTCATTCATCTCAGACCTCCAGAGCCTAGCAAGTGTTGAGCTAATCTAACCCAAAAGAATTAATATAATAGTTGGCATTTCAGGACAGGGAAGAGAGGAGGAGGGAGCTATAGCAAGCCCATGAAACAGCTTTTACGAGGATGAAAGGGGATTCCTCCTCCTCACCTCTCCCACTTTAAGACTTGTAGCCAGGGGCACCTGGCTGGCTCAGTTGATAGAGCATGCAACTCTTGACCTAGGGATCATAAGTTTGAGCCCCATGTTGGGTGGAGAGATTACTTAAAAATAAAATCTTAAAAAAAAAAAAAAAAAAGACTTGCAGCCAGTTCGAAGTTAACTGTATAATCCAGCAAATGGTGTCCATTGAACATTCCCTTGTTGACTGTCATGCTCAGAGCCAAGGCAGGTCCTAGACTATGGTGAAGGAGGAGGATGAAGCAGCTCCTTGAAACTTTAGGAGAACCCGAGTGAGCCAGCACCACTCCAACAGACATAGGGAGGAATGCATGTGCCATTCTTTCCAATGGTTCAACATTCGTGTATATTTCTCTAAAGAAAAGGCAATGGAATGGGATTTGTTCCCTGGATTGAAAATATGAAAAGAGCTACCAGCAGTTAGGAAGACCCAGTCCCCGGCACACATGGGATTAAAGGTAGGACCCAGTGGGAGAGTGGGGGAGTGATGGGGGATACCAGCTCTTTAGAAGCTGAGGAAGACATTGCCTGATTCTCAGCCCCTTCCTTAATTATGTGAGTGAGAAGAAAGATATAAAATCGGTTTTCTGCTATTCATTTGTGTGGCTCTAATTAGGCCAGAATTAACAAGAAGGGCAAATGTTTCACATCTAATGTGACTCCCTCTTTGGAAAAGCTGCCCTTTTAAGGAAATGATTGTAGGGATAAGAGATTGCCAGTATGTCTCTGCTTGGGAATAAAGACACTGGGTCATGGCAACTTTATTTCTTGCTGTGTCCAGGATTTATGGATTTCACCTCCTCTCAGAGCTTTTCCAGGGAAAGGTTAGGAACACTTGATCCAGGTGCTTCCCCACAAGGCTTCAGCCCTGATTTCTTTGTGTGTCGGTTTTCTGGTGGCTAAAATTGGGTATGGGATCAAAAAGAACAAGTATGGAAGCATTTTATATTCTAATGACATAATAGATTATGGTTTACAGGGCTCTGAATGTGCTGCGTTTGTTGCCATCTTTTCTGTCCTTGCCTGTTTAAAATGAAGATAACCTTTTCCAATAGACCTTCTACTTTATGCTGTTACCACTGCCCATAATTAAAGTCTTGATTTAGTATTTGAGACTTCAGTTTGGGACTATTATGTAATTAATTTCATGGGACATGAAGTATGTATTTAGGCCTACAGTTTATTTAGAAAAGGCATCTGGAAGGAATTTTAGTACAAAATACATTTACTGAGTACCTACAAAGTACAAAAGTCATTGAAGAAATATACACAGACCCCACACCCCAACTCAGGGGCAAAGCTAATTAACGTTATGCTTATTGGTCAGACTTCTAGACTCTTGGATGCTAATGAGCATGAAATGGCAAATTAACAGGAAGATGGTCACATAATAAGTGATTGGATGTGCAGTCTTGGTCAACAAATATTGGTGGCAATGCCTTTAATAAAGCAGTGATTCTCAATTAGGGTATATATGTGAGTTACAATATTTTATATTTGGGGGGTGCCGGGATGGCTCAGTCTTGATTTCGGCTCAAGTCATGATCTCACAGTTCTGTGAGTTTGAGCCCCACATTGGACTCTGTGCTGACAGTGCAGAGCCTGCTTGGGATCCTGTTTCCCTCTCTTTCTCTCTCTCTCTGCCCCTCCCCTACTCTCTCTCTCTCTCTCTCTCTCTCTCAAAAAAAAATAAATAAATAAATAAACTTTTTAAAAAAAATCTTTAAAAAATAAAATTTTATATTTGGAAAATACAAAATGACCTTGTTTTCTTCTTAATACAGACCAGGAAAAGTTAAGCTTGAGAAAAATCTCGGCTGGTGAGAGTTTATAGAATATAGTGCCTAAATTTGCTTTTCACAATAAGACCTATCTCTCTATAGAATGTAGTAAAATCTCTGGGAGGTATGAAATTTTTATGTTTTGTTTTCCATGGAGATTTTATAATGGCTTGTGAAAAACTTTTTAAAAAAAGATAAAATCAGGGACGCCTGGGTGACTCAGTCGCTTAAGTGTCTGACTTCAGCTTAGGTCATGATCTCACAGTATGTGGATCTGAGCCCCACATTGGGCTCTGTGCTGATGGTGCAGAGTCTGCTTGGATCCTCTGTCTCCCTCTCTCTCTGCCCCTCCCCTGCTCGTGCATGTTCTCTCTCTCTGAAAAATAAATATTAAAAAAAAAATTTTAAGGATAAGATAAAATCAGATTTTCATCTAAATAATTAGCTTTATCCCCCAATACTGTCTCTGATCAAGTTACATCGTGACTTTCTTTTGCATTTTGAAAAGCTAAAATGAAGGAAAACCCCTGGTAATGGACTGTCCTTTCAGCTGGGGCCCTACAGATGAGTAAAATGTGTGTTGAGAATTCCATTCTAGGTTATTTAACAGGTGACTCTTCAGATTATCGAGGACTATTAGAAAATTGACCTTATCCAGCCTTATCTAGTCCTAAAGTATGTTTTGTTTCTTGAAGCATTTAACTCCCTTTTTCATGTGCCAAGATTCTCTCTCTCTTTTTTTTTTAATGTTTATTTTTCAGAGAAATAGAGACACAAAGCATGAGTGGGGGAGGGGCAGAGAGAGAGGGAGGTACAGAATTTGAAGCAGGCTCCAGACTCTGAGATGTCAACACAGAGCCTGATGTGGGGCTTGAACTCATGGACCGCGAGATCATGCCCTGAGCCTGAGTCAGATGCCCAATGAACTGAGCCACCCAGGCACCCCATGTGCCAATATTCTCTTAAAGAGACTGTTAAGGGGCGCCTGGGTGGCTTGGTCGGTTGAGCGTCCGACTTCGGCTCAGGTCATGATCTCACGGTCCGTGAGTTCGGGCCCCGCGTCGGGCTCTGTGCTGACAGCTCAGAGCCTGGAGCCTGTTTCGGATTCTGTGTCTCCCTCTCTCTCTGCTCCTCCCCTGTTCATGCTCTGTCTCTCTGTCTCAAAAATAAATAAACGTTAAAAAAAAAGAGAGAGAGAGACTGTTAAAAGACTCTTTGCTTGAAGACGTTGGTATACAATCATCAACAGTGGCATAATCTATAAATTTATAGATATGAGCACTTGATAAGTTATAACTCCCTCACCTAAAACATAAGGATGTGGATTGTCCCGGTGCCTTTCTGTTTTTTCTTCTGTCTATTCTGCTAATTCCAAGTGATCAGACTCAAAGGTTTGAGATAAGCAGAAGAATGGATAACATTTGGTTAAGTGTGCCTTCGTCTAGACTTGGTTGTAGGCTGTTTG
Source organism: Panthera pardus (assembly GCF_024362965.1). Taxonomy (NCBI): domain Eukaryota; kingdom Metazoa; phylum Chordata; class Mammalia; order Carnivora; family Felidae; genus Panthera; species Panthera pardus. The sequence continues at coordinate 83,218,510 of NW_026526721.1, forward strand.
TGTGTGTGTGTGTGTGTGTGTGTGTGTGCTCACAGTTCAATGCTAGGAAAGCAGGCTGGCTTCAGGAGTCAGGGAGATAACAAGGGAATAACCATTATGTCCTGTGAACTTTGACAACTTTTTCACAAGTTAGTTTCACAAAAACCAGTCAGCTCTTCAGAAGACTGGCTGACACCTCAAAGCAAAACATAACAAAACAAACCCAGAAACCAAAAAGCAAAACTCAAGAGTTACAGTGTGAAAAGTAGTATATAGTACACTGAAAATACCAAATGCTGGTGATGGTACAAAGCACCAGGAACTCTCATTCTCTGCTGGTGACAATGCAAAATGGTAGTTTGAGAGTTTCTTACAAAAGCTAAAAATAGTTTTACCATACAGGCCAACAGTCATATTCTGTGGTATTTACCCAAATGAGTTGCAAACTGTGATATATCCATACAATGGGAAATTATTCAGGAATAAAAAGAAATGAGCTGGGCCGCCTGGGTGGCTCAGTCAGTTAAGTGGCCCACTTCGGCTCAGGTCATGATCTCATGGTCCGTGAGTTCGAGCCCCGCTTTGGGCTCTGTGCTGACAGCTCAGATCCTGGAGCCTGTTTCAGATTCTGTGTCTCCCTCTCTCTGACCCTCCCCCGTTCATGTTCTGTCTCTCTCTGTCTCAAAAACAAATAAACGTTAAAAAAATTTTTTTTAAAAAAGAGCTATCAAGCCACAAAAAGACATGAGGAAATTTAAGTGCATATTGCTAAGTGAAAGAATCCAGTTTGAAGATACATATTGTATGATTCCAACTATTTGACACTCTGGAGAAAACAAAACTATATAGAGACAGTAAAAAGATCAGTGGTTACCAGGGATTTGGGGAAGAGGGGATGAACAGGTTGAGCACAAAATTTTAGGGCCAGTGAAACTACTCTGTATATTATAATGGCAGACACATGACATTGCGCTTTTGTCAAAACCCACAGAACTATCCAACACAAAGAGTAAACCCTGATGTAACCTGTGGACTTTAGTTAATAATAATGTATCAGTATAGGTTCACTAATTGTAACAAATGTTCCACACTAATGTAACATGTTAATAATAGAGATACTATGTAGGGAGTGAGTGTAGAGAGGTTATATGGGAACTCTATTTTCTGCTCAAGTTTTCTGTAAACCTAAAACTGCTCTAAAGTCTATTCATTTTTTAATTAAAAAAATCACACACAGTAATGTAATAGAGGCTGTTGACACCTTGCCCACATCCTTTTTACCAGGTGTGTGTACCCACTGTCCAGCCCTCAGCTGACCAGAGCTGTCTAGCCAGGAAATGCCTGAGAGGTTATGGCCTCCCACAGGGGCAGTTTATAGCCAGCCAATGACTAACTGATTCAGGGTACAAAAACCAGCCCTTCTGCCTCAAAGGAGACACGTGTAGCACCATCTATGCTCCAGGGTTTCCTAGGAGATCAGGCTGATGCTAGACTTGAGCTGAGACCACATCTGCGCCCGGCGTCTTCCCTGCCCTGGCTTCTGTCCTCAGTGCTCTTACAGGTTTCCTCTGGAAGCCCTTTCTCCACAACTCTCTTGTGCAATCTGCTTCTGAGAAACCTAAGACACTACCAGCAGAGGTCCTAGAAAGGAAGGATGGGATTCTGGCATTAATAGGTCACTTGCCAGCCAGATGGCAGAGGACTCCATTTCTGTTGGTGGGTGGACTGTTGAAAGCCCTGGTCCCTGGTTTGTGGTAGCAGTTCAGTGGCTAAGATCTTCACCTGTGGTGACACCTGGGGTCAGATATAGGTGGACAGGGATGTACTAGTTGGTGTGATGTCTCTAGTATTTGGGAAGTTTAGGGGAAATATTAAGTATCAGGAGCATAGAAGTGGGAGGCTATTGCTAAGCACCACTGATGCACTGAAGAGAGTGAAGAGAGTGACAGGATCAGATTAACCACCAGTTTAAAGCCCAATATGAGAATGAACCTCCTTGCCAGCGTTCAGGCCCTCATCTTCTACAGCATGGCTGTGTGTGGAAGAAGGATGAATTCTCAGCCCAGGCAAGTCTGCTACCTAATCATTTTGGGCTCCTAGTGCTAGTAGATGAGCAAGCAAGTCAGGCCCTGGTAGGGAAAATGTGGGACTCTAAAACTTGTGATGAGGATATCTAGGTATATGCCCCTTGTCCCCCTGGGCTGGCGTAAGTGTCCCACCCCCCCCCCCCCTTGTTGGGAATCAGACCCTTCTTACCCCCAAGATTATGCAGAAGTTGCAGATGAGACATACAAGGCGATGCTTACCCTTCCTTCTCAGGATGCGTCCCCACCTTCCTTCCAGGATAATGATTAGCATCTAATTATAACATGATCTGACTGGGGAAGAGGCACAAGACCCATAGACTTAAGCTCAAAATGTGAGAATCTTTGTATCATTTTCATACCTACTAGAGAATATCAGTTGCAGAAAAGGTGCCAGACAACTACACCACCTGGATGACTTGGCCAGCAGGTATCAGCCGCTTTTTCCTCGTCACCCCAGCACCTGCACGGTGGGCTCATAAGTAGAGAGAAGCCTTTGCAGCAGAGTCAGAAGCTATGCATGGGCCCAGCAGCATGGGCTCCTTGTCATCAAGACTGATGTAGCTCCTGCCACTGTCGACTGTCCAGCCGGCCAGCACAGATTGACGCTGAGCTCCCAGATGGATATTATCCAACTATATATACTATAAAGTTATTCCATAACTTTGCTTAGAATGGAGAGACTCAGCTGTGGGCATATGATCACAGGTCCGACCTACTGGTCCTACCCCATTTAGAAGCTGCCAGCCAGATAGAGCCATGGAATAGCCTCTTGAAGGCAAGGATGAGCAACAGTTTGTTTAAGCATGACACTGTGGGGTCGGGGTGCTAATCTTCAGGATGCAGTATGCACCTTAAACCAATGGCCATTTTATGGCACTGTGCCTCAATAGGCAGAATATATGAAATCTGGGAGCCAGGAGGTCAAATGAGTTGTGCCCTTATCATTATCGCGCTCTAGTGACTCACACAAGGTATTTGTCCTCATCTCTGCAACTTTAGTCTCAGTGAGTCTCAAGGCCTGTTCCCAAGGCAGGGAATCTCCACCAGGGGACATAGTAAGAGTCCTACTTAACTTTAATGTGCGCCACCTACTGCTGCAATTGGTCCTTAGGTTGTACTTTTGTCATCCTCTCCCTTCCACTCATTCTACATACCCCTTCCTTCTCCTCTTCTGCTGGTTGCATGTGCAGTGGGTGCCCCAGACTCTTGTCTGACTATTGTTCTTTTACTCACTCACTTAGAGTTACAGCTGGGTGTGGAAGTATTGGAGGATGTCCCAGTGGATCACCTAAGCACCAGACACATTCCTCTCTGCCTCTGTTAGGCAGCCTGATCTCCTAATGATGATTAGGGCCAATTGTTTCCTCCAGTGCAAGCCTGAGGGGTGGAATGCTAGCACTCCTCATGCTAGTAGTGGTAAGGCCTGGACAGGGCAAGGCAGTGAGGTGGGAACCTCTTAGAACCTAAGCAATTTCAAGGTGAGACAGTCACAAAATAGAGGAGTCTGCTTTTTCTGGTGTTATTGGCTAACATAAAGGAGCTAAGCTCCAACAGTATTTTACTAGCCAGAATCACACTGAAATTTTTGAATTCTGAATTCTATTTTATCCCTGATTTTCTGAGTCCTGGACATTGAAAGATATGTAAAATGAGAATAACCATTGTGCCACAAAGGTAACAGAGGTAGAGTCTGTCTGCTAGCCCTTAGCCATAGGCCCCTGTGCAGACATAACTGTGGGTCTGGTTCCCTCAGGGTCTTGGGGTGGAGGGGAGACTGCTTTAATGTCTGTGAGCCATTTAGTGTAGTACATAAGGGTTGTTTGCTGATTTGGGGGAATTTCCTTTTAGGCCTAGATAATTGATTATATTATTATTTAAAATTTTTTCATGTACTCTTATGATAAAGAAAATAAGGTATAGCAAACAGTCTTCTCTGGTGAGATTGTGGGTTATTTCAGATAACTGACCATTTTTTTAATTTTTAAAAAATACTTATTTTGAGAGAGAGAGAGAGAGAGAGAGAGAGAGTTGGTTGAGCATCTGACTTTGACTCGGGTCATGATCTCACAGTTCACAAGTTTGAACCCAGCATCAGGCTCACTGCTGTCAGTGCAAAGCCTGCTTCAGATCCTCTGTCCCCCTCTCTTTGGCAACCCCCCCCCCCCACTCATGCTCACTCTCTCTCTCTTTCTCTCTCTCTCTCAAAAATAAACACTTCTTAAAGGTAAGTATTACAAGTTTCATTTTCTGATTATAAAAATAATACATATGTATATTAAACAAAATTTAGAATGTAATGCAGAAAAGTACAAACAAAATGCAAATCACACATAACTGGAAATAACCACTGTAAATATTTTACTCTAAACTTTTTGTCTATAGAAATGCATATTTAAAAAAAATTGGAGCCATACTACACAAACAGATTAGGGGTCTTTATATTTCAGTCTTCTTGAAAAATTCCTATTAAATTTTTGGTTTAATGGATAAGCCTTGACAAAACCCAACTAGACATATCAGCTCCTCCTACAACCCACCTGTGGGCCTGTTCCAACCCAGAACATCTGATGGCAGCTGATTGCTGAGCTGGGGGTGGTTTCCTTGTTCTGAAGTGTCTTTGACCCCAGCTCCTAGCAGCTCTGAAAGTCCCAAGACAACAAGCTCAGACTGCCCTACAAGTTGGCAAGGATTCTGACAACAGAAAACACACTTTTAAAACAAAACAAAACAAAAATAAGGTGCTTTGAGAATGTGTGCAGCCTGAAAGTAATTAATTGAATGCATAGCAGTGATTTTCTTCCTCTTGGCCAAAGGCAGATTTGCAAAGGAAATGGGCACTTCAGATACAGACCAACTTCAATGTTTACATAATTTACACTCTGGGCCACCAAGCAGAAAGATCCTAATCCAGCCTAGTACCTGTTGAAACAACCTGGAGATCTCTTCTGTTGTGAGCTGTGGAGAGCAACTGGGATGGTTTAGGCATAAAGTGACCCCATGGGTTAACTCCCAGAAGACAGAGAAGGAGCTTAGCAGCACAGCGCAATGGTTAAGGGCTCACAGCTCAAACCCAGCTCTGTGTCTTTGGATGAATTACTTTACTTCTTTGTGCCCCCAGGTAAAAATGATGTACTTTAGTTCACATGATAGAGGTGGCCCTTAAAAAGTTCTTGCATAATTGTAAGGGATAGGGAAAAATCTAGTTTGAAACAAAATAAAAATAGTTTGCCCATTTGAAATCAATGGGTAATAGCTGCCTCTGAACTAGTGGGATCTACAATGGTCCCATCGTGCCATCCAGTGGACAGAAAGGGGAAAGGCGTGATTTTATCTTCCAAATTTGTAATTTACCAAAAACATGTATATTGAAGAGGATAATTTCAACTCACCAATAGATTCACTTGTTAATAAATTTCATTCAATTTTTAGGGTGTGCCTCGGTGGCTCAGTTGGTTAAGCAACCAGCTTGATTTCAGTTTGGTCATCATCTCACATTGGTGGGTTCAAGCCCTGAGTTAGGCTTCATGCTGGGCTCCACGCTGCCCATGGAGCCTGCTTAGGATCCTCCCTCTCGCCTCTGCCTCTGCCCCTCCCCCCCAATACATACATACATACATACATACATACATACATAAATTTCATTCCATTTTTAAACCAAAATAAAAGATCAGAAGTCTAAACACTAAGTGCTAAAACTAAATTCCCCAAACCAGTTAGGATATGTGATGTATGCTAGAAAGATCATCCACTGGAGGAAAACAGAATACACACCAGTCCTTACTAGCATGAATTTTTACAGCCCACCTTCCCCATTCTTCATATCCCTCTCTCTCTCTGCCAACACTCTTTATGCTTATTCTGGTACGTGGACCAGGAGAACCACAGAGACTCAAAGTGTCTTCTCAACATATAACTAGAACTTGACTGGTACCAGAGCCATTCTGCTCATTTTTCAAGAATGCAACTGTCACTTAAAATTTTGCTGATATCAAATTGAGTATTTTTCAAGGGCCTGTGTGTGTTTGGGTTTTCGTGTGTGTGTGTGTGTGTGTGTGTGTGTGTGTACTCTGCGTTTCCTTTTAAAGCCATTTATTACCTCTATAATTTGTTTCTTCCCCCAGATATTTATGAGGGTGAAGACAATAGCAAACAAATCTCCCCCAAACATGAGTAGTAATAGCATACTTGGAGTACCAAGAGCTGTTCTGAGACCTTCTCTTTGGTATTATTGTAATCGCTATTAACAGTAATCATAACAGGTGTTATTTATTAAATTCCTAAGATGTACGAGACATTTTACTTTATAAACCTTTCTGCTAATCCTTATATCAAAGCTGTGATAGATATTATTATCCCCATTTTTACAGACAAGAAAAGATGCTCAGAGAGGTTAAGTGACTTACCCAAGATCACACAGCTAGTGAGTGAGTGGCAAAGTCAGAACTGCACTCGGTCTCACTGACTTCAAAGCCCCTGCTCCTACCACTGGGCAGAGGGGGTCTTTCCTTTATTCACTCATATGACCTGCCAGACCCTGAGCCCAAAATTCTGGGTCTCCATAGTGCTGTCACCGCTATTGTACCTAAGACCCCTAGGAGCCCATGGCCAGTGGATCCAGGAGGAAGGGATTAAATATGCAAATGACAAAGATTTGCAAAACTCATCCTGTGAGCTGCACTTTTGGCCCCCACATTTCCAGCTTTGACTGAAGGACGTTCTCCTTCAGTCAAAGGAAGGCTTGCGGGTCCTGAAAATTCTGAGCTCCTTCCAGGAGCCGCGGGGGATGCTGGGTGAATAGAGTATAGTCACTGTTGCCAAGGGCCCCAGGGCCCAAGGGGGAGACGAGTGAGGGCTCACCCAGAGCAGCTGCGGGCTGTGTCAGAAGAAACTCTCCCTCGAAGGGTCTTGTTGTGAGGGGATTGTTGTGACCCCACCACCTCCACAGCCCCTCTCCTCCTCTGTGTCCCAGAATAGAATGGGATAGAATAGAACACAGTAGAATAAAGTAGAATAGAATAAGAGCATAGAATAGATCAGATGAGGACATCATACCTGTAAGGGTAATATTGTTCCACAAACAGTTTTCCTTTTAGAAATGTAGTCTGTGTGGACGCGATGTTGGCATCTCTAAGGAGTATGGAAAACTCTGGACTAAACTGAGGGTGTCCTCCACCCTCACCTGGGGTACCCTGTGTGCTGACAGTCCCCAGCAGGGAGGGGGTATCTGGATATTGTCAGCGCTGGGAGGGTCAATTCTCTTTCCAGGCTCAGACAGATCCTTCCTGGAGACAGGAAATGGCCCAGACGACCCTGAAATAATGCAGTCAATGTGTGGCCAAGTGTGTGAGAGGTCCTCTGTGCCAGCCCTGCGCCAGGCTGAAGACCCCGTCCCCCTGCGGCAGGGCCCCCAGGAGGGAGAGGAAAGCAGCCACCAGTGACTGGTCATCACTTTACCCCAGGTGCCACTTACCTGTGGAGTGGCTGGAACTGGCTGTCAGGTCTCCCAGTTCCCACATTGTCCCCCAGCCCTGCCAGCCCCAGGTCCTGAGTGCTCCATGGCTGCCAGAGACCTCAGAGCCCGGCCTCACCCCTGGCCTCCCAGTGGGTGGCTCTTGGGTCCCTGGCCACTACCCTTCACCCCACCCCAGCCCTGCCGGCCTGACTTTGTCTGGGACATTGAGGCCACAGCCCCTGGAGACTCAACCCTTCTGTTCCCATGGTAGGTGGTCAAGGGCAAGTCTTCTCCATTCCTCCCTTACAGCCTTTCAGCAAGACTGCCATTCCTTGTCCTCACTGCCTGCTCTGGGCATAAGGGGATCGTGTTGAATGACCACCCTAAAGAGGAGTCTCTGGGCGTTACTGCAGATGTCCCTGAGTCACATCTGGAGGAGGACGGTGGGAGCCAGTTTCTCCTCTGCCCTCTACCCCTCACCCCACCACTTCTGGGGACTGGAAATTAAAGCAAGTTTGCTGCAATCTGAGAGCACTGTGTCCAGCTGCCTCAAAACCCTCCGGCACCAGGCAGGGTTCCTGGAGGCCTCCAGGAAAGGGCTGCCTGGCTGCTCCCAGTTTGGCTGGCACGGCCCCCCAACTTCTGCCCTGGGGAGAACCCTGGGCCCCAGAATGCAGCTTGGGGGTCCTCTGGGCAGCAGGTCAGGGAGCTCCCACTTGCACACTTCCTGCTTGCTGACAGAACTGTGCCACTAACTCCAACTGTAGACTCCTTCCGCTCCCTCTTCTCATTTCCTGTGTCCAGAATGCTCTCACCCCCCATGCCCTGTCCACGCCCTTCAAGGCCATACCCTAACCCCTGCCCTTGAGTTGTCACCAAACAGAGACTTGGTCCTGCACTCCGATTCCTGCAAGATTGATTATTCTGTTGAAGCTCAGTGAGAGGTAAAGACAAGACTTGTAGAACCCAGCTGCAGTGCTTGCAGCCGAGGGGACATGGCCAAGTGATTATTCCTCTCTCATCCCAGTTTCTCATCTGTAAAATGGAGCTAAGGCCCTTAGAGGGCCATGTGAAGCTTAACTTTTGACAAACTGGCATCCCAGCAGGCACAGAGTAGGGTTCAGTGTTTGGTGGAGATTGCTGTTCCCCTCAGTGTCTTAACAGCCCCAGGCTCACGGCAGGTGCACAGTGGTGACTAATCGGTTTATCAGCTCATTGGAAGAGAGAAGCAGGATGTACTCACTCCTCTGATTTCCCATGGGGAGAGCAGTGACAGAGGCTACCAAAGAAATAGGAATCAGGGGCGAGAAAAGGGGGAAAAGAAGAGAGGGAAGAAGGGTGGAGGACAGGAAGGTTGTCAAGCACAAAAAGACTGACCGTTTTCTTGGAGGACCAGGAGTAGGGCTATGAACACCACATAGACAGATCTTCTTGGGGTCATGGTTACAAATTTGAGCTGGGAAAGAGAACCTTAAGAGGACAGACCTCCACCTCCCACCCAGGTGAAGCCATCCAGGTCCTGGGAGAGCAGGAGTTAGAGATGAGGAGAAGAGGTTCTTGGGGACAGGCACTGCCTCCTAGGACATCTGGCCACTGGCAGCAGAACCAATCCTCCCAGGCCCTCTCCTGCACAGCAGGTCAAATTCTTCCCTTTCTTTCCCCAAGGCTGCTCCAGCAAGGAGTTTACCTCCATGGAAACCTTTGACCATCCCGAAGGTGCAGAAGATATGGAAAAGGAGAACAGTGCTCTGAGTGTAATTTATTTCCTTCTTATCTCCTTCATTTTCTCCCTCAATTCGATTTCATCAGCTTCTCCTGCCTCCTCTTTCTCTCCCTCTTCCATGTCCCTCCCCTTTTCGTGATGCATACCCATAAGGACGAGGCCTAACCCAGGAAGCTGAGGTCACTGGCTCTGCAAAGTGTCTCAGACCCTCCCAGCCTGGCATGTCCCTCATCCCCATCTCCTTCGCATTGCTCTGGCTTCTGATCATAAATGTGGGGCTCCTGCCGGGACCCCAGTGACCCCTTGGGAGAACTAGGGTGGGCCCCAACCCGCCGGAGCCGGCGGGAATCACAGGTCGCGCCTGGCTTGGGCTTGAGCACTCCTCGGCCCTGCTAACTCTGAGGGTTCACCACTGTCCCCTCCCTTCCAGCTGTCCGGACTCTTCCAGTTGGACGACAGTTATGAAACGTGTTCCTCCAAATCTGTCCTGGAAACGGGAGAAAGCGTCCAGGGGAAAAAGGAAAGCGGCGATGAGGACGTTTGAGTGTGAAAGAGAAAGAACAAACAGTAAGCGAATCTGGTAGCCGTTGCTCCTCTGACTTTCTTCTTGGAATTTTAGGCCAACAAACACAACTAAGGAGAGCGCTGCGGTGCCCGCTGCCTTGCTCGGCCCTGCGGGGGACGCGACTAGTTTCCGGGCGAAAGCAGAGCAGGCGAGGGAAGGATGCCTGCGCACCCCCTCCCCCGAGAACTGACACTGGTTCTAGAACACCGCGGCTCCCCCGCTCGGCCGGGCCTCCCCACGCCGCCTCCATTCCGGGCCCGGCCTGCTGCGGACGCCGAGGGCCCGGCCCACCCTCCAGCGGGAAAGCAGCCAAGGGGCCGCCTCGGACCCTGCAGATCTGCCACTGGGGGTGGGGGTGGGGTGAGATAGGACCGCCTTCCAGAAGCCTGAGGAAGGGCCCACGGCCTGTCCGCGGAGGCCACCCTCCCGGCGAGGGCCGCTGAGGACCTGGGAGCTGTTTCACACGCGTCAGCGTTAGCCCTGGGGACTCGGCTCAGACGCCCGCGAACCTCGGGGCTGCTCCACACGCGCCTGCGCGAGCGCCGGGACTCGGTGCAGTAGCCTTCGGGCTGTTCAGGCGCCTGCGCGAGCGCCGGGACTCGGTGCAGACGCCCGCGAACCTCAGGACTGCTCCCCACGCGCCTGCGCGAGCGCCGGGACTCCGTGCAGACACCCGCGAACCTCGGGGCTGCTTCACACGCGCTTGCGCGAGCGTCGAGACTCCGTGTGGACACCCGCGAACCTCGGGGCTGCTTCACACGCGCCTGCGCGAGCGTCGAGACTCCGTGCGGACACCCGCGAACCTCGGGGCTGCTTCACACGCGCCTGCGCGTGCGCTGGGACTAGCTGAAGACGTCCGTGAACTTCGGGGCTGCTCCACACTGGCCTACTCGAGCGCCGGGATTTCGTGCAAACGCCCGCGACCCCCCGAGCTGCTCTACCGCTCCTGCAGAGGTTAGCGGAGCCCAGTCCTGCGGGGTCCTGCCCAAGGTTTCTCAACGTTGGCATTTAGACTTTGGGGGCTGGATAATTCTTTGGGCGGGGTGGGGGGGAGGGGGGACTGCCTTGTGCAAGTGTTTGGCAGCATCCCTGGCCTCTACCCACAGATGCCAGTAAAACCGCTCTCCCATCCACTCACCCAAATTATGACAATCAAAAATGCCTGCAGACATCGTCAGATTTTTCCTGGGATGGGAGTGGGGAGATCGTCAGATTTTTCCTGGGATGGGAGTGGGGAGATCCGTTGAGAATCTTCTTTGCGAACCTTGGAAGAGCAGAAACTACAGAGGCAGCCCTGTGCTCTTCTCCCTAAATCCCCAAAAGAATGTTCCTGTGGTGTTTGCGTTACTTTGTAACGGGATTGTATCCTTTCAGAGAGGGTTGGTTACAAATGTTAACGTCGGAGGTAGTTCGTTTTTAGATTTATTAGTTTTTAAATTAGTTTCAGTTATTTTTATTTTTGTTTTATTATTTTTCGTCTAATTTTACTTTTATTTATAGTTTTCTAGTTATTTAATTTTATAGCTTTAAAGTTATCTGTTTATAATTTTGTTTTCAGGGTTATTTAGTTTTTGAGTTATTTTCAGTTTCTTATATACAGTTATTTTAAGTTATACATTTCCAAATTAGCTCTAGAATTATTTTTATCTTTACAATTATTAGTATTTGAGTTATTTACTTTTATAGTTATTCTTTTTTTTAGTTATTGGAATTTTCAAATTATTTTTAGTTTTTTGTTGACTGCTAATAATTCACTAAAAGTTTTAGAATTATTTAAAATTATTTATTTCCAGACAAAGTGTCTTTAGTTATTTTAGAGGTTTTTCCCTTGTTAGTTTTAGAGTTACTTATAGTCACACTTATTTTTTTCAGTTTAGATTCGGGGTTATTTTTACATCCATTTATTTATGTTAGTTATTTGGTTTTAAATTATTTTATTTTCAGCTGTTGCATTTTTGAGCATTATATTTCCTGAATTTTTTATTTTCAGAGATTTGGACATATTTAGTTTTGATTTATTTTCGGTAACTTATTCTCTATTTCTTTTTAGTTACATCTTTGCCATTTAAAAATTTTTTTCTATTTTGTATTTTTGCTTATTTTATTTTCAGATTTATTTTCAGAATTATTTACTATTAGAATTAGTCTAGGGGATCCGAACAAGAGAAAGACACAACAGCAGTTACTTTAACAGAGAGAATTTAGTATAAGGAATTGTTACCCAGTTATTGGAGATTTTAACAGGAGAAAACATGGTAATGTGAGATCATGGAGATGTTAGCCATAAGGAGCAGCTACCAGCCCACTGGCTGAAGGAGCAAAGGGAAGAGGTTGGATGGAGGTGGCCCACAGTCTGAGGGGGAGGTGCTGCCCCATGGGACAGGTGTCCCATGAGTTGGAATTTGGTCCAAGAGCTGGATGCAGAACTCTCCATAGAGGGTGCTGCCAGCTGGTGCTGGAGTCTCTGAAGGTGGGGTGATGAGGCTGCTTGTGGAAGTGTTGGGAAAATGGCAAAGGGCAGCTACTGGAACCAGCTGTTGCTCTCAGTGTGAAGAGCAGTTGCCAGGGGGAAGCTGGCAGGAGGTCAGCACACGGGGGTCGCTCTCCCCTCCTTGGTCCTCCCATCAGTCTGCCCTATTGGCCAAAGCTGACAGGGAGCAAGCTAGCAAAGGAGGTGAGTGGCCCTGGGGCCACAAAGCAGAGACTAGAAGGATGGCTGAAAGCTGAAAAATATGGCAAATAAGCAACCCACTGAGCTCTGGAGTTGTTTACTTTTAGAGTATTAGTTTTGAATTTAGTTAGTTTGGGAATTGTTGTGGTGATTTGATTTCAACTTTTCACTGGACATGGGATCTAGCTAAGTTTTTGGTCCCCTGATTTGTTTCCAAAATGGAGTGGGAACTTTTTTCTTAAACACCTGAGGACTGTCTCCCATGTGACTTAAGAAAATAGTTCTAGAATTCAAGAAAACAAAAATAAGTGTCTCACTGTGTTCATAAAGAAGCCCTTGGACTTTTATGGCCAAAAAAGGGCAGAGACTAAGGGACAGACTATCAGGGAAAGGCTCTTCACAATTGTCCAGCAGAGTGTTCTTTGAAAGTTTTCAGAAAGTTATATTGTGGAGCTACTCTCTTGTGCCCCTTTCCTAATGACAAAGTATCTTTCTTGATGGAATGTGTTTCAAATTTGTAGACTACAGTATTCATTATTTGCACACTAAAATAAAGTTCTTCCCAAACCTATAGGAAATCTTATTTCCTTCTACTTGCATTATTTTCCAACCTACATTGTTCCATTTTGGCTATAAGAACATTTATTTATTTGTTTGTTCTTTCTACTCAACACCTATTTCCTGAGCACCCCTGTCCTCAAGAAGGTGTTGGCATCAGAAGAGACCATGGAGGTGTGAAGGTGAGTGAGAAACTCTCAGTGCAGTTGAGGGAGACAGATGTGGAAACAGATCATCACAACACAGTGTGACAAATACTATGGGGCACGGAACCCTGCCACTGACTTCCTGATGTAGTCAGGGATGGGCTGACATCTGAGCTGGTCTCCTGGAGCAAGCGTTTTCTCCAAGTGGAGAAGGAGAAGGATATCCTGGTCATGCATAGGCACGGAGGCACGGAGGAGGGATGCATGGCAGAGAGAATGCATTGACAGAGGCCACTGGGCCACAGGGTTCAGAAAGTCCCTGGTGCTTGACAGGTAGGACCTCATTTGGTCCTCACAGCCAGTCTGCAAGAGAGTAGGGAGCGACATCAGGAGTCAGTGCTCTTCCTGATCTTAGGGTTCCAACCACAGCTTACAAGATCCTCTGACTTGTCATTCCTGGAATTCTTCATCTCTTTCCTGGCTTTATCCTTGGTCCATTCACTCCTTCCCACTCACTCTTGGAGGTGAGTGCCTCCCTCTTCTATCTTTTGATTCCTGCTTCTTAAACATCCGTGGGGAGAGAGGAGGGTTGAGACCAGCCAGCTGTGAAGCGCAGGTGACTCCAGCTGCAGAGGAGGCAGAGCAGAGCAGAGCCCCCGCGGGGTCTCTTAGGGGAGTTCTGCAGACCAGCACCGTGGGAACTGAGCTCTTGTCGAACCAATCGTAGCCTGTAACTGCATTCAGCACCCCTTGAAAGTTTGTGGGGATGCCTTCCTAAAGTGGGGAACCTGCTTCAGATCCAGCCCAAGCTTGTGAATCAATAGAGAGCTTTTAAAGCACACAGAGCCCTTTGCTGCATTAACAGCACTGGACATGTCTACCAGGTCAAAAGAAAGTATAGTCCTTCACGATCTATGATGGCATATTTTCACACTTTTTATAGAACACATTATTCAGTCAGTCTTGAATACGTTTCTCAGCATACTTCTCTACTTCGGTCTCTCCGGTTGTCTTACCCATCACCATATCCGTTTCTCCGTGAGAACATGTAAGTACTGGGGCTGGATGGAGGAATCTTCTGGATTCTGGCTTTAGAATAGTCAGAAAACGCATCACCTGGATCCTCTTAAACACTTTGACTGTTGACGAGCCCACTGCAGAGACAGCCCAAAGCTCTCCCAATCCTTTGGGCCCCGATCGTTTTCTGTATCTACAAAATCAGCCACCCTCGCTGGTGCTGGCAGAGGTCAAAATGCCCAGACCTCCCAGGCCTCACGTGAGGAGCCTCTCCACAAATCCTGCATCACAGGTGGGCGACAGAGGAGCCATTTCAGTTCCGGACATCATTGCTGATGCTGCCCCCAGGTGCTCCATAGTAGCCTGCTGTGACTTTCCACTCTGGCTTCTTTGCCTAAGCCCCACACAGCTGCTCTGCTTATCGGTGTCCTCTGAGAGAAACAAGAAAAAAAGTGGCTCTTTTATGAGTGAAACTTATGTCATCTTTCTATTTGAGTCAATGGAAAAGAATTCAAAACCATCAGATAAAATCTTGCAGCCACGTTCCACTAGTTATTCAATTCATTTATAGCTTTATAGTGAGTGTTGCCTGTTGCCCATGAGAGGGATGCATTTCAACTTGTTGCTGAGGTGTGGGAATGCTATAGCCCTGGAGGAAAGTGCCCTGGCTGAAACAGTTCACTAAAAGCAGTCTGAGTCTGTGAAATCTGGCTGGAGTCTGAGTCTGCACTAAACACCAGCTGTGCCTTATCAAATAATTAGACAAGTTCGAGATCCTTTAAACCAGCATTTCCCAGAGCATATTTTGCAAAGTAGGCGGAAGAGTGTAAGGGTTCAATGAGTTAATCTCACAATCAAAAAAAAATTTTTTTTATGTAGGTTTCATGCTCAGCACAGAGCCTAACGCAGGGCCTGAACTCATGATCCTGAGATCGAGACCTGAGCTGAGATCAAGAGTCAGCCACCCAACTGGCCAAGCCATTCAGGTGCCCTGAAAAAAAATGTCTCTAACCTGTTTTTAAAATACTACATATTCGATTTCTCATTTGGTTGATACAAGTTAGTGAATTAAAGGAACTGAGAACTCTTTCGTGAAGGAAGTCTGTACATTTCTGTTAAACTCATGACTTCTCAGGGTGCCTCACTGGCTCATTTGGTAGAGCATGTGACTCTTGATCTCAGCTTCATGAGTTCAAGCCCTACATTGGCCATGATGCCTACTTAAAAGCAGAAAACAAAAAACACTGCATGATTTCCCAAACTTAGCTGACCACGGAATCCTTCTCTTTGTGGAACATAACTTAAAGAATATTTATGTCTCACGAAACAGTGTGGGTTATGTGTGTAGGCTGCTCTGCTCCACACAGTCATTTGGTGTCCCAGGTTCGTTCCTTCTGATGTTTCCTTGGGAACCTAGCTGGGAAGCTGTTGCCCAACCACAGCTTTTTTTTTTTTTTAATGTTTATTTATTTATTTTGAGAGAAAGCATGAGCACAAGGGAGGAACAGAGAAAAGGGGAGAGAAAGAATCCCAAGCAGGCTCCACACTGACAATGCATAGCCTGACATGGGGCTGGAACTCACACACTATGAGACCATGACCTAAGCTGAGATCGAGTCAGACACTGAACTGATTGAGCCACCCGCGTGTCCCCCAACTACAGCTTTGACAACTTTGTGTCACTGTCACCTACCAGCTTGAAGTAAAGCAGGGACTAGAATCCATGTCCTCTAACCCCTAGGCTAGGGTTCTATTACCACACTAGCTTTTGCTTACTCAGTCGACATGTTTCAAGTGTCTTTAGTGTTCCAGGTTTACTATCAGAGACAACAGAAAACACAGCACCAATTCTCTGTAAAATATTTGTCAATTGCATCTTTAATCTGGTAGCATTCTTTATGTATGGGTAAACTTTCAAAAATGGCTATTAAAGTAGCAAAAATTGTAGGTTTATATCATAGTACTTTAATTTACCAGAGAACACATACTATGGGAATAAACAAACATTAGAGGAACAGAGTAGAGAATCTTGAAATGGACCGAGATACATCTCAGAATTTAAAGCATGAAAAAAGGCATTTCAAATTAGTTCTCAACAAAGAAGATGAATCGTGTGTGAAAGTGGTGCTGGGACCACTGTATAGCAGTTTGGGGGCGGGGGTGGGGGGGGAGGGAGGATAAGCCCTTAAAACTATTCATATTGTTCAATTATGTGACTTAAAGAAATCATGCAAGTCAAAACGTTTAAAAATGATTTTGAATAGAGTAAAGCTTTTCTAGGCAAAAACAAAAACCAGAAGCTACGAAAGAAAATCTTGACAGTTCAGACTACATAAGAGGCAAAAACAAATATAGAAAAAAAGAACAATTAAAGATTCAAAACAAATACATTTTCAAAACATGGGCATAAAACTAATTTTCCATGATATATAAAGAGCTTTTACAAATCAGCAACAATAATAGAAAAAATGGACAAAGGACACAAATATACACAGAAAAAGAAATTCAAGGGGCACCTGGGAGGCTCAATCGATTAAGCATCCTACTCTTTATTTGGACTCAGGTCATGATCTCCTAGATTGTTGGTTTGAGCCCCACATCTGTGCTGACAGCCAGAGCCTGCCTGGAATTCTCTGTCTCCCTCTCTCTGCCTCCTCCCCCCACCAAAATAAATAAATTAAAAAAAAAAGAAATTCAAAATCCAACAAATACATGAAAAGAAGCAAAACAATGATACTCATTTCTCGTTACCAGACTGTCCAACATTTAAAACTCTGATAATACTCAGTATTGGAGAAGATACAAAAAAATGAGCACTCTCAGACTGTTGGTAAGAGTGTAAATTAGTACTAGCTTTTTAAAAGACAATTTTTAATAGCTTTCAACATTTTAAAATATGTATATGACTTGATCTAGCAATTCCACTTCTAGGAATTCATTTTAATGATCTATTCATACAAATGAACAAGTTGTACAGGTGTTCATTTTAACACTACTTTTAACAGGAAAACAAGCAGTGAGAGATAGGGAACACCCTAAGTGTCTGTGATAGTGTTAAAATTTATCCCCAAATTGGTACTCCTGTCTTCAAAGAGCAGAGTCCAATTACCCTCCCTTTGAGTGTGGGCTGTACTAATGACCCTGATAAATAGAATGTGGTGGAAGTGGTGGTAATTGATTTTTCACACTGGGTGATAAAAAGCATTTTGGCTTCTTCCTCATTCTCTCTCTTGGATTACTCACTGTGGAAGAAGCGAGCTACCACACTGAGAGGACAGTGAGGCAGCTGTATGGAGAGACCCACGTAGCAGGAACTCAAGCCTCCTGCCAACAGTCATGAGCCACCTTGGAATTAGATCCTCCAGCCCTAGTCATGCCTTTAGATAACTGTAGCTCCATGTCTTAACTAAAACTTCATGAGAGACCCAGAGCCAGAAGAATTCAGCTAAGCTGCCCTTGAATTCATTACCAGAGGACCATGAGACAATAGTTGTTTTCAAGTGCTAAGTTTTGGAGGGTAGTTTGCAAAGCAAAAAGAGATAACAAATGTATTACATAATAAAAAGCTGGTTAATAAAGTATCATACTGGCATACGAGCAAATTCTATGCAGTTTTTAAAAATAATGTTTTCTGCTTGAGATGTAGGAAACTATAAAGAGCACCATCCTGATACTTACAAGATCAAAAAATCTGGAAAATATGCAGATTCACTTTTCTTGGACCCATGAAAGAGCTCAGTTCATAGGGCAACCACATGACCTGAAATCTAAGAAAAGGCACCCACAAAGAGAGATGGGGCTCAACCACTTGCTTACCTGAAGCAGGCACTGCTATACACTAGCAGGGAGAATTTAGTTAATGGCCTAATATGGGCTTGCAAGAGAAAATGAAAACCCTGGGGGCCACAGATACCATGGAAATTTGCATCCACTTGCAAACTTTTTCCAATAACCCCAGTGGGCACTCACAAAAATGATTAGCAAAAGTCCTAAGAAAGCAACCCTCCCGTCACAGACCAGGAGAGGGGAATATCAGTTGCTGTAGAAAAGGCATGCAACTATGCTCAGAACCTATTTCCTTATCTTTCCTACAGAACAAAAGCAAACCCAAGTGCTGAAGGAAGGGCAATAAACACAGCCTTAGAAGGCTGATAAATCCAACTGGAACTGAGGAAAGACAACAGAATAAAAACCAAATCTCTGATCCTGAGGGAGAGGCAGGAATATGTGCCAGGTCCAGAACTGCTCATAGGGGGAGGAGAGAAACTTTGAAGATCACACACAGCCTCCCACTCCAAGACCTGGGGGCATAGTGCCCACATGATTGAGAATCAGAACAGAGCACTCACTCTCCAGCCCTCACCACCAGGCTGACTGACAAACATTCAAGCAACAGTGGGATACTGCAGGAAGAGCCCAAGGTGCATGCTGAGAGAGGCTTTCTGACATATAGCAGGGAAGACCTAAACTGAGGGTGGAGTGGACACATCCATACCCTAAACACAGGTAACACTTGAGGAATTGGAAGTAACTATAGCAACAGCAGATCAAGGATCTACACAGAGGAATGAAGACTACGAGAAATCATAATCACATGAGTAAGTACAAAAGCTTTTTTCCCCTATTATTTATTTCTCTTTAAATGATGATTGATGGTTTAAATAAAAAATAACTATATGTTGTGGAGCTTATAATAAATGCAGAATTAAAATGTATGGCAACCATAGAACTGAGGCCAAGAGGAAAGAAGTTGAAGTATACTGTTGTAAGTTTTCTATATTATACGTGAAGTGTTATAGAATCATTTGAAGATCCGTTGTGATACCTTAAAGATATATACTGTAAACTCTAAAGCAAACACTAAAATAAACATGCAGAGTTTTAAAAAATAATCCAACAAATGAAATAAAATGGAATTTAAAATATGCAACTAATGCAAGAGTTGGTAGAGAAAGAAGAGAAATGAAACCAAGAACAGACAAGAAAAATAGAAAACAATGGCCAAGATGGTAGATATAAACCTGACCATATCAATAATCATATGGTCTTAATACCTCAATTAAAGAGGAGTGATCATCAGGCATCTGGGCTGCTCAGTGGGTTGAGAGTCTAACTCTTGATTTCAGCCCAGGTTATTGACCACAGGGTCTTGGGATCACACCCTACATCAGGCTCCATGCTAAGCATGGAGCCTGCTTGAGATCCGTTCCCTCTCTCTCTCTCTCTCTCTCCCTCTGCCCCTCTCCCTCACTCACTCTCTGTCTGTCTCTCAAATAAATAAGTACTTTAAGAAAAAAAAAAGAGTGATTGTCAAATGGATATTTAAAAAACAAACAAAAACACCACCCTTGTGGCCTGCTTAAAAAAACACACTTTAAGTATTGTTCGATTAATTAAACAAGGAGTCCAGTAGACTAAGGTGGCTTTAATGTCTTAGTAGCATAGGCAAGCAAACCAAAACCTATGCCTATAATGCCTCAAGATTAGGAAATTGAAACCTAAGCACAACCAACCACAAACAGCCAACTCAATTTTCTCAAATAATGCAACCAATTAGGCTATAGCCAATTCAATAATTTCCTTGCTTTGCTTCCACCTCTTCTCTATAAACATCTTTCCACTAGTTCCTGACAGTGAGCACTCCTAATCACTTCTGGTTTATCACTGCCCTATTTGAATTGATTTTTGCTCAAATAAATTTTTTTTAAATGTTTAACATTTATTTATTTTTGAGAGACAGAGCGTGAGCAAAGGAGGAGCAGAGAGAGAGGGAGACACAGAATCTGAAGCAGGCTTCAGGTTCCGAGCTGTCAACACAGAGCCCAACGAGGGGCTCGAACTCACAAACCATGAGATCATGACCGACCTGAAGTCAGATGCTTAACCAACTGAGCCACCAAGGTGCCCCTCAAATAAGCAAAAATTTTAATATGCTTCAGTTTATCTGTTAGTGGTATAAAGACACAAATAGATTAAAAGTAAAACAATAGAAAAAGTTATACTGTGTTAGCACTAATCCAAAAAACAAAAACAAAAACAAAGCTAGAATGACCATGTTAATATAAAACAAAGTAAGTCCCAGAATAAAGAATATGGCAGACTTCAAGCTGTATTACAAAGCTGTAATCATCAAGACAGAACAAAAACAGACATTCAGATCAATGAAACAGAAGAGAGAACCCAGAAATGGCCCCACAAATGTTTGGCCAACTAATATTTGACAAAGCAGGAAAGAATATTCAATGGAATAAAGACAAGTCTCTTCAGCAAGTGGTGCTGGGAAAACTGGACAGCAACATGCAGAAAAATGAAGCTGGACCACTTTCTTACACCAGAGACAAAAATAAACTCAAAATGGATGAAAGACCTAAAAGTAAGACAGGAAGCCATCAAAATCCTCAAGGAGAAAGCAGGCAAAAACCTCTTTGACCGCGGCCGCAGCAACCTCTTAGTCAACATGTCTCTGGAGGAAAGGGAAACAAAAGCAAAAATGAACTATTGGGACCTCATCAAAATAAAAAACTTCTGCACAGTGAAGGAAACAATCAGCAAAACTAAAAGGCAACCAACAGAATGGGAGAAGATATTTGCAAATGACATATCAGATAAAGGGTTAGTATCCAAAATCTATAAAGAACTTATCAAACTCAACACCCAAAAAAACATAATCCAGTGAAGAAATGCACAAAAGACATGAATAGACACTTCTCCAAAGAAGACATCCGGATGGCCAACTGACACATGAAAAAATGCTCCACATTAAGGGCACCTGGGTGGCTCAGTTGGTTGAGCGTCAGACTTCAGCTCAGGTCATGATCTCACAGCTAATGAGTTCAAGCCCTGTATCGGGTTCTGTGCTGACAGCTCAGAACCTGGAGCCTGCTTTGGATTCTGTGTCTCCCTCGCTCTCTGCCCCTAACCCACTCGCATTCTGTCTCTGTCTCTCTCAAAAATAAATAAACATTAAAAAAATTTTTTTTAATGCTCCACATCACTCATCATTGGGGAAATACAAATCAAAACTACCATGAGATACCACCTGACACCTGTCAGAATGGCTAACATTAACAACTCAGGCAACAACAGATGTTGATGAGGATGTGGAGAAAGAGGATCTCTTTTGCATGGCTGGTGGGAATGCAAACTGGTGCGTCCACTCTGGAAAACAGTATGGAGATTCCTCAAAAAATTAAAAATAGAACTACCCTACAACCCAGCAATTGCACTACTAGGTATTTATCCAAGGGATACACGTATGCTGTTTTGAAGGGGCACATGCACCTGAATGTTTACAGCAGCACTATCAACAATAGCCGAAGTATGGAAAGAGCCCAAATGTCCATCGATGGATGAATGGATAAAGAAGATGTACATATATATAATGGAGTATTACTCGGCAATCAAAAAGAATTAAATCTTGCCATTTGCAACTATGTGGATGGAACTAGAGGGTATTATGCTAAGCGAAATTAGAGAAAGACAAATATCATATGACTTCACTCATAGGAGGACTTTAAGATGAAAAACAGATGTACATAAGGGAAGGGAAGCAAAAAAAAAAAAAAAACAGGGAGGGGGACAAAAACATAAGAGACTCTTAAATATGGAGAACAGAGGGTTACTGGAGGGGGGGATGGGCTAAGGGGTTAAGAGACATTGAGGGATCTACCCCTGAAATCATCGTTGCACTATATGCTAACTAATTTGGATGAAAATTTAAAAAATAAATAAATAATTTAAAAAAAGAATAAAGAATATAACCAAAATAAAGATTATTAAAGAATGATAAGGTGGTTAATCCATCAAGAGGATATAGCAATCCTAAACATTTACCCATCAGTGACAGAGCTTCAGAATACACAAAACAAAAACAGAACTGCAAAGAGAAATAAACAAATCCATAATTACAGTCAGATACTTCAACTCCTCTCTTGCAAGAATTGATACAGCAATAGAAAATCAGGAAGAATATAGAATATTTGAATAACACTATCAACCAATTTAACCTAATTAACATTTATAGAACATTGAATACAACAACAGAAGAATACACATATTGTTCTTAAGTGTACACGGAACATTTAACAAGACCATTGTAATGAGATGGATTGTGTTGTCCACTCCTGCCCGCCCCCCCCCCCCCCCCGTGTTGTGTTGGCCTTAGCCTAGAAATGCCTGAGGCACTCACCTGAACTGCATTACTCATAGAGAGCCCCCACAAACATTTCTTCCTACAGGGGCTAATATTGTGGTTGGACAGGCCCTTGTGGTTCTTACTATGACTCCAGGATGCACTTCAGCAAGAAACCATCAGGGAACTTTGCAGATTTATTACTCACAAATTCTGGAAGGTACATGGGATACCTGAGAGCCACATGGGATACCTGAGATCATGGGTAGAGAGAGGAAGAGAGCACAAACCTGGGTCTCTGCTTGGGTTAGCGTCCATGGCTGGAATGTCTAGATTCACTCTTTATTTGCTAATTTTAAGCATAAGAGAGAGAATTAAGGAATGGGAAGGGAGAAGCCTAAACAATGTTGAATAGAACGAAGTTGGAGGGCTAACAATACCTGAAATCAAGGTTTATGAAAAAGTTACAGCAATCAAGACAATTTGATCTTGACATAAAATGATAACAGTGGAACAGATATATATGGACAACTGATATTCAACAAAAGTACAAAAGCAATAGTGTGAAGAAAGGATAATCATTTCAATAATTGGATCTGGAACAGCCAGTTTTCTATATGCAAAGCAATGAATTTGCATCCACATCTCAAACCATATACAGCCCTCAGTAAGATTAATAGATTTCTCATGAGAAATCATTGAGGCCAAAAGGTAAGCTGATATATTTAAAGAGCTAAAAGAAAAAGATTGTCAAGTAAAAATTCTATATCCACAAAATTATTCTTCAAAAACTGAAAGAGAAATTATGACATTCCAGATAAACAAAAACTGAGCTAATTTATCACTTGGAAACCTACCCTACGAGAAATAGTAAAAGGAGTCCTTCAGGCAGAAATTCAAGGTTACTAGACAGTAACTCGAATCCATATGAAGGAATAAACCAGTAAATGTAACTACATGGGTAAATATAAAAGACCTAATAAATATATTTTTTGTTGGTTTGTCCTAGCTCTGGCTGCTATAACAAATTACCATAGACTGGATGCTTAAACAACAGATTTATTTCTCAGTTTTGGAGGCTGAGGAGTCTGAGATCAGGGAACTGGCATGGTTGGGTTCTGGTGAGGGCCTGCTTCCTGACCCGTAGACAGCTAGCTACCTTCTTGCTGTTTCCCCCCTTGGTGAAGAACAGAGTGAGGGCTAGCTCTCTTCCTCTTCCTGCAAGGACTCTAATCCAGTCAATGGCTCCACCATTGTGACCTAATTACCTCGGAAAATCCCCACCTCCAAATACCACCATATTGGGCCTCCAATATATGAATTTGGGGGGAACACAAACAAGATAGCAAGATAGTCTTTTATCTGGTGTAAAAGACAACTGCATAAAGTAGTCATTATAAACCCATGATGATGGATATACGATGTATAAAGAAGTAATTTGTATGGCAATAGCAGCAAAAACTGTGGAGGGAAGGCAGTGGAGCTATATACAAGCAAAGGTTTTATGTGCTATTGAAATTAAG
Source organism: Panthera pardus (assembly GCF_024362965.1). Classification (NCBI taxonomy): domain Eukaryota; kingdom Metazoa; phylum Chordata; class Mammalia; order Carnivora; family Felidae; genus Panthera; species Panthera pardus. Next base: position 83,242,362 of record NW_026526721.1, read on the forward strand.
GTGGTATTAGTACTAGAGGCTGAGATGTTCAATATAATATTCAGGGAAGCTACTAAGAAAGTAACTTTTAATATATGGTAAATAGGACAAGGGAATTAAAACCGTATACCAGAAAAATCTTTTTAATCCATTTGAAGACAGTAATGAAGGAGTGGAGGAACAAAAAAGACATAGAAAACAAAAGCAAAATGACAGGCATAAATCTTACATTTAATGTAGTCACATGAAATGTAAATGGGTCAAACACATAATTAAAATCCAGGTACTGGCAGAATGAATTAAAAAAAATGACCTCATGATATGCTGTCTGCAAAGACACACTTTAGACTCAAGGACACAAATAGATTGAAAATAAAAAGGTGGAAAAAGATATACCATGTACAGAGTAACCAAATGAGAGCTGGAGTACCTGTAGTAATATTAGACAAAATAGATTTTAAAACAAAAATTGTTAATAGAGGCAAAGAAGGACATTGTCTAATTATAAAAGGATCATTCTATCAAGAATATATAAAAATCATTAACACAGAGAAGCCTGACAACAGAGCCCCAAAATATGTTAAGGAAACACTGACAGAATTGAAGGGAGAAATAGACAATACAATAACAGTAATTGGAGTCTTCAGTACCATACTTTCAATAACGGGTAAAACAATTGGACAAAAGACCAAGCAGGAAATAGTCTTGAACACTACAGACAATGGGAATGCTCCGGCCCCAACAAAAGCAGAATACACATTTGTCTCAAATGCACATACAACATTCTTCAGGATTGGTCATATGGTAGGCCATAACATATTGACTTGTCTCAATAAATCTGAAGGTATTGAAGTCATAGGTATGTTCTTTAATCCTATTGGAATGAAACTAGAAATCAATAACAGAAGGAAATTTGTGGAATTTACAAATCTGTGGAAATTAAACAACAAATTCCTAAATAACCCTAATAATGGGTCAAAGAAGAAATCACAATGGAAATTAGGAAGTAATTTGGGATGAATGAAAATGAAGTCACAACACACCGAAATTTATGGGATGCATCTGACACAGTGCTTAGAGTTTCCAATGGCTTCTGATACACCCAGATGTGGCATCTCTTCTCTAGTTAAAAGCAGAATCCTGAAAAACAATTCCAAGACTCTGATCCTCTGATCTGCTCAGGAGATTGGTTCCAGACATCTTCCAGCAAATGTTGACTGGATCAACCATTGAGTCTTCTCCCCCAAAAGCCACAGAACCTTTACCATGTGCCAAGCTAACCCCTGTTTTCATGTACAACTTCTTCCTTCAAAATGTTCAGTGGCGCCCATGACCTCTTGGGTTGAGGCGAACTCCTCAATCTGGTGTTTTGGCCTCTCCGAAATGACACTAACTTGACATTTCAACCATACTCCCCACTGCTCCCAGTACCCTCTAGTCAGGCTCATAACCACTCAAGAGATTTTGCTCCCTGTGTGCCAGGATACAGAGCACAGATTTCAGGGCTAGGCAGGCCATAATGCAAATCTTAGCCTATTATATGATGCTGAGTGTTTCAGTTTCCACATCAGTAAAACTGAGATTTTAAAAACCTACCTTGAAGAGTGACATATGCATTACACAGTGCCACACACACAGTAGAGGGTCCTTCTATAGAAATAAATAATAATAACAATATAATAATAATAATAATAATTAATATTAATATTTATTAATGCTATTTATTGGTTGTTATATTAATAATAATAATAATAATAATATAATATATTATTGGTATTCTCCAACTATCCACATCCTATATGACTTTCAAGTCTCTCCAAGGTCTAACAACCACCAGGTCATCTCTTTTTATTTATTTATTTATTTATTTATTTATTTATTTATTTATTTTTTTAATATATGAAATTTACTGTCAAATTGGTTTCCATACAACACCCAGTGCTCATCCCAAAAGGTGCCCTCCTCAATACCCATCACCCACCCTGCCCTCCCTCCCACCCCCCATCAACCCTCAGTTTGTTCTCAGTTTTTAACAGTCTCTAATGCTTTGGCTCTCTCCCACTCTAACCTCTTTTTTTTTTTTTTTTTCCTTCCCCTCCCCCATGGGTTTCTGTTATGTTTCTCAGGATCCACATAAGAGTGAAACCATATGGTATCTGTCTTTCTCTGTATGGCTTATTTCACTTAGCATCACACTCTCCAGTTCCATCCATGTTGCTACAAAAGGCCATATTTCATTTTTTCTCATTGCCACATAGTATTCCATTGTGTATATAAACCACAATTTCTTTATCCGTTCATCAGTTGATGGACATTTAGGCTCTTTCCATAATTTGGCTATTGTTGAGAGTGCCGCTATAAACATTGGGGTACAGGTGCCCCTATGCATCAGTACTCCTGTATCCCTTGGATAAATTCCTAGCAGTGCTATTGCTGGGTCATAGGGTAGGTCTATTTTTAATTTTCTGAGGAACCTCCACACTGCTTTCCAGAGCGGCTGCACCAATTTGCATTCCCACCAACAGTGCAAGAGGGTTCCTGTTTCTCCACATCCTCTCCAGCATCTATAGTCTCCTGATTTCTTCATTTTGGCCACTCTGACTGGCGTGAGGTGGTATCTGAGTGTGGTTTGATTTGTATTTCCCACCAGGTCATCTCTGACTATTGCTTTCCTCATCTAGTGTAGCTCTAAGCAGCAAACAATTGGTCAGTCACTCTGGCTACTATTGTATATTAATAAATATTATTTCTCATCTAGGCAATAAGCAACTTGAAAATTAATATCATATTCTAGTCTAGAACACCTCTTCAGCAGTAGTACGACATAGTGCTTAAAATCCTAGACTCTCAAGCCAAACTGGATTCACAACCCAACTTCTTCATTTATTACCTAAGTGACTTTGGTTAACCTCTCAGTGCTCAATTTCCCCATCTGTGAAATGGGCCAGCAATGATAATTGTTCCCATATAGGGCGGCTGTAGGGCTTAAATGGAGTAAGAAGAGTGTCTGGCATATAGTATCTGCTTAATTATCGTCTGTTGAATAAATTGACTCAAAGTCCAGAATATTAGTCCAAAGTTGCTGAAATTAGATTTACTGATACATATTAATCTTCACCTTCCACCATAAAAATTTCAATTTGGAAACACACTATTCGCTTTGGTAAACTTGCTTGATTAGAGTGTTTACAGCAACATAGTAAGATCAAATCATTGTAGCCAAAGTTGTTTTTCAGGAAATTATTTGAGACTAAGCTGAAAGCCCTAAACCTAGTATTCAGGAGGGTATCCTAATATACTTCCTAAATGTGTATTCCTCACTGGGACTCACAGCCCTAAGAGATAAATCATTGTTTTGTCTAATTAGAAGAGAAAGGAGATAGGACATGGGAAGGTTGCCTTTCCAAGATATTGAATATTTTTTGTGTCTGAGATAAAGCACCTGAGAGTAGGCAATATCATGCCTATTGTACAGCAGAAGAAACTGAGGCTCAGAGACATTACCCAAGGTCATACAACTGGTGGCCAGATTCAAACCCAGCTCTCCCTGATTCCTAAGCTTGTACTCCTTATATTCCCTACAAGGTGATGTGGCCATGGGCATAGAGCAGAGTTACCTCAGACTTTTTGTGAATACACACAGAGACAGTGCTCTAGACATGGAGTTTGAAGACTCCTGCTCACCTTCATGAATGAGGGGTTGGCTTTCTCCTGGCTGGGAAGAGTCTTTGGGTTTACAGAAATGTACTTAAGATCTTAGAGAAAAATGGAGGCCTAACTCATGAGAAAAAGAAGCTGGCACTGCCACAGGTCCGCCACGTCCTGTGGAGAAATGGTCTCAGATGCCCTTCACCTTGGCTGGAGTAGGGGGAAGGGTGTGATCCCCGCCCCTCACAAACACTAAAGGCAGAGATGAAAGTGGCTGCTTTCACACAAGGGCCACTTCTGGTTTCCTTCCCCACTCAGCGTACCACTTGGGAGGGAGTTTCAGCTACTTCTCATAATGAAAGTGACGTTGGTTTCTCTGCCACAAGTGAATGAGGGGCAAAGAGAGGTATCTTCTTTGTTCCTGGAGCCTTCCCTGGAATTAACCTTGTACTATTCAGAAGATCAAGAAGTGCTGAGCCTGGCAGCAGTGCAGCAGCAGGGCCAGCCCTCGGCGAGGCCTCTCTCTGGCTCCCCAGTCATGCCCTGGCAGCTCTCTGCAGCGGTAGTGTTCTTCGTGTCCCTGGCTGGTGAGTGACCCCCATGGCTTTCTGTGCTGCCTCTGGTCCTATTAAGTCCTAATGCATGCTAGTGCCACTGACCAAGGTAAGACAGGAGAGACTGAGATAGCTGCAGCATGGCTTTAGCTACTGTGGTATTTGGTGTGGGAATATCTCCTCCTCAACACAGAGCACGCTTTCATTTTTTTCCTCAAGGGCTTTCACAGCTTGGGCTTGTTGTCCGTGAGTCTAGTAGAGTAGGTGTCAACTCCAGAAGACAGTGACACTATGCCTGGGTTCCAAATGGGTTCTGGGCACCTTATCAGGGCAAGTTTGTAGAAATCACTTACAGTTAAGAGATGGAGAATTGAGCAGGGGCTTAGAGATGGGGCTGTTGCTACACTGCCTGGGAAAAGCACATTATGCCTTGCTTTTCCTGTTTATTACGAACGGAAGTGCCGTGTTTATATTATATAAACAGCAAAGTGTGAAGGTGAATGAGATGTGGTCTTACAAATTATGCCATTTCAGAGAGGTATAAACCAAGGAGTCAAGAAATTTTTTTTTAAGTACTACTATAATTCAGATCAGAGAAGCTATCTGGGAAACTGAGCTTTTTTTTTTTTTAAGTTTATTTATTCTGAGAGAGACAGAGAGATCAAGTGGGGGAAGGAGAGAGAGAGGAGAGGGAGAATCCCAAGCAGGCTCAGTGCTGTCAGCGCAGAGCCCTACTCTGGGCTCCATCTCACAGAACTGTGAGATCATCACCTGAGCCGAAACCAAGAATTGGATGCTTAACTGGCTGAGCCACCCAGGCCCCCTGGGTAACTGAGCTCTTAATGATTATTTTATGTGCCCACCCTCTGCTTTTATGAAGAGCATTTTGTCCCTTGGACATTGGGTCCTCTTGTGTGCTGTTATCTACTTGATGGCTAATCCACAATTTCTTCTAGAAGCACTGAGTTGAACACTTGAAGGAACCAATTCTCTCCATATGGCCCTGCTAATAACATGCTCACATGAGGGATGCAGAGGCACTTGACTACAACATGAACTGTCAGGAAAGTTGGGTGAAGAGTCAGGCCAGTGTCCTAATCCAGGCTGCTTTACTTCTGCCATGTTTTCAGAATTAGAGTGTCACATTCTTCTGGAGGCAAAAGGCAAACTCTAAGCGAATAAAAAAGCAAAAGATCTCAGTCTAGCAGTAACCCTCCATGACCTGTGTGTGAGCACCTGTTCAGAGAGTGTCAGATGACTGGCAGGGTCAGAAATATAATGAGAGCTCAATAAATTCACAGGCAGTTTCAGAGGAAGTGTCTACCCCGCCCTTTCCTCTCTGAGCTGCAAATTCTCTAGGTTGAACCTAGTGAATGAAGTGTGTGAAGGGGCCCCATTTTCCAGATGAGGGTACTGAGGCAGGTTAGGGAATTATCCATAGTCACTCAGCTAACAAGTGGCAGCCTGAGATTTGTATCCAGGAAGCCTGCTGTCAGGGCCCATGCTCTGTACCACTGCACCACGCAGCCCTGTATGCATAGGTTCAAGAGGTACTTGTTGAACTGGAGATGAGCAAAAACCATTGGACATTTTGGTAGGAGAGACATAGCTTCCAGGTAAACTAGCTCTGTAATTTTTATCCAGTCACTTTGCTTCCCTGGTGTCAAATTCTTCCCCCATAAAATGAAGGGATTTAAGTTTGTATCAGTTGTGTTTAGATTCAGCTGCTCATAGGAGACAAAAGATAGCAAAATAAATGAGATAAATGCTTGTTTCTCCTTCATGTGAAGACAAGTCCAGAAGAATTCACACCAGGTCTGGTGAGGGGCTCATTATTATAGGCCCACCTTCCTATGTGTGATGTTCACCTGCAAGGTCTTTTCATGGTTCTAAGTGTTTGCTGCAGCTCCAACCATCACATACAAGTTGCAGGCTGGTTTGAAAAGGAAAACACAAAGGCAATAGAGAGGTATTGAAGGTGACTAAGCAAGCAGCCCTACAAGCAGCCCTCCTGGAAGGCCCATATAACCCTACAACTTCTACTGCTTTGCCTCAAATCCAGTCACATATTCCCACCAAGCAGGAAAAGAGTCTTGGAGGCAGGGTTCTCTATTTCAGGCATCAAATCCTCAGCTTGAATTTGCAGTTCTGTGACTAAGGAAAAAGGGGAGGCTGGATTGGGAGTAATTAGCCAGCAGTCTATGCCACAGGACTGGAGCCCCTTCTTTACGAGGGTCCTTTTTGAATCTCAAGTCCCACAGGAAAGTAACAGAGATAAGATTTACATCTTTTTGCTAAAACTGAAGTTTAAATCGTGCCAGAAACAGTCTTCCTGCAGCACCCAGCTGGGGCTACTTCTGCTGCCTGGGGAGGTGCCAGAGAAAGTATCTGGGGGCTAAATTCAATTCCCTGACCCTGGATATGGCCACAGGGCTCCATTTACTTGCCAACTGTGTTCCCAACTGCAGACAAAGTGTAGCCTCCAAGACCTGCCAGGCCTGTTCCCTCCTGGCCCCTTACCTCACTTCCCTCCTTCTTATGTCCCTACCATACTTACCCCCTTGCTGTTATCCAGACATACCAGGCTCTGAAGACCCTGTGCCTTTGCACATATTTTTCATCCTGCGTGGGATACCACTTACTTTCTTAACTGCCTAAAGAATTTCCCTTGTGTTGGATTCCCCACTGCATCCCATAGCACTCAATACCTCCTTCTATAATAACTCTGGTCACCTCGAGGAGTGTGGTCCAGTTATGTGTCTGTCTCACAAGGCTTTGGGCCCCTGAGAACAAAGACCCCATGCCTGGCATGGAGCTTGGCTCAGAAGAAGCCCCTCAGATCCATTGAATTGGGTGTGGCAGGGAAACCAAACAAATGCTATCTGGGAAGGACCAGCCATCTGGAAAGTACCTAGAGAAAAAGCCCTTGCATGGTCCCTGACTTCCCCAGGGCTGGGCTGAAAAGTCATCTCTCAGCTCCTTCTGTGGTTGTAGGGGGTCCCAGCCTTCTCACACCTCTTCCGGCAGGTCATCATCTAGAGTCCAAGCAATAGAGTCCAGTCCTGGGTACCTGTTGGCTGAGACTCCTGAATCCTGGAGAGAAGATGATGGGGGTTGGGGGTATGGGCTTCACAAATTGGCATGTGAACTCCAGAGCTGTGTTCTTCTGAGTAGAGGAAGAGTTGACACAGATTCTGAGCTTTGCCTTGCCCTCACCTCTGCCCACTGCCCTCTTGATGGGTCTCAGACAGACTGGTGAAATAAACGAAACCTTTACAGGGTCAAAGGTCCTGTTTAAGAACTGTGACCCAGTTTTGACAAAGATTGGTCATATATGTGTGGTCATATGCATAGATTTTACAAAACAGTGTATTTTCCAGAATATTATTTCTATTAAGTACCTAATAAACATTTGAACTTTCTAGAATATTTCATAGTGCACAGCATACCTACTCCTGTCAGTTATCCATCTAATTCCTGCCCATCTTTTATATCCCACAGTTCTATGGGGAAATGGGGAAGGGAGAAGCCACAGAGGGGAAGGAGAAGACTATTAGAACAATATTTCCCAGTTCTATCCAGGAACACACTCTGGTTCAATCTGTAACACATTCTGACATTTTTGGTCCAGCCACCTGCCGGCCCAGCCTTCTGCCCACCACAAAGCCACACACCATATCAAGACACCATGGACTGCCATCATCTCCAGCCACCCCACAAGTACTTCCTGCATACAAAGCACATCTTGATGGGTATCATGAGTTGTCTGGTCCTGTTTGGGATGCTGTGAATTCATGAATGACCAATGTGCTTTTCCCCCTTGTTTGAGTTCACTCATCACTACTGAGAGAGGACTTTTAATTACAGTATGAGAAAGGCTCCCCCTTTTATAGGGTGTGCTACTCAGTTGAGAAGATTTGCTTTAGCTCATAAGCATAAGCTGTGCACAGTAAGATTTTATCAAGGATCTAATATCTCCCCAAGAGAACAAAAAGCAAATGGTTTCCAGTCTCTCAGAATTCTCTGAATCAGTCTTTGCTTATCACTACAAGATATTCCTGGAAAGTACACCTGGGAGTGAATTCTCTTTCTCCATAGTAATAGTATAAACTTAATGGAGTTTCTGTTGTGGTCATGACTGAGGAACCAGCAACTCAGGTTTGGCCCAGATGAATTGTGAAAGTAAATCTTCCACAATTGTCAACCTTCATAACAACCTTGAAATGGAAAGTTTTGCTCCAAATTCTACAACGTAGGCATAAAAAATAAAGGCTTACAAAGTAAAGCTGCAGTGCATAAAATCCACAACTCTCACGTTATTATACATTTCAAATTATCTAAATGAGAATTTTAGATACAAAAAAAAATACCTTTAATAATAGTCTCACATAATGTCATTAACAAGCCTTTCTAAAAGGTCATTTAAGACAATTTTAACTGATATTTTTGTCTTTCTCATTTTTCAAGCCAGCTGTGCAGAAATATTTCACAAGTGTTACTAGTAGGCTTGAAGTTAGAATTTTTCTTCTGGAAAATAATCACTATTTTAGCATCTGAGCCTTTGAAAACCTCACCACCAACCGCCATTATGAGGGTTTGGTGAATTGGGGTCACTGGAGAAACACACTGCTCTTCTTCTCTGTTTTTGTCTCTTCGCTCACCGTTCTTCCCAGTGACACACACACCATCTCCACTAATCCCAAATCCAAGGGCAGGCTTTGGGTCAGACAGGGACTCAAGTCTTGCTTCCAGAACTTACTAGGTGTCTCACCTCCACAATTTACTAGTTGTGGGATTATGGTCAAGTCGATGGGATTTTTCTAAACCTGAGTTTCCTCATCTGAAAGATGGATAAAGATAGAACCCATCAGAGGGTTTTTTGAGGAATTGGTGAAAGATGACCCTTGACCTGAGGCCTGCCACATAGTTAGTGTCCAGTAACTTGGAGATTTTATTGTTATTATTATAGGAAAAGTAACCACTTAGAAATGTAGTGAATGAAAGAGCGAGATAGTAAAGGAGTTTATGGATAATTTTGATTAGATGTGAAACACCAGCATAGAGTGATCTCCTTTTTCCTTTTCCCATGTTTTCCCAAGTCACTGGCCAGCACTGGGGAGCTCCAGCTCCAGTGAGTGTAAATACAATGAGCAAATACAATGAAACCATAGCATTGAAGAGACAAAGCCATCTCTCAGTGGACCTGATCATAAACTCACAAGGAACATCATCTGCATTGTTTTCAGTTTTCTGATTTGCTGTGTGTTTGAGAGGAGGCAAGGATAGAACTATTTGGGTTGAAAAAGAGCCAGAGGACTTCTACCCTCAAGAGATGGCCCAGGAGACACTTGTGATAAGTACTGGGTGCTGTACATAAGTGATGAATAACTGAATTCTACTCCTGAAACCAATATTGCACTGTATGTTAACTAAAATTTAAATTTAAAAAATTATATATATAATAAAAAATAAATTAAAAAAAGAGAGAGAGATGGCCCAGGAGAGAACCTGTGACAGTAACACACACTACAGGTATGCTTAATGGTCTAGGAAGACTTCACTTAAACCAACTAGTTTGAGCCTCACAATAATCCTAGAAGGTCCACAATGGTATTCAGTGCTGTTATCCTCATTTACTCATCCAGTCATCTGTTCATCCAATTCATATGAACACTTCTCATGCATAGGCACTGGTGGTAAAAAAAAAAAAAAAAAAATGCACACAATTCCCACGTTGAAGTTACTTTTAATCTTGTGGGAGAGATTCACAGTCAATAAATAAACCAATAAATAAACATATAATCAGGGCTATCATTGTGCTGGTACACACTGTCTGGCCAGGCTTACTGTTAAATATGTTAATACCATCCCCTTATCCCCTTACATAATTACAGGTTGTGATTAGTCCAGTGCAGGCAATGAATATAACACTGTGATGTGGAATTGTGGGGTGGGGAGCTATTTTATGTAAGGATGACAGGGAAGACTCTGAAGAGCTGGCATTTAAGCCAAACTATGAAGGATAGCCCACCAAATACGTCAGAGCAATTAGGGCTTAATTTTCTTTCCTGGTTGAGAAAGCCTGGGCCATTCAAAAGGTTAAGCAAACAATAGGAACCAGACAGAAACTGATCTATATTTACAAAAACTGGCAACAAGGGGTGCTGGGGTTAAGCGCCCAACTCCTGGTTTCAGCTCAGGTCATGATCTTACAGTTCATGAGTTCGAACCCTGCATCGGGCTCCCCGTTGGCAGTACGGAGCCTGCTGAGCCTGCTTGGGATTCTCTCCACCCCCCCCCACCCTTTCTCTCTGTCCTTCCATCCCCCAAAATAAATATACTTAAAAATTGGCAACAAAAGCAAAAATGGAAGGGAAATGAATCTCCTATCATTGGAGGGAATCATGCTTACATTGGATGAACACATGGCAAATTCGTAGTACAATTCACACATCAGATTAAGGTTTGGACTAGATGATTGTTAAAACTCCTTTCAAACCTGGGATTGTATGATTGTGTGTAAATAAGCATGTTTGGAAAAAATAAAAAAAAATCATATTTATCTTTAAAAGATTTCAGGGATGCCTCTTGGTTTCAACTCACGTCATGATCTCACAGTTCGTGAGTTCAAGCTCTTCATTGGGCTCTTCACTGACAGTGTGGAGTCTGCTTGGTATTCTCCCTCTCTGTTCCTCCCCTGCTCAATCTGTATCTCTCTCTCAAAAATTAAAAAATAGGGGCGCCTGGGTGGCTCAGTTGGTTAAGCGTCCAACTTCAACTCAGGTCATGATCTTACAGTTCGTGGGTTCAAGCCCTGCGTCAGGCTCTGTGCTGACAGCTCAGAGCCTGGAGCTTGCTTCAGATTTTGTGTCTCCTTCTCTCTCTGCCTCTCCCCCTGCTCATGCTCTCTGTCTCTCTCTCTCTCTTTCTCTCAAAAAATAAACATTAAAATTAAAAACAAATTTTTTTAATGTTTTTATTTATTTTTGAGACAGAGAGAGACAGAGCAGGGGCGGGGCAGAGAGAGAGGGAGACACAGAATCCGAAGCAGGCTCCAGGCTCTGAGCTGTCAGCACAGAGCCCGACGTGGGGCTCGAACTCACACACCACGAGATCATGACCTGAGCTGAAGTCGGACGCTCAACCGACTGAGCCACCCAGGCGCCCCTAAAATTTTTTAAAAAATAAATAAATAGTGGGTGATGGGCATGGAGGAGGGCATCTGTTGGGATGAGCACTGGGTGTTGTATGGAAACGAATTTGACAACAAATTATATAAAGAAATAAAAATAAAAATAAAAAAAATAAATAATAAACTTAGAAAAGAATTCAAGGTAGAACTACCATGTGATCCAACAGTTACATTTCTGAGTATATGGATGTGAAGGCAACAGAGTCACTATCCCAAAGAGAAAAGTAAGTAAATAAATAAATAAAAGTGTTAATTTGTAGTGAAGAAACATTAAAATGCGGGTGGGGGAGGGACTCACTAATGTGAGCTATGAGTGTGGTAACACTTTTGTTTCCTAATTTGCAGTGATTTTGCATTATGGCAGTCAAATAAGAGCTAAAGTGTTCCCAGAAACTTCGGACTATCAGCCTACAACCGCAACAACAGTGCAGGCCATAGCAAAACCTTTCCTACAACCAACTAACCAAGTACCTCCCAAAACTTCAGCAGTAAGATCAACAGATGGTCATGTCACCTCTCAGAGAGCTGCCACAACCTCCAGCTCTGAACCCCCAATCACACACACAACAATAAGAACTCTAGGAACAACTTCCTTGGAAACTATAAACAGTACCCCATCTACCAGCACCACAGTCCACACCTTAGTCACAACCCCGGCCACACCCAATAACTCACACACAGCTGCTCCAGGCACTGAGGCCTCCATTGGCTCCAGGGCAGCGCCAAGTTCACTGCCAACCACCATCACCCCACCAGCCCATACAACAGGAAACAGCCCCACAACTAGGAAAACCACCCAACCCAGTAACCAGACCACCCTTCCAGCAATGTTGTCCACCTCACCACATAACAGCACAACCAGTCAGAAGTCTATTCAACCCATGCACACCTCAGGAGCCACCACAGCTGCACACAATACCACCCAAACAGCCTCACCTGCCACCATGGCTCCTGGGCCCACTCTGGCACCTCAACCTTCATCAGCCAAGACCGGAATTTATCAAGTTCTGAATGGAAGCAGGCTCTGTATCAAAGCAGAGATGGGGATAGAGCTAACGGTTCAAGACACAGAGTCGGTAAGTTGGTGCCATAGGACTGTAACACTATCTTCAAAAAGTTTGAATGCAGTGTGTCTTGGTAAGAATAAACATCCCCCTGCATCTTGTGTCATATTTTAATGAAACAAATAGCTGCAGACTCCTCTTTCTCCAAGGTGCTCCATTAAAAGGTGAATGGGTGCCTGGGTTTTTGGGGTGCCTGGGTGGCTCAGTCGGTTGAGTGACTGACTCTTGATTTCCTCCTGGGTCGTGATCCCACAGTTCATGAATTCAAGCCCCGCGCCGGGCTTTGGGCTGGCAATAGGGTGCCTGCTTGGGATTTTCTCTGTTCCCCCCCTCACCCTCTCTCTTTCTCTCTCTCTCTCAAAATAAATGAATAAACCTCATATATTAAAAAACAGTGAATCTGTTTTAGAATACATATAAAAACAGAAACCAATAGTGACTGGATAGAAGAAGGCACACATCCAAATTGTAACTATGCAAACCTCTCAGTTTTAGCCAACATGGGCAGAGTGTTGGGGTAAGTTCAGTGTTGAGCCCAACCTGGCCTTACACCTCCTGATGACTTCAAGCCTCGGCAACTTTCCTGTGAAGTGAGAGATTTGGATTAGTCTCCATGGTTCTAGCCAACTGTGACATTAGTATCAAAATTCCAGATAAAAAAGATTAGAAGGAGTGGGGATAGGGCTGAGATTATTTGCTTTACTGAAGAAATCACCATTAAAGCAATACTTTCTTTTTTGCACAGGTTTTATAAAACTTCCACATTCAGGTTTTCATTTGAAACTGAAGTATATTAGACAGCAAACACTTTCTTGTAGTACCTTTTAACATATTTAATTTAACAACAATCAAATTCCATGTAGTATATTGGGAATAGACTGGCTATAAATTATCTATCAAGGAACGCTTTCTGTAGGAGAACTCCTTTAAAAACTCTTTTGAACATAAAACAGTTTGGAAATGATAGGAGTTTTCTGGGGACTTTGAAACTTTCAAGTGAACATAAACTAGACTTGAGTTTCAGATTCACTTACTAGCCTTTGCGCCTGGTTCCCTAGCTAGAATTTTCTTCTTCATTTCATTGATCTGATCTATTTTATTTGGTTTAGGTTTTTTCAACTCAGAGATACTTCAACATCGACCCCAATGCAACGGAGTCCTCTGGGAACTGTGGCTCTCGAAAATCCAACCTTCTCTTGAATTTCCACGGTGGATTTGTGAATCTCACATTTACGAAGGTGAGGGCTGAGCTCCTTCATACCAAATGGCTCTAGCATTGCTTTCCCTTTCTTTCACCCTGGGGCCCAGTGGTGCAACCGCACCCTTCACTTTCAGCTCCAAAGGAAGTAGATCTCAGAGCCTTTTGAGATATTCCCTGATAAGAGTGAGGGGTGTGGAGATGGAGAAGAGGGAAGTGTCAACATCTTATGTTTGCCTCCTTCCCCCTTCAGCCTCCTCTGTGCAGTCCAAGAAGGGCTTCAATGCCTCTTAGGGGAGGCTTGGCTTTGGGGAATCCAGCCACAGGTGCCCTTTACAAACTACCCAAAGGAGGAAGCTGTACAGATCAACAGACTCATAGAAATTCCCAGTGGACACACAGAAACAGAATTATTCTAAAACCACGATCAAATGTCACAGTGGGTTCTTTCCAACTGCAGCAGGCAAGATTTAGGTACTAACCTAGCACTGGGTTTCCCAGACCATATTATGAAAAGGGTAGACAACAGAGTGGAGTAGAAATACTATGGATGTGAGGTCAGAGAGTCTTGGGTACAAATTTGACTCTGTCACTCGCTCACCTTGTGACATTAAGCAGGCAACTTAACTTGTCTAAACTTTATTTTCACATTTGAAAAGTGGGGGAAAGGAATTAAAGATCACCTCTGTAAAGAGCATTGTCCAATACTTGGAAAGCAGATGTTCAATAGCCAGAAGCTATGATTACAATGACTGAAGTAGGCAAATGTCTTGGGGATACAATGATGGTCATCGCACTCTCAAAGGAGAGACTTGCCCCTGCTTCTCTCAAAGTGTCATTCAAACAGGCCAAGCAAGAGCCTGGGAGGAGGTGCTAAGAAAACCCTTGCTGCTGAGACTTGGTGTGGGCCTCCTTCTTATCTATCAAATGTGACCCCTGAAATTAGAGGGGTATTGGGTAGGAGATCTTGCGGAGGAATGAGTATAGGCTTTGACCTGAAACAAGTCAAGATTGGCTCTCAGCCACATGATCTTGGACTAGTTGGGGCATGTTTTCTCATCTATAAAATGGAAATAATTACACCTCCTTAGTGGGACCCTTGGGAGAATCAGAAATGGTAATGTGTAAATTGTCTAGCACAATGCTTGGTACATAACAAAGTTCAATAAAGGGCTGTTGTTGTTGACGATGTTAAGTTGGCGTCAAAAGCTTTATCCTCCATTATCCTCCATGTACATACTTTTCTCCATAGGAAGAGATGCACTTGAGAAGCCAAGGGGTTCCTTTCAGTACCAAATGGTAAAAACATACTCTCTCACACCAGAAGAACATTCAGGGAAGAATCCGTGCTCTACTCTGGGACAACTGAGGTTAAACCTTCAGAGGGGTCAGGAATTCTTTTAAAGTCATTTCAGCAAAAGGGCAGAGGATACAAGCACAAGCACTTATGCTTTAGCTCAAGGCTTGATTCCGCCCAGACTACTGCATGTGTGACTGATTGTCTGAGGGAAAGCATTAGAAAACTCCAGTGTTTGTAGCACTCAGTGGCCACTGCCTTAGACAGGGGTTTCTTTGGCACCTTGTAATGTCTCTTTTTGCTCCTTTTTTCTGTCTCCTGATGTCCTCTATGCCTGCCTTTCTAATGCTTTGGGACCGGACTCTGATCAAACTCCACCCGAGTGTTGAGCCTCTGCCTTTCTGGAAATCTCTATGCCTCCAGAGGTATGGACAGGAAATGAATATAGAGATAGAGCTGGAAGGACCAGCAGTGCGTTTCTCCCTCCACCCATCTCTGGAAGGAGCAAGGAAAACCCCTATCCAAGGCCCCAAGTTGGCAATAGCTGCTTTGCCAGAGTCCCTCCAACCAAATTCACTTTATTCATTTCATTCCCCAGCACCAATTTCTTAAGCAGCTGACCTTAGCTCTATAATAAGAGGAGCAAAGAGGCTTATAGAAAGTAAAGTCCCACCAGCCTTAGTCCTTCAGGAGAATTTCTGCATTTTAGAACAGAACTTGTTTAAGCCACTCGTAGCCACAAATTCAAGGATCACAGGTGCTAAACATAGAACTTAATGAGAGAATAGGCTAGGAAGAATTTTTTTCCGTGAAACAGGCAGTCTTTATTTTTTTATTTTCTCGCATTTGACAAAGACTTCACTTTCCCATGAAGTCTGCATAAGGAAAATGTCGGAGTAATGAGATGACAGAGGCAAGCCTCGGGAGTGAGGCGAAAAAAGGGAGAGGTAGAGAGTGCCATCTTCCCCAGAGGGGCCGCCACTCCTCAGCTCTGCCTGGTGGTGCCAGTGGCTGGGCTGGCACCTCTCCCTGGGGACTGTCACTGTCTTTTATGGTGGACATTCATTCTGGATGGTCGGGTCTACATTCTAAGTGGCTTCTGCCTTGCTATACCAGTTGTTGAATAGCTTACATGCCATTTCCCTCAGGAGGTAATGAGAAACCAGTGTCATCAGATCTTCTGATTGTTCAAGACAAGGCAGAAATCCAGACTCTTTTATTTTTAAATGTTGGCAGCACACTTTTTGAAAACTTGAACAATGCTGGCCAAACGGAACACAGTTGTAAGCCAAATTTGGCCTGTGGATGCTCTGCCCTAACATGTGGACTGTGTGAAATGCATTTAGGCAGGAAGGCCATCTAGATTCTTCCACGAGAGAAATGGCCTCAACAATTCTGTTGGCCACTTTTCAAACATTTCTACCTTCTAGACCAGTGCTTCTCAACAGCGGCAGTATTAACATTTGGGGCCAGATAAGTCTGTGGTGGGGGCTGTCTTGTGCCTTGGTGGGATACTGAACAGTCTCCCTGGCCTCTACCTACTGAATGCCAGTAGCAACACCCAGCCCCATTTGTGACAACCCCAAATAACTCTAGACATTGCCAAATGTCCCCTGGAGGAAAAATCACGCCTGGTCGAGAACCACTGCTCTAGAGAAAAAGAGAGCCTTGGAAAATAGTTTATGTTCATTGTAACATAATAAATGTTATAAATGAGAACCAAGTTGTAGAATGGCAAATGGATGCTGGTGAGCAAGGCTGAATTAACAGCCTGAGTTTACTGAGCACCTACTTTGTCCTGAACACAGAACCAGACATTATAGGAGAAAATAAAAGAAATACAGGCTATAGTTGCAGGTTTCAAAACATGTAAGATAATTCATAAGTTTTTAAATTGAAATACTGCCAATGACAGAAATGTAAAGAAAATTCTGTATCCTGAACTGTCCCTTGATGTTGTTCAATTGGGACTTAAATTATCCATGTCATTTCTACATGACCATGAACAAGCCTCTACCTCTCTTTCTGAGCCTGTTTCCTCCTATGTAAGATGGGGCCAAGGAGTCCCTATTTTGTTGGGCTGCTGTGAAGCTGAACGAGGTTAATATATGTGACAGTGCTGAGGGTGGCATCTGGCCCATAGTGGGGTAGGAGAGGTGGGTTTCCTTTCTCATTTCATTGTTTAAAGAACTGAAAACCTTTCCATGTCAGTGTCTCATTTGATTAAAGCGACAAAGCTGAAAGTTGTTCAGACCCTTCAGGTGCAAGATAAATATACCTCCCTTCCCCCACTCCCCACAACTTCCTTCCTGTTAGGATAAGTTTGTCTTAGAACATCTTTCAGTAACTTTGTGTAGAGTTTATTTTTCCGTGCTCGACACTGTCCCCTTCTCATCCACCTGCTGGGCAGGGCAGCTCAAGGCTTCCAGCCCTGACTTGGAAGTGGGACATGGGAGAAATCAGTGGCCTGGGGGCAGGGGTACTGAGTCAGGGAGTGTTTTGCCAGCCAAGGTCTGGAAAGTGAATGCTGTCTGCCACCCTGGTGTATACCCAGAGCCTTGCAGGGGCATTGGGAGCCCTATTAACTTACAAACTCCTGAGAACTGTTATCAGGGTTCAAATGCTAATACCCTCAGAAGGCACTATTTAGAACTTCCCAAGAATGCTGTACTATTTCATGCCCTATTTTCCCTTATGCTTTTCCCTCTGCCTGGAATGCCCCTACCATCCCTCAGGCCCTTTTGCATTCATGCTTTAAGATGGCTCAGATATCGTCACCCTATGAAATCTCCTCACCCCCCCCAGCCCCCACCTCCATCCCAGACAAAACTGGGAGACTTTCTTCTTTTGGTTTCCTGACCCTTCATTGGTTGTTCCCTGACCTCCATTAATGCACTTGTTGCACATTTTACTGTCTTGAAGGCATGTCTGTGATTATTCACAGTGCTCAGCCCTGACTTTGTATATAGTATGTCTTTAGCAAATGTTTGATGAGGAAATAAATCAATAAAGGGGTGAATCTAAATTTCACAAAGACTCTGGGCCAAGCTGCCAAAAAGTAGATCAGCAGCTCCAAAGAAACAGCCTCTTTGGCTTCCTTTTGCTGTATACAGAGCAAAGGTTTCTTGATGTAGTCACAACAATGCTGAGCAAAAAAGGTCTGATCGATGTTGAAGACAAAATCCACATCCTGAATATCTGTGACTATGAAACTCCTACAGTGCATTTTGCTGAAGTTAAGGAGAGGACCCAGAGCCTCAAGGTCATTGATATACTGCCTTCCTGAGCAAGTTGATTGGCTAGCTTGCTCTGGACCTGGTCCTTTGCTAAGGAGGATGTTTAGGTCCCTTGAGGAATCAGGACCTCTCTAATGAGATATTGCAGAGCTCTTAGATACTGGCAATGAGGAGCCACTGTGTCAGCATCCCATTTGTTGAAGGGTGAAATGGGACTTTTGTAAGTGATCCATTCAAATGGACACACTGTAAGTACTGAAGTACCACATTTAGCTGTTAGGAGTCCTTAGCCCCCTTTTGTCAATGCTGATGGATACACAAAAGATTTTCACTTTGTTTTCAAGAATCCAGCATGGTTGATATTTGTCACTCTCCAACCTGAACCCCAAATGCAAAAAAAAAAAAAAAAAAAAAAAAAACATCTGGCAGAGAATCACTTTGTGGCCATCAAAGGAGAAAGCAGATACTATGAAGTGCATGATGTATAACTTGTAATTTCCCCTGGACTTTGGGTTAAGTCTGCCATCTGCTTGAAGTTCCCAAGCCCTCCAGCCCCTCCTCTGTACCCACCTGACTCCCATTCCCCAGAGCTGAGGCTTCAGCTGTTTCTTTAATCAGTAGTACTGTCGAAGCTCACCTCACTTGCTTGTTCTCTATCTGTGGTAGATCTGAGATCTAGGAAATAGACAAAAAATGCTCATTGGAGCGCTATGAAAGAGGTTTACTAAGAAGGGGCAATTGAATTTATTATTACCATTGTGAATAACACTGGTTACATTTTTTATTGTTTATTTATTTGTGGGTGAGGGTGGGGGAGGGACAGAGAGGGAGAGAGAGAATCCCAAAGCAGGCTCCGCACTGCCAATGCAGAGCTTGACATGGGGCTTGATCTCATGAATCATGAGATCATGACCTGAGCTGAAATCAGGAGTCGGACACTTAACCAACTGAGCCACCTAGGCGCTCCTACACTGGTTAAAATTCGTGTGAAGACTCTGTGGTACATTTTTTACATGGATTCTTTCATTTAATCTTCACATCAAACTAAGAGGTAAATCTTGCTATAATTTTCCTCATCCTTCTGGATAAATAAAAAAAAATTTTTGGAATGTTCACAAAGATTTGACAATTCAAGTAGCTACATGGGAACAAAAAATATTTTTAAATTAGTATTTAAAAATTATTAGCAAAGCTTTGTTCTCCTAAATAGGAGGTTAACCACTCTCTTTATAATGTTTCATTACCAACTGATTTGTTCTGCAACCTTGTTTTTCATTGATGGTGGGCACCAGGAGTTGACAATCTGTGGCCCCCAGACCAAATTCAGGCTGCCACCAAAAAAATTTATAGTCTCCAGCCTAAGAATGGCTGTTACATTTTTCAATGGCTTGGGCAGGGGGAGGAGAATATTGCATAGCACATAAAAATCATATGAAATTCAAATTTCAGTGTCTATAAATGAAGTTCATTCGAACGTGGCCACACTCGCTTGTTTATGTGTTGTCTGTGGCTGCTTCTGGGCTACGGTAGTGGAATTGAGTGTCAGCTACACAGAACCGTGAAGTCTAAAATATTTACTGACTGGCTTTTTACATAAAAAAGAAAAAAAAAAAACTTGCCAACCCTTTATATAAAATAAACTTCAGGGGGACCTGCTGGCTCAGTTGGTTGGGTAAGCACCGGACTTCAGCTCAGGTCATAATCTCACGGTTCATGGATTTGAGCCCCACGTCAATCTCTGTGCTGACAGCTCAGAGCCTGGAGCCTGCTTCAGATTCTGTGTCTCCCTCTCTCTTTGCCCCTCCCCAACTCGTGCTCTGTCTTCCTCTCAAAAATAAATAAACATTAAAAAATTTTTTTAATAAACTTCAGCCCCACTACCGTTCAAATTATGCTAAATTCTGAACTTCTGAATCTAAAAATAAGTGCTTTGCTCTAGTTTAAATAAAAGACAATTTGGGGGCACATGGCTGGCTCAGTTGGTGGAGTATATTAACTCTTGATCTTGAGGTTGTGAGTTCAAGCCACGTATTGGATGTAGAGATTACTTTAAAAAAAAAGACAATTTTATTTTCTTTAAGAACATCCTGTGACACCACAACTGTACAGAAAAAGTGGGCACAATTGTCTAGATAAGACTCATTTGGTATCAGTAGGATAAATTTTATAAAACTAGGAATCTCAAGGATACTAAACATCCTTCTGCCCTTTTGTTTACATGAATTCACCTAACAAATGCTTTTCCTTTATCATAACAATAGACATCAGCTCAGGCCTAGGAAACATTTGGCTAATTTTGACTCAGTCAAAATGGAAGGAAACCTGGATACCAGCTTCAGACTGTCCTGTTACATCATTAAGGTGAACTTAACAGTGAATGTGAGCACTCTGCCATCTGCTCTGGAAGATCTCACTTTTGGCATTAGCCCTATAGAGCTGTGGAGCAGGAATGGCTCCTCCTGTCAGGGCTGGCTTCATGAGCATGTGACCTGTGCAGTCAGCCGGGCCCCTGCTTGGCTTAAGATTTGCTGTCACCTCCTAAAATTCTTAAATGATTTTTGAACAAGAGATCCTACATTTCCATTTTTTACTAGGCCCCACAAACTGTGTAGCTGGTCCTACTTCCAATAGATGGCTAAATATGGACACCTGCATTTCAGGGAATGTGAAAGAAAATTCTTGCACAACGAATTTTTTTTGTCTAAACCCACATATCCCACAGAGGAAAATGTAGGGCAGGATCCTGTAGACCAGATTTTGTTTTGTCTTGCCTACAAAGAATGTGAATTAGAGGTAGATGCCTAACTCCTCTGAGCCTCTTTGTTCTCAGCTGCCAAATGGGTTGATAATATTTATTCTCTCTCAGGGGGGTGTTGTGAGGCTCAAAGGAGGCAATGTAGATGAAAGCATGCACTTAGTAAACTGTGAAGCTTTTATAGAAATACAGAGCTTTTCCTAATGTGAGAATAGATCAAGCAGATGCCACAGGAAGGGGAAGATTCCAGGAGGTCTCCTGTGGACCTCAGAGCTGGCCTCATCACTGTTCTCGTACTGTTCCTTAAAGCAATCTCACACTGCCACCTAAGCAATTTCAAAAAACAAAGTTATGCTCATGTCAATGTTCTGCTTAAATCTCTTCAAAGGATCCTTTCTGCTCTTAGGATAGGGTAGGGATCTTGTAACAGTGACTTTGAGCCCTCAATTACAGGTCTCTTATATGCTAAAAAGGACCCCAAATAAAGAATAACCTGAGTAGTGGTTTGTGAAAGTGACCCAAGAAGGGCCTGGGTCACAGATGTTTTTCTCTAAAACAAATGGACGGTTCAAGCACATTGTTTACCTTGCCTTTGAGACCTAAGACTGAGTATGTAGAAGGAAGGAACCAGGTCTTCTCCTCCTCCTCTTCCTCCTCCTTCTTCTTCTTCTTCTTCTTCTCCTTCTCCTTCTCCTTCTCCTTCTCCTTCTCCTTCTCCTTCTTCTTCTTCTTCTTCTTCTTCTTCTTCTTCTTCTTCTTCTTCTTCTCCTTCTCCTTCTATGACCTAGAACAATTCCTGGTGTGGAGTGGATATAAGAGGAATTAAACACTAGACTTGGAGACAAGAAGCTTGGGGTCATATCTTCCCCTGCCACCCATTAGGGCTGTGACCTTGAGCATGTCAGTGAGCCTTTATTTCTTCTCATAGTTGTTGTGAGGATTAAATAAGGCATGGCATAGAAGTGTCTGCTCCAGTGCCTGGCATAAGGTAAGAAGCCAGTATGTGGTAGGTGTTGTTCGATGAATTATAGGATCTAGAGTTGAATGTGTCAATAGCAGCTAGCTTACCTTACTAAAACAGTTTGTATTTCTGGAAGCCTTATATTGTATAGGGAATCATCATTTCATCTACAAATAATACACAAATGGACTGTAATATAGTCAAGATTATTATTACTAATTTCTTTAATGACTAGACTTGGAACTTCTAAAGGTAACTCCATTTTGGATTCTGATTTTGGTTGCTCACTCTTACTCATGGATAGTTTTCTAATGAATGTTTACAAATAATAACTGTAAATCACCTATTTTAAATTCCCCCTCCAAAAAATAAAAAAAATAAAAAATAAGAAAACTCAAAACCTCCTTTTTAAACTTACCCTTTCATATCTCAGTTCAATTCCCTTTAATGTCATACCTTTAGTCTCTCAGGAGATTATAGGGCTATTTTGTAATGGTTCATTTTGTTTTTGAACAATTCCTAAATAAATGTGGAACATTGCCTTATGTTTCTGAACATGGTCACTTGGGGTCTTCTTCTAGAGAACACCCAGTGATCTCAGAGGAGATCATTTTTTTTCCAGAATCACTCATGGTGGCCCTATCTAGCCATTTTGGAGACATGAACCCTTTAATCTATTTAAAGCAATTGATACTCTCCCCAGGAAAATGCACGTAAAATTTTGCACACCCAAAGAGTTTATGAGCCCCATGAAGTCTACCCATGGTAGTCTTTAAGATGAGTCTTTGAATCTCTACCCTAAGATATTAATTACTAGTAAAAGCTTACTGCATACCCCTCCAACCTCTCCATCTTCCAGATGTGTATGTATTTTAACAAGAAGAAACTTGGTCCAACTGAAGGGACTCTGGGCTGGTGGAATTTGAATTTTAGGCTATAGCAGCAAGTATGAAGTACAGACATTTGGGGGCAAGGGTAAGCCATTACTTATTATTTATTTTGAATAGTTTTTTTGAAGTTTTTTTGAAGTTTTCAAACACAATTATGGCTCCATACCAACATACCCCCAAATCCCCATATCCAGGATTTAATAGTTAAAGTTTGTAAACCAGGATCGTAAACATAAAAACAGATTGCCCAAAGGTTAACACACTGCTGTTTTACAGGATGAAAACTCCTATTATATCAGTGAAGTGAGAGCCTATTTGACAGTCTCAAATCCAGGTAAGTAGTCAGAGAAGGCTATTCCACCAGCTCTGGTGCTGTGCTTCTGGTTCACTCATTTTTCAGTCCATTGAGTTTACTAATCTTTGATGCTGCTTTGGAGAAATAGACTAAAGCAGTAACCAGGTGAACTTACTACATCTTTGTTTGCTTCAGTTTGCTCATCTGCTCACGAAGGAGGTTGGACTAAATTATGTCAGATATCATTAAAGCAGAGATCATTAAAGCAACAATAAAGAGTTTAGTGACTTTTGGACAGATTTGCTATTGATGGTGCGGTTTTTTCTATACTCTTGAAATTATGCATTTATTCTACAAAAATGTAGTTAGTGCCAGCTGGGTGCCAAGCCCTCTAATAGGCAGTAGAAATCCATTTATCCAAACATATAGTCCCTGCTGTCATGGAACTTACATTCTAGAAGTGAGGAAAGGAACATAAAAAGATCATTAAATTATAATAGTTAAGTAGCATTAAGTTCTATGAGCAAACACAAGCAGGTCCTTGTGGAGCGGACTGGAAAGATATTTTAAGTGAGACCTTTAGGAAGCCCTCTAAGAAGGAAGGCCTCTCTGAAGAGGTGAGGTTTGAGCAGAGAGATACCTCATCTGGGGGCATCTGGGCCTGGGGAAGCTTTTTTCCGGTGGCGGGAACAACAGATACACAAGTCCTAAGGAATGAAGTTGCTCATGTGTTCAGGGGTCAGCAAGAGAGTGAGCAAAGCAGCAGAGAAGATCTGTGGGGCATCCAGGCCAGAGCATGTAGGTCTTGTGGGTAGGGCAAGGTAAGGACTTTGAATTTTAGTCTAAAGTGTAAAAGGATGTCATTGGAGGGTTTGGTATAGAAAAATGATATATCATGGTTTATATTTATAAAGATTCAGTCCAGTTGCTACATAGAGAATTGCCCTCAGTGGGGTCATTCGAGAGAACTCCTACAGTGTTCGTGTCTAGAAAGGTAATGCTCCCAGTCAAGTTGGGGGAATTGCTCAGAGGGATCAGACGTTTCTCTGGAAAGCCCAGACTTAGATAACAAACCACTGTTAAGCACCTCTTAGGTGCCAGGTACTGTACAAACAGTTTTCATGTCTGTTTTCTCCTTTTTAAACTTCTATCTTTTGACTGGCTTAAACTTATCTTATTAAGGAGCTTATACTAAAGAAACTTGCCAGGAAATGAAAATGTGGAGAAATGTCTATCTAGAATAGTAGATATATGATACTGATATTGTTCAAGAGGATGTTGTCAATGATTATTGGTTAAAAGTAAGTAAGATGTCATAGTTGACAACTCACTTTCACATAGTAACTCACGTAGACAAGTAAACTCATATAGGCTGGGGAATAAATATTATGAATGCTAACATAAATTAGCTAATGTTATCACTAGGCATGGACCAAATTTTAGCCAGGAATAAGGTAGTGATGTCTCAAGAAGCAAGGGAAGGATAAGTCAGACCAGAAGCTAAGTTAGAAGCTGAGAAAGGGGATAAAAGAATTCTAGGTCCCAATAATCCAGGCTCAGCAGTAGTAGCAGGAGCTATAGTAGTCACAATAATGACAATTTGCACATCAGTGGTGATGGTGATGGTATTAGTAACAGTAGTCAGTTGTACTTACAGAGGTAGTGACTGTTGTAATGTTATTGGGAGTGATAGCAGCAGCAGTAGTAGTAGTAGACAATTACCCTGGGGTATAACACATGGTATAGTAGTACACATGGATAATTCAGTACATCATGTAGGACATTTGCATGTGCCAATGAAGAGTCTACAGTAAATAGTACAGTAATGGCAGGAGACAGCAATCGGGTAGTGGTTAAGATAAAAAGCTCTAGAGGGGTACCTGGGTGGCTCAATGGGTTGAGCATCTGACTGTTGATTTGGGTTCAGATCATGGTCCCAGGGTCGTGGGATCAAGCCCCACATCAGGCTCCGCACTGGGCATGGAATCTGCTTAAGATTCTCTCTATCCCTATCCCTGTGCCCCTCTCCCCTGCTCATGCTCTCTCTCCCTCTCTCTTAAAAAAAAAAAAAAAAAAAAAAAAGATAGCAAGCTCTACAATCAGATTGCTTGAGTCCAAATTCCACTTACTAATTGTAGAATCTTAGGCAAATGTTTTCAATTCTCCAACTCTCCATTTCCTTGTCTGTAAAATGGAGAAAGTAGAACCAGTCTCAAATGGTTGTTATGAGAATTAAACAGGAAGGTACACGTAGAGTACCTGCACAGCACCCGGCACATAGCAAGCAGACCCTTAATGTGGGATGTTACCTTAGGCACAGGCAACACATCCACAGAGACAGAAAAGGAGGGAGACTTTCAAGCTCCCTCATTAACAGCCCATGGGTATTCCCTGCAGGCACAACTTTGGTGAATTCACAAGCTCCCTTATTAATAGCCCATGGGTATTCCTTGGAGGCACACTTGGGTGAATTCACTAAGGTCCATAGTCTGGTCCTCAATCATGAGAGCTGTCAGCACCCCCTTATGTATTGTCTGTTTCTTCAAGGAGGCTGATGTTAAACCAAGGTCATGAAATTGATGCATAAAATCAGAATGCAAATTTGTGCATTTTTCATGCAACTGTTTCTTACACCGTCATGCCAAGGGGACTAGATAGTTGGGTCCTCTGGCCAGTGAACTTTCTCCCATTCAAGAAGCCAAAGTATAATCAGAAGGGTGTTTGATGAATGTAAAATTAGAGCAAATGGAGTTAATTATATGATTAAAATGTTTAGCCCCATCCACCTTGAAGCGGGCGTACCTGTCAGGAAACAAACAGGGCCAGTCCTTAAGCAGAACATTCTCTCCCCAGCAGCACTTAAATGGGCAGAGATGGGCCTCTCCCTTCTCTGTTTCCATGTGGATGGATGTAACAACCCTTCCTAATGATGGGATTAGCCTGTCCTCTTGCTGTATTAATATAATCTAGTAATATGTAAACGCTCCACTTGGAGACTTTGGATGTCTATTCTGATTCATTAAGGGTTCATGTGACTGTCACAGAGAGCGATCTTCTCTTGTTTCTGAAGTTTTTCTGGGCACTTCTCTGTAGTCCCCAAACACTGACAATAGTCCCCACCACTGCCCCCAATGACTTAAAACAACTGAAGAAAAAGTCCTAAAAGTTCTCATTTCAATGTTGTCACATTCTAATTCATGTGACTTTGCCCCCACATGCTACAGAATACAGGAAGAAGTCCCCAAGAGCAGAAGAGTGGTTTTTCATGAGGACAGGGCAGAACCCCTGAAAGCCATATGTAAATGAAGGCCATTTAACTATACATGGGCCACCCAGTAACCGCTGGAACTCATTGGATATATGCCAAGATTCTGATGTGTCTATAATTCATCTTTGTGTTTTCAGAGAAAATTTACCAAGGAATGAAAAGTGCTATGGTGATGTTTGAGACTGTGGTTGGGCATTCCTTCAAGTGTGTGAGTGAGCAGAGCATCCAGCTGTCAACCCAGCTTCAACTGAAAACAATGAATGTCCAATTTCAAGCCTTTGATTTTGAAGACGACCAATTTGGAAATGGTAAGTTAAATCTTCATCATGTCACAAACATAAACTTCAGAGACCCAGGGATAGTATCAAGTTGTTTTTTGTGTGTGCAGTTGTCAAAGGGACAAGAATCACATGAGCTTCCTAGAATAGTATGATTCTATAAAGCTTTTAGGGCCATGTTCCCCTCCTGCCATTCCTCTGAGTCAACCAACCTCAAAATCAGACACCTTAACCCACCCTTGTCCTCCCACAGCAGGATATGTTCTCTTTATATGACTAAAACATGTATTCTGACTCCTCCAACACACACACACACACACACACACACACACACACACACACTCACTGACTGAATCAAAAAGTCAGAAAATACCACCTACAACTTCCTCTTTACAAGCTACAGAGTACTAGTTAACTCAGGTATTTTGAGAGACTTTAAAGATCCTGAGTATTAGTAATATCTAAAATTCAAGATTTCAGAATAGATTCTTTCCCACTTGCAGAGGGAAAAGAGAAAGATGGAATATTTCAAGATAGAAATATACTCTGTTGGGCACCCTGTTTTCAATTATGAACTCAGTTCTCCTGACTAGAGCTTCCTTGTAGCTGGTCTTAGTTCCCATGCAACTTCTGCTTTGAGTTTTAACCACCACAGAGGGAAGCAGGTCCTAGGAAGAAGGCCAGGGACAGACCAGGCTGACTTTCTGAAAAAGTCCTTTTTTTCCCCGCTGGGAAAATGGGTTACAAGGATTTCTACATATGTGCAGGAATTGAATTTCAGTTTCTAAAACATTCCTTTCATAATAACTAATGACGTTATGACTACCTCTCAGTTTTCATAAACAGATTTAGCTGGAAGATTAGCTGTAACTTAAATTTCTGTAATGTGAATCCAACTTCTCTTTGAGTTCCATTATAAAATTGAAGATGTGCCTACAAAACACTTCTGACATACTTGCTGGGAAGCATTGAGCAGAAGAAGGAATAAAGTGTGGCTTGCCTCAGATCCCCTAATTTCTGTAGGTTTTGTCTGAGTCTTAAAATCTCTGCCTCCATTTTGGACCTTTACCACAGCACCAAGATAAAAATAGTAATATTTCTTAGTAGGTTGGCCCCACTCTGTCATCTTATCTGAAAACTTCCAATCTGGGGAAACTTAAAAATTCATAATGAGGATTTGAAAGCCTCTGTTATTAATCATGTGACCTTAAATGAGGTATGCATTTGCTCTTCCTCCGGCTCAGAACCTCTGTGAAGCAGGAAGTGAGCAGGTGTATGAAACCTGGTAGTGGCAGAGATGAGAAATAACACCTTTCAGCAACATACACCTGACTTCTATTAGCAGTGCCCAAAGGGAGATGTAGAAAACTATCTTTTCATTTTTCCCCCTCCTTCCCTCACCCTCTCATCCAATTCTCAGCCTCCCACATTCTCAACCCATTTTAGGGAACTAAAATCCCAGAGCCTGAAAATGATTTCTCCAGCCCCAGACTGTCCGGCAGCCACTGTAAGAAGCAGCGTTTGAATAGAAAACTTTGGCCATGCAATTTGACACAGGTCCCTGTTTCCAGAGTTGGGAAACATGACCCCAGAACTTACTGTGGCTTACAGTTCTGATCCTGACTCTCTAGACCAAACCAAGATTTCCCAAAGTTGGATCTGCCTCCCAGCTGCATCGGAATCCCCTGGACCCCACCTCCAATCCATCAAAACTAATTTCCAGGATGTGGGGACTGGGTATCTGCAGTTTAATTTAGTCCTTAAGTGATCACAAACACTGCACATTTCAGATCATTGCGCTGACCCTATCTTCCTCGTTTTCACCTGTGTGTCTGAGGCAGCAGGTGGGAAGCCCAGCAGCTCCGTCTCTCTCTGGGTTTCCTTCTCTGTCAGGCTGAGGCAGGCAGGGGCAGTATCACTTCCCAGCATTGTGGCCAGCCTGTAACACCTGTTACTCTGACTTCAATTGCAGCGGATGAATGCTTCAGTGACAGAAACAGGAGAGAAATCCCTGTGGCCGTGGGCCTGAGTATCGCAGGACTGCTTGTCGTTTTGCTAACAGCATGCCTGGTGGCCAGAAAGAGGCCCAGTAGAGGATATGAACGCGTGTAAAGCCCCACCTTCTTCAAAGTGTGCAAGGTTAAGGCCTTGGGAATTCTGGCTTCATATTCAGCCTGAAGTGAAGGAATCAGTTCTTCTAGTAGCCTATCCCACCCTCCCAATCTTATTAGGAAACCCAATTTTCCCCCAGGGGCCATCTGAAGGCTAATTAAAATGTAGCCACCACTTTCTCCTGTTGGCATAGGGAGGCTGTGCCATGGGCTTGAATTCCATCTTCCACACCTGGTAATAGAGGGCTGGCTTTGAGAATTAGGGATAAGAAGTAGGGACATGCTTGGGAGAGGGAGAGAGCAAATACCCAAAGGGAGAATTGTAGAACAACATTTTCAAACAGCACTGATTTTTCTTACACATTTTGAAGAGTCTCAATATCTAGTTAAAATGTATATATTACCTCTTTAAAAACCAATCCATTTCAAAATAGATTCTAAAGTCATTTAAAGCTCCTGAATTGTGCCCAATTCCTGATTTACTTGAATTACAGAATGGTGTTAATAGACTATTATTTTTAAAAAGACATTCTAGGGGCGCCTGGGTGGCTTGGTCGGTTGAGCGTCCGACTTCGGCTCAGGTCATGATCTCACGGTCCGTGAGTTTGAGCCCCGCATCGGGCTCTGTGCTGACAGCTCAGAGCCTGGAGCCTGTTTCAGATTCTGTGTCTCCCTCTCTCTCTGCTCCTCCCCTGTTCATGCTCTGTCTCTCTCTGTCTCAAAAATAAATAAACGTTAAAAAAAAAATTTAAAAAGACATTCTATGCTATTATAATGTGTTATTAGTAAAAAAAAAAAAAAAAAAAAACTAGATAGCTTCCCAACATTTCATTTTTTTAAAATGTTTATTTTTTAAGAGAGAGCGTGCGAAACACGGAAGGTGCGGGGGGGGCGGGGTGGGGGCAGGTGGCAGAGGATCCAAAGTGGGCTCTGCACTGACAGCACAGAGCCCAATGTGGGGCTCGAACTCATGAACCTTGAGATCATGACCTGAGGGGAAGTCGAATGCTCAACTGATGGAGACATTCAAGTGTCCCCCAACATTTCATTTTTTAAAAATAGAAAGGACATATCAAAGATCTTGCCAAACGAAAGAAGATCCAAATTCTTCACCTTCATTTGTTGTCTGCCTTCTTAACGCTTTTTTTCTCTGCTTTGTCTTTATTTTCTTTGATTCTAGTCTATACTTGCACATTTGTTAATTTGGGCCACAGTAGGGAGGGGATGCAGGCTAAGCATCAAAAATGATCAGGAATGGCAAGCAGAACAGGTAGATCTACGCCAGATTATCACACACTTTTCCTTTTAAGCAAAGCTTTACCAAGAACATCATAAACCAGGAGGTTCCTGACTGGACGGGGAAGAAAAAGTCTATCAAATATGGCTTGGAATGTTACTTGTGCTTTTCTATTACATTGTTTAAATGGGAGAATCGAGGTTTTCATTCCAGAGACAAGGGGGAGGAATGGGCTTCTGGATGTTTTCAACTGCTTTTCCTAACAGGTAGTTTTGTTTTTCTGTATTTGCCAGAGGTGCCATTCATTGTTTTGAACAGGAAGTGTATGAAGGTTGGCAACAGCTGTATAACCACTGTCTACCTAGGGCATGTACTGGCTTTCCCTGGAAGGATTTTAGCTGTCTCCACTTTCTCAGAAGTGAGGGTGGGGAGGGCAGAGGTTCAAGAGAGCTTCAAGAGCCCCTGACGACGTTTACAGTGTCAGGACATTCCTGTTTCCTTCTTATAACAGTTGATGTTGATGAAAATCTGGGATGGGAGGACCTGGTGTTTCCCAAAGTAACTGTTTTACCAGCGAGGGCTTGCCTTTGGAGAGATGCTCTCTCTCTCCATCTCCAGCAGGTCCTTCCAGCCGGTCCCTCCAGCCGGTCCCTCCAGCAGGCATCAACAAGTACCCCGTTCCTGACTCCCGTACTTGAAAGGTTCTATACTGTAGAGCACAAGCTGCTTATTCACCATGCTCCTCACCATCCTGTAGAATGACTAAAGGAATGTTCCTCTTCTAGTGTGTGGACATTTCCCCCACAGCACACGGGAAAGAAGCGAAATTAAAATCAAGGAGAGGGGGATAAGGCAGTTCACTTAAGTTCAATTTTCCTTTCTACCATCTTCGGTGAGTTCTTTAGAGTGGCTGCTGCTTAGAGTCCTGTTGTGTACCCCCTTGCCGGAGACCTGCTCCAGCAGTCAGGGTCCTGTTGGGATGGGTGGACGTCGGCGAAGGAAGTCACACTTCAGTTTCTGCACATCAGCCTTTATTGCAGGTAGCAAAGGAGTTATTTAATCACTTGGGGACCGGAGTCTAAACAGGTGGGGGATGATTAATTCTACATGGCAGGCATGAGGCAGGCATGTGTGTACCGAGATATATAGTCTAGCATGATTATTTTTTTGGGAAAGGGGAGGGTACAAGGTTTATAGAAAGTTTCACAAAGGTAGATACAATGAAAAGAAATCTTTAACAATGTCACAAACAGGATCATTTATCTTATTACAATTCTCGTGTAAAGTTCACCAGGTTCCCAGGGCCATGATCCTCCCGTGAAGTAAATATTTAACTTTTCTAAGAAACTTTACAATGTTGTTGTGTTCATATTGACGCAGTCAGAGTTTTACAATTTATTTATACACATTAGGGTACAGGTTGTCTTCTAATCCATTGTACACTTCACAATGGCAACCTTTAGGATTAGTCATAAACTTAGGACACAATGCATTGCAATATCTTGGCCAGGGGCAACATTTAAACATATCTTTGACTAATTTCCAAGGAACTTTCTATGCAGTATATCTAGTACTAGTAGAATGACTTACAGAATAATATTTCTGATTATAAATGAACCCAATACAAGGTGATTGAAAACCCCCTTTCAATTTCCTCTGGTAAAGTCCCCTCATCGCATGATTAGTATAAGGGCCCCAATCACTCCACATACACATATTACCCATGGGATCTTGTCTATATTTTACATATGTCTCCCATTTCCAGGCTTCCCCAAGAGTCAGAGCTAAAGAGGACAGTAAGAGCAATAGCAGCATGTGGTTTAGCGATGGTCCACTGCCTTGCAGTGGTTTCCAAAAGAGGATCTTTATCCTCATGGCAGTGCTGAATGAGACTTCATTCGGCTGGTTCCTTCATATCCCCCCTTTTTTATTTTTTAAAGCAAGCAGTTGAACTTCCGCAGTTAGCTTTTGGAGACTTCGGGCGAGGACTTTGAAGAAGACTGGAATTAAGAGGAGACATATTAATAACACTAAGAGAGCCACACCGACATTAATCAACAAGGTGGTCAGTGAGGATCCAGATACCCATGAAGAAAAATTATCATATAGAGATTGTGCTATGCCTTCAGGGGAGAATTCCTCTGAGGCATGATTGATATCTGAAATTTGTTTATGTAACTTACTTAAATCTATGCCCAGATCAGAATGATTCCATACTCCTAGAATATGACTCTGCACTCTTTCCCAATTATGCTCCGATTCATTTACACGTAAGGGTGTTACGCAGATCCATTTATAATCAGAATGACATCGCAAAGACAATTGAATTTTTAAAGTTAATATTTCTTGTCCAATAGTTATAACCGCTTCTTCAAGAACATTTATTTTGTCATCCAATTTTCGATCAATAATTTCTTGGGTGGTAAGTGCTGTGGTTACGTTTTTCGAAAGTTCATTAGTAAAGTGTGCTGTATGAACTTCCTGTGCGAGGGCGATGGTCGAAACTGTCAGCGATGTTACAATAGTAATAAGCGCTGTAATGCCTAGAATCAATGCTGCAATAAATCTTTTGGGACGCATCAGTGAATCTAATTTTTGGAGAGCCTTTAAACCCGAATTTTCGTGCCAACTGTCTGTAACATTAACAGGAACCATAATGTAAGGTGGCTGCCGAAGCAAAACAAACGCTTTCGCTTTCAGTTCGGGGCGCATACAGTTAGTTAAAAAACACTCTTTACAGGAAGTAGTTATAAGTTTTGTTTTTGGGTCCATTTTAAAGCTTAAGGAATACGCCGTTGGAGACACAAGCAAAGCATAAGGCGTCTGCACACAAGTAGTCACTGAATAATTCGCAAAGGTAATCTGATTATTAGAAAAATATCTTGCAGTTATTGGATGTGAAGCGGCCGTAGCCTGCCAAAGATATTTATGGAGGTAAGTTTGTCCTTTCACTACTGCAGTTAAAACTGGAGCTACCCAGCCGGAAGTAGAAATTCTATTTACATTTATTGGATCGGGTAGAAGAGTGTGATCCCACCCTTTGTAATTTATCTTATTTCTAAAATAAGGCTTATAATCTGCAAAAGGATCAGGACTAGTCCAATCAAAAATGCGTGTAATCCCGTCCATGGCTTGCAGAATTTGTGGCCGAGTAGAATTAAAATAACAAGAAACCCAATAAGGAGCACTAGGCATAAGTCTAAAAAACTTTTGAGAGCAGTCTGGTAGGCCAAGAGGGTGAGGTAGGTAAAAAGGAGAGTAATTATCGAAAGGCCACTTTCTTACCGGAGTTGCTTCAATCCCCGGTGCTATAAGACGAACCATTTGTAAATGCCTCTCTTCCGATTGCCTTTGCTTACCTCTCGTAGATGATGATTCAAATTTAGATGGTGGTGGATGGTCAAAGATTATACCTGTGGTTTGGAGTCCGACACATTGTGGAAAGTTTTGGGAGTATGGCCAAACAGTAGGGATAGAAAAACAAATAGGCATTGAAGGCGAAGTTCCCAAGTAGGTATAATTATAATTAATAGTTGGAGTAGTATGAGAATCAGAGTATACGATTTTTGGACCTCCCATAATAGCAGTATTATTAACAATAAAATGTGTAGTATTATCATCCCAGGTTACTGGATGAAAGTGAGGAGGATTAGGAAAAAAAGCCCAGAATTGTTCTGCACTACAGGTACTTACTTGACACGCGAGGATTGATAGCATAGCAACGAACAAAACAGAAGGACTGAGTGTGCAGCCTTGGCTTAAAACCAAGTGTTCAGCCTGAGCAGCCAACTTCTTAAGCTGTCCCCATGTTGGAGGGGGAGCAGCCAAGGTGGCCGCTGTCTTGAGGCGAAAAGGATCAGGTTCCTCCTGCAAAGTTCTCCACGCCTGTATGGCCAATTGATTAATTATTTTTAAAGCCTCAGTATGAATTTTAACTTGTTCTTGGGAATCACTAAATGGTCCTGAGCCTAGAAGCATGTCTACTGTAATAGCAGCTACCCCTCGCCTACCTTTTTGGGCTCTCGCAATGTCTTTTGCCTGCTCTTCATATTCTGCTTTCCATAACAAGTATTGACCACCAGAAAGACAACTCTTAGCTATCTGAGTCCAATCAAAAGGAGTCATCCAATAGTCTGTAAGAGAATCCACTAATGCTAAGGTATAAGGAGCACTGACTCCATAAGCTGAACATGCCATTTTTAGCTCTTTTATGAGTTTGTAGGGAACAGGAGTCCATTGAGGATCCCCAACCCTCGGATCAGATTCCTTCTGTGGACCATATGTTACTGGAAAACACAATGAGAAGTCTATGTCTCCTGCTTCAATAGCTTGTAGCTTAGTTTTTTGCATTAAGGAGACACAACTTTTATTAGGCAGTTTCCCTGGAGGCCTAGGGTGATCATTAATTATAAAATCTCCAGGTGGAATATTACTTCGTGGGGGTGATTTAAGGGTCAGTTTTTCAAGAGGAGGATAATCTTCCCCTTGTTTTTCCATTTCATATTTAATTTCTTCCCCAGCTAAATCAATATCATTTCCTTCCTGATCCGAATCTTCCTGAGCCTTCATAGCCATTACTGCTTTAGAACCTACAGGTATAGTGCCATAGGAGCCTGTTGCCTTAACGTCTAGTCTTGATCCCTCATGTACTGGGTCAAGTGCATCTCGCACTAAATTCCACAAGGAAAAGGTATCTACAGGAACCTTTTCAGGCCCATGCAAGGTGTAATATGTCTTCAATTGCTGTCCCACCTTTTCCCAAGTGTCTATGTTTACAGTTCCTTCTTCTGGAAACCAGGGGCATTGCTCTTGCACAAAATGCAAAAATCTGGAAATTTGTGATCCACTTACCTTAATGCCTCTTTGCCTAAGCATGTGCACGATAATATCAATGAACAATCGTCTCTCCTTGGACTCAGAATTACCCATACTTACTTAGTTCTTGAGATCTCTAACTCTATTAAAATAGAGGGGTCTGCAGCACCCTGTCTCAAGCTCCTATTCCACCCCGAAATATCCTCAATATACTTACCCAATTCAGGTCCCTGTTCGGGCGCCACTTGCCGGAGACCTGCTCCAGCAGTCAGGGTCCTGTTGGGATGGGTGGACGTCGGCGAAGGAAGTCACACTTCAGTTTCTGCACATCAGCCTTTATTGCAGGTAGCAAAGGAGTTATTTAATCACTTGGGGACCGGAGTCTAAACAGGTGGGGGATGATTAATTCTACATGGCAGGCATGAGGCAGGCATGTGTGTACCGAGATATATAGTCTAGCATGATTATTTTTTTGGGAAAGGGGAGGGTACAAGGTTTATAGAAAGTTTCACAAAGGTAGATACAATGAAAAGAAATCTTTAACAATGTCACAAACAGGATCATTTATCTTATTACAATTCTCGTGTAAAGTTCACCAGGTTCCCAGGGCCATGATCCTCCCGTGAAGTAAATATTTAACTTTTCTAAGAAACTTTACAATGTTGTTGTGTTCATATTGACGCAGTCAGAGTTTTACAATTTATTTATACACATTAGGGTACAGGTTGTCTTCTAATCCATTGTACACTTCACAATGGCAACCTTTAGGATTAGTCATAAACTTAGGACACAATGCATTGCAATATCTTGGCCAGGGGCAACATTTAAACATATCTTTGACTAATTTCCAAGGAACTTTCTATGCAGTATATCTAGTACTAGTAGAATGACTTACAGAATAATATTTCTGATTATAAATGAACCCAATACAAGGTGATTGAAAACCCCCTTTCAATTTCCTCTGGTAAAGTCCCCTCATCGCATGATTAGTATAAGGGCCCCAATCACTCCACATACACATATTACCCATGGGATCTTGTCTATATTTTACATATGTCTCCCATTTCCAGGCTTCCCCAAGAGTCAGAGCTAAAGAGGACAGTAAGAGCAATAGCAGCATGTGGTTTAGCGATGGTCCACTGCCTTGCAGTGGTTTCCAAAAGAGGATCTTTATCCTCATGGCAGTGCTGAATGAGACTTCATTCGGCTGGTTCCTTCACCCCCTCACACACCCCCGCTAATTATCTTTTAATTTACCGTGAATTAACATTCTAGTAAGCAAAAAGAGCAAAACTGTCCTTTGAAAGACTGGTAAATAAAGCCCGGATGCGTTCCGGCCTCTCAGTTCTGCCTACTTTCTGCGTGAGTTCCGGGGAGGGTCTCGGATTGAGAATGCGGCCAGCTACCTGTTGGAAAGAGGCTCTTTCTCCGCCCCTGGATCCCTCTGGAGCTGCCTCCGAGTCTGCCTATTGCGGCTGCAGGTCCAGGGGCCCGAGGCTTCCTTGCAGAGCGCTGCTTGTCGCTTTCTGGCGTCGTGGCAGGAGGCTGCTACCCGCACCCCGGGAAGCCCTGCCCAGGAGGCTGGGGTGGGGGTGGGGTGGGGGGTGGGAGGGTGCCGGGGCTGGCAGGCGCTTGACCCTTGCCTTTAGTGAGTGTACCTGCTGCTTGCCTGTCCGGCGAGTTTCAACTCCATTTTCTCTTCTGCTGAGGATAGGGCATCCTGAATTCGCCCCTCCCTGTGCAACCCACCTAGAGATAATAGAAACCTTCACTAATGCCCACCTGGAAATAACCATCCATTGTTCATATTGATGTATTTCCCTCTCATGAGTATTGTTTTGCTAACTGGAAGCATACAGAGTACACAATTTGAAATCCTTTGTTACCTGTGCATCATAAGCATTTCTCTATGCTATTAAATTTGCAAAGTGTCATTATTATGGCTGCTATCATGAATATGCTATCAACATTATATAATAATTTACTTAATTATGTTTAGAATTGTTATTGTTTTTAGGTTTTCTACAAATATGTGATTAAAGAATTACGTACGAATTACAAAACAGACAAGACGTTGATTAACAAATGTGTAGAAATGTCTGCCCAATTTTGGTTTTGCCCCATACAGTAAACTGGTTAGAATGGTTATAATTTATTCTGCAGTACTTATTCTTAATTTTTAAGACAAAAATGGAAACAAAAGATATATGTAGATGATTTAAAATTTGAATACTTAAACAAGTATTTAAATTAAATTCTGTTAAATTTTTAAATTTGTTTTAAGTATTACAGAAATACATAAAATGAAAAAGTAGAGTTAAAATAGTGACTAAATTTTCCCCACAGAATTTTCCTTCCTCATTATCTAGTAGATGGGTGGAAGGGGAAAGGGTGTTTAAAAATCACTAGTAGCAGTGGAAATATAAGCTAATGCAATACACTTTGAAAACTGGTGAACAAAAAAGAAACAAGATTCAGAGGAAGAGTTGAGAGCTCAGCAGGACACCTGCTTCCCTAGCACACACACCAAGAAGCCATATGAGAGAAAAAAAAAAAATCCTGTGAACACATACTACCATTCCTAAAACTGGAGAGAAAAAGCCTGGTCATTTTATCTCTTCTCATCTGGGAGTAGTGAAAATGGCTACTGGGAAAAGGAAGCAGGGTAAACACAGAGACTGATAGAAGTGAACTGGGGAACCAACCCCAAATCCCAGGGTACCCCCAGACTATAGCTAATTCCCAAGGTACAGAAAAGAAGAAAGAATCCAAATAGGTAGTTCAATGGGAAACATTAACTGATCTCACAATGGGAAGAAATATCCTAATTTACCCAAATGATGTTAAAGGAAATTCGATGTCATGGATGAAATGCCCAAGCATAAGCAAGATGAAACAAGGTACATGATCACTATGCAAAATTATTGCAGCAAAAGAATGTAAGAATAAGATTAGATTAAAATATGGCTACAGAGTTTTAGTTTGGCAAGATGAAAAATGTTCTGGAAATGGATAGTGGTGATGGTTGCACAAACTGTGAATGTACTTAATGTCACTGAAGTGTACACTTGAAAACAGTTAAGGGACACCTGGGTGGCTCAGTCAGTTAAGCCTCCCACTTTGGCTCAGGTCATGATCTCACGGTTCGTGGGTTCAAGCTCCTCGTTAGGCTCTGTGTTGACAATTCAGAGCCTGTAGTCTGCTTTGGATAACGCATCTCCCTCTCGCTCTGCCTCCCCCCCTCAAAAAAAAAACTAAATAAAACATTTAAAAAACAGTTAATTTTATGTTAGGTATATTTTACCACAATTAAAGGAGGGAGAGTTAGAAAGGAATATAGTTGATAAAATACAAAGAAAACGTAACTCAAGAAACAAATCCCTGACAATTGATTTTGCTGAGAATCACTTAATAAGAGTGTGAATTCCATATAACCAGAACTCAGGGGTGAAATGTTATAATGAAAGAGTGAGGTGAATGGGAGAGTTCATTCCTATGAGTGAACAAATTGAGTATCAAAGCAATGCACAGTAACAAATAGTAAGAGGCAGAATAGAGCTGAAAAATGAGTTATCTTCAAGAGAAAAGAACTGAAATAAGCATTTAATGCAGATAAAGAATAAGATCATACCATGATAGGGCAGCTGCTAGGTATGGGAGATATTCAGATTGTCTAAAATAAGGATAATTGGTGCCTCTGAAGTAGAGAGTTCAAAAATAGGAAGAAGATAAATTTGATGGTTTTAGAGATTTTGCTTAAGATAAATGTTTGAAGTTGCAGATTGCAAGAGCACAGTGTATCCCAGGAAAAAATAGACATAGAAAACTTAACATTGGGCACCTGGGTGGCTCAGTTGGTTGAGTGTCCAACTCTTGATGTCTGCTCAGGTCATGGTCTCACAGTTGGGATTGAGTCCTGCATAGGGCTCTGTGCTGACAGTGAGGAGCCTGCTTGGGATTCTCTCTCTCCCTCTCTCAGCTCCTTCCCCACTTGTGTGTGCATGCATGTAGAACACACAAGCGCTGCACTCTCTCTGTCTCTCAAAATAAATATTTTTTTAAAGAAAGCTTAACATTAAGATACAGCCAAACTAAGCTATAGAACTTTAAAGATAAAGAATTCTTTAGACATACAAATTCTCCCTCTCCATTAAAAAACCAAATCGCCTATAACATTTAAAGCCAGCAAACAACATCTACAAAATCCTAAGGGAAAGAAAGTGTGACTCCGAAATATCATTTACTAAGATAATAGGCAGGTATCCTCAAACATGAAATAATTCAAGAGATATAACACCAAGGAGCTTTTCTTAAAGATAGTGTTTGACAATGAAATTTGGTAAGATCAGAGAGAAGCCACATTACAAACAAGAACATAAGCAAATATCTCTCTGGAATAGAGAAGCCACAGTTTTTTTAAAAAAAACATTTTATCTATTTAAATAGATAAATGGAAAAAGCATTAAATAACTATGGGTCTGAAAATTTATCATACAGATACATCTTGTATATGAAAACTATGTACATGGTTTTTCATTACAACATTATTTGTAATAGTAAAAGTTTGAAACAAGCGAAGTGTCCATCAGTCTGGAACAGATACATCCCACAACAGAATATAGTTATAAGCAAGAATGAGAACATACATTTTTATGTATGTATAGGAAAGTTACCCAAAATATATTGTTAAATGAAAAACCATAATGCATAATAGTGAGAAAAGGAGGAAATAAAATATATTTTCATTTTTGCTTATACCTGAAACATTGGAAATGTATATGGAAAACCAGTGGTTAAGACAGGGGTAACAAAAAAGATGAGACAAAGGCGAAAGTGGAACTTCTCAACGTACAGCATTTTGTATTATTTTGACTTTGAATCAGGAATGTGTGTTATATATTTGAAACATATTTTTTTAAACTATTGGAATGATAGTTATCAAATAGAATTAAAATGTTATAAACCAGAACAATGATTTAAAAAATAATATATCTATTCAGGGGCACCTGGGTGGCTCAGTCAGTTAAGCATCTGACTTTGGCTCAGGTCATGATCTCATGGTTGGGGGTGGGGTGCGGGGTCCTGAGATGGAGCCCCTTGTTGGGCTCTGTGCTGACAGCTGGGAACCTGGAGCCTGCTTCCCTCGCTTTCTGCCCCTCCCCAACTTGTGCTCTGTCTTTCTCTCTCTCTCTCTCTCTCTCTCTCTCAAAAATAAACATTAAAAATTTTGTAAAAAAATAATACATTTATTCAAAATTTGAGTTGGGAATAAGAGAGAGAGAAGGGAATCTGTTAGCGCTAATCTTTCAAAACATTATCAATAGATAATGTCTACATTGGAAACACAGAGTTTAGAAAATGCATACTGTCTCTCACTTATTTCATAACCTCTTAATGCACTTCATAATCCTTTAGGGTGTATTTATAGTCTCTTTTTTGAACCTTAAAGAGATCTTTTATGAAACAATACTTCCTGTGACAAAGTTACATTTATTTGAAGTTCGGTAGCTTTCCCAGTTTTGTTTTAGCTTTTTTCTTCTGTGAAATCAATTAAATTAAAATAAGCAATTTTGGTAAAATAGCATTTGTATGATCCTATTTTAATAAAAGTATGTGTATATATTTTTCTACCCATGTCCTTATAGTTGTAAAGAAAGATGCCTGAAATTATATTTGTCCATGTTTTCGCAAGGATAATTTCTGGGTGGGTGGTTTTCAGGTGATTGGTTTTGTAAGGGTTCCGGGGGAGGCTGGCCCAAAATGTACCACAATGGCATACTGATTATTTTGAGTCGAAGCTACTTGGGAAACGGCCAGTGCAAGGACATTCAGACCCTCCTCGGTCACCCTGAAAGCAGGAAATCTCCCATATGAAAGGTACCCTCCCTGTAAAACACACAGTAAAAACACATCCTGTCACCAGAGAGAGGAACGTTAAAGCCAAGAAAGCTATAGAAACAAACCTGTTACTTTTTATTAATCTGCTATCTCAGCCCAAATTCCACTTAGAATTCCTTACTAATTGAAGCTCCCAAACATCTGTTCTCTTTATCCTGTCAAATCCTCACAAATGCAGTATCTCTTTGTTTAAAATGCATAGAAACTGCCTGCATTGGTCATTTCTTTGGGTATCAATTTCATTACTGATGAATTACTGTGCACATATAATAAAACTTAGGGGTTTTTTCCTCCTTTTAATCTGTAATTCTTAAACCAGCTGGAAGAATCTTGGAGGAAAGAAGAAATTTCTTCCTCTCCTACAGTTTTTATTTTTTTATTTGTGCTTTTCTAAATCATCTTAATTATTTGTAAAGAGAAAAATATCATTTTTTGAAAATTGAATGATGTTTTGTCAGGCATACACATGAGCACACACACACACACACTCATCTATGTACAGAGGAAGCAATTGCCTTCCTAGGTTTGCAGTGATTCATTGAAATGGAAGAATTGTGGTGATCAGATCATTGTTTTCTTTGTGTACTTTCTGCATTTTATTATTATTATTATTATTATTATTTTAGAGAGAGCATGTGCATGCACATGTGAACAGGGGAGGGGCAGAGGGCGAGGGAATCTCAAACAGGCTCCACACTCAGCACCAAGTCTGCTGGGGGGGCTCAAGGAGGCTCCACACTCAGCACGGAGTCTGATGGGGGGCTCAATCTCATGACTCTGGGATCATGACCTGAGCAGAAATCAAGAGTCGGTCGCTCAACCAACTGAGCCACCCAGGTGCCCCACTTTTCTGCATTTTAACAACATTTAAGCTATGTGATATTAATTAGTGTTAAATTATATGGAAAGTGAAGGCTGCTGTCTACTCCCATCCCAGCCCTTCCCCAGCATCTTGTCTATCTTTTCACTTCCGGCATACCTGTAGTTTTTTTGGGGTTCATGCAATGCTCCATGATTCTAGGGAACTTCTCTGTCAGCACACTGAGATCCACCACATTCTTTTTAGTGGCCACAATATCTTCTATTGTATGGATATACCATTTAACATTTTTGATGGATATCTGGATTGCCCATTTTGCTCTCATAAAATGAGATTATTGTATGGGGTGCCTGGGTGGCTCAGTTGGTTGGGCAGCTGACTTCAGCTCAGGTCATGATCTCGCAGTCCGTGAGTTTGAGCCCCCCGTCAGGCTCTGTGCTGACAGCTCAGAGCCTGGAGCCTGTTTTGGATTCTGTGTCTCCCTCTCTCTGACCCTCCCCCGTTCGTGCTCTGTCTCTCTCTGTCTCAAAAATAAATAAACGTTAAAAAAAATTTTTTTTAAATGAGATTATTGTAACATACCTTTGTGTACTTACATGACTAGATCTTTATAATACCCTATGGTGGAATTATTTTAGCATATGTGTTTCACATTTTGGTCAATAGGTAGGTGCTTTGCATTTTGTTTTAACATTTTTGTATCTTTTCCCAAATCATTCTAATCAAATTAACTTCTTAATTTGTCAACGTTCTTTTTTATCTAAGAAATACATATTTACTAATATACTAAATAACAAAATTGTGTACTCCAAAAGGGCTTATCATGAAACGTAACATTTCCCTGCCCTTCCTCTAAGAGACAAAGTACTTTTAACTAATTTTAATAATTTCTTATGGTAACTATCTCAATAATTCTTTTTTTAATTTTTTTAAAGTTTATGTATTATTGAGAAACAGAAAGAGACAGAGCATGAGCATGGGAGGGACAGAGAGAAGGAAGACACAGAATCTGAATCAGGCTCTAGGCTCTGAGCTGTCAGCAGAGAGCGCGAAGCAGGGCTTAAACTCACAAATGGCGAGATTTTGACCTGATCCGAAATTGGACGCTTCATCGACTGAGCCACCCAGACATCCCTCAATAATTCTTTTAAAAAATGTTAAAAAGCTTTTCTATTTCTCAATTTATTAGCTTTAAACTTCTTATTATGGCAGATAAGGATTTCATACTCTTAACAACATCCCTTTTATTGTTATATCACTGTTTTTTGTTAAATCAATAAGGTATATATTATCATCATTATGTAAATATTGTCCACTGCCAAATGAAATAGTATAGGACAAGCACAGTGCGTGTCTTGTACAGATTTGTTGAGTCTCTATCGTTCTCTCTCCCTGGTCCCTCCTGATCCTTTTTTGTCCGACCTCAGGTGAGAATTGATCCTTGGTTTGTTTTGATATTGGTTCATGCGACAATCTCATGAATATATTCTCATATCTATTCTTTTTATTTTTCATGATCTTATGAGATATTTATTCAAATATTTGAAATTTTCATTACAATTTTTCTTTGCATTTGTCTTAAACTAAGATGATATGACGTTTTACCTTACAAACCCTTGCCCTCACCTTGTTCTTCTTCATCCCGTTCTCCCCTTAGCCATCTACAGGCCATTACTTTTATTGGTTTATCATGCATTTATCCTTCCAGGTCTTC
The DNA here is from genome assembly GCF_024362965.1 of Panthera pardus. Taxonomy (NCBI): domain Eukaryota; kingdom Metazoa; phylum Chordata; class Mammalia; order Carnivora; family Felidae; genus Panthera; species Panthera pardus. The sequence continues at coordinate 83,285,572 of NW_026526721.1, forward strand.
TTTAAGTAAATGCAAGAAATATATCTTCATTTCCTCTTTACTTACATAAAACATTGTAGTACTATATGCATTTTTCTCTGCATTACTTTTTTCCCCTTAACATATGCTGGAGATTTTTCTTCTTTACTTTTTTTTTTTTAATTTGAGTACAGCTGACACACGGTATTACATTAGTTTCAGGTGGACAAAGTAGTGATTCAACTTCCCTATAGGTTATTATGTTCACCACAAGTGTAGCTACACCTGTCACCATGCACCGCTATTATAATATCATTGACTATATTCTCTATGCTGTACCTTTCATCCCTGTGACTTATTCGTTCCATAACTGGAAGCCTGTGTCTCCTACTCCTCTTCACTCATTTTACCCGTTCCCCTATTCCCCTTTCCTCCCCATCAGTTTTTTTTTTATGTATTTATAGACCTGATTCTGCTTTTTGTTTGTTTATTCTTGTGTTTTCGTTTTTTAGATTCCACATATGTGTGGAAATGATATGGTATTTGTCTTCCTCAATCTGACTTATTTCACTGAGCATCCAGGTCCATCCAGGTTGTTTCAAATGCAAGATCTCATTCTTTTTATGGCTGCATTATATTCAATTGTGTGTATATGTGTGTATATACATACATATATCACATCTTCTTTAACCATTCATCTATTGCCTTTTCTCTATCCTTGAATAAGATATAGTTCTCTATACTTATTTGTATTCAATCAAGTTCCCTTTTATCCTCATGGCTCTCCACCTTTCTCCAGTTGAGACTGACTACATTTTAAACAAACAGAATAAATACTCTCTAATGAAATAAAGAAAAAATTTTTTATTTTCAAAGTTTATTCATTTATTTTGAGACAGAATGTGCGTGTGCGCACAAGCGGGGGGGTGGGGGTGGGCGGGCACAGAGAGAGAGAAATGGAGAGAGAGAAACCTAAGCAGGCTCTGTGCTGACAGCTTGAACCCACGAACCATGAGATCATGACCCAAGGGCTTGAACCCATGAACCACGAGATCATGACCTGAGCTGAAACCAAGAGTTGGATGCCTAACCAACTGAGCCACCCAGATGCCTCTAAAGAAAAAAGTTTTGACAAATTTACAAATGTTCATCTTTAAGCTCTCATAAATAATTAGAACTTTAAGTGTAGCCAAAAAATATTTTACAAAGTAGATAAACATCACATGTTTTCAAGAGATCAGGTATAATCTAACAACAATCTCTTGTATGTAAGCACATTCTACTTTTCAGAGAACACACCTGGAAGAAAACATGTCTAACAATTATTAAGTATCTATTAATTGCTGGGGGTGCCTAGGTAGCTCAGTTGGTTAGGAGTCAGACTCTTGATCTCAGCTCAATTCCTGATCTCAGGATCCTGAGTTTGAGCCCTGCATTAGACTCCATGTTGGGCATGGAGCCTTAAAAAAAAAAACACACAAAAAAAACCCTATTAATTGCTGCAAAGATAAGGGTATCTTGTTTAATCCCCCAAGAATCTTATACATTATTTGCTTATTTTATAAATGAGGAAATTGCAAGGTTCAATAACTCATCCAAGTTCACATAGTTAGTGGTGAAATTAAAAGTCAAGCTTGGTGGCATATCAACTATACTTCAATTAAAAAAAAAAAGTCAAGCTTGGATTTGACTCAAAAGTTCATATTCTTCCCACTCTAGTCTGCTTTCTGGTCTTTCCTCACCAAACCTTACCTGCTATATTGTATTTTTTTCTTTCTCCCTCTCTTAGTTGACGAGTGTTCATCTGACTACACAATTGTGCTTCCTGTGATTGGGGCCATTGTGCTTGGTCTCTGCGCTGTGGGTTTGATTGTCTATGGAATCCGCCTAAGACGTGAATCATCTGGATACCAGAGAATCTAATTGGTTCCCAGAGGAAAAGAAAATAATGGAGTTTAGAGAATTCTTTCATCATTTCCAGAATGTTGGGGACTTCCCTTAGAGTGAGTCCTTCTGACAATATAAACCACTATCTTTCACAAAAACTAAGTCATTTCTGATTTAAGTTCAAGCCACAAATCAATTTCTACATATTTTTTGTTTATTTTATGAAAGATATAGTGATCTGCTTGAGTATTTTCCAGTTTCCTTCAAAATATTTTAACCATTCAAATCAACATTTGAGATATGTTATAATGCATGTAAAGTGGTATATGCTCCCAAATTAAAAACTAAAATGTTAATTGTAACTAATGCTACCTGTGCACATTGGAATTTTATTTTATCCTTCATCTTTCCCAATAAAAAAAAAATGCCTCTTCTTTGTCTATAAAATGGACTTCCAGAACTTTTCTTATCCATGTTTTATATGATATACATGTCTGATGATCTGCTTACCTCCTTTCCACTTTAATTTTTTTTAATCATCAAAAATCCCACTATATCACAGTTTGTCTAGGTTTGATGTGACGCCAACAAGAGGAACAAATTAGCTTATACTTTTAATCTTGATGACTCCTCCTGCAGAATCACTAAAGGCTAAGAATTAGGTGGCTACAGACAACAGAATTAAATAATAAGCAAGAAACATAATCCTTAATAGTTGAACACATATATGCCAGACACTTGGCTAAGTTTAGATACATTCCATTTAATCCTCCCAACTTATAGATGAGTAAACTCAGACTTAAGGAAATTGATCACCTCAATGTCACCCAGCTAACAAATGGCAGAGCCAAAATTTGACTGCCAGTTGGTCTGGTGCCAACGTCTATGGACTTCACTACATCAACTTGGCTACAAGAACAATGACACTGAATTCTGCCTGAAGCCTCACACCAGCAAGTGCTCCTTTTTTCACAGAGAAAAGGAATTTCTCCAGAATCATAAGAGATAAGGGGACATGAAAGGACTTGATAGATAATGAAATAGGAGATCTTTAATAAAGTTCTCTGCCTCCTTGAAGGACACTAAGGGGCTCTGCAAAACATCAGTTTCTCATTTTTATGGGACTGTGCAGCTGTGGATCTAAAGATAAAGGAATGGAGTAAACATCTCAACTCATTTTTTATTTCTTTGAAAACAGAAATCTAACCTCCAGCCAACTTTTCTTTCTTGAAGGTAGATCCCCCCCTTGTGGTAACTTGCTTCTTCTGCTCTGTTAGAACCACATTTTCTGTTCTAGGACACTTTATTCTGTAGAGCAGCCTGCCAAGAATTGTATTCACTGCTTGTTCTTACAACTAAACAAACGAACTAAGTATACTAACAGAAAAGACCACATACCCCTAGAATTCTTTAGTAAAGGAATAATTTGGGTCACCCCAGAGTACATAATGACTTTCCTGATTTGTTCTCTTATGAGTCAGTAGGCTTGGCAAGGTCCTTGGTTTAGTCTTAATGGAATATGAGTTGAATTAGAAGTTTTTGTAATAAAAACTTATTTTGGAGGTTAATTTATGTCTTTCATTTCTGATAACTCAATTTTCATGCTATAAAAATTTTTTACTATGGTAGTGGAGAGTTTTGCTTGAATCAGTAAGTTAAATCATCTTTCTATAATTCGTTTTGTTTTATTCTCTACTACCACTTTATTACCAGGTAGGAAGACCTATTTGAAAGAATCTGAATTTTTGAGAAGTGAACCATATTAAAGTTATAAGTTAAATCTCTCAACTCTTAGACCAGACTAACAGACTGGATTACTGGTTTACTTAAGTGCTGCCACGAATTCATCCATCCATTTATTCACTCATTCAACCAACACCGAATAAGGACTTTCTAAATACCATACACTCTGTTGTGGATTGAGATAAATAAGAAGTCCTGTATTAGGTGTATTAGTCCTGTATATCTACTTAACAAGTTAACTCAAAACTTAGCAGCTTAAAACAACATTTATTTTCTCACAGTTTCTGAGGGTCAGAAATCTGACAGCAGCTTACCTGGGTGGTTCTGGCTCAGGGTCTCTTACCAGGTGGCATTTAAACTGCTGACCAGAGCTACAGTCATCTGAAAGTTCAACTGGGGCTGAAGGATCTGCTTCCAAGTTCACACCATGTGGCATATCTATAGGAATGCTCACATCATGACAGCTGACTTTCCCCAGGTGAGTGATTCAAGAGAGAGACACTGACCACCTATTCCCAAAAGTTACATACCATCACCTGTGCTGTATTCTATTGGTCACACCAACCATCTCTGGTACAATGTGGGAGTAAAGACCAGGAGAGGTGGAAATCAACGGTGACCATCTTGGATGCTGGCTATTCCAGGTCCATTTTCAAGGTTCAATTACTGGTACTTTCTGGGGGGAATTCAGGTAAATAAATTCCAGTATTTACACTAATAATAATGGCTTAATAGGAAACTATACAAAGGGTAATGAGGGCATGGCCCTTTCCAGCCCGCTACCAACTCTATCCCAGGTGTAGCACCTCCCCAGGAGAGAAGCCTCTCAGGCTCTGGTGCTAACAGTGTACGGACCAGCTGCTGCTCAGGCAGATTTGCCTTTTCACAAAGGCTGGTAGTTGGCTCATTGCTCTACGACATTAACTGATAGCTTTGCCTCAGGGATGTGTTAACTCTCCGTCATAATATAATCCAAAGAGATCTGGACCACACAGATACCCCACAGGACATCGCACTGAACCATTATTTTGATGACATTATGCTAATTAGACAAGCACAAAGCGATTATTATGTTGGAGGTCTTGGTAAGAAATATGTATTCCAGGAAGCAGGAGACAAACCCTATGAGGATTCAGGGACTGACTAGTTCATTGAAATTTTTAGGGAGCCAGGGGGTCAGGGCCATGCCATATATCCACTTCAAAATAAAATGCAGATGTTTTGCATGTTGCATCCTTTCTACAAAGAAGAAACCATAGGTTCTTAGGTTCTGGAGGCAACATTCCACAGCTAGGAAAAGTCGTCTGCTCATTTACCAGGTGACATAGAAAGTTATCAGTTTTGAGTGGGGCCAGAACAGGAGAGGGCAGTACAGCAACTAGGCCGTAATGCAATCAGCCCTACTGCTTGAGCTCTACAATCAGGCAGACCTCAGGGTGTTGGAGATATCAGTGGTGAAAAAGGGACAGTATGGAATTTTTGGCAACCTCCAGCGGGAGAATCATAACACAGGTCCTGGGTGTTCTGGAGTAAGGCCGAGGCCATGCCATTTGCTGCAGAGAAATAGATGCCCTTTAAGAGTCAGCTCTTGGCATGTTACTGGGTCCTAGAACACTTGACTTTGGGACACCAACTTACCCTATATCCAGAATAGCCCATTTTGAGCTGGATTCTGTCATATCCACTAAGCAATAAAGTCAGATGGGTCTAGCAGTAATCAGTTGTCAAATGGGTAATATGACAGAGGTCAATAAACTATAGCTCATGGTTTGGACATCTGTTTTTGTAAATAAAGTTTTGTGGAGTATAGCTATCCGGGCCCTTTTGTTTACATGTTGTCTATGGCTGCTTTACAACAGCAGAGTTGAATAGTTGTGATAGAAACTGGTCCACAAAATCTACGTGGGGCTGGATCTCACAAACTGGGAGATCATAACCTGAGCCAAAACCAAAAGCTAGAGGCTTAACCACTGAGCCACCCTGGTGCCCCTCATTGTGGTTTTGATTTGTATTTCCCTGATGATTAGAAATGTTGAGCACCTTTTGACATAGGTGCTGGCTATTTGTATGTCTTCTTTGTAAAAGTGGCTATTCCAATCCTTTGATCATTTTTAAGTTGGATTATTTGGGGTTTTTTGTTATTGAGTTGAATGAATTCTTTGTATGTTGTAGGTATTAACCTGTTGGCTTGTAACCCTCCTGGGAGCTTCCCAGGTGTAATCTAAATTTAGCCCCAATACAAGGAGGGCAAGGAGAGACTAAAGGAAGGGGCAGGTCACTCCAGGTTGGTAAGGTGGCAGTTTTAATAAGCAAGGAGAACTTACATATGAAGCTTGTCTTGGGCAGCAGCAAGACAATTGGATCCCCACACCTGCCTGCTAGATCTTAAAAGTTTATAAAGAGGTCCTAATTGGATTCAGTCACATATACCCTCCAGTCGTTTTCAACACCACATCACCATCTCAAGGCTGTGTCCTTGGAGCAGCCTCTGGGAGTGGGAAAGGCAAGCAGAACCCACATTCTAAGGATAGGGGAGGGAGTGAGGAGCCTTTGAGCACCTGAGTCCAGCTCAAGGATTAATCGTCAGTCATATCTTTTTTGATGACGTTCCCCAACAAAACCTCTTATCAGATATAGGGTTTGCAATTATGTTTTCCCGTTCTTAAGTTGCCTTTTCATTTGTTGACTGTCTCCTTTGCTGTGCTGAAGCTTTTTAGCTTGATGTAGTCCCAACTTGTTTACTTTTGCTTTTGTTGCCTTTGCTTTCGGTGTCATATCGAAAAAAATCATTGCCAAGACCAATGCCAAGGACCTTTTTCCGTATGTTTTCCTCTAGTGGTATAAGACAGAGGTCCAGTTTCATTCTTTTGCATGAGGGCATCCAGTTTTCCCAGCACCATTTACTAAGGAGACCATCCTCTCCCCATTACGTGTATCTGGCACTCTTGTCAACGACTAGTTGATCATATATATGCATGGGTTTCTTTCTGGGCTTTCTACTTTGTTTCATTGGTCTGCTCATATTCTTTGACAGCTTTCTATTACATTATAGTTCTCTTTTCTTATTTATTTGTGGGGGTTATTTATATATTAAGAAAGGAGCCCTTCATCTGTGATAAGAGTTATAAAATTATTCCCAATTTACTGTTTGTTTTTTCCTAAGTATGTTTTGCTCTGCATATCTTCAAAAAATTATATAGTTGAATTTATTAATTCTTTTTCTGTTATAGTTTGAGTATTGTGTTACACCTAGAAAAAACCTTCCTCTTTTAAAGTCTCCCATGGTGTCTTCTAGTTCTTTCATGCTTCCATCTTTTACACTTAATCTCTTATTCACTTGGAACTTATTTTGATTTTAGGTGTTAAGAAGTGATTAGGGGTTCAACTTTTTTTCTCAGAGAACTAGTCTCTTGTCCAAATATCACTTCTTTAATTATTAAGTCTTAAAATCTAAAATGTATGTTCCATTTTATTTATTTTTTTATTTTTTATTTTTTTAAAACCTCCTATAAACCAGCTGTTTTGTTGTTTTTTTTTTTTTTAACGTTTATTTATTTGTGAGACAGAGAGAGACAGAGCATGAACGGGGGAGGGTCAGAGAGAGGGAGACACAGAACCTGAAACAGGCTCCAGGCTCTGAGCTGTCAGCACAGAGCCTGACGCGGGGCTCGAACTCACGGACCGCGAGATCGCGACCTGAGCCGAAGTCAGCCGCTTAACCGACTGAGCCACCCAGGCGCCCCTGTATGTTCCATTTTAGCAAGGACCTGTTAAGCATCTATGAACACAGGCTTTTTTTCTTTTAAACTATTAGTAAGATTAATTAATTATATTAATATTGAATCATTCTTATATTTCTGGAATAAACCTAAGTCATGGTATATTATATTATTTTCACATGCTACCAGATACTTTAATTAATAAAACATATGGCAGTTTTTGCATTGATATTCATAAGTGAAATTGGACTATATTATGTGTGCATGCTATCTTTGGTAATTTTGGTACCAATGACATGTTCTCTTCATAGAAAGAATGAAAGACTTTCTTTGTGTGTGTGTGCTCTAAGACAGAATTAATAGCACTGGAGTCAACTACTATTTACCATTTTGGTGGAACTTCCTTGTGAGAGAAGGTGGGCCACGTGATTTGGAGGTGAAGGTGGAACTGAAGTAGTGGAAAGATAGTTCTTTGGTAACATTTTCTCGTTCTTCTATGGTAATCGTTTGATTAGATTTTCCATCTCAGGATCTATTTTGGTACATTTTATTTTCTTATTACATCATCCATTTTATCCAAGTTTTCAAATTTATTTGCTTAAAGTTGAGCAAAACTAGTCAAATCTATAATTTGTTTTCTGTATGTGACTTTTTCCCACTTATTTTTTTTATCACAGCAAATGTGCATTGCCCCCCCCCCTTCTGGTTAAATGATTTTGCTGTTATTAATTTCTTTTCTAACCTCTGGATTTATTAGACTTTATTACTAGCTTCTTAATTTATTAATTTCTTTTATCATTACCAGTTTCTTTATTCTGCTTTCCTATGTTTATTTTCATATTTTTAACCCTTAAATTGGATAATTAATTTACTTCCACTATAAATTTGCTTATGAGCCAGCTTTAACTATGTCCAAACAAGCATCTGTATGCAGTATTTTTATTTTCTAGATATTCTGCAATTTCGGTTTGACTTCCTCTTTTTCCCAAGCCAACTAAAACACTTATTTAAAAGTTCAAGTAGTTGTGACTTTTTTATTTTATTTGTTTTTTGTTTTGTTTTTTTTTTTCTCCCCTTTCTTGAGAACACTAGAAAGTTATGTATCTTGCCCTTCACTGCATTTGAGTTTTCCCCCGGGACTCCTCTTCCCCCACTTTCTCGCACCTTTAATGATAAAGATCAAGAGGAATGTTCTCCTTAAAGCCCGACGAGAACGAGGGAACCCTGCGGGCCAGTAGAAGAAACAGCAAGCCAGACCCGCAGGTCCTTTGGTGAATGAGGGCCAACCCCTGGTTCAGTAGGCACTGCGCCAAGGAGAAGTAGGGACCACACCTCCGCGGGCTTGTGGACGATTGGCCAACCGTCGCCCCCGAAGTCCTGCTCTGCTCTTTGATTGGTTTTGACGGAGAGGCCCCCACCACGCTTTAGAGGCCTAGCGCCTGACTGGGACCTGGACGGTGGCCTGTGAAGGACAATAGGCTTCCGGAGCGGAGGAAAGGTTTTGCAGGGAGTGGGAAGCAGCTGGTGTAACCAGAAGTCGGAGAGCGACCGGGTTGTGGAGCCATGGCGGCAACCTCTGCGGTGTCGGTGCTGCTCTTGGCGGCAGAGAAGAACCGGTGGCTGCGAGTCCCGAGCCTGCTGCTGCCGCCGAGGTAACGTGAGGCGGAGGGGCAGTGGATCAGCGTCCGGGGTCGGAGGCAGGGGTGGTGTAAATGGACTCCTGCACGCCGAGAGAGGTGCGCGGGGACCGAGGATCGAGCAGGAGGAGGGGAGAGCGTTAGGAAAACCCCAGCCCCTTTCACGGTGTTCTGCTCTGTCTTGGCATCGGGAGAGAGACCTGTTCACACCCAGCCATTCCTTTTCTTCCCCTTGCTCCCCGTATCCACTCTGCAGCCTCTATTTGCCTCTGTTTTTCCATTTTCGGGCAGTGGGGGAGGGGTGGAGCTGGGCCTGCCACATCCCTGCTTCCCTCGCTACAGGGGCAAGAGAGACGCTTGTACAGCTGCTAACCGTTAACGTGGTGCTTTCACTGCATTCCCTGTGTGGGGAGTGTTGATGATCCCCGTTCTGGTGAAGCTCAGAGGGGTCAACGACTTGCTCAAGTTTACACAAGGAGTAAGAAATGGAGCCAGGACGCCCCTCGAGCCCCTTTCGGTTCAGCTAGCCCCGGTCAGGTGTCCGGTTCAGAGACTGTGGAGTTCTTTCTCATTGTTGGAATGGATCAAGCTAACAAAAGTAAATTTACCTTCCAGAGGGTGAGAGGTTGGTTTGTTAAAAGTTCTCAGAGGCAAGTTTGAACAAAGCTATGACTCTAACTAACCTGACCCCAGATCAGTTTCAAATTTTGAGCTGTAAGTTTCAATGACAATAAATTTGGTAGTGAAGACATCCTCAGGTCTCCTGGTAGCAGGCTTCTTTACCTTGCTTTGTTTCTTCCTCCTCTTCACCTCCTCCTGTGTTCTGGAAAGACAGGGTAGCTTAGTGCTGAAGGGCACAGACTGTGCTGTCAGAAGCCAGGGTTCTCAGCTTTGCTACTCTCTAGCTGTGTGCCCAACCTTGGGCACATTACTTAATATCTCTGTGCTTCAGTTTCCTGACTTAGGAGGAGGTGATGATACTATTCCTAGAGGAGATAATATTAGTACCTAGCACTGTGTGAATTAAATGAATTAATACATGGAAAGAGGCTCAAACAATCTGGTGCATATGAATCAATCCATAAATACAGCTTTTGTTTGCTTTTATTTTCCACAAATTACTGGAGAGGTATTTAGATTTGAGTTACTTAATTGTAGAACTAGCCCCAGAGTAAAATAAGACAGTTGGTGAAAGTAATGTTAATGCTCTTTTCTTTCTCCTGGTTTTTCTTTTCTTAGGTTTCCAGGGCTCTTCAGGATATTACACAGACCATTTTCTCTCTCTTCCCTCTCCCTCTCAAATCTTCCCTACTGTGTGTAGAACTGTTCTCAGGTAGCTGTCATCCTGGAAAATGTTACAGTTGTTAATGGCATTAAGGAATTACAAATCTTATCATTATAGAGAGTATTTTCATGTCTTGTATGTCATAATTCTCCAGTAACAAAGAGAAATGAAGTCTAATGGTGGAATTTTAGAAATGAGAGTATACTGGTATAGAATTTATGTTGAATCAGGGTGGGATTATCTCATGGAAGCAACTTCTTAATTTTGTTTGTTTAAGCCATTGTTTTAAGCTATAGCTTGGATAATGGTGAAAAATGGAATAGACCTATCAAAACATCATTGAGATCGAGGATTATGTTAAGTAGTGTGTCTGTATGTGATTGTCGGTCTGTTTTCACTACAAAATCACAGAGGAAAACTTTAGTTCAGCAATGGCCTTGAAACTTAATCAGGATCTTAAGCTGGATTTACCAAGAAACAGCCATTTTATAGATAAATCTGTCCAGGACAAGCCTTGAATCTTATAAAAAACTTATCTGAAGAATGTGATGGGAAGATGCTGTGAACCAGAAGATACCTTTTAAAGATAAGGAAAAACAGTCTTTCTCCTTGAAGATTAAGAGAATGAGGTCAGTCAAATTGGAAAGAAGTGGGAAAGCAATAGCCTCCTGAGAAAGCTGTCTTGTGGGACTCAAGTGCCAAAGCTGTGGGTCTTCCCACCAGCCCTTCACGGATGGCAACATCTGATTGAGTTTGCATCAGAGAGTAATGACTGTCTGACCTACTGTTATAATCCCGCCCCCTGCACCCCTGCCCCAGTGAAATGCTAGTTCTGTTCAGTTAGGTAGCTATATGCATAGTGTATACATGCTACACATACATAGTTGCTTAGTATCTAATGTACATTGTGGTTTTTATCACCCGCTGTGTACATGATCTAAAATGATTAGTTCTTTATGACCATAGTTTTAACAAATCTCCCATGTATGGGTGGAAAAGCCTATGGTGGAATTCCTTCTGTAATTTGGTTTTTTCCCAGTGTATTCTTTTTAGCTGACACCAGATAGGCATTATACTTACACTTTTTTGTTCCTAAAGTAAATCTGGCCTGCTTTCTGTTACCTCTGGGTTAAAGTTTTGTTACTTGCTGTATCAATATGTATCATGGAACTTAAAAATTGTTTTAGACCTTAGTAAACTTCTACCTAGTTAAGACACCTCAGACAAGTCACTTAGCCTCCCTTATTCTCCATTTCTTATTAATACAAGGATTCAGCTTAAGTTGTCTACTTTGAAAACTGAGAAGTATCTCTTGGTGTCTCCCGTCCTGTGTGAGGACACTGAAGTCTGAGTTGTAAAGTGAAAACTGGGTCTTGAGAGCGAAAAAATCTTAGATGTTACCATAGTTACTCCAAGGCTCGACCGCTCCTACAAAATCTTAGTATTTATGTTTTTGCATTAGGGGGCCATAATGAAAAAAGACTGGAGAAACACTGATGTAAAATGACTTGCCTGGTGTCACCAGCAGCTGGTCAGTGGGGGCTCTTCTGGCCCCACAGCCAGCAGTCTTTCTGCTGCCCTTGATCAGCTCCTTCTCTTTACTTCTCTGGACTTAATTGTTCAAACCTTAATTATCAGGGGTTGAAGAAGATTGGTATTTTTCAAACCGTTGTTTGACCAGCATATTTTATTTAATAAAGTGGAATAGAACAGAAAGCATCAAAACACAGAGAAAATGTTCTGTCACGAAAATTCTGTTTTGTGTGTGTACCAACTTGTGAAGTCAGATACAATTTTACTTGAGTTGAAAGAGTTTGAAAAAGCTGAACTGTATGATCTTGAAGTACCTTGGCTTTCTAATTGTGACTCTGTGGCCATTTGCCAGCCTCTGGAGCAAGCAGGTTAGGTGATCCATTCAAGGACACACAGTGCCAGAGAGAACGGCCAAAACTGTAACTTCCGGTTTGTAGGGTAATTTTCTTCCCTCAGAGAAAGTCTTATTAAGTCACTTTGTAGGCTTCAGGCTTAACTAAGGTCACATCTAGACTTGGTTTCAGGTTTTGAATTAATAAATCATATAATGACTGAGGGGCGCCTGAAGCCTCCGACTTCACCTCAGGTCATGATCTCACAGCTGGTGAGTTCAAGCCCTGTGTCAGGCTCTGTGCTGACAGCTCAGAGCGTGGAGCCTGGAGCCTGTTTCAGATTCCGTGTCTCTCTCTCTCACTGCCCTTTCCCCTATGCACTCTGACACACACACACACACTCTCTCTCTAAAGTAAACATTTAAAAAATTTTTGATTCTTTTGAAACGACAATGACTGATCTTGTATATCCTGTTTAATTATTATTCCATTTGGATTCATTTGCTAGGAGATGGACTTGGAGACAGAGAACCATGAAGTATTCAACAACCGCAGGTACGTTCTTGATTTGCTTTGGCTTTGCAGATTATGAACTAAGAGAGGGAAATGCTTAATTCCTTAATTTGTATATATAGAATTAGTGCTCATGTATTTTTGAAATTTGGGATTTTCATGATCATTTTCTTAGTACGTATTGAGCCATGGTTTCCACCTCTTTTATGTCAAATCTCCCGTTGTTGAGTCTACAATATATACAGAAATAATTGGAAACATTTACATTTATGTCGCTACTTCCGTCTGTCTGATCCCGTTCAGTGCCATGAATTGGAAAGGCATAACTCTGATGGTCTAAATCAGTGCTTTAAAACCGTTCTGATAAGTGGCAGACATTTTTTCAAATAAAATTTTACGCGGAATTCCCAACGATAAAACGTATGAAAGTGTAGACATGGTTGATTGGGTGCAGCTTCCTCCCCACAACACACGCATGCATACTTCATCCCAGCAGCTCCTGTGACCTGTGACAACTCAGACTCCATAGATCCCCATAGGGAAACGTTGTTTTAAGTTATAGAAAACCTTATTTGTTTTAGAATAATAGCCATTATAAACTGCCCAGGAGCATTTATTTCATGTGTGATACGGAAGTGCATTTTACATATTAACACAGTAACATGTCCTGTGGCACGGATGCCAGTGCCCTGGTGCGGCACTCAGCGTTCATGCAAGAGAGCCATACGTCCCTGTGTTTGCGTGCAGAGGGATAGAGGCGATGGAGTTGAGTGACTGCAAGTTCAGATTCTGAGGTGAACCTAACCTGGGTTCAAATCCTGGACCTGCTATTTCTTTTCGCCAGTATACTTTCAGGACAAAATGAGCATAATTTCAGGAAAGTAGTATCTCTTTTAATTGTAATTCCTTTATCTTTAAAATTTATGTAACAATAATAGTATCTACTCCATAGGATTATTGTGAGGATTTAAATCCAGATTGAGTCTTTAGCACAGGAACTGTGGCATAAAAAGTACTTACTAAAGACTAATTATTATTAACTATGAGGGGTTTTTTGGGGCTATTGTAATTTGACCTTTGGCATATCAAAGCATCTTTTCATTTTAAAGTCGAAAAAGCTGAATAATATAAGAGTTTATGTTAATGAGGGTATCTTGGGTTTCAGGGGCATTTGGGTGGCTTAGTCGGTTAAGCGTCCGGCTCTTGAGTTTGGCTCAGGTCATGATCTCACAGTTCGTGACTTTGAGCCCCGCATCAGACTGTGCGCTGACAGTGTGGAGCCTGCTTGGAATCCTTCCTCTCTCTCTCTCTCTCTCTCTCTCTCTCTCTCTCTCTCTCTCTCTCTCAAAGTAAATAGACATTTTTTTAGAAAAGGGTATCTTGAATTTCAGTGAGAGGAAATGCACTAATATTAGTTAAAATGACTATTTGAGACTCTGTTATGCTAATTTTACCAAAACAAATGTTTATCAGCTGATTAATATAATGGAATCTTTATTTTGCTTTCTCATTCTTTGTTCTCCAATAACATTTGCGTATGATTTTCATGGTGTTTTAAGCAGGACGAAACATTGCCAAGGTCCTCATTGCAAACAGAGGAGAAATTGCCTGCAGGGTGATACGAACAGCCAAAAAAATGGGAATACAGTCCGTGGCTGTTTATAGTGAGGCCGACAAGAATTCCATGCATGTAGACATGGTATGTTGTTAAAAACCGAAAGTCAAATTTTGTGATTGTATTTGTTTATTATGTTCGTATTTTACTCCTTTATGTTGACATTTTATGTTTGCTAGTGTTAATAGGACATAAGTGGGTAAGTTCAAACTGCTCACTAATTATCCCTGTTGGGATACATTTTCCAAACGTAACACCAGTTGAACTGAACAGTGTGTTTTGCTGTGTTTAGTTGACTTACCAGCAAGGTCCTGTCTTATCAAGGGTTGGTTAAAACAGTTCACAGAATGTGGCCACAGATCATACTTTGAGTGGCACATATCCAGGTCCCTGATGTACAAGAAGGATCCAGATCCCAGTCTTAGCAACTACCACATACTGGCCAGGGGATCTTTGACAAGTCATCTGATGTTTCTGAGCCTTGGCTTAACTATAAAATTATAACTGAAAGGATCCCATTTCCCTGAGGTCTGTAAGTGCTACCAGTTGTTACTAGCTATTGTTTACCAGACAGAGCCAACCATGGGTGAATTCAACTACTGGCCCACAGCAAGATTGAGCAGCGACAAATTCATGGCAACCAGCCTCCGCTCTCTGGGCACTTTTCTCTCTCATTCTGTGTGTTGACCATCTCAAGCCTGCTTTGTGCCATTCTAGCTGCTGACTCTCCCTCCACCCACCTATTCTCAGCAGACGATCTTGATTCACAGGGAAAGCAGAACTGTGCTTCCTGCCGCAGAATCTCTTCACTGCATCTGTGTCTGCCCTTGTCCCGTTCAAGGCCACTTGTCTTCCTGTGCTCTGGAGTCCTCCTCTTACCTTTTCAAGGATCTTCCATCTTCTTTTCGCACTGTATTCTGTCACTCTACTTCGTCTGCTCCCATGGCTTTGCTAAACACTTCCGAATTTCTGTTTCTAGCCCAGACTTCATTTTGAGTGTGATACAGGTATACCCAGCTGCCCACTTGACATCTCCACGTGGATATGCGACAGGTACCAAACTAATATGCCTGACGTGGAACTCATGACTTTGATCTGTGGTGAAGCTGCTTTTCCTGCACACTTCCCTCACTCAGCAGATGACACCACCATTGCCCCTAAAAACTATAATGCCAGAGATCTGGGAGTATTTGAACATCTTCTGTCTTCCTGTCACTCTACATCCTTCCCTTTCCCCATCTAGACAGTCACCAAGTGCTGTTTATTCTGTTTCCCAAACACTTCTTTCCACTTCTTTCTGCCCTCTGCCACCAGTACCTTAAGTCGTAGCTGGCATCACCCCCACCGGCCCGATGTGGTAGCCTCCTAAGTGGTCTCCCTACTTTCATCTTGACCTCTCCCACGGTATGTTCTATGTTTCATCCAGACTGATTGCCTAAAATCAGATTTTTGATCTTACTCCTCTGCTTTAAATAACTTAAGCCTTTTTATCATCTACCAGACTAGCAAGAATTTAAAAGACGGATAATATTCAGTGTTGGTTAATGTGGTTAGAAATTGGTACATTGATGGAGATGTGTGTTGGTGACACCAGTTCAAGAGATGATCAACTAGCCTTCACCCAGCCTTGCAAACATACCTCTAGATCTCTGTCCAGAGACATGTTCACATGCATGTGCAAGTAGAGGCATGCATAGGAATGCTGCTAGCATCCAGTTTTTTGCCATTATGACCTAAATGTCTGTTCAGATGTACGTGGTTAAATGAACTTTGGTGCCTCCATACTGTGGGGCATTATGCCATTGTTATAAAAAATGAGGTAGACGTATGTGCACTAGCAAGGAAAGAGCTCCCAAGACCTACTGTTAATGAAAACAACAATTACAGGAGTTTGATCCTGTTTGTGTAAAAACTAAAAACTAAAACTGTATGTGTTTATGTAAATATATATAAATAAATAGGAATATGGATATGGAAAAAATATGCCCCAGAGATCATAGTGGTTTTATCTGGAGGAGGTTTGAAGGGAGGGAGAAGGTGGTGCCAAAAGACTCCTTTGCCTTTGTATTATTATTCATCTTATTTTAATTTTTTAATTTTTTTTTTTAGAGATGAAGAGAGAGAGAAAGAGAAAGAGAGAAAGTAAGGGAGGGGCAGAGAGAGAGGGAGACACAGAATCCGAAGCAGGCTCCAGGCTCTGAGCTGTTAGCACAGAGCTCAATGTGGGGCTCGAACTCCTGTACCGCGAGATCATGACCTGAGCCAAAGTCTGATGCCCAACTGACTGAGCCACCCAGGTGCCCCTATTCACGTTTCTTAGAAGGAGAATGGATTTGTGTTTTGTGGAATTAAAGTTTAGAAACAAAAAATGACAACCAAAAAAACCTCATTATGTGTTACCTTAGGAGAAAATCCAAAGCTTTAACCTCCCGTGAGGCCCTCTGAAATCTGTGCTCCCTGGTCTGTCCAGACACATCTCTGGTCCCTGACCCCTTGGAGCCACTGGGCTCCAGCCACCCAAGCTTCTCTGTCAGTCCCTCAAATGGGCCAAGTTTCTTCCCACCCCAGGACCTTCATATATGTTGTTTGCTCTGTTTGGGAGGCTTGCCCCCATCTCCATTCCTGTTCTCAACTCCACATCCTGCACCCATTTGTCTGGCCAAGCCCTGGTCATCCTGGAGGAGCCGCTGATCTTCCTTCCCAGTCTTTCTTTGAGCACCCTTAGGCCTGATCAGTCTTCCTCTTCGCCTGCATTGTGTCCTTTGTTTTTCCTTCATGACCTTTCTCACAGTTGTCATTAAATATATGAATGTGTGTTTGATGTCTGTCTCCCTCTAGACAGGGACATTGTTTACTCTTGTACAGGCAGCTCCCACCTCAAAGCATGGCACATGGTCGGCATCCAGTAAGTCTTTGAATAAATGAATGATGTTTTCTGTCTTGTCTGCTTCAAGGGATGCGGTGATTATGTGAAAGTTTTAAAGGATGGTATAAAGGAGTTCACAAATGGATAGAAAGAGCATTATCATCCTGCCTAAATAATTATATAAACTTCAGTAAACTTCATAATTTTATTTCTTGCTGTATACAACTGTCCTATGTTTTGTCTCTTGGCAAATTGGCAAAGTTTTGGCATTAGATACTTTTAAAGTTATTATTGTTACTAATGATGATACTGTGGTTAATGCCTATTGCTTTTTATCCTAAAGACATTTTATTTCACTCTATCTAGTGTTTAGTTTATACATAAAAATCAAGTTTGGGCATCCTCTTCTTGCAAAGATTCCAAACTGGCTTATTTTTATAACATAGACATGAGCTGGTCCTTCTGTTTCTTATTTCTTGCATTGTTCTTGGGGAGCCACCCTTTTTATTTATAATAATCAGATGACCCTGAAGCAGTTCTGTCGTGTACTAGTGTGTGCTAGCCGTGTAAGCATGTAATATTCCTCAACAGGCAGATGAAGCATATTCTATTGGCCCCGCTCCCTCCCAGCAGAGCTACCTTTCTATGGAGAAAATCATTCAAGTGGCCAAGATCTCTGCTGCTCAGGTAATAAGATCATGCCGGTCTGGCTTAGACTGGCGGGATGGATGGGGGCAAAGGTGGGGCTGATAAACACTGCATCCGGTTCACTTCTTTTTTTTTTTTTTCCCTAAAGTTTATTTATTTTATTTTGAGAGAGAGAGCGTGAGCGAGAGAGGGGCAGGGAGGGGGGCGTGGAGAGAATCCCAAGCAGGCTCCACAGCTGTCAGCACAAAGCCCCATGCAGGGCTCAAACTCACCAACAGTGAGATCATGACCTGAGCTGAAATCAAGAGTCGGACGCTTAACCAACTGAGCCACCCAGGCACCCCAGTGTTCTGTTCTTTAGAATCAGTTCCTAGACTGAATAACTTAGGCATTAATTTATACACGCAGGTACTTAAAATATGTTTGTTTCTAAACTTTTTAGTTATCTCTTGGAGTAAAAAAACCCCTAGGAATGTACAGAGATGATACTAATACATGGACTTTATATATTTCCTTAGGAATGCAAGCACTATAACAGAAATAGCACTTCATATGTTTATCACGTGTTTGAACATATATGACACAGTATTATTACCTCCATTTTACAAATGTAAAATCTAACGCACAGAAGGTTACATGATATCCAAAATCATCTAATCTCGCTAATCAGAGCATTTTCCATGGCATTGTTTGGGAACACTGTAGAAATGCAGACTCTTAGGCCTCACCCCAAGCCACTGTAGTTTATATTTTTATGCATACTTTGCATTTTTATTAAGCTCCCCAGGTGCTTTGAAAGCAAAATTTATCATTGAATAAGACAGGATTAAACAAGAGTCTCCTGACTTCTAGCCCTATATCAGACGAGCCTGAGCAATAGAACTTCGTTGCCCTGCATTTTGAGAAAAGGGAAGGTAGTATTTACTCAGAAATTTCAGGCTTCAGACACCTGGGTGTCTTACTCGGTTAAGCTTCCAACTCTTAATCTCAGCTCAGGTCTTGATCTCGGGGTCGTGAGTTCAAGCCCCACATTGGGCACCACACTGGGTGTGGAGCCTATTAAAAAAATAATAAATGAGGGGTGCCGGGGTGACTCAGTTGGCTAGGCATCCAACTCTTCATTTTGGCTCAGGTCATTATCTCACAGTTTGTGAGTTCAAGCCCTACATTGGGATTCTTGGGATTCTATGTCTCCCCCTCTCTCTCTCTCTCTCTGCCCCTCTCCCATTTGCTCTCTCTCTCAAAATAAATAAACGTTAAACAAAAATAAGTGAAAAAAATAAAGAGTATGACTTGTTCTCTCCACCATGGGAAGAACATATCTCATTTCTGCTTGAAGATAGAGCCAACAGCAACAACTTTGGATCTGTACATACGTTTGAACAAGCGCAGCAGAAAGGTTACAAACTAAAAGCATGGAATAAATTATTTTGGCAGAGATTTAAGGGTAGGAGACAACAGTTTGTATCTTTACTGGTAAAGGCATGTTAGTACTATGGAATGAACGACGTTAACAGGCTTACAATCCTGTGATCCACTAGAGTGAATTGGCGGCTAAATACATACATACCTGATGGCTAGAGAAATTAGCTCCCTGGTTACAGTAGTGTTGTTGAGTTTTCCTTTCCGATATATTCAAATGCTCAAGAATTCTGTGATCTGGATATATTAAATTGTTCTTAATATAAATCAGCTAAAACTTCTTGAGGCCATTCCCATAATGTGTGGTTGGACTTTATTTTTGTAAGGAAACAGCTGCCTTTCTTTTTAGTTATAGAGAAAGAATATTTATCTAGTTCATCAGAGTTCTCTTGAATTAAGTATCTGTTCAAAAGAAAGGAGGCTAGCAACACCTCACCTTGAAAATGAAATTAAGGAAACAGTTATATTCACAATAACATTAGTAAAAATCAGTTAGCAAAATCAGTTGAAGACCTATGTATGAAAACTATAACATGTTGCTGCAAGAAAAGAAGTTCTAAATAAATGGATAGATGTATCATTGGAAGAATCAATATGTTACGACGGCAGTTCTTTCCAGATTGGTCTGTAAATTTAAGGCAGCCTTTATCAAAATCCCAATTGGCTTTTTTTTGGTCGATATTGACAAGCTGGTCCTAAAATAGCCCAAAGGTCTAGTATATAGTTAAAAGAATCTTGAAAAGACAATAAATTTGTAGACTCTCAGATTTCAGAATGCATTATAAAGCTACAGTAACCAAGACAGTATGCTATCAGAAGAGTAAATATAGTCAGTGCAGCCACATAGGAACTCCCCAAATAAACTCACACATATATGGTCAATTCATTTTTTAACAAAGGCGGTAAAGTAATTCAGTGGAAAATATAGTCTTTTCAACAGATTGTGCTGGAACAATTGGATGTTTATATGCAAAAAGATAAACCTAAAATCACCAATGAAAAGGAGTGATGTGCTGATACATGCTAAAAAATGTATGAACCTTGAAAATGTTGTGTTCAGTGAAAGAAGCCAGTCACTGAAGACTGTATGTATTATGTGATTCCATTTGTATGGAATGTCCAAAATAAGCAGATCTCTAGAAACAAAGTGGATTAGTGGCTCCATAGGCCTGGACATATGTAAGGAATGGAAGATAACTGCTAACAGGCATGGAGTTTCTTTTTAGGGTAATGAAAAGTTACATTATTAGATCTTAGTAACAGACTATGGTAATGATTGCACAATTCTGAATAGTAATAAAAATCATTGGATTGGCTAAGTTTATGGCATATTAATTACATGTCAATGAAGATGTTTTAAGAATGCAGTATCACAAAAAAAATAAAATAAGAAGAATGCAGTATTACTGCATACACAATAGAAAGGCTAAAATCAAAAAGACTGATAATACCTCATGTTGACAGGGATATGGAGAAACTTAGAACCATCATACATTGCTGGTGGAAACTCAAAATAGTACAGCCACTTTAGAAAACTGGCTGTTTTTTAAGAAGTTAAGCGTATATTTACCATATTTTGACCCAACAATTGCTTGTGCTCCGGGGTATTTACCCAAGAGAAATGAAAAATATGTTCACACAGACTTACTTGTACATGAGTGTTCATAACAGCATTATTCAAAATAGTCCAAAACTGGAAAAATCCAAATGAATGATAAACAAAATGTGGGATATCCATTCAGTGCGTAAACAAATGTAAAAAGATTTATAAAAAGAAATGAACTATGATGCATACAACAAGGCTGAACCACAGAACATTAGGCTAAGTTAAAGAAGCCAGACACATAAGACTACGTACTATGTGGTTCCATTTATATGAGATTTCTTAAAAATGGCAAAATTCTAAGAGATCAAAAAACAGGTCAGTAATTGCTTGGTTCTAGGAACAGAGATTAATCAATAATGCATAGAAGCACAGAGGAACTTTTTCAAGTGATATAAGTGTTCTAAAACTGGATTGTAGTAATAGTTGTACAGTTGTATAAATTTGTTAAATTCATCAAACTATACATGAGTGAATGCTGTGTATTGTAAAACGTGCCTAAAAACAAAAGCTGCTAAAAAACCAAGGAGGACTGGGAGGTAGACCTGTTTCACTTTGCCTCAAATAAATAATATTTGATATTTATATAAAATTACTAAAATTGAACTTTGGTTTAAAAGACTTCCAACTTGGGGGGCACCTGGGTGGCTTAGTCAGTTACTTAACTGACTCTTCATTTTGGTTCAGGTCATGATCTCACGGTTCGGTTCATGAGTTCAAGCCCCGAGTCTGAGTGCACTTAAAGCATGGAGCCTGCTCAGGAGTCTCTTTCTCCCTCTCTCTCTGCCCCTCCCCTGCTCGTATGTGTGCATGTGTGTACTCTCTCTTTTTCTCTCTAAAAAAATAAATATAAACATTTAAAAAAAAAGACATCAAACTGACATTAAAATGTGATTGTCTAGCATTTTATTATCTAGGATTCTGTTGTTTGCTGTCACTAAGATTTGGGTTTTTCTGTTCATGTGACTTTCCCAGATATCTGAAGGGCACCCCTTTAATTTTGAAACATAACTATTCTTTGAATTTATCTGTTTTGAAGTAGTGTTGGCTGTGCTTTTTTCTTCTTACATCCTCTTGGTTATAATTATTATATATACTTATTATTTTTGAAGAACAAAAATGCCTTCGGGGCTGTTGAGGTTAGAGAAGAAGTTGCTTTATCCCTCACTGAATCATGTAAGCCTATTCTGCTTTTTGCTTTCCTCTGTATTCTCCCTTTTTGCTGTCAGTATGTTTGCTCTTAGGAATCATACTGTTCTTCGGGTACTAATTTTCCTGTTCTGTGGGCTAGAAAACCAGATAAATTTCTTAAAATTCTGAGTAAGTTTTAAGTGACTAGGTTAACATATAAGGAGGTCCTTGTTCACTAAAGTGTATGTAGACTTTAATATATGACTTTTTGTTTGCTTCTTAGCTTTTTTTCTGGAAAGGTGACATTGGCAGATAGTGACCTGAAGATAAACAAGGTATTATTGTGCTAGTGTGTTCCTTTCAGCTTTTGGGTACCATGGTTTCAATTCCAGGCCAGCTTTGTATGGAGACAGAGTGAACAACACCCTCCACCCCCCACCCCCCACCCCCCCCCCGCCCTTTACTCCTGCTTGCAAATATTCAATTGACATTCTATCCTAATAGCAGTATAATTAAAATACCGATTTGGGGAGCACCTGGGGTGGCTTAGTCGGTTAAGCATCCGACTCTTGATTTTGGCTTGGGTCATGATCTTGTGTTTCATGGGTTCAAGCCCCACGAATTGACAGTGCAGAGCCTGCTTGGGATTCTCTGTCTGCCCCTCCCCTGCTCGTGCTCACACTCTCTCAAAATAAACAAATTTTTAAAAGCATGTAAAAAATAAAATACAGATTCTTCTATATGATCCAACAATTTCACTTAAATACCTAAAAGAATTTAAAGCAGCGATTCAAACAGGTACTTGTACACTAATGTTCATAGCAGTGTTAGTCACAAAAGCAAAAGGTGGAAACAATCCACACGTCCATCAAAAGATGACTGTGTAAAAAAAACTGTGGAATATGCAGTAATATTATCCAGCCATGAAAAGGAATGGAATTCTGACACATGCAACAACATGGAAGAACTTGAAAACATAATGCTAAATGAAATAAGCTGTACACAAAAAGAAATATTGTACAATTCCATTTATATTAGGTGCCTCGATTGGGTATTCACAGAGACAGAAAGTAAAATAGAGGTAATCAGGGACTGTGGAATTAATATTTAATGGGTACAGAGTCTCCGTTTGGGTGATGGCAACATTCTGGAAATGGATAGTGGTGACGGTTGCACGGCATTATGAATGTCCATTAATGCCAATGAACTGTACGCTTAAAAGTGGTTAAAATGGTAAATTTTATGTTGTGTATATATTACCACAGTAAAAAGAAGTATAGATTTTTCTGGTTCAGGTAAGTCTTCAGAACTTTAGTATGAACGTTTCAGATATGTCTTTGGAAACAGATCTTGATAGTACCCATAGTGTACCTATCACCAGTGTAGGGAGAGGCTTCCTCAGAAATATGACGTCACCTGCATCACAGTGCTAAGTTTGTCCTTCCATTCTCACTTCTAGGCTATCCATCCAGGATATGGTTTTCTTTCAGAAAACATGGAATTTGCCGAACTCTGCAAACAAGAAGGAATTATTTTTATAGGTCCTCCTTCATCTGCAATTAGAGACATGGGTATAAAGAGGTATGAGTTTATATCTTTTAAATATAACCATAGGAAGGTCAATTGAAATGGTCTATCTATAATAGATATGGTAATCCATGGTTGTTGTTATAGGCTTATGTGGTTTATCTGCCACTCCAGTGAGTTACAGAAGTGTTCAATTCATTAGCGTTTCTAATCAATATCTGGATTAGTTTGGGGAATTTTTTTTTTAAATATATTGTCAAATTGTTTTCCATACAACACCCAGTGTTCATCCCAACGAGTGCCCTCCTCCATGCCCATCACCCACTTTCCCCTCTCCCCCAAGTTTGGGGAATTAAAAACAAGGTGGGATGAACTATCACATAAAAAACTGGATTCCTAGTTATCACAAGAAAACTAATATTTTAATATTTGTGTTAATATTTGTTGTCTCAGACTGCAGTCTTTTTTTTTTTTTTTTTTAACCTCTGGGATATTTTATTTAAAAAGTTCCCTTGTATTTTGTAGATTGGGCTGTTTTGTTCTTCTCTTGTATGAAATAATTCGCAGAATTGAGGCACCTCCTCTTTTTTATTCGAAAGCACATCCAAATCCATAATGGCTGCTGCGGGAGTGCCTGTTGTGGAGGGATATCATGGAGAGGACCAGTCGGATCGGTGTCTGAGGGAGCATGCGGGGAGAATAGGTTATCCTGTCATGATTAAAGCCGTCCGTGGTGGAGGAGGAAAAGTAAGATTGTGCGTGCTCATGTTTTTCATTTCAGGATAGTCTTCTCTGTTTTATTTAGTTTGCGGTCTTAACTATCTTGCCCTCTTAGGGAATGAGGATCGTTAGATCTGAAGAAGAATTTCAAGAGCAGTTAGAATCAGCACGGAGAGAAGCTAAGAAGTCTTTCAATGATGATGCTATGCTGATTGAGAAGTTTGTGGACACGCCAAGGTGGGTTTGGCTTTTTTTCTGAGTCAGATTTTTAAAATTAAACTTTAAAAGAAATGTAGGCAAACTATATGAAATGTAAAATTCTAGTAGTACATAATAAGTACATTAAATTCCCCAATCCCACCCCCTGATGTAACCACTTAGTGTAGTATGGTATGCATCCCTCCAGGTATTTTCTAAGTGAATAGAAATACACATACGTATACTCACAGAGTACAAACTACATACAGAAGTGCAGTGAGTAGAATCTTACATAGTATTACATGCTAAGATTACATCATAGCCATCTTTCTGTCAGTAAATATAGGTCTACCTTATTCTTTTTATTGGGCTTAATAGTTCCATGATATTGATGTACCATTAATTTATTCAGTCAATTTCTTATTGATGGAACTTAGGGTTTTTTCCAAAATAAAAAAAAGGGGGAGCACCTGGGTGACTCACTCGGTTAAGTGTCCAACTTCGGCTCAGGTCATGATCTCATGGTTTGTGAGTTCGAGTCCCGCGTAGGGTTCTTTGCTGACAGCTCAGAGCCTGGAGCCTGCTTTGGATTCTGTGTCTCCCTCTCTCTGCTTCTCTCTCTGTCTCTCTCTCTCTCAAAAATAAACATTAAGATTTTTTTTAAAAATTCTTATAAAAAATTAAGTTTTATCTTACAGAACTCTATAAGCATCCATTGAGATTTTCAGAAATAGATACCTAAATTGAATTGTAAGTGATATGTTAACAAGTAATAATACTAACACCTCACCCTTATATTTCACTTACCATAATCTTACCGTCCTAATTCTGATCTAATTCCTGCAACAATCCTGTGGGTAGGCCTATTCCTATTTTGCAGGTGAGGACACTGAGGAACAGAGTGGTCATATGACTTGCTTGAGGTCTCCCAGTTGGGAAGTGGTGAAGCTGGGATTTGAATTCAGAATTCACACTCTAAGACACTGCACTAAACTGCTTCTCTAGGTACTGCTATAACAAATGCCACGTGAATTTCTAATTTTTTTATTTTCTGGAATTTTACTTTCACATGTATTGCTTAAAATAAGATACTGACTATAAAAGCTTCTCGTTTCATACATTTTGTGGTAATTATATATATGTATATAAAACCTGTTGGTTAAGTGACTCTATAAAGAATAATTCACTTGGGAACTATGTGAAAGGAGAGGGATTTACCTTGAAGGTAATATACCCTGAAGCTTCAGGCCCTTCCCTTGTCTGAGCCTCTTCTAAGATCTTATACCTAATTTTGTATTCTTCTTAAAGATGGCCCCCAAATTGTTTTTGTTTCAAGTGCTACAAAACTTCGAATTGACCCTGAGCATGGCATGCTAAGCTAAATTCATTTAGAGTTTGATAGTAAAAACAAAAGTGAATTTTAAAATAGGCCAGTTGATTAGGAGAGTGCGTCATATTTCCACCTTAGTGGAAAGTGAGGCAAAACTGGAGGAAATTCCAGGGTCAACTGAGGGCTCCCTTTCACAATACATTTCAAAGGAGAATAGGCTGACTATCCAAATTGACATGCTCTTGAGTTAGAATTGCCGTGGAGCCATCAGCTAGCTATTCCAGTGACCATAACTCAATAACATTTTTCCAAGATGTAAATTCTTTGCATGTGAAATGTTAGCTGTATATTACCTCACATTGTAATTTGTTTCCCCAATAGCTTGGAAGCTCTTGGGAATCAACGACGTGGTAGTATGTTCCTTTTTGTTTTCCCCTATATATCACCTGGCATGCTACTTTCTTCATGACAGGCATCAATAATAATATTTTTTTATAATATAGAAGTAATATAAATATTACTATATTTATACTTATTATATTATTGTATATATTATTATAAACAAATATAAATTTCCACATTACAAACATGGAAAATACAGATGATAGAAAACAAAGTCACTCATAATCTCATTCTCCTAATATGAGTAATAGTATTTCTGTATATATTTATTCTGAATTTTCTAGTAATATTTTAATGTCATGGTAATTAACTATTTTACTATATAACAATTAATTATAGTAATTGATTAATTAATTACTAAATAATTAGCTGTTGAGTTAATGGAGTGCTGGAAGATTGTCAAGGTGGTGCTTATAACTGAGGAAAGTAGATATCAAGATGTTTTATAAATCTGCTCAGAACTGTTGAGCTTATCTGAAAGGCTGGGATAGAAAACAATCTTCAAAGTGTACTATTTTGGAAGATAAAAAAGAAATCAGGTTCCTCTCTCATTTTATATTCAATATATATTCTAGATGGGTTAAAAATGTAGTTAGGAAAATAAAAACTATAGAACTCTTAGAAAATACCAAGGCGTTCTTGGTTGACTCCAGCTGTCTCTGTCTATGTAGCCAGATCCCAGCAGTGGCTGAATTGGAACAGCTGAGATTTGGTGCACCTCCTGGTTCTTACACACTGTGCTGCAGGATCTCTATGTTAGATAAAGCAGCACAGCAAAGGATTAGTTAGAAAAAGGAAAATAACAAAAGCGATCCGAAGACTACAGAAATCATAACAGAACACAGATCCTCAATTAGTTTCTCTTATAAGCAGCGAAAGGAATAAGTATTTCCAACTTCTGAGAACTCGGAAAAAAAACTGCGTTGTGCTGCTGGTGTGTGTTTCTTTCAAAACCTGGAGTCCTTGCTACAGTGCCTCTTTCCCGGAAGCAGCTAAAAGAAAAGGGAGTGTCAATAGAAGTAAAATTTTACAGTTGGAATTTGAAAAGCAAACCATTCGATTCCAACACGTAAAGAGTTTGGAGGTTGTCACCCGCATCCGAAAAGCAAGTAAAAATCTGAACAAAATGAGAGTCAGTGAATTTTAGACGCATCAGAGAGCTGGGGCCGCAGGGCAGACCACCACCCTGAAATCTGGATGGCGCATGAATACAGCGAATCACAGCCAAGGTCCGCTTGCCCAGAGCAGAAGCCACTGCACCCATAAACTGATAGGAACACTTCTGTGGGGATTTTGGTAACTTACTGGAGTCTGCGTGTTGACTAGCTTGATAGTGAGAAACTCCTCAAGGTCCAGTGTTAGGGGAACCCCGAATTTTCATGAGTTTTCCCTTCAAGAACACCACCAGGTTCTCACAGTGAGAATCCAGGAAAAATTCCCTCCTGCTTGGGGACAGAGAGAGGAGAATTGTAACCATTTGAAATAGGCCCAGAGTGATCTGTTGTCCCTAACAAAGGCCAGCTCTGCAGGGGAAATTTTACCAGCACCTTTTCTGTCCTGTGAGAAGGGCAGTTAGCCAACTCTCACCCCTTTCCAGCTTTCCTATTTTATGTAAAGAAAGAAAAAAATGCTAAGAAACACTTCTCAGGGGCTCCTGACTGGCTCAGTAAGTGAAGCGTGGGACTCTTGATCTTGGGGTCGTGAGTTCAGGTTTCATGTTGGGTGTACAGATTACTCTAAAGATAGATAGATAGATAGATAGATAGATAGATAGATAGATAGATAGATAGATAGATACAAAGAAAAAGAAAGAAAGAAGGAAAGAAAGAAAAAAAGAGGATGGTGTGTTCATGAGCATAGACGCCTGTAGTATACAAGGATACAGGCCCACTAAAAGACTGAGATTAAGATAGATAGATAGATATAAAATAAAATCCTGAGATTTAATCATTAGATTACAGAATGTTTTCTCTCCCCTGCACCCTTCTACCATGTCACCAGGGCCCCAGTATAATAATGAGGTAAGAACTGCAAGGCACAGGCTCTATTTAAGAAGAGTTCATAGTCAAAGACAACAGGAGAAACAAAACAAAACAAGGACCCTAGAGGATACAAGCCTTTGGTACCTACAGCTACTGCAGACATTAAACCCAGTCTCCTAGCTAGGTTAACATTAAACCTTACATTAAAAGTCTGTTTGCTTTATTTATCATTATGTGATACCTCATGTATGGCTTTTAACAAAAAAAAAAAAATTACAAGGCATGCTAAAAGGCAAGAAAAAGCACGGTGCGAGGAGACAAAGCAAACACCAGAACCACAAATTCTGGAATTATCAGATATAGAGGTTAAAGTAACTGATTAATATGTTAAGGGCTCTAATGGACTGAGCAGACCACATGCAAGAACATTTGGGAACTGTAAGCAGAGAGACAGACATTCTAAGAGAAAAGTCAAAAGAAAATGCTAGGAATCAAAAACACTGGAACAGAAATAAGAATGCATTTGATGGACTCCTTAGTAGACCGGACACAGCTGAGGAAAGAATCAGCGACCTTGAACATACGTCAGTGGAAACTTCCCAAATAGAAATGCAAAGAGAAATAAGAATGAAAACAAACAGAACATAATGTCTAATGACTGTGGGACAATTTTAAAAGAAGTAAAGTGTATTATTTGAACACTACAAGGGGAAGAAAGAAACCAAGAGAAATATTTGCAGTGATAATGACCAGAAATGTTCCAAAATTACCAAATTTTCTAATGTCCCAAAAACCAAACCATAGCACCAGGAAGCTCAGAGGACACCAAGCAGAATAAATATCAAAACATTTTTGAATACTATTCAGACTGCAGGAAACCAAAGACAAATAGAAAATCTTGGAAAAAAACACAAGGAGTAAGAACCCCTTACCTACAGAGAAACAAGGATAAGTATACCAGGCTTAAGCAAGAATAAGGTGGAGTGAAATATTTATAAAGCATTGAAAGAAAAAAAAAAACCCTAATATAGAATTCTGTGTCCAGTGAAACTGTCCTTCAAACATGAGGGAAAGAGAGAGACTTCCTCAGACAAACAAAACTTGACTTGTAAGAAATGATAAGAGAAGTTCTTCAGAGAGAAGGAAAATGATACAGATCAGAAATTTGGATCTCCATAAAGAAAGGAAGAGCATTAGAGAAGGAATGAGTGAAGGTCAAATAAAATCCTTATTTTTCTTTTCCTAATTGATCTCACAGACAACAGTTTGTCCAGAGCAGTAATAGCAAGAGATTGTTTGGTGATGATAACTTAAAGGTAAATGAAAGGGGGAGGAAAACTCAAGAAGGCAGATCCAAAAACAAGAAATCACCTCCTATTATTTTGTCAAGAGAATGTGTTGGACAGTTTGGAAAATTTTAAATCGAACATTCGGTAGAAATGGTATATCAAGAAACTAAATTCTTCTAAGTGGTTTAATGAAGTGGCTTCATGTGGTGAACAAAAAGGAACAGAAATGAGCTATTGTGCTAAAACAGTACATTTACGAGAACTTTCCTGTTTTTTTTTTCTTTTTGACAATTTTTATTTTTAAAAACAGGAAAAGCACTTGCTGATCACTCATTTCTACATCATGGTGGTGAATATTTGAGGTGAACTACAGAGTGAACTTATCAAAATAAAGCTACTGAGAAGAGTGCTTTCATGTTCACCAAATGGTCTGTTTATGCTTATTTTCCATAGTGTTATGTACATCTACTCTTTTTTTTTAAGTTTATTTATTGAGAGAGAGAGAATGAGCAGGGGTTGGGGGCAGAGAGAGAACAGGAGAGACAGAATCCTAAGCAGGCTCCGCACTGTCAGTGCATGACATGGGGCTTGATCTCACAACCATGAGATCGTGACCTGGGCCAAAATCAAAGTATGCTTAACTGACTGAGCCACCCAGGCGCCCCTGCATTTACTCTTAATATGATTTCTCAAAATTTTACTATGTTAGACTCCACTTTAAAGTGCCTTTTTTGTTTTTATGATATAATGGTCTTTTTTTAAAATTAATCTATATTACTTTATTTCTTAACCTTTTTACGGATGAGCCATTGTAATTTTTAGTCTGCCTTAGTTTATAAAGTCTGACCATAAGAGTTGATTTTTAAAAATCCCCTGATTGGGGTGCCTGGGTGGCTCAGTCTGTTAAGCATCTGACTTCGGCTCACGTCATGATCTTGTGGTCCAAGAGTTTGAGCCCCGTGTCAGGCTCTGTGCTGACAGCTCAGAGCCTGGAACTTGCCTCAGATTCTATGTCTCCCTATCTCTCTGCCCCTCCCTTGCTTACACTCTCTGTCTCAAAAATAAATAAACATTTAAAAAAAAAATTTAAAAGAAACAAAAACTAAAAATTCCCTGATCATAAAAACGTTTTCATTGGCTTTTTGAACGTGAGTATGAAATGTGTCTATAATTTGTAATTTTGAGGTAGGATTTATCAGTGTTTTCCTTGACAGTTTGTACTTGTGATTTGCCCCTACTCTGAGGTCATAAATATAGTCTCCTATGTTTTCTGTCTCATTTCCTAATCACTTCATATACATAAATTTTTTTCTAGAATGTTTATTCTACAAATGGAAACTTTTTCATTGTGTTTTTAAATAGGCACGTAGAAGTCCAGGTGTTTGGTGACTACCATGGCAATGCTGTATACTTGTTTGAAAGAGATTGTAGTATACAGAGGAGACATCAGAAGATCATTGAGGAAGCCCCAGGGGTAAGGACCTTGTAAAGACAGCTTCTCTGTAACATAAACCTCAATCGCTCTGATTTTCACATCAGAAATCTGTGAAGTTAGTGTCTGAATAACTGCTTCCCAGTGGTAATATAATGGTAAGGCCCCACTGCAGCATTGAGGATGAGGAGGGAGTTGATATTCTTGGGCTACCATAGAGAGGGCACACAACAGGGCCGTGATTCTTCGGGATGGTATCTAGGAAAATCTACTCTGATCCAAGTACAGACTGTGCCTGACTTATGGTGATTCAACTTAGAACTTTTTTAGTTTACACTGGTGCAAAAGTGATACATACTTAGTAGACATCATACTTCAAATTTTGAATTTTCATCTTTTCCTGGGCTAGTGATAATGTGGTGTGATGCTGTCTTGTGATGCTTGACAGTGGCTGCAAACCACGGCTCCCAGTTAGCCACACTGTCATGAGGGTAAAGGACTAATATACTTAAAATTATTCTTATCCGTGCTAGTTCTTACACTCAGTACTCAGTATTCAACAAATAACATGAGATACTCTACCCTTTATTATAGAGTAATTTTTACTTCAGATGATTCTGCCCGGCTGTAAGCTAATGTGAGCGTTCTGAGCATATTTAAGGTAGACTAGGTTAAGTTATGATGTTTGGTAGGTTACGTGTATTAAATGCATTTTCAACTTCTGATATTTTTAACTTATGATGGGTTTATCCAACATAACCGTACTATAAATTGAGGAAGATCTGTGTCTGACTTACAGTGAGCAACTGCATAATGTTTCCATGTAGATTTTAAATTATATTTAATGGGAACGTTTGAGGAATGGATTGGCCTGGTTCATTGAATGTATTTTTTATGAAGAAGATTCTTTATCTTAACTGCTATTTCAGATGTTCCTAAAATATATTAGTCCTCTAATATATGCCTTAGAGGTTTCTTATAGAGGAGAGAGATTTGCTCCTATTTGGCAACTTTTGCCCCCTTGGAATTAATTGTTTACATTTCTTTGACCCTGCCTCTTGATTGATTTGTTACCTCTTCTTCGATTTGCATTTCTTTTGAGCCTGCTATTGTCCAGAGGCTTCTCTCTTGCCCAAGGTTTTATACATGTTTCCTTTTCAGTAGGTACTTCTAGAAGGTCAGGATCTGAGGTTTCTGTTTAATCAGTTTGTTTAAACAGTCTCACACTGTTTTCAAATTTTTATTTTTGTTGTAGAGTACATTGTATGGTTTGAGGTAAATGTCAATAATAATTTCAATAAAGCTTTTTTTTTTCAAACGATAATAGCTTAAATATATATCTATTTTTAAATGTTGAAACCTTTGCCTACTTTTTAACCTACAGTTCTTTTTGTGAACCTGTCTTATTAACTTGGAATATCAAGGTTTACCATTATTCTAAGATAATTGTTGGGCACGTGGCCCAGATTGCTCTGTCATCTTTAAACAAAATAGAGATCACTCAGAGTTTTCATATTGGTGCATGTAATTTGAAGCAGGAATATAGTCCTGAAAGTAATGTAGATAAGGAGATAAGTAAGTCATTCTGCTGAATAATATCTGCAGTTCATAGAAATTACTCACAGAACCATTAAAGTCTGGTATAGGGACAGTTGACTATGGTATGGGATGTATTTCTTGATGAAATGTATAACATTAGCTATTTATCCTCATTATCGCTTCAATGTTTGATACCTAGAAACGCAATATTGGATCTTAATGGAAATTTCTAGTAGGGCAAAGTACTAATCAAAATTTATTTTAAATATTTTTTTCACAGCCTGGTATTAACTCTGATGTAAGAAAAAAGCTTGGAGAAGCTGCAGTCAGAGCTGCTAAAGCTGTAAATTATGTTGGAGCAGGTATGCTAAGATTACTTTGAATAGAGGAGAAGCAACATTTATGTTCAGAAGGCAAAAGAAACATATAACTTTAAATCATTGGCTTTCAAACTTTTACAAATTATATCCACATTAAGAAATACATTTTGGGGCTCCTGGGTGGCTCAGTCGGTTAAGCATCTGACTTCAGCTCAGGTCATGATATCACCGTTGGCGGGTTCAAGCCCTGCATCAAGCTCTGTGCTGACAGCTCAGAGCTTGGAGCCTACTTCAGATTCTGTGTCCCCCTCTCTCACTGCCCCTCCCTCACTCTCACTCTGTCTCTCTCTGTCTCTTGAAAATAAATAAATGTTAAAAAAAGAAAAAGAAATACAGTTTACATTGAGACCCAGTATATACACATAAGTATTTATGTTTATATACATGTATATTTGAAAAAAAAATTCACTAAACAGTACTTAACCCTAATTATGTGTAATGCTATTTGATATTTTCTATCCTATTTTAAAATAAAATCACTAAAATGATTTCTTTTGCATTTTTTAAAATTAGTAAATAATTTTTTTAGAGCAGTTTTAGTTTCATGGGAAACTTGAGTGAAAAGTACAGAGAGTTCCCATACCCCCATGCCCACACTTGCACGGCCTCCCCAACTATCAACATCCCAGTGATTCATTTGTTACAATGAATAAACCTATAATGACATGTCATTATCATCTAGAATCCATAGTTTACATTAGGGTTCACTCTTGATGATGTACATTCTATGATATTGTTATACATTATACATTTGGAAAAATGTAGAATGACATGTATCCACCATCGTAGTGTCATAGAGTACTTTCAATGCCTCTGGTATCCTCTGTGCTCTGCTTTTTATCCCTCCCTGTCTTTAACTCCTGACAACCTCTGATCTTTCTATTGCCTCCATAGTTCTGCCTTTTCCAGAATATCATATAGATGAAACCATACAGTTTATAGCCTTCTAAGATTGGCTTTTTTTCACTTAGTAATAGGCATTTAAGTTTCCTCCATATCTTTTCATGACTTGGTCATTTCTGTTTAGTGTTGAATCATATCCCATTGTCTGGATATACCACAATTTATCCTGTCACCTACTGAAAGACATCTTGGGTGCTTCTAAGTTTGGCAGTTATAAATAAAATAGTTATAGGGGCGCCTGGGTGGCTCAGTCGGTTGAGCGTCCGACTTCGGCTCAGGTCATGATCTTGCGGTTTGTGAGTTCGAGCCCCGCGTGGGGCTCTGTGCTGCCAGCTCAGAGCTTGGAGCCTCCTTTGGATTCTGTGTCTCCCTCTCTCTCTGCCCCTCCCATGCTCATGCTCTGTCTCTCCCTGTCTCTCAATAATAAATAAACATTAAAAAAAAAAATTAAAAAAAAAAACAGTTATAAAAATCTGTGTGCAGAGTTTTGTGTGGACAGTTTCAATTTATTTAGGTAAATACCAAACAGTTTGGTCAGTGGATCATATGGTAAGAGTATGTGTTTAGTTTTGTAAGAAGCTGCCAGACTTTCTTCCAAAGTGTCTGTACTATTTTGCATTCCCACCAGCAATGTGTGAGAGTTCCTGTTGCTCCACATCTTCACTAGCATTTGGTATTGTCAGTGTTCCATTTAATAGGTGTGTAGTGGTGTCTCATTTTAATTTGTATTTCCCTAATAACATATGATGTGGAACATCTTTTCATATGCTTACTTGCCATCTGTGTTTCTTCTTCACTGAGGTCTGTTCAGGTGTTTTGCCCATTTTTTAAATTGGACTGTTTGTTTTATTATTGAGCTTTAAGATTTCTTTGTATATTTTGGATACCAGTCCTTTATCAGAAGTATCTTTTGCAAGTATTTTCTCTCAGTTGGTGGCTTATCTTCTCATTCTTTTGACATTATCTTTTGCAGAGCGTAAGTTTTTAATTTCAATGAAGCCTGCCTTATCAATTATTTCTTTAATGAATCATGCCTTTGCTGTTGTATCTAAAAAGACATCACTATACTCAAGGTCATCTAGGTTTTCTCCTGCTGCCTTCTAAGAATTTTATGATTTTGTGTTCTAAATTTAGGTCTGTGATCCATTTTAAGTTAATTTTTGTGAAGGGTATATAAGGTCTGTGTCTAGATTCATTTTTTTGCATGTAGCTGTACAGTTGTTCCAGCACCATTTTTGGAAAAGACTATCTTTGCTCCATTGCGTTGCCTTTGCTCTTTTTTTTTTTTTTTTAATTTTTTTAACGTTTATTTTTGAGACAGAGAGACAGAGCATGAATGGGGGAGGGTCAGAGAGAGGGAGACACAGAATCTGAAACAGGATCCAGGCTCTGAGCTGTCAGCACAGAACCCAACGCGGGGCTCAAACTCACGGACCGCGAGATCATGACCTGAGCCGAAGTCAGCCGCCTAACCGACTGAGCCACCCAGGCGCCCCGCCTTTGCTCTTTTGTCAAAGATCAATTGACTAGGGGCGCTGTCAAAGATCAATTGACACGCTCGAACTCCGTGAGTTCGAGCCCCGCGTCAGGCTCTGTGCTGACAGCTCAGAGCCTGGAGCCTGTTTCAGATTCTGTGTCTCCCTCTCTCTGACCCTCCCCCATTCATGCTCTGTCTCTCTGTCTCAAAAATAAATAAACGTTAAAAAAAAAAAAAAAGATCAATTATTTATATAGGTTTATTTCTAGGCTATGTGTTCTGTTTCACTGATCTATTTATTTGTTCTTTCCCTAGTACTTCATTGTTTTGAATACTGTAGCTTTATAGTAAGTCTTGAACTCAGATAGTGTCAGTCCTCCAACTTTGTTATTCTCCCTCAATATTGAATTGGCTATTCTGGGTTTTTTCTCCATATAAAACACTAGAATCAATTTTTTGATATCCACAAAATAACTTCCTGGGGTTTTGATTGAGATTGTGTTGTCTCTATAGAACAAGTTGGGAGAACTGACATCTTGATGATGCTGAGTCTTCTTATCAATGAACATGGAATATTTTTCCATTTTGTTCTTTCTTGACTTCTTTCATCAGAATTTTGTAGTTTCCTCATATAGATCTAGTACATATTTTGTTAGATTTATACCTATTTCATTTTGGGAGTGCCTGTGTAAATGATACTGTGTTTTTAATTTCAAATTCTATTTGTTCTTCATATATAGGAAAACAATTGACTTTTATATATTAACCTTGTATCTTGTAACCTTGATATGATCACTTATTAGTTTGAGGCATTTTTTGGTCAGTTCTTTTGGATTTTCTACATAGATAAGCCATCTGTAATGAGACAGTTTCATCTTTTCCTTCACAATCTGTATACCCTTTATTTCCTTTTCTTGTTTTGCATTAGCTAGGACTTACAGTATGATGCTGAAAAGGAATGGTGAGAGTGGGCATCCTTCCCTTATTTCTGATCTTAGTGGGAAAGCTGGTTTCTCACCATTGAATATAATGTTAGCTGTAAGTTTTTGTAAATCTTCTTTATCAAATTGAGGAAGTTCCTCTCTATTCCTAGTTTGTCAAGAGTTTTTATTATAATTAGGTATTGGATTTCATCAAATGCTTTTCTGCATCTATTGATATAATCTTGTGGTTCTTCTTTAGCTTAGTGATATGATGGATTACCTTGATTGATTTTCAAATGTTGGACCAGCCTTGCATTCCTGGGATAAATCCCACTTGGTCGTTGTACATACTTATTTTTACACATTGTTAGATTTTATTTGCTAATATTTTGTTAAGGATTACTGCATCCACATTTATAAGAGATTTGATTTGTAGTTTTTTTGTAATCTTTCTCTGGTTTTGTTATTAAGGTAATATTGTCCTCATAAAATGAGTTAGGAAGTACTCTGTCTTCTGTCTTTTGGAAGAGATCATAGAGAATTGGTATAAATTCTACCTTCAGTGCTTGGTAGAACTCATCAGTGAGCCAATCTGGGCCTATTTTGGAGGTTTTGGAGGTTATTAATGATTATTTCAACTTCCTTAGTAGATATAGGCCTATTCAGATTGTTTCAGAGTGATTTTTTTTCCTTGTGTGACTTTTGGCAGATTGTGTCTTGGAAAGAATTGGTCTATTTCATCTAAGTTATCAAATTTATGGGCATAAAGTTGTTCATAATACACATTTAATATCCTATTAATTATTAATAGGATTATTAATTTATTATTATTAACAAGACCTATATTGATTTGCTTTCTTTCATTTACAATATTAATAATTTGTCTCTTCTTTTTTTCTTAAATAATTTGGCTAGAGACTTGTGTATTTTATTGATCTGGTTTTATTGGTTTTCTCTATAGATTTTCTATTTTGAATTTCATATATTTCTACTCTATTATTTCTTTTCTTCTGCTTACTTTGGAATTAATTTGCTGTTCTTTTTCTAGTTTTCTATAATGGAAGC
Source organism: Panthera pardus (assembly GCF_024362965.1). NCBI lineage: Eukaryota > Metazoa > Chordata > Mammalia > Carnivora > Felidae > Panthera > Panthera pardus. The sequence continues at coordinate 83,322,631 of NW_026526721.1, forward strand.
TTAATTTTGATCTTTCTTCTCTTCAAATATATGGATTCAGTGCTACAAATTTCCCTCTAAGCACCGCTTTCAATGCAGCCCACAAATTTTAAAGTTATATTTCTATTTTTATGTAGTTTTAATATTTTTAAATTTCACTTGGGATTTCTTCTTGACCCATGTGGTACTTTGTAATATGTTATTTAATCTGCAAGTATTTAAGAATTTTTTTCCAGCTGTCTTTCTATTACTGATTTCTAGTTCAATTGATTTTTAGTTTAATTGTGGTCTTGACAGCAAACATTGTATGATACCTTTTCTTTTAAATTTGTTAAGGTCTTTTCTATGGCCCTGAATGTGGTCTGTCTTGGTGAATGTTCCATGTGAGTTTGAGAATGTGTAATCTGCTCTTGTTGGATAAAGTAGTCTATAGACATCAATTGTATCTAGTTGATTGGTGGTACTATTAAGTTCAACTATGTCCTTACTTCTCTGCCTGCTAGATTGTCCATTTCTGATAGAGGACTGTTAAAATCTCCAACTGTATCGGTAGACTCATCTGTTTGCAGTTCTCAGTTTTTTTGACACTCTGTTCTTAGGTGCATACACGTTAAGGCTGTTTCTTTTTGGAGTATTGACCCTGTGTCACTTTCCTTCTCTCTAAAGAACTTCTTTTAACATTTCTTGCAAGGTAGATCCACTGCCAATAAATTCTCCCAATTTTTGTTTATTTGGAACAATCTTTATTTCTCCACAAGAAATAACTGTAACTCCACAAGATACAGAATACTAGGTTGATGATTTTTTTCACTCAACACTTTGAATAACTTACTTCACTGTTCTTGCTTGCCTGGTTTCTGAAGTCATATGTAATTCTTACCCTTTCTTCTTTATAGGTAAGGTGTCCCCCCTCCCGCCCCCAGCTTCTTTCAGGATTCATTCATTCATTCGTTCATTCATTTTTATTTTCTGTACTTTGAAAATGATATGCCTAGGTGTTTGAAAATGATATGCCTAGGTGTAGGGGGTTTTTGACATTTATCCTGCTTGGTGTTCTCTGACCTTCCAGGCATGTGATTCAGTGTCTTGACATTAATGGGGAAATTATCAGTCATTATTGCTACAAATACTGTTTCTGGTCTTTTCTTTTTTGTTTTTCTGGTATTCCCGTTATGCATACGTTACACCTTTTCTAGTTGCCCACAGTTCTTGGATATTCTGTTTGGGGTTTTTTTTGTCTGTTTGTTTGTTTTTCAGTCTTTTTTGTCTTTGCTTTTAGTTTTGGAAGTTTCTGTTGTCATATCCTCAAGCTCAGAAATTCTTTCCTTGGCTGTGTCCAGTCTACCGATGAGCCCATCAGAGGCATTCTTCATTTCTATTACAGTGTTTTGATTTCTAGCGTTTCTTTTCAATTCTTTCTTTGAATTTCCGTGCTTCTGCTTATGTTATCCATGTGTTCTTGCAAGTGTCCACTTTTTCCATTAAAGCTCTTAGTGTATTAATTAGCATGTTTTTAAGTTCTTGGTCTGATTATTCCAACATTTCTGTCATTTCTGAGTCTTGTTCTGATGCTTTTTCAATCTCTTTAAACTGTGTTCTTTTGCCTCTTAGTATGCCTTGTGATTTTTCTTGATAGCCAGACCTGATGTATCAGGTAAAAAGAACTGCAGAAAAGAGGGCATTAGTCATATGGTGGTTAGGTGTGGGGAAGGGGAAGTGTTCTGTAGTCTTGTGATTAGGTCTGAGTGTTTTGGTGAACTTCATCAGTGCTTCTCAGTGTGTTTTTTGTGTACTTGTTTTGATTTACTCACTTCTGTGGGACAAGATGGCTGGAACTGTGTATTTCCCTCCCTCCAGTTACGTTAATTAGGCTCTGATGACACTGCCATAGTTTAGGGTCTAGTAACATAATTTCTCTTACGGACGAATCTTGTCCAGGACAGAATTCCGGTGTACTTCATACGGTTCCTTTTCCCCTTCCACTGCTAGAAGCTCAAGGGAGTTTTTCTCTAGTATTCACTGTGAGGACCTGGTAGAACTCCTGCAGGTAAAACTCACAGAAGTTTGGCGGGGCCAGGGGTCGGGGGGGGGGGGGGGACTGTCCTTGGAGTTTGTAACCCTCAGAGTTGTCCACACTGAGTGTCCAGCAAATCGTCAATCACAGTCCAGTTTTTCCTCCTCTGGTACTTGTTCCTGCAGAAGTTTTGTTTGTGGGTTTCTGCTTCAGTAAGTTGAGAATCTCTGTATTTGCCTGTCTTTCTCTGTAGGTTGAGGGGCAGTGGTTTGCCCTGTGATCTCACGTCTCTGATGGATCTGAGACACATTGTTGATTTTTCAGTTTATTTGGCTTTTTACTTTTGTCGGGTTAGAATGGTGACTTCTCAGCTTCTTCTGGGCCAGAAACTGGAAGACTTCGCTAAATCTTTGCAAGCCACTAATCAGTTATGACCCACAATTTGAAAAAGTCTTAAATTATATGGAACTAACTTTCAGCTAAGTGAAAAAAACTCAAACACAAAACACTACACACTATACGATTTCATTTATATGACATTCTAGAAAAGAACTATGATAGAAAACAGGCCAGTGATTGCTTGGAGCCAACATCCTGGAGAAGGGACTGACTGCAAAGGGGAACAAGGGAACATTTTGGATGATGGAAATGTTTTGCATTTTCATGGTGGTGGTAGATATATGACAGTATTCAAGTGCTGAAACCCAGCATACTGTCCTACACTTTAAAAAGTTAAATTTTATTATATGAAATTATGCCTTAATAAAGTTGGGGAAGATATAGCTTTAGTTGCTAAATAATCTTCCAGTGCGTCACCAGCGAAAGGACTTTTTTTTTTTTTTAATTTTTTTTTAATGTTAATTTATTCTTGAGGGAGAGACAGAGTGTGAACGGGGCAGAGAGAGGGTGAGATACAGAGTTCAAAGCAGGCTCCAGGCTTCAGGCTCCAAGCTGTCAGCATAGAGCCCCATGTGGGGCTTGAACCTACCACCAGCTGTGAGATCATGACCTAAGCTGAAGTCAGACACTTAACTGACTGAGCCACCCAGGCGCCCCCCAGCAAAAGGAGTTGTTTTTTGTTTTTGTTTTTTAATGTTTATTTATTTTTGAGAGAGAGAGACAGAGTACTAGCAGGGAAAGGGTAGAGAGAGAGACACACACACAGAATCCAAAGCAGGCTCCGGGCTCTGAGCTGTCAGCACAGAGCCCGATGTGGGGCTTGAACTCACGGATGGCCGCTGGCAGGATCATGACCTGAGCCAAAGTTGGCCGCTTAACCAACTGAGCCACCCAGGCGCCCCAGCAAAAGGACTCTTAAAGGAAACCTCCAAAGCTTACAGTCTGGTGGAAATAATGTTATATTTTTTCTACTGGGGGAGAGTGAGATGGGATGTTTCAGTGTGAAGTTCCAGGGGTCTTGGTGCACCGAAGCCATAACACATGGTCCAACCATGTTCTCATTACTGCGACAGTTGAGACTATTCATAGCTTGAGCTACCATTTGCTCAAAACCCCAGACATACTTTTCTATTGCTAGATTTCGTGTGGTTCCCTATTTTTGATTAAGAATCATTTGCTGCTGCAAAATGTAAGATAATTTTCTTCACGAAATGCAAAATTTTAACATTGAATAAAGGTAACAATAAAAGTTGGTGTAATACATCACGGAAGGTTTTGATTTCTACTTATTATATGCTGTTGAAATGTGACTGTTGTGTTTTATCTTTTAGGAACTGTGGAGTTTATTATGGACTCCAAGCACAATTTCTACTTCATGGAGATGAATACAAGGCTGCAAGTGGAACACCCTGTTACTGAGATGATCACAGGAACTGACTTGGTGGAGTGGCAGCTTAGGGTGGGGACGTTTTTTCTGTTAAAGATCAATCTTGAGAATATGTTACCTGCTGGCCTTCTGAAAGAAGGTGTCCTTTTGGATAGGGGTTCAATTCTTGTAGTTGTCACGAGGACAGGAAAATGGGATATTACAGATGATACTTCATTTGTTGCTGTGACATTATTGTCACTTTATGGACTCATATTTCTAACCTGTCACTTCCTATCATTTCTCCTTAGGCAAGGCGCAGGTGAGCTGTTGCCCCTGAGGCTTCCTTGTGACCGCAGTATCTCAATACCAAAGCCTTGTGCTCTGCTTGAGGCCACATTATTCAGGGCCAGGCACTTGATTTTAGAGGCAGGATAGATGCTAGCCACTGTGAAATGAGCTAAGGAAGAGTTGGGAATGAAGAGCCAAAGTAACAGTCTAGACCAACACAGTGAGCCACATGCAATTGCTGACTTGTACACCATTGTTGGCCTATGGTGGGATAAGTATATCCCATTCAGAATAAGTGTTTAGAAATTTTTATAGCGTTTTTGCCATTGCTATGTTATTTATGTCTACTGTATGTTACCAAAATATAAGTCTGTAATTGTTCCTTTGTTATAAATAGTTTGAGAAGCCCTGGCTTTAACTAGAGTTCCACAAAGCATATTCCTTCAATTGTGAATAATAACTTAGTCTGTTTTTCTCTTATTATTGAAAACAATTGATTTCACAGCTTTTTTAATACAAAAAAAATGTTTAAGAAGTGTAAATATTTCTGATCTCTGTAGAATTCTTAGTTCTTTATATATTCTGAATCTAAATTTTTTTTTGCATGTTGTGATGTTAATGTCTTGATTATTTTCATAATTTGGTCTTTTCAGAACTTCTGTGGGCAATAATATGATGTTATTTTTTTTGGTTCATTGGGGATGATTGGTGATTTTAATTGAACCATAAGATTCTTTTGGGCCTCTGTAGCCTCCAGGGCTAATGAAAACCAGGCACATCAGACTAGTAAGTGTTAGTAAGTAACAGGAAAATTGTGGATTTAGAAAGTTTTGGAAAGAGTGCTTATGTTTCCAGAATTCAAGGAAAGGGGGATTTTTTTTTTTTTTTTTTTTTTATGAAGCAGTAACCAAGAGAGTCCAGAATTTTGAAATCATGATGGATAAAATGTTTCCAGGGAATAAGGGAAAAGAAAGCTTTTGGATATAAGGAGAACTAGTGGACTTTTATTTCTGCATCTCAAGAAATTGTAAGAGGCTCTTCAAAGAGGCTCTTTAAAAAGGGAAGTAGGCTTTTCTTATCTGGGGAGGGATTCTAGAACTTAAGTATACCACTGGACCTCATTTATAATGCTCAAGGTACTTTGGAGTCTGGCTTCCAGGAAGAGGTAACACAAGGAGTCTCGCCACTTATTGAGTCAAGACTTCAAGCTCCAGGACCAGCCCCCTTGGACCAGGACCTCCCTAGAATAAGGCTACAGTGATGTGAGCGTCCAGGCTGCAGATGCAATTGGCTAGCCATGTTCAGGGGGAGCTGGAAAAGTATCCAAGGTCCAGGAGTTCCAAAGAGTCAAAGTCTAAGCCTGAGAGAACTCCCATGGCACAGATGTCCAAGTATGCAGAGGCATGGTTAGGGTCTATCTCTTCTGAGCTCAGACAGAAGCCAACTTGAGAGGAAAATAGATAGGCAAAGACAAGCCAGACTGAAATGGGGCTATATAGTCAGAAATAAGATTACATCTTGAAATATGGACACATGGTTATTCTTTTCTTTGTATGTGTATGTATGTGTGTATATACATATACATACATACACACATATATATACATACACCTATATATACATTATATAATGTATATATAATATATATTGTGTGTATATATATGTATACACACACACACACATTTTTTTTTTTTTTCAACATTTTTTATTTATTTTTGGGACAGAGAGAGACCGAGCATGAACGGGGGAGGGGCAGAGAGAGAGGGAGACACAGAATCGGAAACAGGCTCCAGGCTCCGAGCCATCAGCCCAGAGCCTGACGCGGGGCTCGAACTCACGGACCGCGAGATCGTGACCTGGCTGAAGTCGGACGCTTAACCGACTGCGCCACCCAGGCGCCCCACACACACATTATTTTAGAGAGAGAGGGCATGCACACAAGCAGAGGAGAGGGGCAGAGGGAGAGAGAGAATCCCAAGAAGGCTCCATGCTCAGCACAGAGTCCAACCCAGAGCTTGATCCCACAACCCTGGGATTGTGGCCTGAGCCAAAATCAAGAGTCTGATGCCCAACTGACTGAGCCACCCACTCGCCCTCCTTGTTTATATTAAGACAAATGGAATTCTTTATTAAAATATTAAAAAGTAATTCACTATAAAGGATATGAATGAAATGACAATAGCTAACACTTATGTAATGCTTACTATATGTACTTTTCTCTGAGGCATCAAGAGGTTAAGAAACTTGCCCAGAATATGAGTATGCCCAGAACAGAGTTAAGTATAGAGAAAGAATCTGAACCCAGGCAGTATGGCTGCAGAGTGTGGTTCAAAACACCATGCAGTAAAGACATTCAATTTAGTCCATTTTCCTTTCATTCTTAACTGCTGTGGTTCCCGATTTACCTTATCTACAGATTTAAAGAGGTGAAACCTTTGCCTCTTTTTCAAGCTTACCTGTTTAGTTCCAAGTGGTGCTAAATTACTTAGTTTTTTTCCCCTATATCTTTTGCTTTCTTGGTTTGTCCTTTTCTCATGTTGGAGGAAAACTTAAGGAGGGAGTAAAGAGAGAGAGTGACAGCATGTCTTCCAATAGCCTTTCCAAATGATACTAGTTGAAGAGAGAGAGTCATTGTACTGGTATGTAATAGTCAAAATAATACAATTGTAGTAGTGATAAACAATAATGATCATCCTGTTTATAATCTGGTATCATACAATATATGTTAATATAACAAAATTGAAAAACCATTATGTTCCCCTTTCTGTCTTGCTTTATCACTCTCTTGGTGATGAAGAAGACAAAGATGGGGGTGCCTGGCTGTCTCAATTGGTAGAGCATGTGACTCTTAATCTTGGGGTTGTGAGTTTGAGCCCCACATTGGGTATACTTAAATAAATACACTTAAAAAAAAAAAAGATTCAAAGATGAAAAATGCCACACTTTAGCCATAACTGTGAGTGTAGTCCTAAACACCAACTAATAATTAACTATTAAAAAAAAAAAAAAAAAAGATTTGTTTGGTAACTGAGCGCTAAAGTTTTAAATGGAAACTGAGACTATCTTGCCAGTAAGAAATTTTAGTTGTGATTACATTGAAGAAACACAGATTTTTATATTTATGATTTAGTTGTCAGTTCTCCTGCTTTCTCTATTTAAAAACTCTAGAAATCCATTGTAATTAATATATTATTTCCAAACTGCATGTGTTTTTAACCTCTTTTTGCTTTTGCCCAGAACTTGGGTAGGTGGATAAAATTAGTTTGTATTTGGCTTCATTATAAAGCCCTAATATACATTTTCCATAGAAAAAGGCAAGACCATCAACTTCCCAAGTCTCATAGGTGCCATAAGGTGGATTTTCACAGAAGCATATACTCTTCTTTTATCAGATTGCAGCAGGAGAGAAGATTCCTTTGAGCCAAGAAGAAATAACCCTGCAGGGCCATGCCTTTGAAGCTAGAATATATGCAGAAGATCCTGACAATAACTTCATGCCTGGGGCTGGGCCTTTAGTGCATCTCTCCACCCCTCAGGCAGACCTTTGCACCAGGATTGAAACTGGAGTGCGCCAAGGTAAAGTGAAATAAAACAAAAAGTCTCCGTCTTTTTTTAAGTGCATGATTATTTGTGGACAGCCTCTTTTCCCTGTGTCTTGTGGAAATGCTTTGTATGTTTCAGCATAAAGGATTTAATTTATTTCTCATTAATCTTTATTTATCTTTCTGGAATAGTTATTTTTAAAGAATAACTAGTGTTTTTAAACAATACACCCTTTTTTAAAATGTAGCAGTACTTGTTCATACCTAAATAACAAATTTTGTGTGTACTGTTTTATATTTTTACTCTGCCTACTTCTAAAAGTGATTAAAGGTCACCGATACCTGCTATGCCCAACACCCTCCAGCCTCCAAGGGACTTGATATCAAGCTGAAGGATTAATATATCAACTTAGTGTAAGCTAAACAATAATAAGAGAAATAAAGAAAAGTGAAAAAAATAGTAACAGTGCAAGAGCTCTCACAGTTCGGCATATGATTAATAACAATGATCATAACAATTATTTAGCATTTACTATGTACTATGGACAGTGTTCTAGGTGACTTTTTTATGCAGGCTCCTTTAACCATGAGAACTACCCTGTGAGTAGGTGTTCTTAGCACCCCCATCTTCCAGATGAGGAAACTAAGGCACAGAGAAGTTAAGTGACTTGCCCAAGGTCACTCTTGGAGCCAAGATTCAGACCCAGTCTTTCTGGCTCCAGAGTCCATGCTCTGAGTTACTACTACCTTGACTTTAATTGCCAGAGAAGTTTTGCAGATGGTGAATGATGAAAAGCAATTCTCAAGATTAGATGTTATATTAGGCTAGTATAGCCAGGAGCCAGGACACATTCCTAAGAGGAAGTCTGGAGTAGATTTTTGTAGGCAGATTAAAGAGCACACAGAAAAGTGAAGAAAGGAGAACTTAGCTAAAGATGTGTTTGAAGAATTGTAAGAAAATAATGTGGCTGGAGAAAAGTGTTCAGGATGGTGAATAGTTGGAGATGCAGGTAGAGATACAGGTTGAGAGCAAATCACACAGGGTCTTGAAAGCCAAAATGAGGAATTAGGACTTCTCGATGACAAATTGGCAGAATTTTGAGAGCTCTGGCTAAACCGCAGCAATATTTGATATTAAGTTTTTTTTAACTTAACAGCAGAACATTTTAGAGAGGAAAAAGAACAGTTGCAATAGAAAAGAAAGAATCTGTGGGGCAAGCAAAACTTGCAGTGCAATGTAATAAAGGTATTCCAAGAATAACAGGTGTAATTCTGAGAAGGACTCCCAGATTTACATCTTAGCGCTGGGAGGATAATCCATTCCAAGAAATTTACCCAACCTTTCTCAACTGCGTTCCCCGAGCCCCTTGTGGATTCATTGGGCCCTTTTCTTATTATATCATTTTACAGTAACCTTTTACTCCTTGTCTAGTTTTCCCATTATATTGTAAGTTTCTTAAGGGAGAGACTGTGTCTTCCATGTTATCTTGCTCAAGCCTGGGCCTAGAAGGTGTTCAATATGTGTTGGTGAGTCCTGGGCTGGGTAGGTGGGTGGATGATGGATAAGGGAGTGTAATCTAACCCCTTGATTTTATAGATGATGCCCCTGGAGTTCAGAGGGGTCAAATGACCTGCCCAAAATCACACAGTGGTCCTAGAACAGTATTGTTGATAACACACCACATCCTTTTGACCTGAACCATTTCTAACCAGTGAGATGTGCCTGGTTCAGATTTTTTTTTTTTTTTTTATTGTTCCAACCAGCAGCTTGGTTGGCACAAGCTCGCTTACAACTGGGTCTTCGTGTGCATGGCCCTGAACTTACAGGGCTGCCTGGTTCAGATTCTTGTTCTCTAAGACTCTGTCATAGCAGTGATGGGTGCTATTTGTTTATCAGTTCTGCCAGGTATGGCACTTGGCCTTTTTACTGTCGATCCTCCTAAGAACCCTACAGTATAGTTGGATTGTTATCTGTATTTTTCTCATGAGGAGACTGAGGGGTGGAGGGAGGGGGATGCTAAGGGCAGAAGGGATTGTGACAGGAGAAGGTAGAGGCAGTTTGCGCTGGCTTCCAAAATGAGAAGGGAAAACAAGGTTCAGAGGAAGAGAGGATGGGGACAGCCAGCCTGTGTGATATTGGATCACTATTTTAGGTGCTCTTGGATAGCCATAATCTCCTTAGACTTGTGGTGAGTTTTTAAAGCCCTGTGAGCCTCATTTCCTCGTGAATGAAACCGTGGTAACGACTACCATGCAAGAGCTCCTGAGGATTAGGTATGAAGTGAACGTTAAAGCCGCAGCAGAATGTCTTGCATGTCATATTTTATCATGTTAAGTTTGGACTTAGAGTAGCTACTGTGGTTTTTCAATTTCAGGAGATGAAGTTTCAGTGCATTATGACCCCATGATTGCGAAATTGGTTGTGTGGGCAGCAGATCGCCAGGCGGCCTTAACGAAACTGAGGTACAGCCTTCGTCAGTACAACGTGAGTGACCTGGGGCCATGTTAGGGACCTTATGATCTGTGTATCTCCACCGCCAAGTATGTCTGTCACGATTGGTCAGCCTTTGTCCCTGTCAGCTTCTTTCCACCAATGCATCAGGAACAAAATGATTTCACATTCCCATGGGTCAAAATAGAGTTTAAGGACTTCTTGATTCAGCTAGAAAAGAAAAATTGCAGGACTAAAACTATTAATGTCAGTGTTATACTTCACTGAAATCTGATATGAAACTCATATTCATCCTGTAGATAAGACCAAATACACAAGTGTGGCCTACAGTCTGGTATTATTTTCTCCAAAGGAAAATAATTATGTTCAGTTTTACCCATTTGACAGAATTTGTTGCTTTTCTGTAGCACATGAATTTCCTTGGTGCAGTAAGCCCCAGACCACACTGATGTAGCTTCATAAAAGGATTTCATATTAACCTGTGATATCCAGATTGTTATATGTCATTAATTTGATCTAACCTCTGATCTCTGTGTCTCCAACCACACTGGTCTCCTTGCCATTCCCTAGACATACCCAGCATGGAGCCATGTGTTCCTGTTCTCTCTTCCGGAATGTTCTTTCCCTACATGATCACAAAACTCCCTTCTCAGCATCCTCAGCTCCTGTTCACCTCAGAGGTCTTCCCAGGCTGCCCAATTTTTTTTTTTAATTGAAGTATAGTTGATACACAATGTTATACTAGTTTTAAGTGTATAGCATAGTGATTCAGTTCTGTACCTTACACAGTGCTCACCACGTTAAGTGTAGTTACCATCTGTCACCAAAGGTATTCCAATATTATTGACTGTATTGCTTATACTGTACTTTTCATCCCTGTGCCTTACTTATTTTATAGTGAGAAGTCTGTACCTCCTAATCCCATTCACCTATTTACCTTCTCCCTTCACAACCTTCCCCTCTGGCAACTACCAGGTCCCTGTTTATGAGTTCGTTTCTGTTGTTAGTTTGTTTTGTGGTTTAGATTCCACAATATAAGTGAAATCATATGGTATTTGTCTTTGTCTCACTTGTTTCACTTAGTATAATACCCTCTGAGTCCATCCATGTTGTTACAAATGGCAAGATTTCATTCTTTTTTTTTTTTTTTTTTTTTTTTTAAGTTTATTTATTTTGAATGAGACAGAGAGAGCACAAGCAGGGGAGGGGCAGAGAGAGGGAGAAAGAGAATCCCAAGCAGGCTCTGCACTGTTAGTGCAGATTCTGACTTGGGGCTTGAGCCCATGAGGCTGCAAGATCATGATCTGAGCCAAAACCAAGAGTCAATGCTTAACCAACTTAGCCACCCAGGTGCCCCAAAGATTTCATTCTTTATTTTGGCTGGGTAATATTCCATCATGTGTATACACCACATCTTTATCCTTCATCTGTTGATGGACACTGAGGTTACTTCCATATCTTGACTATTGTAAATAATGCTGCAATAAACATAAGGTTGCATATATCTTTTCTAATTCATGTTTTCATTTTATATGGGCAAATACCCACTAGTGGAGTCACTGGATCATATGATATTTCTGTTTTTAATATGGGGGGAACTTCCATACTGTTTTTCAGTGGCTGTACCCAGCATGTCCTTCCTACCAACAGCACACAAGCGTTCCCTTTTCTCCACGTCCTCACCAACATTTGTTATTTACCGTCTTTTTGATACTAGCCTTTCTGACTTGTGTAAAATGGTATCTCATTGTGGTTTTGATTTGCATTTCCCTGATGATGAGTGATGTTGAGCATCTTTCCATGTGTCAACCATTTGTATGTCTTTGGAAAAAATAAATGTCTTTTCAGGTCCTCTGCCCACTTTTTAATTGGATTATTAGCTTTTTAGGTGTTGAGTTATAGGAGTTCTTTATATATTTTGGATACTAATCCCTTATCATACATATCATTTGCAACTATCTTCTCCCATTCAGTAGGTTACCTTTTCATTGTGTTGATGGTTTCTTTCACTGTGCAAAGGCTTTTTAGTTTGGTATAGTCACAGTAGTTTAATTTTGCTCTTGCTTCCCTTGCCTCAGTAATCATATCCATAAATATGTTGCTAAGGCTGACATCCAAGAGATTACTGCCTATGTTTTCTTTTAGGAGTTTTGTTTTGGGTCTTACAGTTAGGTCTTTAATACATTTTGAGTTTATTTTTGTGTGTGGTGTGAGAAAGTGGTCCGGTTTCATTCTTTTACATGTAGCTATCCTGTTTTCCCAATATCAATTATTGAAAAGATGGTTTTTTGCCTCCTTTGCCATAGATTAGTTAACCATATAAGTGTGGGTTTATTTCCACTTGTTCCACTGATCTTCATTTCTGTTTTTGTTTCAGTCTACCATACTGTTTTTATTACTACAGCTTTGTGGTATAGCTTGAAACCAGGTGATCTTATTTAAAATAGGACCCTTTGCTGTTCTCGTTCCCCTTAACCAGCCTTATTTTTCTTCATATGACCTGATGTCATATTAGATATTTGTTTATAGATATTGTTATCTCTGTGAGGTTTTGTTCTTCATCATGACCCCAGTACCTGGAGCAAGGCCTGGCACCTAAAAGGTGCTCAGTAAATGGCTAGTAAATGAATATATGAATGGACCTAAGGCTCAGATAGCTGGTTTTACCCTTGACCCCATTTATTGGATGGATCTAGGTTCAATGTATACCTTTTTATTTTTATATCAATGTGTAAAATTTGGATTTTAGTGTTGGAAGGAAGCTCCTTTGAGCTCATTTAATGCTGTCCCCTCCTCAGTATAGAAATCCTATGCTCTGTTTTCCTATTTTGTGGGAGTGTTCCGAGCAGCAAGTCTTCAGTATCTTGCAAATAAATCTCATATAAGTTTCTTAACATTTATCACTTACGTAGCCTGAGGCAATTAAATGTCTACACTACCTAACCTACCATCATCTCTTATGTCCTCTTTATCATAAAGAATAAAATGTAGTTTACTACTTTTAAAATGTGTTGTGGGGCACGTGGGTGGCTCAGTTGGTTAAGCGTCTGACTTTGGCTCAGGTTATGATCTCACTGTGAGTTTAAGCCCCACGTCGGGCCCTGTGCTGACAGTTCAGAGCCTGGAGTCTGCTTCAGAATCCGTGTCTCCTTCTTTCTCTGCCCCTCTCCTTCTCTCTCTCTTTCTCTCTCTCAAAAATAAACATACATTAAAAAAATTTTTTTAAATGTATTGTAAAATGTAATTTTAAGTGTTAAGTCCAGATACATAGTGTTGGTGAAGTGAGTTTTTTGTTTTGTTTTGTTTTGTTTTGCTTACGAGTTGTCCTATCGCCATGTGGTACCTTAGTAGGTTTTTCAATTTTCTTAAGAGTTGCCCCTGGTGAAATATCTTTAGTACAAAGAACAGATTTCTATGGCAAATTTCTATGGAAAATGTTTTTTTCCCACTCACTGGGGATATGGGCTTTATTCTCTTCCTAGATTGTCGGACTGCACACCAACATTGACTTCCTTCTTAGCCTGTCTGGCCACCCAGAGTTTGAGGCTGGAAACGTACACACCGATTTCATCCCTCAACACCGCAAAGAACTGTTGCCCAGTCGGAAGGCCACAGCCAAAGAGCTTTTATGCCAGGCAGCTCTGGGTCTCATCCTCAAGGAGAAAGCTATGTCTGATGTTTTCAAAATTCAGTCACAAGGTATGGAATGCTTTTCTCTTTCCTCTGCTTGTCAGGATTTTATAAATAATCATCGGAGGTGCTTTTCTTTCTTTATGACACTTTTGTGTCCCTTTTCTTCTCTCAGTGGTTGACACTGTCCTCTGCTAAGTGATTTTTTAGTATGAAGTAGATTCACGTATCATGGATGCATCCATAAACACTTTTTTAATCCATTAAATGTAACTTAACTAATTGCCTAATAGTGTTGAGCTGGGGCTCTTTTTCAACCAAACGCTGGTCCTTCCTGTACCGTGCTGACCCCTTCCAAAGCTTTTTTAATTCGCTGCTTCTCAAGGGCCTACTTATTGTATCCTTGTACCTACCGCAACTTCCTTGGTCCTGGGGATTGAAGACAGAGCATTGGGGACTCTCATTACCTGTTAATTTATTGTTGAGTTATTTCCTCCTCTCCTTTTCCATTCTGTGATCAAATTTCTGTCTAACTAGAGACCTAGGCACTTCCTCCAATCAGAGGATCTAAACATGGGAAGGAAAATGGCAGAGATTCATCCTGGTTGCCACGCCCACACATCTCTGCTTCAGCTTCCCCACTGAGTTGTTGCCCAACCTCTCCCTAACACCTCAGGAAGCTAGAAATTCATAATGAAAACTCATTAGCTTATTACAGTTTCAGTCAGTTCTCCATTAAAATGTTCTTCCCTCTAAATTGAGCAAAATCTGGGGACACAGGGTGGCTCAGTCAGTTAAGTTTCTGACTCTTGGTTTTGGCGTAGGTCATGATCTCACAGTTCATGGGTTCAAGCCCCGCACTGGGCCCTGCACTGACAGCGCGGAACCTGCCTGGGATTCTCTCTCTCCCTCTCTCTCTGCCCTTCCTGTACTCTCTCTGTCTTTCAAAATAAATAAACTTAAAAAATGAAATAGATTGCTAATCTGAAAGAATGCAAAACATAAAATAAGATAAGATAAGCAAAATCTGAACCCTCCCAAACTTGCTCCAAAATATATACTTTAGGCTAACTCTGAGCTTTGGAGCAAACAGGAAAAAAGAAAAATTAATCCATTTATCTCTTCATTATTTTTAGGATTATTATATTATTATAGGATTTTTTATTAGGATCTTTAATTTCTAGATTCATTCAAGAAAGTTATATTGAGAGTTTAAAATATATAACTACATCTTTAGGAGATGTATGCTCTATTCTCATTCTGTCCTTTTACAATTCTAAATGAAATGCCTCCAAATATGCCCATACAGTGTTGCTAAGCCTGAATATAGCATTGTTACAATCAAGCATCCTCTTACTCTCTCCTTCCTTTTTATAATGTATACTGGCACACCCATGAACTTCAGAATAAATTGCTTCAGTTCAGCTATGCCGTAGCTCCTGGATATTGTCCAACAGACACGCCTGTGGGCAGGACGAGTGACGCACAAAGAGGCTAAGTGAAAGGAAAAGTAGTGAGTGGTGGAGATTTTGGTGACCTGGAACGCATTTGCCCAAGAAGGGGAGACCACTGTGCGGCTTGTGCCCCCAGAGGAAGAGAGCTTGGGCTGCAAATACTCTGATTTTAGCCAAGCTGGAATTTTTCATATAACCTTTTCTGAGATGTAAATTGAAGTATCTAATTTAAATTTAGAGCAATGAGAAGAACAAAGAAGACACATTTGAGCTGCCAGTGTAGGACAGGTGTTTTATGTTTTCTTTTGAAAGGTATGAAGTCAGGCTTGGTGTTTGTAAATTTGTTGTTGAATTTGAATTTTTTTTCTAGATCGGTACTCCCCTTTTGCATCCAGCAGTGGAAGAAGACTGAATACCTGTTACACCAGAAACATAACTCTCAGGGATGGTAAAAAGAGTAAGTAATGTTTTATTAAAAGAGAAATGTGCTTTATAGAAATATATCACTTATCTGGAAAAAAAGGATTCAGCCCAGACATGATCGGTCAATTACATTTTTTAAGCTCCCTAGCCTAACCATTGGAAGGAGTACTAGAATTGATTGGCTCAGGTGGTACATTAGTGCTATTTTTCTTCTTTATACTTTTTCTGTATTTTGTAAATATTTGAAAAATATGTCACACAATATACATAGCAAAATGACTGAAATGAAATATGCCACGATGTTAGTGAGGTTACCATTGGGTAGCAGGATTTAAGGGGATTTCCCTCCCTCCATCCCCACCCCCATCATCCTTCTTTGTTCTCTTTGCTTTGCAGTTTTTCTTCAGCAAGAATGTACTACTTTTAAATAAGAAAAACAATATCCAAAACTACTCCAGTAGGGAGGATTACCCACCACTCAGGCATTGTTTCAGGTGGAAGAGGGTTACTAAGAAGCTATGATTTATTAAGTACCTGATCACATGTAAATTTTTATCTTCACTATAATTTAATTAAGGGGGAATCCCTATCATACCCATGTATGGCTGATGAAACAGGCAGAGAAGGTGAAGGAACTTACTCAAGGCTAGTGAGATTGACATCCAGCCTTTCTGACCTTGACCCCTGTGCTATTTTTACTTTTCCAGTGGAAAATTGATTTTTGACTGCAAACTAATTTGAGTAGGCTGAGGGTGGGACTGATTTATTGTAATTGAAGCCAGGAGAGGCTAACATCTAAAATTTTAAATTTTTTATAAATTTGTGGCTGGAACAACGTACCAGAGGGATCAGAATCCCATGATAGCAGCATCCCTTCTGCTGCTGGACAGTTTGCATAGGAAACGGGATGGGTGCAGAGTCAGAGCCGAGAGAGCTAGTTAACCTTGAATGTGAGGTGTCATTAAACTGTGAATGCTCCATTATAAAAATGTACCCAGCAGGTAGAACAGAATCTTCTTGCCGCTCATGGGAACCCCCTCCCCCCACCCCCAGACAAAGTAGAATCTTCTTTATCTCAACTCTGTGTAGACATGCACTCAGTTTTTAGCAAATCCCCTTTTCATCTAAGTTGATTGGATTAAAGCTCAAGATATTTTTTCATCATGAACCTACATGGGCATTACTTTACATGCACTGAGTACATGGAAAGAAAGTTTGCAAACATCCACTAGTATCTACTAATACCCATTTTATACTAGTGTGTTTATTCATTTCATCCTAAAAACCAAGCCCTACAAAATCTGGGATTATCTTACTCTAGACTCCTATATACTGAATGTAAGTATCAGCAGCAGTAAAGTTTCATTGACCTCTTCAACCTAAATTAAACAGAAAATCATACTTGTGATTAAACTTCAGATGAGCCAACTGTGTTATTTGGTATGGATCTTCACTGAAGCACTTAGCAGTGTTTTGAACTATGCTGCATTTCTTGGAAATTTTTAAATTTTTAAATTAAAAAACAAATACATTATTGAAAACCAACATGATCGCTGTTCACTACATCCTTTTGGTAGTTATTTTTCAACGATAACCCAGGCCTGAATGTAATAGTTTTCAGAAATGTTCTGGTGGGTCTCTAATAAATGCTAATTAACAGTAACCATGATTGAATAAGTGAGTACACCAAACAGGAAGTCTTAAGAAGTCAGAAGCATTTATGAATCTAAAGTAGAACTAATTCTTAATGATCTCAGTGAGTATTATCAAGTATTTTAAATATTTAAGGCTTGAAAAATATTCTTACTTGGTTGCTAGTGGCCATGCTTCACAGAATCCTGCCCTACCCTCAGTAGTAACAGTAATAGCTAAGATTTATTGAGCTTTTGGTATATGCCAGCTATTAAGTTCTTTCCATGGATTATTTAATTTCCATTTTCAGAACAAGCCAATGAAATTGGTGTTGTTATTAGTGTCAACTTTATAAATGGGGAACCAAAGTTTAGAGAGATTAATAATTTTCTTAAAATCATAACAAAAGTAATTGATGGAACAGAATTCAAACCCATACCCCAGGGTATATGCACTTATCTAACACTGCACCATGCTAAACTTCCATACCTTATTAAATACATTAAGAGGATAGGATACCTGATTGGTTCAGTGAGTAGAGCATGTGACTTGATCTTGGGGTCATGAGTTCAAGCCTCATGTTGGGCATAGAGCTGACTTGAAATTAATTAATTAATTTAAAAAATAGGTAAGAGGATGTTTAAGGTTCTCTTGTGGAGGTCTAGAGATAACTAAGGGAGGGAGGAATAAGGTCAGTTGCCCTATAATATATGAAAGAATTTATTCTCTTTGATGTAATTGTAAATGGGGTTGTTTTCTTTATTTACCTTTCTGCTATTTTATTATTAGTAAATAGAAATGCAGTAGGGGGTGCCTGGGTGGCTCAGTCGGTTAAGCCACCGACTGTTGATTTGGCTCAAGTCATGATCTCACAGTTCATGAGTTTGAGCCCCTCATCGAGCTCCGTGCTGACAGCAGGGAGCCTGATTGGGATTCTCTCTCTGCCCCTCCCCTGCTTATGTGCTCACTCTCTCTCTCATTCTCTGTCTCTCAAAATAAATAAATAAAACTTAAAAAAAATTCAGACTTTTGTGTGTTGATTTTGTATCTTGCAACTTTCTGAATTTACTTATTAGATCTAATAGTTTTTTGGGAGAGTTTTTAGGATTTTCGATATATGGTATCATATTATCTGCAAATAATGGCAGTGTTACTTCTTCCTTATCAGTTGAATACCTTTTATTTATTTTTTTGTCTGATTGCTGTGGCTAGGACTTCCAGTACTGTATTGAATAAAAGTGGTGAGAGTGGACATCCTTGTCTTATTCCTGACCTTAGGGGGCAAACTTTCAGCTTTTTATCATTGAGTATGATATTAGCTGTGGGTTATCGATAGATGAATAGATAAAGAAGATGTGGTATATATACACAATGAAATATTACTCAGCCATAAGAATGAAAATCTTGTCATTTGTGATAACATAGATGGACCTAAATGGTATTATACTAAGTGAAATAAGCCAGGGAAAGACAAATACCATGTGATTTCACTTATATGTGGAATCTAAAAAACAAAGCAAGTGAATAAACAAATAACAAAGAGAGAAACAGACTCATAAATATAGAGAACAAACTAGTGGTTGCCAAAAGAGGTGGGGCGAATGAAATGGTGGGGAGGATTAAGAGGTACAAACTTCCAGTTATAAAACAAGTAAGTCATAGGAGTGAAAAGTACATGATAGGGAATATGGTCAATAATACTGTGATACACTTATCATGGTAAGCATTTCATAATGGATATCATTGCTGAATCACTATGTTGTATATGCAAAACTAATTTAATATTATATGTCAATTATAATTCAAATTTTTTTAAATGTTCTTAAAAAGACTTTTCCTGGCAATGTGTTTACTGTGATTCTATTGGCATTCATGTCAGCTAAATACTTTTCATATTTCATAAATCAAAAAAAAAACCTAATCTGGTGTAAGTGGATGCATTTTCTCTTAAGAAGGAATGAAAGATATTGACAAGACATAGGGTGGAGAAGTTTCATTTACTTATATGTTCATTACAAAGTTTCTGAAAAAATAGATGTTCTGAGTAATGTGAAGAAGAGAAAAAAAAGATGTGTTTGTCCCTACTTTTCTTCCTTAAGGAATTTACCATCTGGCAAAGGAGAAGTGAGTATGTTGGGAAGACAGATGGTGCAGTGGTTCATAATGCAGACCCTTGAGTTAGACTGTTATGGGTTTGAATTCTGGCTCCTCTGTTGTCTGTGACCCTTGGGCAAGTGACACACTCTCTCTAAGCATCAAGTGTCCTCACCCATAAATGGGAATGGTAGTGGTAATTACTTCCTTGGGTTGTTGTGGATATTAAATGAGACAACACATCAAAAGCTCATTGTATGTCACATAGCAAGTGGTCAATAAACATTAGTTGCCGTCATTATCATCATCATCATTAAACTTGCTACTATTGAAAGACAAAGTGGATATGTATGTCACATGTTAATTAAAAAAAGGTTGGAAAAATAAATTTTTAAAAGTTGGTTGCAGAACAGTATGTATAAGAATATGTTATTTTTATAAAAGAAAAATACTAGTTTGCATTTTAAAAAACTTGAAGGGGCTCACATGTTAAAGAGTTCAATAGTAGTTCTATCTGGGCAATAGAGAGGACTTTCACATTTTGCTTGATGTACTTCAGTATTTGACCTTTGTGAAGTTTTATTTTTGCAATTTTTAAAAAAACGGATAAAGAGAAAAATTATTCCATCATAAAACTGGATGAGGAAAGAATCATAATGGTGTTCTATATGCAGAAGTATGTCTAAATGTTCAGAGAAGAGCAACTTCATTCCACATAGACAGACTTTTCCCAAAGACCACGAATGAGCATGATGTCAACAAGGGGCAAGGTTTCAGTTGGGGTGGCTGGGACTGGTGACACAGTGAAGGGGGAGTGGAGCAAAGAGGCACAGTGGGGCGAAGGCTGGAGGCACATATGGAGAATGTTAATTGGCCCATGTTCCCATTTCGTTGTAATATAGGGCTGTGTAGAAGAAGGGTGGGAAATACGACTGAGTTTAGGGCCTTCAGTACCAGGCCAAGTATTTTGAATATAGAGGAGACATGCTAGGCAGCATCAGCTGGAAGGGCTGAGACAGGAAGCAAAAAGTTCCAAGAAGACCTCAGAGTCAGCCAGGCCTTTGGCCATCAGCCTGAATCAGGGTTGAGTGATGGGAACGAAAGGAAGAAATGAACAGGACAGGTAGGGAAGGATGTGGCAGCTTTGTAGTGGCTATTGCATGTGGAAAGCAAAGGAGAAGGTAAGGATGACAGGTTTTAAATCTGGGTGACCAGGAGAATACTAGTGCCAGTCATGGAGCTCCCAGGGCGAGAGGGAATGCAGGCAGAGTGGGGACATGATTTGATTTATTGGACCTACCATGTTCACTTTAAGGTGCCGATAGAGCATCCAGCTGGGAATGACTAATCAGAGTTCTGGAGAAGGAAGGTCAGGGCTGGAAATAGATGTGAGCTGGCAGCATCAAAATGGTGGTTAAAGTATCAGGAGTCGATGAAGTGACTTTGGTCTGCATTCTCTGCACCACAGAGCTTTTGATTTCCATCTCCTAGGAAAGTCCGTAACCAATTCTGTGTCCACAAAATAATATGAAATATATTGTATGTTATATTTATATGGTCGGTTACAGTTTACACAGCAGTTTCACATTTATTTAATCACTGTTACATTCTCATAGCCATTTAACAGGTCAGAATGGAGCAGAAAATCAGGACTCAGATTTTAAAGGACAGTCAAGATCACAGAGGTGATCACACCACAGATGGCAAATTTGGGTCTTAAATGAGAATTTCTCTCTCCCAATTCATTGCATTTCCTATTTTAACACTTTAACTTTCCTTGTTTAGAGAAAAATATCTAAAATATCCTACAACATTAGAAGAGCTAAAACTCCCTCTTTAAAAAAATTTTAATCTAGTATAGTTAACATAGAGTGTTTTATTAGTTTCAGGTGTACAATATAGTGATCCAGCAATTCCATATATTACCCAGTGCTCATCAAGATAAGTACACTCTTGATCTCCTTCATCTATTTCACCCATCCCCCCATCCACCTCCCCTCTGGTAACCATCAGTTCTCTATAGTTAAGAGTCTGCTAAAAGTCCATTTTTTAAGAAACAAAAGTTTGAAATTCACTTTTATTGGAACTCACCTATAGATTTTTAAAAATCTTGTCAGGGAGTTAAAAGATGTTGGTATCCCTAAAGGCTGGTTATCTTTAGGTTGAAAGAGATTTTTAGAATCCCCGTCTATGATTGTCTTCTAATTTTTCTTCAATTTTCCCCCCTTTTTCATAAAGATGTAGCCATAGCTGTCACATATAACCTCGATGGGTCATATAGCATGCAGGTAAGCCTTACTGGTTTTCTTTGTACAGTTTAGAGCTAATTCTGATCTCTCTCATACAGAGGAGGGTCTTTTTTCACACTCTGGTTTCTCCCAAGCCATTGGACTATAGTTAGGAGAATGTCATGTGTTTTTATTTCAGACCAATTTGGGGAAATTACTACACTTTCTGATTGTTTCCTCAGTTTGTCTGTGGTTCCCCTAAGTATGAAAACCTGTTTTAAAAAGTAGCATTGAATTAGACAGCTAACGAATTCCTGAAGTATGTACATGTATTCACATCTAAAGCAGCCATTCACAAACTTTTTGGTCTCAAAATCCATGGATACCCTTACAAATTACTGAGACTCCTCAAAGAGTTTTTGTTTGTATTAATTACATGTATTAATACTTACCATTTAGAAAATTTAACTGAGCATATTTTTCTTACTGTTATTTTCAATATATATTTTACAAAAGTATACATAATGTAAAATATACCATTTTAAACGTTTTTGAGTGTAAATACCATCACATTGTTGTACAACCACCACCACCTTCTTTTTTCCTCTTGCAAAACTGAAACTCTGTACCCATTTAAACAGTAACACTCCATGTGCCCCCTTCCCCGCCCACCCCACCTCAGCCCCTGGCAAACACCAGTGGGCTCTCTGTGTCTATGAATTCGATTACTTTAAGTACTTCATATAAATGAAATCACTCAACATTTGTCCTTTTGTGATTGGATATTTCACTTAGCATAATGTCTTTAAGGTTCTTCTATGCCATAGTTTATGTCCAAGTTTCCTTCCTTTTTAAAGTGGAATGATACTGCATTGCCTCTGTATATCGCACTTCGTTTATTCGTTCGTCTCTTGATGGAGACTTGGTTGCTTCCACCTTTTGCCTATTATGAATAATGCTTCTGTGTACATGGGGGACACATATATCTTTGAGATCCTATTTTCAATCCTTTGGGACATACACCCACAAACAGAATTGCTGGTTTGTATGTTCATGTTCTATTTTTAATTTTTTGAGGAACTACCATACTGTTTTCTGTAGGGGCTGCACCATTTTACATTCCTACCAACAGTATTGGAGGGTTTCCTTTTCTCCACATCCTCATCAACATTTACTTTCTAGGTTTGTTTTTTTTTTTTTCTTTTTTTAACAGCCATCCTAATGGGTGTGAAATGTTATCTCACTGTGGTTTTGATTTGCATTTCCATAATTAATAATGATGTTGAGCATCTTTTCATATGCTAATTGTCCATATCATCTTTGGAGAAATGTCTATTCATGTCTTTTGCCTTTTTACAATCAGGTTGGTTTTTTGTTGTTGTTGAGTTGTAGGATAAACTGAGAACATTTAAAACCTAAGATTACACAAGCACACGTTCATTAGCTATCAGAGTAATATTATCACATGTCCTGCAGTCTCTAGAAAATCCCACTGTTTGTTCATGAGAGAATGAGAATTTTTTAAAAAGGCAAATACCATTAGTATTATTATGAAGTAGTTTGATATTGTGGACCCCAAGAAGGGTCTTGGGGACCCCAAGAGATCCACAGGTCATAATTTGAGAATCTCTAGTCAAAATGTTTATGATAGCCCTCAATGAAAAGAATCCATTACACTGACAAAATGAAATGCTGAAAGGGTTAAAAAAACAATGTGAGAACTCAACCAAATTCCTATATATTAAAGTACAAAATCAGAGACTAGAATAAATCATTTGTAATATGAGCCAAACGACGTTAAGTCCAACAAAATTGATTGATCAAGGATACTTTGGATCTGCCAATACTATGAGATACCATTTTCTTTCTTTCTTTCTTTTTAAAGCTTATTTATTTTTGAGAGAGAGAGAAACAGAGTGTGAGTGGGCAAGGGGTAGAGAGAGAAGGAGACACAGAATCCAAAGCAGGCTCCAGGCTCTGCACTGTCAACACAGAGCCCGATGCAGGGCTCAAACTCATGAACTGCGAGATCATGACCTGAGCTGAAGTCGGATGCTTAACCGACTGAGCCACCCAGGCGCCCCTGAGATACCAATTTCTTAAACTGAGATTCAGAAAAACTAGGGGGTCAACGTATTTTAGTATATGAGAGTTGTAACTGATACTCGTACCTCTGGTTTGGGGAATGCTTCATATCCCTTGGTAAAGTTAACTCCAGATTGAACTACTACATTTCACAAATTTAGAATGTGCTTGTGTAAATCTTTAAACAAAACTGTTCCCCATCTAACCTTTATGTCCTGAGAATTTCACAAACATTCACATGGCTGTTTTAGTAGGTTACAGAGCACAGTAAAATGTCATATTTAACTTAGGATAGATGAGAAGCAGCATATAAATACTGCACTGTAACCTGTTTCACCTTAGCCTACATCGTATATTTGGAAAGAATAGCCACAGGACTTTCACAGTAACCTCATGGGAATTGAAATGAAAAATAGAGAAGATTTAAATGGATTTCCTGTGTGTGAAGGAATTTTTTTTTCTTGGGTGTGTATGTGAGAAAACATTTTTTAAAACAGAAAGGTTTCATGTCCGTTTGTCAGCTTCCTTGAAAGATCAAGTGTGAAGTCTGTTTCTTGGCACTCTCTCCTCAAGGGCAAAAATTGTGGCTGTCTCCAGCTAGTTAATCTTCTTAACTCATAACTCAAACCCATAAATTTTATCTACATCTTGGGGAGATAAAAGATACACCATCTAATTAGGTGGTTCTGGCCTTTTTCTTTACTGACATTGGCATAGTAAAACCAAATTTGACCTCAGGTACTCAGAAATGAATACTTAACATGTAATATAGTCAACCGAATTGTGATAATTTTACTTAATTTGATTTGTATCTCTATTTCACATTTTTATTGTTATTCTTAAATGAACATTTATCTGTAGCATTATGGCACTATAGATATGTTCTCTGGGTTTTTTTTTTTTTCTTTTAATTATCTTAACTGCTATTTCTATGTAGAGTACTTTGTTTATGAATCTTAGGGGCAAAGTTCCTACAGGGCTTTTTAAAAAAAATATTTCACCTGTTACCTTTTGAAACTGTTAACAGTAAAGAATTGATTCTGATTTTATTAATTCTGTAGGGTTGTTTATTTTTTAAGAATCTTATTTTTCTGTTTTTTGTTGTTATTGTTTTTTCAGATTCAAGATAAAACTTTCCAAGTCCTTGGTGATCTTTGTAATGAGGGAGACTGCACTTACCTGAAATGTTCTGTTAATGGAGTTGCTAGTAAAACTAAGCTAATTATCCTGGAAAACACTATTTACCTATTTTCCATGGTAATGTCCCTTTTTTATAATAACACTGTTGAGGTTTGGGAGAAAATTGCTTGACCGGAGGCATCTCACTAAAAGATTAGAAAGACCTTGCTTCCTTCCATCACTGCCATGACCTTTCCTCTGTGTTTCCTTCTCCACTCTGTTTCTTTGCCACATTTCTGCCTTCCCTAGTTCTTTTGTCCACACATGTTCTCCCTGATAGACACATACCATTTTCTGCCTTTAATTCTGAAACATGCCCTTACATCCTTATTGTCAGAGAGTATCTTACTGCCCATTGGGCAGTCTTCTCTCTGCGATTTGATGCCTGAATACTTTGCCCATCCTCCTGGCACTTGGAATTCTGGGGATTTGGGAGGAGGTGACCGCTGAGAGCGAGTCTATGAACTGGATGTTTCTTGTGGGGATGGGGGCAGTCAGAAGGGGTAGTGTCTTGGCAGTCAAAGGATGGTTGATGATCGAGACAGGCCTGGCATATCTTTGGTCAGGAGCTTATTTCCTGACTCATTGCTCTCACGGGCCTGCTGCCTGATGAGCCCATAGTTTCTGCACGGGCAGAAAAGAAAATGCATTATCAAATACACTGTGTCCTCTTCAGAGTCTTCTCACATTTGAAAAACACCTTACAGATCATAGTCCTTTATATTCCAGTAATTAAACTACTGTATACAGAATCAAGGATGATTTCACTTTACTAGGCATTCCTTTCCATAGTTATTGCCGGAACAATATGGTGGTGGAGACAGTTTGGTGGAGTGGTGATGAGCGGGAGTTCTGGAATGTGAAGCTGCTTTGGTTCAAATCTTGGCTCTACCTCTGAGCAGCTGTGTGACCTATGGCAAGTTAAACTCCCTGGCTTCAGTTCCCCCATCTATAAACAGGAATAATAACAGTACCTCCCTACCTCATAAACTTGTTTTGATGACTCTATATATATATATATATATATATATATATATATATATATATATACACACACATATGTATAAAACTGTTAAGAACAGTTTCTGGCTTAGTCTAAACACTTGATAGTGGAGATGCTACTCAAAATGGCTATCAGATAGTGGCTATTTTTTAGCAACAGTTACGTACATTAATTCCTTTAATCCTGTTGTGAGGCATGATGCCAATACTCCTTTATAATGGGAAACCAAGACTAAGAGGAGTTCAGTAATTGCTTAAGGTCACAAAGCTAGATTAGAACCCTGGTATTAAAGATTTAACAAATAGCTTGGAAACAGTCCTGTATCTCAGGGTACAGTGATTTGAAACAGTGATTCAAAACTACAGCGATTTGAACTTGATTTCAGTTCCAGTTTGTTTTCTGTTTACAGGCGGGAAGTACTCAGATTGACATTCCAGTCCCCAAATACTTGTCTTCAATGAGCTCAGATGGAACTCAGGAAGGTGCCTTAGCTCCTATGACGGGTACCATTGAAAAGGTAATCATGTGAATGTATACAGAATGATGTTCAGTAAGGCCCAGTAAATATCTCCATTGAACTTAGTCATATATATTATTTTTCTCTCTCCAATCTCTCTCATTGGGAAGTATCCTCTTGAAGAAAACAAGAGACTGGGACACCCAGCTGGCTTAGTCGGTAGAGCATGTGACTCTTGATCTTGGGGTTGTAAGTTCAAGCTCTGTGTTGGGTATAGAGATTACTTAAAAATAAAATCTTTAGGGGCACCTGGGTGGCTCAGTCTCTTAAGCCTCTGACTCTTGATTTGGGCTCAGGTCATGATCTCATGGTTCATGGGATCAAGCCTGGCATCAGGGTCTGCACTGACAGCATTCAGCCTGCCCGGGATATTCATTCTCTCTCTCTCTCTCTCTCTCTCTCTCTCTCTCTCTCTCTCTCTCTCTCTCTCTTCTCCCCCCCACCTCAAAATAAATAAATAAACATTTTTAAAAAATAAAATAAAATCTCAGGGCTCCTGGGTGGCTCAGTTGGTTAAGCATCTGACTCTTGATTTCACCTCAGGTCATGTCATGAGATCGAGCCCCCGCATCAGGCTCCATGCTGAGTGTGGCCCTCTTCCTCTGCACCTCCCCTGTTCGCTCACTCTATAAAAGCAGGCAGGCAGGCAGGCAGGAAGGAAGGAAAGTCTTAAAACAAGAGACTATGTGATAGATTGATTTTCTATGTTCAGTCTTCAATGAAAATACCCGTTTACCTAATTTATGATACTGTTATTTTTGGAAGTAGAAATTTCCATCAAAGTATAAATAATCTAAATTTGTCTTTTTATGATTAAAATGGAGCATTCACCAAGCATTACCCAAAAGAGCTATTTTTTAATGTCAAATTTAACACAAACAATTTATCATTAAATAACATTTTTTTTCCAATGTACATAACTACATGTGTGTTAAAATAAAATTTGAAAGGCTGGTACTGATGAAGAACAATGAGGTTTGGTGTTGAATGCTGTATATATTCAGAATTAAGATCCATGCTGAAGTAACTTCAAATGGTGGTAGATTAGTAGTCTTTTTTATATATACACTTGAATATAGTAGAGTTCCTTTAAATGCATCCAAGTCATAAAAATTCAACTCTATATTGTTGGTACCCAAAAAGAAGAAGGAGGCAATAACTATTTAAGTAGTGAAAGTGATTGCACCCCCTGTTCCCCTCTGCACATGTTTGTCCCAGAGGGAGTATGAGCTCAAAGACTTTGATCTGCCTTTAACTCACTCAATCTCACTTTCCATGTACATTCCAAAATGTAGGCATCCCTGAACATCTATAGGGGAAAAATGCACATTTTCCCTATAGCCGCCCCCTAGACCATTGATTTCATCAAACACTGTTATAGCATCACCCAGCATTGGGTGATTTGGGGGCTTTCAGAGGTGTTTCTCATTTTTCACAATTTCGGCTCTACACATTGATTGTGGAACCTAATTCCACTGTGTGATGTTTCTAAAAACTCCTTGATAACCATGTTAACTAAGAAGACAGTGAGACCATATGGGATATATGAGTTCACTTATACATGAAAAATGGAAAATAAAGGTTTGGGGTTTTTTTTTCCCCAAGGTTGCCAATAATTTAATTCTTTCACATGAAGACCATCTATACATTTACCACACAGGACACTCAAAACTTGGAGCACTATCCTAGACTACCTATAAAATCTAGAAAACCAGGCATGCCCCACTACCCTGCCCATGACATTTAAGTGCATTGGTTCTTCCCCTGTTGGTGGTATGTCTTGTCTGTACATTTATTAAAACACAAAAGGACCTTGAAATATATAAATCATATTCATCTGATTCAAGGAAAACTAGATGGTTTGGGGTTGGGGAGAAGGAGCTAAGCAGTGCTCCCCACTGACAAGAGGGCCAGCAGTGCAAGATTGATCTGTAGGTCTCTGATTTGCACCTGTACACCTGTCTTTGACAGATAAGACAACCAGACAGACCCATACTTCTACTGTGTACATTTATATACCACCTCTGTGGACCACGAGGGACCTCTGTGTTTAAAAAAATTTTTTTATTGTTTATTTATTTTTGAGAGACAGAGACAGAGCATGAGCGGGGGAGGGGCAGAGAGTGAGGGAGTCACAGAATCCGAAGCAGGCTCCAGACTCCGAGCTGTCAGCACAGAGCCCAATGTGGCACTCAAGCTCACGACCCGCGAGATCATGACCTGAGCCCAAGTCGGATGCTTAACTGACTGAGCCACCCAGGCACCCCGGAACCTCTGTGTTTTTAAATATTAACCTGTCACTCTTAATCTCTAGGTATTTGTGAAAGTCGGAGACAAAGTAAAAGCTGGAGATTCTCTAATGGTTATGATTGCCATGAAAATGGAGGTAATGAAATCATAAGTTCACTTTCCAATTAAACTTAGGGAACTATCAGATCTAATTGTTCTTTTGCCTTACTTTGTAAGCTAATACCCATTTTAAATATTAAGAGCCATGGATTGATGAAACATTAACTGCAGGAAACAAAACTAAAACCATCCTCCCCTTAAATATATTTTCATTTTAATTTGGTGAAACTGCACCTGTCAGTTCTGATGCTAAAATCAAAGAAATTGTCAATTCCTTAAATTCAGGCAGTTAGCCAGTTGACTGTTAACCGTTGGTATTTTCTAAGGCCAAACTTAGGATGCCAAGCATCAGTATCAAAGTGAAAACCTCAAACTAGAGTAGCTATTTTAGGTCTTTAGAAATTGTAGGCCAATAGTTCTCAGCCGGACCACATGTTACGGTCATCTGAGGGGGAGAGCTTTGAAAAACTACTTCCCCAGACTGGTTGAATTGGGATCTCCTGGAGTGGGGCCCAAGGATCGTCAGTTTTTAACAGCTTCCCGGGTGAGACTCTACTGTGAAACTTGTTGAGAATTACCAGCTAGACTAGAGCTTCCCGATTAGCGACCTTGCAGGTGTTACAGGTACGTCAAAGTAGTGACTCCTCACAACTGCAAAGCACACCATAAAAATGTTATTTCCTTCGGGTGCCATGCTTGAGAAACCTCAAAACAATTGGCTTTATTTTTCACTTTCGTCTCTGTTGCCTTACTGTGTGCTCAGTCTTCATTAGTATTACAGCCACGGTCGTGTCTTGTGTCCCTGCAGCTTACCATAAAGGCCCCAAAGGACGGCACAATCAAGAAAGTGTTCTACAAAGAAGGTTCTCAGGCCAGCAGACATGCTCCTTTAATCGAGTTTGAGGAAGAGGAATCGGACAAAAGAGAAGCAGAATAAATGCCATCAAAGAAATGTCCAATTAAGCAGTATCTTAAATATAGTATCTGTACACCAAAAAGAGAAAGTGCCTTCCTGCTTTTCTCGGAGTCTAATAAACATCAGTTTTACTAAATGATTGTACAATTAGGCTAATATTTGAGAATCATGTACTTGGGTCACAAACACAATAAATTATCTATTTCATACTAATAAATTGAATTATATTTTTTTATTGGAAGCTAATATAGTTTGTTTCTGCCTCAAATTGTATATACTGTAGTGTCTTTTAGGAAGGTGGGCAGCAACTTGATCAAAAGAGAATGATTGGAAGAGAAAAAGTTGTTTAATTATCTCCCATTTACAATCATGATGAAAATGGACGTGTTTGAGAGACGGATGCAAATCTGAAAATATGATTGAGTTGAAAGTAATTTTTCTGGGGCACCTGACTGGCTCGTTTGGAGGAGTGCGCAACTCTTGATCTCCTGGTTGTGTTCAAGCCCCATACTGGGCGTAGAGGTTGCTTACATAAATAAAACCTAAGGGGTGTCTGGGTGGTGCAGTCAGTTAAGCGTCTGACTCTTGATCTCGGCTCGGGTCATAATCTTGTGGTTTGTAGGTTCTGTGCTGATGGCATGGAACCTGCTTAGGATTCTGTCTCTCCTCTCTACCCTTCCCCCATTTGTGCGTGCACTCTCCCCCTCTCTCTTTCAAAATAAATAAACTTTAAAAAAATTAAAAATAAATAAATAGGGGCGCCTGGGTGGCTCAGTCAGTTAAGTGTCCGACTTCAGCTCAGGTCATGATCTCACGGTCCGTGAGTTCGAGCCCCGCGTTGGGCTCTGGGCTGATGGCTCAGAGCCTGGAGCCTGCTTCGGATTCTGTGTCTCCCTCTCTCTCTGCCCCTCCCCCATTCGTGCTCTGTCTCTCTCTGTCTCAAAAATAAATAAACGTTAAAAATAAATAAATAAATAAATAAAACCTAAAAAAAAGTTATGTGGGAAAACATCAAACCCAAAATTGATCTATCTCCTGGCTGCCAAGAAAGCAATTCCATTGTCAAGAGAGTGGTGAGGAAGTCCCAAATACTAAAATTGGAAATGTGGAGTTCTCAAATCTGATTACACATCCTAGTTAGAACGTCTATTTTTCCAACAAGGCAGGATGAAACTCAGTATCCTAAGATGTGGGTGGGGGTGAAGACCGATGTCAAGTGACTGGTGCAGAAAATAGGTATTTTAGGGGTTGGGGTGAGAGAGCTCTGTGGGCAGGTGTAATCAAGGCAGACCTCATAGAGGAAGGAGAACCCAGAGCAAGAGTGGGGAGGGGGAACTTATAGACTAGAAATGAAGAAGCAAGGCTTCACTATTGAACATGAGTAAGGTGTGTTCTATATCCAAGAACAGATCTGCCCAACAGGAGTGGGAGGTCCTTGGGAGGCTATATGAGAAAACGTGTGGCATTTAGGTTGGGGCCAGACTAACTGGCATGGAGGAGTAGGTTTGGATTTTATCTTGCAAGGGGCAGTTATATTGAATTATTTTTTAGCAAGGAAAATTTGATTGGGAGAAAATTTGGCTAGTAGAGCCCCTTTGAGAAACTTCGACATTATTTCACAAGGTTGAACATCTGCATACCCTATGACCTGACTTCTAGAAATGCACAGATGCACTTGTGCACCAAGAATGTTCATGGCCACATTACCCATAACACTGGAAGCAATCCCAGTTGGTTGGCAGGAGAAGGGCTAAGTAACCCTGGTATGCCACACAGTGGAATACTATGTAACAACAAAATAAACAGGGTAAGAATATCCACAGGGATGAATCTTGGAATCATAAAGTTAAAGACAGGGTATTTAAAGTATTAGGTATTGGGCCAGGGGTTGAGATGGGTGAGGTGTATAGAGGTGGATGCCAGCGACCGCTAGTGTTCTTGTAGGGCTGATGGTTGGTTATATTTATCAAACAATTATGCTTCGTATCTAACATGTTACATAGGAACGTTTTATAATTCAAATAGTATTTTTAAAAATTTCATCTGGCAGCAATATGCCAGTGGATGGAGGAAGAGAAGAATAGAGCCTGGAACACCCATTGGGAAGAAGTTCCTGCAGGTATTTTAGCATGGGGTAAAAAAGGAGAAGGCCATCTCAACCAGCGCTTTTTGAAAGCGATATTTTTCGCAGCAGAGGCTACAAAACTAAAACAAACAAAACTCTAAAAGCGGGAAAAGCAAAGGCGCTCTGGTAGAAATTTGGGGTTGCTATTTGCCCCCTTTCATCTCTTCCAGTGGAATAAGATCAAGCTCTCGGTTTCCTTGTTACCTCGCTGTGTTGGTCAGAGGTAATAATGTTCATGGAAGGAATTTAAAGCCAGTTGTACCCACATGCTGGTGAAATTCACCGCCTCCTGCGGTGCTGTGTGGACAGAGTTCCTTTGCACCTGACTGCCTCTGTTCCTCCTAAAGACAGAGCGGGTACCACCATACACACCAGAGCGTCTGGAAACCAAGATGGTAAGAAACGTTTTTTTTGCCCTTGCCCTAATTAATGGGAAACAGGATCCAGCTGTGTAGAATGCACCATAATTCATAGCATGATACACCTGTGCACTAGGTGCCACGGGGGCCAGGTGGGCGGCATCATAAATTCTACTTTGGGTTGGGAAGCTGAGGGAGAGGCAGTGACATTTGAACGGGGCTTTGGAGTACAGCCATTTGCCAGCGGAGAAAGAAGGTAAGATAAGGCCATTGCAGGGAGAGGGACTAGCAAGGGCTAATAATAACAGTAAGGCATGGAAGTGCGCTCAGTGTTCAGGGCACAGAGCGATCCGGCTTGGGCTGGAGCACCGGGGTGCGGCAGGCAGGGGCTGGGGAAGTGGCTGCCCAGCAGGGAAAGGACTTTATTCTGGAGGCAGCTGGAGCCCTGGAGATTTTCAAACAGGCATGTTTTTCAAAGCTGTTTCTGTCCACAGTCTGAAGTACAGATTGGTGAGAGGAGAGACACTAGAGACAGGGAGTCCAAAACAGGCACCAGATATGGATGCCTGAGCTGGACGGGCCAGGTGGAGAAGACAGAGCTTGGTACACATCTCCAGGACTTAAGAGTAGCTTTTCTTTTGGATAACCTCCATTTGTAAGCATGGGTCAAAACCAGAGGTGTATGACTGGAAGACAGCAGTTGGCTACTTTATCTCCGACAGTAGCATTCTGGACGCGTTGTGTTCGGGTCTAGGACAAGGAAGAAAACAACAAAAGTTAAGAGCCCTGATGGCTGCTTTTTAATTGCTGGCGAGGCCACGTAGCATTGTAGTCTAGACAGCCTTGGAAGTTAAAATTCTTGCATTCAGACCCTCCTCTCGCCGCCGCTCGCTGTAGTGTCTCTGGCAAAGTCATTTACACTCCCTGAGCTTCATCTGTCAAGGTGGGTGGCAGTGCTACCTCACCGGGTTGTTTTGGAGATTAAATGAGAAAATGTAGAGGTGGCCTTCAGCACTGTGCCTAGAACATCATTTACACACAACTGATAGTATTAATTTTTAATTGCTGTTACTGCTCCAGAGCAATTAAGGAACTGCTCTAAATCCAGCTCAGCTGGTTATCCTTGTCAGCAAAATTCCCGGGTCCTGGGGTGGTGAAAACCTCTACCTGGACACGCATCACTCCGTCCCCCCCCCGGCTCTGGTCTGCTCCAGTGTCACCCAGGCACCTGTCAACCACAGGCAGACTATGGTGCCATCTGAGGAAGCCTCCATGGTCCCCTCCCTCTGCGACAGTGGGACTCCAGGCTGGCATGTCCTAGAGCCTGCATGTTAATGGGACAGCAGCACGCCCAGAAGCAGCATGTTTCCTGCACAAAGGACGGGCTGGACTAACTCCATCTTTTACATACGTTGTGACACGTGTGTGTAGATGGCACGGGGGTGGGGGGGGTGGGGGCGAGGGCCTACGTTGTCTGGTTTCAGCCTCTGTGTGAGTGGGTGTCACCACTTCCGTAGGGTGGCCGAGTAGGGAGGTCTCTTCCTTGGCTGAACTCACTGTTTTTCCTCCACGACTGTCTTCTCTTCTCACCCTTGCACGCTTGCCGTTCTTAACCTTCAAATAGTTCTCTTAGGAATATTAAAAGTTGAAATGTACATCTATGTTCTGTGTACACGTGACACTTGTGGTTAAAATATTTACAGTGTTGATAGTAATACCTTGCACTTCTGTTGCACCTTTCATCAGGGGATCTCCAAAAGCACTCCTAGATATTCACACCAAGCTTCAAGACACCCGGAAAGAGGAAAATGTGATTTAAACTGTGTGGTGAGAGGGAAGGAGATGGATGTCCCCAAATGCTTTCCTCCAAGCCCAGAGCAGGGAGCCTTGGGTCATTAGTGCCTTCCTGCTAATGACACACTGCTCCCTGAGGGCTGGCCCCAGGGAGCTGCAGCCTTGGGGTAGCCGTTCTACTCCACCAGACTCTAAGTACAGGGCATCCCAGGAGGCTCAGCCACGCTCCACAGCTCTCAAAGTCGCAGCCTTTGCCTATCCGACTAAGAACAGTCTTGCCTATCTGCCCCCATCCCCCATGAAGAGCCCTAGGTTCCTTCTGGACCAGGGAGTGCCTGGATCATTAGCAGATCCTAGCTGATACCAATGATTACCCTGTCGCCCTGACATTTGTCTCCCACGTGCTGGATGATGGGAATCAGAATGCCCTGTGCCTCTAACTGGCTCAGACTCCTACAGCGAGTTGCAAGTGCAGTGTGAACATTCTCCCCTTAAACCTCCCAAGTCACAGCCTTGGTGTAACTCCCTCCCTCCTAAGATGGCTAACATCATTCTTTGTACATACCACCCCTCATTAGCTTTGTGCTGAACCCTTCATTTAGATTAGAAATAATTCTCCAAATCCACCACCTCCTCACCAAAAACAAAAACAAAAACACTAACAACAGCAACAAAAGATAACTTGGGACTTCTCTCTCTTCTCGGTTATTGTTACTCCTTTATCATTACTACCTATGTCATCAGGCATGGTGGTTTTTCCCCCATTACTGAAAGCAGGTGTCATGCTAATCACAATTCAGACCGGCATCCCACCTAACTCTGTTCTCCTATTGACCATCTGGCCCCACTTAGAGCTTCCATTTTTGATGTGTCATTCTAAGTTGTCTACCCCATCCACAATGAGTAACACTTGCCCTCAACCTTCCTTACTCCTCTGTAGCCAGACCCACCACACACCCTAACCCTGGAGTCATTCCACATTAATACAATACATCAAGCAATTATTGAAGATCTATATGCAAGACGGGTCATAGGTCTTTAGTTCCTTGGCCATGTAAGTGCCATTAGTCTCTTCTCAGATAAGTATTAATGTTTGAATAGGTAATACATGCCCATGGTTCAAACCCTAAAAATGTATTTTAAAAGGTATACAGGGAAAATCTCCCTCCTATCCACAGCCCCCACACCCCTGGCAACCTTGAGCCGCTATTAATTGTTCTTTGTGTATCCTTCCAGTGTTTCTCCATGCACTCAAAACCAAATACAACTCTGTGGTCTAATTTCCTACCTTCTACAGTAAAGATCAAATTCTGCACTTTGCTTTTGTTATTTAACCATGTGTCTTAGAGATGCTTCCATAACAATATACAGGGAGTTTCCTTAGTCTGTTTCAGAGCTACACGGTTTTTCCATTTGTTCCATTTGTCCCACTAAATGGACATGACTTATTCAACCAGACGTTTACTGGTGGATATCTAGATTGTTTTCAAAGCCTTGCTATGACCAAAAAGTACAGTGAATAACCAGACAATATTTCATTTTGTGCATACACAATTATATCTGTTAGGATAAATTCCTAGAAGTAAATTGCTTGGTCAGAGACTAATAATGAATTATTTAAAAATTAAGCTAAAAAACATTTGAAGGTATTGTTATGGTGCCCGCAATAACAACTCACATTTATAAGGCATTTTATGATGTGCTGATATTTTATCACCAAGGGAGGAATCACCTATATTATCCTCATAGCAATTTGAGGGAGCTGAGATTGTGAGAATAATTTGCACACAATCATACTTCGCACACCTGTTGGGACCAAAACTGAAACCAGGGCTTTTCATTCCCAAATCCTCTGCTTTCTTGTATAACGCTACCTCCTGAAGTAGCAAGGCAGAGGGAAAGGCAACTTTACTCATCCAAACTTGTATTCCCCTCTTCACATTTTCTGAGAATGTTCCCTCCTTGGCCAAATATCTCCTCGTTCTTTCAGATCTTCACCTGGAGAATTTAATGGTACCGTGGCCCCCATGTTTGACCAGAGAGTCACAGGTGTGCTACTTGCCAAGCCATCCTACTAGAAAATTCAGTGCAACTTCCGGTGGAGTTAGAACCTTGGAGATAAAAACCGTTCTTTCAGAATGGGGGTTAACATTCAAACACCCTCCAGACAAGCTGATCTTCTGGTGGTCTCCTTTCCAGAACAAGATCATTCTCTTGAAACCTTAAGAGAAATACCATAGCTCAACATCAGTGAGGAATTTAATTTCCCGGATGAAACGGTGGGAGTGGGGCGTAGACGGACAGGGGGGCAGGCAATGTGGTCTAACTTTCAGAGATTTGTACTTCACAAAAAGACTTCGGACATCTCTGGTATTTGGGAAAACTTATTTAGCAGGTAGATTCAGTGATCATTTATGTCTTTTAAGCAGAAGGGTAAAATTTTGCCTTTCTTGTGGACAATTGTGGAGACAGATTAAGAGAAAAGATAGGACTCCTGAAGGCCAATATTTCATTACAAAAACTGAAAGAATTTGTTAATTTCAAACAATTTCCAGGGGCACCTGGGTGGCTCAGTCAGTTAAGCATCTGACTCTTGATTTTGGCTCAGGTCATGATCTAACAGTTTGTTTTTAAACCCTACATTAGGCTCTGCACTGACAGCACAGAGCCTGCTTGGGATTCATTCTCTCTCTCTCTCTCTCTCTCTCTCTCTCTCTCTCTCGCTCTCGCGCTCTCTCTCTCTCTCTCTCCCCCCTCTCTCCCCCTCTTTTGCTTGTGTGTGCACACTCACTTTCTCTCTCTCTCTCAAAAGAAATAAAGAAACTTTAAAAAATAAAGACAATTTCCACAGAGAACAATCCTGTGCTGCAGGATTGAGTGGGGGATGGGCAAAATGGGGTGAAGGGAGTGGGAGATCCAAGTTTCCAGTTATAGGATAAGTGAGTCACAGCGATCAAACACACAGCATAAGAAATACAGTCAATGATATTGTAACAGTATTGTATAATGACAGATGGTAGCTACACTTGTGAGCATAACATAACACCTGAAGTCGTCCAGTCACTACGCCCTACACCTGAAACTAATGTGTGTCAACTAAAATTTTGTTAAAAGCAATTTTCTCACCAACTCTGCTTTACAGATTTTATTATATTGTCTGAAGACTTTTATTTGCTAATGTAATTCTTTCAAAAAATCTGATTTACTTGAATGTACAAAAAAGTTAAAAACGATACAGTAGAATCTACATAAGAAAACTTTATGGGCAAAAGAATTTGCCCCTTCTTCAATCAGAATAACATACACACATGCCCAGAAATTTCATTTTGTTTAAGTGGTTTGATTTCTCAGAGATCAAACAGCTCTAAGAAGAACACACAGAAAAATATATCAACACCTTAATGATGAGTTCTTGATTCACAGTGAAAGGTGTACCTGTGAGTCAAATCAGAATACTCAGATTGATTTGACTGCTGTGTTTCTCCTGGTGTGAAAAGCACAGGGAAGCCACATTATAATGACAAGTGTTCTTGATAGGCAGGGACCCAGATGAAAGGAATTTGGTGCATTTTATACGATCTAACAATTTGATGCATCTCTCCCCACAAAAGAAATGCATACCAGCGGCTAAAGAGTCTCAAACAGTTGAAATCATGCTACCAGTTTTCTCTTCTGGGATTTCCTACTTTTCTACGTTTCTCTTGGTCACCCCCATTTTACTAACGTGTTCTTTCTTTAGATTTATTAAGTCACCATTGACCTATTCATCCTAAGCTTTCCTAATGATAGGAATCACCTGGAGTACTTAACAAAAATAGATCTCTGAATAAGAATTTCTAAGAGAAAGGTCTGGTGTTCTGTATATTTAACAAACATCCACGTGATTTTTCCCAGGAGTGTTTTTGAACAGCTCAGTGTATCTCCAAATGTAACCTTCTGGGGTGCCTGGGTGGCTCAGTGGGTTGAGCATCTGACCTTAGTTCAGGCTCAGGTCATGATCCCACACAGTCTGTGAGTTGGAGCTCTGCATCAGGCTTGCTGCTCTCAGAGCATAGCCCACTTGGGGTCTTGTGACCCCCTCTCTCTCTGTCCCTCACTCTCTCTCTCTCTCTGTCTCTCTCTCTCTCTGTCTCTCTGTCTCTCTCTCTCTCTGTCTCTCTCTCTCTCTCTCTCTCTCAAAAATAAATAAAACATTTTCAACAATGTAATGTTCCTACAAACCACCTGCTCCTGATTCCATTGGTCTGGAAAGGGTCTGAGATTCTCCATTCCTAACAAGCTCCCAGGCCTCTAGCCAGGGGACAGACAGCATTTTGACTAACAGGTGGCAATGGTTCTCAAAAAGCGTTCCTGCACCAGCAGCCTGGGCAAAACCTCAGAACTTCTTAGAAATGCAAATTCCCAGCCCCACTCCACCTACACCTAATGAATCAGAAAAGCTGGGATGGGACCCAGAAATCTGTTTTAACAAGGTCTCCAGGTGAGATTTTGATGCATCCTCAAATTCAAGAACCACAGATCTATAGTTATGTTTAGCTGCTTCTCACTGCTTCTGATTGGGAAGTTATTTCATTTGAGATGAACCTTTGCACATTTCTGATTTTATTCATGTTGTATATCGTTAGTTTAACTCCATTTGGGGGATACCTTATTAGCACCTTTATAAAGTGCTGAGGAAATATTGGTACCAGAAACTCATCTTGGAGTATCTTGGGGGAACCTACTCCTTGTTACCTTTAAATTTAATTTGTATTAATGCAAGGTAATAGTTAGATCAGGGTTCACAAACGCCTCCAGGGACCACGCACTCAGAATATTTTTTTTAATTTTTTTTAACGTTTATTTATTTTTGAGACAGAGAGAGACAGAGCATGAACAGGGGAGGGTCAGAGAGAGGGAGACACAGAATCTGAAACAAGCTCCAGGCTCTGAGCTGTCAGCACAGAGTCCGACGCGGGGCTTGAACGCATGGACCGCGAGATCATGACCTGAGCGAAGTCGGACGCTCAACCAACTGAGCCACCCAGGCGCCCCCAGAATATCTTTTAAGTGAAGCAGCAGGGTTTCAGGGAAGAGGTTGGCTTCAGAAAGAAGCTGTCCCTTGGCTCCACCCAGCCAGTGCCAAAGGGGAATGTGGGCTCAGAGGGCTCATGTCTTCCAATTGCTTAAAAGAAGTCAGAAAGCCAACTTTTCACGTGAAATCTCTTGATTTTTCAGTGTTGGCAAACTATTCAGATTTGTTGTAAATATTCTGTGTGCCTAACAAGCTAGGCTTCTGTTCGTGACTCCACAGTGGAGGGACTAGTTACAAAGGTGATTAATTCACCAGCCTTGCTCCCTCGACTTGTGTTACTGTCTCTCAAGAAGAGGAAGCCAGCTCTGGAGGTCCACTGCTGTGAAACCCAAACCCAAACCATTTACCATGTTCTCATGAAAGGCCAGTCAATTCTTCTAAGTGGCTCCCTCAGAAACATGTGGAACATTTCTAATTGGGAAATGGATGGTGTCACATTGTGTGATCCATCTGGAAGCAAAGAACGTCTAATAGTCAGGATTACTCTGCCTAGGGGCAGATCCAGATTTTGTGAGGCCTGAGGCTTTTACAATTTGGAGGGACCCTATTTCAGAAAAATAGGTGAAGTTATGAATACAAGATTATTTATGAAAGTACAAAGAAATCTTAATCATGTAGGAAATATTTACTTTTGCAAATTTTTGTTAAGTTTATGTATTTTGAGAGACAGTGCAAGTGGGAGAGGGGCAGAGAGAGAGGGAGAATCCCAAGCAGGCTCCACACTGTCAGCACAGAGCCCGACACAGGCTTGAAGCACAGGGCTTGACCTGTGCTTCACATGACCTGTTCACATGACCAATTCACATGACCTGAATTGAAACCAAGAGCCGAACGCTAACCAACTGAGCCACCCAGGTGCCTCTATTTTTGCAAATTTAAAAAGAGCAAATGCCCACTGCCTTGGAAGGGCCTATACATCAGGGGCCTTAGAGCATCCTGAGTGTCCCCACACATCTGCCTCTGTCCCAGTGACCACTGGGTTGCAGGCAGGGGTTAGGATGAGGCTGGCAGTGTTGGCATTCTGGGTGCTGATGTTCTGTTTCTTGACCTGAGTGGGAAGGTGGATACCTTTATTTTACAATCTGTTAGGCTGTTCACTTACATTTCTTATAGTCTTATGTATATTTCATAACTTGAAAAATCATTTGGCCTTTCTACGTCAGCAAAAATACTCATTGGGTAAAGTAGTTCTTCAATAAACATTTGTTGAATGAACAAAAAATTGAATGATTTCAAATCTATACAGCTAATACCTGTCAAGGGCTTAAATGTGTAAGGATCCCTGCTAGGTGCTGTGTTATTAAATACATTATAGTATTTACTATTTAAGTAACAGGAGAGGTAAAATCTAATGAAAGAAATAAAATAGGGGTGCCTGGAAGGCTCAGGGTAGAGCATGTGGTTTTTGATCTTAGGGTGGTGAGTTCAAGCCCTACACTGGGTGTAGATCTTATTTTTAAAAAAAGAAAGAAAATGATTTTATTTTATCATATCTTTAAAAGTTTATTTAAGTAATCTTGACACCCAATGTGGGACTCAAACTCATGACCCTGAGATCAAGTGTTGCACACTCTTTCAATGGAGCCAGCCAGGCACACCTATTTCATCATTTTTCAAAGTTAATCTTATTCCTTTACTATGTAAAAGTTTTGTTTTTTTTTTTAATTTTTTTTTAACATTTATTTATTTTTGAGACAGAGAGAGACAGAGCATGAACGGGGGAGGGGCAGAGAGAGAGAGGGAGACACAGAATCAGAAGCAGGCTCCAGGCTCTGAGCCATCAGCCCAGAGCCCGATGCAGGGCTTGAACTCATGGACCGCAAGATCGTGACCTGAGCTGAAGTCGGACGCTCAACTGACTGAGCCACCCAGGCGCCCCTACTATGTAAAAGTTTTATGTATAAAACTAAAAATATATTATTTTTTATATATAAGCTGAATGCAGACTTTGAAAAGAAAACATCTAAATTTAATGCCATTAACCAAAGTTTTATTATTTACAGCTTTAAGAAGTTTTAATTTATAATTATACAATTTTTAAAGTGTATTTATTTTGAGAGAGGAGAGGGAGAGAGAGAGACCGCGTGCGCTTGAGTGGGGGAGGGGCAGAGATTGCCTCTACAATCATACAATTTTTTAAAGTGTTAGCTAGAGGGAGCAGAAAAACAACATAAATTGGTATTTATCCAACATATTCTAAAGGCCAGATGAATAATATTTTGAAAAACATGTATGGGGTGCCTGGTGGCTCAGTTGGTTAAGCATCTGATTCTCAATTTCAGCTCAGGTCACCATCTCCTGGTTGGTGAGATCGAGCCCTGTGTTAGGCTCCATGCTGCCAGGGCAGAGCCTGCTTGGGATTCCTTGTGTGCTTCTCTCTTAAAAAAAAAAAAAAAAAAAAAATCGTGTATAATTCAACCACACTAACATAACCACTCTTATTATTTTGTTTCCTTTGGTCTTATATTTATAGGTACACTTTTTACATAGTTAAAATTATAGTGTCCATAAAATTTCAACCCTGATTGTTTTTACCTAACACATCTTAAGCATTTTCTATGTCGCTACCTGGTCTTTATAATTATAACTTTAAAAACTGCATAATTATTCCTTAGCTATTCCCAGTAAATGGTTGGAATATAATTTATATAACCATGCTTCTAGTCTTAGACATGCAGATTATTTTTAATTTTTGCTATTATAAAATAATGCAGCTCTTACCATTTTGATGTACATAGCTTTCTTTTTTCATTAGGGTCATATGCCTATGGATACATATCCTTCCATTTTTTTTCCTATAAAGTCCTCTATTTCATTTGTGCACTTTAAAAAGAACCAGAGAAAAGTGAGAGAGGGAAACAGGTGGGGAGATGGTATGAGAGGGAACATCCTGTGCAGAGATATGCAACATTATTTACCTTGATTGAATATAAGACGGAACTTCAATTTTTTGCATTAAAATTCATAGAACACATTTTTCTCCTATCAGAGGTGTTCTATTTCTTTGGTCCCCATGGATATTGTGCCAAAACCAACAGAATGGGTCACTCTCTGAAAATCCATCTCTCAAGTTGTCAGAAATTATGACAGCTAGCAAGAGAGAGTTTAAGTAGCCAATGTTACAGATTTGCAATTGCCTAATTATGCTACATATGACATTTCATTCCAACTTAATTGCAGAAATTGAGCATCTATATTGTTTCTGTATTCTGTAGCAAAAATCTGGACAGGTAATGTGGTAATTTTTTTCTGATTTGTGAATGTAATTACATGAAGAGTCATAAAAAGCTCTTTTATTATACATGTACTTAATTACCTTTTGTGTGAAATCTGGGCGTAAGTCTGGGCAAAACACTCAAAGGCAAGCATAAACAAAACACAGCCCCTCTGCTCAAACAGTTTATAATTTATTAGGAAATCAAGAACATAAACCTGAGTCAATTAACCTTCCAAGTAAAGCTTATGTTCTTAAAAATATGCATAAGACACCCCAGGGAAATATAAATACAAACTGGACACTTGAAGATATTAAGGAATATTGTTAGATTTTTGGATGAGTTAATGGTATTGTATTTTGTTTTTTAGAGATATGGAAATACATACGAATAAAATGTTATAACATCAGAGATTTGCATCAAAATTATGCAGGCCATGGAAATGGATGGGGCATAAATGAGACAAGGCTGGCCTTGAATTGCTAATTGTAGAAGTTGGGTGATGGGTATGTCTGGATAATTTGGTCTACTTGTGTATATATTTGAAAACTTTTGAAATAAATTATTACACCTTACTTAGTTTTCCTTTGCAAAATCAAAATACTAAGTATGACTGGAGCCTCCGTGACCCACCACACACAATAGTAATACTCTCTCCACCTTTCTATCTACCCAGCCAGCCTGACCTTTCATACCCAGGCTCCCATCTGACTAAAATGGCCAACTCTCAGTATCTGCCCTGCATTACTTTGAGGCCCCTACCTGGAAGGGAGATGTTGACAAAGAAGCTTGCTTAGTGAGAAATCGTGCTTATTTGACCTCTGCTTGAACTTGAAAATCTATGTTTATTTGGGAATAAAACAGAAGTGATTCATCTTATGAATTTCCTCAGGGCCAGTGGAATCCTGAATTTCCTTGGATGAGTTTATTCATTCTAAGCTCTAATTGAAACCACAATATGGAAACTGGCTGGCTCTTCTCTTATATATTCTATCTGCTAGAAGCAGCAACATCTGCCAGCATCTCAATTC
Source organism: Panthera pardus (assembly GCF_024362965.1). Classification (NCBI taxonomy): domain Eukaryota; kingdom Metazoa; phylum Chordata; class Mammalia; order Carnivora; family Felidae; genus Panthera; species Panthera pardus. Next base: position 83,365,782 of record NW_026526721.1, read on the forward strand.
CTACTTCCTTGGCATTGGGTTGAATTAATCAATAGACTATATAACTAACACAAAAAAAAAGCCAAATAAAAAATCTTCCAGTAAAGCAAATGGAAAATTACAAAATAAAAGCTTAATTTTCTGTAGTTTTTCAAGTAAGGTAAAAGTGATTCATTTTTCTTTTGATTTGAAATGTTTTGAAGGAAAATTGAAATTGATAGTATAAACCTGGGGTACTCTCAGGAGCCATTTCCTTTGTTTTATTCCCTCTTTGTTGAAACTGTTCTCCCTTAACTCATTGAATTATATCACTGTAATTACCCAAGTCACTGTTATTAAGTAGAAAATCTGATGCCACCATTTTCATAGTCTACAGGATGATCCCATCAACAAGAAAGGAGTACTCCAAAAACCATGAAATACCTGGGAATACATCTAACCAAAGAGGTGAAAAATCTATACACTGAAAACTGTAGAAAGCTTATGAAAGAAATTGAAGAAGACACACAAAAAAATGGAAAAATATTCCATGCTCCTGGATAGGAAGAACAAATATTGTTAAAATGTCAATACTACCCAAAACAATCTACATATTTAATGCAATACTTATCAAAATAACACCAGCATTCTTCACAGAGTTAGAACAAACAATCCTAAAATTTGTATGGAACCAGAAAAGACCCTGAATAGCCAAAGCAATCTTGAAAAAGAAAACCAAAGCAGGAGGCATCACAATCCTGGACTTCAAGCTGTATTACAAAGCTGTAGTCATCAAGACAGTATGGTACTGGAACAAAAACCCTTAGATCAATGGAACCGAACAGAGAACCCAGAAATGGACCCACAAACATATAGCCAACTAATCTTTGACAAAGCAGGAAAGCATATCCAATGGAATAAAGACAGTCTCTTCAGCAAGTGGTGCTGGGAAAACTGGACAGCAACATGCAGAAAAATGAACCTGGACCACTTTCTTACACCAGAGACAAAAATAAACTCAAAATGGATGAAAGACCTAAAAGTAAGACAGGAAGCCATCAAAATCCTCAAGGAGAAAGCAGGCAAAAACCTCTTTGATCTTGGCCACAGCAACTTCTTACTCAACACATCTCTGGAGGCAAGAGAAACAAAAGCAAAAATGAACTATTGGAACTTCATCAAAATAAAAAGTTTCTGCACAGCGAAGGAAACGATCAGCAAAACTAAAAGGCAACCGATGGAATGGGAGAAGATATTTGCAAATGACGTATCAGATAAAGGGTTAGTATCCAAAAATCTATAAAGAACTTATCAAATTCAACACTCAAAAAACAAATAATCCAGTGAAGAAATGGGCAAAAGACATGGACACTTCTCCAAAGAAGACATCCAGGTGGCCAGCCGACACATGAAAAAATGCTCCACATCACTCATCATCAGAGAAATACAAATCAAAACCACAGTGAGCTACCACCTCACACCTGTCAGAATGGCTAACATTAACAACTCAGGCAACAACAGATGTTGGTGAGGATGCGGGGAGAGAGGCTCTCTTTGCCCTGCTGGTGGGAATGCAAACTGGTGCAGCCACTCTGGAAAACAGTATGGAGGTTCCTCAAAAAACTAAAAATAGAACTACCCTACAACCTGGCAATTGCACTACTAGGTATTTATCCAAGGATTACAGGTATGCTGTTTTGAAGGGGCACATGTGCCCAAATGTTTATAGCAGCACTAACAACAATAGCCAAAGTATGGAAAGAGCCCAAATGTCCATCGAAGGATGAATGGATAAAGATGTGGTATATATATACAATGGAGTATTACTCAGCAATCAAAAAGAATGAAATCTTGCCATTTGCAACTATGTGGATAGAACTAGAGGGTATTATGCTAAGCGAAATTAGAGACAAATATCATATGACTTATATGAGGACTTTAAGACACAGAACAGATGAACACAAGAGAAGGGAAGCAAAAATAATATAAAAACAGGGAGGGGAACAAAACATAAGAGACTCTTAAATATGGCAAACAGAGGGTTACTGGAGGGGTTGGGGATGGGGATGGGCTAAATGGGTAAGGGGCATTAATGAATCTACTTCTGAAATCATTGTTGCACTATTTGCTAATTTAGATGTAAATTAAAAAAAGGGAATAAATGCTTAATATTTTGAAGGCTCAGTTTCTAATATCTATTCTAATATAAATATCCAGTTTTATGGTTCTCAACCTCTTTACCCTTTCAGATTCTCCTTATTTTTATTAACAGGGATTTTTGTTTTAAAACATTTTTTTCCCTAACAAATGATGTGTATTTATTAACAAGTCATCAAGTAATTTCTTCAATTTTAAAGTAACCAAAGAACACATATAATTCATAATGAGCTTAGAATAATATATATTACCACCCTGAACTCAAATAGTCCCAGTTAAGATGGAAGAATTGCAACTTGTTAGCAGTAGAAAGCTTTTATTTTTTCTTTCGCCAAGCCATTTCTGTTAGACTTTTTTACATACTGAAAATGGTCTGTGGTCTATATTAACAACCTTTGCAAACTGTAGTTGGGATAATAGCTCTACTCATTATATTATTCGGAGCTCCTATAAAAGAGCCTTGGTAACAAAAAAAAAAAGGGTTTTTTTAAAGATGATTTTCCCCCTTCTCATTGATAGGCATTATTACACATAAAATTCACGAACTAGTGAATAATCTCTTGGGTATACTCTTTCTTATATTCTTTCCTTTCTGTGTTTTCTTGCTGTAAAACCAACATCCCTGGCTCTTTGCTGGAGAGAAGAGGCATCCTAAGGCTGCCATGTGGACATGAGCTCACCAGGCAGGCAGGTGGTAAAACATGTGGTTTATTTTGAAGCTCTTCATCTCCCTACCAACCATCTCTTCTCCCCCTGGAGTTTTCAGTCCAGTTTCAGCTCATTGTTAGGCCAGTAGAAAATACTTTAGGAGACCTAAAAATGTATGACACGTGGTCTCTGCCTTTGAAGGATGCACAGTCTAGTCATTAGTAAAGGGATAATGACGTGGGCAGAAATACCTAAGATGAAAGGCAAAATGAGCCAGGTGCTCTAGGGATTCCAAACAGCCTGCTTGGGCTGCACAGCTGTGTGTGTGTGTGTGTGTGTGTAGGGAGGTGTCACCTCTAGCCATGGGGCTGGGGAATTGATAGAAGAACTGGGTATTGAAAGAAGAGGAGGCCCGTGGAGGGTAAAGCTAGGGAGATGGGGACAAGGGTGTTCCTGACAGAGAAACAGAACCACTAGGAGATCTTGTCTGTCTATGGTTACAGGTAATTAGTCTTCCACAATCGTGTGAGATGGTTAAGCAGTCTCTATGAGCTGTTGTCTCCATGTCCAGTGTTGGAGCTTGAAGTCCATGGTGCATGCAGTCAGGAAGTGATAATGGATGTCAAGTAGGGAGATCGAGAGAAAGCTGGAAACCACAAGGGTGAGAGAATTCCACAAGGACAGACTGAAGTTTGTCTGTTCTTGTGACCTCTGACCTTGGTGTCAAGGCTACTCTATAGAAGCTAGGACCCTGTGTCATAGAGCTGAATGCAAACACCTGGCTCCAGAGTTGGAGGAGCTGAAGGGAGGATCCAGGATCCAGCCTGTAGAAGAGAAGCTACAGGCTTAGTTGCTGCTTCGAGCCGATGAGGTGAATCGGCACACTGTGTGTGTGAGTCACAAAATGACTGCTTCCCTTCTGCCCTCCAAATCTCTGAGAATCTTCCCTATGGCCCACCCTAATAGAAAACAGACAAGAAAGGGAATTCAGGGAAGTATAGGTCAGATACATCACAGGCCATCCATCACAAGTTGTATCCAGAGTATGGAGCTTCTGAAAATTAAAGAATTTGGATAATATCGATAAGAAGTGGCTTTTGAGCCAGAGAAACAAGAGTAAAGCTTAAGGACAATAAAGTGGGGAGCAGGACAGGTTGGAGGGCCTAACTTTAGGAGCTCAGAATGCTGGTGAGTGGTAGCAAGGGGGTTCAGGAAGCTGGAGTAGAAAGGGAAGTGGCAGGGCCATGCCTAGAAATTTTGCTGCTCTGGCCAGTGCACAAAGCTTGCTTTTGTGTGTTTGGGGGAAGACAGCAGATCTACATACAAAGCATTGCCTGCTCTGGACATTGATGTATTTCTTTCTCCTATCCATTTCCTTGAGCCTTAAAAAATTTCAATGCCCTGGGTCAAAGTCCCAAGTTTGTGACCCCAGAAATTTGTGGTCCTGAAAAGAGCATATCAGTGGATATTTGTCATGTTTTATGACACCCAACAATAGCAATTGAAAATCCTTTCTGTATTTGGGGAATTTTCCATATTAAGGATCCTCCTAGAAGCCAGTACATCACTTTCTTAGCTTGCTTTTAACTAAGGAGACTCCAGTTTATAAGAGAACAGGAAGAAGCAGGGGCCAATCACTTTTTTATTACTGAATAGTATTCTGTTATATGGATATACCACATCTTCTTTATCCATTCACCAACTGATAAACATTTGAATAGTTTCCAGTTTTTGTCTATTATGTACAATGCTGCTATAAACATTCTTGTACACGTCTTCTGGATAAACATCTAGTAGTACAGTTCCTGGTTTATATGGTAGCTTTTAGTTTTAAGAAACTGCCAGACTATTTGCCAACAGTTTCTGTTCTATATTTCCATCAGCAATGCATGAGGGATCAGGTTTCTCTGTATGTTCACCCAAACTTGGGAAGGTCCATCTTTTTAATTGCAGCCATTCTTGTGAATGTGTAGGATTATCCTGTGGTTTTAAGTTATATTTACCCAATGACCAATGATGTTGAATTTCCATATAAATTTTAGGATCAGCCAATCAATTTCACAAAGCCTACTGGGATTTTGATGGGGATTGAACTGAATGTATACAACAATTTAGGGGAGATTTGCCATGCTAAAAATATTGAGTCTTTCAATTGATGAACATGGGATAGTTTTCCACTTAATTAGATCTACTTTAATTTCTCTCAGCAATGTTTTATAATTTTCAGTGTACAAATCTTTCACTTCTTTTGTTAAACTTATTCACAAGTATTTTGTTATTTTTTGATCCTATTGTGTTTTAGATTGTTGCTAGTATATAGAAACACAACTGATTTTTAAAGTATTGATCTTGTATCTAGTGCCCTTGCTGAGCTCATTTTTTACTTCTAGCAGTTTTGGGCAGGGGGCAGGGGACTCCTTAGAGTTTTCTATGTATAAGACAATATCATCTGAGAATAAAGAGAGTTTTACTTCTTTTTTCTAATCTGGATACCTTAAAATTTTTTTCTTATCGAACTGGCTACAACCTCAGTTCAAGGTTAATTAGAGATGGCAAGAGCAGCTATCTTTGCCTTGTTCCTGTCTTAGGGAGAAGCATCCAGTCTTTCACCATTAAGTATGATATTAGCACTAGCTTATTTTGTTTTGCTTTTTTTTTTTTGTAGATGCACTTTATCAGGTAAGAAACTTCCCTTATATTCCTAGTTTGTTGAGAATTTTTACTGTGAGTGGATGTTAGGTTTTGTTAAATGCTTTTTTTGCATTTACTGAGATGATTGTGTTCTTGTGTCTTCATCCTATTAATATGGTGTGCTATATTAACTGATTTTCAACTATTAAACCAACACTGCGTTTCTGGGTAAATAATTTTTTCATACATTATTGAATTTGGTTTGCTAATATATTTTAAAAGGCTTTTGCATTTATGTTTTTGCATTTATGTATTAGTCTGTAGTTTTATTTTCTTTGATACCTGTTTTTAGTTTTGAATCAGGAAAATACGGGCCTCATGGAATTGATATATCTGCATTGCTTCTACAGACACATAAATAGAATTTATTGTAATTTTTGCATTTATTTGTTTCTTTTTCCTTCTGAGAAACAAGTTGTATAGGTTATTTTTAAAACAGAAACTAGATCTTACCTACTGGTAAGATTACTAAAACTTAATCAATGTTTCATCTGAGAACCTGTGCGGGGCCCTCTATTCAGACTGTTTATTGCAGACATGGACAGAGACAGATGGCATTCCAGGACCTAAGTACCTCAAAGTCAAATTTCCCAACTGATCACAGACAGAAGAGGAAGTTGCCACCTTATTTTTCTCCCCTGTAGTGTAGAGGGATAGAAAAATGTCTCCTGAATATCCATCGACCATTGTTGTAACTTCTTATCATAGCCCCTTGATATTTGGGGAAGAAATGTGGTAATTTTATATACATAACCAATCAAGCTGGCTCCACTGGTCAGTGTTTCTAGATGCCAGAGCCACAGCAAGTGTCAGAAGAATCTGTGTGTTGATACAGTGATTGGAAGGAACTATCTAGCCAGTGTTTCCCTCATCATGTAACCTTAATATTTGTTGCGATCATGGCTGATTTGGGTTATTTTTCAGTGTTTGAAACATAAAGAACAATCACAGTGTCCTCCTTGAGGGTGCCTTTTGATTAAAGAGGCATCCAAATGTCACAGGGAAGAACTGCTTTTTACCAAACATCACTTTAAATGACTCTCTCCTTAAAACAAACCAGGTCACCTCAGCTTGAGACTCACTGCTATTCATTCTGTAGAAGTCCATTCATATGTTACCTCTTCTAGATTGAGCAACTGCCTACCACAGCATTACATGTGCTGTCTCATTTACTCTCTGCACAGTACTCTGAAGTAGGTATTTTATAGATGAAAATACTAAGAAATATGCCAACATCACCTTTATAATAAATGGTAGAGTCTGGTTGCAGCACAGATCTAGGTAACATGAAGCCCATCCTCTCCTGCTACACACAGCCTCCCCTCTGCCCATAGTCCTGCTGGGCTTCTCAGATGCAGTACTTGCACAACCATCTCAGAGACTCTTTTCCCACCTCCCATAGTTTCCATATCACCTGATTCTGATTTCCTAGGTAGGTGCGCAGGGATGCCGGGACCGTTTGGCTTGTTCTTTGTATTTCTAGTACCTCTTACTGTGGCTGATACGTAGGTGTTCAATGAATGTTGAAATACATGACTGAATGAGAACAATTATACTTCCTAGACTTTTGAAGGAAGCTCAGATTTGAAGCTGGAAGGAAATTAAGGATTTATCTAATCTAAACTCGCCAGTCAGAGGAGTTGAGGCTCCAAGAAGACAGGTGTGATTTGCCCAGTCGTATGGAGATAGACAATTTAGAACACAGTTGTCTTAGGCCGTGACTCTCATATAACCCCGAGGCCTATTTCCAAAGTTTCAAAGCTGATGCCACTCCTCAGTTTGTAACTTCTACAAAAGAAATACAAATGTAAGCAATAATAACAAGGGATCTGAATTTTAAATAACGTAAAGATAATATTGCCGGAAAAAAATTCTGACTGCCATGACTTCATAAAGGACTTAACAATATTCATTACTTCTTTTGAGAAATCATCCAGCTGAAGGCATTAGAAACAAATCTTAGACTCTTCTCAGATGAAAAATCAAATGAAACACCTGGCTCTGGGCTGGTGGACTAAGACCTGGGCTCTGAGCCATACACTTCATCCGAGGTATGTCACATATGCCCAGCCTAGGGGAGGTATTCTCTTACACGTTTCACAGCTATGTTGTTACTCTGTAGGGCCGTATCCTATTGATCAGGAATGAAGATAATCCCTGCCTCTCTCCTAACCCCTCCCACTGGCTGTTCTTTCCAGCCAGACCTGATCTGCCAATTGTGCTGTCACCAGCGCTAGCCCACCAGGCCTGACCCTAAGCCCTCGTGCTCCCTGCCTCCCCACTCAATCCCCTCCCCCCTTCCCCACACCCCTCTATCAGGTCAGGCTGTCAACAAAAATTGAGGGACCTCTTCAAATTCTCTAAAATTCATTATTTTGTTTCAAAGTGCTGATATGCCACCACAACGTTTTCCTTTCTGTCAGTTGAGAGTGGCCACGTCGCATTTTCTCTCTAAAGAATTTTGCCTAATCATCTCCTTTCCCAAATGTCCTGAAGGGGGTTCTCCCTGGTCTCTCACAGCACATTAACTCATTTGGGCTTCACTTGTAGACTCCTTCATTGACTTCCTCTTTCTGTATATTTATTTTCAAAATGATAATCTCACAACTTAGCTTTTTGTTATTTGTATGTTTTCTCTTTTGCAGCGCTTTAGGCTACTCTGACCCTGATACTAATTTTTAAAAAATTTTACACTATTTGCACACAAATCTTCCCTTTCACCAACTCTCTTCTCTCTTCATCCATCCCAAATAATTTCTTTGAAAAGGGTGACCTATCTTAACGGAAATGGAGAAAATGGCATTAACTTACTAGATACTGTTTTGCTGGACAGCCCTGAAAAAAGCCCTGAAAACTCTAAAGTGGCTGTGATGTGTTTTAGTGTTTCATATGTCTTATTTTGACTGAAAAAACCTTGTACACAAATCACATTTAACAGGATGACACGGTCAGAGTCAGGCAGATATGGGTGTATGGTAGACATTTGCAAATATGTACAGGTGACTTTCCTAGTTTGCTATATATACTGAAAATGGTACATATATATAATCATGTATATTATTAATTCACTTATTATTCATATGTTTATTATTTTTATATATTTACAGGCTTCATATTGCCCCCTTGCCAATTTTTTTTTTCCAATTGAACTACGTTAGCTTCCCTAATACTAAATATTTTTGTACTACTATTGGATATATATAGATATTTCAGGTTTACTTTGGTTTTTATTTATTTCCTGGAAGTAAGAGTGCTTATTTCTCCCACTTGTGAAGCATCTATTTCCAGTGGCCAGACACTGTGTGGGCCTGTGCTGGCCAATATAGTAGCCATATGTGGCAACTGACCACTTGAAAGTGACTAGTCCAAATTCAGATGCACTTTACGTATAAAATACATTTCAGATTTCAAAGACTTGCCATGAAAAAAAAAAGAATGTAAACTACCTCAATGTTTTATATTGAGTACATGTTAAAATGCTGATATTTTGGGTATCTTAGGTTAGATGTTAAAAACAAAATAGGTGAAGCCTGTTTCAGGCTTTTAAATGTCACTACTAGAAAATTTTAAATTTCGTATGTGCCTCATATTTGCAGCATGCATTATACCTGCCATACAGTGTTATTGTAGGTATTTCATACACTTAGAAATGAATGAATGAGTGAATGAATGAGACAGGCTATACTTCCCTGATCTTTGTGGACAGCTCATAATAGTGGACCAGGAAGGAATCAAACAAGCGTAGGGTTTGATTGAAACTTATTACAATTCAACCCGATCTTTTTATTTTGTAATTGAGAATACCAAGTCCCAGGGAAATGTGTATGCCTTCCGTACTATTCACTGAATAAAGACAGGAAAGCAAGGTGTTGGTTCCACACCAGCATTTCCACTAAGGCACATGCCTTTGTGAGGATACCAAAAGTATCAAGGGATAAACACTCTGGATTCTAGAGGACCATCTACTGTACTACCTGTAGAATTGTTTCAGTCTTTATGATTTTAACAAATTTACTCTCTGCAACTGACCAGAGCTGTCCAAGACAGACACCCAGGCTGAGCTGCGGTCTCATGTAGGAGGGACCAAGCGGGGCTGGGCAGGGAGGTGCAAGATGGACACCTCAGGACAGTGGGACATTGTGACATCATCAGTGATGGTCTCAGGTAGTTTCCCATCACTGGCCCTCCAGTCTCAGCTGTTACTGCAAGTCCATTCCTCTACCATGAGTGTGGAGCAGCTCAAATCAACAGATCCACATGTACCTTGAGGTGACAGACTGGCTCTGGTGAATACCCCCTTTTGTAAATTTAGAGGTGACCCTTTTGTTGGCTCTTTTGTGTGAAGGGGTCAGTGGTGTTCATTTTTCTAGGGACAGTCCTTAAGTTTCCTCCTTTTGTTCTGATTAAGGATTCATTTTTAAATAGTTTAGAATGTGGGGGAAGAGTCCTAGGCAGTCGGTCATCTCTTTGGCTGCACTGAAAATGCTTACCAGGGAGGGAGAGTCAAAAGGCTTCCATCTCTTCCCCCACTCTGATGAGTTAGGCGTTAATTTGCAACAATGGCTCTTATATTAGACTTTTTGCAACTACAACGAGGGCCCATCCCTGCCCCTGAGGCCTCATCTTGTCTGCTTCACCCTTTAAAATATTATAATTCTGGATCAATAAGACCTAAAGGCCACGTTTTACTCAAATAGGTTGTATTGGTCAGTCTCATTTACTCTTACATATTTATAAATAGGCGAGCTTGAATTCAATAAGCACATTTATGTAAATGTTGGGCAAAATTGAGTCCACCCAAGTTAAGTGTGGGAGGGTGGTGGCTGTGCGTCCCAGACTAGTGCCTTTGAACTGTAACTATGTATACATAGTTACCCTGCAGGCTTAATTTTAGCTGGATGAACTACCAGAAATGTTAGCAATCTGTCTTTTCAGATTACTTTTGCTCTTTCTCTTTGCTAAAAGGCAGATTTTTAAAGTATGGAACCCTGGTTTCACATGTTTCTTTAAACAGAACTGTAACAATTTTTATCAGCGAATATATATATATCTTAACGTGAATTTTTAAACATCTGAGGCAATTCATTTTCAAATACTTGCATGTTTTACCTTGAAAAATTATACCATCTACAGATACTCTATATTAGTCTACGTAGCTATAGATGTACAGTGAATATATATTGTGCACGTACTTTCTCTATGTGTGTATGTATGTATACATATATATATACACATACACACCATATATGTGTGTTATATATATAGATGTGTGTATACACACACACACACACACACACACACACACACACAGGGAAGGAGGATAGTGGATTTCAGCTAGATGGTTCCATCTTATTTGTATTGAGATTGTCACTTTGAAAAAAATCTTTACAAATTCTGTTCTTAACAAAAACCCTCAAAATCTTAAAAATTTGAAAGCTCATGACAAAAAAGTAATACGAACATGTTAATGAATATGATCAGATATTGTAATTTATACTTTATCTTCAGGACTTTTCCATTTTAAAAATAATCAGGACAATTTTAACAAATATATTTTTCTCAGTAATGATGACTGAGTAATAATCCTCCATTTCACATTCAGTACTGTAGCTTGTAAGTGCAGTAATGGGTACAGTTGCTACTACATTTACCATCTGACCGTATGCTACAACATACATCTGCCAAGGAGGACAGACATTCCATTACAATAATAAACAACATAGGCATAGTCTTAAGGCAAATCAACAGATATCAGATATCTTCTTTCTTTTATCTGTTATCATGTAGCACATACATCTGTCCTATGTGTCAGGCACTTGCTTTGACACTGAAAAAGATGTATGCAACTGGGTCTCTCACCTGGAGGAGTCAGGGGTGGTGGTCATGCAGATAAATGATTATCATATGATGTCAAGATGTCCTAAGTGTAAAAGAAGTGTATACAAGGTGTCATAGAAGTGCAGAACGAAAAAAACAATGCCTGACTGCTGGAATCCAGGAATGAGGTCAGGAGATAATCACAGAGAAGATGGTTTTTGAATTGAGTATGAGGTCTTGGTAGGAAATACAGAGTGGTAGTTAAGAGAATAGTCTGTGGCTAGACTATATGGGTTTAAACTCCAGCTTTACTACTTACCAGCCAAGGAAACTTAGGCATGTTATTTAACCTTTCTGTGCTTCAGTTTTCTCCTCTGTAGAATGGGCATAATCACTGAGCATAGCTCATAGGACTAAAGTGAGGATTATGTGAGTAGTGTGTGCCATGGACTTAGAACAGTGCAAGGCATGACTTGGAAAGTCAGAACATGGCAGAACATGGAAAGCCCTTAATCAGCGTTAGCTCCTATGCCAGTGATAGCAGAATAAGAGAAAGCAAGGAGACACAAAGTAGTATGGCAGGCTTGGCTTGTTAAAATTGAAATATGAGGTGTATTTGTGTGGAAGGAGGTGGGAAATGACAAGATAGGTAGATAGCCTCCTATGCCACACCAACGAGGCTCACGTTCATGGAGCCAGTAGAGAATTTTAAGGAACAAATTAGGTTTTGTATTATAAAAAGATAACTCTGGAGCAATGGGGAATGTATAGAGGTCAGATTAGCTAAGTAAGAGATTATTGATGAGAAAAGATACAATAACGGCTCTGCTGAGGGTGGAGGATAGAGTGGAGATTCAAAGTTATATTTTTGAGGTAAAATTGATGAGAGTTGTTAACCAATTAGATTAAGGGAGATGAAGTAGAAGGAGTTGTGGATGTCTCTTGGACTTCTAGTTTGGGTGATCTGGTAAAAAGACTGGAAGAAAAGCAGGCTTGGGGATAAGGTTTTGGATTTGTCAAGATGGATGGGCCTGTGATGTGACCAAAATTTAGTGTTTAGGCCTGCCACTCAGGAGCTGGAAGTCAAGATTCAGTACTCCTCAAGATCTAGGTAGCAGTTGACATGTGGGAATGTGAGTGAGTGCAGTATAACACAGGTTATACACAGGAGGAGATTCAGGGACGGTTCTGGAACATTGTACAGCCAAAGAAAGCTGAGCCAGCAAAGAAGAGCGGTCACAGAAAGAGGAAATGCAGAAGAAAGTGGAAACATGGAAAATGATGGAGAAGGAATTGAAGGAAGAAATGTTCAATTGCATGGGGGGAGTCAGATAGAATGAGAACTGAGAATTGTACTTCAGACTTGGCAAATAGGAAAAAAAGCTGAAGAAAACCTGTGAGCTATTATCATAGTGAAGTATAACAGCATAGGAAAGAGATACAGTGACTCCTCTTCATTAAGACCCTAGATGTTACTATTTCCTCCAATCTAGGTGAATACCTGGAGAACATCCTTGGATGTGGTCCGGCTTCAGGCTTGGTGCATGAGGCAGGTCTGGCCTGTCTTCACCAAGCTGTTTACCCAAAACCTAGCAAGGAGCTGTGGTGGCCAAAGATCTGTTTTGGTAGAGTTCTGGGAGCTCCTGATACATGGCTGGCTCCAGGAAGTGTTAAGTGGCCCTGGGAAGTTGCCAAAGAAGTTCTGATGCTTTGATAAGAACTTCAAAACTGTGAAGTTGCAGGGTTGATCCGGTAGCTTATGCCTGTGTTGGGGGGACAGGGGTGTTGGTGAGGATAGTGATAACAGGTTGATTCGAGTTGGTTCTTTTCTGAAACACATCCAAACTCTTGGCTCAGTCTTAGATGTGATTTTCTGATTGTTTGTTTCACTACCTGTTTTCTTATTTCCTTCCTTCATGTGTGAAAGTGTCTCATCTCTCCAACTGGATAGTCAATTTCTTAAGAGCAGGGACCACACTCCAAAGAGTGTTTTAACTCCCTTCAAGCACATTCCCGTATTTGACCCCCAACTCAGAATCCTGGTATTCTCAGCCTCACCTGACTTAGTGCCAAGAATAGGTCAAACCTGGACAGCCCACCTGGAGTGACGTCAATCCCCTCCCCGCCCCCCGTCAAAAAAAAAAAAAAAAAAAAAGTTCCACAGTTACCTCCCAAAACTTATCCTAGTAAGGTTGAACTGAGGGAATATTTAGAGCAAGCAGTAAATGTTGATACTGCAACTTCTGCCACTAGTTGCATGCATGGGGCCTTCTCAGTCCTCCTGGCCGAGAGCTCCAAGGCCACTCCACTGGTTTCCCAGCGGACACTTAGGTCTGGGAAGAACCTGTGCCATAAAGGACATTACGGCTCCCATGAGGCTAGACTAAGTTCTCCTCTCCTCTCGTATGTCCACATGGGGGACCTGATACAGTCCAGGGGCAACTGTGGGGCAAACAGGAAAATACGAGGTGGAGGTGTTTTCACTATTTTCTTCCCTTTTGAGGGGTGGTCTTGATGGGAAGGGGTGGTTTGGGATGGATCTAGCCTAGCCCCTCAGTCCTATCCCTTCCAGTCTCCCCCATCTGCTCAAGTTACTGAGCACCGCTCATCCTCTCCTCGAGTTGGTGTACCGGCGCCGTCCGACGGCGGAAGGAGCGCGTAGGAAGCGGAGGTGGGTGTCCTGCGGCCCCCCACCCCGCCGGAGACCGCCAGGCGCGGCGGGAGGATGTCGGCGCGCGGAGGGCGTGCGTCGCCCCCCTGCCCCGCCCGCGCCCCCCGCCCCGGGGGACCCCGCGCCCCGGGGAAGCCCCGCGCGGGGTGCCGGACGCCCGCCCCAGTCCCTCCGCCTCCCCGAAGCCCGGGGCTGCCTCCTCGGGCCGCGCCGGGGCCGTCCCGCACTGCGCATGAGCGGGAGCCCGGCAAGCCCGTGAGAGGAGCCGCCGCTGCCGCCGCCGTCCATTCGCTGCGGAGCCGGAGGAGGAGGGGAGAGGCCTGGAGGACACCAACATGGTGAGGCACTGCGGCCGCCCGCCCGCCCGCCCCGCCGGCTGGGGGCCGGCGCAGCTGCGCACCCCCGCCCCGCCGCCCTCCGCCCCGTGGCGACCCCGCCGCCCCGAGCCTCCGGCCCGCGGCCTCCGTCCGCTCTCCGGCGGGGCTCTCCTCCCCTCCTCTCCCTTCCTCCTTCGCCCCTTCCCGCCCGGGCGCCGCCGCTACGCGAGAGCCGAGGAGGCGGAGCGGAGCTGGGCCTAGTCGGGAGCCCCGGGAGTTTGGGGCGCGGGGAGAGGCCCCCTGTGCCCCTCGCCGGCCCGGCGCGGGTGAGGGAGGCGTTGGGGCGGGGGGAGGGGATGGGGCAACGGCCCTGCCCTTGCCGGGCCCCCTCGCCGGCTCTATTGTGTCTGACCGGGGTCCGGGGTTCCGGGTGAGGAGCCTCCCCCCGCCCCGAAGCCGGGGCTTCCCCCTCCGCCCCGCCGGCGAGAAGGAAAGACTTTCCCGGCGCTCCTCTCCCTCCTCCGCTCCCAGCTCCAACACCCCTCAAGTCTCCAGGCAGTTTCGCTTGGGGCGGGGTATTAGCCCTTTTCCTTTCTGCATCACCTCTTGATGCGCCCCAAGCTTTTGGAAAAGGAGAGTTTAACTGGCCAGTTGGTGGAGGTTATAGGCGCCTCTCCGCTGAGAACATGAGAAACCGCTGAGCTTAGGGGACGTTGGGGGGGGGGGGGGGCGGGGAGTACGGAAGTGCAACCTGTTCTCGTTTCATGAAATTAGGAGAAACAGACTTGCTACCTTTTGAGCACATGTTTTATTTGCTTGGGGTGGGAGGAGTAATTGTTTTATTATGCCAGTTAAAGACATTTGTGATTTTTTAAAAAACAGTTTGTCAAGTTATTCCCCCTCTTCTTTTTTTGTTTGGAGAAAAAATCGTCTTAGCAGCTTGAAGAAGTGGTAGTCAAGTTATCTGCTTACATTTTGGTAATCATGTAAATAACTCTGTTTCGTTCTCTGTTTTTTAGAAGTGAGGTTTGGCATTAGAGTCTGAGCATGAGTTGAATTCCATGCAGGTTACTGTATGAATAGACAGTAAAAATGATATTGTTGTCCTTTTGCTCCTGGGGAACATAAAGGCCTCTTTGAGGAGGGCGTATGTGTGTGTCTGTGTTAAGGGAATGCCCCAGTATCTTTGCTTTTAGTTGGTCTTATTTCTGCTGAATGACACTTATCTAGCCCCAGCCTCCAACTTAGCAGAATTTTGGTATCATGTACGGATATGTGGTTATAGTTTGTCATATATTCAGAGGTAAGTTTCATGAAAATTTGCCATTTGTATTTGTAAGAAAACTTTGCCGTGAAGTCCAGGTTAACGTTTAGAGTGATATTGCAGTGTTGAAAGATCTGCTGGGGCATCTGAACAGTTTCTAAAATTTTTAAAGTATTTTGATGGTCACAGACGTTACTCCTGAAGTTTCCAGGCTCTTGGCATGTAGATGAGTAGTAAGTTTGAAGTAATGAAATGTAATTCCCCGGTAAACACTCTGTGAGAGCACTGACATGTGCTCTGTTCATAATAGTCTGTAAATCATCAGCATCCTCTGGAAACAGCTCTTGATAATGCTCATCACCTGTTCAGGAATTCAGGATTCATGTGGTTCATGCAAGAGTTCAGCTTGGATTGGAGCTCTTAAGCTTCTCTCCTTTTGTTCATATTAAATTAGCTAGTTTTGGAACTTAGCCATAACCCATCTAAGTATACCAGTAGTGGCAACGTATCACTAATTTAAAACACTTTCTGTGGCTGAACTCCGATCATGTCACTAGAATTGTCTTGGTATGCTCTTGTTAGTTAGAAACGAAATCACCATGTTCTCTAATAGAAGTTAGGCCATAAGAATTTTGTAGTTAAGTTTTCATCATAAATATATAATTGTTTCTTAATAGTTATTGGGCTGTTGTTTTTCTGTGTATTTAGCTAGGCTTATTTCTAGAAGGCATATCGTCAGTTCTAGGGCAGGCTTAAATGATGGGATATCTAAAATACTTTGTATAAAAAAATTGTTCAGTTAACCTACCTGACTACTTAGACCAAAAATAACCCCAAAACTAGACAATATTCTATTACTCCTGAAAATATTTTTAAAAGTATTCAAAACTTCTAGGTTGTTTTCTTATTTGTAAGATGACAGGATTGAATTTGATGATTTCTAAAGTTCTGTTCAACTAAAAATTTTTATTCTAATTTCTGTTAGATGTGTAAAAAGTATGTAGTTTGTAACCTACTAAATTTTTATAGATTCACGGCATCATAGTAGGAGTCAGAACTGGTTCCAGAGATCATCTGTTTTACTCCTTTTCCCTTCTACAGAAGAAGAAATTGAGGATCAAGGAGGTTTTGATTTTTTTTGTTTGTTTGTTGCAGAACTGAAACTTTGCTCCTGGTTTACTGTTTCCCCCAGTATTTGTAGTATATGTAATCTTTTAACTCACATGAAATCTAGAGAAATTGTGAAAATTGGATTTGAAATTAAATTACATTATTCATTTAAGCAGAGGAAAATCCATGTATTATTAATGAATATGTTAAATAACAAAATTCAAATGGATGACTAATGGATGTTAATTACAGTGCTTTTAATGGCTTTCTAAAAAATGTGTGGACTTTGAAATTTAAGATTATATTTTCAATAAATACAGAGTTTATGAGTCCAAATGAATGTAGCCCTGTGTAAGGTGTCTGTTTAGAACTTGTTTCACATTGTTTTGCATAGGCACAAGTAAAGGAGGGTCTTAATTCATTTCAGTAATTATTTATTGAAACACTGTGTGCCAACCACTGTTCTGGGAACTGGGAGTGTGTGTGTGTGTGTGTGTGTGTGTGTGTGTGTGTCTTTCTTTCACTGAAAAGATGAAAATCCCACCTCTTGAGAGGGCTACATTTTAGTAGGAAGACACAAATAATAAACGTAGTATATCTTTTTCTTCTATGTTAGAGGGTGTTAAGTGCTATGGGAGAAAAGCAGCATTAAGGAGGGGAATTGGGGGGACAGGGGTAGTGGTGTGTGCACCAGAGATGAGGTGAATTTTGAGCAGACTAGGAGAGGAAGGATTAAGCCATGCAGAAATGTGGTAGAGAGAATTTGTGGAACAGTGAGACCAGTGACTGGAGCATTGTGTATGGAGGAAAAGGGCATATTGGGCATTGGAGCTGATGCTATCTGAGTGGGAAGGGGTGGAAATGGGCATGGTTGGGAATTGTAAGGATATTGGGTTTTTACTCCAAGAGAAACGGGAAGCCGCTGAGAGATTTTGAGTGGTATGATAGACTATTTCTGTTCTCCCATAGTGTCGGATTACAATATTGTAGATAATTATTTTTTAAAGCAACCCTTTTAAAAATAACCCTTATTATAGTTTTCTGTACCATGTAGCTTCTGTGTAGAGGGTTTTGAATTCTGTTTAAGATGACTGTCTCATATTTAATAAAAACTAGTTGACCATTGAGTTTACCTAACCATGCTAGTTAATAAAAACGAAACCTCTTCCGTAGATTGTTTTAGAATGTGTTCTAGTAGTTTGTACGAAGTTTAATAACCATATGCAGAAAACTGGACCTTTGGGGAGAAAGAAGGACATTAACATTTATTAAGAACATTGTGTCTGCTAATCAGACAATTTACAACTTGTTAATCTCCAGTCTATGAGGTGGATACTCTTACCTCCTTTTAATGTATCTGGAAATGGAGGTTTACTGGTTCTAAATTATTTGACCAAGGTAAAGAGCTAGTATGTGGCAGAGCATGGTTTAGAAGCCTGGTCTCTGATTAACATACTTTGTTTAACCCTCCTTTTTTTTTTCTTTTCTTTTCTTTTTTTAAACTTAGCAGGCACTCTTTCAGTATAGGTGTGAAATTTTTGATTAGTTTCATTCTTGTTTCTTCCCTATCATATTTTGTAGTGACCTAGTTTTTTTCTATATCAAATGAAATGATCTGATGTAAACATCTAAGTAATTGAAAAATTAACACTCTTTTGGTAACTACAGTAAAAAAGTTGAAAGTAAAATTAACTCTCGTGGTGGTGGTTTTTTGTTGTAAGTTTTAAGAAAGCTGAGCTTATTTCAGTCAAGTGGCTGTTTCCATTATTGCCTTATAGGTTGGGTCAGGCATAATGAAAATCTGTGAGAAAACTTCCTTTTAAATTTTGGTGTGTGGTGTTCAAATTCTGATAGCATTAGCCATGACATTTGATGAAGAGACATAGTTCCAAATAGGATTCAGTTGCTTTGTGGACACAAATAAGCTCTTGAATAACCTGCTGACTGTCTAGTTTACCTACTCATTTTAGGTGTGCACACCCCACCTAAGAAAAAGCAAAAACAGAAGAGAAAAGTGCCAGTAAAGCATTTTTCATCACTTTATTGAATCCATTTTTAAGTAGTTGATACCTAATCACTAACAGTGCTTAGACTGCTTGTTTGTATTGTAAAATTTTAAGAGAGATCTACTTTTAGAGTTCTTTAAAGAATTCTGTTGCATTACACTTTTGAATCCCTCAACACTGAACATGGCATTCAGCAGCAGATAAATTGCTGAAGTTCATGGCCCATATCTTTGTTATATTAGGGTATTTTCATTTTCAGTAAACATTTAGAGTGCTCATTTATTATTCATAGGATTCTAATATTTTTGGATTTAGGATTTGAATAGATACCAGATCTTAGAATTAGGAGATTTCATTTTTCAAGGATCATTTATTCTCTTTATGAAACAAATATCACATGACTTTTTAATGCTAGTCATTATTATAAGTTATTTAACTATGGAACTTTTAAAATCTTACTTAATTCATTTTTTGTTCTTTTGTTTTGTTTTTGCCTGAGTAATCTTTTTGTTAATTTGAGATTTCTTTAGAGAAGATGTTTATGGAGAGGAGAAGTAAGTTTAAATTAGCTACCTTGACTGCTTGTTAGAAATTCCAGTAATAAGATTGGGAGAATCAATTGAAATATGATGGCTAACACAAGTATTTTAAGGGTGTTATTTCTATCCTGTTCTAGATAATCAGGATTTAACAAAAATAACTTTTTAATAGTCAAAACAGTTGCTAAAATCAAAACATTTATTCCATTTACAGTGGAAGTCATCTTTTGAATAGTCTATTAATTCTTAGGGTGAGGAGGAGAAAATCCTTTAAATTTATATATTAAAAAAAATTTTTTAAATTTTAAGTAGGCTCCACCCCCAGTGTGGGCCTTGAACTCACAATCCTGAGATCAGGAGTTGCATGCTTGACTGAATGAACTAACCAGGAGCCCCCAGAATACTTTTGTTTTTTTTTTTAATTTTAACTTTTTTTTTTTTTTTTTTTTTTTTTTAAATTTTTGAGAGACAGAGACAGTGTGTGAGCAGGGGAGGGACAGAGAGAGAGGGAGACACAGAATCCAAAGCAGGCTCCAGGCTCCAGGCTGTCTGCACAGAGCCTGATGCGGGGCTTGAACCCACTAACTGCGAGATCATGACCTGAGCTGAAGTTGGACACCCAACCAACTGAGCCACCCAGGCACCCCAGAATACTTTCTAAAAACCTATGAGGAAAATCATATAGAACCAAACAAAATTTAGCAACATACAAAACCAGTTTGAATCTTACAAATGTACTTTCTGAAATACTTTTTGCAGTGAATTGCTATTATTTGAAACATCATTGACTACAGTATTACATAGTATATTATTCCATGTTTGGTTTAGCATTGGTATAGCACCTCTTACGGAAGAGTTTGTCATTGAAATACAGGAAGGTTTTTGGATGAATGGTAAGAGGCATAGGCCTAACCATAAATAATTATTCTAAACTGCAGATTATAATTTAAAATAATACTGGTTTTTGTTTTGCTGAATATTTGAAATTGTACTCATTTGCTTATATTTTGGGGGCATAACCTGTACATGTATTTGTATTTTCTCTGGGTTTCAAGCCTTGTCATTGGAAAAGGAAATCCTGAGTTTCAGTGTCCCCCCCCCCCCCCCCCCCAGTTTTCCATCTTTGTACATTTAAAGCTGTAGATTGTGGTTATCTTTAAAAATAGACTATGATATGACAATAAACGTTTTTCTTTCTGTTGAATTACTTTTTTTAAAAAAATTAACTTTTCTTAAAAAATAACTCATCACCCTCTTCTCCTCTCCTTAAAAACTTCTAAAAGGGAAGTTTCATCCCTAAATTAGCCTTTTAGTTAGGTTGTGAGGGAACACTTAATGGACAGTTTTTTAGTCAGAATGCAAATTGTTTACATTAGAATGGGGAAAGGTCAATTGATTACTTATTTAACTTTTCCATAAAAATAGGTGAAGAAATCTAGCTCACAATTCCCTTCCTCCTTCCAGTTCACACATAATTAGTCAGTGGTTGCACTTTTGCACTTTTTGTTTTCTCTTTCACTTGATGATAATATAGAGTAAATGGAAAGACTACAAGCCTTGAAGCCAGGCACCATGGTTTCATTCCTGGCTCCACTACTTTTTAGAGAAGTCTGTCCTTAGATAAATTGAACTCTGAGGCTTAGTATTCTCATTGGTAAAATGGAATCAGTGATAACGACCTTGAAGGATTGTTAGTAATTTAAATGCCTAGCACAGTGTTGGCACCCACCAGGAACTCAAATGTTAGTTGCTAGTTTTCTGATTATGATTGTTAATCATATTTTTCTATTTGCATAAAATTATTATTTTTTCTCTGGAGTATTCTTCATGGACTTGAAAGGACTCCTTACCATATATGTGCCAGGTACAGTTCTAAGAGTTTAGCCTGAATTTATGTAACCTTCACACCCTGTTTACAAATGAGGAAATTGAAGCACACAGAGAGGTTAAGTAATTTTCCCAAAGTCACACAGCAATTAAGAGGCATAGGTGGGATTAAAATCCTGCCAGTCTGGTTTGAGAGTCTGTACTACTCTACACTAATCATATATTGCCTCTCTGTGCAGGTAGAGGGGAAGAGGATTTCTAGCTTCTCCTACCTAGATTCTTAGTCTGGCTTTCCTGCAGAACTTTGCCCCTAGGTGAAAGTCTTCTCCAGGAGTGGGTAGTCTCATAAGTTGAATTGATTTTTTTCCTTGCACTTTTGACTTCAGACCTGTAATTTCATGGAAAAGTCTTTCATAGATGAATGGTTTGGGATATGGGTAACGTTTGGTTATATCTGCTGAATACTGTGTATCATACATGGAAGGTATGGTTTTTCTGGACTTAAACTAGCTCTTCTAAGTTTCAGGTGAAGTTAAAATGTTAATCAGATGGTAAACCCATGAGAAGCTATACACAGCTGTTAGAACTATGGGTGATCATTACAGTGTTTTGATTTTTTTAAAGCATGGTCTTTGGGAGCTAGGTTCATCAAATCCTGAGAGAACTAGAATTGAGTTAGAAAATTAATTCATTTAAAATATAAAGACCTTGGTATTTTTCTTTTTGGAGTTCAGAATGAATTTGAAACTTTAAGGGTGAGAAGTTGAAAATTCAGAATAATAGATATAAATGTGTTTTAATTTTTTGCTTAAAAAATATTGCTTAAAAGCATTTCCATTTTGGGATTGTTAGGACTTAGTTGACTAGGAAATACTTCTACATGTTCATTATTTTTATTCGTGGAAATAATAAGAGGAATTTCTTAACATCGTGATCATTGTTATTTTTATTTGTAGAGCATTTCTGTCTCCATTCTTCTATCGCTATAGACTTTATAGGATCAGTGGTAAGATGTACTTGACTACATGATAACTTGGCTACATCCAGAGTATTGTGTTTATTGTTTTCCAGATAAACTGTTATTTTAAATGTGATTCATAAATTTCTTAAAAAATTTTTTTCATACATTGAGTGAAAAAAATTGCAGACATGTGCTGGATTTAAGTATTAAACAATATGTGTTGATTACCACATTTTTTATTTTGGAAAGATGAGCAAATAAGTGCTTTTTACTGTCCAGATTATAGTAATATTTCTAACTTTGGTAACCACATACAATTGTAATTAACTTTCTGTTACAAAAGACAACACTTCTTTTTTTCTATTCCCCTCCCCTCTCTCCTCCCTGCCTCCATTCTCTCTCTTTTTTTGCTAGAATTAAAAATAATCAGAATATATCCTATATTTCACACATTTTACTTATTTCAATCTTGAATTTCCTTGAAAATTTGACAATGTTTAGATAATTTTCATATTTGAGTACTGAAGATTGTATTGTCTCATCTTATTTAATGCTTTATCTAGTGTGTTCCTTTTAAATAAATCTTAAAGTGAATGACATATACTTATGAGTGCTGAATCATTGTAGTTGTCACATGTTTTTGCTCTTAGGAAGATCCCCACTGCATTTGTAGTAGAAATAGAGAAAATCCATCTGTTTTTTTCTTTTTCAGTTTTCTGTCCACCCTCTTATCCCCTATGAAATAATTTTCTTTTTGCTGGCTAAATACCCTTTTTCTCTTCCTTAAGTTGATAGAAATTTAAACCTTTGATGCCATACTCAAAATCAGAAAACTTTGCCTGGTACTCCCATGTAGCCTGGGAAAAAAAGTAGGAGTGTTAGAGGGCTCTAGAGATGTGGGAAGGGGCAGCTGTATATATGTAGTACACTTTAGCTTTACTCTAGGACAGCCTTTGAGATTACGGAATTGAGTGGATCTTCCCTAGTAGAGGGGAAACACATGCTTAAGATTGATTCTAGGCACAGAGAACTGAGAGAAAAATGGTAAGAGTACATTATAAGTACCAAAAGGGAGGGTACTTACCATACTTTGCAGGAATGGAATTGCTTATTGCTTCTTGGCCTATCAGGAACCCATCCAGTCAGTTCTACACCAGGTATCATTCATTAGCCTTTATGGTGTTGAAAGTGGATAGCTGCAGCCCTTTTTCTTAAAATGTATTGATATTGCCCCACATACTAGAAATTTAAACCAGTTAAAATAGTTTAATTTACATGTAGGCATAATTTATCACATATACTTTTTTTTCAAATAAGATATGGAGTTAAATAATTCATTTGTATAATTTTGTTACTAGTTTGTGTGGGTAAGATGATTTTTTATCTTTGTTCCCCCAATTTTCTAATATCTGGCACTGTGGCAGGAAGTCATTATAAACTGAACAGTTCTTTTTGGCTTGCAGAAGTGACTTAAGCTATAGTTCTCCTTGCTCTCTTCAACAAAAATGTTTCAAATTTCAGAGAGCAGAACACTGAATTTAATACTGTATGATGAAACTCCCAAGTAATCCTGATTATTCTTCTGCCTCCAACTTTTAGGAGAATGGGGAAAAGTTAATACAGGGAAGTTAATTCAGGCTTAATTAAAAAGCAATTTCCTGGATGTGGCCTGTGTACTTCCAGGTTAATTTCCCAACACTTTGTACAACATTATACAGTGGTCACTGATGATCGTAGTGACCATCAGATACTTCCCTGTTCTTCAAAGAAGGATTAAAACATATGTCAGTATACTATATCTCTCAAGGGAAAAAAGCATACTCATTTTAAAAATAGTTTTTAATAACAAATCAACGTGGTTTCCTCTAAGACTGGTATCTTCCTTGGCATTTGATTTCATTGTGGGTTTGTTGCAATTGAATAATAAATCACCAGGAGATATTTTTCAAAAGCAAAGAATCCTAGACATCTGAGAGATGGGTTGTATAATGTGGTACAAATTATCTGGTCTCCAGAGTTACTACTAAAGTTATACTAAAGTTATTACTTTGTGAGAGTTATTACTAAAGTAACAGGAAGTTAGTGAATTTGTAGTTTCTTTAATGGAGAACAGAGGTTGAAATTTTAATCTGTAATCCTAAACGATAACGTATTTACAGAGAGAGAAGAGTGTGGCTGACAAATCAGACTCCAGGGCATAAACAGTTTTAATACTGCAAGACATGGGGTTGGTTTTCATATTTGATTTTACATATTCTTATTTTTACTCTGTAATAGGTGGAAATATTTTGCAGGAATGGAATTGCTTATTACTTCTTGGCCTATCAGGAACCTATCCTGGGTTTAGACTTTGGTAGTCTTTTTCTTGAAAATCTCAAAGGGCTTATAAATATGTACAGCATGCAGTGTGGTTTATGGAAAGATTACCAAGACTCAGATTCATGACATCTTTTTGTTCATGTCCCATTTCTACTAATAATAACCTGGGTGATTTTTGAACAAATTCCTTAACTTTCTGGGTCTCTTTTCTCATCTGTACAATCAGGGGATTGAGGTTTGTGATCTATCAGTTTGGGCTAGATCAAAGATTCTGGGGTTCTCAGATGTGTTGCTTCATCTACAGAACAGTTTCTATCTATTAATGTGTGTCCTACTCATGTGCTTTTTTCCCCTTCCAGTAGTAGCTCGGCAGGAACCCAAGTATTTTGCTGAGAGATGGTGTTAAGGACTTGGTAGGGGGGAGAATAATAGTGAGGAGGCTAAAATTGCACAGGAGTAGACCAGATTGGGGTGGGAAGGGAGGGAGAACATAGTTCTTGATACTGGGAGAGTAGTGGGTCTAATTGCCCTGCTTTATTTTGCTTAGGGTTCAGGTCAGATGAGAAATGAATCTGTGTCAACATAAGGCAAGTGAGAAGAGGTTATTACAGTATAGAGGCTATTTGGAGAGTGCCTCTGCTAGGCTCAGGCGGAAGGAAAGAGGCGATTCTTTCAGGGGCAAAAAGGAAGAATTCTATTAAAAATTACCTTCGTTGGAAGGATCCAGGGTGCTTGTTCATATTTCACTGCTTTCTATTTGAATGCAAATATGAGGAAATTCTCTTGATAATTATCTTGGTTCCTGAACACCGCCAGGAGAAATGTAGGGTACTCATATTTCGTTGCTTTTTCACATTGGGTAAAAGAGCAAGAAAACAAGGGGGCGGGGTTGGGAGAATTGTACCCTCTATCCTTTATAATGGGTTTTAGGACTGCAGCTAACACCTGTTAATCTCCTTGTTCCCTGGGGTCAATGACTGTTCTGGCTGGCTAGATAGTGTCACTTTCTTCCCCAACACTCCTTCTGTATCCCTTTAGAGCTTTGTGCTTGGTCAAGATTGTGAGAGTAGCTGTACTTCCCTTCTAGAGCCTTTATATATGTGATCAGGATCCACCTTTAGGAGAAATGTAGGTGGTTGAATTTCCTTTACTTTTTAATTTTTTCTGTAAAATAATACCAAATTTTGTGTTTCACATTAAAAAATTTGTCTTTTTGATTGACAGATCAAAAATAAATCTCAAAATATTTTAATATTTTATGAGGAAAAGTATTACTAAGAATGGTCAGCCATATAGAAATATTTAGTCATCTGTGATTTTACATAGAGTTTCAATTTATTTTCTGGTTTTAATAGAACAAGTTGAAATCATCGCAGAAGGATAAAGTTCGTCAGTTTATGATCTTCACACAATCTAGTGAAAAAACAGCAGTAAGTTGTCTGTCTCAAAATGACTGGAAGTTAGATGTTGCAACAGACAATTTTTTCCAAAATCCTGAACTTTATATACGAGAGAGTGTAAAAGGATCATTGGACAGGAAGAAGTTAGAACAACTATACAATAGATACAAAGGTGAGTGCTTATGACTAAATGTTTTGAACCAGGTTTTCCACAGTTGCATGCTTCTGGTGAGGAATCAGACATACATAGAATATAAATTGGGTGGATGTGTTCTACAGAGCTCTGTAGATCTTAGAATTACTTCAAGAGATCTGAGAGAAATTACTTTCTTCTTTTCACTAAAATTTCTTCTTAGCCTCTTTATTTCTTCTTCCCTTATCTTCCCTCTTTTTTCATCCCCCATGATCCAATTTGAAAATAGTGACTGGGGGCCTGGATTTTCCCCCTCATTTTTATAAAACTCAGCCAAACCAATTTTAAGAAAACCTGCATAATAATTTTAACAACCTTTGAAGAATTATATTCACTTTAAAAAAGTTAAACAATATATAATAGATGAATAAAGAAAAAGTTAATAGTTTCTCCTTCTTTATTTTCCTCAGGGAACTAATATTTAATAGCCTGGTGTAGGTCCTTCCACGTCTTTTATGTTTATACAGAAATATGTACAGTTTCTTTCAAAAATTTTCCAAAAGTGGGATTATGTTTTATCCTTAACTCACCCCCCAGAGTCAAAAGATATGTGTGTTTTTTATTCCTAGAGATGTTATAAAATCACATACAACCACACACTATATGAGTGCCTCTTTCTCCTTTTATTACATTAAAAATTTTTGCTGTCTGATGAGTAAATATCGATAATTGAATTTTTTCTTTAATTTGGACAACAGATGCGTATATTGTTGAGATTGGGATTGAATTGCAGAGTTTATAGTTTTTCTGATTTTCTCTTAAGAAATGATTGTCATAGTAAAATGAACTTTGCTCTAAGAAAACAAATTCTGTACATAACAGTGTTAATTTATTGAAACAATTTTTGTTAATGTTTATTTTTGCAAATGAGCAAGCGAGCAGGGGAGGGGCAGAGAGAAAGGGAGACAAAATCCCAAGTAGGCTTCATGCCGTCAACACAGAGCCCGATGCAGGGCTCGAACCCACGAACTGTGAGATCATGATCTGAGCCGAGACCAAGGTCAGAGATGCTTAACCAACTGAGCCACCCAGGTGCCCCGATAAGTGTAAATTTAGAATGCCTACTTAGGGGCGCCTGGGTGGCGCAGTCGGTTAAGCGTCCGACTTCAGCCAGGTCACGATCTCGCGGTCCGTGAGTTCGAGCCCCGCATCAGGCTCTGGGCTGATGGCTCGGAGCCTGGAGCCTGTTTCCGATTCTGTGTCTCCCTCTCTTTCTGCCCCTCCCCCGTTCATGCTCTGTCTCTCTCTGTCCCAAAAATAAATAAAAAACGTTGAAAAAAAAAAAAATTTTAGAATGCCTACTTAAACAAAATATGGATATGTTCAGAAAAAAATCCTTTTTTCCTGTACAGGAACGTCTGATTTTCTGAATGTGTGTGAGTATGGGACATTCTTTCACATGATTAAATGAATCAGTGAATAAGTGGAACTTTTAAATATCAAATGCCCATCTTTGTGTGTGTGTGTGTGTGTGTGTGTGTGTGTGTGTGTGTGTATCCTCCTGTTCATCTTAAGATTGCTAGTTAAGGGACAAACTGGCTTTAAATAATATAGGGGGAAAATATCTGTTAGAATATTATCATTTCATATCTCTGATCTATTGTGATTTTTTTTAATGGAATAAAAAGCATTACTTTTTCTGGTTATAGGCATAACACTAATTTACTATTGCACTGTTATTTTTAAAGATCCTCAAGATGAAAATAAAATTGGAATAGATGGTATACAGCAGTTCTGTGATGACCTGGCACTCGATCCAGCCAGTATTAGTGTGTTGATCATTGCGTGGAAGTTCAGAGCAGCAACACAGTGCGAGTTCTCCAAACAGGAGTTCATGGATGGCATGACAGAGTTAGGGTGAGTATATTATTACCACAGGAAATTAGGTATATTACTATGAGAATTACTATGTAGAACTGAATTGTGTTGTGAATTTTTAAATGTCAGTTTTAAAATTTACCAGCCTACAAACATTGGTATAAATATACTAGTTCCTTCCCATGTTACATAGTTTTCTGGGTTTGTCAAGTTATCTGTGTAGTTCAGCCTATTCCATTTGCATTATACTTTTATCATTTGTTTGTAAGGGGGAGGTTCATTAGCATTAAAATAAATCACTATGCTTTAATATTTAACATTCATAAGTGAAATGAGCAAGCTATAATTCATTTCTCAATGTGAGGTTCTGTGAACTCTGAATTTATAAACAAACTCCTAGAATGTAAAATCTTGGAAGTTATAATCACTTTTTGTTCCACTTATACCTTGACAGCTGATTAGCTAAATGTCTTGGGACCAATACATTAAAAAGTCATGGGTAGAGATTTTACTTACGGTGTCTAGTTGTCTCTATATAATGAGAATATGAAAAAGTATTCAGTCTATGGATGGGTAACAGGCTGCCCTTTCTGTTTTTAGTGGATGATGAGTAATAATGGCTAACATTTGTTGAACATTCATTTTATTTCAGGAACTATGCTAAGTTTAGTATTTCACCTGCCTCCTCACAACAATTTTGTTAGAGAAGTTGTGTTTATAGACCCATTTTAGAGATGAGGAAAGTGAGGTACAGAGAAATTGTAGAATTAGGTAAGGATCTAATTAAAGATTAGAGTCAGGATTTGAACCCAGGCATTCTGATTCTTGAGCCTGAGGGACATTGTAATCAGTCAGGGGTCCAGACAACACAAAAACCATGGCAGTAATTTGAACAGAAAAATTTTTTTTAAATCATTGTATTGTGTAAAAGGGGTAAAAAAAACTCAAAGGTATAACAGCGGTGGCAGTTGCAAGAAGCTGCTGCCATCCTTGTGGCTGAGGGAAGTGAACTAGGAAGGAACCTAGAAATCCCTGCAAGGCTGAGATTCAGACCTCCAGAGGGGAGGGTGTGGCTGCTGCAGGAACACGGTGCCTGTGATGCTTGCTTTGCCTGCCACTCTGGTAGAGAAGAAACTGGCTAGAGGCCACTTGCTGCGGAGCCCTGTGAGTTGCCACCATTGGTGAACACTGCTGGGAGCTCCGAGCACACGCAAACCCTTGCTCTCTGCAGAAAACAAACTGGGATAGGAAAAGGTCCTTCTTCCATCCATTCATCGCCCTCTATTGGTAGAACCTACCAGTGAGCCAGCTCTAAGAAAAACTGTCTAACGATTAGTAGTCGACTGCAGATAGTCATGAAATAGGGCAAAGAAGGGTAGGTTTAAAGCTGAGGAGCAATAAATTAATAGCTGGCCTAGACACTGTGTTCTACCTCCCAAGCCAGTCCTATCCTGAACTTGTTGGAATTTTCTATGCTAGGACAGGTTTCATTAGAACTCCTTTTCCATTTGAAACTGAATTCACATAAAATGTAATGAACTTCCAAATCAGAATTGTCATCTACAAACTAATGAGCTGGAAGGTGTTCCAAAGAACATAGAAGGGAAATAAAAGCAGAAATGATTAGAAGGAAAATGGGATGATGGGTTGGTGGAATTCATACAGAGTATTTTTGCCCTCAGGCTATTTTATGGAAAGTAAGATGGGTACAGAGACCCTTTCAGTTCCTTGGAAGTTGAACGCAAGTGTAGAAAAAGCTTAATACCGATTTGAGATAACCAGTTGGAGATGGAAGGGGGCTCAGCTGATACTTACTATTAGGCTTTGTATAACAACGCATTTTCAAGGGAATGCTTCCTTCCTCACCTAAGCAAGTGGTGAGGACTTGGACTTGTGACTTGTTACCATGTAAAGAGTATCCGCTACAGTTTAATCTAGTGATTGTTACGGTGATTACCGTACATTCTCATTTGTTCACTGCAGCTGACTCCTACAGTTTGGGTGTGTTGATAGTCCAGTGAATTACATAATTGGAAGTAATAGCTCATTTCTTTTAAAAATAGTAATTCTGATATTGAATCACTCCAGACCTTTTCTTCCTCTAGCTGACCCCATTCTTGTTTATGTAATGTAAAAGAATGAAACTTCAACTAACTGATTTTTTAAAAAAGTTCTGTGAAATATAAGCTGTCATAGGAGTAAATTTAGTCCTTAATTTATAGTGAAAAAGCTAATCTTTTATACTCTTAATTTTACAATGTAGATGTGACAGCATAGAAAAACTAAAGGCCCAGATACCCAAGATGGAACAAGAATTGAAAGAACCAGGACGATTTAAGGATTTTTACCAGTTTACCTTTAATTTTGCAAAGAATCCAGGACAAAAAGGATTAGGTAAGAATTTTTAAAAATTATATTGGTGTCTGAAATATATTCAAATACATTGATGGTGTCACTTTTGATTTGTAGTAGAAAGTTTTGTGTTTTGAGCATAAAGTCATTGTGAAAATACCAATTATTGGAAAACAGAAACAATGAACTTCTAGTTAATCAGAAAATACCATGGACATTCAATAATAAGTTACCCTGGATACCATATCTGAACTACTGATTTTTTTTTAAGAACTGCAATATAGAAAATAATTGTTAAAATTCTGACATACATTTGTACATTTATCTACTTATATATATTTTATATATTATCTAGAAGATCTTATAGGATCATAGGATCATGAGTTATTTCAGCGTGGATCTGTAGAAATAGCATTGTAAGATTTCTGAGTCATAGAGTGCCAGAGAAATCTATTCTTTTTGGTTAGGACTTATTTAGAAGCTATAAGAAAGAATAAAAGTGATGATTATCATTTATAATTTTAACCAGAAATCTTATCCATAATCTTCCACTGTTAACAGTTTAGGTCAATCAATTTATGCTGTATGTAATATCCATACACTTGCTTTGGGGATGGCTAGGGGGTATGGAAGTAAAAGCTACAGTGTAATTTACAGTTTACCTAGAAAGATTTAATGATAGGTAAGACACAATAATAAACATGTGTGAGAGTGTGTTAGGTAAAAGGAGAAATGAGTAAAAGGAGGAATGGTTGGGAAGTGCTTCCTGGGCAAGATGGGATGTTAAACTAAAGGATATGGTATTTGGCTAGGCAAGGGAAGATAAAAGGTGTTTGAGAGGATGGTTAAGAATGAATGTCTCAAACTTGAGAAATAAGCTTGGCCTCTTTGTAGAAGAGAGAAAACACTGATGTGATGTCAGTGGGAATGCTTATTTGGAGATTAAGTTGGTGAGATGTAAGGCTCGATAACCAGAGGCTTCTTTTATAAACAGGACAGAAATGTTTAAATTGGAATTTGTGGACAATGAGGATGCACTGAAGATTTTGACGATGGCAGTGTCTTCCATTGAATGTGCACTTGCAGTGTGCCTGGCAGTGTGCTAAGTACACACGCTTCTTCATTTCATGTTTAGCGGTTTTAAGAGTTATTCTTTCATTCAGTAATTCATCACCTGGCATGTGCCTGCCAGATACATACTCGTGGAGTGCAAGCCATTTTTTTATCCTTATTTTACAGATGAGGAAACAGGCGCAGGAAGGTTAAATTACTTACCCAGGGATGGAAGTGAGTTTGCTTTTGATTTTGAAGATACAGTAGTTGGAGAGCCTAATAGGGGCCTCTTGTACTAATCCTTCTTTATATTTTAAGTTAGAGGGAAAAAGCATTGAGAAAAGGACTATGTGAATAGGGATTATACCGAGGAAGTGGTTGAAAGCTAGTGAAGAAGGGATAAATGTGCAACATTAGTATTGGAGAATTGGCGTGAAGAGTGACTGAACATGATTGAATTGATTGAAGATTTACAAAATATCTGTAAAGCAAAATGACAGATAATGAAGCCTCATTTCCAACTGATTCTTCAGTTTAGGTTGAGTTTTCTTCTTGCAGGAAACTACCTAATTTTGTAGGCAAAATAAGCTGGATGGTTAATATGTAGGGTTAGTTTCTTTATTATCTGTGACCATCAGTTAACTGGGCTGTTTTTTTCTAGTTTCCTCCTTCCTTCCTTCCTTCCCACAAATAAAAACTGATTACAGGTTTTGAATTTACATGTATACACTAAAATAATTATTTTTGTTGTGTTTAGAAAGGTAGCATAATATTTTGATAAGATTAAACAAAATGTTACAAATATAAAATGTTGACTTAAATGGGCTGAATCTATTTCGTTAGTTATGTCCCCAACCCTTATTGGAGCACGAAACTAATGATATTTTGGAGTGAATATATAGTTTTGATACTGAATCTTAGTTTTTATTGTATGTGGTAAAAATAAAGCAAAAAAATTTTTACTAGATATTGGATATATTAACATGATAGTAAATTGGAATTTTGGATTATAGGGAAAATCGCAAAAACTGTACAGAATTAGATTTAAAAATTTATTTTATTACCCAGTAAGTATTGAGCTTAAGAAAATTGTATTAATTGTTTAATGGGTATGGAGTTTCATTCTGCAGAAAAAAGAGTTCCATTAATTGGTTGCACAACGATGTGAATGCACCCAACACTCCTGAACCATACACTTAGAAATGGTTGAGATGGTGAATTTTGTTATGTGTGTTTAATCCCACATTTAGAATTTAAAGAAAAAATAGAATATATAACACAGAGTGAGTCCATGTAAAATATGGACTTCAGTTAATACTTGTATATCCACATTGGCTCATCAGTTGTAAGAAATATACCACACTAAAGCAAGATGTTAAAAATAGTGGAAAACGGGGGGTGTGGAGGTATATGGGAACTGTCTGTACTTTCTGCTCAATTTTTTCTGTAAGCCCAAAACTAAAAAATTCTTAATGTAAAAGAGAAAAAAATGTAATAGACAAATCCTAATTTCTCCCTTTGTTTTGCATTGGTGTTGTGTGTCAGGAAATGTAATGACTTGCTTAGTTGAAGAACTTAATTAAAAAGAAAACAGTTTTCTTGACAGCCTTTCTAAGGGCTCACAGGACTCTTAAATTACAGTACTTGGCAGGGAAGAATTAGAAGATCATAGGAGAGGAGGTGAGGCCCAAAACAAATTGGCAGAGTGACAGTGACAGCACTGTGGTTTATTTATAAATAGCTGTGCTAGTTATAATGAGAGCTGGTGTTTTCCATATTTCCTCATTTTCCTTGACACCTGATTTCCTTTGACACCAGGATAGGGTGCTTCCTCTGTCACCGTCTGCTTCAGTCACCTGCCATTTCTGGTAGTCTTCTGAATCTTAAATTAGAAAATTTATGAAATACCTTTCAAACCTATCCAAGGTTACATCCATAGCTGATGCTCATTTAGTTTCTACTTTGGACACACATTGTTTTAGGA
The DNA here is from genome assembly GCF_024362965.1 of Panthera pardus. Taxonomy (NCBI): domain Eukaryota; kingdom Metazoa; phylum Chordata; class Mammalia; order Carnivora; family Felidae; genus Panthera; species Panthera pardus. The sequence continues at coordinate 83,398,867 of NW_026526721.1, forward strand.
AGTGGTCCATTCTTGTCACAGAATACTCCTACTTCTTACCACACAGTTCTTCCTTATGAAGTGAACATCTTTCTTCCACTGCGCTTATTTGTCCTCCCCTGCAGTACGAGGAAGTCTGACCATCGAAAGATTGCTGTCACTTACCCCTTCTTTTTCTTCCGGGTCAACATTCCAATTACTTTAACTGTTCTTCATTTGAGAAGAGCTTTGTTATTCTTGTTACTATCCCCTCTCAGGCACATTTCCAACTTGTCAGTTTCTCTCAAAATAGACTCTTACTTAAAGCTGAACGTAATACTCTTGAAGGAGGTTGTTTGTAATAGAGAGCACCAGGACTCTGTTCTTTTTTGTGAGACTGTCCATTCTGTTTAGTCATAAATTACATTTGTTCTTTAGCAACCATGTCATGTTTAGGACAATCCTGAACTTTTATTAGACTAAAGTTCATAGGTTATTTTCTTGTGAACTGTGGTTCAGCTAGAATCTTATGCCTGTGCAGTTGATTTAAAACATTTTAAGATTATTTGCTAGACATTTACTTTATTATTTAGAAATAATTTTATAGAGTGTTTTTAAAGCACATTTTCATCTATATAATCCCATTTAGTTCTTGTAAAAGCCATTTGAGCTAACTGAAAACCTATTATCCTTTTCATTGTAAAGATGGAGAAATTCATGGTCAGAGAGGCTGACTTATTAAGTTAAGGTCACTTAACTTTAGAGTTGGTAGAACTGGGACTCGGTCTCTGATCTTCTGACTCCATATTCTATATTCTTTTATATTATGTTGTGCTACCTGAAGATATTTCTAAGTAAACAAAGACATTGTGAATAGGATTGTTAATCACCATTCCATCCTCTCATGAGTTGGCAACATTTTGTTTCCTTTACAGACAATGTTTGGATCCAGTCTCAGTTCATTTCCATGTTCATTCAGACTCAGTTCATCACCTTTTATGAAATTCCACGTTGCCCTTGTGGATTTTGCTTGACACTGGGATTACCTCTGTTTGCAATTTTAATTTTACTTTAAAGGGCTTAAGAATTCATTCTGCAATATCTCAGTTTTAGGCAATGCTGTTATTTGCTTGTCTCTTTTTCTCTGTCTTTTCCTTCTAACTATTGTTGTTGCTTATTACCTAATTGCTCACTTTGCTCTTTTCATATACTGCTTCAGAATCTATAAGACTACTTTTAAAAATTATTAAAAATAAATAATAGTGATAGTAAGGACTCATATATTTATTTCCCAGGCACTGTTCTCATTTAATTAACTCGTATTAACTCGTGTAATCCTTACAGCAGCCCTGTGAGAGTAGGTACTATTACCTTTATTTAAAAACAATTTTTTTAATGTTTGTTTTCGAGAGAGTGAGAAAGTGAGAGAGCAGGGGAGGGGCAGAGAGACAGAGAGACAGAATCTGAAGCAGATTCCAGGCTCCAAGCTGTGAGCACAGAGCCTGACATGGGGCTCAAACTCACAAACTGTGAGATCATGATCTGAGCCGAAATCAAACGCTTAACCAACTGAGGCTCCCGCGCGCCCCCTATTACCCTTTTTTTAAAAGAAAAATTTCTTTTTTTGACGTTTATTTATTATTGAAAGAGTCAGAGTGTGAGCAGGGGCGGGCAGAGGGAGAGGGAGACACAGAATCCAAAGCAGGCTCCAGGCTCTGAGCTGTCAACACAGAGCCCGACGCGGGGCTCGAACTCAAACTGCGAGATCGTGACTTGAGCTGAAGTCGGACGCTTAACTGACTGAGCCACCCAGGTGCCCCTACCCTTTATTTTAAACTGAATTGTATAGAGGTGAACTCAGTTACCCAAGTTGCCTTAGCTAGTGGTAGAGTTGGGATTTAAGAGGCTCAACTGTAAACTCCTATTTTAAACCACTTCTCTTTAGTTAGGCTGTTCTCTTTGTCACTCAGACAATTCTATCTAAAGGGCAGTTTTTCCTATACTTGTGGCAACTGACATTTTATCCCTATACAATCTTTTTCTTTTTTTTCTTTTCTTTTTTTTGAGAGAGAGCAAGTGGGGGAGGGGCAGAGAGAGAATCCTAAACTGGCTCCGCACTGTCAGCTCAGAGCCTGATGTGGGACTTGAACTCACGAACTGTGAGATAACCATCTGAGCTGAAATCGAGAGTTGGATGCCTAACTGAGCCACCCAGGTGCCCCAAACTTACTAAATCTTTTCAGGTATTCCCTTTTCATTGGAAAATATTTTTATCGACTCGTTAGTCTGTGAGCATGAAGTCAGGGAGCATTTTAAGTCTGTCTGGGTGAGTTTGTAAAAAGTCTTCACAAAAATGATTAATTTTTGAGTCTTGAAGAATGAGTGTATGTTTCCAAGGCCAAAAGAAAAAGAAGCCACGTCTGTTGTGGAGCGATGGGCAAGTTCAGTTGTTCAGAGGTGAGCGACATAGCACCTTTGAGGAACTGCAAGTAAATTCATTTAACTGGAAGTTGTAGATTTTATCTAAAGGCAATAGAAAAATAATCGCAGAGTTTAAAAAAAATTTAATAGACTTTATTTTTTTAGCTGCTTTAGGTTTACAGCAAAATTCAGTAGAAGGTACAGAGATTTTTCTATATACCCTCTGCCCCCACACATTATATAGCTTCTCCCATTATCAACATCCCTCACCAAAGTGGTACATTTGTTACAGTGGTACCTATTTTGACACACCATTATCACCCAAAGTTCAAGTTTACATCAGGGTTCACCCTTGATGTTCTACATTCTGTGGGTTTGGACAAACATAGGATGACCTGTATCCATGATTATAGCATCATGCAGAGAAGTTTCACTGCCCAAAAAGTCCTCTGCTTTGCCTGTTCATCCTTTCCTCCCTCCTAACCCCTGGCAACCACTGATCTTTTTAGTGTCTCCATAGTTTCCCTTTTCCGGTATGTCCTACGGTTGGAATCATGTAGTGTATAGCCTTTTCAGACTAGCTTCTTTCACTTAGTGATATTAATATGCATTTGTTTTCCTCCATGTCTTTTCATGGCTTCATGGCTATTTTGTTTTAGCATTGAATAATATTCCTTTGCCTGGGTGCACCAGAGTTTATATAATAATCTGTCTGTCTACTCAAGGACATCTTGATTGCTTCAAGTTTTGGCAATTACAAATAAAGCTGCTGTAAACTTCCATGTGCAGGTTTTTGTGTGGACATAAGTTTTGAGTTCATTTGGGTAAATACCAAGGAGTGGCTATTGCTGAGTCATATGGTAAGAGTATGTTTAGTTTTGTAAGAAACTGCCAAACTGTCTTCCAAAATAGCTGTGCTATTTTGCATTCCCACCAGCAATGAATGAGAGTTCCTGTTGCTTCACATCCTCGCGAGCACTTGGTGCTGTCAGTGTTTTGGATTTTGGCCATTTCAGAAGGTGTGTAGTGGTATCTCATTGTTTTAAACATTGAAGAATTTTAACATGGAAGTTACACCACAAATTTGTATGTCTAAAAGGTGCATATGAAAACACTGTGGTTCTTTAAAAGGAGTGGAGGCAGAACAAGAGGAGAAGTGATTGGTTATGAAGCTGTGCGGTGATTTAGCTAGACACGAAGAGGACCCTCACGCTGGCCCTGCCAGTAGGGATGGGGAAGAGAGAGAGATTTAAAAGGTACTTAGAAGCCAAAATGAAAGAACTCTGACTGGAAGTGTGTGATGAGGAAGAAAGGAGTTTATCAATTCTGAACACCTTTAGGGGACATTTGGAAATGTGTAGGGGTGTTTTTTGGTTGTCATAATGACTGAGGTTTCTTCTGGCATTAGATGGGTGCTAAATGTTCTTCAGTGCATAGGGCAGTTGTTTACAATGCGAAATTGTGTTTCATTGGGAAACCCTGTAGGGTGATGACATTGAGAGAAGAAATAAGCAGGTCTGTAGAGGAAGATAATGAGTTCAGTTTGAGCTCTGTTGAATTTGAGCTGTTTATGAATACCCAGTTGAAGTTGTCCATAGGCAATTAGATATATGGATCTAAAATACAGAGATACAAGTTTCAAGATTTAGGAGTTGTTAAAGATAATTGAGTGTCTAATGTGAAAAAAGGCAAGGGTTTGAAAAATCTACAGGGATTATAAGTAGTTCTTGCTGACACACTGTATCACAGAACACCAACATCAAGTGGATGAATGGAAGAAGGGGACCCAGTAAAAGAGGATGAGAAAGACAGGACAGAGGGAAATAATAGAGTGCTATCATTAAAGCTGAAAGAAGTGACCTTTCCATCTAGGAGGCATATTCAATTTTGTCTAATATGGCAGACAGCCAAATCAAGGAATAAAAGTGTTTATTTGGTAGAGATTACTTTCAATCTAGTTTATGGAATTAAAAAGTGTGTGGGAGGTTAGGAAATGGGCAGTGAATGTAGATTACAAAAAGTTAACCTAAACCTTCATACATGATACACATACACTTCTACCCTTGTCAGATTCTTTCCTTAGTGTATCACCTGACAAATGGGCATTTATAGGGTGTCTCATGGTTTGTAGTTACTTGATTATGTCTGTTGTTTCTTATCCTTATTTTGTGAAAATTTGTTGAAAAGGAAAAAAATGCTAGTACTAGTAATAAGCTTAGTTCTCATAAGTTTAGTGCATTTGAAGTGAAGAAGGAAAGCATTAAGCATGCTAATAGCCATTTTACTGCACCCGAAGCAGACAATTACATGTTTAGTTGGTAGAGAAAAGAACAAAATTAAAGACCCTGGAAAGAATATTGTCTATAGAGCTTTGAAGTCTGCAGAGATTAAAAAGGCATTATGGTTAGGAATTGGTGGCATGTTTCTAGTTTTCTTAAAACCTGGGGATCTGAATTTGACTTTTAGACATGCATTCAGAAGCACATTATGTATAAGAGTAGAAGACTCTGTGTACTGTTTCAAGATTTTCTGTGAAGGGAGGGAGAAAAAGGGTAGCTAGTTAAGGGGATGAGACCCCAAGAAAGTTCTTTTTAAAGGGAGGAGCTACAACCTGAGCGTTTCTTTGTGAAGCAGGAAAAGGCAGAAGACAAAGCAAAGTTGAAGATGTAGGGAGAGAGTAAAACTAATCAGTAGACAGGATTACTTGAAGAGGCAGGATGTATTGAGAACATTGGTGTTAGGGGCTTATCCTTGGATAGGAGAAAAAAGTGCCACCTTTTCCACTGAGTTTGAAGGAAGACATAATGATGGATTCGAAGGTAAGTAGTACATTTTCACATGGAACTGTAGGAAGTTCATTCTTTCAGCGGTTTCTGAATGCCTACTGTGTGTTTCAGTCTACTAGTTTGGGGATATTTTGTCCCTATCCTTGAAGAAGTGAAGGTCCAGTGAAGAAGGGGAATTTTTTGCTTTATGGTCTTTATATTGTTTTTTGAGGTAAAATGTGAACCTCTTTGGAGTCTTTACTAGTCTCATGGTTCTTCGATTATCAGGAGTGTTTTAGAGATCATTATCTAAAAGGACTTTTACTTGGGATATGATTTTTTCTGACCCAGAGATGTAAATTTACTCATAAAAAGCTTGATACTTTATCTTAATTGGTGTAATTCCTTGAAAGTGATCATAGGTCTTTCTGTCATGACAGGTATGGTACTTTCATGTGGCAGTATGGTTTCACTCTGTTCCACATGCAGTTAAATAGCCATTTATATCATCTTCATCAAACTTTTAAAAAAGCAAATCTTAGTTGATTAATTTTTAAATCAATATTCTTAATGGTCTCTGAAGTCCAGGATCAATCATTGTAGATAGCAGTCCTTTGCATTACAGCCTGAAGGTGTACATCAGTGGTTCTCAACTGGGAGCAGTTTTGCACCCCAGGGTAGCTTTGGCAGTGTCTGGAGACAGTTTTGGTTGTCACCACTGGGAGTAGGGTGGAGCTTTGGGTAGAGGCCAGGGATGCTGCTAATGTCATATAGGACAGTCCTCCACATCAAAAAATTATTTGGTCCCAAATGTCAAAAATGCTGAGGTTGAGAAACATTGATGTACGTTAACATTTTAATACTTACAGTCTAGTTAAGTATGCTTCTCTACATTATCTAATTTAAACTTCAGAAGCCCCCCCCCCCCCCATGAGGTAAGTGGCATTCTTTTTGCCCTGAAGGGTTGTTCATTGGTGAGGGAGACAGGATACAAACCTTAATCTTACCTCTGTATGAAAATTTGAAAACCTAAGTATTTAGGAAAAAAGCTATTTATTCATTCATTCATTCATTTTATTTATTTATTTATTATTTATTTATTTATTTGGCTATCTTTGGTCTTACCTGTTTTTTTTTTGCAGGGATAAATATTCATGGAATTAGAAATACATAATTTATTTTTAATATTACAGATCTAGAAATGGCCATTGCCTACTGGAATTTAGTGCTTAATGGAAGATTTAAATTCTTAGACTTATGGAATAAATTTTTGTTGGTAAGTTCATGTTTTCTGCAGCTCATCTTTTCTCTGCATTTTTACTCTGAAGATAATTAATATTATTTATTTGTTTTTAATATTTATTTATTTTTGAGAGAGAGACAGAGTATGAGCGGGGGTGGGGCAGAGAGAGGGAGACACAGAATCCGAAGTAGGTTCCAGGCTCTGAGCTGTCAACACAGAGCCAGACACGGGGCTCAAACTCACAACCGTGAGATCATGACCTGAGCCGAAGTTGGATGCTTAACTGACTGAGCCACCTTGGCTCCCCTAAATTAAAATGTTTTTTAAAGCATGACTAACTCAGAGCATGTAGTAGACACAGAATGAGAAATTTGATTATCATAGCTTGATTACACAGGTGGTTCTGCATTCTTGAATTTAGCATTGTTTAGACTGATGTTTTGAAACTTTTTGGTGATTTGGATGTTATTTGCTTATTTTTTTAAAAAATAGGAACATCATAAACGATCAATACCAAAAGATACTTGGAATCTTCTTTTAGACTTCAGTACAATGATTGCAGATGACATGTCTAATTATGATGAAGAAGGTAATGAAAGTTTTTCCTTAATTTTTTTTTTTTATTTCTTTTATCACACACTCTTGACCTTCTTGTCTACATCTGTTTTTCTTAGAGTTGGGATTTCTGTCTTCTGATTTTTTGTGCTCTTATGAACATATAAAATGTCTTTGTCCTCTTTACCAATCTCTGTTCTATTTCTTTAAATGTTGTTTGTTTTGTTTTTTTTTTTTTAATTTATTTTTGGGACAGAGAGAGACAGAGCATGAACGGGGGAGGGGCAGAGAGAGAGGGAGACACAGAATCGGAAACAGGCTCCAGGCTCCGAGCCATCAGCCCAGAGCCTGACGCGGGGCTCGAACTCACGGACCGCGAGATCGTGACCTGGCTGAAGTCGGACGCTTAACCGACTGCGGCACCCAGGCGCCCCTGTTCTATTTCTTTAAATACCAACTCAGTACTCCTGTCTTCCAGAAAGGCGGAGTAGTTTTCATGCATGTTTTAGATTTTCAGTTTACTCATTACTCTTCTTACTGTCCTTTCTATTTTTGTGTTTTTTATTATCTGTCTTGTCTTTGAATTGGATTGTAAACTCAAGTTTAGTGACTTTGTCTAATTTGCAATGCACTTCAGCTGTCTACCATAGTACTATTGACATTCAGTAAATGTGATATTTGAATCCTACCAATTGAATGCTTTTCTGATATTTTGTCTTGTGTATAAAAGATGGTGTTACCATCTACTACAAGTGATGTGCTTTTGTCTTTTGAGAGGTGGCAGTGATCTGATTTCTTCACATATACTTATGTAGCCTCCTTTGAGAATTAGCAGGATGTGTTTTTGAGACTGTTGAATAGAGGTAGTCTTTGAGAAATCTCCAATGACCTTGGCCTCCTTAAAAGTGTCCTGGAACTATGTAATCTAACCAGAGATAATATTATTTTTTCTCTTTGTTTTCATTATGATGTCTAGTCTTTACTAATAAGTGAGAAATGTCTAATCTGATGATAATTGTGCTTTCTGTTAGGCCTTACACAAAACTGGAGAACTTTCTGATTTGGAGGTTGGCATGTGGATGTGTAGAGGCATGCATATCTGCAATTTAAAATCTCTTAGCAATTTGTTGTCCTGAAATAAGATAGAGTTTGAGACTTGCTGTTAATTTCCCTTGTAAGTTTGCCACAAAATGCCTGGAAACTTTTTTCTTCCTACCTAACTATGCTCTCAGTGCTGGCAGCATGCCATTATAGCATGGCCATTTCTTAGGCTGCCAGTTTGGGGGCCTTCAGAAAACCATATTATTCATTGATTACTAGGAGAGTTATCATTTATTATTCAGGGGCTAATCAAGCATTGGAATAATAGAGCAGAGAGAATACAAGAACTATGTTAGGTAGGAACTCTAAAAAGCTAGAATTTTGGGAGTGTTCTCAGTGGGAATATTTGTCATTTTTAATGACACGCTTTAACTGTTATAGGGAAGGCATTTTAAAAGTAAAGGATTCTCTTAAAATGTTAGCCCTATTTCTGCTTTTCTTTCTTTCCCTTTCCCATACTTTTTTTTCTTTTTCCAGGAGCATGGCCTGTTCTTATTGATGACTTTGTGGAATTTGCACGCCCTCAAATTGCTGGGACAAAAAGTACAACAGTGTAGCACTAAAGGAACCTTCTAGAATGTACATAGTCTGTACAATAAATACAACGGAAAATTGCACAGTCAATTTCTGCTGGCTGGACTGAACTGAAGATCAATCCTCACAATTCAGACTGAGGGTTGTGTCAAAACTTTAAGGATACATCTTGGACCATATCGTATTTCATTCTTCTAATGGTGGTTTGGGCTTGTCTTCTAGTCTGGGCCGCTCTAAACATTTATAATTCCAACATTGTGGATTTCATCTTATATCTGTGGACCATCCTAGTTTATTCTCCCATAAGTCTTAGGAGCTTTATGGTGATTATTTTGAGGTTTCCATTCTTGCATAAAGCACAATGCTGTCTTCATCAGAAAACAGTTTGGCATAAGAATTAAACACATGAACATCACAAACAATTTATAAAAACTTCTTAAATATATGCTTTGGGCTAGTTGCAAAGACTATGCTGATAGCACTTCCAATGAGAGTGATATATTTAAGTGTACCGGATCTGGAATGGTGTTTTGGTTTGGGGGGATTTTTTTTTTCCCGGGCAAATCACATGTATTGTTGATGTGAGTAGAGTAACTGATGTCAAAATAACCAATGTGAAAAATTTTTAGGATAACTTGGTGTGCCTACCTGAAAAATTTATTGTGTTTCAGACCCTCGATTTCAAAAGGTTCCACAGAACTAGTCTGCACTTACCTTACCCATGTTTATATATAGTTGTCTTAACAGGGAGCTTTTATTTAGAAAATGTCTGCATAATGTTAGATTCTACTCCTGTCTACATTATGCACTACATAATTGGATTTCATTATGATTTTGAAATGCTTATATGCCTGTCGAATAAGTTAAACTATTTAATTTGTTTTGAATGTTTTAGAGTGCTACACAATACAATATTCTAAATTTAGGCATGAGGGTTTTATTTTTTGTTTTGTTTTTTGGTTTTTTTGTCAGCGCACTATGGAACACAAATGAAATTCTCTTAATTTATAAGAAGATAGTAGGAATTAAATTTTGAAAATGGTTGTGATGAGCCATGAAGTTCAATCCTTATAGGTACTGCTTTCAGACAAATAGTCCATTTTTGATGACTTCTTATTTTGTTGAAATTCCTTTAACTGCTGATCACTGTGGTTGCCAAATACTTCAGGAGCAAAAATTTTCAAGCAAGCATGTACTTGATGCAAAATACCAATCTGGCTTTTATTTTCATAAATTAGTTTCTTCACCTTTTTTTGTTTTATTCAAATAAGCTCAGTTTTCACGTCAAAACAGAATTCTCTCTTGTGTGTATTTTCTTCATTACAAGACCCATGAACTGCTTTCATGCTGAAGATGCTCATTTCTCTGTTCACTTCCTGACATGTGAAGGGTTTATTGCTTTCTTAAACATTTCTGTAAGGCAAGTAAAAAAATGGAAAACTTCATATGTTGGATGACTTTGGTCTCTAGCAGGAAAAGATTTTGCTTGGTATATCCAGACAACTCTATAAGGTCCAGTGTTGAAATTATCAAAGGAATGTACTTCAGAACAGCAGTACATTTTATGTAGATGTGGAAATGATTTTAAGAAACAATGACATCTTACTACTACTTTTTATTTACACAGTTCTGAAACTGACTAGAAAGCTTTCCCCATAGATATTATATTAATATTCCAATCATAACTTTAACTCAAGAATATAATTCTACCAAAAGAATATTTTGAAAATTTCTATTCAGTTTACTGGAATTGGTTATTAAAAAAAAAAGAAAAAGAAAAAAAGAAGAATCCTGCTGCTTTCAGTATTTCCTGACTTCATGTTTGTAAATATAAAGACGAACTTCAATTATGAAAAATTTAAAAAGATATATATATATGTACTATTTTGTTTTTGTCTGGAAGATTTTGAGTTATGGTATTGTTTTCAGATTGATTAATTTGAGTATGCTGTGTTTTAAAATGAGATCCCATTAGCTTTTTTTTTTTTTTTCCCAATAGAAAATTGTTTTCTTAAAAGTCTGATATTGGTTCATGGCTTAGTGCCTTGGGTTTACAGACTTTTCCTTTTAAATGCAAGACCTTTTTCAACAAAATAGTGTTTGTCATCATTTTGGTACTAAACATTTATAATTACTGTGTAATTATAAACAAAAACATAAAGCTTTGAATATAATTATGTAGCATAAAAGTTAAGGTTGTTCACTCTATGATGGCATCTTAGAATTAAACAATACTATTACTAGGGCTGAAAAGAGAAGACTGGTTTAATGTGGTGTGATTATTTTGAGGATAAATGCCTGGTTACAGGGAATATTTTATACTAAAACAGTGCTTATGCATATGGCCATGTATGTGTGTGCATGTGTGTGCGTTTGTGAGAGAGATTGACAAGAGTGAGAGATTGAAAGAGACCTGTTGACTGACACACACACACACACACACACACACACACACACACACACACACCCCTACCTTGAAATGCTTTAATTCATTAGTGTTTCAGTCTTCATTTTGGTAAACTCCCCAGGCAGATTCTTTGTTTTAAATTGAACCACAGGTACAGTTTCCTTTTTGCCAAATGTCAAAACAGGTACACATTTTAAAATATACTGCTTTTTAAATAGTAAAGTGTATAAAATTAGAAGTGCCCACATCTAAAAAATACTTGAGATCAAGATTATCTTTAGTGACTATCATCTGCATATCTCTGTAAGTTCAAATGTGCTTCTTACAATCCCTGTCATATTACCAACAGAGGCAATAAAAGCTTCAGTGAAATTGCCACGACTAAATCTTTTCACATATTATTTCAGTGTAATATTTTTAAAGACTAAAATATACCTTAAGACTTTTCCAGGAAGAATAATTATTCATGGAAAGAGCATTGTAATGGCAAGTTTTGGGAAGAAAAGACATGCCAAGTCTTGTTTACTACATTTTTGCTACATTTAAAAAATGTTTACAACTATACTGGGCTGCTTTATTTAATTAACAGTACTGTAGTCGTGTAATATGGCATTATAAGTGTGTGTTCATTAGACTTTTAAAAAGTTTTAATGAGAGAAAGAACTTAAAATAACATGGGATATCTTTTATATAATATCCTACTGGGGAATTCTTATTTAAGCAAGGTTATACTATTTTTTTTTTTCCTCAGAAAGATTTAAGTGATGAAGTGTTCATCTATTTTTTATTTGATGATAATCAAGAAATTGAGTAGTTGTAGCTAGTTTAATGTGCACTTTGCTTAGATTTTTTAAAACCTGTTACTATTAAGACTTCGTATTGTAAACCTTCTGTAACTTTTATCTATGAATGACAGAAGAAAGTTCAACCTAATGAAAGAATTTTGGAATGAAAAAGGAAAGTGGTGCTGGGGAAATTTATTATAGTTCCCAAAGTATGCCTTTGTAAACCTGAATCAACTTCTAGCAAGAATTAATTTATGTAGTTCTAAATGTTAAGTTGTATATTTAATAGAAAATAATCATTTGGCACCTCAGCAGTTTTCTTTAAATGTTACTTTATAAAACTTTTAACAATATGATTTATATTGAATACATAGATGTTTTGATAAAATTTTATCAAATTTGATTATGTAATGATAAAATGTTTTTAAAATGTGAACTATTTAACATATATCTTAATAACTGAGGACACAATACCTGAATTGTGATTTCTACTTAATGTGATAACTAGGGTTCAAATTATGGCTCATCATTTAATTGATTATAAACAAGTATATTTCTAAACTCTTTACTTGCCTCCATTTTTACAGTCATAATAGCAATAATTTTTATTTTATAGAAATGTGATGAAGTTACGTATCATGATACCTTTACCTTTTATTTCTGAGGGGAGAGGGGTTTTTATTTTGTAGTTAATACAATCTTGATAATTCTTAATAGTACTAATCCCCTTTTCCAGGTTTATCCTTAGTATTTGTCACCATTTTGGTTGAATATTTGCTTGATTTGTATCTGATTTCTGGAGGCAGATAGTGCTGGTTGGTTTTTGTTTTGTTTTGTTTTTAATTTATAATACAGATACAGAAATGGTTTTACCAGAGCATTCTTGCCATCTTATTTTCTTTACTGCCTGTTGGGTAATTGGCATTTCCTGCTGACCAGTTCATTTATTTAACAACTCAATGTATAGTGTTAAGTGGCTTTGGGCATTTGTCATAAATAAGGAAATTAAGATAAACAGTACACAACCTTTGTAGTAGGTAGAATTCCTAAAAAGTAATGTCTTTATTTGTGGAGTTTTAAAGACATATTATTTGGGGAATCATTTTATGGTTATCCATTTAAAAAATTGAGATTCTAAAAAATATTTTTTAATTTACTTCCAAGTTTTTCTTATATGTATTGTTTAAATATTTTCAGTTTAATTTTTTTGTATTCGTGCTATGCAGAAATGAGACTTGTAATGTAGAGCATTGGTTTTAAGCCATACCTCGAGGCTGCTGTGTTCCATGAGGTTGGGTCACAGCAGGCAGGGTGCCTCTTCCACTTTATCCATAACTTTCTACTTTATGTCCTGTAGGTTAATAGCATTTCATAGGAAATTTGGTTTGGAGAAAAATGGTTAAGAGAAGTTTTAAAAAAAAAAAAAATGTCTGGCTTATCAGAAACATTACCACTTTGGCAGATTTTTCAGTGGAATGGAAAGAGATGAGTCAAATCAAAGTTAAAGCAGGTCTGATCATAGAAGACAGCACTGCTTTGAAAGAAGAACCCATCAAATTAAGCTTAAAGCAAGGAAGGAGGAATTTTGAACCAAAATTGTGAAAGCAAAGCTTGATTTGTTTGAAAAACTTCATTGTTTGAAACAGTGAAGAGGCAGTATGTGTAAGTGGCTTAATGATGAAACAAAAGAAAACAAGGATAATATATTTAGAATGTATACACGTAGAAAGCATGTTCAATATAAATATTAAAATTTTCCTTCAAATTATGAAATACTGTAAGAAAACTTTGTATTTAATAGAACACTGGGCAATAGCAAGATTTTTACAAAAGGGAATAGTGTAGGACGTAAGTTTAGGGGGAAAAATGGCTAAGAGAAAATGGTAATGTAGGCTGCAGACAACGATTTTATCTTATAGTTAACATGACACATAGCTACAAGAGAAATACTCGATCAGTAAGGTTTAGAGATGTATGTATGTACTTGGAATCCTTTAAAAATAGCATGTTGAGGCTTCAAGCAAATGCTAAAAATGTTCTTAATCCTGGTAATATATCAGAACTCATTGTATTGAAATTATATGAAATGAATTAGGCTGTCAGCCAGAGCTTTAAAATAGTCACTTCTAAGACTGGTGTAATGGTACTTAAAAAAATAGCTTTATTGAGCTATAATTTACACATGATAAAATTCACCCATTGTAAATACACAATTCCGTGGATTCAGTAAATTTATACAGTTGCGCAACCGTTATCACAGTACAGTTTTAGAACATTTCCATTAGCCCATAAAAGTTCCCCGCATTGTCCTTTGCAATTGATTCCCTCTCCTGTCCCAGCCCTCGGTAGCCACTTAGCATCTGTTTCATAAATTTTCCTCATCTGCAGATTACACATAAGTAGAATCATACAACTTGGAAGTCTTGTATCCAGCCTGTTGGCATGTTTTTTTTAGGTTCATTCATGTTGTAGACTGTGCCTGTACTTAGTTCCTTTAATTGCTACATAATATTTCATTGTATGGCTGTACTAATTTTGTTTATTCACCGGTTGATGGACGTTTGGATTGTTCATATTTTTTGGTTATTATGAATAATGCCATGAACATTCACCTATACATCTTTGTGTGGACATATGTTTTCATTTCTCAGGTAGATTTCTAGGAGTGTAATTATTGGTTTGGTTGGAAAATTTTTGTTTACTTTTCTAAAAAATTGCCAAACTCTTTTCCAGAGTGGCTGTACTGTTTAAAAATATTCCTACCACAATGCATAAGGGTTGCAATTTCTTCACATCCTTGTAAATACTTGTCTTTTTTTTTTTTTTTAAATTATTATAGTCATTCTGGTGGGTATGTATTTTAACTGTGTAAATTATACCTAGCATCCTAACTCGTGTCCATTGATTGGGTATGCAATTTGGGTGAGTATAAGGTGGCCTAAGGGATCGCTGTAAAATTACTTACTATAGACATGTACTTAGCTGAAGATAGTATTTTCTGTAGCCACAGAGGAAAGTTATAAGCTTCCGGTGGGAGTTCTGGTCCCTCAGAACTCTGCTGAGGAGATGAAATGCATAGGTGAGTAGTGCTGATGGCTGGTGTTTGGTGCTGTTGTGCATATCATAGTTGATGAAGCTACCTAGTTAGCCTGTGACTTGGTGGTAATTAAAACATTGTAGAAACATTCTGCACAGATGTGTTACAGTCCTTTGAAGTTTCCCAGAGCTCTTTCGCTTTGAGATAACTGGGAATTTCTGAAATTTGTAACAATTTAGTCACCGCCAGCTACTTGTGCTCTTCTACATAATGGGCATTAGAGTAGTGTTTTTTCTTTTTTTTTAACAGAAAATTTCAGACCTACACGAAAGTAGAATAATTAACCTACTTCAGCATGATCAATTTATGGCCTATCTTGGTTTATCTGTATATCACCCATCCTTTGCAACGCTGACCTATTCTGAAGCAAGTCCCACTTAGCAAATAATCCTGTTTGTATCTCAGTATTTATGTGTAAAAGGTAAGGACACTTAAGTATAACGACTATACCATTACCCCACTTAACAAGTTCTTAGTAATTATCCAGTCAGTAGTTTAAATTGTCTCAATTTTTTTTTCCAGTTCAAGTCAGAATTCAAATAAGGTCCATACATTGCATTTATCTCTAAATCTTTTCAGCTGTGGATCCCCATATACATGCCCATATATAGTATTCCCCCCTTGGCTTAGAAAACATTTATTTGAAAAAGCAGTGGTTGCTTTAAATTTGTAAATATTCATGCAATTTATATTTAAGGTGACATTTGGTGTGCTTAAAGAATGTATTTTACCTTGAAAATATTTTGGGAGTTAATGAAGTGTGGTATAAAAAGTATAATATGTTTCCTTAATTTAAAAAATATAATGGGACTTGTATTCAGAATATATAAAGAACTCTTACAATTTAACAATAAAAAGACAGCCCATCTTACAAATGAGTGAAGAATTTGAATAGACATTTCTCCTAAAAAGATATACAAATGGCCACTATGCACATGAAAAGATGTTCAACATCATTAGTCATTAGGGAAATGCAAATCAAAACCACAATGACCTATCACTTCATAGCCACTAGTATTGTTTTCATCAAAAAGACAATAGCAAGCGTTGATGAAGATGTGAACAAATTGGAACCTTGTACATTGGTGGGAATATAAAGCAGTGCAGCCAGTTTGGAACACAGTTTGGCTGTTACTCAATAAATGAAACCTAGGTTAGCATATGACCCAGCAGTTCCACTCCTAAGAAGGTAAGAGAATTGAAAATATGTATTCACTCTCCAGCCCCTGGAAAACACCCTTTTACTTTGTGAATTTGACTATTTTAGATTCTTCATATAAGAATAACACAGTAATTATCTTTCTGTGATTGGCTTTTTTTCACTTAATGTCCTCAAGTGTCATCTGCGTTACAGCATGTGACAGAAATTCCTTCCTTTTTAAGACTGAACAATATTTCATTGTAGATATATACAACATTTTTGTCAGTGGACATTTGGCTATTGTGAATAGTGCTGCTATGAACCTACATGTGCACATATCTACTTTTAATTCTTTAGGATATATACACAGAAGTGGGATTGCTGGATCATATGGTAGTTTTATTTTAAAATTTTTGAGGACCCCCGCCATACTGTTTTCCATAGCAATTCTACCATTTTACATTCCTACCAACAATGCACAAGAGTTCCAATTTCTCCACATCCTCACCAACACTTTTTTTCTTATATGTTAGCTATTCTAATGGTGTGAGGTGATATCTGTGGTTGTGGTTTGCATTTCTCTGATTAGTGATGTGGAGCATCTTTTCATAATACTACTTGGCCATTTGTATATCTTTGGATAAATGTCTATTCAAGTTCTTTGCCCATTTTTGAATTGAGTTATTGGATTTTTTTGTTGTTGAAGGAGTTCTTTTGATATTCAAGGTATTAACCATCTGGTTTAACATGTTAAGTCCAATGTTCCCTTACTGATACCCTGTCTGAGTTATCTGCCCGTTGGTGAAAGTGGGGTATTAAAGTTCCCTACTATTGTACTGCTGTCCATTTCTCCCTCTGTCTTTGCTTTTTTTGTTTTGTTTTGTTTTTTCCATGTGGAATCTTTGGATTTTCTACATAAAAGATTATTCTTTGCAAACCAATCATTTTACTTCTTTTCAATTTAGTTGCCTTTTTTTCTCATATTTTTGCCTACTTGCTCTGCTAGGACTTCCAATGGCATACCGAATAGAAGTGGCAAGAGTGGGCATCTTTGTTTTGTTCCTTTTCTTAGAGGAAAAGTTTTACATCTTTCAGCATTGAATATAATAGTAGTTGTGGGCTTTTCATGTATGGCCTTTATTATGTTGAGATAGTTTCCTTCTATTTTTAGTTTGTTTTAAGTCAGGAAAGGGTGTTGAGTCTTGTCAACTGCTTTTCTGCATCAATTAGCTAGATAATGTGGCTTTGTCCTTCAATTAATGTGGTTTATCAGAATGATTGAATTTCATATATTGAACTGTCCTTGCATTGTGGGAATAACTCCCACTTTGGTGTGGTGTAGAATTCCTTAATGTGCTGGTGAATTTGGTTTGCTAGTATTTTGTTGAGAACTTTTGTATCAGTGTTCTTCAGGAATGTTGGTCTGTAGTTTTCTTGTAGTGTTTCCTTGTCTGGCTAATTTAGTATCAGCATTGCTGGCCTCACAGAATAAGTTTAGAAGCATTCCCTTTTCTTCCATCTTTGGGAAGAGTTTGAGGAGGATTAGTATTTGAATGTTTGCTAGAATTCTCCAGTGAAGCCATCTGGTCTTGGACTTTTCCTTGTTAGGAAGTTTTTTTTTTTATTACAGATTCAATTTTCTAACTAGTTATTGGTCTGCTCAGTTTTTCTATTTCTATAGTATTTAATTTGAGTAGGTTGTATGCCCATTTTTATATTGAGTTACTTTTTATATTGTTAACCTGTGTTTTCTATATATTCTAAATACTAGATCTTTACCAGATATATGATCTACAAATATTTTCTATTCTGTGGATTGTCTTTTCACATTCTTGATAGTTCCTTGTGACACAAAAGTTTAATTTTAATAAAGTCCAATTCATTTTTTTTCTTTTGCTTATACTTTAGATATCAAATCTAAGAAACCATTGCCTAATCTGATGTCAGAAAATTTACACTTAATGTTTTCTTATAAGAGTTTTATGGTTTGAGCTCTTACCTTTGTTCCTTTGACCTATTTTGAGTTAATTTTTATATATTGCATGAAGTAGGAGGCAAATTAATTCTTTTGCCCATGAATATCCAACTGTCCCCTTACCATTTGTTGAAAAGACTATTCTTTCCTCCATTGAATGGTCTTGGCACTTTTGTTGAAAACCAATTGCCCATAAATATATGGGTGTATTTCTGGATTCTTAATTCCCATCAGTCTATATGTCCTTCCTTATGCCAGAATCACATAGTCTTGATTGCTGTAACTTTGTTAGTTAAGTTTTAAAATCAGGAAATGTAACTCCTCTGACTTGTTTTTCAAAAAAATTTTGGCTATTTGGTGTCCCTCACATTTCCATACAAATATTAGCATCAGCTTGTCAATTTCTGCAAGAAAATGCCGCTGGGATTTTGACGGTTGTATAGAATTTGTAGATCAGGTTTGGAATATTTACAAGTTTTGCATCACTATTTTATGTGTCCATATGATATATTGACTGCCTTTAAGTTTTCATCATGGATTGCCTAAGTGCTTGCTGTGGCTTCCTATATACCTTTAGTCTACTTTTCTTCCAACCACTTTTTCTTGCTGTTACCTGGATGTCTTATCTAAAAGGCTTAATTAAGATCCTTTAGTGACTCCTCAGAGCTCTCAGAATTAATTCACTCATTCAAATGTCTCTAATCCCTTAACGTGTCAGATATTATCCCAGGAATATAGCAGTGAACAAAAAAATAAGTGCTCTCATGGAGCTCAAGTGTGGGGAGATGTAATAAGTAAAATATATATTGTGATATATAATGAGAAGTGCCAGGGAGAGGGGAAAAGCAGGGAAGGGGACAGGAGAATGTGCAATTTTAAAAAGGGTAATCAAGGAGGGCTTCGTTGAGATAGCTGAGTACCTAAAGAAATGAAGTAATAGGCTGAGCATACATCTGATGAAAGCTTGCAGACATAGCAAATAGCAACCATAAAGGCTCTGAGTTGGCAGCATGTTTGAGGAACATCAAGGAGGCTAGCAGGCTGGAGATGAGGGAGTGAGGAGAGTAATAGGAAGTGAGATCAAGGGTAACAGGTAGTAGGGTGCCTGGCTGGCTCAGTCAGTATAGCATGCAACCCTTGATCTCAGGGTTGTAAGTTTGAGTCCCATGTTGGGTGTAGAGATTACTTAAATAAAATCTTAACAGCAAATTGTGTGTGGCCTTATGGGCCATTGTTACTCCTCTGGCTTTTATAGTGAGGTGGGAAGTCATTGGAGAGTTTGAGCAGAGGAATATCAGTTCTGTACCTGAGATTTAACAAAAGTGCCTTACCTGATAGGTTGGGGAAAGACTGTGTGTGTATGTGTGTGTGGGAGGGATAAGGTGAAAGCAGAAGACGAGTTGTAGTAGCCAGCCTCTAAAACATCCCCAATGATCCCTGCCTCATGAGATTCACACCCATGTGTAATCCCTTCCATTTGACTGTGGGCTGGACCTAGTGACTTGCTTCTACTGAATAGAGTATGGCAAAGTGATGGGATATCATTTCTGAGATTGTTATAGTCTCTATTTTGCACGTTCTTTCTTGCTGTCTCACTTGCTCGCTGTTGGAAGCTGGCTGCCATTTTGTGACGTGCCTTTAAAAGAGGCCCACGTGACAAGAAACTGAAGGTGACCTCAGGCCAGTGAGGACCTGAGGCTCTTGGTCCAACAACCCATAGAGAGCTAAATATTGCCAACAACCACATCAATTAGCTTGGAAGCTGATCCTCTCTCAGAGGAGCCTTCAGATGCGACTACAGTTCTAACAGCTTGACTGTGGCCTTGTGAGGTACCCACATTGAATCTGCATTCAGATTCTGGATCCCCCAAAACTGTGGGGTAATGCTTGTTATTTTAAGATGCTGAAGTTTGGGGATAATTAGTTACAGCAATAGATCATTTATAAGAAGTCAACTAAGAAATTAATGCAGTTATCCTGATGAGAGACGATGGTAACTCAGGCCAGGGTGGAAACAGTGGAGCTGACAAAAAGATATATTTTAAAGGTGGATCTAACTGGATTTTCTGAGGAACTAGGTATAAATGAAGGGAGGAGTGATGTCATAGAGGAGGAGGGGTTGTCCTAGCGAAGCAAGAAAGAGCTCAAAGATTATTCCAAGGTTTTTGGCCTGAGAAATTGGATGGGTGGAATTGCTATTAATAAAGATTTAGAAGATATGGGAGCAACAGGTTTTGTAGAAAAAGATTAGGAGCTCAGTTCAGGGTACATGTTTATGATGCCTATATGAGCCAATGAAATTCTGAGTAGGTAGATGAGATCACCAAAAATGAATGTGGACAGAAAAGAGAAGTTCAAAGACTGAGCCCTGAGACACTCTAATGTTAAGAGATCAGGTTAGTGGGGGAGGAAATAGCACAGAAAACAGATGAGCGACCAGTGAGGTAGGAGGAAAAACAGCTAAGTGTGGTAGGAGCCAAGTGGAGAGATTATTCTGAGGAGGAGGGAGTGATAAACTGTCAAAGGCTGCAGATAGCTCAAGAAAAACAAGAATTACAAATTGAATATTGGGTTTAGCAATATGAAAGTCATTGTTGACCTTGATGAACAGCTTCGCTGGAGTAATGGAAAGAGAATGCTTGATTGAAGTGGGTTCAAGAGAGAATTGGAGAAGAGGAGTTGGGATAGTGAGGACAGGCAACTCTCAAGTAGTTTTGCAGCAAAGAGGAGCAAAGAAACAGTGTAGTAGCTGGAAGGGGAAGAGTAGATTTTGTAAAGATCGGAGAAATTACAAAATGGTTGTATGAGAAAGATGCAGTAGGCAGAAAGATGGATGCTATAGGAGAGGGATTTGCTGGTGAGTTGTCCCTGAGTAAACAAAGTTCTTACCATTTAACTTAGTTAAACCAGCACCCTCTGCATACTACTCTCTGCCTGCATCCCAGTTCATGTGCACCCTTTGTGTAGTTGGGTTTTTGCACCTTGAAGGCTTTTCATGTATTTTCCTTAGTGTGCATTTTCCACTTTCTGTACCCTTTACTTTAAATGATTCCTAGTAGTTTTAAAAATAACAACAGAACAGCTTGAGTGTCATCAGCCTGGAAGGCTTTCTCTGATGCCTCAATCTGATTTAGATGGTTTTCCTCTGTGCTCCTGTACCCTTTCCTTCTATTTATTCTTTTTATAGCACTTACTACAGTACATGGATACTACTTGTCTATCTCCAATTAGACCATAAGAACAATATTGATAACAAGGACTGTGGCTTATTTGACTCTGAATCCTTGGCACTTAAGCGTTTCACACATAGTGAATATACACTAAATCTTTGAAAGAAGAAATTTAAGAATCCTCTAAGTTTCTTTAGTTCTTGTGGTCGGTAAAAGCTCTAACATGCAAGATTGTTGACTTAGATTTGAAAATTATATTGATTAATCAATTAAGAAGAACATATATAGTTCTGATTGTTTGTGGATTCTGTATTTGTGAATTTGCCTACTCACTAAACTCTATTTGTAATCCCCACATCCATACTTGCAATACCTAGGCAGTCATTTTATGGCCATGTATAGAGTGGCAAAAATTTGAGTTGCCTGTCATGCACATTCCTACTTGAGGTCAAACAAGGCGATGCTCTGCTTTCATGTTTTAGCTCTCATACCTTATACAAATGTCCTTTTCTTGATATATATGGTGCCACGGTTTTCATATTTTATGCTTTTGGGGGGGGGGTAGTGATTTTGCTGTTTAAAATGGCCACAAGTGTAGTGCTGAAGTGCTGTCTTGTATTCTAAGTGCAAGAGGCCGTGATGTGCCTTATGGAGACAATGCATGCATTAGCTAAGCTTCATTCAGGCATGAATTATAAATTCTGTTGGTTGTGAGTTCAATGTTAATGAATCAATGATACATATTAAAAATAAAAATTGAGGCACTTGGCTGGCTCAGTTGGTAAAGCATGCAACTCTTGATCTCGGGATCATGAGTTCAAATGGGTGTAGAGCTTACATTAAACACACACACACACACACACTATATATATATACATATGTGTATATATATATATATGTGTATATATATACTTTTTATATATACATACACTTTATATATATGGTGAATAGATATAGATGTACATTATATATATGTTAAAGTGTCTTTAAAGAGAAACACACAAAAAGCAAGGTTATATATTGATTGGTTGATGAAAATGTAACCAGAGGCTTATAGGAACATAACCCTGATTTATCTAGGAACAATGGTTCAGTATTTGCAGCACCTTTATAACTATGAATGAGAATTTACTGCACTTTGGCCTCATTCTGAAGTTGCTGGTGAGATTCTTCCCACTGCTTTCTACAGATGGGAAGTAGGTGAATTTAGTCATTTGTAAAGTAAGCCTAATCAAAATGACTTTTTTTCATAACTTCCTATAATGAAAATCTGGTCTGAAGCTACCCCACTTGGTCTGAGGGGAAAAGGCAGTACAGTAATTCCAAGGAGATCTATCATCCTGGAGATATGTTGGGTAGCCATGAAGTTCTCTTTCTACAGGTGGGTCAGACATTAGTGCCTAAGATGTTCCCAAGACTGTACAGTTGCACATAAGTTGTGGTTACCTTTGGCTTCCCAGACCCTAGAAATCTGGAGTCATTTTTGATAAATGAATTGGTAATTATTTTCTCATAAAAAGAGAATTAGTGTTGTTGCTGAGATTTTGAAAAACATTCCAAGTGTTAAAAATGTAGCTTTTTTGTTGTTGTTGTTGAAATAGCCCTCCTCTTTTGGGTTTTGCCTTCATTTTTTGAGCACTCACTAAGCTTTATATTGTGCCATGCACTTTATTGACACTTTACTGTCCAATCTTCACAACACTATGAAATGCAGGTATTAATTCCAAGGCCATAAACATTGTTACAGTTTTTCAGTTTGTAGAACCTGGTTTCTATATTTACAATCAACCCTTGAATGAGAAGTCTTAAAAATATTGAAAGAACTAGAACTCTACTGCAGAATAGCTAATTCATATTGCATTTTATGTGTAATTATTAAATCCTCAGTACTTTTAAAGCAAGATTATTGGAAAAGAATGGATGGATTTTACTTCTTATCATTAAGACTTTTTATGAATTCAACACAGTGAGAACACACTGCTTTTGATATGTAGAATAGAGACATCACAGGATGCTTTCAACTATGTCCCATAAACAGCTTTAGAGGTGGTTCTATGAATAGCCAGTTTTTTAATGTGTACATCTCAATATTAGTTTAGAGAGGTGGCAATGTTGAAACTGAAGATGTGATTGTATTTCCACGGTTACATTCTGGTAAGTATCAGAAAAACAGATAGAGCCTTGATTCCACTACTGATCATTGTAAACTTGAGGGTAAGTGTGTTTCAATTCAATCTGTTTTTACATCTGTCAAATGAGGGTTCCTTCTATATTAACAATCTCTGATTCCATAATGCCTTCATGTGAAACAGAGGCAACAAACTATCTCCAATCTGTTGGATCATTCTCTGGTGGAAGAGATGTTATTGAGTAACCTGAAGTGTTAAATAAAACTTAGCTCCACATACACTGTGGCAAAGTCCATCAAAATCTGTTCTTCCTACTTCCATAGTTCCTTGTAGTTGGCTCATGGTTACCTGTCTGGGGACATTGCTTGGTGTAGATACATAACTAATTTCTTACCAATAGAATAATCAGAGATGATGTGTCTTAGTTCTGGATTAGTGCCTTAACATCATTATTTTTCCACATTTTCTCTTCCTGTCAATTAGAACCCATGTCAACTCAACTTCAGCCATGCAGGTGGTGATAATATCCCAGAATGGCAGATCAACAGGATGAAAAATGTGGATCCCTGAATGACTTCATGGAACAGGACTAGCTGCTGACTGGAAGTCTCCACAGATTGTAATCACAGAATGTTATACCTCTTCTCTTTAAGCCTCTTTATTGTTGTTGGGTGGCCGCTCCAGTGGCCTTATATAACCACTGTCTGCACTGAGTGTGAAAGACATTTTCCTAAAGGAAAAACAATTTTGAATTGGATACTCATATGCTTATTTCTAGATTTATTAACAAATCCGTAATTTGCTTACAGACACGAGGAAAAGAATGCTTAGTTCACTGGCTCAGATTCGGTGTATTTGAATTTTTTAGCTTATTTTTAATGTAACTGCTTAGTCCTACTTCTAGAGATTCTGAATTGTTCAGCAGAGCTGGAGCTCCAAAAGAAAAAGAGCCAGCCACATGAAGACCTAGCAAAGAAGAACATTCCATGCAGAGAGAACAGGACTGCAAAATCCTTGAGGGATGAATGGATTTGGTAAGTTTGAGGAACAGAAGGGAAGGCAGTAATGTGGCAGCTCATTAGGTAAGAGAGAGTGACGTAAGATGAGAACAGAGGGGCAGGCAGGATACACATCACATATTATGATTTTGTGAGCCAGCACAAGGAGTCTGAATTTCAAACTCCATCGGGATGTCTTCTGAGATTTTAAAATAAGGAAGGGAAGCATTTGAGTTTTGCTTTTAAAATATGACTCTAGGGACATCTGACTGGGTCCCCTAGAGTGTGTGACTCTTGATCTCAGGGTCATGAATTCAAGCCCTACGTTGGTCAAAGAGCCTACTTAACTAAAAGTAAAAGAGGACTCTGTTTCCTGTGTGGAGAATGGTTCCCAGGTTGATAAGAGATTAGTGTCTAGACTTGAGGTGATGATGGTTTGAACTGATGTGATAATGGTAGAAGAGAGGTGGGCAGATTAGGGATATATTTTGAAGGTGGGATCAGAGAATTTAATGATAGATGACTGACTATGTCAGGGGAGAGAAGGAAAGACATTCTCAAGTGGTTGTTTTTGTTGTTGTTTGTTTATTTTGAGAGCGAGAACACTCGCAGGTGAGGGACAGAGAGAGAGGGAGAGAGAGAATCCCCAGCAGGCTCCATGCTGTCAGCACAGAGCCTGAAGTGGGGCTTAAACTCATGAACCATAAGATCATGACCTGAACTGAAATCAAGAGTTGGATGCTTAACCAACTGAGTCACCCAGGTGCCCCAGGAAAAAAATTTTTAATTGGAACAGTTGTGTGGATGATGCTGTCATTAACTGTAATGGGAGAAAACTGGATTAGAAATGGGGAAAAAATCAAGAATTCTGTTAGGGTTAGACATGAAATTTCTTATTCTCTCAAAACAAGGCAAAATAAGTAATGCCTCAAAGTATAGCCAGATCTTTTTCATGTTTCTCGTCTGGATTCTGTGAGCACTTTTGGGCAGGACAATTCTGTACTGGATCTGTACATTTTACCCCAGGAAGTGAATTATCAGTAGATTCCTTCCTCCCCAGTGTGACAATCAAAAATGCACACATTTTACTTTATTTTTTTAAAGCAAGCTCTGTGCCCATCATGGGGCTTGAACTTGCAACACTGAGATAGAGAATCGCATGCTCTACCTACTGAGCTGGCCAGGCACCCCACAAGATGCACACATATTTTTTTTTCCTTTTTTTAAAAATATAATTTATTGTCAAATTGGCTTCCATAAAACACCCAGTGCTCATCCCAACAGGTGCCCTCCTCAATGCGCATCACCCACTTTCCCTTCTCCCTTACCCCCTATCAACGCTCAGTTCTCAGTATTTAAGAGTCTCTTATGGTTTGCCTCCTTCCCTCTCTGTAACTTTTTTTCCCCCTTCCCTTCTCCCATGGTCTTCTGTTAAGTTTTTCAAGATCTACATATGAGTGAAAACATATGATATCTGTCTTTCTCTGACTGACTTATTTCACTTAGCATAATACCCTCCAGTTTCATCTGTGTTACTGCAAATGGCAGGATTTCATTCTTTCTCATTGCCACGTAGTACTCCATTGTGTATATAAACCACAATTTCTTTATCCATCCGTCAGTTGATGGACATTTAGGCTCTTTCCATAATTTGGCTATTGTTGAGAGTGCTGCTATAAACATTGGGGTACAAGTGCCCCTATGCATCAGCACTCCTGTATCCCTTGGGTAAATTCCTAGCAGCTCTATTGCTTGGTCATAGGGTAGTTCTATTTTTAATTTTTTGAGGAACCTCCACACTGTTTTCCAGAGCAGCTGCACCAGTTTGCATTCCTACCAACAGTGCAAGAGGGTTCCTGTTTCTCCACATCCTCGCCAGCATCTACAGTCTCCTGATTTGTTAATTTTAGCCACTCTGACTGGCATGAGGTGGTATCTCAGTGTGGCTTAGATTTGTATTTCCTTGTTGATGAGTGATGTTGGGCATCGTTTCATGTGTCTGTTGGCCATCTAGATGTCCTCTTTGGAAAAGTGTCTATTCATGTCTTCTGCCCATTTCTTTACTGGATTATTTATTTTTTGGGTGTGGAATTTGGTGAGTTTTTTATAGATTTTAGATACTGGCCCTTTATCTGATATGTCATTTGCATATATCTTTTCCCATTCCATCAGTTGCCTTTTAGTTTTGTTGATTGTTTCCTTTGCACACATATTTTAAAATGCATTTGGCAGGGTAGTTCTATTCCAGGTTGTACCTTTTGTGTACCTTTGTTAGTGCAAGTGGTCTTTATATTCCTATGTGTGTGTTTTCTCAAGCAATGAACACTAAAAGTACAACTTATACCATAAGTTCTGTAAATTTTTTTTACATAAAAGTTCTTATAAAAGATTTTGCATTATGCATATGGGCACTTTGTCCAAGCCAATTCATTCTATTATTCTCATTGTTAATTATCTGTCTTATACCACCACTGTGAGTCCACAATTACAAGACATCTAAAATATTAGAAAAGGTACCATATAAAAATCACAATCTAGTGACATTTGCTAGTCTTTTTGCAAGTACAGATTTGGAAGGAATTAAAACTGTTAGAAATGGTAAATGTAAATAAATATAAAAAACTTCTTTAAATATTAATTTCTTAAATTGTTTAAAGAAAAAAATGTTTTTTGGGTTTATAAAAAAAAGTAAATACATAACAATAGTACAAAGGATTGGAAGAAAGGTAAATGGAATTATACTGTTGTAAAATTCTTACATTATTGATGAAGTGGTATAATTAATCAAGATAGATTGGTTCAAAGTAAGGATGATGTATATAACTCCTAGGAGTAACCTCTGAAAATAGAGGAAGAGCTAAAAAGGCAAAAGAGGAGAGTGAATGCTAAAAAATAATAAATCCAAATGAAGGTAGGAAATGTAGAGACCCAACATAGAGATGGAACAAACAGAAAATAGGAGCAATGTAGAAAGTTTAAACGCAAATATGTCAATATTTATACCGAACATCAAGGCTAAACACTAATTCAAAGAGACTGTTGGAGCAGATAAAAAGCAAGACCCAAGTAGATGCTTATATCTGAGAGTCACGCTTTAATATAAAGACACAGATGGGTTAAAAGTAAGAGGATAGTAAAAGATGAACCATGCAGGGGCTCCTGGGTGGCTCAGTTGGTTGAGCATCCAACATCGGCTCAGGTCATGATCTCACGGTTCATGAGTTTGAGCCCCATGTTGGGCTCTGTGCTGACAGCTCAGAGCCTGGAGCCTGCTTCAGATTTTGTGTCTCCCTCTCTATCTGCCTCTTCCTCTCACGCTCTCAGAAATAAAAAAAAAAAAAAAGATGAACCATGCAAAGAGTAAGCATAACAAAACTAGTGTGGCTATATTAACATCAGATAAAGTAAAAAAGGACATTTCATATTGATAAAAGGAACAATTTATCAAACCATAACAATCCTAAATGTGTATGTATTTAATAACAGAGCTTCAAAATGTATGTAGCAAAAATTGCAGAAATGGGCAAATCTACAATTACAGTTGAAGATTTTATCACTCATCATTCAGTAATTGATAGAATTGACCAAAAACAAATCACAAAAACAAACAACCAAAACAACAAAAAAACTAGTATAAATATAGAACTGAAAATCACTATTATATCAACATAATCAATGTTTATAGAACATTACATTCAACACCTGTAGAAAACATATTCTATAGCTGGTATTTTCTACACATTCTCTAGTGCACTTGGTAAGATTTTGACTGGGATTGCATTGAATGTGTAGGTCAATTTGGGAAGAACGGACATCTTGACAATATTTATTATTCTCATTCATAAACATGCAATATATATCCCATCTATTTAGTTCTTTGGTTTTGTTCATTAGAGTTTTGTAGTTTCCTCATTTAGATCTTGTACATATTTTGTTAGATTTACATCTAAATACTCCATTTGTGTTAATCTAAATGGTGTGTTTTTAATTTCAAATTCCACGTGTTCATTGCTGGTAAATAAAGTAATTGACTTTTGCATGTTAACCTTATATTTTGCAAGTTTTCTATAATCACTTATTAGTTCCAGAGGTTTTTTGATCGATTCTTTCAGATTTTCTTCATAAATAATCATGTCACCTGTGAACAAAGAGTTTTATTTCTTCCTTTTCTTAATGCATTAGCTGGAACTTCAGTGCAATGTTAAAAGGAGTGATGAGAAGGGACGGCTTTGTCTTGTACCTCATCTTAGTAGGAAAACTTTGGTTTCTCACCATTAAGTGTGTTAGCTGTAGGTTTTTTATAGATATTCCCTTATCCAGTTGAGGAAAGTTTTTATCATGAACGGATGTTGGATTTTGTCAAATGCTTTTTCTGCATCTGTTGGTAAGATCACGTGATTTTTCTTCTTTAGCCTGATGATATGATGGATTATGTTGAAACTTAAAGGGAAAAGAAAGAAACTTATTAAGATATAACTGACATACAGCACTGTATAAGTTTAAGGTGTATAGCATAATGATTTAACTTCATTAATTGATTTTCAAATGTTGAACAAGCTTTGATATCTGGGGTAAACATTATATTTAATTTGCTATTTTTAAAACCACTTTTATAAGCATTTATTTGAATGTATTTACATATAACATTGTGTAAGTTTAAGGTGATACATTCATTTGTATATAATGTAATATAATTGTAACTGTAGCAATCATCACATTATATAATTATAGCACAATATTAATGTCTATATTCATTATACTGTACTGGCTTATTTACTACTCATTTCAAGTTTGTACCCTTAAACACCATCAGTCTTATCCCCCCCCCCTTTTTTTTACAGGTTTGACTTTTTTTATATTCCACATATAGTGATACACAGTAGTTGTCTTTCTCTGACTTCTCTCACTTAGCATAATGTTCTCAAGGTCCATCCAAGCTGCTGCTGATGGCATGTTACTCTCCTTTCTCATGGTTGAATAATAATCCATTGCATATATGTACTGCTCTTTTTTATTCATCTGTTGATGGGCATTTGGGTTATTTGCATATCTTGGCTATTGTGAATAATGCTATGGTAAACATAGGAGTGTGTATATCTTGCTGAAATCCTGTTTTCATTTCCTTTGACAATTGCTGGATTATATGGTAGATCTATTATACAATTTTTGAGGAACATTCATATTGTTTTCCTTAGTGATTGGACTGATTGACATTCCCAACAACAACACGAGGATTTCCTTTTTACTGCGTCCTTGCCTGCACCTGTTGTCTCTTTGTTTTCTTGATGATAGCCATTCTAACAGGTGTGAGGTGACATCTCATTGGATGGTTTTATTTCTTTTTCTATTGGGATTTGATGTGCATTTCCCTGATGATTAGTGATGCTGAGCATGTTTTCATGTGCCTGCTGAAAATTCTGATGTCCTCTTTGGAAAAATATCTATTTAGTTCTTCTGTCCATTTTTAATAAGATTGCTTTTTGTTAAGTTGTATGAGTTCTTTATATATTTTGGACATAGACCCTTTATCTAATATATAGTTTACAAAAATGTTCTCCCATTCTGTAGGTTGTCTTTTCATTTTGTTAATTGTATCTTTTACTGTGAAGAGGCTTTAGAGTTTGAAATAGCCCCATTTGTTGATTTTTGTTTTTGTTTGTGCTTGTGGTGTCATGTCCAAAAAATCATTGCCAAGACCAATACTGGTGAGCCGCTTCCTTATATTTTCTTAGTAGGAGTTTTATGGTATTACATCCTATGTTTAAGTCTTTGATTCATTTTAAGTTAATTTTTATGAGTGGTATGTTCAATTGCATTGTTCTGCGTGTGTTTCTCTAGTTTTCCCAGCACCATTTTTTGTTTCTTTTTAAAATTTTTATTTAAATTCATGATGTGGCCATTTTTGTACCTATAGATGTGCAGTTTGTTCTTTCAGTTCTCAGATTGATTTCTTGGGTGTTCAGAATGATTTGATATTTATCTAGCTGTGTTCGAGGGACCAGGCAAGCTTAGGGTCCCCCTCCTCCTCTGCCATCATAACTTCAACTCACACTTCTTTTCCCCAGCACCATTTTTGAAGACTTCAGACTATCATTTTACCACTGGGTGTTCTTGATTTCTTTGCTGAATATTAGTTTACCTGCTGGGATTTAATTCTGGGCTCTCTATTCTGTTGCATTGGTTGAAGTGTCTCTTATTTTGGCAGCATCATACTGTTTTTATTAGTATGGCTTTGTGTATGGCTTGAAATCTGGAAGTGTGTTACCTTGGACTTTGTTCATTTTTCTCAGTGTTGCTTTGCCTATTTGGGGTCTTCTGAGGTTCCATACAAAATTTAGGGTTATTTCTTTAACTTCTGTGAAAAAGCCTTTGGTATTTTGATGGGGATTGCATTGGATAGAAGAGCCATTTTAACAATTCTTCTGATCTGCGAACATGGGTAACTTTCCATTTGTTTGTGTCATATTCCATTTCTTTCAGCAAAGTCTTGTAGTTTTCACTGTACAAATCTTTTACTTCCTTGGTTAACCTTATTTCTAAGTATTTTATTGTTTTTGATGCTATTGTGAATGAGATAGTTTTGTTTCTTTTTCAGATGTTTCATCATTAGTGTAATGAAATGCAACTGATTTCTGTATGTTGATTTTGTGTCCACTTTACTGAAATCACCGATTAAATCCAACAGTTTTTGGACTGACTCCTTGGGATATTCTATATATAAGGTCTTCTCAGCAAATAGTGACAATTTTACTCCTTCTTTTTGGTTTGTATGTCTTTTATTTCTTTGTCTTACCTAGTTGTTGTAGCTAGTACTTCTCGTACTATATTGAATAGGAGTGGTGAGAGTGGGCATCCTTGTGTTGTTCCTGATCTTAGAGGAAATGCTTTCAATTTTCCTCCATTGAGTATAATGTTAGCAGTGGGTGTGTTGTATGTAGTCTTTATTATGTTGAGGTAAGTTCCTTCTATACCCAATCTGTTATGAGTTTTTATCATGAAAGGATGTTATATTTTGTCAAATGCTTTTTCTGCACCTATTGAAATGATCATGTGATTTTTCATTTTCTTTTATGTGATACATTACACTTACAGATTTGCATATCTTGGACCATCCTAGCATCCCAGGGATAAATCTCACTTGGTCATGGTGTATAATCCTTTTAATGTATTCTTGAATTTGATTTGCTAATATTTTGTTGAGAATGTTTGCATCTATATTCATCAGGTCTATTGGTCTGTACTTTTTTTGTGGCATCTTTATCTAGTTTTGGCATCAATGTAATGCTGGCTTCATAGAATAAGTTTGGAAATGTTCCCTCCTTGATATTTTGGAAGTGTTCAAACAGCATTGGTGTTAATTCTTTCAGTAATTCTTTGTAGAATCCTCCGGTGAAGCCATCTGATCTGGAGTTTTCTGATTACAGATCCAATTGCTTTACTATTGGTCTGTTTGGTTTTTCTATTTCTTCCTGATTCAGTCTTGGTAGGTTGTACATTTGGAGAATTATATCAATTTCTTCTAGATTATGTAATTTGTTGGCATATAATTGTGGCTAGTAACGATCCTTTGTACTTTTTTAGCACCAGTTGTAATGTCTCCTCTTTCATTTCTGAGTCTTCTCTTTTTCTTAGTCTGGCTAAAGGTTTGTCAATTTTATTTATCTTTTCAAAGCACTAGCTCTTGGTTTCATTGATCCTTTTTATTATTTTTCTGGTCTCTATTTCATTTATTTCTACTCTGATCTTTAATTTCCTTCTTTGTTCTTTTTATAGTTCCTTGAGGTGTAAAGTTGAGATCTTTCTAATTTCTTAATATGTGTTTATTGTTGTGAAATTTTAGAACTATTTTTACTGTGCCCCATATTTGATATGCTGTGTTTCTATTTTCATTTGTTTAGATATGGATTTTTCTTTTTTCTTTTTCTTTTTTTTTTTTTTAGCAGGCTCCACACCCAATGTGGAGGCTTGAACTCACAACTCCAAAATCAAGTCAGCATGCCTCCTACTGAGCCAGCCAGGCATCCCTTATTTCCCTTTTGATTTCTTTGACTCATTGGCTGTTTAGAAGTGTGTTGTTTAGTTTGTACATATTTGTAGATCTCACTTAATTTCTAGTTTTACACCACTGTGATGAGAAAAGATAGTTGCTATGGTTTCAATCTTCTGAAATTTGCTAAGAAACGTTTTGTGTCCTTTCTATCCTAGAGATTATTCCATGTGCACTTGGGAAGAATGTGTATTCTGCTGCTGTTGGATGTAATGTTATGTATGTTTGTTAAGTCCATTTGTTCTAATGCGTGGTTCAATTCTAACATTTCTTTGTTGATTTTGTCTGCTTTATCCACTGCTGATAGTGGGGTATTGAAATACCCAATTATTATTATAATGTGTATTTATCTTTTAAGATCAGTTAGTATTTGCTCAATATATATTGGTGTTTGGGTGTTGGGAATGTATATACTTATGATATATCTTCTTGATATGTATTGACCCCTTTATCAGTATATATCAGTATATAATGACCTTCTTTGTTTTTTGTTACCCTTTTTGGCTGGAAGCCTATTTTGTTTAAGTAAGACTATGCCTACCTTCTTTTGGTGGAATGTCATCTTCTATCCTTTCATTTTGAGCCTATGTGTGGTTTTAGAGCTAAAATGAGTCCATTAGGCAGCATGTAGTTTAAATACATCCAGCCGCCTTGTGCCTTTTGACTGGTGAGTTCAATCCATTTACAGTTAGGGAGCTTATTGATAGGTAAGGATTTAGTACTGCCACTTTATCTTTTCCCTTCTGGTTATTTTATTTCTCCATTTTTCCCCTTGTTTCTACTTTTGTTAAGTTTATGGTTTTCTATGGTAATTTTCTCAGTCTCCCCCACTTGTTTGTTTTGTGTTTCTACACTTTGCGGCTACCATGAGGTTTATATAAAACACATCATAGAGGGGCGCCTGGGTGGCGCAGTCGGTTAAGCGTCCGACTTCAGCCAGGTCACGATCTCGCGGTCCGTGAGTTCGAGCCCCGCGTCAGGCTCTGGGCTGATGGCTCGGAGCCTGGAGCCTGTTTCCGATTCTGTGTCTCCCTCTCTCTCTGCCCCTCCCCCATTCATGCTCTGTCTCTCTCTGTCCCAAAAATAAATAAAAAACGTTGAAAAAAAAATAAAATAAAAAAATAAAAAATAAAAAAAAACACATCATAGATATAATAGTCCTCTTTTGGCTGATAGCAATTTATCTTCATTTCCTTTTTTCATCCTTTAACTCTTTCCCTTTTATTTTTGTTGCCACAAATTATCTCTTTTATAGTGTGATTTTATTACCACGTTGTAGTAGTGATTTAAAATTTTTTTTTAATATTTATATTTTTGAGAGAGAATGTGTGAGCAGGGAAGGGACAGAGAGAGAGGGAGACACAGAATCCAAAAAAGGCTTCAAGGTCTGAGCTGTCAGCACAGAGCCCAACGTGGGGCCAAACCCACGGACAAGATCATGACCGAGCCTAAGTCGGATGCCTAACGGACTAAGCCACCCAGGTGCCCCAGTGATAGTTATTTTTAATGCTCTTTTCCTTTTACCTTTGTGTTATAACTGTTTAATATACTATTCTAAAAAAGGACTATGGCTTTATAATTCTATCACCTTAAGCAGAGTTTTGGGTACTTTTATTTTTTTATTTCAGCTTGAAGAGCTTCTTTCAACATTTGTTTAAGACAGGTACTAGTTTTTGTGAACTCGTTTAGGTTTTGTTTGGGAATTCCTTTATTTCTTCTTCAGATATGGAAGATGACTCACCAGATAGAGTATTCTTGGCTGGAAATTTTTAGTTTTCAATACTTTGAATATATCATTCTACTCTTGCCTGGCCTATAGAATTTCTGCTGAGAAATCTGCTGATAGCCCAGTGGGTTCCTTTTAGCTTAGTGTCTGTATTCCCCTGCCTGCTTTTAAAATTCTTTATCGTGGACTTTTGACAGTTTTAATTTAATGTATCTTAGAGGTCTTTTTGTATTGAGATAAGGTTTTCTATTAGCTTTATGGACTTGTATATCCAGTTCTGTCCCCAGGTTTGAAAAGTTCTCAGCTATTATTTCTTTAAATATGCTCTGCTCCTTGTTGCCTCTTTTCTCCTTCTGGTGTACCCATTAATCTTGTGTTGGTTCTTCTAATGGAGTCTGAAAGTTTTCCTAGGATTTCTTCATTAAAAAAAAATCTTTTTCCTCTGCCACTCTAAGCATTTCTATATTCTATCCTTGAGCTTATTCTCTTGTCCAACTGATCTGCTCTATTTCCAATGCTTTGTAATGCATTCTTCATCTCATGTGCTGGGTTCTTTAGCTACAGGATTTTTTTTTTTATAGTATTTCAATCTCTTTAGTTAAGTATTCCTTCAGCTCATTAATTTTATTCCTTAGATCATTGTATTGCCTTCTGGATTTTCTTGTATGTTGCTGAATTTCTTGGTAACAGCTATTTATCAGATAACAGTATTCCATGATTTTGGGTTCAGTGCTGAAAAAATGTCATTTTCTTTTTGTGATACCATATTAGTGTGGTTTTTCATGGTGTTTGATGCAAAGTTCCTCTGCTGCCACATTTGAAATAGCAACCACCATTCATACTTATGTAAGGCTTTGATTCTAACAGTTCAACTAGTTGGCAACTAGGAGCCTTCCCTTTGTTTTCCAGAAGGTGGCATGATAGCACAAGTTTTCAGTTTCTCTTACTAGAGCTGACTTGTTGCTAAGGTTGGGAGCTGCAAGTATTTAAAAAAAAAAAAAACAAACAACTGGTGGGGAGAAAGGGAAGAAAAAGGGTGGCAGCAGAATCAGGGGAGGTGTGTGTTTGACACTTGGGGCTTTGGGTGTGCCCACAGCCCCTATGGGGATCTTCCAGTAGTGGGGATTCTCAGAGGCTCACTGGCAGTCCTCTTGCCATAAATTCCAGGGCAGACAGCAGGAAACACATTTCTCAGTTGTCTTTGTCATCCTCCCTTTCCTTTCCCCTTCCCAACCCAGTCACCATAATCTCTTCTCAGAGTGACAAGTTTCTCCAGCTGAACCATGTATGGCCTGGTAGACCCCCTACTCACCACTTTCACTTCCCACATCTGCTAGAAAGGCTGTACTGGTCTATTGCTGTGTGTGCAGACTCCCTGCTAACCCTTCTCCCCCTTTTTTTTGGTTATGGATGTGTGTCATTAGTTGTAAATTGACAGGGAAAGAAAAAAGGAAAGACTCATGCTGCTATGAAGTGGACATTACCCTTCCTGATTTGCTAAAATTTTATCAGAGGACATCTCTGTGGCTCAGTTGGCTAAGCATCTGATTTTGGCCTAGGTCATGATCTCACAGTTTGTGAGTTCGAGCCCTGCATCAGGCTCTCTGCCCTTCCCTAGCTTGTGCTCTCTCAAAAATAAATAAAAACAGGGGCTCCTGGGTGGCTCAGTCAGTTGAGCATCCAACTATATAGCTCAGGTCATGATCTCACGGTTTGTGGGTTTGAGCCCCGCATCAGACTTTGTGCTGACAGCTTGGAGCCTGGAGCCTGCTTTGGATTCTATCTCCCTCTCTCTCTGCTCCTCCTCCACTTATGCTCTGTGTGTCTCTCTCTGCCCTTCCCTTACTCGCAGTCTGTCAAACATTAAAAAAAATTTTTTGATTTTTACACGTATGTTCATACGAAATATTCCGTAATCTTTTTCCTATAATGTCTGTAATGTCTTTGGTGTGGTATTGGGGTAGTGCTGGGCTCCATAGTATGAGGAAGTATTCCCTCTGCTTCTATCCTTTGGAAGAGATTATAGAAAATTGGTATTTCTTCCTTAAATGTTTGCTCTAATTCACCCACCTGGGCCTGTTGCTTTGTTTCATATAGGTCTCTTCAGTTGTCTATTTCTTGTGTGTGAGTTTTGGCATATTGGGTCTTTCATGGAATTGGTCCATTTCATAAGGTTATCAAATTTGTGGGCATAGAGTTGTTGGTAATATTCCTTTATTATCCTTTCAACGTCCTTGGGATCTATAGTGATATTGCCTCTTTCATTTCTGATATTGGTGATCTGTGTCTTTTTTTTTTTTTTTTTTTTTCCTTAGCCAGGCTAGAAGCTTACCAGTTTCATTGATCTTTTCAAAGAACCAAATTTTGGCTTCCTGAATTTTTCTCTATTGATTTCTGCTCTAATTATTTCTTTTCTTCTGCTTACTTTGGATTTAGTTTGCTCTTTTATTTCTAGTTTCCTAAAGTGGAAACTTAGATGATTGATTTTAGATATTTCTTTTCTAATATATGCATTCAATGTATAAATTTCCTTCTAAGCATTGCTTTCATTGCATCCCACAAATTTTAATAAACTGTTTCTTTTTAATTTAGCTAAAAATATTTTTAAATTTCTCAAGATTTTTTCTTGACCCATGTGTTATTTATAAGTGTTGTTTAATCTCCCTGTATTTTAGGATTTTCCAGTTCTCTGTTACTGATTTCTGGTTTCAATACATTGTGGTCCAAGAGCAGACATTATAGGATTTCTATTTTAAAAAATTGGTTAAGGTGTGGTTTAGGGCCTAGAATGTGGTCTCTCTTGGTGAATGTTCTATGTGAGCTTGAGAAGAAATTTTTTTTTTTTTTTTTTTCTGTTGGGATAGAGCATTCCATGTTATCTCCATTATATTCAGTTGATTGATGGTGTTGTTTAATTATATTCTTCCTGATTTTCAACTTGCTGGATATCTCCATTTGATAGGTGGATTCATCTATTTTTGTATCACATAGTTTGATGCTCTGTTGTTAAAATTGTTACATCTTCTTGGAGAATTGACCCCTTTATCATTATGTAATACTCTTCTTTATCACTGATAATTTTCCTTGCTTTGAAGTCTGTTCCTTTGAAAATCATATAGCTGCTCATGTTTTCTTTTGATCAGGATGGTATATTTTTCCCTATCCATTTGCTTTTAATCTGTCTTGTTTTAAAAATTTTTTTAACGTTTATTTATTTTTGAGAGAGACACAGCATGAGTGGGGGAGGGGCAGAGAGAGAGCAAGGGGGAGACACAGGATCCGAAGCAGGCTTCAGGCTCTGAGCTGTCAGCACAGAGCCTGATGTAGGGCTTGAACCCATGA
Organism: Panthera pardus; assembly: GCF_024362965.1. Lineage (NCBI taxonomy): Eukaryota > Metazoa > Chordata > Mammalia > Carnivora > Felidae > Panthera > Panthera pardus. The sequence goes on from NW_026526721.1 coordinate 83,436,261, forward strand.
ACTGTGAAATGGTGACCTGAAGTCAGACGCTTAACTGAGTCACCCAGGTGCCCTGATTATTCACTTAAAAAAAAAAAAAAAATTAATGGGTGCCCTAGAATTTGCAGTAGGCATTTATAGCTAATCCAAGTCAACTTTCAAATAACACTTTCTAGTAGTGTGAGAACCTTGTAATAACTAAATAATCCTCCCTCCAGTCCCTTATCATTGCTGTCATTCATTTCACTTATGTTTATGTATAGTATAAACACATTGTTGGAATTTTGAACTGTTACCTCTTTAAGAATAAAAAAGTTTTATTTTACCTACACTTCTTCTTCATTACTCTTCCTTTATGTAGATTGGAGTTTCTGACATTTTTTTCCTTTTCTCTAAAGAAATAATTCTAACATTTCTTACAAGGCATGTCTACTGGTGACAAATTCGATTAATTTGTGTTTGTCTGAAAAAGTATTTCTCCTTCACTTTTGAAGGATAGTTTTGGAGAGTACAGAATTCCAGGTTGTTGACTTTTTTTCCCTCTCAACACTAATCTACTTTCTTCTTGGTTACAATTTCTGAAAAGTTGGATGCAATCCTTATCTTTGTTCCTTTGTAGCTAAGATATTTTACCCTCTGGCTTCTTTCAGGATTTTATCTTTGATTTTCATTTATCTTCCTTGGTATTCTGAGTTTCTTGGATCTTGATTTGTTGTCTGCCATTAATTGGGGGAAAATCTCAGTCATTATTAAAATTTCTTTTCCTTTTTATTTTGGTATTCCGATTACATGTGTCATCCCTTTTGCAGTTGTCCCACAGTCCTAGGATATTGGTTTTTTTTTTTTTTTTAGTCTTCATTCTCTTTGCTTTTGAGTATTCTATTGATATGTCCTCTGGCTCAGATGCTTTCCTCAGCAGGGTCCAGTCTAACCTGATCAAAAGCATTTTTCATTTCTGTTAACATTAACTCTAGAATTTCTTTTTGGTTCTTCCCTAGGATTTCTTTCTGCTTATATTGCCTACCTTTTCTTGTATGCTGTCCATCCATCAGAACCCTTACTATATTAATTATAATTTAATATTCCCAGTATAATTTTAACACCTCTGCCATGTCAGGTTCTGATGGTTGCTCTGTCTCTTCAAATTGCGTATTTTCTGCCTTATAGTATGGCTTGTAATTTTTTGACAGCTGGACATGATGTACTGGATAAAAGAAACTTGTAAATAGGCTATTAGTAATGTGCTAAGATGTGGTGGGAGAAGTGTCCTATAGTCCTCTGATTAGGTCTCAGTCTTTTAGTGAGCCTGTACCACAAGACTATGAACTCTACAAGTGTTTTTCAGTACCCCCCTCCCTGCTTAGGTGGGACAGGATGGCTAGAGTGAGTTAGAGTTGGGTATGTCCCTTCCTCTGTGACAGGTCCTGGATAACTGGTTTCATTTAAGGGCAGGCCTTCTTAAGAACGGAGCACTGTGGCATATTTCAAAATTGTTCCATCCATCTCTCCCCCATCACACGCACATCCTGGCTGCTGGAAGCACAATGGAGTTTTCCTCTGATATTTACTGTGAGAAGCTATTCAAGCTCCTGAAGGTAAATCTCACAATGTTTATGGGGCCCCATTATGATAGGGCTCCTTGGAGTTTAATTATCAGATTTGTCCACACTGAGCCTCTAGCAATTTGCCAATCACAATTCAGGTTTCCCACCCTGCATTGGTTCCTGCTACTGCATTTTTGCCTTCAATCTGTTCAGCTTTTTACTTGTTGGTAGTTCGGGGTGGTGACTTCCAAGCTCTTTAAATGTGGAACCAGAAACAAACTCTACAGTGCACTTGGAATACTCACCAAGACAGATCAAATGCTGGGTTTTTTATATATTCTTAAGAACTGAAATCATACAGAGGATGTTCTTTGACTATAAAAGAATTTTAACAGGTTAAAAAAAAGTCCCCCAAATACTTAAAAATCAGTTTAAAACACATTCAAAGCTTATTTAAATTAAAGCTTAATTATTATAAAAGTTAATAGAGCTAGTTATAGAGCTAGTATGAAGGTTGAAAGACAAAAGTAGTAAAAAGGAATATGCGATAAAATATAAAAATTGGCATCAAAACCAGAATGGGGTAGGAAGAGAGTAAAAATGTAGAGCTTTAAGAATTCATTCAACCTCGTTATATGTAAGCCTCACAGTAACCACAAAACAAAAACGTACAGTAGGTAAAAGAGAAAGGAATCTAACACACAAAATCATCAAATCACAAGTGAGTACAAGAAAGGAACACAGTAACTACAAAACAGCCAGAGAATAATTTACAAAATGACCATGAGTACATAGTTATATCAGTAATTACTTTTAATATAAATGGACTAAATTCCCTAATCAAAAGACACAGTGGCTGAATGGATTAAAAAAACAAGATCTATATAAGTCCTACAAGAAACTCACTTCAGATACAAGAACACACACAAACCGAAGTGAAGAGATAGTAAAAGCTATTCCATGCAAATGGAAACCAAATGAAAGCCAGGATAGCTGTACTTATTAGATAAAATAGATTTTAAGGCAAAGACTAATAAGAAACAAGAACATAATTATGAAGGGGTCAATCCAAGATGAGGACATCACATTTGTAAATATGCACCCAATATAGGTATAGTTAAATATATAAAGCAAATATTAACAGATCTAAAGGGAGCAATTTACAGTAGTACAATAACAGGGGACTTTAGTACCCCATTTTCATCAATGGGGAGATCAAGACAGAAAACCAAATGGCCTTAAGTGACCCACTAAACCAAACGGACTTGGTAGACAGAACATTTCATCCAAAAGCAACAAAATTCTTAAGTGCACATGGAACATTCTCCAGGATAGATCACATATTAGGCCACAAAACAGATCATAATAAATTTAAGACTGAAATCCTATCAAGCATATTTTTCAACCACAATGGTATTAAACTGAAAATCAACTACAAAGAGAAAACTGGAACAATCACGAAAATGTGGAGATTAGACAACATGCTACAGAACAACTAAGGGGTCAAAGAAGAAATCAAGAAATCAAAACTACCTGCAGTAGGATGAAAATGGAAATACAACATACCAAAACTTTGGGATACAGCAAAAGCAGCTGTAAGAGGGAAGTTTATATTGACAATTATGTTAAGAAACAAGAAGACTCTCAAACAAGCAACCTAACTTTACACCTCCACTACAAAAAGAAAAAAAACGAAGCCCAAAGTTAGTAGATGGAAGGAAATAACAAAGATGAGCATAGAAATAAATGAAACAAAGGCTAAAAAGACAGTAGAAAAGACAAAAGATCAATGAAACTAAGAGCAGTTTCCATGAAAAGGTAAAACTGACAAACCTTTAGCTAGACTCACCAAAAAACAAAGAAAAAAATCCCTCAACATCAGAAATGAAAGATGTTACAATTGGTAACACAAAAATATAAAGGATCTTAAGATACTCAGAACAATTCTATGCGGACAAACTGGAAGAAATGGATAAATTCCTTGAAGTATAAACCTACCAAGACTGAATCAGGAAAACACAGAAAATCTGAACAGACCATTTACTAGTAAAGATATTGAATCAGTAATCAAATACCTCCCAATGAACACAAAATCCAAAACCAGGCAGCTAGCTTCGTGTGAAGCTGAATTCTCCCAAACATTTAAAGAAGAATGAGTATCAATTCCTCTCAAAATCTTCCAACAATAGAAGAGGAAGGAATGCTCCTGAACTGTTTTCATGAGGTTGGCATTAGCCTGGTACCAAAATTAGATAAGGACACCACAAGAAAATCATTACAGGCCAATATCCTTGATGAACATAGATGCAAAAATCCTTAAATTATCATCAAACTAAATTCAAGAATATATTAAAAGGATCACACACCACAATCAAGTAGAATTTATTCCAGAAATGCAAAGATAGTTCAACATTTACAAATTACACGATACACCACACTAACAAAATTAAGGATAAAAATCGTATCAATAGAGAAAAAACATTTGAAAAACATTGAAAAAACATCCTTTTACAATAAAAACTCTCAACAAGGTGGGTATAGAGAGAATGTACTTCAACATAATATAGGCCATTTATGACAAGCCCACAGCTGACATCATATGTAATACTGAAATTCTGGAAGCTTTTCCTTGAAGATTAGGAACAAGACAAAGATGTTCACTCTCACCACTTTTATTCAACACAGTATTAGAAGTCCTCATTATAACAGGCACAAAAAAGAAATAAAAGCCATCCAAGTCAGAAAGAAAGAAGTAAAATAACTATCTGCAGATGACATACTGTATCTATATTTATATATAAAATATATATAGAAGTGTTAAAGACTCTACCCAAAAACTTACAACTGATAAATTCAGTAAAGTTGCAGGTACAAAATCAATATAAAAAAATTGTTGCATTTCTAATAACAAAGCATCAAAAAAGGAAATTAAGAAAACTATACCATTTACAATTGCATCAAAAAGAATAAAATAGAAGTAAATTTAAGCAATAAGGTGAAAGACTGAAAACTATGATGTTGATGAAACTGAAGACACAAATACATGGGAAGATATTTCATGCTTATGGATTAGAAGAATTGATATTGTTAAAATGTCCATACTACCCAAAGCAATCTACAGTTTCAATGCAATCACCATCAAAATTCCATAACATTTCTCACAGAACTAGAATAATCCTAAAATTTGTACAGAACCACAAAAGACCCTGATATACCAAAGCAATCTTGCGAAAGAACAAAGCTGGAGGTATCAAACTCTCTGACTTCAAGCTACATTACAAAGCTATAGTAATGAAAACAGTATGTATTAAGGCAACAGAGTAGAGCACCCAGAAATAAACCCATGTATATATATATATATGGTCACTTAATTTACAACAAAGGAGCCAAGAACATACAATGGGGGAAGGATAGTCTCTTAAAAAATGATGCTGGGAAAACTGAACAACTATCTTACACCATACACAAAAACTAACTCAAAAGGGATAAAAGTCCTGAATGTGAAACCCAAAACTGTAAAACTCTTAGAAGAAAAAAAAAAAAAAAAGGCAGTTAACTTCCCTGACATCAATCAGTTTTGGATTTGACACCAAAAGCAAAGGCAAAAATAAACAATGGGACTACATCAAACTAAAAAAAACTTCTGCACAGCAAAGGAAACCATCAACAAGATGAAAAAGCAACCTACCAAATGGGAGAAAATATTTGCAAATCATATATATGATAAAGGGTTGATATCCAAAATATATAAGGAACTTCTACAACTCAATAGCAAACAATCTGATTTAAAAAGGGGCAGAGGATCTAAATAGACATTTTTCCAAAGAAGACATACACATGGTGAAAAGACACATGAAAAGATGCTTAACATCACTAATCAGGGAAATGAAAACTATAATGAAATGTCACCTCACCCCTGTGAGAATGGCTGTTATCAAAAAGGCAAGAAATAACAAGTGTTGGTAAGAATGTGTAGGAAAGGGAACCCTTGTGCACTGCTGATGAAAATATAAATTGGTTCAGATTCCATGGAAAACAATATAGAGGTTCCTCACAAAATAAAAATAGAACAACTATATGATCCAGCAAGCCTGATGAGGGAGTGTGGGGCAAGCTGAGGGCAAAATACAGGCTGGCACACCTCCCCTCAGGTGCAGTATGTGTGATATTCCTCAGACACTCCTGGCTACCCAAGAACAAAGGAAAGGGGTTTAAGTGCTTGCCATGGTAATGTGGGAAACTAAGGCAAATGAAAAATTCCCTTACTGCCTATAGCCCACTGACAAGTTCTTGAAACATGCAGAGTGACCTTCTAGGAGATCAGCCGTCTCCTTGATGACACTTTGCTAGGGGCAAAAGAGAACCTTAGCTTAACGTTATCCCAACCTCGATGATCCTGTAAGTCAACTTACTTTATCTCAACTACCCCAAGATATATGCTGGCAATCATACTCCAAGCTTATGGCTCCCCCTACCCCTGATATACATCTGAAAGGTCTCATGTCTGGGGTTTTATTAAATGGTAATAAGTGGTTATTTCCCTAGCAACAGCTAGCCTCTCAAGATCCTGGAAACCATGCTTCCAAAATTCCTTAGAGACTTTATCCCTGACCCCCTCCCAATCTGAGGGTATATAATGAGTTACCCATCACAAACCCCATGCAGCTCTTCCTGCCCATGAGTCCTTTCCCCATGCTTTAATAAAATTGACTTTTTGCACCAAAGACGTCTTCAAGAATTCTTTCTTGGCTGTCGGCTCTGGACCCCCACGAACCCCCCCATCACCCCAAAACTTCATCAGTCCACTTCGGGGTATTTATCAGAAGAAAACAAAAAACACTGACTTTGGGGCAGATGGCAGAGTAGGAGGACCCTAAGCTCATCTCATCCCACGGATTCAACTAGATAACATTCACATCAGTGTAAATAACCCTGAAAGCAACTGGAAGACTGGCAGAACAAACTCTTCAAGCTAAATATAGAGCAGAGGTGGCATGAAAGGGCAGAGATGCAGTTGGGAGCTAAATGGACCTGTGGGACTGTCCACAGGAAGGAGGGGCGCTGTGGGCTCGGGAAGGGGAGTGAAACAGACTCTTACACCAGGAAGCCCACACAGGAAAGATGAATTCCTATAACATTTGGCTCTGAAAACCACAGAGGCTCAATTTCATGAATTCTTACAATCAATAGGACTTAAAACCTGGAACTTTAAAAAATCAGTGGCCTTGGCTCTGAGAGAGCCAAGAGGGAGGGAGGAAACTGAACCCCTGATCTTAAAGGGACAGCACAACAGCCTTAGGGAGATCCAGCATAGAAGCAGCAGTCTGAACAATGCCGGAGGTATGCCGGAGGGAGATCTGTTTACTAGTCAAAGCACCTGCTAAAGGGGCAAGGGATCACTGGGAGACTTCTCCAGGAACAAAGGAGCTGGCAGGCACCATTTCTCTCTCCCACTCATCAGCATAAACAGCCACCTGTGAGAACCAAGTGCTCGGCGGACATGGCCCCTCCAGACAGGCCTCTGCTGCAGGTCTTCTCCCACAGCTGACCCATGCAGAACTTGCTAACACCTCACATCTGGCCCTGTGCACTTCTGCGGATCTGCTCCCTCTAACACCCTCTTCGCTGGAGCCCATCCAAAGCAGAGTCACAAGCCTGATAGTGTGCAAGCAGCCCTGACGGGAGCCAGCACCATTCCAAAGTGACTCCTGCCCCCCAGGGAGAGGAAAAGAAAACCACACACAACAATCAGACTGTGGACCCAGCAGTGTACTGCAGGCTCTGCCCACCAAGTTCCCTGCAGTTCTGTGCTACTGCATCTCTGCAAATGCCTAGTCTGACTCAACTCAAGCCCAAGGTAGCCCCAGACTGGCCCAATAACAGCATGGGGACCAAACACTGCCCGTAACAAAGAGTCACTACAGATGACTGAAGAAAAACTGGCTGAGCCACAACAAACTGGACAACCTAGAAGAAATGGATAATTTTGTACAAACATACTATTTTCCCAAACTGAACCAGAAAGAAATAGAAAATCTGAACAGATTACAAGCAACGAATTTGAATCGGCAATCAAAAAACTACCAAAAAATAAAAATCCAGGACCAAATGGATTCACAGGGGTATTTTACCAGACGTTTAAAGAAGAGTTCATGTCTATTCTCCTCAAACTATTCCAGAAAATAGAAGATGAAGGAAAGCTTCAAATACATCCTACAAGGCCAGCATTACCATTATACCAAAACCAAAGATACCACCAAAAAGAAAACTACAGGCCAATATCCTTGATGAACATAGATGCAAAAATCAACAAAATATTAGCAAACTGAATCCAACAATACATTAAAAAGATCATTCACCTCGATCAGTTGGGATTCATTCTGGGGACGCACAGACATTTTGATATTCTTAAATCAATGACCATCATATATACCACATCAACAAAATGAAGGATAACGATCATATAATCATCTCAATAGATGCAGAAAAAGCATTTGACAAGTTCAACATTCATTCATGATTAAAATCCCACCAAAGTGAGACTAGAGTGAATGTCCCTCAACATAATAAAGACTGTAATATAAAAAACCCACAGCTAACATTATACTCAATGGTGAAAAACTAAGAGGTTTCCCTCTAAGGTCAGGAGCAAGGCAGAGATGTTTACTTTTACCACTTTTACTCAAAATGATATTATGGACAATACTACACAAGAAAATCCTAAAGACTCTACCAAATAACCATGAAGTAATAACCAAATTCAGTAGTGGCAGGATACAAAATTAATACTCAGAAATTAATAGCATTTCCATATACTAATAATGAAGTATCAGAAAAAGGAATTAAAATAAAAGCCCACCATTTACAATTCCGCCAGTAAGATTGCTGTTAGTATAAAATGCTGTTGGTATCAAAATTTTAAGATTTTGATACCAACAGCATTTTTCACAGGACAAAAACAGCCCTCAAACAGCCAAAGCACTCTTGAGAAAGAACAAAGCTGGGTCTCTCATAATACCAGACTTCAAGATATACTACAAATCTGTAATAATCAAAACAGTATGGTACTGGCACAAAAATAGACACATAAATCAACGGAACAGAACACAGAGCCCAGGAATAAACCGAAGATTACATGGTCAATTAATCTTTGACAACGGAGGAAAGAATATACAATGGGAAAAGACAATTTCTTCAATAAATGATGCTGGGAATACTGAACAGCTACATACAGAAGAATGAAACTGGATCACTTTCTAACATTCTATACAAAATAAACTCGAAATAAAGAACTATATGTGAGACCTGAAACCATAAAAATCCTAGAAGTGAGCACAGGCAGTAATTTCTCTGACATCGGCTATAACATTTTTCTAGATACGTCTCCTGAGGCAAGAGTAACAAAGGCAAAAATAAATTATTGGGACTACATCAAAACAAAAATATCCTGTATGGCAAAGAAAATAATCAATAAAACTAAAAGACAACCTACTGAATGGGAAAAGATATTTGCAAATGATATATCTGAAAAGGGGTTAATATCCAAAATATATCAAGAACTTATACAATACCAAAAAATAAAAAACAAAAACCACCAAAGAAAACAAAAAACTCCCAAACAATCCAATTAAAAAGTGGGCAGATGGCCAGAATAAACATTTTTCCAAAGAAAACATACAAGTGGCCAAAGACACATGAAAAGATGCTCAACATCACTAGTTGTCAGGGAAATTCAAATCAAAACCACAATGCCTACATTACACCATCTTATACCAGTTAGAATGGCTAAAATAAAAATGATAAGAAATAAGTGTTAGCAAGGATGTGGAGAAAAAGGAAAACCTGTGCACTGTTGGTGGGAATTTAAATTGGTGAATCCACTATGGAAAACAATATGGAGGTTCCTCAAAAAATTAAAAATAGAAATAACATATCCAACAATTTTACTATTTACCCAAAGAAAACAAAATCAACTAATTTGAAAAGAATAGCATCCCCTGTATTTACTGAACCATTATTTACTAAAACAAAGATACTGAAACAACCTAAGTGTCCATCAATAGACAAATGGATAAGAAAAATGTGATTGATACACACACACACGGAATATATGCAGCCATAAAAAGAGTTTGTCCCAATTGAGACCACATGGATGGCTCTGGAGGATATTATGTTAAAAGTAGTAAGTCAAATACCATATGATTCCATTCATAAGTGGAATCTACAAAAAGAGGGGAAAAAACAAAAGCACAAGCAGACCTATAAATACAGACAACTGATGGATGCCAGGAGGGAGGTGGGTGAGAGGGCAAGTGGGTGAAGGGGAGTGGCAGAAACAGGCTTCCAGGTATGGAATGAATAAATTTTGTGAATGAAAGGGACAGCATAAGGAATACAACGTAATGGAACAGACGGTAGCTATACTTGTGAATATAGCACAACATATAAACTTGTCAAATCACTAAGTTGTACACCTGAAACTAATGTGTCTACTAAAAAAACAAAAAAAAACAAAAAAAAACCCAAAACACAAAAAACTCTCACACCTTAATTTTACTCCAGTGAGACTTGTGTCAGACTTCCAACCTACAGAATTTGGAATAAATTTGTGGGTTTTTATTAAAAAATGTTTATTTATTTTTGAGGGAGAAAGAGAAGCAAAAGCAGTGGAGGGGCAGACAGATGGGGATACAGAATCCGAAGCAGGCTCCAGACTCTGAGCTGTCAGCATAGAGCCTGATGCAAGGCTTGAACCCACAAACTGCAAGATCATGACCTGAGCCCAACCTACTGGACCACCTAGGTGTGCCTAAATTTGTGTTATTTTAAGCTACTAAGTTTGTGGTAATCTGTTGCAGCAATACTAAAAGGTAATGCCTATTAAGAACATTCCCACAAATAAAAAAATTCTAGACCAGGATGACTTGAATGGGGACTTCAAAATAGTAAAAGAAATGTTATAAACCTTACATAAACTCTTTCAAAAAAGAGGCCAAGAGGGAATACTTCGTAAATTGTTTTATGAGGCCAGTATAACCCTAACACCAAAACCTGATAAAGACATCATAAAAAAATGAAATTACATATCCTATATCCGTTATAAGCAGATACAAAAGTCCCTAACACAAGATTACCATACCAAACAGCAATATATAAAGAGTAACATTTCATAAATAGATTTATTTCAGGGATGTAAAATTGGCTTAACGTTTATTTGAAAAAACCTGAGGTAACTTACCATATTACCAAACTAAAACATTTTAAAAAATGATCATGATAAATGGAGAAAAAGCATTTTAAAAATTCAACACCTATTCACAGTTCCCACCATGCCTATTCAATTAACATTGTGTAGGAAGTTCTAGACAGTGCAGTAAGGCAATAACAAGAGACATAAAGCATGAAGATTGGGAAAAAAAATACTGAAACTGTTTCTATTCTCAAACAATATGACTGTGTATGTGCAAACTAAAAGATTCTATACAAAATTAAAAAAATAAACTAGAATGTTGAGCAAGGTTGTAGGTTACAAGGTCGAAAGTACAAAAATTGCATTTTTGGATTTTAATAATGAATAATTTGAAAATGAAAAAACAATTCCACTTACCATAACATCAAATAACATACAAATTTTAATGTAACAGATTTGCCAGATGTTTACATCAAAGACTATAGAACATTCCTGAGAGAAATTAAAGACCTAAAATAAATGGAGATAGATCATGTTTATGGATTAGAAGACCCAATATTAAGATGTCACTTGTCTTCAAAATGATCTATAGATTCAGCACAATCCAAATCAAAATCATATCATTTTTAAAATAAACATTTTAAACATTTTAAAAATGTTTATTTCTTCAGAGAGAGAGAGAGAGAGGCAGGGAGGGAGGGTGTGTGTTTGTGTGTGTGTGTGTGTGTGTGTGTGTGTGTGTGTGTGTGTGTGTGTGTGTGGCAGGGGAGGGAGAGCAGAGAGAAAGGGAGAGAATCCCACGTAGGCTCCATTCTGTCAGCACGGAGCCTGATGCAGGGCTCGATCTCATGACCCTGAGATCATGCATGACTTGAGCTGAAATCAAGAGTCAGATGCCTAACCAACTGAGCTACCCAGGCACCTCAAAATTGTATCATGATTTTTTGTTTCTAGAAACTGATCATCAGCTGATTCAAAATTTATATGGAGATTAAAAGACCTATGATAGCCATAATAATCTTGATAACAAAGTTGGAGAACTTACATTACCTAATTTCAAAGTACAGTATAAAACTATAGTAACCAAGATAGTGTGTTACTAGTGTTAAGGATAAATGAATAGAACACAGAGTCCAGAAGTAGATCCACATGTATGGAGTCCATTAATTTTAAAAAGGGGCACCAAATGAATTTAATAGAGACAGAATATTTTCAACAAATGGAGCTAAACCAAACAGCCTTATGGGAGTTAGGAGGAAGATGCTTAATCCTTGCCTCACACCATACACATAAATGAATCTGAGACAGATCGCAAACCCAAACATAAAAGTGAAAGCTATAATGCTTTCAGAAGAAAACACAGGAAAATATCTTCATGACTTTGGGTTTGAGAGGCTATTTTAGATAAGACACAAAACACAAAACCATAAAAAGAAAAAAAATTGGACTTCATCAAAATAAAGCACTTTTGCAACCCAAAATCACCATTTAGAAAATACCCATGAAAAAACATAGGGGCTAGGGGTACTGGCCCCCTATACAGTTGAAAATCCACTTATAACTTTTTTTTTTTTAATTTTTTTTTCAACGTTTTTTATTTAGTTTTGGGACAGAGAGAGACAGAGCACGAACGGGGGAGGGGCAGAGAAAGAGGGAGACACAGAATTGGAAACAGGCTCCAGGCTCCGAGCCATCAGCCCAGAGCCCGACGCGGGGCTCGAACTCACGGACCGCGAGATTGTGACCTGGCTGAAGTCGGACGCTTAACCGACTGCGCCACGCAGGCGCCCCATATAACTTTTGATTCCCTAAAAGTTAACTACTAACAGCCTAACTGTTGGCTAGGATAGCCTTACTGATAACATAAATTTGATTAACACATATTTTATATGTTATATATTATATGTTGTATTCTTACAATGTTAAGAAAATCATAAGAGAAAATACATTTATAGTACTGTGAAACATCCATATATAAGCTGACTCATGTATTTCAAACCCATGTTTTTCAAGGTTCGACTTTATACAAGCAAGCTACAGACTGGGGGGGAAATGTTAGTAATACATTCACCTGGCAAAGGACTTACATTCTTCTATAAAGGATTCCAACCATTCTGTAATGAGACAGTCTAATGAAAAAATGGCTACTTGAACAGACATTTCATGAAAAAAAATCCCAAAACAAAAAACTGCCAATAAGCATATGAGGAGTTAAACATCATTAGTCATCATGCAAATTAAAATGAGATATAATAGAACTGGAACTCTCATAATTGCATACAAGTGCTCATGAAATGGCATATACAAGAATTTTGGGAAACTTTTTAGCAGTTTCATATAAAATTAAACATAAACCTACCTTGTGATCCGGCAATTACAGCTATTGCATAAGAGAAATGAAAACATGTTCACAAAGAATGCTCATAGTAGCTTTATTTATAATCACACCAAACTGTAAGTAACTCAAAGGTCCATAAACAAGAGAAAGGATAAATTGTGGGATGTTTGTGAAATGGAACACTACTGAGTAGCTAACAGAAAGAAACTGTGGATATATGCAACAACATTGATGAATCTCAGTCTTTTGAGGAACAAAGCCAGATGCAAAAGTGAACATGTAAAATTTCATTTACATAAAACTTAAGAACAAGTAAAATTCATCTATGGCAATAGAAAATAGAAAAATGGTTACAAGGGCAGAAAGGGAGGAATAAATTCATTGGAAAGTGGCATGAGGGAACTTTCTAAGATGGTGGAAATGTTCTTTATCTGGGTTGGGGTAAGGATTACACATGTATAGATTTGTCAAAGGTGACAGCATGTTAACTCTAAAATCTATGCACTTCACTGTCCACAAATTTTACTTGAAGACAAATCATTTTCCCTTAAAATTTAGAGTAAAAAATCGGACTCATCAGAGGGCCATCCACCACTTCTGAAAAGAGCTGTTCAACAGAGACATGTTTACTTATCTCCATTTAGAATAGCTTTGTCCTTTGAGTCAGCTCTTCAGAAGAAAACTTGAATTGTTTCTGGATTCACTAATTTTTTTGGTGAAATGCTGCTCATTTTTTTTATCCAAAATGTCTAGTTCAGTAAGAACATTACTCATCATATTGTACCACAGAAGTTACAGTCTGAAGTTACCCTAAAGATAGTCCAAACCCTCAACTACTTTTTAAATAAAAACAGATGCATGCCTAGATAACTTGACTTGTCCTGGGTGGTATTCTCATTTCATTTCAGAAATAAAAATACACAGATCATACATTGTCACCCTCTGCATATGCTAACACTTGGGCAAATACAACGGCATATCTTTTTAATAAATGTAGATTAAACCTTTACATGTGCTTTAACTGGCAACTGAGAAAGCATAAGGAATAATTATTGTCATTAGGTTAGATTATGTATATATATATATATATATATATATATATATATACACACACATACATATATAATATATATACATATATATAATATACATACATACATATACAATATACATACACATATATAATATACATACATACATATATATAGTATACATACACATATATATATGTATATATATACACATTACATCAGTTATATATTTTTAAAAACATTTCATTTCCAAATTCATGTTGGCTGGCTTTTCATGAGTGGTGCAATTTCTAGTTCGAAGTGTGTTGGTCTTTATGGCTGGTACATTTCTATCACACCACTTTTCAGGAGCTGTAGTGATGATCTATAAAATCTGGGTAAACCAAAAACTTCTGGATTTTTGAAAACTGGAGTCAGTGAAAGGCATAAAAGCATTACTGTACTATAATGGAGGGTAAATGTAATAAAATTTCATTGAAAAAATTTTTGGCTGGTTGTAATAAGCAGAGAGAGGCTTAAAATGCACAAATAATGGAAAAACTTTTAATTATGTAGGAAAATTTTATTCAATAAATATAATTTCATGAACTTTAAAAAATTACTGAGAGCTTATACAATAAGTAACTACATTTCCTAGCAATGCAGAGAAATTTTAAAGGATTTTATTAGACAGCCACAGTGTCTGAGGTCCTCAATTTTAAACTAAAGTGCGGCTACAGTATTTCCAGCTACTAATTCCCCATAAAAATCTAACAATCGCCATTACTACAAACGTATCATTAGTTGTGATCTATTTTTTTTGTAGGAAAATCATTCAAGTGTTCTCACATAAACAGCACTTTAATAATGTTCTATTTTTATGAAAATAGGTGACTCATTTCAAGGTAGAAATAAAAATGTCTCTGAAGGGGGACCAAAATTAATGAAACATGTTTACACAACTCTTTGGTGTGTTTGTTTTATTAATACCTGCTTATATCATCCCCCAAAATGATCTTTACAGGAAAATACAAACATGGATGATTTTCCCATTTCCCCTGCTCCTGATAACTTTTCAGAGTAGCATATTAAAATTTTTTTTGGTATTAACTGTACATTTTTTTAGGGGCCTTGACTCCTACCTATCAAATAGGAATCTTAAGTTTTTCTGAGAAGCCCAATTTCACAATCTTACAGCAGAAACAATCTGGTTAGAGCAAAGCAATTTCCTAACGTGGTGATTTGCCTAAGTTTAATCTCCTATTCAGGACAGTGCCAGAGTTTCGATTATGTCTGGGAAGCCTTTGGGTATCATGGAGACTGAGACCCAAGGAGGAGGGTAGTTAAGAGAAATTCAGACTGTAAATTCTCCCCTTCTTTCTTCTCAACTCCACGGCAAGCTTGGTAGCTGTAGTTCTCCTGGCCCATACTCTATTCCTACCATGAACCTAGCACTTGCTAAAGCTGAAGCAGGGTGCTGAGTCACCTTTTAGAGCAGCTGGTGGGCAATTCTGAAAACTGTCTTGGTGCCTGCTACCATCTTCAGGGATATGGCCTTCAGACTAGTTAGGCAAAGGTAAGAAAGTGAGGCAAACAGATCTGAGATCATCAAGTAGCAAAAACACGCACAGAATCTTATTCTGGTTTTGGCAGGCTTAAGAGGAAGTTAATTGCCAACATCGTACTTTCCAAACAATTTTAAAGAAATATGCAAAGGGGAATTTTTTGTGATTACCAGCTATGTACTGTTTTAAAATATGAGTAATAGCACTAGAAAACTATTTAAAGCTTGTAGGCAACACTGTTATTTCTTAAATAAATGAAGAAAACTTTTCTTACAATTGCAAGATAATTTTCTTTTAAACAGAGGTTTTGAACAGAGTAGGATGAACGTATCAGTGGATAGCATTTATGTTTCTTTGATGTACAGTTCTTAAATAACTTCAAATGGGGAATGCAGACAGTTACTTCAATCACACCTTAAGCACCACATAGGCTAGCTGACCTCCAGCATTGCTGCAGTTGGTCAGACTGCTTGATGGCTTTGTAGTCCTCGAGTGTCGGCAGTTTAGTGTCGGCAGTTTGGCTGACGGCAAACAGACACTGTAAACTGTAAGGTAGATGCGATGCAGGACTATTAAATGTCATTTTGTTATATAAATATTTTATAAGGCATTCTAAGAAAAAGCAAATTCTGTGTTATCTTCCACTAAACTACCCTGAGTATTTCTGCAATACTTCCTCTTCTGGAACATGAATTGGAAAGTGTATATACTGTACACTGTATTATCCCTTTAATGTATTTTTGGAATAACGGTATATTGCTAAACTCGGTTTTGGAATATCGGACTTAAAGAATGGCTACTTATGAAAATTAATATTTAAGCTGAAATTCATAACCTAGTATCTTGCACTACTGAAACAAACATTATATTAGCAAGAAAATAAAAACTCAAAAAAAATAGTTCACCAGCAAACATGGTAAAGTCTTAATTCTTGACTCTACCATTCTTTCCCTACCAGCCCAATTCCAGAAATCTGATATTCATGAAATGGGAAAGTGGTGGAAGGTTGCAGAAAAAATCTACAAAAAGGAATTATTATATTCTCAAAAGAAAATTTTGGAAAACCTTATTTAGCCATTTCCATACAATTTTAAATGTGTATGTACACATCATGTGCTCACAGCTGGGTAAGTTCTTTAACAATAATCATTTCCAAATTTTAAAATGACATTACTTTTTATCAAAACAAATGACAACACTGATCATATGATAAACTTGGTGGAAATTAAGTACTGAAGTACAGTGAGTTAATTCAGCAGTATGTACCTGATTAACCATTCTTAGTATTTTAATTTATCGCTGCCATTACGTCCTAAGATTTAGCATTTTAAACTTTGTTTTACTTACATTCTGTAGCCATGCCTGAAAATTTACCTTGTAATGGGGCACTGGACAGATTTCACTTTACATGGTAGTCTACCGTAACTTAGATAACGTATACTATCCTAACAAATAACAGGATTCTTATCTGAAATCCTTTATTCTATAATCTAGCTTACTGAAAGTCAAGAGCAATTCTAAATTAGCCATAGAAAGAGGCTCTTATCTTTTTGTTGATTTAATTACCCTAATATTTTTATTTATATAATTAAAAATAGTTGCAATATTTAAATACTGTCCAAACTTGTTTTTTATTGATATAGTTGAACTTTACAACAGTGTCAGAAAATACTATAAACAGAGCCTTCTTCAGAGAGGGGAAAAAAAGCAAATTTAAATATATTAACCAGATTAAAGCATGCAAAAGATCCAATGATAAACACATTAAATAATATGCTAATGGTATGTAATTTACCCACTACAGGTTCTTCGTATTCTGTCACAAAAATATAGTAAACATCAATTTGAAATTTGGTGAATGGACTTGATTCCTGATTTATATATATAATATACCCTTTGCATGTATGTGGTTAATTTTACTGGTTGTGTTACAGTATTTAGAGAAGTTTGGTACTGGTATATAGTTACTACCCATAATGCAGTAAATAATGGTGGGAAATGCATTCTCCTAATTTGCTCTGTGAACTTAGAAAGCACTAATGAATTAACAACATGGGTCACTGAGCGACCAAAATTCCTTTCTATTCACATTAACTTTTCGCATGAAAAGCTTCAAATATAACTCTAATAAAAAAATAGAGTTTTCAAGGCAAACTTTTCAGCATAATTTACAGAAGCAGATCTGAATAGAAGACTCAATAACCAAGCTAATACTAAAAAATACAATTGACTAGGAATTACCTCCCTTTTCTACCTTGATATTAAAATATAGTGGCCTTAGCAAGAGGCTGAAATGCCATTAGGAGTCCCATAAGCACGAGGAACAACCCAAAGAGATGGAAAATGTCTGTTTCACGAATTGTGACATGTTCAGATTTAAGTTAGGGGAGCTGAAAGGGGTTTGTGTTAATGCTTTTTGTTTGCCATTATAACTCTGAATGAGTATGAAATATTAGAAATTTCAGAAAGTAATTCTGCAGAACTAGTGTGGCCATTATCACGGTGATCACACTGAATTTTAGGAAAGGAGTTGAAATGGTTCCCACAAAGTACTACTGCCCCTTTAACAAGTAGAGGAGTCCATTGTGGAGAGAGTCAAGATGCTCCTGTCGTTGGTATAGAAAGGATCCGATGCACTCCATGATCTAAAGTAACAATAAGAGAAAAGTTTGGCTCACCAACACCTATGTTTTAAGTGAGAAAAAAAATTTACTCTAAAATGCAATTTGAATATTAAAATAATCACTTATTGATTTGTTTTTAAATGCTAAAGAGAAATTATTCATACTAGCACCGAATCAGTCTATTTATATTGTACAAAAACTTGGAAAAAATAATGCTCTAGTCATTATATAAAATATTAGCCAAAATTCAGACATTCATTAGCCTTAAAACAATTCCTACAGGTAGTAAAGCATGAGATGCTCTTAAAATCTTTACAATTCAGTAAGAAATAAGTATGTTACTAAGAGTTATGCACATTCAGTTTTACTAAAAAGCAACTAGGTTATATTTTGACATTACAGAAGCAAACAAACATCCCACTTACCAAAAGCTTTGGAATGAAATAGTAATATGTTCATATTACATAATTTCTTTTCAGCTATAAATTCTATTCTAAAGATTTTAGTGTAATTAGCTTGAACGCAGTAAATTGTTTATTCAATAGATATCAAAGACAGCTGTAACTCAGTAGGTTTTTCACTTAACTGAGAATAAACCTGTAGTGGTCTGGAAAAGTTAACTACTGTCTGAATGATAAAACCTAAAAGCAATTAATTACCTAATACTTTATTTGCAGCTCTATTAATTTAAGCTAAAATAACTCTAGACCCAAACTAGCCTTCTAGGCTTAAAATAGCCTAACCTATATTTCAAGTTCAGTATCAGGATTACCAAGCCAAAGGTGGCTCTTCTTAGAAGACTAAAAGCACTAAACAATAAATCAATACATTTTATGTAACTTTTTTCAGGGTTCCCACTTTCCTTAAAAAAAAAAAAAAAAAAAAAAATGTTAGAGGAAGAGACCAACATTTAAAGTGGCTCCTAAACTCACTCTTATCAAATATCCACTGTTTCCTAGAAATTCTGTTATTTAAATCAATTAAGCAAGTACAGTCATAATGAAGTTTGGAACCTAGAAATTTTACAAAGTTGCCAAAGAGGAACACAAATAAGCAACAAAACCATACTGGTAATTTACAGGTTCTCTAATTTTATTAGTTTCCAGAAAACCTTAAACACCTTAGTTTAAGGAAGGGCTTGTTCACCACCCTCTGTCTAGTACCTAAACTGCACCTGGCACATAGTAGACACTCAGTATTTGTAAAATAAATGAATGAAATGAGATTATTAACATTTCTTAGAGTAAGTATTTATCCAAGAAAAGGCACACTTAGACACACAAGACAAAACATAACTGCCAACACCCTAATTATCGGGAGTCAAGATTCCATTCCCAAATTGCCAGTACTTTATATCAGGCTTTCCTCTTTCCCAACCATTGCTTACATAGAAGAATTTTATTAGGTAAGGCTTCCTTTGTTTGATCTTTTCAAAGCACACATGTGCATTCAGATGTTAAATATCCTATTTGACAGAACATTAAATACTGGAGCTACATATTAACTCCTTTCTATTCAGAAATAGTTTAAAAAATTATTTTTAAAAATGTTTTTATTTATTTTTGAGACAGAGAGAGACAGAGCATGAGCAGGGGAGGGGCAGAGAGAGAGGGAGACAGAATCCAAAGCAGGCTCCAGGCTATCAGCACAGAGCCCAACGCGGGGCTAAAACTCACGGACTGTGAGATCATGACCTGAGCCAAAGTTGGACGCTCAACTGACTGAGCCACCCAGGCGCCCCGAAAATAGTTTTGATTAGGATAAAGTAACTTGGTAAAATGCATACAGAAAATCATTTATTGCTGAAGTACAGCCCTTTAGTGTACAAGATGGTATATCCTTTGTAGAGCACCATGATGCTACATTTGAAACCAAGCTTGCAATATGACATATTCCTTTGAAAACATTAACTAATAAGATGTAAGAATTTCTGTGCCTGGATGGTGGAAGTTTAATCAGCTGAATAACATGTCATATGAAAGCACTAGTTGTATTTCTTAAGTGATGCTCATTACCTTTTATGTTTAATAGGTTAATGGAACAAATATCCAAGGGATTCTACAATTTGTAACAGAAGTATCAGCCTTGCTTTACCTTTTAAGTTAGACATGAAATAGAAATGTAGAATAGAAGCTATTCCAAAATCAAAACAGAAATGTCGAACATATTTCACTAACACAATTATGTAAAACAAAAACAAAACTCTACATATCAAAATGACTTTCAAAGTTTAAATCTAATGTTAATGGATCTAAGGCAATTTTCATATACTCCTTTGAAAAGCACCAAGTGGTTTTCTCATACTGTATCGATTTTTATCCACTAGAAAATACAAACAGATTTCAAAAGACTTTTTAGATTATTTGTTTGAAGAAAAAAGGGGGATAATGACAGTACTAACCAATAACATAACCTGAGATGTTAGACAAAAGTATTTTGGAAGTATTTGGAAAAGTATTTATAGTCTGTCAAATAAGATAATACTGTTAAACATTTTATTAGGAAAGTAAAAAAAAAAGTCTTACAAAAGAAAATATTATGATACAATTTTAAGTGAAAAAAAGTACAGATGATAACAGTCACCTTCATGTGCCGAAATAAGTCCCATAATTCCAAGGGCAGGTTCAAAGGGATAATGCAGTATAAAAATGGCTACGTAAAGAAAAATGGGGGCGTATTACCTGAATTATTGGTATACAAAAAAGTCAGTACATAGAGCAAAAAAATATTTTTGGCTTATTTAAAATTAATTATAGTTTTAAAATATTTATTTATTTCTGACAGATAGCACAAGCGGAGGAGGGGCAGAGAGAGAGAGAGGGGAAACACAGAATCTGAAGCAGGCTCCAGGCTCTGAGCCATCAGCACAGAGTCTGATGCGGGGCTCCCAACAAACTGTGAGATCATGACCTGAGCCAAAGTCAGACACTTAACTGACTGAGCCATCCAGGCACCCCTGATTTTAGTTTTTCAATAGTTAGTGAAGATGTATACTGTCATTAAAGAGAACTTCCTGCTGAAATAGAAATTTAAAAAATTACGTGGAAGTTCTATAGTTGTCTCTTAGTCTAACTCCCACCTTAGTTCTGTATAGTAAAGCTGTCTTAATAAGTAAAATAATATTGTAAAGTGGGTCTTTCAGGAACTTCTTTTGGAAAACTTGGTGGCTTGGGTACATAACAGAGCTTCTTTCTTGTAATGCACTTTACAATACAATTGTGGAAGTCAGAATACAGAAGTGCCAGTAAATTTAACTCTTCGTAGTAATTCTTTTATGTGGAATAAAATTACTACAAAATGATACCACAGAATTGTGGAAATATTTTTGATCACATGTTATAATCAATAAATGGAGACTGAAACCACAGACATTATATTAACATAAGAATGCTATTTATAAATGCAACTGTACCATAAAGACATGGCCATAACTAAAGGCAAAATGGGAACTAATAAATCCACCAGTAAATGTTACCTGAATTTTATGATATATGAATGGTATTTATTCATTTTTAAAACACAAAGCTAAGCAAATATGAAAAATTATTTTATTAGATTATAGGGCCTCCTCCATCCTTTATTCCCTGCTCCTGCGGTATTTTCCAACCTTTTCCATGCCATGGCACATGTAGAAAGTGATTATTCGTGTGGTACACGCTGGACAATGGAAATTGCCGTCTGTCTACCCCTGCCCATCTGTAACTCCTCATGCGTACAAGTGCATTACTACTCTCATTTTAGAACTATGATATAATTCACATTAAGAATACCTAAGTGTGAAAAAAGTTACTTCTACTTTTTAATATCACCTAAATAGTGTGTCTCTCGGGAAAATTTATGAAGAAAATTTATGAATCCATTTCACTTTTAAATAAATTTAAGTGGCATTTACCAAAAAAATGGCATTTTTTGTTATGATCCACAAAAGCGAGCACTGATAAATCTAATTGAAGAAACAGATTTGGGAGGGGACAGAAATGCTAAGATTCTTCTACACCATAATTTAAAGTGTCTGCTCTAACTTATCAACTTAAAAAAATTTTCTTTAACATTTATTTATTTTGAGAGAGAGAAAGCATGTGAGAGAGTGAGCATGAGTGGGAGAGGGGCAGAGAGAGTGAGAGAGAATGAGAGAATTCTAAGCAGGCTCTGTGCTGAAGGCTCAATTGCATAAACTGTGAGATCATGACCGGAGCCAAAACTAAGAGTCAGATGCTTAACCAACTGAGCCACCCTGGTATCCCTAACTTATCTAAACTTTTAGTTAGACCATGAATACCAAGCAAAAAAAAAAAAAAAAAAAAAAAGCAAAAACAAATCACAACTCATTTAAAAAACCTCATCACAGAAATAGAATGGTATAGAAGAGCAGTAATACAGCCTTTGTGTTTATAAACACCTCAGTCTCAAATGACTGACCAGAAAATATACATGAAGAGTAAGAGAAGCAAAATCCTTCGATTTCACTATTATATGTAGACTATTCTGTAAATACAAAAAGCAAACAAAAAACAAATACAGGAAATAAAACAGTAATATAAGGTATAATCAAAAAAAGAAAGTTCTAAAAACCAAATAAGAGTACCATACCTATTCAGCACATTTTAAAAAGATTGTAAAGCAAAATGTTTCGTTCATTAGATGAAGTCTCTTCAAAGGTGCTTTCTCTTCCTCTGTTAGCGAAAGAGCCCCCTACCCCAAGGCCACAAAGTGAAATCTACCATCAAAGAATGCTAATAAATAGCACACTTCCCCGCTTCAGTTGGTAAAACCAGCGGCTGATTTATTAGGTATCTAGAGATGCAGGTTCATCCTGTTCCAGTTTATAGGATACTCATCTGCAGCAAAGGCTACTGAAAGAAATTTCACACCTGCTGACATGGGTCGGACTACATCTTCCTACTACTCGTTCCAGCATTCTTCCAACAGATGCGCACGCTGTTTCTCCTTCTGAGAAACAGCACATGGAGTCCAAGCACTTGATACTTGAATTTGCTTTAATAAGCTGGAGGAGTTGAAGCAGAAAAAAATTAAGTTATTTACAGATTTGGATTTCCAAAAAGCATTAAAAAATTACAACAAGCACTTTAAAACCAAATGTAATGTATATACATATATGTTTTCTATAACATGGAAATGGATGAAGGGCTCTAAGAGTAATATGCAAAAATGCTCAAAAGGCACTGTGATCTAAATTAGAAGTCAAACAAAATAATTATATAAAAATAAGTGGCTGGATATTATTTAAATATGCAAAGATTTTGGATTTTATATCTTATTTATTTTAGTCAAAATGATCTACATCACTCATTCAAATTGAATGAATTCGAATTCTTCTTTGAGTTTTTGTTTATGTGAAATGCTCCTGTAATTTCAATTACAAATGTCTAGCAATTGAGAAAAGTGGAGTGTGAACCATTTTGAAGACTGGGAAATAACAACCAGGCAGGACCTAACCCCAATCTTCAACAACAACAATAGTAGAAAATACGTAGTGTTTACTATGTGCCAAATTCTAAGCACTCTATATATATGCACTCCATAATTATCCTTGAAAAAAGCATCATTTACCTTAAATTTGCTAAGCAACTAATAAGAGCCAATCATGCCCCTAATCAGCTTATCTTGCTTTAAAAAAATTAATGGTAGATGTACTAAAATCTCTTAAACAAGTGACTTACTACTATTAGGACTTTTATTAATTTCTGAAGGTATGCAAGATTTATACTGATTCAGGCATAAATAACCCAGCAAAATAACTTAAAGCCATTACTACTACTAATTTTAATCCTGTTAAAATGAGGGGAAAAAATGGTATGACCACATAGCCCAATGAATCCCAACCCTGGTTTTGACACAGACAAGGACACTCCTAAATTTCTCAGGGGTTATTATTTTAAACAAACTTATTTTCATTCACTTTCCTTTACATATATAACATACTGTACAACAAATCTTTGGAAAGTATAGAGGAGGGAGAACAATGAAAATACATTTATTAGAGTGTTGCAATTCACAAAGGTTGGGAATCACCAAGTGTTGAGGGCAGGCATGGCAACAGGGGACAGACAGGGGACAGACGCTCACGATGGACAGAAGACAAATATGATGGAACATAAATAACCTGGCACTCTGACCATAAGCAGTGGGTGAGGTCTGCAAACTCTATGCTCAGAGTAATCCTGCCAGATAGCAGGCATTGTGAGACAACACAGTTCCTGTTTGGCAATTACCTGATTGCACCAATGTCCTAGGATCTGCTAAGCACTGAGAAGTAGCCAAGTTTTACTTGTTCTTTCATCACAATACCCTTGGTTTAGGACTGTTTATGGTATTGTTTCTTAACCTGTGTTTTGAGAGACGTTTTACAGATGTTTCATGAAAAAAAAGCTCCATGGCCTATTAATTAAGTTTGGGAAACAGTTCAGTGATGGTCTAAATAGACTTATTGAGCAAAGCGTTGTCAATAAGTCAGGATGTGTGGTCAATCTCCAGGGGAAGAGCCAGACATAGTGCGAATTCTCAAACTTGTTTTTTTTAAGTAAAACCTTTCCCCCACACCTGCCGCCACTGGGAATCAGTCAACACTAGGAAGAATATTAATATTCAGAGGAACAGTTTAGGAAATGTTGGTTTAAGTAATAAGATTTCATCAGTCTCTCACTTTCCTCCTTGGGCTCTGTTTTCCTCCATCTCAAAATCACCCTCTACAGGAAACAGGATTCTAAAGCCCCCACATGCTCAAAAAATTACAACACAACAAGGAGGCCTTAAGGCCCTTTGTAACCTGACCTCAGGCTACCTTTCCTGCTCAACTTGCCAATGCTCCTGTACAGTCTTCACACAGCCAACCAATGCAGTGTTCCTTGCCTCTGGGCATATGTCAGGGCTGGTCACCAAAGAGTCAGAATGCTGACTCCTACACCCAGTTCAGTTTAAATACTATCATCTCCATGAAACCTCCCTCACCTCTCCAGCTATCAGTAGTCTCTTTCTGGAGTCTATTCCACTGTTTGCTTGTGTAATTTAAATAGTATAAGCACTTAAATTAAACTTTTACTTATTGAACAAGGCACTGTACTGGTTCTTATAGGAGACAGCAATCCAGTGAGTTAATAAGTTAATAAGGGAAAAAGGTGGGAGATAAGTCAGGAAAAAATAATAATGGCAGTTACATTAATGGAATACTTACTGTGCATGTGCCAATCACTATTAAGATGCTTCTCATGGATTATTCTCATTTAAAACTTATAAGAAACTTTAGGGATAAGCACCATATTCAGAAACATTTTACAGATGAGGAAACAGAGAAGCTAAGAATTTGTTCAAGACCACCCTGCTGAGGCTTGAGTCTTGGTTTCTTTAATTCCACAGCCCACAACTCTTTATCATGCTCTTATGCTGCCTTCTTATAATTATGGTATGAGGCAAACTACAAATACTAAAAAAGAGGAGGAAAGCTGTCGTTGCTGGTATTGGTGGGAGGGCATGAAAGATTTGATGGAAAAGATAGCATCTGGAACACATTTTGAAAACTGGGCGGGATTTCAGTAGCTGTTAGGTGAAGAGAATGAGTAACTATGTGTGGGTAGAAAAGTATGATGTGTACTCAGCACATGTTTAGTCTCAGTGTAAGAAAGTAGCTGTTATGCCTGCTTCCTTGCAAAGAGACCAGTGCCACTCAAAGTGTGATCCATGGATCAGTGTTGATTGGGGAAAACATTTTTTACTGGCCTATGAGGAGGTAAGTGTTTCAGATCTGTAAGAATAAGAGGTTAAAAAACTTTATGGCAATTTGACAGAATACTTTTATAACTGCTGAATCTAATAATAATTTTAAAATCAAGGCTTATTTTATTTATCTTTTAAATTTCATTTCCTAGTACAGCTGACCTTGAACGACATGGGTTGGAACTGCATGGTCCACTTACACATAAATTTTTTTTCAATAAGTACATGTACAGTACTGCAAATGTTATTTTCTCTTCCTTGTGATTTTTTTTCTCTAGCTTACTTTACTGTGAAAACATTATTGTGATACATAATATCTACAACATACAATATATGTTAATTGGCACTTCATGTTGTTGATAAGGCTTCCAGTCAACAGTTTGCTATTAGTTAGGTTTTTGAGGAGTCAAAAGTTACATGTGGATTTTTTACTGCATGAGGGGTCAGTAAGCCTCTAACCCTCACATTATTCAATGGTCAACTGTAACTAATTTTTATTGCATTTTACGAAAGTATTGGTCTGTGATAGATTGGAAATTAAAAACAACAAAGCAAGAAAACAAACCGGTCTTTCACATTTGGCTAGGGAACACCAAACTAGACTAGAAACTAGAGAGAAACGAGGAGTCTGCCTGGTATTTCTTAATATAACAACTTGTGTTTTGCTTATATAGCTGATATTCAACTGACAAGGATTCACTGAAGAGGACATCCATAATGTCAGCAGCATTTGAGTGCCCCATATGTGTAGAACACTGCTTAAGCCCGGATCTAACTTTAGGTAATAATCTTATTTTGTACTCATAACCTTTCACTTTAAAATCTAAGAAAAAGTATTAATACATGGACAACCCCAGAGAGAGTAAACATCTTGAAATATCAAAAATGTTATAAAGAAATGACTTCTTCAGATCACCTTTTGAACTAAGCTAAAATATATGTATTTTATATACATTACATATATAATATATATTATAATATGTATAATATATACAAACCCCGGCTGCTTTAAAAATGCTGAATGCTGGTTAGTTGTGTAAAGCTGCTATCTATATAAAAAACTACACTGTTCTCTAGCAAACTCCCAAGCTCTACCACTTTCCCATATATATATATATATCTTTGATCTCATATTCAGGATCTGGGAGCCCAGCCAGAGTACATGCAGCCACAGCTGCCAGTATAACTAACGGGGGGGGGGGGGGGGGGTAGGAAAAGGATGGAGCATTTAAATCTCATTTCATTCAAAGTAAGGAGAGGCAATTATTTCTTTTTTCGGACGGCTTATAAATACAAGAAAAGAAAAAAAAGCAAAGTAATGGGAATGAGACTCTACCTGGTGGCATTTTATTTTACCAGAAATTTTGATTTATTGGTAAGACACTCTCTATTGCACTTGCTTCCCAGGAATGGCCACATACCTTAGAGCTAGAAGTGCTGCCCAGCAAAAAACTATGGGCATTCAATATGACTATGTATGATTAAGAAAAATTTTCATCTTTACAGAACTTGCCTTTTGAGATAAATTCTGACTCACTGCTCTTATTCCATTATTTTCATGTCAGTGACAGTAAACATTTAAAAGTTTCTCTTAGTGCTTCTGTTTCTATATATCTTCTATCTTTCTTGACTCTTCTAAATGTTAGAAAATTGTCATACATCTCTAAATTAGTCATTTCTATGATATCTTACCTATCAAGTCAAATAGTTTTTTAAAGTTTAAATAAGAATTAGTAAACTATTAACCATATATGTTCTGTTGCCTTTAAAACAGTTTTATAATAAATATATAATCAAAGTGAGAATCTTGTAAAGTCTTAAAGGAGATACGTGGAAACTAATTATGAAAAGAAAAAAGGTTGTGTTCAAGGAAATGTTTTTCTTTTTAATGTGAAATCAAAAATCATCCAATATTACTAATTTCCAAATTTGGTTAAGAATAATAAAACCCCTAACACAAATAATGGCTTCATCTCATTATTCAGAATTGCAAGAGCTGTTTGGTGATGGCACTTGGAAGACTGCTGTCTCTTACTCAAGGCCTATTTCTCCATAACATGCCTCAAGCTCCCGTTCACTCCTCTATGCTCCCTTCCCTCTTTTCCTTTTCCTCAAGTAAAACAAACAGCTTTGGGTGGTTATAAATTTAAATACCTCCATACTGTCCTTTAGGTATCTCCAGAAAGGAGATTTACATCTGTATGTATTGCCTAAATTTAACTATTAAAATAAGCATACGGTAAGAATTACATCTATCAGGTATGGTTATTTTAATAATTTGGTTTATTCTAGTTTCAAAAAGACTGAGTCCCCTTTATTTTAATGAGGTGGCTGCAACATAAATAACAGTATCTGACTAGGAATTTGAAATTTAAGTGAAGAAAAGTATCTGTATCTGTAAAAAATGGAAAAATGACCAATTTTCATGGAGAGGGTAAATCAGAATAGCACTAATTAATGAACTAAGCCATGGTACAGCTGATGTTAAGGATTCAGTTTTCTAAGTATCAATCATCCAGAGAATGTCAGAGGATAACTGTTTGGTAGAAATAATGTCAACGCTAATATTTTTCTTCATTTCAACCTCCAGATGAAAAAGTTGCTCAAATAAGTCAGCACAGATTTGAAAATAACATTAATTTTGTAAAGTGTTGCACTTATCAGGTATGCAGCCAGGTCCTGCTACTCATGGCAGCCTTAGTATTATTTGTTTTTTAAAATGTTCAATTCTATTTCCTCACAGAAATTTTACTCACTCAGAAAAGTGTAGCTGTTAGTGGCAAACAACTGAATACAGGCCATTAAGGTTTTCTGTTCCTTTCTAGTTCACTTCTTTAATTAAATGAGACAGTGCTAGAAGCATCTTTGTCACAGAAGAGGAAGGTGACTTGTTTTTTTGTTTTTTTAAAATGTTTTTTTGTTTGGGGTGGTGGCAGGTTTCAGGCAGGGGCTTAAGCATCCAGGTGCACAATGAGAAAGGTCAATAGTCCTAACATCCTGTTGACATCCTTACAGCACAGCTGGAAAGAGAGCATCCAGAACAGGCCAGGAATCCAGTGACAGAGAAATGACAAAACAATGGAAGCCAAGGAGGCAGGTGACAGTGGAAGGGAGGGAGATGATTAGAAAGCCCTAGCCCATGACAACATTTAGGGCTCAGTATCATCCTCTGCCTGATCTGACAAAGCTGACCAAATTTTGATTAGAGGAAAACAACTGCTATTTCAAGGCAGAAAAAACATTAGAGGGATATTATATAATACTTATTTTTTTGAAGTGATTTTTATCTCAAAATATATGCCAAAGGCAGAAAACTATATAAGAAAAATATTCAAGGTATATTTCACTCAACAATGAAAGTGATATGCAAAAAAAAAAAAAAAAAAAAAATGCAGATCAGGGTAATACCCCCAGCAATTTTACTAAAATCATATTCACAGTTTCAGTGTTCTTCTATCATCTTGTTTACAGGAAGAAAGACCAACTATCACAGGATGATGAGAAAACTCACTTATCACCCCTTTGTAAAAGTAATCATAACAAGGCCCTGTTATTAGGAGCATTCTAAGAACTCAACTCTCAACTGTATCATACATTTTAACGGACATATGAAAGCAAAGCAGACTAGATCCATGTCTCATGAAATGCCCACTTGAACTTGAACCCTTGGGGAACTTTTATCACAAAGGACAGGAATAATTTTATAGTTTTAGTCTAATCAGGTCCCACGTGGATTATCTGTTTTGTAGATTATCTAGGACATAATATAAATCCAGGCCAGCTCCCCCTCTTTACCCAGAGACCTTGTCAGCTGAGTTTTCCTTGTGGCTCAATCAGGGCATATTTTAAAAGTTAAGAATTTTTCTATATTTATCAAAGCAGAATACCAGATAAATATATACCAAAAATAATTATATAGAGCATCCCAAAACAAAAGTTGAGAATTGTTTTGAATTTCTTTTCAATTAATAGTAATAATAACAATGAAATAATTAATCAACATTTTTCATTTAGAGCAGTTCACTAAAGTAATCTAACTTTAAAAATATGTCTCCCAGAATAATTCAGATTTTTGAAATTACGTACTTGTTCTATGGTCTGATTCCATGGTACAGTTAAGATTTATAATTTTCAAGTAGCTTTGTTTTATTTTTATTTTTTTTAAATTTTTTTTTTTTATTTTTTTTTCAACGTTTTTTATTTATTTTTGGGACAGAGAGAGACAGAGCATGAACAGGGGAGGGGCAGAGAGAGAGGGAGACACAGAATTGGAAACAGGCTCCAGGCTCCGAGCCATCAGCCCAGAGCCTGACGCGG
Organism: Panthera pardus; assembly: GCF_024362965.1. Classification (NCBI taxonomy): domain Eukaryota; kingdom Metazoa; phylum Chordata; class Mammalia; order Carnivora; family Felidae; genus Panthera; species Panthera pardus. The sequence goes on from NW_026526721.1 coordinate 83,466,559, forward strand.
GGCTCGAACTCACGGACCGCGAGATTGTGACCTGGCTGAAGTCGGACGCTTAACCGACTGCGCCACCCAGGAGCCCCAAGTAGCTTTGTTTTAAAGTTTCACCATTTATGAGGTTTTATCCCAAATGAGACAATAGTACCTTCTTGACCAATAATTATAATATATAAAAGGCAAATAACCCAAGTAAAAATATAATTATTAGTAGTGAGAATTTTTATCCTCCATAATTACTACCAATCAAAATATTCTGCATATCCTAATTAGGTCTAGAAGTGGTTGTCAGGATTTACTCCTCAAGAGGTGAATGAATCAAGTCCTCATCAATTCATACTTTTTTAGGACAAAGATATAACCAGGAAAGTTTATGAAAAGAAGTGAGAATCTGAGGACTATCGGTCAACAGAAAATTATTCAGTACCTCTAAGCACTCACTCATCTGATCATTTAACTCCAGACCTAGACAAGTAATCTGGTGTCTAACTATATTAAGATGCATAAAATGGTGCACAACTACCACTTCAAATGGGAAAACTGATTTCAGAAATAACAGAAATAGCATGACATACTTTCAAAAGAAGTAAAAAGGAATAGTTTATTGAATAGGTTGTGAGAATACCTTACTAGGTTAGAATCTGAGGTGAAGTAGGATTTAACACTGTAACTCCAAAGAGAGACTAGTAAAATATTCAGAGATGGACATAAAAAAATGTAAAGATCACAAAAAAGGAAGACAAGTCAACAAAAACAGTAAACACATGAGGAACAATGAAGGATTAGTGAAATAAAAACTAGGAGTCAGGCCAGTTCTCCCACAGCATGCCCCAAGCATGAGAACTTAGCGGATATGTCCCCAGGCAGGTCCAGCGCAGTACTACCTAGTGCACGCAAGAACTGTCCTGCTGGCTGCAAGCCTCAGCTAGCAGGTGCCTACTGTCCTCCCCTCTGTGCTTGCTTTCAGCAAATTCATATGCTGAGCTGACTGAACCCTTATCTTCTTCCATCTGGAAGGACAGAAAAGCAACAAGTCTCATATTACAGAACAATACTCTCACTGTATAATAGGTTTAGAATCAAAACAGCAAGTTGGGGTCTGCAATCTGCGAGGCACAAATGAATGTTCATACAACACCGCATTCATTTATCGTCACAAAAGAGAGCTAATGGCAGCTTCTTTAGGGGAATACAACAAAGCACACAAAATTAAGCCATGATTTTCCAGTGCACAAAATTAATTTAAAACCAGATTTCCTTCACTGAAATTCAACTCCTTCTATTAAATTCCTTGTCACCAAGATTTAGGGTTCTTATTGCAAAGGTATGTATGCCCACTTTCACAACCCTTATGCTCCCTTCTTAAAAGACTTTTCTACTCCAAGTGAACGTCAGCAGAGTAGAAGGCTCATTCACATGGCCTTCAAATGTCAGACATGTGGGTAAGGGGCAGGGGGCTTGATTTAATTTTTTAACAAAATTAATTTAATCTTTAATTTGAAATATATTTTTTTAGTGAGTGCTAATTAATTTACACAAATTTTTATTCTTTGCTGTTTCTATATTCTTCTCAGGAGTATGTGCCTATAGCCATGCTAATTTTAATCTTTTTTAAATTACAAGAAGATGTCCTCAATGAATAAAAAACAAAATTTTCCTTATTTCTATGTGTTTTCTCAGTCTTAGGACTGACCAATAATTATTTCTGTGAAAAAAAAAAATGCTATGGTGAGTGTCTTACATATATAAAAAATGAAGCAGAAGTCCTTGGTTTCAAGAGTAAAATAAGCTTATGTAAAGACAGCTTATTATTATTATTATAGCTTTGGCTATAATATAAGGGATGGGAAAATACTCAAAATGAGTTTTCTTTCATTAAAAAAAGTTAATAGTTTCGTATTAATGGTTCTTAAGAAGTACTAACTTGATTAAAGATTTGAAGGCTCTTAAAGATATTTTATATCTGCACAACTTTTCTGTCACAACAGTAAACAATTAAGCTACCATGGATCACACCCAGAAAAACTATTTAATGCAGTTCAAGAACAAGATGTATTCAAAATTCACAGGATGCAGCAGCAGACAGATGTATATGAACACTTGTTCTTCATGCAGCTAGGAGCAAATGTCCACATAGTGGTCACTCACTGCTCATTTAAACACCTGGTATTTCGGCCTGGCCTTTGGTTGAGCATAGTATTTCTTTTTGTTTTCTGATGCTGACAATAAGTAAATAGACCACAGTACATAAAATGATCATCTGACAGGTAAAGGACCTGGAGACTCAGAGATGAACTAATTAGGTTAGGACACATAAGCCGCAGTGCCAAGGGCATCACTAACATCCAGGGCTGCTGTCTTCCCAACAGGGCTCTTCCTTTTGCTACACCATCTGACTGGAGGGTGGCTTGCAGCAAAGGCTACCTGATCATATACCTGCTCTCACTGTGTTCTTTTCATAGATGAATGTTAAGCTGACTACCCTAGCACATTGTTACAGAACCTGGGATCTCTCTAATTTATGATATCCTTACCCAATTGTTTTTAAGTCTATTATTGCTCAAAAACAAACAAACAAAAAAAACATGGCTTGATTTAAGCCAACATGATATGTGAAAATATGATTTCATAAAAATGGCAAGATTATTTACAAAACAAAACATCTTTACTTAACAAAAGAGTTGTCAGAGTGTTCTTTTAAGTTAACAAGGTCTCCTACTGCCTTAGAGTTAAATAATTAGATGTTCAAAAATGTGATAAATACCCACTGTTTTCAGAAAGGCACATATGGATAACACGTGTTATACATATTTGACTCAACCAAAGGTGAAGGCAAATCTTCAAGTTTGTTTTGATTTTAGTTCTTGTTTTAAACATAAAATTTAGGTGACTACCACTTAAACACCCATTTTTATATTCATGTACAATTATTACACCTTTGTAATTCAAAGTAGAATATATCAAAAATCTGGAAGATAAAAATAAAATCAAAAAGTTTGATAAAACTTTAGAACAGCTCAAAATTATGAATTCAGAGTTATAAAAGCCATTACTTAAGCATTGCTTTGTCAAAGCCATTTGCTTGATCAAATGAACATAGATTAGAAACTTTGAAAATAAAAAACAATTAAAAAAACATATTAAGAATACACAAGATACTGACGGCGAGAAACTGAAAAGTGCCAAAAGTAAAAAAAAAATTTTTTTTTTTTTTAGTTATTGGTTATATTACTTTCTCTCTTCAAATCAGACTGGAGTTAAAGTTAATAAATAGTTCTGGTGACTTAATCATCAAAAGTTTCAGGATTTAAAACTTTCATTCTCTTCTATAAAAAGACATCTATATTATTATTTTTGTGGTAACGGACAGAATGGATCTGTCTGTGGAGATAAATATATGTATCTCATATATATATATATATGAGATACAAAATATATTGTGCAATTTATAGATGCACTAAACAGTAGCAAGGATATGAAATGTTTCAGCAGCCATTACAGTGTACAAAGACAAACACACACATGTATTTACAGCACGAATTAAGGCAAGATAAAAAATGGGCAACTCTCAGTTCCAAGTAACTGAAACTTAAAAAAACTTTAAACTTTATGATGAATTTCTGTAGCTTAAATTACTCAACATGCAGGAGCATCCTTAATTATGAAAATAATATGACAAGCAGAAGCATCAGAATTGTACTATAAAAGGTAGTTAAGGTGTACAATAGGTAACAAGGTACAGATCTCTGTCCTGTTATGCTGAATTTTCATCTGAATTTTCAGTTCAAAGAAGAAATGGATATATATTTTAAGTTTTAATATACATATTAATAAAGGTCAAATTAGAGACAGAGCTGTGCTAACAAAAATGCCCCACTCTTATTTCATGCCTCTGCCCATCTTTTGAATATTGTTTAATTGACCTTTAGCATGCAGAAGAGTTAACAAGGTTCTACTCCTCCTACTCTACCTAAGTTTGCTCAGCTGATTCCTGGCCCTCGACAATGGCTGCAGTGCGATGAACTCGTCACTTAAAGCAACTGTGTTGGAGTACATCTATAAGTGGACAGAAAAGGGATGGTACATACAACAAGTCAGTGAGCTGTAATCATCACCTAAGAGACAGACACAGGACAAACTTTGTAAAGACATCTGTTCCTCCAAGAATAGGAAATATACATGGTACACATACATGACTGACATTTGTAGGGCTGTTGGCTCTGCAATCAAGAGAATTTATTCTTCATTCTTAATACCACATGGTTATTCTGGAGAAAAACAAAGCTCAAAATAAATGCTGACAACTCTTTTTTTTTTTTATGTTTTTTTTTTCTTGCTACTTTTGGCAAACAATGAAGTGTCTGACAATTTTCTAACCATTTCTTCATCATTTGAAATCAGTGGTAATGGTATAAGTCTGAAATAATAAAGATTACGGCTTGTAGCAAAGGAATAATGTCACACATAGGATGTGAATAACCATATACTGTTTCAGCAAAAACAAAACAAAACAAAACAAAACAAAACAAAACAAAACAAAACAAAACAAAAAAAACACAAAACCCCCCAGCAGGTTAGAAGATCTCTGAATGGAAGTAAACATTTCCTCTTTGGGTTGGACCACAATAGAACATCGGGTCAAGTCATTTAAAATTAAGTTTAGCGGTGCAAAAGGGAGATTGTACTAGATTACACACCCATTTAAAATAAGTTTAGTTTACCCCACGTTCCATTTTTAATCGATTTTAACCTATGGTAAAAGAACCAAAATATATATAAAATACTTCTAGCTTTTTCTGGTGTAAAGGTCTACTTTTAGGTGACAAATATTTCCTATGTAATCCTTTAAAAAGAGGCCATAGAAAAGGTAGCAAGAACTAATATCACTTTTTATTATCATAAGAAATCTCTATAAATACACATATTCTCATGTATCTAAAGATAAATGTAAATAAATCTGATTACTTTTATAAAGAATTAAGTTTTAAAAGTGGTGTCGTTAATATATTTTGGTGAAATATAACTTTATATAGGCCAAGAGGGGAAGACAAATGTGTTATCCATAAAGGTCTAGAAAAAGTGTAATAGACAATGTATTTAATACACTTAATACATTTAACACTTTCTTACTATAAATATTTATGTCTGAAGATTAGAAAAAAGATACACAAACCTTTTTGATATACATTTAAGGAATATACTGCAGAATAGAAAAGTTTCTCCATGCTGATGTAACTATGTGAGCACAGAGTAATCAATTATGCAAATTTCTCCAGCCCCATTTGGAAATTAGTATCACAGAGCAACATCCTCACTGTCTTGATAATTATGATGCTTTTACTGAGGACTCACTACGTACAGGCCCAGGGTTAGGTGTTTTATATTCATTATCTTGACAATCATGTAAGGTAGTAATTATTATTCTGATTTTACAGAGGAGGAAATTGAGGCTTAGGGATGTGACTTGATTAGGGACACACATTTTATAAATGGTTAAGATGGTATTTGAATTAAGTCTGTCAGGCTTCAGAGGCCTATGCTGTTTCAATGGAGTTAAAATGTATATTGGCTAGGACTTAGTTACCAAAGCAAAGAAATGCTAAAGAAATGTTGATATGATCAACTGAAATTAAAGCTAATACATCATTTAGGAACCCACCTCAGATCACTACATACTTAGGGAGCAATTATTCTATTTTTGAATACACAACTAAATTTTCAAAATTTAAACAAAATTTGCTTAGTGTGTAGCAAATATGCAGAAAAAGTCTCAACCATGTACAAGTCAAATATACAAAATGGCACATTCAACTAAATAGCTATTATTTCCTGAGCAACTACTATGTTATTGAACATTATTTCACTTAATCCTCATTATAAGGGTAATGAAATAGATAGTTCTATCATAATTTTACTACTCATGAGGAAAGGGAGACTTAAAGTTACGGAGCTACCAAGTGGTAGAACTGGGTTCTGAACTGAGAATTATCAGGCTCTAAAGACTATATTCTTAAACACCATGTAACACATTGTTAATATTTATTAATATGCATTTAGTAAGAAAATATATTTTATAAAAATCCATTCTGTAAAAATTATTTAGGTTAAAGAACGTATTTCAGACTCTTGTTGAAAACAAAGTCATGTGAAAAACTGATGCTAGAATTCTAATGTGTATCTAAAAGACATGGATTTATCCCAATTATAGATCTCTGATAGAATGCCGTAATGTTATTTAAAACATAGTTAGTATGTTTATCTGGACATAACTTGATAGTCTTCTATTTAAATCTAGCGCTCTGTTAATAAACAGTATAATTTAAGAAAATTTTAATTTGCCAGGAGTCAAAATTAATAGAAATAAGAAACAACTAAAAAATATCACATATAATAATATTTATTTTGCGAAATACTTGACACAAGAATGGATAATTTCCTATTCTGTGATATAAGCAAATTATAATGACAGCTATTCATCATTACAGACCTCTAATTAAAAAGGTATTGTATATAAAAAGTGGTTACCTGTGCCTTTTCAGTATTTGTAGGATGGAGCTGTCGTTCAAATACTTTCTTCACAATATCAAGCAGTAGACATGTAACAACCATAAGTATTATGGCAAACCAAGCAGAACCACTTGATAGGAGCTGAATAAATACAAAGTACATATTCTGGGAGCCCAAAAATGGCCTGCAAAGAAAGAAGGTAGGCTTAATAGAAATAGAAAACTGGGTACCTGGGTGGCTCAGTTGGTTAAGCATCCAACTTCAGCTCAGGTCATGATCTCATAGTTCATGAGTTCATACACTGTGTCAGCCTCTGTTCTGACAGCTCAGAGCCTGGAGCCTGCTTCGGATTCTGTGTGTGTCTCTCTCTGCCCCTCCCCTGTTCGTACTCTGCCTCTCTCTCTCTTTCAAAAATAAATATAAACATTTAAGTAGAAAACTGGTAAGACAATTTCTTAAATCAAAGCATCATGTAAATCCACTATGAACGTCATAATTTTAAGATTACTCCAGGCAAATGGTCAAAATTTGGAATTAGTATAATTAACTGCATATGTAATAAAACAAGAGAGACTTTAATTGTTAAAAATGAAATCCAATTTAATTACTTTCAATGACAACTATAGTTTTTATTATTAGGAGGGTGACAAGCAGCTGACTAGGTAACTCTACCTGAGCAGTAGGATATCAAAAGAATTATGCAGTAATACAGACTTATGAAACCAAGAATAGCAAGGAAAAGTATGTAACAAAATACTTTCCACTAAGCAACTAAATACTGATTACTCAAATCCTAGGCTGAAAAGCTCTTCTTAGAAGTTCTTCTCTAAAAATGTATTTTACAATAAATACACTCACAATTACAAATTCTACATAGTAATAGGTATAGTCGACATACTCTTTTTGGAATTTTTGTATAGATCACTTCAAAAGAATATGGGGGAATACAGAAAGAAATGGAAAAATAAAGAGGATTAAAATTAAACATTCTAGATGATAATAAGGGTATCCTTGTATGATCCTAAATGGAGGTTAATATTTAATCCAAGATGTTTTGGCTACTTTGTGTAGTTTTCTGCCTGACACTGGCATCAAAGACACAGCGGGCAAATGTAATTCTCCAAAGGAGAGATTTTAGATTCTCACTCACTAAAGAATCTTAAGAGAGGCATTAATTTTCAATCTATCAGAGTGACAGAATATCTGATTTTACCAATAAAGACGAAGCATATTATTTACTTTTGAAAAAGAAGTTAACTCATTCATAAAAATAATGGTTCTATGTGACTTATATTATGTACACTGATAATTTAGAGGTAATATGGTTACTGTAATTTGAACACTAAGTGTACAGTAAAACAACTGTGGTTTAAACCCTAGCTTTGCTACTTCTTAACCTTTGTTATCTTGGTTTTCAGTTTCCATATTGAAAGAATAGAGATAATAATATCTTAAGTTAAAACCACTAGAACATAGTATATATTCAGTAATTGTTAATTTTGCTTCTCCCTATCAGTAAGATCAACTGAAAGAAGCAAATTTATTACCGAATAGGGTCTCAAAATTATTCTGAGCAGAATTTGTTCATAATATAACCTATCATAATAAATAGAGTTGAAGCAATATAATTAAAATATAATATAGTTACTTACCAGAGAATCCCTCCATAAAACAAAGAAAATACAAAATAGAATATAATAGATCCCCAGGTAACAAGATGGTTGATCCAGGTCCAAAAATGAGTTTCCAAAGCCATCTAAAAAAAATTTTTTTTAATCTTTAATACAAAACAATACTTACTTAAATTAAACTTCATAGATGAAATATAAGAATAAAATGTAGTAATTTTAAGTGCCTAAGGTGCCTATGGCAAGTCCCTCAGAAGATAAATATTAATGAAAGGGTCCATATGAAATTGAATAATTTCAAGTTTATAATGTTTTTCTTCTATGAGGAAGTAGCACTGAAATTTATTGAATACTTTACTCTCTACTCCATGGACTAAAACAACCTGGGTTATTTAACATTATATATAGGGAAGTGAAATTTCAGAGATGAATATTGTGAGGTTAACCTTTATTTGACCATAAAAATCAGCTGAGGCTTTCCAAAATAACAAACTTAAATGTTTTTTAATAAAAATTAAAATGAAATATTAAAATAGCAATCAGTGAAATTATTCATGACTAAAAAAAGAAGTTAAAAGGCAAACATATCAACCTACAGTTAAAAAAAAAAACAAAATTAACTTTGAATTATACAGATACAAAATGTGTCCATGTTTCTAATTTCTGCACCATACCTTGACTGTGACTGTAATAACCATGACTGTGAAAACCAAGGTGCCGAATGTCCAGTTTCCAAACATCTAAACAGAAAACAAAAAAACAAAAAACAGAACCATTACTCCATTAAGTATTAATAGGATGCTAAATCAGATATAAGGAAAAAGAAAAAAGCCACATAACTTCATTCCTTACTAAAAATCACTTGTATTATGTAGGCCAGGTACATTTGAAATCTGCGACTACATTTGTAAGGTTAAAGCAGGTTATGAAAGGTTAAAGGTTATGAAAAAAACATAAAGCATTATTATGTTTATTACCGTCATGTAAAAATGATCCTTTGGAGAACATTATCAGATTAGAAACCCAAAGATGGCTTTGAGATTGTGTGACACAGGATGTTTTTAGTTAGAATGATAGTTATTAGTGACTACTTTATTCATGTCACACAATAAAAATGATAACTCTTCAATCACAACTGTCTTCTGAAACCATTCCAACCAGAGGTTATGGCAGATCACTTGACACTGTATTCTGGACACAGTGTAGGTGAGCAGGCTCATAGGGTAATTCTATTTTTAAGTTTTTGAGGAAACTCCACATTGTTTTCCAGAGTGGCTGCACCAGTTTGCCTTCCCACTAACAGTGCAAGAGGGTTCCCGTTTCTCCACATCCGCACATCTGTTGTTTCCGGGGTTGTTAATTTTAGCCACTCTGACTGGTGTGAGGTGGTATCTCAATGGGGTTTTGATTCGTCTTTCCCTGATGATGAGCAATGTTGAACATCTTTTCATGTGTCTTTTAGCCATCTGTATGTCTTTGGAAAAGTGTCTATTTATGTCTTCTGCCCATTTCTTCATTGGATTATTTGTTTTTTGGGTGTTGAGTTTGGCAAGTTCTTTACAGTTTTTGGACACTAACTCTTTATCTGATATGTCATTTACAAATATCTTCTCCCATTCCGTCAGTTGCCTTTTAGTTTTGTTGATTGTTTCCTTTGCGGTGCAGTAGCTTTTTATCTTGATGAGGTCTCAATATTTCATTTTTGCTTTTAATTCCATTGCCTTTAGAGATGCATTGAGCAAGAAATTGCTGTGGCTGAGGTCAAAGAGGTTGTTTCCTGTTTTCTCCTCTAGGGTTTTGATGGTTTCCTGTCTCACATTTAGGTCTTTCATCCATTTTGGGTTTATTTTTGTGTGGGTGTAAGAAAGGGATCTAGTATGCTAGATATGTTACCAGTATGCTACTGGTATCTAGTGGGTAGAGGCTAGGCATGCTGCTTAACATCCTACAACTCCTAGGATGAACCCCTACAATTAAAATTATCTGGCTCAAAATATCATTAGTACAGAAGGTGGGAAGCCCTGATTCTGAGGGTAGGAAGAGAAGACTGAAGAGGAACAGTCAGTAAAGAAGCCAAAGTAAGTTATAGAAGCTGAGAGAAGATAACGGCAGGTAGGAAGGCTTTGTAAATTGTGCCCAGTGGTTGAGTTCATAAGGGCTGGGAAATGCTCTTGGATTTAACAATGTAGGGGTGGCTGGTGACCATAAAGAACATGGTTTTGACAGAGTGCTGGGAGCAAAAGCCCCACAGGAGTATGTTCAAGGGAGAAGAGGAAACAGGAAGTAGAAACAGCAAAAAAAGATAGGTTCTTCAAATTTTGCTCTGAAAATACACAAAAAATACAGCAAACGCAATCTGTAGCTCAAGGAACTGTGATTTTCATTAGAAGATGGGAAATATTAGAACATGTCTGTATGGTGACTAGTATGATCTAATAGAGGATGACAGACTGATGAGAAGGAAGGTGAAAAGATAATTGCAGGAGTAAAGTCCCAGGTTAGGCAAGAAGGGGTTTAAGAATAAACAAAAGATGAAAACTTTTTGTATTAGGTTTAACTTAACTATACAGAGATCTATAAATGAATTACCTTCCCTAATCAGTTGTTTAGTTCTCCAATACAAACTCTCTTTATTATAGATTTTAAACATTTGATCAATTGTTGGGTGATACGATAAGAAGCGAAGTATATTTTTCTTTAAAAAAAATTTTTTTTTAATGTTTATTTATCTTTGAGAGACAGAGTACAAGCAGCGGAGGGTCAGAGAGAGAGCGAGACACAGAATCTGAAGTAGGGTCCAGGCTCTGAGCTGTCAGCATAGACCCTGTCCTGGGGTTTGAACCCACACAGTCCGATGCAGCGCTTGAATACATGAACTGTGAGATCATGACCTGAGCTGAAGTCGGATGCTTAACTGACTGAGTCACCCAGGTGCCCTGCAAAGTGTATTTTTCTGTTCTCTTCTAATGTACACTAAATTTCATTTTCTATCAATTGCCTGGAGTATTACCAGCGCTTTAAATATTTGTCTCATGAATAAGTGAACATACAGGGAAATTCTTTTTAAAAAAAAAATTTTTTTTTTAATGTTTTATTTATTTTTGAGACAGACAGAGACAGAGCATGAATGGGGGAGGGGCAGAGAGAGAGGGAGACACAGAATCGGAAGCAGGCTCCAGGCTCTGAGCCATCAGCCCAGAGCCCGACGCAGGACTTGAACTCACGGACCGTGAGATCGTGACCTGAACTGAAGTCGGACGCTTAACCGACTGAGCCACCCAGGTGCCCCTACAGGGAAATTCTTTAATGAACTAGATAATCAAAGTTGTATTAATCATAAAATGTTTTATTCAAAGAAATCTGTATCTACTTATAGCAATTAATTGCATATGTGTTCTTGAATGACCTGACTGGTAATTACAGTGGTTAAATCATTTAAATTGAAATAAAAGATACTGTATTCACTGTGGAATACAGATACAAAATGACATATTTCTAGTCTTAACACAGAGCTCTTACCATTTGGTGGTTAGGTTTCAACAGCTGATGACATGTATAGCATGAAAGAGAAATTAATTAAGGATAGGAAATAAGGGGAGAAATCATTATAATTTCAAGAAAAAATAGTGAACAGTATAAAAAAGTTTATTTTTCTCTTTCAGAATTACAACCTGAAATTTCATCTCTTTAGTCTACCTTGAGTTGCTAATTAATCTGGCAAATGGTCCAGACCTAGAAGGTTTGATGAGGGTGTATTACTTTTTCTTCCTTAATATATTATATCTCATTAAATTTTTAATGTGGTGGAATAGTGTACAAAATGTATTTTAGAATGGTACTGTGGCTCTGATAATTCCAACATCTCCACTGGAGAAGTCTAACTAGAATTAGAATACTCTAAAAACTTTTCCCTTTTTTCTCCCAATCCTATATATATTTTTGTAATTTCAGTTATTTTAGTGTTTAAAACTGGGTACAATTTCATAAGGACACAAATCATTAATGGTAGACATTTTCCTTTTAGTTCTTGCACACTTCAATAGAACAAAACCAAAACAAGCAAATTTAAAAAAACCCTTATTTGGGCCAGATCTCATTTTAAATAGTAGTTGCCTAGTTTGTCATTTTCATATCAGACCATTGAGAATGAGTGGAGTAGATATTAGTATTTGAATTCCTGAGTTAACAGGAGCTGTTTTTCTTTAATCTTCTTTCTTGTGAAGCCTTTGGCTGAAACCACCCAACAAGCAAAATGTCATGTAGGCTTATGATGGGAACTCAGCTACCTCTAAAACTCTTCTCCTGATTATTTTCCTCCCTATATCACCTCGGTTTTCCATTCTCACCATATGACTAAAATTCCCTCCTTTCTGTTTCCTTCATTGTAGTGTTTTAGTCTTCTAATGTACTCTTACCCAAGCTGACATGCCTTTGCCTTTGCATCCTACAGAAGTCCACTTTATTAGAGGTGAACTCTTCGAATCTGAATTGCTTTTCTACCTTCTTTCTTATCTATAATCTTAAGTATCATCTTCCCCATCTATGATTTTAAATAGCTTTTTCCCTGAGAAAGTTACCTTGCTGAGATCATAGGAAGACAATACAAGCTATTTCCAAAAATATTCCAAACAGCAACATTGTCAGAATAAGTGTGTTCTAAGATGAGATTACTTACTCTGCAGAGATCAAGAGAGGGGGAGATAAATTCTTCTTTTTTTAAAAAGACAGTCATTTGTTTTTAGTACCTCTTACTTTACTTAAATAAACATTCTTCATTGGTGTTTACCTCCCAATTATTTAGCTTTTCAAAAAAAAATGATTTCATAGATAGTCATGTTCTTAGAAACAGAAAGCAGAATTGATTTCCAAGGGCTGAGAAAAGGGAGAAATGGGTAGTAGTTTATAGAGTTTTGGTTTTCCAAGTTGAAAAAGTTCTGACGATTTTATTGTACAACAATATGAATATACTGAACTGTACTCTTAAAAATGTTAAGGTGGTTAAAAAAAAAAAGTATCACATTCTTTTACAAAGCAGGAAAGAATATCCAATGGGAAAAAGACTATCTCTTCAACAAATGGTGTTGGGAAAAATGGACAGCAACATGCAAAAGAAACTGGACCGCTTTCTTACACCATACACAAAAATAAATTCAAAGTGGATTAAGACCTAAATGTGAAAACTGAAACCATAAAAATCCTAGAAGAGAACACAGGCAAGAACTTCTTTGACAACAGCCTCAGGAGCTTTTTTTCTACATGTGTCTCCTGAGGCAAGGGAAAACAAATGCAAAAATAAACTACTGGGGCTGCATCAAAATAAAACTTCTGCACAATGAAGGAAACAATCAACAAAACAAAAAGGCAATCTATGGTATGGGAGAAAATATTTGCAAATGACAAAGCCAATAAACGGTCAGTATCCAAAACATACAAAGAACTTGTAAAACTCAACACCCTAAAAACAAATAATCCAATTAAAAATTGGGCAGAAGACATGGACAGACATTTCTCCAAAGAAGACATCCTGAGGGCTGACTCAAGAAAAGATGCTCACCATCACTTACCATCAGGGAAATGCAAATCAAAACTACAGTAAAGTATCACCTCACACCTATCAGAATGGCTAAAATCAACAACACAAGAAACAACAGGTGTTGGTGGGTATGTGGAGAAGAGAACACTTGGGCACTGTTGGTGGGAACGTAAACTGGTGCAGCCACCATGGAAAACAGTATGGAGGTTCCTCAAAAGGTTAAAAACAGAACCACCCTATAATCCAGCAATTTGCACTACTGGATATTTACAAAGAGTACAAAGACACTAATTCAAATGGATACATGTATCTCTATGTTTACAGCAGCATTACTTACAAAGTATGGAAGCAGCCCAAGTGTCCACTGATTGATAAATAAACAAGAGGTGGTATATATACACAATGAAATATTATTCAGCCATTAAAAGAGAATGAAATCTTGTCATTTGCAACGATACAGATGGAGCTAGAGAGTATAATGCTAAGTGAAATAAGTTAGAGAAAGACAAATACCATATGATTTCACTCATGGGGAATTTAAGAAACAAAACAAACCAGCAAAGGGAAGAGAGAGAGAGAGAGAGAGAGAGAGAGAGAGAGAGAGAGAGAGAGAGAGAGAGAGAGGAGAGGGAGGAAACCCAGAAATAGACTCTTAATTACAGAGAACAAAGTGATGATTACCAGAGGGGAGGTGGGTGGAAGGATGGGTTAAATAGGTGATGAAGATTAAGGAATACACTTGTGATGAGCACTGGGTGACATAAGGAATTGAATCACTGTACGGCACACCTGAAACTAATAGAACACTGTATGTCAACTAACTGGAATTAAAATAAAGACTTTCTAAAAAGTATCAAATTATCTATTTTTAAATATGTGCAGTTTACTGTATATCAAATACAACTCAAGGTGTTTTTAAAAAATGATTTAGTGGAAATCAGTTTTCATTATTTTTGGAGGACTTAAAAATTTTTTTAATTCATTTTTTTATATTTCTAAGTAACCTGTACACCCAACGTGAGGCTCAGACTCACAACACTGAGATCCAGAGTTGCATGCTCTACTGACTAATAAGCCAGCCAGGTTCCCCTGGAGGGCTTAAAAAAATTTTAAGTTATATTAAGATCTGACTGACTTATTTCGCTTAGCATTGTAATTTCACTCATACATGTAATTTAAGAAAGAAAACAAACAAGCAAAGGGAAAAAGAGAGGGAGACAAATTAAGAAATGGATGCTTAACTATAGAGAACAAACTGATGATTACCAGAAGAGAGGGGAGTGGGGAGATGGGCTGAACAGATGATGGGGATTAAGGAGGGCACTTGTGACGAGTACTGGGTGATGTATGGAATTGGTGAATCACTATATTGTACACTAGAAACTAATATAACACTGCATGTTAACTAACTGGAATCAAAACAAAATCTTAAAAAAATAAAACTAAAGTTTTTGTCAAACATAAAGTTACATCAAGATCTCTAACAAATATTCTATAACCATTTTAACTTTTGTCAAAACTCTTTAAACATAAAAGAAATGGTGATTGTGCTTTTCCATGAAGCATGACTTTAAAGTTTTATGTTAAGCTCATTTTTAGCTTTGAAAATAAAATGAAAAGATTACCCATGCAATATAGCCACCAAATTACTGATCTGTGACTTCTGGACAAATGTTTGTGATGATACCACTGCACTGTAAGATAAGCTCCAGGTTGTACAAGCACTAGGAGTATCTTAAGCCTGCATAAGGCTAGGCAAATTTTACATGAATTTAATTCTTCTACTATTTTGGAGAAAAATAATTAAAAATTCATCACTATGTCATTTTTAAATGGTGCTGTGAAGGTAAAGATCTGCCCATAGGAAAGCAGTTTTTAGACACACACACACACACACACACACACACACACACACACACACACAAGCATTCAGCCATGTTATATACATTACTCTTTCCAAATCTCACAGAAAATTTTATCAGGGTTCTTGTATTTTACTTAAGAAAGGAAGTCCTGTTAAAAAGATCGGAGAATATATGAAAAATGAGTAATTCTTTCCTAAGTTAAAGAGAAATTAAGAATGAGTGAATACTTCAAAAATATTTGTTGAAAATTCATACTTATAATATTCATGATACTGCTAGACCCTTATACAAAAAAATGGGAGTGGAATCTTAACTTCTCCTGAACTGTCCTGCTCTACCTGGACCCTAAACTATTTCAACTCTTTCTCCTGCTCCTCTCTCAGGGTCACTGATTTGCATCAACTTCATCCTTATCTCCAGCTATTCCTCTTCCCAGTACTTCCCCCTAATAATGTTTTCTACTTCAGGCTTTCAACTGTTGGTAGATTTGTTGGGCACACAGGAATAACTAACTGGAAAACAGAAACCATTCAACATATCCAGTGTTGAACAATGGGACATGAGCTAGATGTCTAAAAAGATTTTCAGTATAGGAAGATGTAAGAGAGGGCTGGAGCAAAAGGACAGAGGTCTGTGGGCTTAACCCTAAGGAACAGATGGTTCTAAGACTTTGGGAAAAAAGAGACAAGAGATGAAATATAACAATGGCTTGGAACTAAAATGAGCACATTCTGAGAGAGTCAGCAAGGACAATTTAAAATTTTTTTTTTTTTTTTTTTAACGTTTATTTATTTTTGAGACAGAGAGAGACAGAGCATGAACAGGGGAGGAGCAGAGAGAGAGGGAGACACAGAATCCGAAACAGGCTCCAGGCTCTGAGCCGTCAGCACAGAGCCCGACGCGGGGCTCGAACTCACGGACGGTGAGATCATGACCTGAGCCGAAGTCAGACGCTTAACCGACCAAGCCACCCAGGCGCCCCAAGGACAATTTAACATACACATTTAAAGAGGAAAGAGATTCCAGGAGAAGTTGATCAGATGGGATTGGGAAGGCAGGGTCTTCAAAATACTTATTGGATGGTAAAAATAACAACTAACTCTGCCAAGACTGATTGAGTACTTGTACATGCCTAATGCTCTTTATATGCCTAATGCTCTTTATATATAATAATCCTCACTGCAAACCTAGAAGGTAGGGATTCTGCTCCTATATATAATTTTGTGGGTGAGGAAACTGAGTCTTAGAGAGGTTAACTAACTCATCCCAAATCACTCAAATGGTAACTTCAGGTGTCAGGTTGTGGAGTCATTTCACCTGATCCCAATGTGTGCTTCTTTCCCACTATACCTAGTATTGGTGGCAGGGAGTAGTAGATTAGTTTCTAATGGTATATATCTGAGTGATAGAACAATTAGGCTAAAAGGGGAAAGAAGTTAATGATTTACAAATTGAGTTACCAAAAAAAGGGAAACCAACAATTCATACATGGTAATGAAAAAAATCTTCATTAAGATTTTATCTTTGTATACAGCATGCTTAAAATTTAATTTTAAAAGAGTCACTAAACATAAGAAACAAATTTAAATTATCAAGGGAATACTTAAATTCTGACATATAATAAAATACTATGTAGCCATGAAAAAATATTTTTGAAGCATTTTTAATAACATGGAAAGTCACTTAGGCTATAATAAGGGGAGAACTATAATAAAGCTATCATTGGGGCGCCTGGGTGGCTTGGTCGGTTAAGCGTCCGACTTTGGCTCAGGTCATGATCTCACGGTCCGTGAGTTCGAGCCCCACGTCGGGCTCTGTGCTGACAGCTCAGAGCCTGGAGCCTGTTTCAGATTCTGTTGTCTCCCTCTCTCTCTGCCCCTCCCCTGTTCATGCTCTGTCTCTCTCTGTCTCAAAAATAAATAAACGTTAAAAAAAAAAAATTTAAAAAAAAGCTATCACTGAGACATAGGGGGATATAAATTATGAGGTTAATGGAAAATAGCAAAAAAATAAAAAGGAATGGGTGAAAACATGTTAAAATCATAGAAGTAATTATACTTAGGTAAAAGGACAACAGGTGATTTCTTTTTTTTTTTTTTAAAGATTAAAACAATTATTTTAGTAACCTCTACACCTACTGTGGGGCTCAAACTTACAACCCCAAGATCAAGACTAGCACACCCTCTGACAGACTCAGCCAGGGGCCCTGGTGATTTATTTTCTTTCTATTTTTTCCTATGTATTTCAAATTTAATGGACACATACAACTTTTAAAATCAGGAACAAAGTACTAACCAGCAACAAAAAAATTAATTTCCTTTCATGGATGACATGTTCCTTCTACTTTTCAAAACTTCTGTCCAGTTTTCACCCTAATATTTCAGGTAGCAATGGGCATACTATCTGTAAGTTTGATGGTCCTTGCACAGGTGGCACTATTGTGCACAAAGGCACTGGGCTAATAACTTGTTTCTCAAAGGAACTTAGGATCATGGCTAAGCACACAGGCTTTGAAGTCACAGAGATCTGAGTCTGAATTCTGTTCTTGTAATTTATTTATGGTGTGACCTGAGGCAAATTTCTTAACCTCTCCAAGGTTAATTTTCTAATATGCAAAAAGTAATGATATTTTCCTCACAGAGTTATTATAATTTAATAAGCTACCACACACAGTTGGCACAAAGAAATAACTCAATAAAAGGTAGTATTTGGGAAGTGCCGTAATCTTTATACTGTACAAGATCATATTTTTGTCCAAATCAGGCTAAACATGTCCTCAAAAGTGAATGCATGTATGTTCCTGCACTACATCTTAAAGGAATGGCTAAAAAAAACCTCTGTACAATTGAAATCCATTTCCTTCATTGCACTTGGATATTTTATTTGCTTATTTTTTGTATCTCACACGACTCTATGCTCCATGACCAAGCATGTTTAGTTAATCTCACGTATCACATATCCAGAACCTAGTATAGTACACAGTATGCTTGGTCCTTAATAAATATTTGCCAAACAGATAAAACTTCATATTCTCCCAATTGCGAATCTTGTATCTCTGTGTCTCAAAATATATTCTTCAATGCTTAAGTACTGCCAGTGGGAAAGGGAAACTAAAGGCGACAAGCATTTCCAATTTACCACAGTACCACTGCTGTCACTTCCTTTCCTCGTAACTCATTTAGCTAAGCCTAGAAAGAGAGGCCTAATTCAGCCAGAAGTCAAATAAGCTCTCCGATCAGGACACAGTAACAATGGCCACTTCCTAAGCATACCAAAAAAAAAAAAAAAAAAAAAAAAAAAAGAAAGAAAAATTCACATGATTAAAAGCAAAAAACTAAACACCAAGTCCTCATTTCTCATATGAAAAATGCAGGTCACAGTATCTCTCCAATAGGATTATCGTGACAATTAATGGAGATGGAACATGTAAAACTCTTAGCAAAATAGTAAGCACTAAATAGACAGCAATTATTATTAAGACACAATCCTAAAGCAAACAGCATGCAAGGATATATCCCCTCGTGTGAATTAATTTAATAGCAAAACTGCCTAGTAACTTGAGTTTCATATTAAGACTATACTGTAATGCTTTTAACTTTTGAAATCTTTATACAATTGCATTTTAACTTAATACCTACAATTTTATAATTTGAATTGAATTTTACTTTTATTTTTTATGAGAGAAAGTTATGAGATCAGACTAAATGAAATTATTAACAAATATTCTTTAAAAAATGATATATTTTACCTGGCCATTTCCAAGCAGAGATATATCTTTTCCAATTAGAAAATAGGATCCAAAAAAGAAAATAAAGGCATGACTGAAACCCAGGATGGTCCAATAAAGAAATGTTTTAATGCTTAGTTGACGGTTTTTACTAATGTCTCTGTATATTAAAAAAAAAAAAAAAGAGAGAAAAAGGAACATGGTAGGATTCATGTTTATTATTTCCATACTAAATTATTGTTACAAATTCACAATGAAAAAACAAGAAGGATATTTAATTTAAAATTGCTTAAAAATATTAGCAGAAAGTATACACCTGAATTTACAAATCACTGTTTATAATACACATCTGTGTAGCAGCTTATAGTTCATGTAATATATTTAAAAACATTTTCTCATTTAGAAAAAAAACATGATATAGGCATAATAATTCAGCTTAATTGTTAAAAGTTGATCTATCTGCAGTATATTCTGTTGTGAACAGTCACTCTGCTATGACTATCTGTTTTTAGTGGAGTCATTTGAGTTTGGTTCAGCATTGAGGCTCCTAATCGATTTCATATCCACCAAAGGCTGGAAGGAAGAGCAGTTTGTGGTAATCTTAGGTCAAGCCCAGTCCTAGATATCCTGGGAAATCAAAGTGAGTCATTGCCATTTCGGGATGACTGAATACCTCTGTAAGAGTGGACATCAGGTTAACTTGGGAACCATAAACTGGTCTTCAGGAATAGTTCCACATCTCTGTGATTACTTACTTGGTTCTGGGGAAGCAGGGATAACCCAGAAGATCTGGAATAGGAATTAATGTCCTCAACCCTGAATTTTGCATTGATTATGACTTATTAATTTGTCAACGTTAGAAAATAAACTAATTTTTTAGAAACTCTGGAGACAACCAATTACTAAATAACTTCTTTTGTGCACATAAAATGGAGTATTACTGGTTTGCAACAGTAAATGCAAATTAAACAACTGCCCAATGCATTCCTAGTACAAAAGTGTTCATTTCTAAAAACAATGGAAAAGTTATTAAATTTTTCTTTGATATCCAATAACTATAAACCATAAACTAAAATACTTCCTTAGTAAAATATTAATCACCGAGATACTGCCTAATATATTTGCTTATTTATAGGATGCTTTCAAAAATTGGTAACTACGTAACACACTTTTTATACTCAGAACTGTTATGGACATTTAATACCGGAAAATACTTACCGATAGAGGGTAGGCTTGCTCTGTAATACGTGAGGGTCTATATGCTGTTCCAACAGACTATATATCAGTATAGGTAGGGAAGTAAAACAAATATTGTATAAAGTCAGGTACACGCTGTCATACAGTGTCTAGAAAGAGAAATTGGTGGGAATTTTGAGATTCTAAACTGTGTATTAGTTATGCATATGATCACAAAGAAGCCTACTGGAAATAAGCATAAAAATTATATAGCTTTCTCAATTTACACAAAAATCCAATTTAGTAATTCCAATTTGTTTCTTACATAGACACAAACACATAATATTCCTAGATTTATATTCTTTGTGGGAATTGGAACACTTTGTTATGTCAAGTGATCTGGAATTACAGTGAATTGGAGCTACATTTCAAGATTCTCCACAATGTGGTCATTGAGATGTCGTTTTTACACAATTCTCCTGCATGCATCTTAGGCTTTTTACTATTCCTTTGGTAGGGAAAACATACAGTTTTGCTTTTATGACTCTGTCTTCCCATCTAAGTCCTACATTTCCTTTAAGGTATGATCCATGAAACTTTAAACATTGGCTCAAGTTCTTGATGATCAAACGTCCTCTTCTAAACAGCTGTCTGTGCTACTATTGGTACTAAATGCCTCGCACTTTGCGTACACTTCATTTATTGTTTTTATTGTTATTAATACTGTCTCAAATTATACTGTAAATTCCCTGAAAACCTAATCAAAATAGATTAGGTCTACTTATAGACCTAGCATTCTCTAATTCATTCAAGTAAGCAAACATTATTACTGGCAATCAATGACCAAGCAGATACTTGAAATTTAGAGCCACAGGTTGTAAATGGAAGCAAAAACAGGATTAAGGATAGAGACAGCTAAAGAAAAACCTAAGATAATCAGGCTCTTATTATTTCAATAAATTAGAACAAATATCTTAATTAGAGATGTATAATGTGGTATGTAAAAAGGGTGCTCAATTAGTCAAAAGCAGATCCTAGTATGGTTTAGTTATTAACTTCGTAGCTATGTGATCATGGCAAGTTACTTAATTTCTGTGGATTTCAATTTCATTTTCCATAGAATAAAACAGAGTAGATGGCAAATATGTGACGTGTGTACAACCAAAGACCCACATGTGCTCATTATAGCTACTACTACCTGATTACAGGGTTTCTCTCTGAGCCTGTAGCTTCAGAACACTTTTCAAACTAGCATTCCTGGTGGCTCTACCAGTTATTTACAGTTCATTACTGAGATAAAGTCTATATATCATTCCTGGACTCAATCACTAAACTTCCTTCCCCATCCAAAAAAACTCTGTGAGTCAAAAAATAAATAATGAGGTAATCCCCCAATAGTTACTCTAACATGGCTTAATATAGAGCTTACAGAAATATTACATGTAAGTTGAAAAAGTTACCAAAATTCTCTCATAAGCTGTTAAGAGTTAATACTTATTTTTTAGAAAACATCTAGAATTAAAATATATTTTGGTATTAACATTCACTTCAAACTGAAAATCAGAATAAATATTATCAATTTTATACTGATCAAATACACTAATTAGGGAATTTTTGTCTATTTATTTGTAGGACTAGGAAAAATGTAAAAAGTCCCTCCAACTATCAAAAACTGAATACACACACCTTATTCTAAAAGGATAAATCAAAAGCTTCTATTTACTTACTTGTTGAGAAAACAAACAGTAGAACTGATATAAAAATTGGGGTGTGATAAAGCACACATTCTGAAAAACAAGATTAAACGGAAATAATTAAAATATTTGGGTCTAAAAGGGAAATAATTTCTAAGAATGGTTATTAAAGAGTCCAGAACACAATTTCTGATATGGTAAGTAGAAGATCTACTCATAGGAACTTGTTCCCTTATTTAAAATTTCTAAAAGAATTCTAAGCAGTACTTCAAATGTCAGAATGAAAATCCCTTGGGCTCTTATTGCTAAACAATGCCATAATTTTGAATTTACAGCCTTCCAGCTATTATTCCATACTTTTCATATATAATACAATAAGTACAGTTTATTTAAACTATAGGGTTATGGGCACCTTGGTGGCTCAGTCAGTTAAGCATGCGACTCTTGATTTCGTCCCAGGTCATGATCTCAACGGTTTGGGAGTTCCAACCCCATATCAGGCTCTGTGCTGACAGCACGGAGCCTGCTTCGGATTCTCTCTCCCTCTCTCTCTCTGCCCCTTCCCTGCTCACACACTCTCTCTCAAAAATAAATAAAATAAACATTTAAACCTTAGGGCTTAATAGCTTTTAAATAAAAATATTTAAAATAATAAATGGAATTATGGAAACATCTTTCCATTTCAATATACAGTATAAAACCTTGGATTGTGAGTAACTTGGTCTGCAAGATGAGCAAACATTTCTAATAAATTCTAACTTGATAAATGAGCAATGTCTTGCAATATGAGTAGTATGCGATACTGAATGTCATATGATCACAACTCTGCCAATGGTTTTTGAAATTTGCTTTGATAAAGTGCTCTGGATTACAAGCCTGTTTCTGGAATGAATTATGCTCACAAACCAAGGTTTTATTGCACTTATATCATAGCAAAAGTTATGATAAGATAGAAAAGCTATAATAAGGTGGCCATCATTTATTAGCAATATGCAATCTACCTGTGTTCTTTCATTGGCTTATAGATATTATTTATAGAATATATGCAATATAGAACACTATATATTGTATTAAATATCTTGGTATTCAGGAGCTCCTAACATGGGTTCCCTTGAAGTATACCTTCCCAAAAAGGGTTAAGAGAGAGAATGGTATTTCAACATAATTAGTTTCCCTGTAATCCTAAAATGTATCTTATTTTATGCATATAAAACCCCTCTAATGAGTAGTTTATACATCTTACTAGACTACCAAAAGGTCATTCTTGGCACAAAAAGGATGAAGAACCTCTGCTTGAAACCACTGTACTGGACCTAAATTAAAACTTATTACTGGCTCAGGAAAAAATAACATGAAAGAAATCAAATTAAGTATGTTTTAATTTGCATAGAATAAAATTATCAATTTTAAGTGTGAATTTTGATGCTAACAAATTTATGCACCCAAGTAACCACCACCACAATCAAATTAGAGAGCTTTTTCTATCATGCAAAGTTCTCTTATATCCCTTTCCAGTCAGTGCTATCACCTGCACCCCTGGCCTCAGGCAACCGCAGATTTTCTTTCTGTACTACACATTAGATTTATGACAAAATAATCAAAGTATATCCCATAAACTGTTATTTTTACTTATAGAAACAATTTTTAAGAATAATTTGAATGGCAATCACATACCTTAAATTAAAACCTCAAATTACTGTCAGTAAATGGTTATATATATCTCCATGAAACTCACCTTATAAAAAAAATACTGTACAAGGGTAGCTATTCTAATATAATAAAAATGACCATGAACAAAAAGCAATTTGGAGAGGAATTTAAATCTAGCTATTGCATAGTCACTGTTTCTTGCAGCTTGTCTTCCTTCTTTACCCATGATTCCTGTAATAAAGAAGACAAAAAGGCAAGTTCATTGATAACTGAGAAGTGTGATTTTGATAATTTAACTACAAATATCTTAATTATCTATAGCAGTTGAACCTGGGCTTGGGAGCACTATTTCCCAATATAGAGTGGATAGAAGATTCCCAAAAGGTTGCTCCACTTAAATCAAATACATAATTAAAACAAATCTACAATACATACCAGGTATGTAACATCAAGTGTCAAAGACTCAAAATATAATAAAATACAATGAATATAAAAATAATGTTGAAAGTTAAGGATCTAATAAGAACATCAAGTTTTACACTAATAGACACAAAGTACTAGTTAACAGATTTCTAATGGAGAAAGTGCTATAAAACAGCTTTAACTTTGTTAATTTCCAATGAACATAAAAAAAATCCAAATTGAATGATTAGAACCTAGCAAAAATGAGCATTAAGTTTAATGGTTTTAAAACTTTCGCACATAAGTCAAACAAAATGTGCTCTTTACTTATTGATTGAATTTGATTATTTAAAATGGAAGCCCTGATTTTATTACTGGATTCAAATGGCATGAAATATTTCAATAAATATAACTAACAAACATTACACAGAGCAAATGAAGACTTAAAAAAGTTGTACGCATTGAGGGCATCTGGTAGGCTCAGTGAGTAAGCATCAGACCCCTGATTTTGGCTCAGGTCATAATCTCACAGTTCCTGGAATCAAGCCCCTTGTCAGGCTCCATGCTGGTAGCACAGAGCATGCTTGGGATTCTTTCTTTCCCTTTCTCTCTGCCCCTTCCCCACATACACGCTGTCTTTCTCTCTCTCTCAAAATAAACTTAAAAAAAAAAAAAAACTGTATGCACTGTTTGCTGAAAATTCTTGCAAAGGTAATTAATAGTGAGAAAAGCTAGCACACTCACAACTTCTTACCTTTCTACGACTGCATCTAGATAAAAGTTACGCATGAAATAGCAATTCACCAGATTATCTATGTGCACATTTTGAACAAATGCCAAGTATATAAATATTTTAAATGTTTAATGTGACAATCTTGCTCCCTTTGTTAATTTATCTAATCTAGGCTGGATAAAATGTGCTTTTTAAAATAAGTGTCCACAATATCACTTGAAATCAGTACATAATTTTATCTGATAAATATGAGTACATTTTTAAGGTTACAGTAATCCTTTAGGTTTCAAAAGAGTTCTTGCCAAGTTTGTTTTTTCAATCTGGAAACAGCTTTGAAAAATCATTTTTCAAAATTATAATTTTTTATTTTTGTAATAAAAAAAATTTCCAAAATGGCTAGGTATAGATCATCACTTACATTTATAACATCTAGAGAAGACCACTATTTTTGGTCTATATCCTTTAAGAATTTTTCCTTCTGCATTTTTTGTGTGTATTTAATATATACACAAACAAATGTACAAAACGAGATTATTTGTTTTATAATCTGTTATTGTCACTTAATACATTATGGACATTGTTTTTATAACATCTAACTATGTTAACTATTCATTTGTTAAAAATGTTTTTAATTTATTTTGAGAGAGAGAGTTTGTGTGTGTGTGGGTGAAGGGCAGAGAGAAAACCAAGCAGGCTCCACACAGTGTGGAGCCCCACGTGGGGCTTGATCTCAAGAACCTCAAGATCATGACCTGAACTGAAATCAAGAGTTGGACGCTTAACCAGCTGAGCCACCCAGGCGTCCCTTTATTCATTTTCTTAAAAGAAATTCCTAGATGCATAACTGCTAGGTCAATAGGTACACATTTAAAATTCTATTATACATAATAATGCAGGGTATACCAATTTACACTCCCCCTAATACTGTACATGAGGATTTGCTAATTCTAACCTTTGCCAATTCCAAGTTTTACCCAACTTTGTAATTTTGCCAATCTGATAGGTAATTTTAACTGATAGGTAATTACTAATAGGTAATTTTTTTTTTGAGTGAGCTGAACACTTTTTTTCATGCATTTAATACTCATCTTAATTTAAAAAAAATGTTTATTTTATTTTGAGAGAGAGAGAGCACGTGTGCATGAGAGTTGGGGAAGGAGAGAAAAGAGAGAGAGAGAGAGAGAGAGAGAGAGAGAGAGAGAGAGAGAGAGAGAGAAAGAGAGAGAGAGAAGGAGAGAGAGAGAAATCAAATCCCAAGCAGGCTCTGCACTGTTAGCACAAGGTCTGATGCAAGTCTAGATCCCACAAACCATGGGATCATAACCTGAGTCGAAATCAAGAGTCAGAAGCTTAACTGACTGAGCTACCCAGGCACCCATGCAAATGTTCTTTATTAGTTTCATGTTTAAAATTTGAATTTGGGTATATTTACTTCTGCCAGACATACTGATCATTCCCTTTACAATGCCTTTCTTTCTTTTTCTTTCTTTCTTTCTTTCTTTCTTTCTTTCTTTCTTTCTTTCTTTCTTTCTTTCTCTTTTGTTCTTTCTTTCTTTTTCTTTCTTTCCTAAAAATTAGATCCTTCCATACCTCAAATTACAAGATTATTCATTAAATTTTTTTCTTCCATTCCTTTTTGTGGTCTTTAAAATTTTTAAAATATATAATCATTCTGGTATTTGTTTGGCTCTAAGCAACAGAGACCCAACTTTTTTTTCCTCCCAAATAACCAAATCAGTTATATTAGTATTTTTTTTATCAAATAACTTGTTTCCCTACTTATTTGAAACATCTCCTTTTTTTAAAAACTAAATTTCCAGATGTTTCCATGTATCCTACTCACTGGACTTTCTGTTATACTAGAATCAAATTGTTGTAACTACTGTAGCTTTTTATGCCTTTAATAGGAAGGTATAGGAAGTTATCATCAAATTGTTATGGAAATTTATGGTAAACAACAGTACACAAACTAGAAAGAAAATTAAGTTTCAAAATGAAAAGTGAAGAATTGATTTGAGAGCTACACTGGAAATATTAGACCTGAGAACTACCTATCACAGGACATTACAGAGGTTATTCCAGAAGAGGAATTAGCCTTTTTTCTAATTCTAAAATTTTATCCTTCATTAAAAAAACCTCCATACTTTTCTCCTTTGCTTCTGTATTTGCATAACAAAGTTATTTAGGAAGGCAGCTCAGAATATGGTTTAAACAGTAAATGACTGATAATTTAAATATAATAAAATGGTATTAGTCTAAATAAAACAAAAATTTTAGGCAAAAATAGAAAAGAAATTAGAACAAAGTTTATTAAGTTAGAAAATTATTTGAGGGGTGCCTAGGTGGCTCAGTCAGTTAAGGGTCCAACTTTGGCTCAGGTCATGATCTCACAGTTTGTGAATCTGAGCCCCACATGGGCCTCTCTGCTGTCAGTGCGGAGCCTGCTTTGGATCCTGTCTCCCTCTCTGTCCCTCCCTCACTCCTCCTCTCTCTCAAAAATAAACAAACATTTAAATAAAAAGGAAAACTACTTGAATATATATATTATAATGGTTTGATATAATTTATTATTTCTAAAATTGTCATTAGAACGAGTTACAGAATCTTTAGACTGAAAAAGACAGGAAATAATAACAACACTCTAAAAGAATTGCAACCATGAGGGCAACTACATAAATTACAAATTTAGAGTTTAAAAATTATAGAAAAATGTGAGAAAGTACTTTAAAAGGTACAACACGGCAAAATAAAGCTACTTTATTATGAAGGAGAACTGGCAGAGATAAAATTCACCAACATGGTATTTATGTCCTTGAAACTTTGGAATTAAAATATCCTAAATATTGGGCTTAATTATAATGGGCTTCTTCTGATGCAGATACAGTGATATATTACCACATTGCATTCATATATTTGATACTGCATTTTAGCCTACAAAAGGAAAATTCAAAATCACCAAATAATTATACCAATTTTAAAAATTCAGGAAAAAAAATCAATCACCTATGCCAACATGTGCTTCTTGTATCATGCTTACATCATTAGCACCATCACCAACAGCCAATGTTATAGGTTTCTCAGGTGAGATTTTTATCAGTCTTATTACCTGAAAGACATATAACTAATTAGTTATTATAAAATTTCAATTTTCTTGTATTTATATAGTCATTTATCTGAAATGACTGTTACAAGAACAGTTGAATAATGAAAAAAGTCAATTTTGTATTAGACAGTAATTTTCAATGGAGTTCATTTTTTGAGGAGATGTTAGGAATGTTTTTTAGAAATTACATAGCAAAAGAGAATATTATCTTTGGATTTTTTGATGGGAAGCAAGTCTCTTTTAAATACAGCTTAAAAGTGTAAAAAACTTAATTGTGTTAAAAAATAATTACACTTAATTGAACTTTGTCAGGCAAAATTTTCTCTTTCTCAAGTAACTATTCTTTTTATTTGATAGAGGGAAGGTAATTATTTTCTCTTGTCATAAAATTTAAGAAATTTAAAAAAGCAATCAAGATTAAATTCAATAAAATTAAAAGAAAGGTTTCTTTGGAATTCTTGAACACACATTTATAAAGAACCTAGGCATTAGCTCTATTTGGTCTCCAACTGTAGTCTCCACAGACTGGGTACGTGAATTACAATAATATAGGCATTTTAATAAAATTCCATGAAGTAAAACAATGCTGGATGTCATTAGACCCATATGAGAAACAATCAGTGTGTAGGTGTGCATTTCAAAAGAAATTTGTGAAAGATATAGTATAAGACCCAAATTTTAAATCAAGTTATAAAAAATACTTGTATAGCCTTTCATTTGTTAGCTAACATTTTAATATTTTGGGTATATAGCTTCAAATCATAAGATAATTGGCTTTTAAACTTTTCACTAAAGTTTTATCACTTAATAGCCACTTTGAACAGAAAATTATCACTTTGGGAGAGTGCAAAAATAAGCCGTGCTCCACAGAACAACCTGAAGTTGCAGAAGAACAGAAGTCTTCCAGACCTCCTCGCCAGTTAAGTAACTAACTTATGAAACTGTAGTTATCAAAGTTCAGTTTGTGTCTCAGCAAAATCACAAACTGCCACCCATAGAAGACTTTGTAGGTCATTATGAATAGCTGAAACTAATATTCATTTTGAAAATTTCAAAGGTCTAACGTACATGGTTAAAATTCATAATGTGAGAAGTGACTAAGAGTCATATGCTGCATACTACCAAATAGGACTAGATAAGGCATTAACCTTAAAGAGTACTTTTAGATCTCAGTATCTTTATGGAACGCTTTATAATACAAACATACCTTTGCTTTTTGCAGTGGTGCCATACGACAGCACAGTACAGCTGAACAATTTCTGCAAACTTCCATAAATAGTTTTTCATGCTCCCTGAGTGCAAGAGACAGGCTAGTCCCATCTACCACCAGCCCATGCTGAATCACATGATCCTCTTTAATTCTACGAGAAAATAATTATATTCTCTGTAAAATACTTTGAAACCATATTATTTATATACATCTAGTAAACAAAAAATTCTTATGAAAAGATGGACCATTTACCCGCAGACTTTATTGTTACAAAACTGATATGTCAGGGAAGAAATGGAGTTATATTACCTGAAAGCTGAGATTAAGCAAAACTGAGAGTGACTGATATGATGAATAAAACATATGATATTCAATTTTACAATGACCTGATAGAGTATATTTTCTAAAATGGGAATTATAAAGCATATAATTCTTAGGATATTTTCCTGAAGTGTAGAAAAATCTTACAAAAATATACAATTATTAGTTATACATTTAGGAAGTCCTAATTTAAAAAAGTAAATGAAATCAACAATGTTCAGGAAAATTCATGAGATAGATTTACCATGTGAGCAAGAAGGAATAAAGGAATCATAACTGTCTTTTGATATTAACCCCTACATTGGATTCTATGTAATGCCAGATAGTACTATGGTGGAACATGGATAGCATCGCCCTGTGAGCATATGTTGTATGAGTACATCTCCATCCCCTCATGTAATTATCATCTTTTTGTTTTAAAAAAATTTTTTTTAACGTTTATTTATTTTTGAGACAGAGAGAGACAGAGCATGAACGGGGGAGGGTCAGAGAGAGGGAGACACAGAATCTGAAACAGGCTCCAGGCTCCGAGCTGTCAGCACAGAGCCCGACGCGGGCTCGAACTCACAGACAGCGAGATCATGACCTGAGCCGAAGTCGGCCGCTTAACCGACTGAGCCACCCAGGCGCCCCTAATTATCATCTTTTTGTGTGGTGACAAATTTAAGATCTACTCTCTTAACAATTCTTAAGTATATAATACAGTACTGTTAATTATAGTCACCATGCCTTATATTAGAATTCCAGAACTCATTCATCTTATATGTAAGGTAGAAGTTTGTACCCTTTGACCATCATCTCCCCATTTTCCCTACACCCTAGCTTTGGAAACCACCATTCTACTCTGTTTCTATGAGTTCACCTTTTTTAGATTCCATTTGTATTTGTCTGTCTCTGCCTGACTTATTTCACTTAGCATACTGCTCTCAAGGTCCATCCATGTTGTCACAAAAATATTTCTTTCTTTTTTATAGCTGAATAATATTCCTGTGTGTGTATTTACATGAGTTTATATAGACACACATTTTCTTTATCCATTCATCCGACAACAGACATTAGGTTGTTTCCATTCTTGGCTACTGTGAATAATGCTGCAATGAACATGCATTCATGGGGGGGGGGGGGGGGGTGCAAATTTCAGATAGTGACTGCATTTTCCTTGAATATATCCAGAAGTGGGATTGCTGGATCACACAGTAGTTCTATTTTTAGTTTTTGAGGAACCTCCATATTGTTTTCCACAGTAACTGAACCCTTCATTTTTACCTTTTTTTTTTTTCAGTTCATTTATTTTGAGAGAGAGTGGGCACACACGTGAAAGTGGGGGAGGGGCAGAGAGAAAATCCCAAGCAGGCTCCTATCAGTGCAGACACTATCACAAGGGACACGGGGCTAGAGCTCACTAACTGTGATATCATCACCTGAGCTGAGATCAGAAGTCAGATGCTTAACTGACTGAGCCACCCAGGTGCCCCTGTACTCTCCCTTTTTATGTGAGAAGTGAGAAAACTATCAAATGAGCAGCAAACTATAAAAACTAAATATATATTGATAGATTTTAGTCTTACAAAAAAGCTTTTATAAGTCAAAATGATGTCTTTCACAGTATGCCTAATCACTACTGTGTTGCACTGTAACTAATAAGTGGTAAACAATTATCTTTTACAACATAAACTTTTCAAAAATGTATTTTTCTTTATTAATTGTCATGTACCTGAAAGCAACACCACACTGACTGTTTTTCCTCCCTATTGGCCAAACTTTATTTAGCAACCTTTGCTGCTTCCAATGTGTTCAGTCTAAGTACCACCTGAGCCCATGACTCAGAACAAAGGGTAGCAGCCAAGAGTGGGAGAGATCAGTTTTCCTCTGGAAACTTCTTAAGCACACTAAATTAAGTTTCCTCTTTATAAGTCACCATATTATCTCACAATCCATGAGATAATATTTATGAAATATGGGAAAGCACCTCACAGATCTGGCACATAGGTAGCATCTGCTCATCTCTGTAGCCTCATGTCTTAATACTGCCTATACCCTCTTCCCATCTACTGTATTCTATGGCCATACTTCACTACTGTCAACTCCTCGAATGAATCCATCTCTCAGTTGTGGAAATTTGCATATGTTGCCCCTTTTGTTTGCTGGGGTTACTCTGACCAGTTAACATTTCTTTTAGGAGACAACAATCCTAAGTTTTTCTACAGAGCTCTGTTGTCTAGGCTAAGCTTCCCTCTTTTGTCCACCGACAACTTTCTGTTCTTACCTGTTACAATCCAGTTGTGATAGGTCTATCACAATATATTTATTTCTGTTTTTCCCATAGAAAATAAAGTATTCTGAGAGTAAACAATACACCTTACATGACTTGTGTTCCAAATTCTAGATAGCAGACCACCAATATGTGAACGAATGGTAGGTTTGTGAAGGAATGGGTATACAAAGTAAAGCTTTCAAAGGAATGGAATTCTTTGCTCCACCAAAAATTTTTAGAATAGACATGAACTGGAAGTCTGTAAATCAAAACCCTATTGACTTATATGGTTATCTCAGAAAACATATTCTACCAAAAAGATGGTATCTCTAAAATAAATATAAATTTCACATAGCAAGCCTTAAAAAAGACCAGAATGTTCACTTTGTAATACAGCTTTTGTACAAAAGGAAGATAAACAATATCCATAATCTTAACAGATTCACTAAGAGCACATATATAGAAGACTTGAAGAATAAAACACAAATAATAATTATCTTTAGATGGCTGTATTATGGTATATTCCATTATATATTCATCATATTCAGTATTTTTTAAATGGACACTTGTTACTTTTATACAGGATTAATATTTCAGAAAGTATATATAAAGTAAATGATTCTGAATAATTAATTTCTACGTGTTAAGGAGTTCTCGTTGATATTATGGTACTTAAATGTTTAAGCAGCCACAATGGTGTCATCACTACTCCCAAATTATAGTATAATTACCTAGATCAATTGCTTTTTTGAACTCAAGCAAAGAACCTTCTGAGAGTTGCACTGTCTCTTTAAAACATCCCTTAAGTTTTTCTTTGATGAAATCCAGAGTTCAGTACTATATCAATGCCTGTATAACAAATATGAATAAAGCTCTGAAAGTACACTGAAAACTGTGGCACTATCTTTTCACATCTGTTTTTCTGTATTAGCAGAAGGCTGCAAATGACAGGTACCTGTGGGAGACCAGAACAACCCTAATGCTTACACTGAAGCAATCCTTAAATCACTGTGAAAAATGAGATTGTTAAAGGGGCTCCTAAATAAAGTTGATCTGTCTATAAAAAACAGATTTAGAAAAAAAAAAGAATGAATTTAGAGTATAAATACTTATGAAATTATCTCTGAACAATAAAATGTATATTAATTTCCTAGTTTAGTCATATGAACTAGATCTGGATTTGGCAAGTGTTTTCTGTAAAGAGACAGAAAGAAGTAAATACTTCAATTTTAGATTTTAGATTTTGTGGGCCAAGAGGCTGAACTGAGAATATAATGCAGGTACTTTATTAAAATAGAGGAGACAGATTTCGACAAAAATTTTATGGACTAAGTAAAAAAACTTAATAATAGTAATTGAGTATAATTTTTCAAGTAATACAAGTCTACCAGTGAGAAGAAATGGAAATCTTTTCTTTCGGGGGAGGAGGCAGGGGAGATAACATTTTGCTTAATTCAGGTTTAATGTTCCCCGTCATCAAAATCAATTGCAAAAGTCTACCTTTTAATGCTGATCTGCAATGAGATTTTATATTTTAACACAACAGAACTATCTGTATTGAGATTTTATATTTTATCTTTGAATATGTCTTTTCAAACAGGTAGCATATTAAAGTGTCACTGAGTAATAAACACAGTGCTGTGACTCCTAATTTGGTAATAAAATAATCAACACTACATTGTGCATGAACAGTTTGATATTAAAAGTCCATTTTTCTTTTCTTGTTTGGACACGATGGATAAATACTACTAATAAAAATATAGCAAAATATCATAGGGCAATATGTGTGGCACTCAAAACACTACTGAGTTACAATGGTGTCACTGTGATCTGTAGTAAATCAAGCAGCAGTGAGAAATGATAAAAGTGCTTCCTAATGGCTCTGTCACAACTACCCAACTGTCCTGAAGTGCAAAAACTTTTTATTGATGATATGTAAATGAATGACTGTGGAACTGTTACGATAAAACTTTATTTATAGGCATTTAAATTTGAATTTCATAAATTTTTACATCAAAATATTTCTCTTCTTTGGATTCTTTTTCAACCATTAAAAATATAAAAATTATTTTGAGCTCACAGGCTATAAAAAACAGGCAGTGGGCCATCTTGGACCCAGAAGCCATAGTTTGCTGACCCCTGAACTCATGATCCAGATAATTACATTCTTACCTTCGGGCAAGCTGCCTCAATTGTTCAGCACATTGACTGTCTGATTTCTGGTTTATAAGTTCAAGGATGTTCATGGTTCTGTGAAAATGTCCACATGATAAACTCACACTAACAGCTGTTTCATGTTTATCTCCGGTTAGTACCCATACTTTGATACCAGCCATTCTTAATCCCTCAATAGTTTCTCGAACTCTATCTTGTAGCCTGAAAATAAAAGAAACAACATTAGTAGTGAGAAGAATACTTTTTGACTATTTCAATTATAAACTACCTAGTACATATAAGGTAAATTCTAGACTCCCTGACTTAAAAATGTTATAGTACAGTGATATAATTGATTTTTTCCCCCATTTGGGAAGAAACAGGAATAACCAAATTAGCCATCATCTGGTTAACATAACATCCACAACTTTATATCTTACGAGTATATCTTCAAAGTTGATTTTTATAGAACTAAACTAAGTATACAGTCTTCATAAACTCCTATTTTGTTAGAAAATATTAAATTTGAAATTAGAAGATTTTTCTCTTTTTTATAAGAAAATTTCTCACATCAGTAGGTCAAAAATCAAATGGTGGACAACAAAGGATGACATAACCGCAGGTGAGTCTTAGAAATCTCATGAGGACAACTGAAAAGTAAATGAAAACCTAAATTTAAAAAAATGCAAACACAGAGACAAGTGATGAGGAACAAACACTAAATAGGCCTTAAGGAATTCACAAACTAATAGAGGAGAAAGTCTTTAAAGAAATAATTATACTGCCACAAGAACAACACAGAACTACCTACAAAACATGGATACTTCACAAAGGAGAGGTTTTTAATCCGGTTAGGGGTAAAGAAAGGTCTTACTGGAGTGGGGGTACTATCTGAGCTATATTTTATAAAGATATTCACAAATGGGTAAGGGGGAAATTATCCAGGCACAACGTACAGCCCTGCCAGAGAACAAAGGCACAAAATAGAACAGTTTTAACTAGAGCTGTTGTTCAGAGAACTACAGACAGTTTGGTACTGCTGAAGCATAATGTGGAAGCAGGCAGTGGTGGGAAGTGAAGCTGGAGCATTAAACAGGTGCTTAAAGCTTTTGTATGCCATACTGAGTAGTAGCCTACAAATTCAAGCCTATAGGGAAAGCTACATAGCTGAGTTCATTCATCTATTTAAGGTATCTGGCTAGAATAAGTGTTGTATCTGCTGAATGGGAAAAATTACCCATTTATTTTGATTTTAAATATATTATTATAGGATGTTAATAAATGGAATTTATGTCATAAATTAGAAACACTTGGCTAGGGAAATTCTTATGAGAAAAAACGGATATTGCCTATTTGTCTGATATTTACCTGTCTTCCACTGCTGTAGCTCCAAGTAATATCAGATTTTTCTCTATGAATTGGAAGACATCTGCCAATTTCTCTTCCCGTTGTTGCAAGGCAGTTCTGGCTTCAAAGAGACGTCTATCTATTTCCTCATACTCTTTAGATGTCAACTGTTTATAGGCCATACACAGAGTTCTTAGCCCTTTCTAAAACAGAAAAATTAAAGACAAAAATTGAACCAAAATAACTAATGGGAAATCAAGAAGTCACTGAAATAAACTGAGGATGCCTTACCAAAAGTCAATTACAAACAACTTAAAAGTACTATCATCTAGTAACAGGATATACATGAAGTGTCACAAAGTCCTAGTGATCTGAGTTATGGGACACACATTATCAGAGCTTTTATAATTTTTGATGAGTTCTTAAAAAGTTGCTCAAAATACTTAAGGTTTTTAATATCAGAGCCTAGACAGGATCATAAAGATGATCTTACTGTGGTTTTAAAACTGTTTTACCTGGAAAGCCAGACACTTCTATAAGGTATCTTCAGGCTGTCCAGAGACAGGCAGCCCAGGTTCTATTCTCCTGTTTTAACCATTACAAATCCATTTTATAAGAATTCTTTTTAAGCAAAGAAGACCATAATTTCCTGAAGGTGCACAGTATGACGAATTTACAGTTCAAATAACGAAGTCGGTAAAGTGGCCCTCATCCAATAAACAATTCTTTCTAGAGCCACCGAATGATTTTAAACTGTATCATTACACATCTTCATTGGTGAAACGGAGTTACACAACACTTAGGAATATATATTTGATTATCCGATTCTCCTGGGCACAAATTTTTCCTATGGTGTTACTATTTAAAAGTTGGTACCTATATCCAAAAGCTTATAAAAGTTCTTGCTATACATTTTCTTCAGAAAAACCCAAATATTCTAATAACAGAACTTGGAAAGGGTACTTTTTTTTTTTTTTTCAACGTTTTTTATTTATTTTTGGGACAGAGAGAGACAGAGCATGAATGGGGGAGGGGCAGAGAGAGAGGGAGACACAGAATCGGAAACAGGCTCCAGGCTCCGAGCCATCAGCCCAGAGCCTGACGCGGGGCTCGAACTCACGGACCGCGAGATCGTGACCTGACTGAAGTCGGACGCTTAACCGACTGCGCCACCCAGGCGCCCCGGAAAGGGTACATTTTAAAATACTATATGACATCATTTAGATTTCTAAATATTGATGTTCTTGATTTACAAATGACCAACACTTAGGGGTGCCTGGGTGGCTCAGTCATCCAACTCTTGATTTCGGCTCAGGTCATGATCTCATGGTTTGTGAGTTCAAACCCTGCATCAAGGCTCTGTGCTGACAGTGACCAAATGACCCACACCTATAAATGTTTTTCTTAAATAATAGTTAAGAGGCCATGAGAGTTACTAGTATATGAAAGTAATTCACTTTACAACAAATACTTATTGAAATGCTATGTGCCAACATTGTTCTGGATATTAAAATGAATGTTAAGTAGAAGAATGTCTTTGTTCTCATGGATGTTACAGTGTGGTAGGTGAACTACATCATAAACAATTAGGAAACAAGCAATGGGAGAAAATAAACCATAAAAGGGAGGCAGGTGAGCAGAGATGAGTATGGAGCATACATTTATAGAAATGCAGAAATAAGAGATCATGAGTTCCTAAGACTGAGAGAGAGAGCTGCTTAAAAATCTTCCTCTTCAGATGAAGTGTGGCACTTTGTTTTTGTAAGATTCTCCTACATTCTTCTAGTAAAAGAGACCTAATTCACAAACCGTAAAATTCATTCCTTTAAAGAGTACAATTCAGTGGTTTTTAGTGTATTCACAGAATTGTACAATCATGACTACTATCTAATTACAGAACATTTTCATCATCCCTAAAAGGGATCCCATATTCATCAGCAGACACTTCCTTTTTACCCCTTCTTCCAGACCCTGGCAACCACTAATGTGCTTTTTGTCTCTATGAATTCCATTAATCTGGATATTTCATATAAATGGAACATGTGACCATTTATGACTAGCTTCTTTTACTAGGCATAACCTTTACAAGATTCATCCATGTTGTAGCATGTAAGTATTTCATTCCTTTTAATGGCCAAATAACATTCCATTATATGGAGATGACGCATTGTTTAATCCATGCATCAGGTGATGGAATTTGAATGTTTCCACCTTTTGGCTATTTAGCAAAAATGCTACTAAGTTTTTGTGTGAACATGTGTTCAGTTCTCTTGGGTGTATAACTAGCAGTGAATGGGTTATACAGTTACCTTTATTACTCTATGTTCTGTGAGAAACTGTCAAACTATTTTCTAAAGTGTTTGTACCATTTATATTCTCACCAGCAATGAAGGTGCCAGTTTCTCCACATCCTTGGGATTCCCCTATATTCTTTTAGTAAACTCCTCTTTTTAATGTATTAATGTGAATGGTCTTTGTAGCCAGAAATACCCTGATTGTAATAGGTTCAAAGAGAAGACTTGAATTTTAGCAGGTTAAAAGTCATTTTATAACCAAAGAATGTGGAAGACAACACATACTGTAACAGAACTGCAGAATTTCTATAATTTTTTTATAAATTACTAATGCAAAAATGAAGCCTTAAATCTTTCATATGTATATCTTCTAGTTTTATATATTTTAGAAATCTCCACTCACCAAAGCAAATTCATCTACATGAATTCTGGTTTTTTCTATTTCTCCACCTACACAATTAGGAAGAATTGATGATTCAGCTCCTTTAGCAAATAAAAACTTCTCACCTAAAGAGAAAAATCAGTTATCAAACTCTTAATATTAGATAAATAAAAATTCATAAAAATTTAGACAGGTTACCTGAAGGTG
The DNA here is from genome assembly GCF_024362965.1 of Panthera pardus. NCBI lineage: Eukaryota > Metazoa > Chordata > Mammalia > Carnivora > Felidae > Panthera > Panthera pardus. Next base: position 83,504,737 of record NW_026526721.1, read on the forward strand.
CCTGAACAATCACACTCATTCTCCTACGATCTGAGTCAAATTCGAGAATATGAAGCAGTTTGTACCTAAGGAAAAAAAAAAATAAGATAAAAAGTCTACTTTTTTTGAATAATAGTAAGTGAATCTTTGACAAGAACCCCTATAAAAGATAAAATGGTTGATTTAGAATAAGAAATTAATCTCAAGTACATTTTCAAGATGATGGGTTATGAATCACTAATAATAACACAAGATAGAAATAGAAGGAACTGACATTTATTGAGTACTTACCAAATGCCATGTACTTTACCTACCTTATGTCATTTAATACCCATGAGAACCAAAGAAGGTAGGTCTTATCTCATTTTACAGATGAGGACTATTAAACTCAGAAAGATTAAGTAATTTTCCTAAAGTCATATAAGTTTGTGAGTGGCACAGCAAGGATTGGAATCCAGATCTGCCCAGCTCCACGTTTTTCTAAAAAAGGTAATTGATTCTCAACCCTTTTCTCTGCCCAAACACACCTGAGAAATACAACACACTGACATTAGTAACAGAGGATCATTACAGCAGTGATTCTGAACCTAGAACAGTGTACGTGTGTACAGGTAGGGAAACAAACGCCTTTATAGGGAGCAGTAAAAGAATTTGTGTGGATGGGTCAGGTGTGGCTTGAAGTTTTTGGGATGGATTTATATAATGATGTTTATATGAAATGTTTTGTACATCTCAAAGAAAAACACTGAGTGGGATGATGGTTTGTAAGTTGATGAAATGAGCTACATAGGCTTCTACATGAAATTAGCCAAAAAATGGCTCTATTTTAGTTTGGAAAACCAGTTTGGCAAGGGACAGCTACAGTTGAGATATAATTGGAATTGATAAAACAATGAAAGATATGACTAGAACAGGAATGGACTAATTTATAAAGCAGTGTAAATATAAGGAAGGTTTTCTTTATTCAGTAAGAACTTACGGAACTCATTACCCCAGGAGTGTATAAAAATAAACATGAGTAAACTCAAGAACCATTAAGCTAAAATACAAATGAAAGATTCACAGTACAATGTTATTATTACTGTGAAAAAGTACAATGGAGTATTAACATCATTCTAGAGCAGGGGTCAGTAAACTTTTTCTGTAAAGGTCCAGACAGTACATATTTTAGGCTTTGCAGGCTATATATGGTTTCTGTTGCATTTTTTTTTTAAAACAACAATCCTTTAAAAGTGTAATATAGCTTGTAGACTGTACAAACCAAGCCATAGACCAGATATGGCCTATAGGCCACAGTTTACAGATTCCTATTCTATACTAAACACACAGAAGATTACAATATAGAAAAAAATTACCGTTCCAGTTTTCCAAGTGTTTTAACTTCCATAGTTTCTTCAGAATTGCCAATAAATACAATGCCAATTCTAGGGATTAAAAGAGAAGAAATATAGGATTAAAAAAATTTTTTTCAAATGTTTATTTATTTTTGAGTGAAAGAGCACATGAGAGCAGGGTGGGGGCAGAGAGAGGGGGACAGAATATCTGAAGTGGGCTCTGTGCTGACAGCAGAGAGCCCGATGTGGGGGGCTTGAACTCATGAACCATGAGACCATAACCTGAGCCTAAGTCAGATGCTTAACTGACTGAGCCACCCAGGAACCCTAAGAAATGTAAGATTTAAAGACGCTATTTCATGTTTCACAATACGTCATTATAACTTAGCCTGAATAAAAACATTTAAAATACACATTTAAGATGCATTTAAAAATATTTCTTTGAGGGGCACCTGGGTGGCTCAGTTAAGTGTCTAACTCTTGATTTCGGCTCAGGTCATGATCTCATGGTTCTTTGTGAGATGGAGCCCCAGTTGGGCTCTGCACTGACAGCATGGAGCCTGCTTGGGATTCTCTCTCTTCCTCTCTCTGCCCCTTCCCTGCTTGCATGTGCTCTCTTTCTCTCCGAAAAATAAATAAAAAAAATTAATTTGAATATGGCATTATTTTTAAGAACTTGAAGGATCAGAGTAGGTCCAAAACAATACATTCACAAATATTTCTCACAAATTATATTATTCATATTTCACAGTAACCAGATTTTTAAAAATCTCTTCAAAATATGATTCAATGCAAGCTTGTCAACAAAATTAATGACACATATAAAATTCTCCTTTATGTGTTTATGAATTCTACCTTTATGCATTTATGAATTTTGTCTGACAATTTAAAATAATTTTCTAGTATCTGTAGTTCTTTATTTAAAAGATGTTTTTCTGAAGATTTGAAAATTAGACTAAACTATACCTTGCAGCAGCTTCCACTAGAGCTTTTTCATCCGGTGAAGATGCATAGTACTCCAACTGGGAGGGTGCAAGGTTGGATTGCCAGGGACCATCACCAATGCCATCAGTCTGAACGTTGCTAATCTGTACAGTGTGACAGAGACTGACTGCTTTAAAGAAGAGATCATGTTCTTTAATCTGTAGAAAAATAATATTCACAATAAAAATACCATCCCCAAATAACATTTAGAAAACCATAAGCAGAATTCTAAAAAATGTCAATAAATACTGTTAATAATTGGTTATCTTAGATTTACAACAAGAGTGCTATAATCTTGAACTGCCTGAATACTAGCTGGTTGCTTCTGACTCCAAAAAGTAAAATGTTACATTTGCTTATGACCTTTCAACATAAGAGTATCTTTTGGGAGGCACCGCCAAATTGTAAGACCTCTTAAAAAGTGAGGTCTCAAGAAGCATTAAATGAATGTAAGCTCTATTTCTTAGCAAAGTCTCTTTACTTCTTTACTTCAAGGCATAGGGTTCTTCTTAACTTAGTCTCATTTACCCAGAGAACTAAGGCAGACACACATTAATTGACAAGTTAAACTGGATTATCACCACAAATTCTCAGTGTTGAATCAAAGGATATACATTTCAAATATATATTTTTTGTCCCACTAACACTTAAACTTTTTCTCCTTCAATCAATTGAGCAACTACCAGAGAGAATTATTTCAAACGAAATTCCAATTTATTAATTTAAAAGTTACTTACTAGTTCAGTTTCATTTTCAGGACTGGTCCTAAAAGAAGAACTAGTTGTAAGATGGGATAAGTTGTTAAGATGGGATAAACTATTAAGATAAGATAAGTTTCCATCTGAAGAGTCTGGTGTTGGTCCTTCAGAGACAAGTCTACCATTGATTTCTTGGTATTTTATGCCATTAATTGAACACTCCCGAAACTGCATCTCATTTTCTGTCAATGTGCCAGTTTTATCTGTAAACACATATTCCACCTAGAGATGGAAGATAAAAGAAAAAAGAAAACTTTTGTGTTTATGGTCCTATGTTAAACAAAAAAACCTTGTCGCCCATCTCCTAAAGTCAAGCTTACCTATTAACATTGGCATACTGATGCTGAGATTCCTTTAATCCAAGCACAATAATTAAAGATACCCAGAAACAAAACAGGGTAACCTAAAATAATTTCAGTCTATATACACATACACTTTGAAGTTTGTGGCATTTTTACATGCATGTTCATCTGTAGAGCTGACTGATAATGTGGTATTAATAGTTCTTTTTCCTCTCCTGGATAAGGTATTTTGAAGTAGTAGGATTAAGAATGATCTTTGAGCAAGGGTGGAAGGGATGCTTAATAACCTAGAATGTGAAAGGGTATGTGCTCCAGAAGAAATGGTACAGAGCTGGGAACAGGAACACAAAGTCATAGCAATACAAGAAGTCAGAGATAGAAAGCTATCTAAAATAGATAGATGGGGAAATTGAAACCAAGGGTAGGAGACAAACTCAGGGAAAAGGAAAATGTTTAAGTGAAAATATTTTATTTTTTTATTTTTTTATTTTTATTTATTTTTACAATTTTTTTTAAATGTTTATTTATTTTTGAGAGAGAGAGACAGAGAGAGACAGAGCTGGGGAGGAACAGAGATAGAGGGAGACACAGAATCCGAAACAGGCTCCAGGCTCTGAGCTGTCAGCACAGGGCCCGATGCGGGGCTCAAACTCACAAACCACGAGATCATGACCTGAGCCGAAGCCGGACGCTCAACCGACTGAGCCACCCAGGCGCCCCTAAATGAAAATATTTTAAAAAGGTAAGACAAATAATTGTATTACTCTTGGAGACTAATTTTGGAAAATTAACCCTAAAAGAAGGTAGGCCCAAAAAGAGAAGATTGAAATAGTTAAGTCTTGATACAAACTAGGATCACGGTGAGGATTTAATTAATGCAATGATGATTTGAGAAAGTCATCATTTAAAAAGCGAGGTAGACATCATAAGGAAAAACAATAACCACAGACCAATATCCCTTATGAACATAAACACAAACCAAATCTAGAACAATATAAAAAATACACACCATAAACATGTGGGATTCATCCCTGGAATGCAAAACTGGTTCAACATCAATTAATCAATGAAACCCACCATAATAATAAGTTGGCACTTGTTCTTTATTCTATTATTAAAATGATCATCTCAACAGATGCAGAAAAAGCATTTAACAGAATCCAATACCCTTTCATGATAAAAACATTCAACAAATTAGGGACAGGCTATTTCCTCAACCTGATAAAATACGTCTACAAAACCCCATAATTAGCATTTAATGAAGAAAGACTGAATGCTTTCCCTTAAACTAAGTTCAGGAATAAAGTAAAAATATCTGTTCTTGCCACTTTTATTCAACATTGTACTGAAGGTTCTAACCAGGGCAATCAGGCAAGAAAAAAGAAATAGGAGGTATTCAGATTGGAAAAGAAGTAAAACCAATGGTAGATAACATGACTTATATATAGAAAATCCTAAGGATTCCACTAAAAAAACCACTAGAACTAACAAATGAGTTCATCAAAGATTGCAGAATAAAAAGATCAATATACAAAAAGGAAGGTAGAGTTAAAACTGGAAAAAAAATTGTTTGGACCAAGAAATAAAGTAAAAAAGTATACCTTGAAGTTCATTTTCTTGAAAGTAGTAAAGATAAATACAACACCTGAAATACAGAAATTTTGCTACATAAAGTAATAACAAAGCCAGTAATTGTACAGTGATCACTATATTCGAAACACTTTAACTCATCCAATACTTTCAACAACTCCATGAGGCAGGTACTATTACTATGTATATTTTAGAGAAAAAGAAACAAAGGAAGAGTTAGGTCAAATAACTTACGTAGTTACAGAGCTAACAAACAGTGAAACTAGAAATAAGATAAAATATTTTATCTTTGCTCTGTGATATTAAAGACTGCCCACTACAGCAAATGTTGAATTGTAAAGGTGGATACAGAGAGATGTCACTTACCTATACAAGTTAATAAAAAAACAAAAACAAAAACAAAAACACTTTAGATCAGGAAGAATAATAAGAATAAGGTATAAAAAATTATGATACAAAATATATCAGCAAACAGAACTAATACTCCAAAAGTGATTAGAATAGACAGAGATCTGTCAGTCATGGAGGACCTTTTAGAATTAAGATTAGATAGAGATGAATAAAAGAAATCAATTTTGAATTTTAAAAATTTGTATAAAATCAAGAAGTTTTAACTTTAGTGACAAAGAGGGCACTGTACACCACCCTAAGAGTAGTTTCTTTAACAGTATGGAAATTTAAGGACATAGGAGAGTGTGAAATAAAGTAGATTTCACTGGTATAAAAATAGGTAAAGGAATATAGGCAATAAACATATTATGAAATACTTGCAGGCTTAAAAGTAAAAAGAAAGGCTGAGATGAATTAGAAATTTTACAAAGTTATCACTTAAAGTTTATTAAAAAGAAAACAGATATGGATATGCACAAACAGTGTGAAGTTTCAGAAAAACAACATTCTAACATGAAGGAAAGAGGAAGAGAAGAAAATTGGGATAGAAAAGGTCAAAGGAAAGAAAAAATGGGAAAAAATGTGTTTGGAGAAGTAAAAGCAGGCTCTGTTTTTAGGTCCTGAATATGTGATACATAATTGAAGAAATGTGACATGAATTAATATTTAGCATAAGTTACTACAGCGTCCTAAATGTTAAAAATAAATGGATCAACTTCTGGTTAAAAATGGCAGGCTGAGCAAGTACAATTATCTCTGCTCCTCTTGAAACTTCACTTAAATAAGAATAGAGGAATAAAAAAAGAACAAAAATAATGGTAGATGAGACAACATGAGAAGGGAGATATAACAAGTTTGGAAGATGGAAAGGAGCTGAATGAGTGGCAAGTGACTTAAGAGAACATAGAATATGAAACCTAAGCAATGGGGGCAATCCTTTCCCAGAAACTCGCAGAAAATGGAGGTATCAGGAACAGTCTGGAACCTGAAATCACCTCATAATTTGCAAACCTGAGACTGCCTTACATCTATCCGAGCAACAGCTGGAAGGTTTATTGTCTAAGGAGGAGCTTGAACCAGAGAGAATCTGAACCCTGTGGAAAGCTGAAAACAGGTGTGAGGCAGCTAAAAACAGGAGTGTGGCAGTACACTAAAAACGGAGATTTCTACTGGATGGCCCTAACAATCACAAGCAGCAAAAATACTAACTGGAGTAATTCTCTCTGGGGAAACTGAGAAAAGACCAACACTGATGTCTGGGGATGTGCCAAAATATAGCTGGGCTGCTAGGGTTTTCTATGGAAAACTTTTAAGCTTGTAAAGAAAACCAAAGATTAGCATTCATTTGAGGATCACTCCTTAAAAGAAAGGTAGAGTCTAAGACAAATGAGACAGTTTGCTACAACAAGGTCATGAAAACATGAACTTATAACAATATGGCTGATATATAAGGGAACAATTTGAACATAACGTGCACTTTGCACTTGGTTATGCACAATTTCCTTTGTGAGAAACACCAGCAAACTGCCAAGCCCAGAAGGAACACGTGAAATGTGCAAGCCTCAAACAGGTACCAGTTACCTCAGGTCACCATGGGTGTTATAAGCCACACCCATCCACTTCTGTTTTCAGATAACCTTCCTTTCTATACTTTACAATGACACACAGGTAGCAATACTTCGATGATGGTCACTTCTACAAGAAACCTTCTGGTCTATTTCAGGATAAAATGCCACATATATTACAGTACTTATGCATTTCTTAACAATCTATTTTAAATGTGTCATTGACAAAGTTTTTGTTGTACTCCTAATCCCATTAGTCCTGTGGCTTTTACTAAGTAATTTTAAGTAGCACAATAAGTTTTAGGAATGCATATGCCATATTGTAGTAGAACAGACTACTGAGAAAGGAACTAGGGGCAAAGAGAAAATGCAAGGAGCACAAGACTAAATAGCCATCATTAATATCTTCAGAGAGCTAAAAGAATAGATTATATTCAAGAAAAGGAATATGATGCAATTAAAAAAGATTATTCAAATATACTAGAATATTAGAAATTAAAAATATTGTAACAGAAATAAAAGAAATTAACAGATAGGTAGAAAGATAAAGTTGACAAATTCTTCCAGAATTATAAACACAAACAAGTAAAGGAAAACTGAAAGTCAAAGAAAGAGAATTAGAGAATCAAGATAAATGGTCTGATATCTAAATACTAAATTAAAAAAGACATGTTATCAAAGAAATTATGTAAGAAAAATTCTAGAATTGAAGTACATGTATTTCCAGACTGAAAGGGCTCACAGAGCTCACTGTCCAATGAAAGCATAAAAAAAAAAAAAAAAAAAGACTGACACCAAGGTACCTCATCATGAAATTTCAGAATCATCACATTAAGAGAAGATCCTAAAGACTTCCAGAGATAAAATAAGAGATCACAAACAAAGAAATCAGAATCAGAATGCCATTGCATTTAACAGCAACATTGGAAGCCAGAAAAAAATGGAGAAATGCTTTTAAAATATGGAAGAATGACAATTTCCAACCTGGGATGCATTATACAACTAAATTACTAATCAAGTGTAAAAAAGGAATAAAGAATTTTCACACATCCAAAGTCTCAAAATAGTCTCCTCTCATGCATCCTTTTTCAGGAAGTTATTAGAAGATGTGTTCCACCAAAATGAGAGAAAAAGACACATGTGGGGTGACACGGGATCCAGGAGACAGGAGATCCAAAACAGGAGAGAGGCAAAGGAATTTCTAGAGTAATGGTAAAGGGAAGTCCTGGGTGACAGCTAAGAAGCAGGCCCAGAAATAAGTCCAAATTGAAGCAGAAAGACAAAAGTCTTCAAAAAAGCTGCCACCATAAAAAGAAAGAGAAAGGAAATCCTAGATTACTTGATATGTTTGAGTATGTAGAGAGATATTTCAAATATTAATCAGAGACTTGTTTGTGGCATACAGAAATTAAGCAAATGAAAAAACAGAGCAATGAACTCTAGGGAAAATAACATATAAAAAACAAAGTGTAATTATAGTATCATAGGATACACATAAAGAACTAGGAATTAGTGAGCAATACTAAGAGTCAACATAATGTCAATAACATTTACTGAATCCCTAATTGTGATATAACAATATTAGAGGGCTATAGGGAGGCAAAGTGGGTATGTACCTGAGTATGTGTGTATAAACAGCAGCATAAGAGTATATCTTTATATTCCGTAATAAATAATGTCAAAAATTTAAAAATCAAGAAAGAACACTATATACAGTAGTGCTAAATAATGGGAAAAACGATTTCAGATTTAAAAATGAGAAATAAGAGTTAGGTGTGGAGCAAAGTAGGGCTATTTTTTGGTATAAGCCTCATAGTATTTTTCTTTGTATATGTATTGTTTTGATAAAAATAAAAAATTAGCAAAACAAAATAAAACGATCTTTTTTACCTGTCCAAGCTCTTCATTCAGATCAGAAGTATTGACTTGAGCTTTCTGATCTGATTCTTCATGATAGAGATCAAGATCCCAGCCAATAAAAAATGATCCAAGAAATTTTTGCATTTCAACTGTCACATATAATGAAATTGGAATGATGAAATTGTAGAGTACCAAAAAGGCAAGGAAGTCTGAAATGAATCTCAGAATCTAGGCAAAAAAATGATTGATACAAGAATACATATGAGAATTTCCTCAGTATGACCGGAGAAAAATTATCAGAAAGTTTCATGTCTAAACAGACCATCAACTATATTCTGAAGCAGAAGTTTCATGAATTGAAATTCATTTGTTGAATCATTTTTTTAATACATTTCTTTTGGTTGTTTTATTGCTCATTAGAATCTTGAACAAAATGAAAAAAGAAAAGGTTAAATTCAAACTACTTGTTACTTTTTAGAAGCTACCAAAAGGCCTGGTGTGACTCAAATAACCTTTAGCAAAATATTTAATTAATAATCCTTGAAGTATACTTACTCTTCTACTTCTACCCTTCAAAATCAAAGATAACTAAAAATTGACTCTAATTCAAAATTTATTTAAAAATTGGTAGACTAGAACTGCTGTAAATTAAAACTCTTACTTACAGATGATATAGTAATAGCCTACTTCAATAGCATAGCAGTATCACATTTTAACATGCATTCTGTGAAAGGTGAAATAGTAATTATGAATGATATGGAAAATATGTTCCTGTGATCTGCTTTGTGGTTTCTTGAGATCCACATCTGTCTTGCAATAGTTGTATTTTAATCTAATGTGAAATCTGGAGACAAATTTACCAAAATTGCAGATTAAATTGTCTTGGTAGTCCATATTTATTGTTTAAAACATTATATGACAAATTTTGTATCAATACTTCATCTTATCAATGGACTGACAGTAAGAATTGAAAATAAATCAACTAACTCTTTAATTCACTTACAACATACAGTAAATAAAATAAAAAAACTGAATTTGTAGTAGTGAAGGGGAATGCCAACACAGATGATTTAAATTTTTGTGATCTCTTATAATTATTCAAGTCATGTCTTAGGAAATACAATTGCTTATGCCTTAAAATGCAAAAAGTATACCAGTATAAACATAATGGCCACTCTGACTTGCAGTGTCTTTCTGTCACCCTTCAATAGTAATGGTTTTAGGAGATCACAGTGGTCACTCCTATCAGAAGTCACTACCAAATCATCAACTGTGCCAAAGAATAGTTTCCTTTATAGCAGAGTCAAGAACACCATAAAATACCTTACTACTATTTCTTTGATGTTCTGTTTTTTGGTTATACCAAGGTTCATCCCATTTTTCTTCAGCTTGCCATGTATATTTCAAGATAGTACTGATGATGGCTTCAGAAATAAGGATTATTAGATAAATTATCAAAAATGTATTCATTGACCTGGAATGAGAAAAAAAAGCATATGAAACATATCAATTATGTGTTACTATATTCATATGCCTGAAAATTTTATACTGGTATTAAATAAAATATAAAAATACATAAGATATCATGTAGCTATTTAAAAGAAACAATCTTTGTATTTTAAGAAATGACCATTCAATAGAATCTGTTTACCAAGGGATAAAATAGCTAATACAGAAGATTATAAGCCTATTTGAATTGGTTACATTACTGTTCAAAATACTTACAGTAAATGACAGTTTGGCCAATTACTCTCACCATAAGTAGCTATTCTAAGATTTTTTTTACATTTTTAGCATCTAGTGTTAAGTATAAATATAACTGACATTTATGTAGCATTAAAAGTTTTATAAAACTTTGTCACATCCACTAGCTTGTCAAATCTTCATAAAACCTCTGGGAGGAGATCACACCCTTTTTAAAGATTAAGACCAAAGCCTAAATAAAAATTATTCTGTAAATTTACAAAAATCACATAAGTCAGGAATTAACTTTAGAATCCCTGTTCTTTTCTCCAGGCAAGATTGACATTACAATATTTCACGAAGCAAGCTTAATATCACATCTTTGATTCTTTTTTTTTAATTTTTATTTATTTTTATTTTTTTTTCTAAAAAAAAATTTTTTTTAACGTTTATTTATTTTTGAGACAGAGAGAGACAGAGCATGAACGGGGAAGGGGCAGAGAGAGAGGGAGACACAGAATCAGAAGCAGGCTCCAGGCTCTGAGCCATCGGCCTAGAGCCTGACGCGGGGCTCGAACCCACGGACGGCGAGATCCGTGACCTGAGCTGAAGTCGGACACTCAACCAACTGAGCCACCCAGGCGCCCCTTTGATTCTTTAATCAGCACTAATTTCAGTTTCTGTCAGTGTTTCTTTACTAATGTTAACTATCTAGTGCTGTGATGGTTAATCTAAACTTGACTGGGCTAAGGGATGACAGCTGGTAAAACATTACTTTGGGGTGTGTCTGTGAGGGTATTTATCTATATCTTCCAGAGATTAGTATTTGATAAAACAGTCTCAGTAGAGAAATATGCCCTTACCAATGTAGGTGGGTATCATAACTGAGGGCCCAAATGAAATAAAGAAGGCAAAGGACGAATTTTTTTCTTTTCTTAAGTTGGGATGTCAGAGCTCCAGGTTCATATCAGGGGCCATCCTCAGGCCTTTGGATACTGACTGCATCATACCATCGGCTTTCCTGTTTCTCCAGTTTGCAGACGGCAGACTGTGGGATTCTGTGGCCTTCACAACCACATGAGTCAACTCCTATAATAAATCTCTTACATACATCTACGTATATTCCTACTGGTTCTGTTTCTCCGGAGAACACTAATACAAGTGCTATAAATTTCTCTCTCAGCACTGCTTTAGCTTCATCCTTCAAAATTTGATACACCGTATTTTCATTAACTTCTGGATATTAAAAAAAAATGTTCTTTAAAATTTTCTCTGTGACCCATAGATTATTTAAAAGTAAGAGTTCTAGCTGCTCCATGTCCTAGCCAATACTTGGAACCTTTAGATTTTTAATTTTTGCCATTCCTCTAAGTGTATATTGGTATGTATCTCTTTACAGTTTTAATTTGCATCTTTCTCATGACTAATAACATTGTACACTTTTTTGTATGTTTACTAGCCTTTTGTACATTTCTTTGTAAAAATTTCTCTGCTCCAGTCTTATATCCATTTTTTTCATTGCATTGTTGTTATTATAGACTTAGAGGAGCTTTTAATGTATCATTATATATTCTGGATACAAATCCTTTGTCAGATAAATGTTTTATGATACCACCACCCAGTTTGTGGCTTCCTTGATCATTTCCTTAATTGTGTAGTCTAAGAAGTTTTTAATTTTGTGGAAGTATAGCTAACCAATTTTTTCTTTTGTGGTTATTGTTTATTGTATCCTACAAAACATCTACCTATTCCCAGGTTGTGAAGAAATCTTCCTAAGTTTTCTTCTAAAAGTTTTATAGTTTCGGGTGCCAGGGTGGCTTAGTCACTAAGCATCCGATTTTGGCTCAGGTCATGATCTCACAGTTTGCAAGTTCGAGCCCTGCATAGGGCTCTGTTCGGACAGCTTGGAGCCTGGAGCCTGGAGCCTGCTTTGGATTCTGTCTCCCTCTCTTTCTGTCCCTCCCCGGCTTGAGCTGTCTCTCTCTCAAAAATAAACAAACATTAAAAAAAATTAAAAGTTTTATAGTTTTAGCCTTTCCATTTAGGTATATGACCCACCTTCAAAAACTTTTTGGAGTATGAGGTAATATAGGAATTGAGGTTTATTATTTTTTTCCCATATGGATATCCAATTATTGTGGCATCTTTTAATGAAAAGACTATCATTTTCCTCACTGAATTTACTTGATGCTTTGGTTGAAAATCAATTGACCATATATGAATGGGTCTATTTCTCAACTCTAGTTTATTCCAATGAAATATCTTTTTTTGCTAATACCATATTATATTTACTATAGCTTTGCACCCACTCTCTATTGTATACTTTTTTTTACAACCTGAAATTCTTTATTATTATTTTTTAAAAATAATTTATTGTCAAATTGGCTAACATACAGTGTGTACAGTGTGCTCTTGCTTTTGTGGGCAGATTCCCGTGATTCATCACTTACATACAACATCCAGTGCTCATCCCAACTGCCCTCCTCAATGCCCATCACTCATTTTCCCCTCTACCCCCTTCCCCCCATCAACCCTCACTTTGTTCTCTGTATTTAAGAGTCTCTTATGGTTTGCCTCCCTCCCTCTGTTTGTAACTATTTTTTTTACCCTTCTCTTCCTCTATGGTCTTCTGTTAATTTTCTCAAGATTCACATATGAATGAAAACATATGATATCTGCCTTTCTCTGACTTATTTCACGTAGCATAAACATTCCATCCACGTTGCTGCAAATGGCAGGATTTCATTCTTTCTCATTGCCACGTAGTATTCCATTGTATATATAAACCACACCTTTATCCATTCATCAGTTGACAGACATTTAGGTTCTTTCCATAATTTAGCTATTGTTGAAAGCGCTGCTATAAACATTGGGGTACATGTGCCCCCATGAATCAGCACTCCTGTATCCCTTGGATAAATTCCTAGTAGTGCTATTGCTGGGCTATAGGGTAATTCTATTTTTAATTTTTTGAGGAACCTCCACACTGTTTTCCAGAGCAGCTGCATCAGTTTGCATCCCACCAACAGTGCAAGAGGGTTCCCGTTTCTCCACATCTGCACCAGCATTTGTGGTTTCCTGATTTGTTAATTTTAGCCACTCTGACAGGTATGAAGTGGTATCTCAGTTTGGTTTTGATTTGTCTTTCCCTGATGATGAGTTACGTTGAGCATCTTTTCATGTGTCTGTTAGCCATCTGGATGTCTTCTTTGGAATACTGTCTATTCATGTCTTCTGCCCATTTCTTCACTGGATTATTTGTTTTTTGGGTGTTGAGTTTGATAAGTTCTTTATAGATTTTGGATGCTAACCCTTTATCTGTCATTTGCAAATATCTTTTCCCATTCTGTCAGTTGCCTTTTAGTTTTATTGACTGTTTCCTTTGTAGTGCAGAAGCTTTATATCTTGATGAGGTCCCAATAATTCATTTTTGCTTTTAATTCCATTGCCTTTAGAGACGTGTTGAGCAAGAAATTGCTGTGGCTGAGGTCAAAGAGGTTGTTTCCTGTTTTCTCTTCTAGGGCTTTGATGGTTTCCTGTCTCACATTCAGGTCTTTCATCCATTTTGGGTTTATTTTTGTTTATGGTGTAACAAAGGTATCTAGTTTCATTCTTCTGCATGTTCCTGTCCAGTTCTCCCAGCACCATTTGCTAAAGAGACTGTTTTTCCATTGGATACTCTTTCTAGCTTTGTCAAAGATTAGTTGGCCATGCATTTGTGGGTCCAATTCTGGGTTGTGTATTCTATTTCATTGGTCTGTGTGTGTGTTTTGGAGCCAATACCATACTGTCTTGATGATTACAGCTTTGTAATAGAGGTTAAAGTCTGGGATTGTGATGCCTCCTGCTTTAGTTTCCTTTTTCAACATTACTTTTGTTATTCCAGGTCTTTTGTGGTTCCATACAAATTTTGGGATTGTTTTTTCTAGCTTTGAGAAGAATGCTAGTGCAATTTTGCTTGGGATTGCATTGAATATGTAGATTGCTTTGGGTAGTAATGACATTTTAACAATATTATTCTTCCAATCCATGAGCATGGAATGTTTTTCCATTTCTTTGTGTCTTCTTCAATTTCCTTCCTAAGTTTTCTGTAGTTTTCAGCATACAGATCTTTTACATCTTTGGTTAGGTTTATTCCTAGGTATTTTATGGTTCTTGGTGCAACTGTAATTGGGATCGACGTCTTGATTTTTCTCTTTCTGTTGCTTCATTATTGGTGTATAGAAGTGCAACCAACTTCTGTACATTGATTTTGTATCCTGTGACTTTGCTGAATTAATGTTTCAGTTCCTGCAGCTTTTTGGTAGAGTCTTTCAGGTTTTTCATGTAGAGTATCATGTCATCTGCAAAAAGTGAAAGTCTGACTTCTTCTTTGCCAATTTTGATGCCTTTTATTTCATTTTGCTGACTGCTGATGCTAGGTCTTCCAACACTATGTTAAACAACAGTCATGAGAGTGGACATTCCTGTCGTGTTCCTGATCTCAGGGGGAAAGCTCTCAGTTTTTCCCCATTGAGGATATTAGCTGTGGGCTTTTCATATATTGCTTTTATGCTGTTTCATATATTGCTTTTATGATGTTCTATCCTGACTTTCTTGAGGGTTTTATTAAGAAAGGATGCTGTTATTTTGTCAAATGCTTTTTCTGCATCTATTGACAGGATCATGTGGTTTTTATCTTTTCTTTTATTAATGTGATGTACCACACTGATTAATTTGTGAATACTGAACCAGCCCTGCAGCCCAGGAATGAACACTTGATCATAGTGAATAATTCTTTTTATATGCTGTTGAATTCAATTTGCTAGTATCTTGTTGAGAATTTTTGTATCCATGTTCATCAGGGATATTGGCCTATAATTCTCTTTTTTTGCTGGGTTTCTGTCTGGTTTGGGAACCAAGGTAATGCTGGCTTCATAGAATGAGTCCGCTTTCATTTCTGTTTTTTGGAATAGCTTGAGAAAGATAGGTATCAACTCTGCTTTAAATGGCTGGTAGAATTCCCCTGGGAAGCCATCCAGCCCAGGACTCTAATTTGTTGGGAGATTTTTGATAACTGACTCAATTTCTTCACTAGTTATGGGTCTGTTCAAATTTTCTATCTCTTCCAATTTGAGTTTGGTAGTGTGTGGGTGTCTAGGAATTTGTCCATTTCTTTCAGGTTGTCCAGTTTGCTGTTATATAATTTTTCATAGTATTCTCAGATAATTGTTTGTATTTCTGAGGGGTTGGTTGTGATAAGTCCAATTTGATTCATGATTTTACCTATTTGGGTCCAATATCTTTTCTTTTTGAGAAGTCTGGCTAGGGGTTTATCAATTTTATTTTTTCAAAAAAACAACTCTTAGTTTCATTGATCTGTTCTACTTTTTTTTTTTTTTTTTGGATTCTATATTGTTTATTTCTGCTCTAATCTTTATTATTTCTCTTCTTCTCCTGGCCTTGGGGTTTCTTTGCTGTTCTGCTTCTAGTTCCTTTAGGTGTGCTGTTAGATTTTGTATTTGGGATTTTTCTTATTTCTTGAGATAGGTCTGGATTGCAATGTATTTTCCTCTTAGGACTGCGTTTGCTGCATCCCAAAAGGTTTGGACTGTCATGTTTTCATTTTCATTTGTTTCCATATATTTTTAAATTTCTTCTTTAATTGCCTGGTTGACCCATTATTTAGTAGGATGTTCTTTAACTTCCATGCATTTGGAGGCTTTCCAAACTTTTTCCTGTGGTTGATTTCAAGTTTCATAGCATTGTGATCTGAAAATGTGTACAGTATGATCTCAATTCTTTTATATTTATTGAGGGCTGTTTTGTGACCTAGTATGTGATCTATCTTGGAGAATATTCCATGTGCAGTTGAGAAGAATGTGTATTCTGCTTCTTTTGGATGAAAAGTTCTGAATATATCTGTCAAGCCCATCTGGTCCAGTGTATCATTCAGGGCCATTGTTTCTTTATTGGTTTTCTGTCTACAAAATCTGTCCACTGCTGTAAGTGGAGTATTAAAGTCCCCTGCAATTACCACATTTTTATCAATAAGGTTGCTAATGTTTGTGAATTATTTTATATATTTGGGTGCTTCCAAATTGGGTGCATAAACATTTGTAATTGTTAGCTCTTCTTTTTTTTAAAAATTTTTTTTTTTCAACATTTATTTATTTTTGGGACAGAGAGAGACAGAGCATGAACGGGGGAGGGGCAGAGAGAGAGGGAGACACAGAATCGGAAACAGGCTCCAGGCTCTGAGCCATCAGCCCAGAGCCTGACGCGGGGCTCGAACTCACGGACTGCGAGATCGTGACCTGGCTGAAGTCGGACGCCCAACCGACTGCGCCACCCAGGCGCCCCGATTGTTAGCTCTTCTTGATGGATAGACCCCATAATTATGATATAAAGCCCTTCTTCATCTCATTACAACCTTTAGTTTAAAATCTAGTTTGTCTGATGTAAGTATGGGTACTCCAGCTTTGTTTTGACTTCCAGTAGCATGATAGATGGTTCTCCATCCCCTCACTTTCAATCTGAAGGTGTCCTCAGGTTTAAAACGGGTCTCTTGTAGACAGCAAATAGATGGGTCTTGTGTTTTTTAATCCATTCTGATACTGTATGTCTTTTGATTGGAGCATTTAGTCCATTTACATTCAGTGTTATTATTGAAAGATACGGACTTAGTGTCATTGTATTATCTGTAGGTTTCATGCTTATAATGATGTCTCTGGTCCTTTGCAACATTCTAACAGTCTCCCTTAGGATCTCTTAGAAGGCTGGTTTAGTGGTGATGAATTCCTTCAGTTTTTGTTTGGCTGGGAAAACCTTTATCCCTCCTTCTATTCTGAACAACAGCAGCCTTGTTGGATAAAGGATTCTTGGTTGCATATTTTTCCCATTCAGCACATTGATATTTCCTGCCACTTCCTTCTGGCCTGCCATGTTTCAGTAGATAGGTCTGCTACTACTCTTACGTGTCTACCCTTGTAGGTTAAGGCCCGTTTGTCCCTACCTGCTTTCAGAATTCTCTTTTCATCTTTGTGTTTTGCCAGTTTCACTATGATATATCGTGTAGAAGATAGATTCTTATTACGTCTGAAGAGAGTTGTGTGACTCCTGGATTTCAATATCTGTTTCCTTCCCCAAATTGTGAAGTTCTCAGCTATGAGTTGTCCAAGTACACCTTCTCTCTCTCTCTCTCCTTCTTCTGGACCTCCTATGATATGGATATTATTACATTTCATTTCATCATTTAGTTCTCAAATTCTCCCCTCGTGGTCTAGAATTTTTTTTCTTATTCTCAGCTTCATCTTTTTCCATAATTTTATCTTCTATTTCACTTATTCTCCCCTTTGCCTCTTCAATCCTGTCAGCACATCCAGTTTATTTTGCACCTCATTTACAGCATTTTTTAAATCTGTCATGACTATTTTTTATTCCTTGATCTCGCAGCAATAGATTCTTTGCTTCTTCTATGCTTTTGTCAAGCCCAGCGATTAATCTTATGACTATTATTCTAAATTCTTGATCAGATATATTGTTTATATCTGTTTTGATCAAGTCTTTAGTTGTCATTTCTTCCTGGAATTTTTTTTTTTGAGGAGAATTCTTCTGTTTCATCATTTTGGCTAGTTTTCTGTCTCTTATGTATTTTAAAAGCTATTATGTGTCCTGCACCTGTGAGCACTGTCCAGGACCTGGCCCTTCAGGAAGTGTTTTTTGGAGTGTGTTACTTGCTCTCTGTTGTTGTGACTCTGGTTGTTTTACCTCCCTACTCGTAGTGATGTTTTGGACCCTCCACCAGATGTGCTTTGATTTGTTCATTGAAGTAGCTCTGGGAAAGAAAAAAAAACCAAACCTACCACCATCACAACAACAAACAACAGGGTTGGGGGATAGGGCAGTGTTGGTGGAAGGCCTTATCCCATACAAAGAGAAAAATGACAGGGGCAGGGAAAAAAAATTGACCAGGTAGAAAAACTACATGGCTTAATCTAGAGAGAGAAAGGAAAATAAAGAAAGAGATATAGAACAGGTATAAATAGAATAGAGTAAATATGTCTGCTTAAACAAACCAACAACCAGAACAACCAGACTAGAGGAGGGACGAAATAAGAAGGTGAAAAGGAAGAAAATTGCCCATGAATTAAATCAGAAAATGCAAAAACTGGGTGTCTCAAACCACTCTGTTCACAGAGTGCCTCACAGTACTATGCTGGCGCAAGTGGGCCTTGTTTTTTTTCCACTCCACAGTCTCCCATGCCTCCCTGGGGCTTGTCTGGGATTCAAACCCAGATGTCTTAAAGGGTCCCGCTCTGCACACCCCAGTTCCAGGGAAGTGCCACTCCACTCCATAGATGGAGGGCCTCCTCCCAGTGACGCACTGGCATGAACTAGGTGGTTTGTCCCGCTCTGCCAACTCCTGCACCTCCCTGGTGCTCAGCTGGGATTTAAACCCCAATGTCTTAAAGGGTCCCACTCTGTGTGTCCTGGTTCCAGGGAAGTGCCACTCCACACCGCTGATAAATGGCCTCTGGCTGGTGAGCACAGGCAGGGTCTCTTGTCCTTTGAATGGTTATATACCTTCTTCCCACAGCACTCGAGAGAGGGAATCGCTTTCTCCCACTGCAGACTGCGCCTCTGAACTAGTTACTGAGCCTGGGGCTAGCTCCCTGCCTCCCCAGGTGCGTGAACTGGGCAGCCAGCCCCAGTTCAAAGAAAGCCCCACAGTTAGAGATTGGCTCTTTCTCCGTCCCCAGTCCATGGTTTTTCTCTTGTTCAAATACAGTCCTGCACTTCCACAGCCTCTCTTTTTCTTCCCTTTGTCTGCAGAAGGGGATCTCTCCCCTCCGTGCCTACACTGCACATTTTATCTCTCCCAGTTTGCAATCACGCATGTATGGCCTGCCAGGTTGTCCCCATGGACATGTCTCTGTCACTCTACAGCCCAGACTCTTGGAATTCAAAGGCCCTTGCCCTCAACACTGCTGTGTTTGAGAGGGAACTTCAGGTTCCCCTACTTCTCTGCCATGTTGGATATCCCCCTCTACTATATACTTTCAATCAACAGTTTTTCAGACTAAACGCCAAAATCTTCTTTACTAAAACCTGGATCCTCCTTCTCGACATCCTCTAATTCCCATTGAGCTCTCACTCCAGACAGATAGACATCTACTGTGCCTGTCTTCCAGTAAGGTATTAGTTCCCTTAATCTGAACTCATTTTCCATATCCCATCTGCCTTCCACCCCTTCAACCCTGGTCCCTTCACCAGCTTTATAATAAGTCTTAAAGTCAGGGAATATAAATCCTACAGCTTTCTTTTCTTTTCAATTTTTAAAGTTTATTTATTTATTTTGAGAGAGAGAGAGAGAGAGAAACAGAGCACACGAGCAGGGCAGGGGCAGAGAGAGAGGGGGAGAGAGGGAATCCCAAGCAGGCTCCATGCTGTCAGCACAGAGCACAATATGGGACTTGAATTCACCAACTTTGAGACCATGACCTGAGACAAAGTCAAGAGCCAGACATTCAACTGACTGAGGCACCTAGGCATCCCCTACAGCTTTCTTTCAAGGGGCTATTTTCTTTATGTATTCTATGTATGCATTTTAGCTAGTGCATTTCAATATTCATTTTAGAATCATCTTGTCAATTACCACAAAAAAGTTTGCAGGGATTTTAACTAGGATTGAAACAATCAAGACATCACCTGACAGCTTAACAATACTGAGCCTGCCAATCTATTAGTGTGATTTCGTCATTTATTTAATGGATAAATCTTTAATATCTCTCACCATGTTTTGGCCTTGCTAAAACTTATTAGTTCCAATAGTTTTAATTTTGAATGCGTACAGCTATGTGACAAATCATGTGTCCTCCAGTAAGGACAATTTTAGTTCTTTCTAATACTTATGCCTTTTATTTCTTTGTCTGGTGACACCGAATAAGGCTTCTAGAATAATGCTGAAAAGAAGTTGTGAAAATGCATATTTTGGATAGGAGTCCTTTACAAAATATGTGCTTTGTAAGTATTTTTCCTAGTCTGTGGCTTGTGTTTTCATTTTTTCAGCAGTGTCTTTTGAAATACAAGCATTAATTTTTTTTAACATTGACATACAATGTCATATCAGCTTCAGGTATGCTGAAGTTTTTAATTTTGATGAAATTTATCAATTTTTGGTTTGGTTTTTGGTTCCTTTTTTGTATGTTTCCCATCAAACAAATGTTTCCTTAACCCAAAGTCACAAGTATTTTCTCCCACGTTTTACAGATTAAGTTCTTATGTATAGGTTTTATTTTGAGTTAGTTTTTGTATGTGGTGAAGAGAAGGGTGAAAATTTGGTTTCTGGCATATGGATGTCTAACTGTTCCAGCATTGTGTGTTGAAAAGGCTATCCCTTTGTGTGGACATATTTTTTTATTTTTTAATATTTTTATATATAATATTTTATATTATATATAATATATACAATATTTTATATTATATATATTATATACAATATTTTATATTATATATAATATATATAAAATATATAATATATATAAATTAAATCTCTTTGATAGGGTTATTTAGATTTTCTGTCTCTTCCTGTGTTAATTTTTATATGTTGTGTTTTCAAAGAATTTGTCCACTTCATTTAAGTTAAAAAAATGTAGTTAAATAAAGTGTTTCATCATATTTCTTTATCTGTGGATAAAGTGACCACAGTAGGTAGGATCTGTACTATCTTGTTTTTCATTCTTGATGTTGGTAATTTTTTAGTTTTCTCTCTCTCTCCTAATACATCTCTTTTTTTCCCCTTTAATCCCTCAATCTAGATTGAGAAAGTAGAGATTTATTAATTTTGTTATTATTTCCAAAGAACCAGTTTCAGCTTTGTTAATTTTGTCTATTATTTGTTTTCTCTTCTATTGGTTTTAGCTCATCTTTTTTTTAAAAAAAAAATTTTTTTTTAACGTTTTTATTTATTTTTGAGACAGAGAGAGACAGAGCATGAATGGGGGAGGGTCAGAGAGAGAGGGAGACAGAATCGGAAGCAGGCTCCAGGCTCTGAGCCATCAGCCCAGAGCCCGACGCGGGGCTTGAACTCACAGACTGCAAGATCGTGACCTGAGCTGAAGTCAGACCCTTAACTGACTGAGCCACCCAGGCGCCCCAGCTCACATCTTTAGTATCTGTTCTCTTTCTTCTCTGATTGGGTATAATTACTCTCTTTATCTTGCTTCCTAAGGTAAAAACTTAGATGACTATTTTAAGCTTTTCTTCCTCTCTTATGTAAACACTTATAGCTCGAAATTTCTCTTTAATTTAGGCTTTGCTTTGAGTCCACAAATTTTGATTTGCTGGATTTAAATTACCACTCTGTGTTTTTTCAAATTCAAGACATTTGCCATTATTATTTTTTCAGATATTTTTATTCTGCCCCTACTGTTCTCTCCTCTTGGGGGAAGGACTCAATTAGAATTATGCTAAATAGCTTAATATTGTGTATTCACATGGTTCTGAAATTCTGTTCATTTTTTCTTCAATCTTTTTTCTCCCTGTTCTTCAGACTGAATAATTTCTATTGCTTTTTAAAATTCACCGCCAATTTCTGCTGCCTTCCTCAATCTGGTATTGAGCCCATCTAATGACATTTACATTTCAGTAATTAGATTTTCAACTCAAGAATATCTGCTGAATTCTCTTTATAGTTTCCATTTCTTTTTTTTTCCCCTCAAATTTTTATTTAAATTCCAGTTAGTTAACATACAGTGCCACACTAGTTTCAGGTATAGAATTTAGTGATTCATCAATCACATACAACACCTGGTGCTCTTCACAAGTGCTCTCTTTAATAACCATCGCCTTTTAACCCATCCCCCACCTCACTTCCCCTCTGACAACCATCAGTTTGTTCTCCATAGTTAAGAATCTGTTTCTTGGTCTGCCTCTTTTTGTTCCCCACTATGTTCACTTGTTTCTTAAATTCTACATGTGAGTGAAATAATATGTATGGTATTTGTCTTTCTCTGACTTATTTCACTTAGCGTAATACTCCATAGCTCCATCCATGTTACAAATGGCAAGTTCATTCTTTTTGATGGCTGAGTAATATTCCAGTGTGTGTATATACCATACATACATACATACACACTCCATATCTTTATCCAATCATCAGTTGGTGCACATTTGGGCTCTTTCCGTAATTTGGTTATTGGTGATAGTGCCAGTATAAATATCAGGGGGCATGTATCCCTTCAAATCAGTGTTTTTGTATCCTTTGGGTAAACACCTAGTAGTGTAATTGCTGAATCACAGGGCAGTTCTACTTTTAACTTTTTGAGGAACCTCCATACTGTTTTCTGTATTTTCCATTTCTTTGCTGATATTTTACATGTGTTTAGTCACATTTTTTAGGCCCTTAAAAATACTTATAATATCTGCTCTAAAGACCTTGTCTGTTAACTGCAAGATACAGAACATTATGGAGACAATTTCTATTGAATGCTTCTTCTCTTGAATACAAATTACATTTTCTTCATATGTCTACTTATTTTTGATTACATACTAAATCTTATAAATAGCAGGTTGTAAAGACTGTACTCTTTTATGTTCTTCATAAGAGTGCTGATTTTCATTCCAGCAGGAAGTTAACTCGGCTAGGCTCAAACATCAAACTCTGTTTCCACTGCAATAGACAACAGCAAAATCCTATGTTCTGTTCTTCCCGCCTCCTGATACTGTTTTTCTGCTAAGCCCACCAGGGTCTCTCTTGCACATGTATAGGTCTAATAGTCAAAGATTTGGGCATAATTTATGTACAGAGTTCATTCCCTTCTGTGGCTCCCTCCCCTACACAGTTTTACCTCTGTCTAGTTGTTTTTCTAGCTTTAAACTTTGTCCTCCAACACTTAAATCTTGTGAAGCTCAGGCTCTACGATGCCCTATGCAGCACATGAATTAGGGAGTGCCTTCAGGTAAGAAGTTATGGGAAAATACTCTCCTGTATTTTCAGATACTTGTTTATGTAAAAAAATTTTTGTCCAGATTTCATAATTGCTATCTGCAGGAGGATTAGTCTGATCAAGTGATTCCATTATTATCCAATAGTATTATTTTAAAGCTGTTAATTTAAAGTTATAATCTAGCACCTACTATATGCCAAACATTGTGCAAAATGCTACATGTATACATCCCTATCCTCAAGAATACCATCTTTTGTTGACTGACATGTATTTTTATATACATAGTATTTTATACATATATGAATACATAGACATATTCATGTGTAAATAAATGAAAATAGACAACTTTCTTACTTTTCTACTGCAGATCGTTTCTGTGACTTGCTCTTGTAATTTAATGCCATCTTTGTTTCCATTCCAGTGTATATAGCAACACCTGCAAAACAAAACACTCTTTAAAAATAATCTAGCATATTTCACCAAACAGATGTACTCACTAGCATGAAAGGGAGTGTACTGTCTGATTGTTGTTACAATTTGGCTTTCTTTAAGTCTTTCTGGAGTTTTTAAAAGGCTTTCCAAGTCCAATTTTGAAGAACTCCAGTCGCTTAACCTGCTGGAAGGGGAAGGCATGGGGGTTCCGTTTCTTAGTTATAATTAATATATCTGAATGAGAGATATTATTAGAGCTGGAACTGATGGAAGAAAAGGATTTGAAAACGTAAAGATGGCAGGGAAGGCCATTATAGATAGAGCAAAAAGTGTTAACAAAGACAGAAATGGAAAAGCGCTTTCTGTTAGGTTTTCATGAGCAATGGAATGAGGTCAGAGTTCGAAAGGCTCTGAATGCCAGAATCTGTGAAGTCTAGACATAATTTTCTACCACTAGAGAAATAATATGGAAATCTGTCAGAAGAAATTAAGTAAACAAAAGGAAAGTACTATTTTAAAAACGTGTGCCTACTGGGGCACCTGGGTGGCTCGGTCGGTTAAGCAGCTGATGTTGGCTCAGGTCATGATCTCATGGTTACTGAGTTCAAGCCCCACGTCAGGCTCTGTAATGACAGCTCAGAGCCTGGAGCCTATTTTGGATTCTGTGTCTCCCTCTCTCTCTGCCCTTGCCCCACTCACACTCTGTGTCTCTCGAAAATAAATAAATGTTTAAAAAAATAAAATAAAATAAAATAAAAATGTGTGCCTATGTGAATGACTGGGATGAGCAAAAATGATAGTATTAACAGCCTAAAATTGGGAAGTAGATGAAATTAGGTAAGACCAGCTTTATAACAAACTTTGTAGTTAGACCTTGATTTGAGTGCTGCCTCTGCCACTTACTAGCTCTGTGTCCTTGGGCAAGTTATTTAATCTGAGTCTGTTTCCCTCCCCATCTTTAAATAGGAAAATATACCTCACAGAATTGTTGTGATATTTGTATGACAAAGTAGGAAAATGCCTAGAAACAGAGAGATGATCAATAAATATTCACACCCATCCTTATATAGTGAAAGCTGTGAAGTAGTATAGGATTCAACATGCCTTTTTCCTAAAAATTTGTCCTGGAATTTTCACCATTCTTTAAAGGCAGGGATTATGACGCAGATGACAAAGGGTACTGAAATTACAGAAATGTGAGAAATCAGCCAGAATGATGTAAGAGAGAGAGGTGGTGCTGCAGCAGATACCAGTAGACCCAACTAAAGGCAAACACACATTTTAAGAATGTGAAAGGTGTTCCTGCCAGGGAGATGTGTTAAAATACAGCATTACATGAGAGGGTCTAAAAGCCCTGAAGGTTTTCTCTGGCTTTGGCCATCAGAACATCATTATGGTGTTTGTTTGTTTGTTTTTAACTGTGGTAAAAATATACATAACATACAGTTTACCATTTTAATCATCTTAAAGTGTACAATTCGGTGGCACTCAGTACAATCACAATGTTGTGCAACCCTCACTAACTTGAAAACACTTTTATTACCCTCAAAGAAAACCCTGTACCCATTAAGCAATCATGCCCCATTCCCCTCCACTCCTCAGCCCCTGGGAACCACAAATCTAGTCTCTGTGTCTGTGAATTTGCCTATTCCGATTATTTCAAGTAAATGGAATCATATACGCCTTTTGTGTCTGGCTACTTTTACTAAGCATGTTTTCAAGGTTTATCCATATTATAGCATTCATCAGTAGAATTCATTTTTTATGAGTGAATAATATTTCATTATATGAGTATCCTACACTTTGTTTATCCATTCATTAGTTGATGGATATTTGTGCGGTTTCTACCCTTTGGCTATTGAATATTGCTGCTATGAATATCTTGGACAAGTCTTTGTCTGAACAATTACTTTCAATTCTTTTGGATACATATCTAGGAGTAAAACTGCTGGGTTATATGTAGAATTGCTGGGTCATATGATAATTCTAAGTTTAACTTACTGAGGAACTGCCACACTATTGTTCACTGGCTGTGACATTTTATATTCCCACCAGCACTCAAATGAGAGTTCCTAGTATTCTACATCCTCACCAACACTTTCTATTTTCCGTTTTCTTTTCTTTTCTTTTTAATTTTTAAAGCTTACTTATTTTAGAGAGACAGGCAGAGAGGGACAGAGAGAGAGGAAGAGGGAAAGAATCCCAAGCAGGCTCTGCACTGTCAGCACAGAGCCCAACATGCAGTTTGAACTCTTGAACTGTGAAATCATGACCTGAGCTGAAATCAAGAGTTGGATGCTTAACCGACTGAGCCACCCAGGGGCCCCTATTTTCTGTTTTCATAAGTATATGCATTTCTTTATCAGAGAGCCTCATACTGAGTGATAAGATATAACACAGTTAATAGGAAAGAAGGGAGTGAAGAAGAGAACCTCAAAAGCTGTAAACATTCAGTGAATAACACAGGCTGGGCAGTATATGAAGGGCCATTCCCAAAATGGGAGGAGATAGTTGACAGCTAAAGATTATCAAGACTTCACGATTTGCCTAGAGTTGACTCAGAACATGTGAATTAATTTAGATCTCCAACACTAGAGCACTATTTATTCGGCCTTTTGATTCAGTCAGTATACATTCCAATAATACCTGCCATATGGTCACAGGTCAATAAAAATTTGTTGAATGGATGAAAGAATGAGTCAGCAGTTGAATACAATCTAAGAATAATAATGGAATTATACAGGTGGTTTACTGAACCATGATGTCAGATTACATTGGTTCTCAACCACCATTAACAGAACTGCCAGAATTATCTTCTTAGCAGTGTTTCACAAGTATCCACAAACAACAGAGCCAGGTTCTAGCCTATTATTCAAAAATAGGAATCAACAACAAAAATATACAAAATTATTTTTACACAATCTTTGTAAGAAAATTATCCTAGACAATATTTGATTAAGTAAATTATCCAACCAAAAGACCACAAAAGCTATGTTTTAAAAAATATTTTATATAAAGCATCAACACGAATCCATAATTAGAAATTTTCAATATATACAAACCAAAAATTTCCTTTGTATTTTTTAACCTGGCTCCACGAAGCAAGAGACTCTCTGGCCCCAGAGGCCTAAGGGGGATTAAAAAAAAAAAAAAAGTTGAATATATTAAAAATTCAATTACATTCTAAAATGGCCACCTTTAGCAGAAAATACCTGAACATAGTTATAACTCTGCTTTCATATAAAACCAAAATCTCAGTTACTATAAAGCAGTTTAGGTCAATTATGATGTTAGTGACCATAACAACAAATACCTGCTTTAGCATTTCAGTCACTTTAAGATCAGTGGCTCAGAAATAAGATTACCCCTGTAAATAAACTCACAAAGCCATCTGTTTCAAGATTTTTAAACATAAAACACAGCAAAAGATTAACCAATGATTAAAAATGTTTAACATGATGAAATTTTAAATTTATGAACAAAATTAAAGGTTCTAAAATGCAATATAAACATGAATTATAGTATGATTTGTGTATAAATGCATCAATTCTGCATAATTAAAATTATACTGGATTATAAAACAAAGTAGTAAGTGAGTTAGTACTTTTTCTAGGCAAGATCAACTATAACTTGACTACTTGCATTGCATACTTCTTGGAGCACAGGTCTTCTTGCTGTTTGAATTTCTCTCCATAAAGGAGAAATAAAACGAGAAGGAATAACTAGAAAGGAAATTGTATTTTCTTAGTGATAGAAAAATGATAAGACTGTTATGGATAAGTAAAAAAGCCTTAATTTTGTTGATATTCCTTATGTTTTTCTGAAACATACATATCCAGTTACCCAAATCAAACAGAATCTGAACCAATTCTGAAGATGTCTGCAAATCCAAACACTCTAAAAAATCTAATGAACCAAAGAGGCCCACATTTTGGGACATGGTTAACAAGTATGATTTTATTAGATAGTCATATTTGGAGCACACTCCATGGATATTCCAAAATCAATTATTAAGGAGGCATAAAATAGCTTTTTCCCACTTGGTACTGGTTCCAACAATGAACAGAAAAACTTTGAGCTCACACTGGCATATAAAATTGGAATATAATGATAAAAAGCTTCAAATTAAAAGATAATTCCATCAGCTCACTCAGGCTGCTTCAGCAAAGAACATGGCTAATCTTTTTAACCATTTTAAGGGCTGGGTAATATAACTGATCTTTTGCTTTACCAGCCACAATATCTTAATGCAATTCAGATATGTATCCACATATATATCCCACTATGTCACTCTAGAAATCAAAATAAAAGCTAGTTATAGTTATCCAGCAGGGGATCCTACATTTACAAAGACCTTGTTAAGGAGTTTACTGAATGTGCTACTATGTTAATGTTTATTAAAAATGTGAACTGGTGCCGAGGCATCATGATATTTTTTGGTGGCTTGTCTTGAGGATTTCATTTAAAAAATGCTTACCTCTTCATGTCAGCAACTTATTTCATGCAGCCAGTATTAACTGAACATGTCTTTAGAAAGGAGGTACAATGCTAATTGGATTAGAAGTTCAAGGGCTGATTCCAAGATTTATTCTAAATTTGGCTTTGTGGTCATGAGTAACAATGTAATCTCAATGTATCAGCACATTTCTGAAATAATTTAAAAGCCTTTCATGTAGGGGCCAGAAATTAACCTGAATATTGAGGGCAAACACACCAACACAACCAACTAAAAAAAATACCAATCAAAAGAGTAAATAAGAGGATTTATATTGGCCACTAAATACTGTAGTTCTTGCTGAATAATTCTGAAGTGAAGAAGACAATAATATGTATACTTGTCAAACATTATATAAAACATTTTTTGTGCTCTAGACTTCCAGTGTGGTGGGTTTAAAGGTGTAAAAATTTGAATAAGAATGGCTATTTCCTTTTGTTACTACCTAACACTGTAAGAAAAAGAAATACAAGTACACAAATAATCTTGCTAAACTATTTTTATATCATTTCATGGGATTTGTTTTATCCTTACTTCTTCTGCTACAAATTATTAGATGAAATGCTAAATGTTTTTATTTATTTTTATTTTTAATTAAAAAAAAATTCTTTAAGTAATCTCTACACCTAATGTGAGGTTTGAATTCATGAAGCTGAGATCACGAGTTGCGTGCTGTTTGGACTGAGCCAGCCAGGCTTCTAAATTAATCCTTTTCCATGATATGCTGCCCAATTACCTATTCTCCCTTTAATTTGATTTTAGTCCCTCCCAACACAGTCACATAAAAGTAACTGGATAATGCAAATGTATTCTTACCTTACAATTTCTTCCATTTGCTGAGTTATTATCATTCTTCCCATGAATCTATCAAAGAATTCAACATGTTACAAAAAAGCCAATGATATATTACCTATGACACCAATGGATGAAGCATTTTTGACAGTTTTGGCACTATTCTTACACATAAAACAAAACTAACCTTTTGTATATAGGAATGGTCCATTATTTCTGTTAGAGATTACATAAGTAAATACTTATCAGTCATTAAGCTTTTTTTTTTTTAATTTTTTTTAATGTTTATTTATTTTTGAGACAGAGAGAGACAGAGCATGAATGGGGGCGGGGCAGAGAAAGAGGGAGACACAGAATCTGAAGCAGGCTCCAGGCTCTGAGCCATCAGCCCAGAGCCTGACGCGGGGCTCGAACTCACGAACCGTGAGATCGTGACCTGAGCTGAAGTCGGACGCTCAACCGACTGAGCCACCCAGGCGCCCCTCATTAAGCTTTAAAAAACTGAATATCTTGCCATCTCTACTCCAGCTATGAATAAGGTAAATGAAAAACTGTTTTTAAAATGATAATGCAAATTTCACATATTATTACTAGTTTAGTCATCATGAGAATTTATATTTCTATACAAAGATGAATGTATTATCTAGCCCACAATGAATGCTCACACATTTTATCACAGTTTATTAAAGTCTACTGTGACTAGAATCATTCATTCACTCACTGACTCATGCATCACTGAATAGTCACTGAACAATGACACTGTGTGAGTCAAGTGGTGGGGATAGAGTAGTAAGCAAAAACCTATCCGTGAACTCCAGACCTTCTATAACTTTTGGTTGCCTGAAATCTAGAGTGAGTGGCCTGGTCTGTTATCATAATGGATGTTCACAGCTTGGCTTTTCAGTTCCAACTTCCACAACCAGAAAAGCTCCACAGCATAGTCAATTCAAGGATGCAATCACTTTCTACTATAGTGAGGCAAATTCTAAGTTGAAACAAACTGTAGACAGAGCTTTCATGTTAATCGTTTAAACAAAGAAATTGGCAGTCCTTTCTAAATGTCCCTATTATTACTGCCTCCACCCCCCCCCCCCCACCACCCGTTTCCGAGTCACAGATGCTTGCAGACTTTGGCTTTATTGTTTCTTGCTAATCTCCTACTTCTATCTACTTCCTTCAGCACCCTGTATCAGGGAGTTGTTTTTGTTTTTTTTTTTTTTAATCTCCACTTACTGGAATTTTATGTAGTCCTGATTTCAGCCTTAATTTTGGATTTAGATTCAAAGAACCAATTCAGCTGCCATTTCCCTGGGCATCTTTCAGAGATGATGTGTGATCAGCTCAATTTTGCTGTGTTAAATTCCAACAACAGACCTATTTTCCTTAATTTCATTTGTCCTGTTATCCTTGATTCTAAGGTACTCCTATCTATTTACGCCAGTTACATACTGGATTAACTCATTTTGCACTTTCCTTAACCATTTCTCCAAACCCACACTTAAATTTGATTCAACATAGAAATAGCTGCATTACTCTCTTTTCTGATTATAAAGACTACATACATTGAAACACACACATTTTATAAAATGATTCAGACGATTTAAAAAGACATCAATAGGGAAACAACAATGACTGGTAATCCCACTACTCAAATATAAACACTGTTAATGTTTTGGAGTATGTTTTCCACTTTTTTTTCATCCGTATATAGACACATATATATTTTAAAAACAAAATGGTATCATGCCATAAGTATTGCTGGTAACATTTCCTACCACTTAATACGTCCTGTCAAAAACATAGATCTACATTATGATTTTCATTTCCTCCAATTTTGTATTTAAATTGTAGTTAGTTAACATATAATGTAATATTGGTTTCAGGAGAATTTAGTGATTCATCACTTACACACAACACCCAGTGCTCATCATAACAAGTACCCTCCTTAACACACATCACCCATTTAGCTCATCTTCCATCCATCAACTCTCAGTTTGTTCTCTATCATTAAGAGTCTCTTATGGTTTGCTTCCCTTTCTTTTTTTTGCCCTTCTCATATGTTCACCTGTTTTGTTTCTGAAATCCCACACATGAGTGAAATCATATGGTATTTGTCTTTCTCTGACTGACTTATTTTGCTTAGCATAATACACTCTAGTTCCATTCATGTCATTGCAAATGGCAAGATTTCAATCTTTCTGATAGCTGAGTAATATTCCTGTGTGTGTGTGTGTGTGTGTGTGTGTGCGTGTGTGTGTGTATACACACCACATCTTATATATTCATTGATCTATCAACAGATACTTGGGTTGCTTCCATGTCTTGGCCACTGTAAATAATGCTGCCATAAACACAGGGGTGCATACATTTTTCCAAATTAGTGTTTTCATTTTCTTTAAATACCCAGGAGTGGAATTACTGGATCATACAGTATTTATATTTTTAACTTTCTGAGGAATTTCTATACTGTCTTTCCACAGTGCTTGTACCAATATACATTCCTACCAACAGTACATGAGGGGGTTCTCTTCTCTTTATATCCTTCCCAACATTTGTTACTTCTTGCCTTTTTGATACTAGCCATTCTGCCTGGTGTGAGGTGATACCTCATTATGTTTTTGGTTTGCATTTCCCTAATGCTCAGTGATGCTGAACATTTTTTTCATGTGCCTGTTGACCATCTATAGGTCTTCTCTGGAAAAAGGTCTATTCAGGTCCCATTTTTTAAGTTCTTTATATATTTGGATATATTGTGCATATATATACACAACTGCTTACTGTATATATTATTTGCAAATATCTTCTCCCATTCATTAGATTGCCTTTTTGTTTTGTTGATGGCTTCCTTTGTTGTGCAAAAGCTCTTTATTTTGGTGTAGTCCCAATAGTTTATCCTTGCCTTTTTATTTCCCTTGCATGAGGAGACATATCCATAAATATGTTGATAGAGAGGATGTCCAAGAGATTACTGCTTAAGTATTCTTTTAGGAGTTTTATGGCTTCAAGTCTCACAGTTAGGTCTTTAATCCATTTTGAGTTTATTTTTGTGTATGGTATAACAGTGGTCCAGTCATAAATGTCTACTTTGCTCATGACAATAAAAATTAGTCCAATGCTTTTGTAATGTCTGAAAGGCCAAATCCTATTAGGGCTTTAATCCAATAATTCTACTTTTGCAGCTCTGTCTTTTCTTAGGGAATAATCCAGTACTATGCCATACCTGTACAAGTCTGCTTCTGGTTGCTGACATTCTATCACAGCTACAAGAGTGTCCAAACTGGCAACTGTTTGTAATACTGCTGTTTCGGGAACTGCCACGTGTGTCTGGGAAAATAAAAAAACCAAAAAGGATTACATTGCAGTTTCAGGATCCAAATGGGAACTTAGATATCATCTATGTCAAATCTCTTTTCAGATGAAATTGTAGCATACTGTACTTGAGATCACTTAGGAGAAAGAAGATTGTAAAATAGTAAGTAGCAAAAGGAGCTACTGAGGTTACCTATCTAGAGAAGCCATTTGGATATAAAAAAATTAAGTGTGGGGGTGCCTGGGTGGCTCAGTTGGTTAAGCATACAACTGCAGCTTGGGCCATGATCTCATGGTTCATGGGTTTGAGCCCTGCGTTGGGATCTCTACTGTCAGCACAGACAGAGCTTGCTTTGGATCCTCTGTCCCCCTCCTTCTCTGCCCCTCCCCTGCTCACGCTCTCTCTTTCTCTTAAAAATGAATAAACATTTAAAAAAAAAATTTAAATGTGTTAAGTCACTATCGCTCAAAGTTTATTATGAAGCAATTTAATAGGGAAAAATGTGAATTTTCACTTTTATGCTCTGAAAACAGAAAAACTGAAATGTGTCCCTTATCTAATTTTAGTATATGTGCTGCCGAAGTGAGCACATCCCTTATCTAAAAAAGTACCAGAATATTAAAGGATTACATTTTTCCTAAAAACACTTTCCACTTTTCTTTAACTTGCCTAAAACCAAATGAGGCTACCCTTGAAATAAATACATACTATTATTTCTTTTTTAAAAAGTTACCATTTTTAAAGTTTCAGTGATTTAAAAAATTTTTCCCTTAGCAGGTTAAACAAAGGAAAATATCACTATAACCCAAAAACATTCTGTTCACCCAGGGCAACACTCAAACATATGCATGTACAAACCTTCAGGTTAGTTTCTCCATCCAAACTAGCAGTTGTAACGTGACAAGAACCATCAAGCCGATCTGAGGACAGAAGCACCAAATCTGCAGGGAAAATTTCATCTTTGGCTATTCGAACAATATCACCCACCTATAAGGAATTATGGGGGAAAAGTGAATATATAGATTTTAAAAGGCAAAGACTTATTTTTACTGATTTCTAAACAGATGGCCTATCAATATTTTAATACAGGAAAGCAAGCTTTTAACTAAAATATAATAGATTAGAATGTGTGATACCAATATATATAATTGATTTCTATTATTTACTAAAGGCATACCCGAATGTTTTTTGATCTAGTTTTTACAAGGCCACCACTTCGAACAACATAAACAGGAGCTCCATTTACTTCATTATCTGAGTTATGTCGTAACCAATCTTCATATCCCTATTAAATATTAAAGAACAAAAAAATACCCTTTTTAATATAATTAGAAGATACTTTTATCAAATGAGAAAACAAAACATAAAAACTTATCCAAAACATTTTATTCAACAGAATTATATTAGGCTAGTCTGATGCATACATTCATAGGTATTTGACATTCATTCTTACTAGAAACATTCTTTTTCCTTGGTGTCATTACACATATTCCTGGTTTTCATAGTACCTCTCTAGTTACTCCTCAATTTCCTTACAGGAGGCTCCTTCTATGTCACCTTTATGGATCCCTTTTTCACCCTTCTCTTTCTACTACAAGATTTCTTCTATCTCTGTGTCTTCCAAAAAATCCTGAAATTTGTCTCTCTAGCCTGTATCTCTTTTCTGGACTCTAAACCTGAATATCTGCATTCTTAATATCTCCATTTTGATATGTCATAATAAGCATTTCGAAACTAAATTGATGATGTTATCCCCCAAATCTGTTGCATTTCCAATGTTTCCAATCTTGATAAATGGCATCACCATCTACCAAGTTGCTCTTAGAAGAAATCTGAGGAGTAATTCTTGATTCTTACCTTTTCCTAACACCTATTCAGTTTAGAGGTTCCACGGCTTCTATGTAAAAATGATATTTTAAAATTTATTTATTTATTTATTTGGGGAAAGAAAGTGTGGGTGTAAGTGGGGAAAGGGCAGGGAGAGAGAGCAAGAGAGAGAATCCCAGGCAGGTTCTGCAATGTCAGCATGGAGCCCGACATGGGGCTCAAACCCATAAACCATGAGATAATGACCTGAGCCGAAATCAAGAGTCAGACACTTAACTGACTGAGCTACCCAGGCACCCCTAAAAATGATATTTTTAAATCATAAAATACAAATTCACAGAGCATTATTATATACAACAGCAAAAAAAAAATGAATAGATTTTGAAACTGAGGTTGAGTTCTTTCACCTTCTTAACCAACAAGCCAACAGAATTATAATATGTATTTCAAAAAAAATATGGTAGGCTAGGGGTACCTGGGTGGCTCAGTTGGTAGAGCGTCCAACTCTTGATTTTTACTCTGGTTGTGATCTCACTGTTGTGAGATTGAGCCCTGTGGGCTTTGTGCTGGGTTTGGAGCCTGATTAAGACTCTCTCTCTCTCCCTCTCTCCCCTCTCCCACAGAAACATGTGCATGCTCATGTGCCTGCTCTCTCTCAAAAAAAAAATATGGTAGGCTACATGCATTATCATTAAAAAGGGACACAGACATAAGCATTTCAGAAAGAATCCTTTGATTAAATATTTAAGGAGTGGTAATTTTTTTTTACTTTATTTTTTTAATTTATATCCAAGTTACTTAGCAAATAGTGCAACAATGATTTCAGGAGTAGATTCCTTAATGCCCCTTACCCATTTAGCCCATCCCCTCTCCCACAGCCCCTCCAGTAACCCTCTGTTTGTTCTCCATATTTAAGAGTCTCTAATGTTTTGTCCCCCTCCCTGTTTTTATATTATTATTGCTTCCCTTCCGTTGGGTCATCTGATCTATGCCTTAAAGTCCTCATATGAGTGAAGTCATATGATATTTGTCTTTCTCTAATTTCACTTAGCATAATGCTCTCTAGTTCCATCCACGTAGTTGCAAATGGCAAGATTTCGCTCTTTTAGATTGCCAATACTCCATTGTGTGTGTGTGTGTGTGTGTGTGTGTGTGTGTGTGTGTGTGTGTACATACATACACATCTTCTTTATCTATTCATCCATCGATGGACATTTGGGCTCTCTCCATACTCTGGCTATTATTGATAGTGCTGCTATAAACATTGGGGGTGTGTGCCCCTTCAAAACAGCATACCTGTATCCCTTGGATAAATACCTAGTAGTGCAATTGCTGGGTTGTAGGGTAGTTCTAGTTTTAATTTTTTGAGGAACCTCCATACTGTTTTCCAGAGTGGCTGCACCAGTTTGCATTCCCACCAGCAGTGCCAAAGATATCCTCTTTCTTCGCATCCTCACCAACATCTGTTGTTGCCTGAATTGTTAATGTTAGCCATTCTGAAAGGTGTGAGATGATATCTCATGGTGGTTTTGATTTGTATTTCCCTGGTGACAACTGATGTGGAGCATGTTTTCATGTGTTCGTTGGCCATCTGGATGTCTTCTTTGGAGAAGTATCTATTTAGGTCTTTTGCCCATTTCTTCATTGGTTATTTGTTTTTTGGGTGTTGAGTCTGATAAGTTCTTTATAGATTTTGGATACTAACCCTTTATCTGATAGGTCATTTGCAAATGTCTTCTCCCATTCCGTTGGTTGCCTTTTAGCTTTGCTGATTGTTTCCTTCGCTGTGCAGAAGCTTTTTATTTTGATGAGGTCCCAATAGTTCATTTTTGCTTTTGTTTCCCTTGCCTCTGGAGACATGTTGAGTAAGAAGTTGCTGCAGCCAAGATCAAAAAGGTTTTTGCCTGCTTTCTCCTCAAGGACTTTGATGGCTTCCTGTCTTACATTTAGGTCTTCTTTCCATTTTGAGTTAATTTTTGTGTATGGTAAAAGGAAGTGGTCCAGGTTCATTTTTCTGCATGTCGTTGTCCAGTTTTCCCAGCACCACTTGCTGACGAGACTGTGTTTATTCCATTGGATATTGTTTCCTGCTTTGTTAAAGATTAGTTGGCCATACATTTGTGGGTCCATTTCTGGGTTCTCTATTCTGCTCCATTGATCTGAGTGTCCATTTTTTGTGCCAGGAGTGGTAATTTTTTTTTTAAGTGGAAAAGACTTCTTGTGCTATTTCGGAGAAAATTTAAGAACTCAACGGTGTAGCGTAAGTACAGAAAATGGAATGATATCCAAGAGATAGGGTTAAGTGATCAAAATAAGATATAGAATGTGTTGTGTTCTATGCTATTATTTGTTTAAAAAAATGCCTATGTGAACACTCTGCATGGATATTGGGACTAATGTACAAATACATCAAGGGAGGAAAACTAGGAGGGTGGGGGGTTAGGAATATAAGAGGCTTTTACTATATGCTATTTTGTACTGTTTCCATTTTTTAAAAATATATACACATCTATTACCTAAAAATATTACAACAGTATAAAATATAAAGCAAATATTAAAGATTGCTTTGAAGGTCTATTTTTTTCCCCAGGAAGAAACCTTTTGGGAAAGCATTTTTAAGCTACTCAAATTACACTGACCCCAGTTAAGATGTGGTATGTCAATTACAGGGAAATTTAACTGAGGGTCAAAATATCTTTTCTGAAACTGTCAAAAAGCAAAATTCCTTTTACAGTCAGATGACATTAATAGCTGAGCAACAATGATAAAAACATTATCTTTTAAAACACAAGTTCACAAATTCTAATTCATCCCACATATTTACAGCCAGATTGTTTCCAAAACATCATTTTAATTCACTACCTTGTTCAAAACCCCCTCAATAACTCTCAATGCTTACAGGAAAGAATCTTCCAGCCTACATTTCCAGTATTATCTTTTAATACTTTCCTCTACAGGGTCAAACATTTATTCAGACATGTCATTCCCCAAAATAGGTCTTGGCTTTTCTTCCATTTGGGCCTTTGTTTAAATTGTTTGTTTCTATTTCACCTCCTTCACCAACTGTTATTTTACTAATATTCCAAGTCTCTTTTCTATTATTTATTCCACAAAACCTTCCTTATCTAAATGAAGGGTTCCATCCTTTCTCTGAACACCTACCGTTCATTAGCTCTTACTAGCACCTTATTAAACTGTAATTGTTGTTGTGTTTGGTCCTACCTTCCCTGCTTCATAGATTTTAAGTTCATAGAGGGCAAAGACTATGACACCTACCATAGCACTATATCTTGCATTATACAACTAGAGAGAAGACTTAATATGCAAATATGTTTGGAAAAAGTTAAAAAAACAAAGTAACAATTTAATTCATATTAAAGTATAAATAACTGATAATAAAGCTTTTCCTATTTTGATAAAAGTACAAACGCAGACTAAAAGGGGGAGAAGGAAGGTAAGAACATAGTAGCTTTCACTTTTATAATTTTTCCAAAATTTGTTCTACTAATGTATAGTGATGGATATATAAACCTGAACGATACACTCTGGTATGAGTGTGTTTCTTAAATGAACAAAACTTAGGAACAGAAAAAACTCTTGAGTTCTGAAATCGTTTCTGAAAAACGGAGAAAATCTTTACAGATCAAATTTTCTCTTTGAAAATTATGACCTTTCATATTTCCTCTTTTGCCTTAGTTGTCAAGATGTGTCAAGAACTTAACTGAAATAACCATACTCACACAGGTTTGAGGTAGTCTTCCTACTTTCTATCTTTAGATTTCATGTGTTTTTAGTTAACTCATTTTTGGAAGAAGGCTGGTTGTCAATTGTTACTATTATAGTAAACTCTCTTAATTTGCAGATATAAATTCACCAGCATTCTCAACTCAGTTAGTGGTATCACATTTCAATTAAACCCAGTCTCTATTTGGCCAAATATACTGGAAAATCAGGGCAATAAGTATCACAGCATTTTACACTGCTTTAAAAAATGTTCAATGGGGGGGGGGGGGGAGTCTGGATGGCTCAGTCTGTTAGGCATCTGACTCTTGATTTTGGCTCAAGAGATTGAGCCTCGTGTCAGGCTCCATGCTAACAGCATGGATTCTCTCTCTGTCCCTCCACCAGCTCGCGTGTGTACACATGTGTGCTCTCTCTCTCTCTCTCCCTCTCTCTCAAAATAAACATTAAAAAAAATTCAATAGGTTTATTCATTCATTTATTCATCTATCAAACAAATGCTTTTTGAAGGTCTAATATGTACATGACTTTGTTCTGGTCTTTGGAAATAATCTGGTATATAAAACAAAGTCTATGCACTCACAGAGCTAAACATTCAAATGAGGGCCAACAGATAAAGTAATAAATATTTATTCAACAGAACAACAGGTAGCAACAAATGATATGAAGAAAAAAGACCAGACCAGAAAATGAGAGAGTGACATGGTGGTCACGAAAAGCCTAAGATATCCAAGTGGAAATGTTGCATGAGCATTTGTATATGTGTAGCTGGACTTCAGGGAATAGTTTCAGGATATATATCAATTTGAGAACCATCAATATATAAATGGTACTATAAACCACTAGACCAAAAGAAATCACCTAAAAGGAAAATATATATAGAAAAGATGTCCTAGGGACAAATACATGTTACTTTGATGAAATAAATGGCATCTACAAAACCAAGTAAATATGTAACTGTATGAAGTGATTTGGATGCTTAATGAGTTGCACAAATTCTAGCCTCCAATAGAACAGTGAAAGGAACTCATAGTGAAAGTAGCACCATGATATTCTGACACCCTAGATATATAACGTAACTACTATAGTTTCCTCTTATCCTTCTCTGTAATAAATAATATACTACATCTCAGAATTACAGAACGTTTGTCAATTTTATTTCCATGTCAATTTGAATCTTATCCCTAAATCTTATAAAGTGGAAATTTATCATATTTACACAAGAAAATTCAATTAACTCTCTTTCAGGTAGAAGGAATCATCTATTTAACTGGGCCCCTGGCAAGATTTTTTGAGAAGTGATAGCTATACGGACATGACATTTCTATGAATTTCTTTTATTTCTTACTCAGCATGTGTATCTAGTAATAATCTTACTTTTCTATACCTACATTTTAATATCAATTCAAGATTTGGTTGAAGCTATTTCCCCTATGGTATTACTTTATATAAAAATCAACATCACCAGAGAAAGTTGTAGAAAGTAAGAAAAGACCATACAATTCTTATTCAAAATGGTAATGTCAGAAGTATGTGTTCCACTCCCTATAAATATATCCCTTTTGAATTATATTTCCTTTAAATATTGTCAAACCTACAAAGATGATTATAATAATGTACTTCATATATAAATTAGTTTGTAGATCTAAAATGCTTGTTTTTGGATGCTTCCTAGGAGTGTCAAGAGAACAACATATTTTAACTATATTCTGTGAGTCCCTAGGTACCTGAAATATAATAGGGTGACTTAACTCAGTTTAATTTTACCATATGCAGTATCAAACAAATTTGCTGATTTCTTATGGAAATTACTTTCACAACAATAAATGTTAGTGTGAAGTGTAAATATTTAGCAACTTCTAAATGACCTGGGGGGAAAACAATAGAAAGTATTTTCATACCTGCTTTATGGCGGTTACTGTTATCACAAAGAATAATGGAAGTCCACTGGTAATTGGACTGGTAGGTGTATCAATCATAAGCTATATTTACAACAACAAAAAGAACAGAGTATTATATTTTTATATTGTACACGTCACACTATTAACATCTAAAATCTCGTATTTATTGGGAATTCTGAGAACACTATATAAAGTGTATATGATTGTCCAGAGTAAAAAATAATCATGCATGTAGTTTAGTTCACAGTTTCACCAAGTTCATTTTGTTGGCCATTATATGAAGTGAGTAGAATATCTAAATCTATTGCATATCCACAAATATTGCTAGAGTGAACTCAGTCACTTCACCTTTTTAACACAGCGTACATAAGGTCTTCCTCCTCAGTATTTGTTAGAAGCAGACCTACAGCTGCTCAGAATCTCATTTTACATTTCTTTGCCCATCCTGGTAAATGCTGAAAAGTCTGTCAGCAATTTTAACCCTAGAATTTGGAATAATTTCATCACTTAAGAAAAGAGAATAAGGAATAGGGCTAGGAAAAGGATTTTTTTTTTTTTCTACAGGGATTTTGTTACATCTACAGAGCCAGAGGGGTACAGCTTAGAAAACGATGCTGTAATCATGATCTAAATCATACAACTGAGGTTTCACCAAATTGGGGAAGTAATTTTTGCAGTAATTATGTTTGGTTAGTTAAAACATGGACCCAATGGTTTATTAATGTTCCTTTACCCTGGATAGGCCAATTAAATTTGTTTTATTCCACAGACCAGCTGAATTCCTGACCTTAGCTAGTAATTTCACAAATGCATGTGATGTGGACATGGTTAGTATAAATTTCTCACTTTTCCAAGAAAACCAAGCTGATGTTCTATTGATAAAAACTCAGAAGTTTCTTCTCTGTTCATGAAAGAAAGCAATTTCTTTAAAATATAAGTGTTTCTTCAAGCTTTAAAGTGACTACTTAACAAGTTTTTTTTTTCCATTGGAATTCCAGGTTCTATGAGAGTAAAGTTCAGAGTTTATACAAAAACCCAATGCCACACTGAAAGATACTGCTCGTGTATTATCAGAAGAGAATAACCCCTTTAAAAGAAAATGGCAATCACTATTTTTAAATCTTGACTTATACTCAAATTTTATAAGCTATTCTCTTGATACTTTGATATTAGAGAAAAAAAAGTACAATGTGAAAATTAAGAAACTATCAAAGAGTTTATCATGAATAGAGTTAAAAAATGGTTCCCATAATAAAAATCTATATTCATGGGGATTCTTAAAATTAGAAAAATTTTTTAAATAAAAGTAAAATTTAAATTCAAAACAAAGGAAAAGTCAAAGAAAGATTTACTTGGACAAAGATCATTCCGTAGGCAGAAATGTGCCAAAAACATGGGCTATATAAGTCAAAATATTTATGTTCTGATGCAGAGCAAGTGAAATGTAAAATTGGCTTTGATTATAATTATCAGCACCATAGCACATCAGTAATGAAACAAAATAAAATTAATCTTAAAATTCACAAGCTATTTTTTAGAAATCTGCATGTGGTTTAAATAACTACATTCACTGATTACAATGGGGAAGCTATGCAGGAAAAAACTGATCCCATAGTCAAATGATTTAGAATGCAATATAACTTTTCCCTAAAGATCGAAGTCATATAAACTTAATCCATTGAGTGATAAAGCTTACCTGAACCAAAAATATAATAAGAAAATAAAAGTTTGCCACTCTTCTGAATTGTTCAAATAAATTTTTTGGAACAAAATTCCACACAGTATACTAAAAAAACAGAGAGAGAAGGATAAATTAACATTTAAAATAATATATACGATATCAATGTAACAATAAGGAAAGCAAAATAAGATTTATGAAGTCCTTAGACAAATTTATGTAACTCTTGATGCTATAAAAACTGTTTTTTAAGAGTTTCAGAACTTTTATTCTATTCTTTTTTTTCTTATACTATTTATTGGCAATTTTAGTGTAATTTAAAAAGATGAGATAAATTGGAATCTACCAATTTTGCTATTAAATTCTTGATTTTTTAGAAGTTGGAGAAGGCAAATCTAAAACAACATTTAATAATTTATTTTGGTCTTTGGTTACACAAAACTAAGTGTAAAAATAAACAAGAGCTGATAAAAATGCTGATTCCAGATACAATTTATTTTCCATTTTATTTAGCTCAGTATCAGAAACAAAGGAAATGGTATAACTATTTTATTATTCTTTGTTAAGTTCAAAATATGGAAAAATAACCAAGAATGTGAAAAAGATTAAAAAACACTTTACATAAGTGGTGGTATAACCACCAAGACAATCTCATAAAGGACACGAAAATCTGTCACAATGTCAATTTTTAAAGTAAGACTGTCACTAAATGACCTTGGACTAATCTCTCTGCACCCTACTTTGTGCCTCTATAAAATGAAGACAATAATAGCCCTATTTTATAGGGTTGTTATAAGGCTTAAATAAGCTAATATATTTATGATGCACTTAGGACAGAAACTGGCTCATACTAATTGCCATGTGTCTGTTATATTATTAATCAGCATATAAGCCTATAATGCTATATTATAAGGGTAATAATATGCCAAACATTATAGCACTGTTACTTCACCCTATATACACTCTCTCAGTAGAATGTAAGATCCCTGAGGCTAGGGACATTGTTTTATTTACTGCTCAATCTCCAGCACTTACCACTACTACTCAGCACATAGGTGGAGATCAAAACTTTAGAAGAATAGATGAATAAATAAAGAAATACATACATACATACATTAGGTAGAAATGAATTTTTTTCAGATGACTATCCGGATGTCAGGCAAATGAAGCCTTAGTGGTTACTGATCCTATTCAAAATTTCTAAAGAGGCAGTTTACTTAATTTTCTCTGGTGCAATGTAAGATGGTTCTAATTTCTGAATTTTCTTACTTCAAAAATTCACTTCTTAATCAGCTGAGATCTGAAATGTCCTTCCCCACATAAACAATTAGGGTTAAGTTCCCAGGAAAGCCCACAACAGTCTCTATGACCCAAGGATATATAAATAGTACAATACCTAACAACATTTCTTTCAGGTCAAATTATAATCTCAGTTCTAATCTGATACCTGAAACACATTTTCTTGTGGTAGTGGTAGCACTAGTGGCTCCAGAATCTGGGACTGGGGACTATGTTCAGGGCTCTGGAGAGAAGAGAGGTAGATGCTTTCCAGTCACTGCTCAATGTGTATCTCTGAGATGGTAACTTTGGGTCATATCATCCTCAGGTGATCTTAACTGGAGTCCCTTAGTTACCAAATCAAATGTGTAAAACTTTTTAAGAATCAAGTTGGCAATGTCCTAACTTTACATCAATCTTTTAAAATCATAACAGAATGTATTTTTGTCTTCCAAAATCTTGAAAAGAACAATTACATAAATTGGCAATAAGGTAACTGGTTTCAGGATATTTTCTTTGGCTAGTTCAATAATACATGGAAAAACTCAGAATAAATAAAAATGTCTTATGAAAACCAGCTTACAAATATTAGGAATTGTTTTTTCCAGGTTTTCTAAAATACAAAATACATTAATAGACTGAACAAGTCTATATTCTGTGCTTATCCTATCATATGTAGAAGAGAAACTATAGGATAAATGTTAAATAATATAAAAATATTTTAAGAAAAATAATAATTATGCTTTAAAGTTATTTTATTATGTAATAATGATCAATAAAATTAAATTAGAAGTATAACTTCTTTTTTAGCTATGTATATGACTATACAACTGATCTTTTTTCTTCAAGTTCTGATATTAGTAAGAAAACCAAAACATAATTATGAAAT
This sequence comes from Panthera pardus, assembly GCF_024362965.1. Lineage (NCBI taxonomy): Eukaryota > Metazoa > Chordata > Mammalia > Carnivora > Felidae > Panthera > Panthera pardus. The sequence goes on from NW_026526721.1 coordinate 83,548,454, forward strand.
TACGTCTTTCGTAAAGTTTAAATAAGGTAGTTACTATGGTAAATTAAACAAAGATGTATCATGCACCTACAATGTACAAAACTCTTGTGCTATAAGAGAAACAAAGAAGCTTTCATATTAGAAGAAATTCAGAATAAACATCAATAGCTATATTGAAAGGTAAAGTAAATGAAGGAATATACAAAGAATTAAAATGAAAAGCAGTCAGTGAGAGAAAAATTTAATGAGAAAGGTCATATTCAACATGGGCTTTAATAGGGCAACATTCAACAGGCTGAAAATAGGGGGCAAAGAGAGAGATACCATTTCAGGAAAAGAGGACAGCACGAACACAGGCAGAGAAGAGCAAAGTTCATCATGACTTTGTGGGACAGAAAATAATACAGTCCAGAAGAGTTTAAGGGAATAAAAAGGGAGCAGAAAGGTAGTACAAAGGGAATTTTTTTAAAAGCCTCATTTATGGTCAAGAAAAAAATGGACATTGTATATAAATATCCACATTCCTGAATCTGTGGTCAAGAACATGAACTTTCTATTTCCATAAAAACATGAAATTTATAACCTCTGCAAAAAATATAATCTACATTTAAAAAGAAGTGGTTAATCACATGAAATCACAGCAAAGGCACAGTAGTAGGGAAGTTCAACATGGGTTTATGGAATAGCAGGTAATCTGGTTTGGAAGGGACGTGAGAAATTACTAGTAGAATAAATAAGGGAATAATGAGAGAGACAGTCCTTATATGCTTTTAAAAAAGCAATGTTTATTTAAATATCTACATTTTTAAAACTGTGGTCAAAAACATGAACCGTAATACTGCTGCATATGAATACGATCATATAAAGATATTTAATCTCCCAAATTTTCCAGGACACTCAGCTTTCAATACTGGCAGAGGACTAAAGTGGTCCTGTTACTCACAGCAGATGAGATTACAAAAACTAGATTTTAAAATGGATCCTGGAAAGTATCCAAAATATAGATAGAAACTAGAAGAGAGTTTAATTTTTAAAAAGTGCAAATGAAAGGAATAGGAATATGAATTGTAAACTATGGCTTCTTAACCTGGAGACACTATCCAACTCTCACAGCTATGGCAGCAAACAGTAGGGAGAAAAATTATACCCTTATCACAAAATATGACAGATTTGAATTCAGGGCTGGAAAACTAGATGGAAATTTAAGGGGAAGAAAACACTGGTAGTGAAAGAACCAGGCAAGGAAAATGACCCAAATTCAGAATGTAAACCATCCAAACCCAGGATGATAGCTAAACTCTACACCAAAAAGGAGTGAACTACTGATATATGCAACAACAAAGATCAATCTCAAGATTACCGTTACATGAAATGAAGTCAGACAGAGAAGACTCATACTACATGACTATATTTATGTGATATTCTAGAAAAGGTGAAACTATAGTTATAGAAAACAGATCAGTGGTTGCTAGTGCTAGAGATGAGGAGGAGGGGGACTGGCTGCTAACTTTTTACTTCTGGATATACTCTTTATCTTGGTTGTGGTAGTCCCATGATGCTATACATTTGTCAAAACTCATCAAATTGTACACTTAAAATTGGTGAAATTTTACTATATATAAATTATACACAAAGTTAAAAAAAAACTTAAAATTTTCAAGGACTTTTACTTCTTGCATGATTTACTAAGAACTGTGTCATTAATCTAAAGCTCTTCTATTACCCTAGATTCTAACATTTTCCCTTCCTGCCCTCTGCTTTAGAACCACTGTCCAAAATGACAGATCTCACTAATGGGTATGTTGCATCTGTAAATAATGTGAAGGATGAGAAAAGGGGCAGAACAAAGAAACCACTGACCTAAGACAATACTCTTGGGAAAGAGGAGAGCAGGATGACAGAGATACAATTAGTTACTCTGGAAGGCAGAGAAGGAGCAGTACAAAGATGCTTCTTAAAGTGGTCTATCAAACAATGGCAATGATCTAAGGAAAACTTTACTCTTAGTCTGATTCACATCCTAACTGCACTTTCCAATAGGTAACCAGTAGTTGCATATGGCTCCTGACACTTAATCGAAAATAAATTAAGATTTAATTAAAAATTATGTTTTTCAGTGGCATTAGCCATATTATAAGGCCTAACTAGCCCTAAACAGCTACTGGTTATCATAGTAGCACAGAAAACGTTTCCTTCATCATGAGAAAAGTTTACTGGGACAGCATTAACCTGTAATCTTCAGTTTCAAAATAAACAAAGACATCTTAAAAATGTTATAGAAAAAAATGAAACAAGGAAGAATACGTGAGTGAAGCAGTACCTTGGTACTATATATGTAAATTTCTTGTTTACAGAAGAGTGATAAAATTAGAGGAAGTCAGGCTTTAAAGTCACACAGAACTGAGTTCAAACTCCAATCCTGTCATTTAGTGTGCAACTCTGGGTAAATTATTTCCCAACACTTTAATTAAAGACACAAATATAAAATGAGTATAACACTTTGTAAAAGCGATCTCAGAGTTGCTGTATGAATTAAATGATATGAGATGTACCTAACATAGTACCTGGCACACCGTATAAATATTTAGTTCCTCAGTTTAATTGCAACTAGGGATAATTTTTGGCATGTTAGTTACCTGGTATAAGCAACTGGCAACTCCTTTTATTTTACAGTTCACAATTTTGGGTAAGATATATTTACCAAACACCATTTCCTTGAATTTTTAAGGATATAAATGTATACTGGAATAAATAAATTACTTTTCAAAACAAAATGGAACATATCTATAGTTTTAATAAGTGTTAATCCTTACCTTAGATGAAATGATCCGGTTATCTATAAATTTCTGAGGTGTGTAAAGGCCATTCTGAGGAAACCTGTTGGCTATGTAAATAGTTCTTGTGTCACTTTGATGTGGTGGGTCAAAACCCTAAGACCAAGCAAAAGAAAAATAATGACTAAGAAGGTTAGTTGTTATGATTCTTTATTGCTGGTTTTATTTAACTGACCAGATTGCAGATATTATTACTGGCCTTGAACTGCATATAGGCTCAATCTAATTACTAGCAGAGTTAAGGCATATATATTTTTCTTTCCCAGGTAAACTAACATATTATCTTCAAATAAACACTTAGGTAATACCTTTGGTAATGAAAAATAATCCATACTGTTAGAAATGCTACTGTAAGGGGGGAAAATCATGTAGAAGATCTACAGAAGCATTTGAGGACAGTATTTCTTTCCTTCCCTTTCATTCCTAGGGGTTCCTTGCCTTTCTCTTAAGATGGATTCCTACTCAGTGATGTGGAAGTTCTGTGTACCTATAGCCTAATCAGCACCTACTACATCTGATGACAGAGGTTTATATTTTACTTCTTCCACACCCAGATCAACTTGGTTTCAAAGAACTTTGATCCCACGAGACTCACAATGCACTGGGTAGGGTCCTGCCTAGATTCACTCCACATAATCATCTCTTTGTGGTAGTCATATTATCAGTTGAATCCCTGAAATGTGGAGATGTAATTCTGGCCTCAAATTTAGGAAACCATTTTTCGAGGTACATTTATCAATGATCTCCAATGTAAAAGTTTTCACTGGGACAAGAATGCTGATACTTTATTCCCACAGTATTTTACTATTTTCCTAGGTGGCAAGTGAGTCTTCAATACTCTTTTGGCAGATCTTGGCAATCCTATGACAGGATGAAAGCAACCACCAAAAGCAAGACCTTTGTTTGTGGCTCTACTATTGCTACTAAGTAAGGAAAAAGTTAACTAAAGCTGGTATTTGTAATTACAATGATCTACTTGTAGCCATTAAGGACTCTAATTTAGTAATCTACTAAGTAAGTAATGTGGCTGCCATTTGATGCTTGGCATCCTTGTAAAATTTCCACTAAGTACATACATACACAGATAGTGGAAATTCCCATATTACCTAGAGGTATATTTTGTTTAGCACATCAGAATATTAACAGTGCTATGTATAGATTTCAACTGCTGTCATTCTTGGTTTAAAAATTTTTATTCTGTGATCTTAGAAACAGCTACTACAAGACTGTGAAAATTAAATGCATTTGTATGCTCCATAAAAAAACCATGAAGTTTCATTTTATTTGCTTATGCTATTTATAGTGATGACCACATTTTGTGGATGTGAATGTGCCATTATGTGTCTGATTTCAAAATCAGTTTCTTCAAGGATAAAATATGGCATGCATATTTATCTTCTTCCTAAATTTTCCTTTAAACATTTCACAATTTTTCCCTATAATAACTTATGGAGGGGGGGAAAGGCAAGCCTCATAATCAGAGTTGGAACTTACTGCTCTATCTAGAATACTGCAATCACCTTAAAGATATGTGCTATTTATTCATTCAACAAATATGTATTGAGGTTAAGTACTATGCTAATCCATGTAGGATTATGTGATTTGTTAATTACTCAAGCAAATCATAATATGCCCTAACTCAACAAATAAATGAATAAAGAGTTGGCATGCTACTGCTATAGTCCATGCCTGTATTTCTCAAAGGGGGTTCACAGGAAGTTTGCCAATAAAGTTCATAAAGTTATATAAGAGGGACACACTGGTAACTGAAACATTAGACTACATGAAGCATATTTATTCCACATCCACTTTGAAACCACGTAAAAATAACAGCAAATTACATACCATGTATGTAAGTTTCTGGAATAAATTAAAGAAAAAAGAAAGTACATTTGTGGGTCTGAAAGAATATATAAATCTTTAGGAAGATGTCAAGACAATTGAGACTAAGAACCACTGATACAGAATTTTATTTTTCACTAAATTCCACCAAGACTGGAATTTATTACTAAGTACATCTAAAGTTAAGAAACAAAGTGCAAAACAAAGACTCCCCTAAAATATGTATGTTATTTATATATGTTACTATTGCAACATCTCATTCATGACTTCCTAGGATGCAAACATCCTTCTCCATTCATCTCTACTGACTGTACCAGTAATCACATACTAAAGTTTGAAACTCCTTAGATTCCTACAATTATTTCAAGGGAATATATTGAAATGTTCCAAAAATAAAACCAATTTTAAACTGAATTTTAAGTGCAAAATCAGTATATTCCAAAATATGGTAATTTAACATTAGATAATTCCAAAAGGAGATTGAGGAGTTTTTCCTTAATTCCCAAAGATGCTACAAAATCCACCTACGTATTTTGAGTTTTTTTCAGTTGTAATTAATTCACATGATCTCATTCAATCATTTTATAATCAATGGCATGTATATATGTGTGGATGTTATTTTTTCCACAAAAACGGTTAAATTTTATATTTGTGACTGCAGTATAAGTACACCTAGCTGTCCCTTATCGAAATCAAACCTCTAACTTCAGTTCATTAGCATCGTCTTCTCTGCAACAAATTAAGCCAGCCACAACTAAATAAAAGAATAACACTGTCCAAAAATAAAGAAAGTGACTTAGGGCAGGATCCATAAATGGACTTCAGGTCTGTGAATCTCTGAAACTGTATGCAGATTCACTTAACATGTGCATTTTTCCAATGAGAGTGAGGATAGGTTTCATCGGTTTCTCATGATGTAAAGAAGCTTAAAACCACTTATCTAAAGTCTTGCTTTTGTAATCAGTTCTCCATCTCAATATTGCAGATTTTAAAAACAACACAAGAGAATCTTTATGTTTCAATAACACCTCTACTCTTTAACAGGAGCCAAAACAAACGTGACCAAAATTAAGTGTATAACTATACTGTTAGTGTGAAGTTCAAGTACAGTTTCACACTTTTCTAGCAAGCATTAATAGCAAGTCATGGCACTAAGAAAGAAATACAGTCTGAACTTCCTAATCACTTGGTCAAGGCTACATGCCAAGGTTGGCACACATCACATATTCTGCTGTCATCTCAGACTACCCATTCACACCTTCAACCCCTTGATGCTAGCCTGCTCCTTTTTCCTGATTCACCTTGCCCTAGGGAAAGGAATTTAGATAGATTAATACTATTCTAGCCACCCTAATTTTATTTTAATTCCTGCTGAAAAGTAGGATACAAGCTTTGGAAACACACAACTGTAAATAATTTAAAAATAAAAAACTCTCATATTCTATAAAAGTATGAAATTTAAAACCTCTTTTCAGTCTGGATTTGTGAGCATACGTTAAATTCATAGGTATTTAAAAAGAAAAAGCAGATAAGGTAGAAAAAATCTCATGATGGCATCTTGGGAACAAACTGACAACACATAGGAATGGTTTGAAAGAGATTCCTTTTATAACCAAAAACTGATGCGATCTAGGGAAACCAAACCACTAAATAGCTTTATAATTTTTAGAAGTTGGTCTCTGGCACACAGCAGTACTTGGAAATGAATCACTACGTTTTACATTTTCCTACCAAATATACCAGCCTCTCCGTAATCTTAAAATCCCAAAGATTTTAGGAAAATTACAAATATTACAAATAAAACGCTAACAATGGCTAAAACTGTAGTCCTATAATTAAAACTGTTACACTTCTTTACAATAACTAAGAAAATATCATCTTTAGAGTTCACAGTGATCAAAGTAAATCCGTGCTTCTTATTCTTATATGTGATCTATTCCCTCTAAAATATAAAGAAAAAGCTTCAAGACAAACCATACATCAAAAAACCCAAAAAGCTGCAGAGTCAACACTGCAATACCACTGTTATTAAAATAAATGAACAAAAGCTTTAATCACATGCTTTATATGACAAAAAGTAATTTTTTGTTGGCTGTATCCTCCAATGTACACAGGCACATGAAAATGGCCTAGTAAAAATATGATGATTCTGGGGAAGAATGATTTAGTGTATTTTACCAAATCTATAAACTTAATTGTGAATTATTATTTCCTGGACATAGACTTTAAATAAAATATACCTATATGAAGGTACTGTAAGGGCAAGATAATTTTACACTGTTAACAATGGAAGGTGATAGAGAATAACTTAAAATACTTGTGATGTAAACAAACACAATAATTAAACATTTTTGTTTCCTGTTACATAATTTTCATTTTAGGACTTAAGGTTGTTCTCCATCTATCAAACCAGTCTGGGCTTCCAGGAAGTTGGCTTAAATGCAGGGGTAGGTTAGGACTGACTAACTACAGGATATAAAATTTAGAGTGACCTTTGACTCCAAAATTCTTAAATCATCTGTCAATGCTTCATTACAGGAAGCTCATCTCTGATAGATTATATTACTTCCCAAACTTGATTTTTCTGTGCCAACATTTACCTCCAGCAAAAGCCTCTTCATCCTTCAAGTTTCAGCTTAAGAGGTTCCTTCTCAATGGAGCTTTCCCTGACACTTCTTTTTCCCCAGAAACAAAGGAAGGCATTTGTTATTATGCCCAACAAACCTTTTATATACTCTCATTATAGATTTTATTACACAGATTAGTAATTACTTGGCTGTATATCCAGCTCCCCCTCCAGACTGTAAGATTTTTTTTTTAAGCTTATTTATTTATTTTGAGAGAAAGATTGTGCAAGCAGGGGAGGGGGAGAGAGAGAATCCCAAGCAGGCTCTGCACTGTCAGCATGGAGCCCGATGTGGGGCTTAAACTCAGGAACCAGTGAGATCATGACCTGAGCCAAAATCAAAAGTCAGATGCTTAATTAACTGAGCCACCCAGGTGTCCCCAGACTACAAGATCCTTAAAGATAGTATGTGCTAATTATTTAATGAATAATTACTGAAATTAATGAATAATTTACTGGATACAATAAATTCTGTAGTTTTGAGGTTCTAAGTTTAGTTTTTAAATATTTTTAACAATAACTTTTCTACCAAATTGAATTTAAATTCAATGATATTTAAAAGAAAAAGGAAAAACTTTAAAAGTGATCCTGTAGAGTGAAACCCATCGTTACTAATGAAAGAGAGGCTAATAAGAAGCTTTTCATTCTGCTGTTCTTAGATTTATCTTATTATCAAAACCATTTATTATAACTTTACAGTTGGTTGGGGTTCATTTCTGGATGTCAAAGAAACCAAGTTCTATTAGGGATATGCAAATCAAAACCATGAGGTACCACTTAGCCACCTACTGGGATGGCTACTATCAAAACAAACCAAAACAAAATAATTAGTATTGGCAAGGATATGGAGAAATTGGAATCCTTGTATACTGCCAGTGGAAATGTAAAGTGGTACAGCCTCTGTGGAAATATTATGGAGGCTCTTCAAAAGAAGTAAACACAATGATCATATGATCCATCAATTCCACCTCTGGGTACATACAAAAAATGTAAAAGCAGAGACTTGAACAGATATTTGTACACAGATATATTGAATAATACGAGTATTATTCACAATAGCCAAAAGGTGGAAGCAACACAAATGTTCATCGACAGATGAATGGATAAGCAAAATATGGTATATACACACAATGAGCTATTACTCAGCCTTAAAAAAGGAAATTCGGACACATGCTACAATATGGATATACCTGGAAGACATTATGCCAAGAACAAATGCTGTATGATTCTTTATGTAAGAGATAGTCAAATTCAGTTTGCCAGATGTTTAGTGAACAGGGGAACAGGGAGTTTGTGTTTAATGGGTACAAAGTTTCAGTTTTGGAAGATGAAAAAGTTCAGGAGATGGACGGTGGTGATATGCACAACAATGTGAATGTACTTAATGCCACAGAACAGTAAACTTGAAAATGGTTAAAATGGTAAATTTTATGTTACATATATTTTACCACAATTAAAAATATCAATTTTAGCCATCTGAAAATTTCCCATGGGTTTTCTGGATTAGAAGAGCCCTATTCGATCACAATTCAACCATAATATTTAATTTCTTTTGTTTGTCACGCTGGTGTTTTCCATGTATGGCAACAGAGACATTTATGATAAAAAAATAAATGTGTGAGGCTGTTTTAGTTTAGATCAAATTTAAAAATCACAAAGAACGCTAAATTTGATTTTTTTTAAAAAATTTATTTATTTATTTATTTATTTATTTGCTATTGTTCTGCCTATCAGGTTGAACACTGGCTGGACAAGAAGTGAAACTGGTAAATCTTCTAACTGTGGTATCCAAATTAGAGGTAACTAAGTAAAAAATTTCTACCCAGTTTTTCAAATACTTCTGAACCTTTACCTTCTCCCCTCACAATGGTACACAGCAATGGCAATGAAGATGGTTTTGTAGGTCCTAATTAGAATAACAGAAGCAATGGATTACAACTCTGAGAAAGGCTAGAGACATGTAGTCAATCAAAAACCATATCTTTTACACAGTATATACAAGGTTTAATATTTAAAAATACCAAGAACAAAGACACAACCACAAAATTCTAAATAATAGCATGAAAAAGCATCTTCAAGTCAAAGGACAGAGACAGAGGGTGAATCCTATTTAGTTACTTTGGCAAAAACTGACACAAAAAGTAGGAAAAAAAAGTAGGGTGGAAGAAAGATACACAATTGCCTCATTAATTTTATTTATAGAAACCTGATTTCAGGAATGCCAGAACCAAGAAACTGCTACCAAATAAACAACAAGAGCAGAAGCAACAATAAGAAAACCCAACAATCCTGTACTTCCTACCGGTCCCCTACGGGTCCCACACCGGTCCCACTTTCCTTAATCTAGATAATTTACCTTTCAGTTGCCATAGTTACAAAAAATTTTAATATTGCTCAAAATCTGTAACACTCTTGCTCTTACACAGAATGAAAGCATATGCTGTCCCTGTTATCAGATAGATACAATGTAATACCAAGCATTAACATTTAGTAAATCAACCAAAATAATACTGTTACTGAAATAATGTTTCTGAATGACCATATACTTTTCTACTCATCTATTTTTTTCTGATTGACTGTTTAAGTGTGCTTCTTATTCTTACTCAAAGAACTATATGTAGTAGTTCTCTATTACAGCTAAAAGATTATATGACTCAAAGTCAAAACTCCTCTTGGGGAACGAGCCTAAGAAAAGGAAGGAAGACTTCTAGGAACCATTTCAGAAGTAAGTATTGGTATTGATTTTCACAATGATTGGGGGAGGGTCTACTGACAATTAGTAGGTGGATGGACGGATGGGTGGGTGGGGCAGAGATATCAGACATTCTACAGCGCATTAGAGAGTCCTGCCAACAAAGGAATGTCCCGTGAGACAACTTTCAAATGCCCTGCCTGATATCTGCACTGATAGAAAATCTCTTTAGAATAATATGAATCTCTATTTACAAAATATCTTGCATGGATTTATTAATTTTTCAAGAATGCAACTACCACATATACTGAAGGAAGATAATAGTTTGATTTGTCAGAACTTTGTAAACAGTTGGTTCACTGTTTCAGGAAATTACATCACCAAAGGAAATGTCACTTGAATTTGAGTCACCAATACAGGCATACCTATTTTATTGCATTTTGTAGATACTGTGTTCTTCACAAATGGAGTTTGTGGCAACCCTGTGTCAACAAGTCTGTTGGTACCCTTCTTCCAACAGCACTTGCTTACTTCACATCTCTGTGTCACATTTTGGTAATTCTTGCACTATTTCACACATCTTCATTATTGTTGTATTTGTTATAATGATCTGTGATCAGTGATCTTTGATGTTACTAGTGTAATTTTACGGGGCACCATGAACTCTACCTAAAGATGGCGAACTTCATCAATAAATGCTATGTGTGCTCTGACTGCTTCATTCCCCATCTCTTTCTCTCCTTAGGCCTCCCTATTCCCTGAGACACAACAATATTGAAATTAATAAGCCCACAAGGACCTCTAAGTGTTCAAGTGAAAGAAAGGGTCACGTGTCTCTTACTTTAATCAAATCTAGAAATGATTAAGCTTAGTGAGGGCATGTCAAAAGCTGATATGGGCCAAAAGCTAGGCCTCTTGTACCAGTTATTCAAGCTGTGAATGAAAAAAATTTTTTTTTCCTTTTTTCTTGAAGGAAATTAAAAGTGTTGCTCCAGTGAACACACCAATGATAAGAAAACAAAACAGCCTTATTTCTTACATGGAGAAAGTTTTAGAATGGCTTAGACAGAAAATCAAACCAGTTTTAATAACATTCCCTTCAACCAAAGCCTTAGCCAGAACAAGGCCCTCACCCTCTTTAATCCATGAAGACTGAGAGGAAAGGAAGCTGCAAAAGAATAGTCTGAACCTAGAGCAGATTGGTTCATGAGGTTTAGGGGGAAAAAAGCCACCTCCATAACACAAGTGTTCAAGATGAAGCAGCAAGTACTGATGTAGAAGCTGCAGCAAATTATCCAGAAGACAGAGCTAGGATAATTAATCATGGTGGCCACACTAAACAACAGATTTTCCATATAGACTAAACAGTCTTGTATTAGAAGAAAATGCCACCTAGGACTTTCATAGCTAGAGAGGAGAAGTCAATACCTGGCTTCAAAGTTTCAAAGGACAGGCTGACTCCCTTGTTAGTAGGGGGCTAATGCAGCTGTAGCCACTTTAAGTTGAAGCCAATATGCTAATTTACCATTCCAAAAATCCTAAGTCCTTTAAGAATTATGCTAAATCTACTCTGCCTGTGCTCTAGAAATAAAACAAGGCCTGGATGATGGCACATCTGTTTACAAAAATGGTTTATTGAATTTTTTTAAAGCCCACTGTTGAAACTTTACTGTTCAGACAAAAAGCTTTCTTTTAAAATACTGCTGCTTATTGACAATGCAACTAGAGCTCTGATGGAGATGTACAACAAGATTAATGTTATTTTCATGTCTGCTAACACAACATCTGTTCTGTAGCCCACAGATAAAGGAGTAATTTTGACCTTCAAGACAAATGCTGTTGGGAAAACTAGACAGCAACATGCAGAAGAATGAAACTGGACCACTTTCTTACACCATACACACACAAAAAAAATTCCAAATGGATTCAAGACCTAAATGTGAAACAGAAAACCATCAAAATCCTAGAGGAGAACACAAGCAACAACCTCTTTGATATTGGCCATAGCAACTTCTTTCTAGACATGTCATTAGAGGCAAGGGAAACAAAAGCAAAAATGAACCCTGGGACTTGATCAGGATAAAAAGCTTCTGTACAGCAAACAATCAACAAAACTAAAAGACAATCTTTGGAATGGGAGATGATATTTGCAAGTGATGTATCTTATAAAGGGTTAGTATCCATAAAGAACTTCTCAAACTCACCACTCCCAAAATAAATAATCCAGTTAAGAAATGGGCAGAAGACACGAATAGACATTTTTCCAAAGAAGACATCCAGATGGCCAACAGACACATGAAAAGATGCTCAACATGACTCATCATCAGGGAAATACAAATCAAAACCACAATGATATACCACCTCACACCTGTCAGAATAGCTAAAATTAACAACACAGGAAACAACATATATTGGTGACGATGTGGAAAAAGGGGAATGCTATTACACTGTTGGTAGGAATGCAACTGGTATAGCTACTCTAGAAAACAGTATGGACATTCCTCAAAAAGTTAAAAAGTGTAACTACTCTATGACCTAGCAATTGCACTATAAGGTATTTACCCAAAGGACACAAAACTACTGATTCAATGCAGCACATGCACCCCGGTGTTTATAGCAGCACCATCAACAAACAACCAAACTACGAAAGAGTGCTTCAATTGATGAGTGGATAAAGAAGATGTGGTATATATATACAACAGAGTATTACTCAGCCATCAAAAAGAATGAAATTGTGCTATTGCAATGGCATGGATGGAGTTAGAGTGTATTATGCTAAGCAAAATAAATCACAGAAAGACAAATACCATGATTTCACTCATATGTGGAATTTAAGAAACAAAGTGGATGAACATAGGGAAGGGGGAAAAAGAGACAGACAGGGAAACAAACCATAAGAGACTCTTAACTATAGAGAACAAATAGGGTTGATGGAGAGAGGTGGGCAGGGGATGGGCTAAATGGGTGGTGGGCATTAAGGAGGGTGCTTGTCGTGATGAGCACTTGGTGTTATATGTAAGTGATGAATCACTAAATTCTACACCTGAAACCAATTTTACCATATGTTAACTAAAATTTAAATAAAAACTTGAATCAGTGAGAAAAAAAAAAAAAAACTTTTCATAAAGCTATTGCTGCCATAGAGAGGGATTCCTCTGATGCATCTGAGAAAAGTAAACTGAAAACCTTCTGGAAAGAATTCACTATTCTGGATACCATTAAGAACATCTGTGATCCATGGGAAGAGGTCAAAATCTCAGTATTTGCAGGAGTTTGGAAGACATTGATTCCAACACTCCTGGATGATTTTGAGGGGTTTAAGATTTCAGTGGAGAAAACAACTGCAGACGAGGTGGAAATAGCAAGAAAACTAGATAGAATTAAATTAGAAAGTGAAGCCTGAAGATGTGGCTGGATTGCTGCAATCTTATGATAAAACTCTAATGGATGAGGAGTTGCTTCTTATGGATGAACAAAGAAAGTGGTTTCTTGAAAGAGAATCTACTCCTAGTGAAGATACTATGGAGACTGTTGAAATGACAATAAAAGATTTAGACTATTACATAAACGTAGTTGATAAAGCAGTGGCAGAGTTTGAGAGGACTGACTCCAATTTTGAAAGAAGTTTTAGTATGAGTAAAATGTCATCAAGCAGTATCACGTGCTACAGAGAAACTATACCTTCATGAAAGAAAGAGTCAACTGATGGAGCAAAGTTCATTGATGCCTTATTTTAAGAAACCGGCACAGCCACCCTAACTTTTAGTAACCATCACCCTGATCAGTAAGCAGCCATCAATATCCAGGCAAGACCCTCCACCAGGAAAAGATTATGACTTGCTGAAAGCTGACATTATGGTTAGCATTTTTTAGCAATAAAGTGTTTTTAAACTGAGGTATGTACATTGCTTTTTTAGACATAATAATGTTGCACATTTAATATAGTGTAAACATAAATTTTATATGCCCTAGGAAATCAAAAAATTCATTTGACTTGCTTTGTTGTGTTACTCACTTTATTGCATGCAGCGCTCTGGAACTGAACCCACAATATTTCCAAGGTATGCCTTGGAAGTATACACTATACTTTCAGCAGTCTGCATTAGCGGCCATGGATTCACAATGATTATAATATCTGATCTTTATGTCTACTGAAGTTATGACTGCACACTTACCTTCTGAAATAGAAATTACTTAATATAACTGTATTTCTCTATTCTTCATGTAACAACTTCAGTTTTGATGTTGATTTTTAAAATTTTTTTCTTTTTTTAACATTTATTCATGTCTGAGACAGAGAGAGACAGAGCATGAATGGGGGAGGGTCAGAGAGAGAGGGAGACACAGAATCTGAAACAGGTTCCAGGCTCTGAGCAGTCAGCACAGAGCCCGACGCGGGGCTCGAACTCACACACCGCGAGATCGTGACCTGAGCCGAAGTCGGACGCTCAACCGACTGAGCCACCCAGGCGCCCCTTGATGTTGATTTTTTAAAGAAGTTATTAGTGTAGGCAGGTTACAGATTTAAATTTTATCACTGGATAAGAAGGGATGTAGCATTCATAAAATATTTGTTAGGGTCTGACAGGGTTGAAAAGCAACTAGATACCTGGAAGACCAAAATATAAGTTACAAATACTCACTGTCTTGGGTCTATAACAGAATCCCTCAAGGAAGAAGTTGCTGCTTTTACCATAAGCAGTACTGCCAGTATTCAAACCAGGAAACCACAACAAATATTTTCAAGTATAGATTTAAACAAGCTAATGTATTAGGTAAAAAATTATAAAAACAACATAAAAATATATTGAAATTAAAGAACAGACACGCTGAGTGAATCCTATTTAGTTATTTAGACAAGAACTGAAACAAAAAGTAGAAAACAGCAGGGTGGAAAAATGATAATTGTCTTATAAATTTTATGCACTGGGAACCTAAAAAACATGCTTCGGAAGAAAATAAAACATATATGTACAAGGTTAAACAAACAGGACCCAGCAAATCCTAAACTACTGGTACAAAAAATTGAAAATTAAACCTCAAGCAGAAAAATTATTATTTAGCAACACTGGGTCAAACTGACATAATTCTAAAAATGTATTTTTAAAAGACACAGAAGACTATTTTCACTTCTTCCAGGAAGCAAGTAGTTCGTTTACACTGCACAATGACTATTAAAATTGTACTGCTGATCTACAGTTCTTGACTTCTACATGTAATGAAAAGAATTTCCTTTAGCAATCAATCAAAGAGTATTTACTGAGTACTTTCTACATGCTTTGTAATAAGCTAAGGACTAGTGGTGATATAAAGAAATAGATGACTTAATCCCTGCCCACCTGGAGTTGATAAAACTTCAGTGATTTAGGTCTTATTTACCTTACATATCACCTAATTTCCTATTTCCACTCACATATTTAAGATCAAACTACAATTATTTTCTCATTTCAATGTGGGACACCCAGCATAGATATTTAGAAAGCAACTGTATATTTTTGTTTAGATGTTAGGAAAGAGGGTTGGACTTGGGATAGGAACCCAGCAAGCATAAAGATGATAGTTAAAATCAAAGAATGTATGAGACTGCCTGTTATGAGTGCACAGTGAAAGAAGAGAAAAAGGGCAAGAGATGGAATTCTCATTTAAGATACACGTGGGAGAAAAGGAATAAGCAAAGGAGAAAGATCACCAGAGAGAAGGAAAAGAGAGGAGAGGTGTGGCAGAAACACAGGAAGAAGCTGCAAAAAAGAATTATTTCATATGCTGTAAAGAAAGATGAAAACTGAAAAAAAGAGCACCGAATTTAATAATTAGGAAATCACTGGTGACTTTGATCAACAGTTTGAATAAAATTAAAAAGGCTATAATGGATTGATTAAATAGGGGTAAAGAAGAGAGTGGGGAAGTAGGGATAGTGATTACAGCTGAATCAAATAAAATATGTGTATTTTTTAGTGTAAGCGAATCATATTTTTAGGTTTGAAATGAAGCATCTGGCAAAGAGGGAGAAAAATCAAGTTATGAGAAAGACAAAATTATTGAAGGATCAAGGAATCATTAAATGTAATGTGTTATGCCAGATGGAGTTTTGAAGCAGAAGAAAGAACACTGGTAGAAAAACTAACATCTGAATAAAGTATAGTGTTTAATAATAATGTATTAATATTAGTTCACAGTGTAACAAGTTTAACCTAGTAATGTAAAATATTAGTAAGAGAAACTGGGTGAAGGGAATATACACAAATTCTTTGTATTATCTTTCCAACTTCTCTGTAAATCTGAAACTATTCTAAGATAAAAAGTTAATTTTTTAAAAGTTAAAAAAATAGTCCTTAAAAACAAGCACATCTACAAACTGAAGCAAACACACACACACACACACACACACACACACACACACACACGGGCATTACATTGACCTAGTTTTTCTTATTTTGCATAGAGTGACTGAAAACTTTATCTCAATCTATGGGAAACATCATCATTAGCATCATTAGGGAACTCATGGTCTAGGAGACAGTATAAAGATTATCAAAACCATCTATGATTACTTAAGAATTTTGACTTTCAGGGGTACCTGGGTGACTCAGTCAGTTAAGTGTCCGACTTCAGCTCAGGTCATGATCTCGGGGTTCATGAGTTCAAGCCCTGCATTGGGCTCTGTGCTGACAGCTCGAAGCGTGGAGCCTGCTTCAGGTTCTGTCTCTCTCTCTCTCTCTCTCTCTGTCTGCACCCACCCCTCTAAGAATAAACATTTTAGGGGCATCTGGGTGGCTCGGTCAGTTAAGCCTCCGACTTCAGCTCAGGTCATGATCTCACAGTTCATGAGTTCGAGTCCCATGTTGGGCTCTGTGCTGACAGCTCAGAGCCTGGTGCTTGCTTCAGATTCTGTCTCCCTCTCTTTCTGCCCTTCGCCAGCTCATTCTCTCTCTCTCTCTCTCTCTCTCTCTCTCTCTCTCTCTCTCTCTCTCTCAAAAAAGAAACATTAAAAAAAAATAGAATAAACATTAAAAAAAATTTTAAGAATTTTGACTTTCACTGTCCCCTAATAAATACCTAAGTTTTTAAATTTTTTTGTTTTGTTTTCAAATTCTTCAAATATATGCTGGAAAAAAGGTTGACAACATTAGCAGGTAAGCAATGAACCAATTTCCTTTAAAGTTGCATAAAGAATTGGAACCACAAAGGGCAGGAGGGGAGGAGTCTCCTGCACATCTAAGTTAGAGGCCTGTGCCTTCACATTTAAATTTCAACAGGAAAACACACATGAGGGAACCATTTGCCAGTTTTTCAATAGTAAAGAATCAAGTCCACCCTTATACCTTTGTTAGCATTTTTCAAACTTGTATATTAAAGAGCACAGTGGAGAACTGAGATAAGCAAATATATCTATATTCCCTTTGTAGCTCAGGAGATATGAGTGAAGAAACAATTTCCTATGTACATATGATTAAGATGAACTGACTACAACTACTTACGCTTTATCTGCCAACTGCACTCATTGCAAAAGACTCTTTCTTCAGAGCAAAATCTTACAATACCAATAAGTAACACAAGTATTTATTGGAAAAGATGTGCTTGATACAATGTGAGGCACTGTACCAAATGTGAGTAAAGATATCTGAGCATTCTGAAATATCAAACTACTTAGTATGTCCTTTATTAAATTATCCTATTAATTTTTAAAAAATACAACTTATAAATATTATGAGCACTGACTATATACTAGGTAGTATGCTTGGTACTGTGGAAATACCAAAATGAGAAGTCAGGGCCTCTGTTCTTTTTATTTATTTATTTTTTTAATGTTTATTTACTTTTGAGAGAGAGAGAGAGAGTATGAGCAGGGGAGGGGCAGAGAGGGAGACACAGAATCCCAAGCAGTCTCCGGGCTCTGAGCTGTCAGCACAGAGCCTGATGCGGGGCTTGAACTCACGAGCTGTGATATCATGACCTGAGCCGAAGTCAGACACCCAACTGACTGAGCCACCCAGACGCCCCAAGGGCCTCTGTTCTATATAAAACTTCATTTAGAAAAAATAAGGCCTCTTAAACACACAAAAAAAGAAACAAAATATCAAGTAAAATGAGTAAAATTTTAACTGAAATAGCAGTAACTCCTTAGATGACTCACTTTTTTCCCTTTAGAAGATTATCAAATACATCCTTCTTAATAGAGTTAAATGTGACATAATTCCATTACAGGTGTAATAAGAGTTATTAATTAAAATGGACAACCATCCTATCTCTTTTCATCATTTCTAATATCTATTTCAACATCACAAACTTGTCAAACTTCAAAATAAATTTTTGATCTCCCAAGGTTCAAGACAAAAAGGAAATTAAAAACATGAAAACTGTAAAAAAAAACGAAAAAACAAAAAAACTTGCCATGCTGTTCAAAATCAATTTATATATATTGCATTTTATAGTAGATAACATTTTCAAGAGGATATACACTAAGGTACAAGCAAGTTCTAACAACTTCTGGTACCTAAAATATTGTGTCAACTTGAGAATGGCTATAGCTGAATAACTACAGGAACTCTCCACCACTTCTCTCCTCTTCCTCTACAAACCTGTCACTTGTGTCTCCAGAGTACCACTGTTGCCTAGAAATTTCTTCTCCTAACTCATTCCCTAGTGTTGCCTCACTCTTGAGCAGATTTAAGGTGGCAGGATTGGGAAAGAGAGATACAGGGAAAACTGCTGCTACTGCTAATTCTCTCCTACACTGCTAAGCTCTCTGGAAAAACTCTCTAGGTTCAAGTCTTGCTGCTGATATTTGTTACTGGCCTTGGAAAAGTCTATACTGTGAGCTCTTCCCTTTGCTTCACAAAAGCAAAGATGAATAAAATACCTGGTTTTCTTTAATTAAGAAGACTTGGGCTGCCCAGGTGATTCAGTCAGTCAAGCATCCAACTTCAGCTCAGGTCATGATCTCCAGGTTCACGGGTTCAAGTCCTGCATCACGCTCTGTGCTGACAGCTCTGAGCTTGGAGCCTGCTTCCAATTCTGTCTCCCTCTCTCTCTCTGCCCCTCCCCTACTTGTGTTTGGTCTCTCTCGAAAATAAAAACATTTAAAAATTAAAAAGAAAAGACTTAGCTAAGTTTAAAATATCTAGATAATCATTTCTGTAATCAAGGGTTGAGCCTTTGGGACTCCATGTCTAGAAACAGGCAGTCTGAAGTTCAAATCCTTTGACATGATAAGGATTAATAGCATCCCTTTGTATCTGGGTCCTAGAGTCAGGTTCAACTGAAAGGAAGCTGAAAAAAATTTGTGTACCTTTAAATATGTATAAAACCTCCAAAGAGGTAACAATAATATCTCTTTTTTTAAAAGAAAATATTATGAGAAAAACCACACAGATATGCATCAAAAACAGACAAAACTGAAAGAGGTCCAATAAATATGGAAATAAAAAAATCACTTAAATATTCAGAAGACAGTATGAACTCTAGATTGGACACAGGTGTGAGAATTAGTGAACTGGAAGCTAGAACTAAGGTATTCACAGTGAAAGCAACACAGAGAGAAAATACATGAGAAATATGAAAAAGAAGTTTAAAAGCCATAGAAGACAGAGTAGTATCAAGCAAGAGTTCTAGACTGAGAACATTAGAGGCTGAGAAGCAGTATGTACGTATGTATGTATGTATGTATGTATGTATTTTTAATATAATTTATTGTCAAACTGGCTTACACACAACACCCAGTACTTATCCCAACAAGTGCCCTCCTGGATGCCCATCACCCACTTTCCCCTCTCCCCCACCCCTCATCAACCCTCTGTTTGTTCTCTGTATTTAAGTCTCTTATGGTTTGCCTCCCTCTCTGTAACTATTTTTCCCCTTCCCTTCTCCCATGGTCTTCTGTTAAGTTTCTCAAGATCTACATATGAGTGAAAACATATGATATCTATCTTTCTCTGACTGACTTATTTCACTTAGCATAATACCCTCCAGTTCCATCCATGTTACTGCAAATGGAATGATTTTATTCTTTGAGAAGCAATATTTAAAGAAAAAAAATAGCTGAAAAATTTTCTGAACCATATTAATAAGAGCCTTCAGACTGAAAGCACACACAAGTACAGAGTAGGAAAAACATGAAAAAATATTATAGATACAGCACAATAAAATTACAAAATATCAAGGACAAAGAGATAACCCTAAAATCCATGTAACACAGATTACTAACAAATGGCAATTAGATTAAAAACATATTTTATACCAGCAATTATAAATGTCAGAAAGCAATGGAATAAGTAGTATCTTCAATATTGAGTGAAAGTAAATGTTAATCTAGAATTCTGTACCTAAATTAGTGTTCAATAATAATTATGAAATAAAGACATAAAAACTGAAACAGATCACCCCTACAAAAGAATGTATTTCATTAAAAATAAAAGTAAATCCAAAGGGAAGAGGTGGTATGCAAGAAACAATGGTAAGTAAAAGAAATCATTAAATTTTAGTAGAAAATAAAAATGAGTAACTGCTAAAAAGTTGGAAAAAAATGTTTTGAGTTTAAAAACAAGCAGAACTAGAACACACATTATGGGGGAAAATATTTGCAAATTATTTATTTGTTAAGGGTCTTGTATCTAGAGTAAAAAAAAACTCTTAGAACTCAATTAAAAGTATTCTAATTTTATGAGAGAGAGAGAGAGAGAGAGAGACAGAGCGAGCATGCACAAATGGGGGACAGAGGCAGAGAGAGAAAGAATTTTAAGTAGGCTCAACTCAGTACAGAGCCCAACGTGGGGCTCAATCTTATGACCCTAGGATTATGACCTGGGCTGAAGTCAAGGGTCAGATGATCAACCAACTGAGCTACCCAGGTGCCCCCTTCAAAAATTTTTTAATAGACAAAAAAATTTGAATAGGCATTTCTCCAGAAAAGGTGCAAATGGCTAACAGGGACATGAGAAGATGTTTGAAATCATTAGTTATTAGCAAAATGTAAATCAAAACCACAATGAGGTATCATTCCCACCATGATGGCTATAATTAAAAAGACAAAACCAAGAGTTGACAAGGATATGAAGACACCGGAACACTTAAAAACTGCTGGTGGGAATGTAAAATGGTGCAGCCACTTTGGAAAACAGTTTGGCAATTCCTCACAAAGTTAAAAATAGAGTTACCATATGATCCAGTAACTCCACACTTTAGGTATAAACCCAAGAGAAATGAAAATATATATGGATGCAAAGACCTGTCCATTAGAGGTCAAAGTAGTGTTATTTCTAGCCAAAAGGTGGAAACAAACTAAATGTCCACCAACTGATGAATAGATAAACAAAATGTACTATATCCATATAATGAAATATTATTTGACAAAGAAAGGAATGAATTACTGATATGTACTGTGACATCAATGAACCTTGAAAATATTATGCCAGGTGAAAGAAAATAGTCACAAAATACCAAATACTGTATGATGCTGTTTATATGAAATGTCCACAGCAGGCAAATCGATAGAGACAGAAAGGAGATTAGTGACTGATTAGGGCTGGGGGCTACACGTTTGGAGGAATGGAAAGTGAGAATTACTGGGAACATAGTCTCGTTTAGGGGTATAAAAATGTCCTAACATTGGAGTATGGTGTTGGCTGCACAATTCTATGAATATACTAAAAAAATTGAAACTTTAAATGGGTAAATTGTATGGTATGTGAGTTAAATCTCAATAAAGCTGGTAAAAGGGAAAAAAGTAGAGCTAAACTATTATGTAATAGTAATGTGAAAAGTGAGAGTGGAAATACTTGAGTTAAAATGTAAATCCCTATATTATCTGTAGGCAGATAGAGATACTCAATATATAGGTATAGCTAGAAAATAATAAAATACAATCCATAGCGTCTACCTCATCAAAGAGAAAAATATAAAAAGAAACTTAACAAATTAAATGCAAAGTCAATCAAAATCCTAGAATGATTCTCCACAGAAGTAGGTAAACTGATTAAAAATAGCATATGGAAGGGTAAAGATCAATGCAATTCTGAAAGAAAAAAAGGATTGGGGGTTCTGTTCAGCCAGATATCAAGACTTTATAAAAAATACTATAATTAAGACAGTGCATAACACCCCAGTTACATTAATGAATAGATGATCTAAACAGAAAATCAACAATCACATATCAGGCCACAAAATAAGTCTCAACAAATTCAAAAAATCAAAGTCATACCATCTTTTCTGACCACATGCTATGAAACTAGAAATCAACCACAAGAAAAAGCCTGGAAAGCTCACAAATACATGGAGGTTAAATAAATGCTACCAGACAATGAACGAGTCAACCAAGAAATCAAAGACAAAATAAAAAAAAAATACACAGAGACAAATGAAAATGAAAACACATCAGTCCAAAATCTTTAGGATACAGCAAAAGTTGTTCTAAGAGGGAAGTTTATAGCAATACAGGCCTACCTAAAAAAGAAAAAACCCAAATAAACAGCCTAATCTTCTACCTAAAGCATCCAGAAAAAGAAAAACAAATGAAACCCAAAACTAATAGAAGGAAATAATAAAGATTACAGCGGAAATAAATAGAAACTAAAAAATAGAACAGATAATAAAACCAGGAGTTGGTTCTTTGAAAATATCAACAAAATTGATAAACCTTTAGCCAGACTCATTAAAGGGAGAGGGAGGGAGGGACACACTCAAATAAAATCAGAAAGAAAAAGGAAAGGAGAGAAATAACAACTGACACCACAAACTACAAAAGATTGTAACAGAATATTATGAAAAATTATATGCCAACAAATTGGGATAACCTAGAAGAAATAGATAAATTCACAGAAACATACAACCTCCCAAAACTGAATCTGGAAGAAATACAAAATTTGAACAGACTGATTACCAGTGATGAAACTGAATCAGTAATCAAAAAACTCTTAGCAAACAAGTCCAGGCAGGACCAGATGGCTTCATAGATAAATTCTACTGAACAAAATGACCTAAAGAAGATAAAGGGGCACCTGGGTGAATCAGTCAGTTAAGCATACACCTTTTGGTTTTGGCTCAGGTCATAATCTCATGGTTTGTGAAATCGAGCCCCATGTCCAGTTCCACGCTGACAACACAGCCTGCCAGGGATCCTCTGTCTTTTCTCTCTGTCCCTCCCCTTCGCACATCCTCTTGCCCTCCTTCTCTCTCTCTCTCTCTCTCTCTCTCTCTCTCTCTCTCTCAAAATAAATAAATAAATAAATAAACAAACATTAAAGAAGACATGATATTCATTCTTCTCAAACTATTCCAACAAATAGAAGAGGATGGAAAACTTCCTGATTCATTCTATGAAGCCAGCATTACCCTGATACCAAAACCAGATAAAGAAACTACAAAAAAAAAAAAAAAAAAAAGAAAGAAAGAAAGAAAGAAAACTACAGGCCATATCTCTGATGAACACAGATGCAAAAATCCTCAACAAAATATTAGCAAACTGAATCTAATGATACATTAAAAAAAAATCATTCATCATGATCAGTGGGATTTATCCCTGAGATGCAAGCGTGGCTCAATATTTGTAAGTCAATCAATGTGATACATCACATCAATAAAAGAGATAAAAACCATATGATCATTTCAATAGATGCAGAAAAAGCATTTGACACAGTACGACATCCATTCATGATAAAAGCCCTCAACAAAGTAGGATCAGAAGGAACATACCTCAACATAATAAAAGCCATATATAAATCTACAGATTTAATGCACTCCCATCAAAATACCAACATTTTTCACAGAACTAGAACAAGCAATCCTAAAATGTGTATGGAACCCCAGAAGACCCCAAATAGCCAAAACAATCTGGAAAAGAAAAACAAAGCTGGAGGTATAACAATCCCAGACTTCAAGTTGCACTACAAAGCTGCAGTAATCAAAATGCTATCTATCATACTGGCACAAAAATAGGCCCACTGTTCAATGGAACAGAAGCCCAGAAATAAACCCACATTTATATGGTCAATCTTTGACAAAGGAGGAAAGAATATGCAATAAGGAAAAGATAGCCTCTTCAACAAATGGTGCTGTAAGAACTGGATGGCTACATGCAAAAGAATGAAACTGGACCGCTGGCTTACACCATACAAAAAGATAAAGTCAAAATGGATTAAGGACCTAAATGTGACCCCTGAAACTATAAAAATCCTAGAGGAGAGCACAGGTAGTATTTCTCTGACTTTGGACATAGCAACTTTTTTCTAGGTATGTCTCTGAAGGCAAGGGAAATAAAAGCAAAAATAAACTATTGGGACTACATCAAAATATAAAGCTTCTACACAGTGAAGGAAACAATCAATAAAACTAAAAGACAACCTGCTGAATGGGAGAAGATACTTGCAAGTGACATATCCATAAAAGGTTAGTATCCAAAATAAAGAACTTATACGTCTCAACACCCATAAAACAAATGATCCAATTAAAAAATGGGCAGAAGACATGAGTAGACATTTCTCCAAAGAAGAATTACAGATGCTCAACATAATTCATCATCAAAGAACTGCAAATCAAAACTACAATGAGACATTACCCCACACCTATCAGAATGGCTAAAATAAAAAACACAAGAGGGATACCTGGGTGGCTCAGTCAGGTAAGCATCTGACTTCAGCTCCGGCCATGATCTCGCAGTTCATGAGTTTGAGCCCCGCGTCAGGCTCTGTGCTGACAGCTGAGAGCCTGGAGCCTGCTTTAGATTCTGTGTCTCCCCCTCTCTCTGCCCCTCCCATGCTCATGCTCTGTCTCTTAATAATAAATAAACGTTAAAAAAAATTTTTTTTAAAAACAACACAAGAAACAAAAGGTGTTAGGGTGTGGAAAAGTAGGAACCTTTGTGTCCTGCTGGTGGGAGAGCAAACTGGTGTAGCCACTGTGGATAACAAGCGGTTCAAAAAGTTAAAAATGGAACTACCCTATGATTCAGTAATCACACTACTGGGTACTTACTCCAAAAATACAAAAACACTAATTCAAAGGGATACATACACCCTCATGTTTAGAGCAGCATTATTTACAATAGCCAAATTATGGAAGCAACTCATTTTATCAATAGATAAATGGATAGGAAAATGTATATATGGAATGTTACTCAGCCATAAAAAGGAATGAAATCTTGCCATTCACAAGTATAATGCAAATATAGTATTAGCGCATATAATGCTAAGCAAAATAAACCAGTCACAGAAAGACAAATACCATATGATTTCACTTATGTGTGGAATTTAAGAAACAAAACAAATAAGCAAAGGGAAAAAGAGGAGAGAAAAATTAACCAAGAAACAGACTCTTATCTATAGACAACAAACTGATGGTTACCAGAGTGGGGATGGGTGAAATAAGTAAAGGGGATTAAGAGTACACTTATAATGATGAGCACTGAGTAATGTATAGAATCACTGACTCACTAGATTGTACACCTGAAACTAATATAACACTGCATGTTAACTACACTGGAATTAAATGAAAAACAATAAAAAAGTGCATTACTGGCGCACCAGATCAACAGATGAATTAAACTGAAGACAGAACTTAGGAAGAGAACAAGATGCATGAAAGAGAATGCTGGTATATGACAGAGAAGTCAAACAACACTGATTAGTGGGGGAAAAGATGGCTCATTCAATAAAAAGTACTGGCACAAATAACTCCATATGGGAGAAAATAAATTCTCTATTTCATACACAAAAATCAATTCCTAAATGTTGAAAAACTAAATTTTAAGACAATTTGAAGAAAACACTAGAAAAACAGCTTTATGATCCTGGTGTATGAAAGGAATATCTAAACAAGTAATAAACTTGTTTATTATAAATAAAATCATTAGTCCTAATACATTTACCTACAAATAGCTTTAAAATTTCTGTGTCAAAAAAAGACACCATCGACAAAGTTAAATACATACAAGGGAGGATGAACCGGAAGAAAATATTTACAACAAACACAACAAAGAATTAGAATACAGATTATTGAAAGAACTAATAAGGAAAAGACAAACTATCCAATAGAAAAACAAGCAATATATGCATATGAATGAAATACAGGACACTTGAATTTCACTAGCAATCAGGGAAATGCAAATTAGAACAAAATAAAATACAATTCACACCCATCAAATTGGTAAATTTTTTCAGGTCTGACAGTACAAAGTGTTGATGAAGATATAGGGAAAGAGGAACTCACATGTTTTGGAAAATAATTTGGCAATACATGCTAATAGTTATAATGTATACACCCCATTACCCAACAATTCCACTTCTAAGTATTCCAATTAAAAAAAAAAACACAAAAACATAAATATTATCACTGCAACATTTTTGTAATAGGAAAAAATGACAACAATCCAAATATCCATTTCAGAAGAAGAGCCTCCTAAAAGACTGGGTAGGGCCAAGGTTGCTTTATTTTGTAGTATGAGAGCCTAGCAACATGCTATCACAGATTAGGTGTTCAGAAAATGTTCAAGTGAATAAATAACTAAATGAGAAAGAAATGGTGTTACTGAAAAGTAGATAAAGAGTTGAGAAAATTTTTGCTATATGGAGAACTAAAAATAGACAAAAATCCTTGCCTTCATGAGATAAATGAGACAAATAAATAAATTACAGAGTATGTTAAATAGTGTTAAGTGCTTAGAGAAATAAAAAAAGGGCTGGGGAATAGGGAAGTATTGGGAAGGTTTACAGGTTTATAGTCAATGTCCAGAAAAAGCCTCACTGATAAGTAACAATTGAATAAAGACTTGAAGGGAATAAGGGAGCCAGCGGATGGCAGTGTGGGGGATTGACATTCCTAGAAGAGGTAATAGCCAGGACAATGATCTTGAGATTGAAGTATGTCTGACCCTTCAGATAAATTGCAAGGCAGCCAGTGTGGATAAAGCAAAGTGAGGGAAAAGTGACATGGGATTTGAGAAGCAGTTTGGGGGGGGGGGGGTCAAAGAAGGGGGAGGTTGCACAGAGGGATACAGATCAAGCAGGGACTTTGTTTCTTACTCTGAGCAAGAAAGCAAGTCCTTATAAGGTTTTAAACACTGAATTACATGATCTAATGTGTGTTTTAATAAAATCATTCCGGCTGCTAGGTTGAAAACAGACTGCAGGGATTGAAGGGATATTTAATGACAATAATGGCAATCATAAGGTTCTTTTGGAGGATCTAAGCAAGGTCCCTACTTCAGTGCTGCTGGGATATTTCGTATTCCTCTAATGCTTGACCTCCCCAATCAAATGAAAAACTGGGTGTCTAAGAATATATGTCTAAACACAGAGATAAAAGAAGCAAATATTCAAAGATCTAGGTTCTTAAACACTAATTCCTGAGATTAAAACTTACTTAGCCATACCAAAATGATACTACCATAGGCCTGTGCCTCCTTTTCTACTCTTGAGAGAAAGGCAAAGAACACAGCTACTTCTAAACTGATGCTGAAATAAATTTGATAATCATTTATTCAACCAACATTTGGTTGGTGAGTATCTATTATGAATGGGCCAGCTGCTGTCTTGAGTACAAGGGATATAAAGATGAATAAGATATGCCCCTACCCTAAGATATTTACAGTCTAGTGAGTGAGTTATCCAGGCTTATATCATGTGCTATACAGAAACACAAACATACTTTTCATGTTATACAGCAACACTAACAGAAACACTATAACATAAGCCACAAATGCAAGCTACATATACAATTTTTAAATTTCTAGTAACCACATTAGAAAAATAAATAAAAAGAAACAGGTAAAATTAATTGAAATAATATATTTTACTTCACCCAATATATCAAAAATACCATTATTTCAACATGTAACCAACATAAAAAATTGGGACATTTTACTTTTTTTTTTTTTTTTTTTTTACTGTTTTCAAAATCCTGTATTTATACTTAAGAATATCTCAATTCTAGCTACATTTCAAGTGTACTGGACAGCACAATTATATAGATCTATTTTCTAGAAAATTGGAAATAATTTGACAGCCACAAGTACACGACAAAGTAAAATAGAGGGAGACTTCAACATGTTTACAGGTTAAAGGAAAAGAGTTAAGACTAAACATAGTATAGATAATTGATAGGGCATGTGGAGAGCAAGATCAAAGACAGGATCTAGAGCACAAGTAGATCAGTTAGTTTGGAAAGGAGGACAGTCACACCTTTCTTTGTGACAGGTGGAAAGGGAAGAATTAAATACAGGTATAAACAAGTTTGGTAAGTGTGAGAGAACAGAAAGTTGAAAGAGTTTAGTTTAGCTTCCCATTTTTCTCAGCAAATCAGAAGACCATCTCACCAGGCCTTTTACTACAGCCAAAATCTGAAGGCAGAAGAACAATTTAAGAAATAGTATCCTGGCATGACAAGATTAAGTTGGATTTTTTAAAATTACAGTAGTTTTCTAGTTTTCTTCTGGAGTGGTCAATCTTGAATTTTGTCATTTTATCTCTAAACACAGAAGCAATAACTCTGGACTCATTCTTTCCTTACCTATTCATTACTCAGCATACACGTACCCAATGTCTACTTCATGTCAAGTACAGTGAGTCACTGAACATACAAAGATGAATTAGACTTACATTTGCATCCCCAATATTTAGCATATTATAATGTCTGCACACAATAAGTGCTTTAAAAACATAGCATTATATTGTTCTGTAAAGAAATATTACATGTCAACTAAAATATGTATTAGCAAAGACTTTAACTTAAAAGTCTAAGGAAGCGCTGTTCAATAGAATTTTCTGTGATAATGAAAATGTTCTACTCCAAAATGTCCAATGTGGTAGCTAATAAGCACATGAGTTTTTAATTTAATTAATTGGATTTTAATTTTAATAGCGTATGTGGTTAATGGCTACCATCCAAATCCAAATATTAGAATACAGTGAGTAGCTAATGGCATTTTCACTATTGTAATCAAGGTGCTGTCATCTCTAAAGGGTTAATACACATAATATGCTGTTAGAAATGAGTATACT
Source organism: Panthera pardus (assembly GCF_024362965.1). Classification (NCBI taxonomy): domain Eukaryota; kingdom Metazoa; phylum Chordata; class Mammalia; order Carnivora; family Felidae; genus Panthera; species Panthera pardus. The sequence goes on from NW_026526721.1 coordinate 83,577,413, forward strand.
ATAATACTAATTGTATCAGAAAAATATCATAAGAAATTCTACTTAGAATTCTCTTTGTATAAAATAACTTCAGCACTGTGAGCCAGAAAAGAACAAAAGAAAAAGAAAAAAGATATGCCAATTTTTTCTTTTCACTCTACTTCCTCAAGGGGAAAACATCAACTTGAGTTTTCTCATTGTGTCAAGTAGTGAAAATACTGTGTGGAGACAAAGAGTCAAAGATTTCTTAAATTAGGAATTATTAGAGCATAGGAATTATTTTTGTAATGAAATAACAAGAAACTTTTTTGGCAAGACAACATAAGTTGTTAAAATCAGGATTTATATAATGAATTGTTTATAACTCAAAAAACCCATTCTTTTGATTTGCTTATTAATGTCCCCAAGTTTGTCCCACTTACCTGAATTTTTAAAGTGAACCTACTGCTAAAAGACATTCAATCCACAGAGTGAATGGAAGTATAATCTAGACTTTGAGTTGAATAATTTCTGGCATAATAACTAAAATAGCTGTTTAGGCCTGGGATAGTAAAATGAACTTTCATGACTCTGTGTATCCACTATCCATTATGTATAATTTAAGTGACTGTACACACTTAATCAGAGATACAAACTCCCACACTGGAACAGATCTGATTACATACTTAGATCTGATAACTTAAGAGTAAAACCAGTGAGGTGTGCAACTAGATGTCAGAGATAGCATTTTTTATGCACAGCAACTTGTTCAACTTGTTAACTACCGGGTAAGGCAGTTGTCTTGTAGATTAACTACACAACTTCCTGCCCTTCCTTTTAGTTGTGTTCCTTTGAAGCCATTTTAAAAAACATTACCAGATTGCCTGTCTTGAAGATGAGAGTGGTTATACAACCAAGATTTTATTCAGGTTAACAGAAATACCTAACACTTAGGTGCAGTGTCTTAATCTATTAGAAAAGCTTTAAGAAAACCACTTTATAATGATCTTCCTACCACACAAAAACAGCATCAGCTAAATAAATCTTCTAAATATAAAGACTGGCAAATCAAAGGCATGAGATCAGATCTGTAATCATTAACTTCCAGAGTCAAGTTGTGCTATGGCTTATTGCAATAAAGCCAGGGTATTACAACAATACCGTGTTATAATGACATCATTAGCTTAGTTTCCTAACAAGGCATATATATGAATCTACAATTAGCTAAAAATAGGAAGCCAACACTTAAGTGGTTGGCAGTTCCAGTTAATTTGTAAGATATTTTTCCAGTAATATATTTCACGATGCCTTTTGCAAAATGAATTAAGAGAAGGCTGGCTCTGAAAACAGATTTAATATTAAAATGCTGTTCTAGAGCAGGGAAAAAAAAGTATCAATGCTTTAGTCCCACAAAATCTTTATAGTGCCACAAAAATCGTTTTTGCTGCACTGCCTTTTGAAGTAGTAAATGAAAATACTGAGTTGTAGCAGCATTAATTAATGCGATTTAGAAATTAGGCAGCAGCCAGCAAAAGACCTCATCATAGAGATAAGATTAGACTTCTTCAGCCAGGACCAATTTCTGTCCTCATTGTCACTGTTGCCTTAGTGCTGTATTTTCTGGGCTGTAGTTGCCAAGAGGCAGGAAAGATTTTTCTCTCTGAATTAATTCTGAGAAAGGTGGCGCTTTTCATATGCTTTAAATCACCCTTTTCTAAGATTTTTTTTTTTTTCTCCAGATGTTGCAGTAAAACTGCAAAGTTAACCATTGGTTCCAAACCTGTCTCGTTTGAACTGCCTTGAGAGAATGGAAAAAAGTAAGGTTCACATTCCAAAAGTTTGACTTGAGGTGGGGTGAGGACAGGGTAAGAAGGAAAACATAGTTCTTCTTAACTTTCGTCCAAATCTTTTCCGAAAGTAGACGGGGTGTTGGAATATTTTCTTTCCCTCACCCAGGCCTTGAGTAAAATTTCTTTCGAGGCGAGTGGTTACATGAGATACGGTACCCTCCTCGATAACCAACTCCAACACTGAATCGTGACACCCCAACTGCAAACAGTGACAAGACGGGGCTGAAGATTAAGTCCTTCCCCTCCCCTTCGCTCAAATGTGTCCCAAATCGTTAAGGGCAGGAAACACAAGCCTCTTGGCTCTCCCCAACAGTCAGTCTCTTTCCGTACCCTCGCCCTGTTTCCTCAGGGGGGACGCAGAACCCGCTCCGGACCCCGGCTCGCGGCCGTGGCGCCAGGAGCGGCGAGAAGGGAGGAAATCAGAAGCGCGGGGAGGAAGCAGCCGCCTCCGGCCGGCCGCGAAGTCCGGGGCTCGGAGGCGAGACGCGTGCGGGGGCCGTGAGGGGCTTTCCGGCTCCGGCCCCGCGCGCGTCTCCGTCGCGGCCTAGCCCGGCGCCCGAGCCCCGGCCTCGCGGCTCCGCGCCGCCAGCCCTACCCCGCCATCAGGGCCCAAGAGGCCGCGCGGCGGCGGACGTCCGGGAGGGGAAGAGGCACTTACCAGCTGCTGCCGAACCCAGCGCCACATGCCCCCGCCGTCGCCGTCCCGGTCCCGCGGCACGCGGGGGCCGAGGGGCTGCAGGTGGAAGCTGACGAGCCAGAGGGGGAAGCGGGAGTGCCCCTCTGGCTGAAGTTCCGCTCGCCGCCGCCGCCACCTCACTCCCCGCGCCGGGTCCCCATCTCGCCGCGCCGGCCCTGAGGTCCTACAGGCGCGGCCCCGGCGCCGCCCCCGCCCGGCGCAGCTGAGCCGGCCGCCACGCCGCAGCCACCTTCATTATTGACCGCTGTCACCCGGAGCACCACCACCACCCCACCCTCCCTGCCCGGCCCCCCAGCCGCACCCGGGCCCGCCCCCGGCTCCCGGGCCCGCCCCCGGACGTGACGAAAGGGGCTGTGCGGACCCTGGGGCCCCGCGCGCCCGGCAGCGTTCGGGAACCAGAGTCAGCCGGTGGGCGGGGCCAGCCGCGAGTGTGGCCAGGTGCAGCTTCTGCCCTCTTGTCTCCCTGGCCCCCATCCCAGGGGTAGGATTAAATCGCGCCTGTCTCTCCCCAGAGTCTGCAGCTTCTTGCCGACTCCTCTTTCTACCTCCTGTGGCTGTCTGCCTTCTCTGGTACCCCCGTCCCCCAAAACGCATACACACAATCTCGGGTGTAACGACTGAAGGTTAATTCCCAGAGGTCTAAAGTTTAGGTTTAATTAAATTGTCAAAGTCTTTGTCTTAATGCATAACGCAGCTCCCTTCTTAAACAAATGACTGAGCTGGGGCTAGGAGAATCTTGATCACTGCCTTTAAGTAATGTTGAGAAGAGTTGCAACTCCCCTGTGCCTGGTCCACTCTAGACCACTGTTTCCGGGAGAATGGAAGAGATACTCTGTTTTGCCTTGCTAAATTGAACAGGTTAGGGGAAGAATATTTTCTATGGGAAGGTAGTTTTTTCCCTATAATTCCTGTAATCAAAAACACTCAGAAGTAGCAAGACCCAGGTAAGATAAGGGTATGGATAAATAAAGGTAAGGAAGAATATAAAAGCCACTAGAAAAGCCAAGGCTTTGACTTGGAAGACTGAAATGAAGCGCCAGGTCTCGTTTTCTTCAAAAGTAGCCGCATATACATCTTGAGTGTTATATACATTTATTGTGTGCAGTATTTTTGCTGAATTAAAGCACAATTCACGAACGTACAGGTGTTTGCGGTTAAAGCAATTCTTTCCTTTCCTTTTCTTTTCTTTTTGAGAGAAAACAGAAATGAGAGTAAATGACCAGGCAAGCTATTGCATATGTACATAATATTTTCCTTTCTATAAACATTCCTTACTATGTAATGAGTATCCCGCGCCACAGATAGAGCCTTTCCTTAGGGATGTTTATGACCTATAAAACCAGCAGCGGAATATTATAAGTAATCCAACTATAGAAATTAGCTAGATATTTAAAGGAAAAAATAATCTCACTTTTGTTCTTATGATTGAACCTTGCTTTTTGACCCTAAAAGGAAGTTTGAGATACATTTACTTGTTGTTATACTAATAAAATATTACTACCGTGCATGGAGCACTTGTGTGTCACAGGCCCTATACTATGCTCTTTACTTGCATGGTCTAATTTAACTCCCCTCTATCCTTTGAAGTTGATATTATTATTTCCATTGTATGGATACAGAAATGGAGGCTCAGGTTAAAAATTTGCTCAGAGTAAGGAACTTGGCAAAGCTGGGATTCAGACTCTGGATGGTCAAGCAACAAAACTTGTGTGCTAAAGATATGTAGAGAAACAAAAATATGACCATACCTACTTAGCATACCTACTTTTCACCTGCAAGTGGTCTGATTAAAATTAGGCCTGGAAATTTTTATATATATGCCACTAACATTTATCAAGACAATGTTGTATTGATTCTTCTTATGTTAGAAGTAGAAATCTAGAGGATACTTTGTGCATTATTTAACAGTGTCCTAAATTTCAAAAGGTAGAAGTGGGAAGAGGACTTGATTCTAAATGCTATGGTGGGATGTGGTGAGGAGTGATCTTAAGATAACTATAAAGATCATAATTGTAGCTCAGACTGTCAGGAATAGAATGAACCCTCAAAGCAGTATTTTGTTCTCAAAGCACTTTTCAAGAGCAATATTATATACCTCATATTAATCGAAAAAGCATAGAGTATTTTTATACTGTAGAGTATAACCCATTAGTGGTAATGAAATGAACTTAATATGTCATGATCGGCATTAAAAAAAATAGAAACAGAAAAATCAGAATATATTGCCTAGTGTAATATGTATTGTTTTGTGAAACTTTTGTTTCAGGTCTGTGTGTGTGCTTGTAGACACATGCATAATATTAAGGCCACAATATAAAAAGAATTTCTTCCTATTGGTTTAGTTGGAAAGGTTTAAAAAGCAGTGACAGGGGAATACACAGGATGTAAGGCAGGCACCAGCTGTAAAAGAAAGAGGGGCGCCTGGGTGGCTCAGTTGGTTCAGCGTTTGACTTGGGCTCAGGTCATGATCTTACGGTTCATGAGTTTGAGCCTCGAGTAGGGCTGTGTGCTGACAGCTTGGAGCCTGGAGCCTGCTTCAGATTCTGTCTCCCTCTCTCTCTGCACCTCCCCCACTCATGCTCTGTCCGTCTCTCTCTCTCTCCCAAAAATTAAAAAAAAAAAAAATTAAAAAATGTGTTTGGAGTCAGTAGTAATTTATTCATTTCACAGCTATTTCTTAAGTAGTGAGCACCAAATGTATGCATAACAATGGCCTAAAACTAGGAGAAGACACAAATGCAACTTTTAAGGTGACCCCTTCTTTCAGGGTGGAGTTCACAACCTAGTTGGAAAGAGAAGTTACAGACAGGTATCAGTTAAATAACTGCAGGCACAAATACTCAAAGAGTGGAGAAAGCTCAAGGTGTTTGAGTTACAACTAATAAGAGTAATAAATAGTAATAAGAGGTGGGGTTGGGTAAGGATAAGCATAGCGCTGGGGGAGTTTCCAGCTAGTCACAAGAGTTTACAGGAGATGGGCAATCCCTGGAATTTTCTGAACAAGGAAATGACGGGATGAAATCAGAATGTTATTCCATAGACACTATACGTGGTAAGTAGGAGAGAGAAGAAAGGTCAGATATGAAATTACTGCTAGAGTGAAGCACTGAGTTCAAAAGTGCTAGACTGGCAAAGGGCCAGAAGTAATTAAAGCATGTTGTAGGAAGCTGTGTTTGGTGACAGACAAGGAAACCTGAAACTTAAGCCATTCCCAGTGAGGTGACAGACCTTCCAAGAGAATAAGCTTACCAGCATCATAACAGCCACTGAATTCATGAGAAATGGTTCTTTTTCTTGAGTAAACTTGTTAATATAATTCTGTGCTAGTTACACTTGTGAGGTGTGTTTAATCCCAGGGGAAAAAAATACATCTCTTGGTTTAGTGTGACAGGTATAACAAAGAACAAAACAAAGAAGGATATTATTCTTGATTGTCTTGGATGATCAATAGAAAGCACAGGCTATGTGCTTGTTAAGGTAAAAATTTCTGGCTCATTCATTTCGGTACCCATAGTGTCTATAGGGTACTCAATAAATGTTAAATAAATCGGTTATTCTGATATCATTTACATATCAGTTTACTTATATGTAAATGAGTAGTTAAGGAAAAAATACCTAGTTCAGGAACATCAAAGTAATATAAAGCAAAGCATACTGAATGATTTCAGTAGATCCCAGGCTATGCAGTAAGACCAGTGGTCATCATCCATTGGACTCAGGCCACTCTCTGTTGTGTGCCTCTTAGAACTCTTCAAGGGTCAGTCTGATTGGAGGACACAGAGTCTTACCAGTCTTTTGCCTTAATGCCTTAATTATTTCTTCAGCAATGGGAGCCATTAGATGCTCTCTAGAATCTGCTCTTTCTCATTTTTTAAAAGGACAACTTTCTACCTTCTCAAAATCATAAATCTAGTAGGTTATACATTATTCCACTTAAAAAGTGATTAATTATCATTCCGGAATTTCTAGATCAGCTTTCAGGCAGAGAGAAAACAGACTTCAAGCAACCTTTTCCAGCACTGACAAGGATTATATATTTATCACCTTGTGAAGAAATTCATTAAGAACAATATCACATTACATATTTGCAGATTTTCTTGAAAATTTCCCAAACAAGTATCAATTGTGGACTAAGTTACATAAACAGTTTTAATTTTTGGCTATTTACGCTTATATAGAACTGAAACTTAAAACCACTATGAAGGTTAGAATACAGAAAAACGACTCTTTCTTGGGGCACCTGGGTGACTCGGTCAGTTGAGTGTTTTACTCTTGATTTTGGCTCAGGTCATGATCCCAGAATTGTGGGATGGAGCTCTGTGTGGGCCTCTGTGCTGAGTGTGGGACCTGCTTAAGATTCTCTCTCTCCCTCTCTCTCTCTCTCTCTCTCTCTCTATCTCTCTCTCCCTCTCTACCCTCCCTCTCTGCCGCTCTCCTCCATTCTCTCTCTAAAATTAAAAAAAAAAAATTGACCTCTTTCTTGAAGAGCTAAAGTACGCGAACATAAATATGGTCAGCACCTTCCTTCTTGCTTATTTTTAAGTTGCCCTTTAATAACTCAATCCTACTTTTGCATGAACCAGATGCAGCATTCTATCACCTCTCTTGTAAAATATAGAAAAATGAACCTGTATACTTTTTTTCACTTAGTTTTACTTGTCATAAGAGGGGAGACACTCAAATAGACAAGAGTCTGTGATTGAATTACCAACAGAAAGAGTGATAGCCTCAGATCAGCTGCAGCAAAACCAAAGCCACTGTTGTTGACAGTCTCGAAACCTAGCCAAGTTTTTGTTAGTTGCACTACACAATAGATTAAATTATTTAGCCATCTAGAGGCATTAGTTTTGTCATATTTTAAGTTGTGAGCTTCATGAGGAAATTTCACTGCTTGATGTAAGATATTTTATGAGTGTTTTTCTTTCTGATTAAGATGACTGCATTAGGGGCACCTGGGTGGCTCAGTTGGTTAGGCTTCTAACTTCAGCTCAGGTGACCATCTCATGGTATCTGAGTTCGAGTCCTGTGTTGGGCTCTGTGCTGACAGCTCAGAGTTGGAGCCTGCTTCGAATTCTGCATCTCCCTCTTTCTCTGCCCTTCCGCGGCTCTGTCTCTGTCTCTGTCTGTATCTCTCTCTCTCAAAAACAAATAAATATTTAAAAAAAATTATTTTTAAATGACTGCATTAGGTTGAATTCAGAGAAGATAGAATGGTGGTTGCCAGGGGCTGGAGAGAGGGGGAAATAGGGAGTTTAATGGGTACAGAGTTTTACTGTTACAAGATGAAAGGAGTAAAAAAAAATAATAAAATAAATTTTCAAAGAGGTGAAAAGAGTTATGGAGATGGATATTGGTGATGGTTGCCCAACATTATGAGTATATTTACTACCACTGAAATATACACTTAAAAATGGTTAAGACCATAAATTTTATGTCTGTTTTACCACAATTGAAAAATGGGGGTAAATGACTGCATTATCTGTATTAGAATGGATCCACAATTGTTTTCTGAGGAAAATCTTGGCTTAGTTCACAAATATTTCCTTAGGTCCCCTCTGTTTCCTTAAACTTTTATAAAACAATATTAGCCCCATCATGTATTCATACTTTAAAAATTCAGAGGCTTCCTTATGGCAAGTACCCAGACTACACTATACATTTTGTGAATTACTTGTATCCAGAGTTTTTACTTGTCTGCTCTTAGTTTCCCGTTGGTTGGTTCACTTCCCTAACATCTTACTGTAATGTATGTATTTCATAAGACAAAAGATTGTAATTTCAATCTTTTCTGAATAAAAGGAATAAAGGAAAGTATGACATAACCATTCATTATAAAGATTAGATTCTTTTTTTTGTTTTTTGTTTTCATAAAGATTAGTTTTAAGATGAGACAATGAATCCCAGATACAGTAAAAACTTTATTTGCAAGCAAATTTCTTTCCAGAAACGTGCTTGTAATCCAAAGCACTTGTATATCAAAGCGAATTTCTCCATAAGAAATAATGGAGGGGCGCCTGGGTGGCTCAGTCGGTTGAGCATCCGACTTGGGCTCAGGTCATGATCTCGCGGTCCGTGGGTTCGAGCCCCGTGTCGGGCTCTGTGCTGACAGCTCAGAGCCTGGAGCCTGTTTCGGATTCTGTGTCTCCCTCTTTCTCTGACCCTCCCCTGTTCATGCTCTCTCTCTGTCTCAAAAATAAATAAATGTTAAAAAAAAAAAAAAAAAGAAATGATGGAAACTTAGATGATTCATTCCACAGCCCCAAAATACTCATATAAAAATGATTACAGGGGCGCCTGTGTGGCTCAGTCAGTTAAGCGTCCGACTTCAGCTCAGGTCATGATCTCGCGGTCCGTGAGTTCAAGCCCCGCGTTGGGCTCTGGGCTGATGGCTCAGAGCCTGGAGCCTGCTTCCGATTCTGTGTCTCCCTCTCTCTCTGCCCCTCCCCCGTTCATGCTCTGTCTCTCTCTGTCTCAAAAATAAATAAATGTTAAAAAAAATGATTACAGTACTATAATATAATACAAAATAATAAAGAAAATACAAAATATAAAGAAAAATAAACAAATTAACCTGCACTTACCTTTGGAAATCTTCATGGTTGGTGTGAGGGAGACAAGAGAGAGGAGGATTATTGTGTAGGATGACTTTCACTATCACCAACAGAATTACTGCTATCTATTGGCTCAATGGAATCTTTTTCTGCACGAGTCATTGTATACATTTGCATGGATGTTGACTATAGTATCAATAAGCTCTTGTCATATACTGTATTTAATGTAATTGGCAATAAGGAAGCAGAAGAAGGGGTCTATGTCTGCAGTCAGCCTGACCTAGAATGAAGCAAAGCATTCCTAAGCTTACTCTCGTATGGAAAAGCAAAGGACTGTCCGTAGGTGCTTTGAAGTGACAAAAAAATACACTAGTGTCATTTGTGGGCACCTTCCAACCTTCTGAAAAATCACTGATTTCTGCCAAACACCATGGCCTGAGACTAAGCATCTGAGCATGGGAGACAATCACCCACAATCCTGCAGTGAGTAAGAGAGAGAACCATTGGCTCAGGTGTGATCATGTGATGTTCAGCATCACATACTACTCCTATTGCAAGACATCACTTATTTATTAAGTTAAAATTTATTAGAAATGTTTTCTTGTCTTGCAGAACACTTGCAGAACAAATTACTCAAAATCCAAGGTTTTACTGTAATCTAATCTGAAGATTATGTGATTTCCTTTACCTCCACAGCAATTACATATGTATTTTCACTACTTTACAAGTGACTATCAATGCTAACTTGTGTGTGTAGCAGGTTGACTAGAAGCAATGAGTAAACATTCAGTGAGTAAAAGCTGAAGCTAGGTAAGGCAATATATGAAAGGAGAAAAAAAAATGCGAGCGAGAACAAAACATGCTGAGTCAAAGAGAAATTAAGAACAATGTTAAGATTGCAACAACTAGAATGGGTTGGAAGTTGAGTATTGAGAAATGCTAGTTCAAAGAGACATCTGTATGGGAAACAGGATGAGAGTAGCTACTTGTTGAGGGGCTAGCTTGACCATCTGATTTTGGTAATAGCTTACCACTAAGGAAGGGTATAAGAGATTCACACAAAGGCAAAAAGCCGGTTGCTTCCTTAGTGGAGAAGGACTCTGGGATGAGCTAAAACAGGGGCTGCATTGGTTTGGGATTATAGAAGATAGGCTGCTGGGGCAGAAACAAAACATAACCAGCAGAAGCCACACTTCTCAGGGAGTCAGGTGAGAGGAAGATCTCAGCTGGAAATAACTGAAATCTGGCAATGGATCCACAATAACCTAGAGCAGCAGAAATCCTTGGGCGTCCCCAGCATTTAACCTAAGGCCTGGGACATAATATGTATTCAAATTTTTTTTTGTAGGGGCACCTGGGTGGCTCAGTCAGTTGAGTGTCCAACTCTTGGTTTTGGCTCAGGTCATAATCTGATGGTTGTGAAATCGGGCCCAGATCGAGCTTCATGCTCAGCTCAGAGCCTGCTTGGGATTCTCTCTCTTCCTCTCTCTCTGCCCCTCCCCTGCTTGTGCGTGCATTCTCTCTCTCTCTCAAAATAAATAAACATTTAAAAAATGTTTTGTCATATAAATAAAGCTGGACAAATTAAACCCTGTATCTATGTTACTGTGATTGCACATTTACCTGTGGTTAATGTCCCAACATGGCCATTCTCATGGCAAGGAGGCCTTCCAATGGCTCCCTACAGAAGAGAGGAGATAGATGAATGCAGCCAAGACTGTGGTCTCAGGCACCCTGGATCATTTCACATTCTGCACATACCTTCTATTTGGAAATCTCTTCTGATATCCTCTACTTTCTTCCTACTTGGCTAATTCTTCATTGTTTAAGTCTCAGCTTAAAAGTTACCCTTCAGAGGTTAGGTCGCCTTGCAGAGCGGGGACATTTATAAACGCTAAGCACTTAAAAAATTTTGTTGACTCCTCCCCCAAAACACCTAAATATGAACTCAAACACAAAATAAAAGTGTGAAACATGTACTTTTTTATGAAATGACATACAACACAATGTATACATATTCAGAATAACTTCTTTCTAGATTTTCTTCTGATTCAGATTATCTCCTTCTCTCACACATGCTGCCTTATATGTGCTTTTGCTCCCTCTCTTTCTCTCTCTCCCTCTCTCTTTCTTGAGCCTTTGCTGGTGCCTCAAACAAGTGCTGAGTCAGCTGTCCAGGTAACTCTGCACCGTCCTCATTAAATTTTCCCACAGTGTCTCATACCTGTGCAAATACTTTGCACGCTGGTAACCATGTAAGTTTTTACTGCAATCTGCTTAATGTCTGTCTTCCCTGTGACACAGTATTCTTCTGTAGGGCAGGGACTCAGTTTGTGAAGTTGAAGAACTCAAATATTCATTTTCTTGACCACCTAACCTGTAAAATGTTAACTTTTAAGTGACCAGTGAAGAAATCAGGGAGTGTTCTAGAATAGTAAATTGAACTTTTATGAGTTCAAGGGAGATAAACTAAGATGACTCACTAGGAGAGAAGGACAAATGAATTAAGTGGTGTTATCCTGCACAGTATTGATTTAATCGAAGACTTCACAGACTATTGTTGCTATTCCAGTGAAATAAATTGATTTCCTCTAGAGAATTCCTAGACTAAGATATTGTAAATCTGTCATTACAATCAGTCTGTTGACAGTTTTAGAAGGTCCATTCACAAAATTATACCAATGGCTTTGCTATTCTGATCCAGAGGCTAGATTCTGGCTCTCTTCCTCCACCCTCACCTCTTCTGTCACCATTCAGTTATTCAACAAATATTTGTTGAGCATTCAGGGAATGTTAGCTGTTGCACAAGGTGCCTGTGGGTTAACAGTTCCACATACTCGCCCTCAAGGAGTTCATACTTTAAGACCCGGGGTACTGTCTTAGAATTAAGTTGTTAAAAGTGGCACACTTTTATATTTGTCATCTTGAATATAATATGAAAATAATATATGTTGACAGTATTCAGAGATTTACTGACTGCACCTATGTAGGACATTACAGGTAAATAGAGTAAAGAAGGTCCATAGGAAGTTAAGGTTTAGAAATTTCTTAGTTCTGTCACCTCCAACTTAAGACCTGCTTGTTCACTGACCAGATCCTCTGAGTCAGTGGTCACTTTTCTAGATGGAGCAATATTTCTTGCCAATCAACATATGTACACTTAGTGACCTTGCATGAAGAAACATCCTGTCTGCAGAAAAGAAGATTGCAGCTTATCTGTACAAAGCAGGAGTAATGTTGTCCGTGTGTGTGTGTGTGTGTGTGTGTGTGTGTGTGTGTGTATTTATGCATGCATATGAAGACATGGGAAGGTGATTTGTGTATGTTCTACTAGCTCACTTGATTTTTATCCAGAATTATTAATGAATGTAAAATTGTAGTCTCAACCCTCAGAAGTGGTTGTTAGCTTTACACACAGGAAAACTTGTCCCATGACCATAGCTTGCACTTTCAGCTCCAAAGTAGGACAAGAAAGAGCAGGTAACTCAGTGGAATCATGAGCATGAAATGACCAGAAATTCAATTCAAACATCTAATGGTGGGTCAATATTATCACTGTAAACAAAGAGGAGATTACTGTTAAATACACCAGTCTGTTACTTTCCACTGTAGTGTGGGAAAAAAGAGGAAAAAAACCCTCACAATCAAAACAGGGAGGATAAACAACTTTTCAAACACATACATATATGTGCATATTTTACTTATATTATTTTTTAAATGTTTATTTATTTTTAAGAGTGGGCAAGCATGTGCAGGGGAGGGGCAGAGAAAGAGGGAGAGAGAGCATGAACTAATGGGCAGAGAGAGAGGGGGACAGAGGATCTGAAGCAGGCTCCAGGCTCTGAGCTGTCAGTGAAAAGCCCGACGTCGGGTTCGAACCCATGAACTGTGAGATCATGATCTGAGCTGAAGTCAGATGCTCAACTGACTGAGCCACCCAGGTGCCCCTAGTCAGTATTATTAATTTTTTATTTTATTTTTAATGTTTATTTATTTTTGAGAGAGAGACATAAACAGAGTATGAGCAGGGGAGGTGCAGAGAGAGAGGGAAACACAGAATCTGAAGCAGGCTCCAGGCTCTGAGCTGTCAGCACAGAGCCCGATGCAGGGCTCAAACCCACCATCTGTGAGATCATGACCTGAGCCAAAGTCAGAGGCTTAACTGACTGAGCCACCCAGGCACCCCTCATAATTATTTTTTATATATTGTTTTTATTTATGTACCTGTATAGGAAGATGCAAATACAACTTAACCTTGAAAATGTGAATCTGAATTCTAATTAATGGGCCTTCATCCAACTCTGTAATTAATGAATGTGAGAGCTCCACAAAATTGCATTAGAATTCTGAAGAGCATCTTGTTTTTACTTTATTGAGTTGTTTTGATATGTCAGACAATAAAATGCAAAATTTTCTCCATGTTAATTAATTAAATGGTATACTAGGAGAAATGCCAGTTTTTAGGTTGCACTCAATTTTGCTCCATCTCTTGGGTTTTATCAAGTTGCTATTTAAACTCTGATGCGGTACTTAGGTTGTAGATTTAATATTGTCCTATAGCTTCCCTAAAATGATTACTCCATTACCAACTCCTAAACAAGATCTTATGCTTCTCAGCAGCAGAGTAGGTGCACTGGGTCAGTACCAAAAAGAACCTGTTCTTATTTGAGGCCAGATCATGGACATACGAGTGTCTCAGAATCTTAACAGTTCTCATTGGGGCTCTTTGTAGAACCTATAGATGGGATTTGTCTCCAGTTGAAACCTGGAATTCTCTTCTTCCTGGATTTCCTTTCTTCCTCTTGTCGCTCAGCCCTTCCTCAGAAACCTAGTTCCCAAATTCTCCCTGGCCCTCAGATCAGAGTCGAAGGAGATGCATCATTGAATCCAACCTGGGAGAATGTCAAAAAGTATTTGCATTCTTCAAAGTGGGGCATTTGCTGCTATCAGTCACCTGTTCTAATATAACTTGGATGATTTTTAAATATTAATATTTTATTTAACATTATTAAGAATAATTATCAGAGCTGAGCAAGTATAGCCTGCTCTTTAATTCCTCTTTATTCACCTGGCTTGAATTTCTATTGATTAAATGTTAGACGAAGAGTTAAAGTATATTTAATTAAATTACATTGGCTACTTACAGAAATATGCAATTTACCTGTGATGCAATAATCACACTATTAAACATTATACATTCTTGCAACTAATATAGAAGTTTTCTTTATAACCAATTATTAATAAATAGCAGGTTTTCCCCCCAATAAGCAGAGAAAATAATTATGGCATAAAAGATATATCCTTTGTGGATACACAGTGTGTGTGGGGGAGTGTTCAAAGTCAGTGTTACTTCTCTATACTTTTGTCTTCAACAATATCATCTCTGTGGATAAGAGTAGGTCTTCAATATCTTGCTCTTACCTTTTTTTCTCTATAGCCCCAATTGGTTTCAGCATCCTTCTCTGCAAGCAATTGCCTTTATTTCATCCTTCAGATAGAGTGAACCTTTTGAAAGCTAGTGAATCAGCAGAAGCCAGAAAATTACATATGCACACTGTATGTTTAATAATGAAGTACAGTCTGATTACTGCGAGTACAATTAAAAAAAAAATTCTGTTTAAACAGAGTTTAGGTGGTAGCAACCTCTGTTCCCTCAAGATTGCTTGAGGGGTGCCTGGGTGGGTCAGTCAATTAATCGTCTGACTTCAGCTCAGGTCATGATCTCATGGTTCATGAGTTCGAGCCCCACCTCGGGCTCTATGCTGACAGCTCAAAGCCTGGAGCCTGTTTCAGATTCTGTGTCTCCCTCTCTCTGCCCCTCCCCCACTCACACTCTGTTTCTCTATAAAAATAAATAAACATTAAAAAGCTTTTTTAAAAAAGATTGCTTGAGTGGAAAAATCCCTCTAAGGCTGTAGCAGAACTTGTGGTATGATATTGACTAATAATTATTAGCTTTGAGCTTACCATCAAGATGAGAGAAACATAACTTTGAATCACAATCGAGAGTAAGACCCTCAGTTCGGCTCTGGGCTTCATTAGGTGGTTGATGTTCTCAGACAAACCTCCTGTAGAACAATGGTGAAGAAGATTACCTTATGGAGTAACAAAAAATAATTTGGTTGACCTTTATATCATCCTGAAATAAAGTCACTAAGAAGAAAATACTGTTAATTTCAGTTGTCAGTAAGTTCAATAGAGTTTCACTTCATCTCACCCACATTTTCCAAACCGCTAGACCACTAACTGTTCACTGGAGTCTTTAAGATCATTGTAAAATGAGATAGCAATTTGGTAATTAATTGATTTACTATTGAGTGCCAAGACACAATTGAGGCTCAAAACCCACAAACCCAAAATCTATTAAATTACCCTGTTTTGAATGTCGATTTTAGGAAGAACAAGCAGATGATTTTAAAGTAGCTATTTCATTTTGCATAACCACCGTCTGAGAAACTGTTAAATCACATAGTCTGAGAAAGCTTTCGGAAGACTCTCAAGATTTGAGCTGGTGTATTTAAGGAAAAAATCATTACCTGTTTGCTAATTTAGCCAAAAATATGATTTATGTCTGATATAAACTTCCAGAAATGGAAACAATATACCATCATTTTAAATTACCAATAAAAATTAAAATTTAAGTTGCTTCTAGTATGTTAGAATTGATTCGATCATTTTGTCACTTCCTTTTACATGTTGCTGTCTCTGGGTTTATAGTAAACAATTTTTCAAATGCAATTATGTTTATGAATTTAATTTTCTTTTCTCCTGTTTGACAAACTACATATATTCTCAGAAGATGTTTTGTAAGAGTTACTCTTTTTTTTCCCTAAAATTACTCACCAGTTTTTTCATATTATTTCCCACAACCTTATAACCTGAGTGCAGTCATCATTTAAAGCTTTGATATGTGCAATATTTGCTTGATCCTAATGGGTCTTTTAATCCACTGCACCCAATTTAGCCCCCACACCACACATTACATAATAACACTAATAGTAAAAGTAATAAGAACAACAGTAACAATGCCTACTATATGTTAAGAACTTACTAAGAGCCAAGCCTTGAACTAAATAACATGTTTTCTTATTTAATTCTCACTGTAATCCTGAGTTTGGTATTATTTTATTCCCATTATGGCACTATTATTATTATTATTATTATTATTATTATTATTTTATAGCTACCATTTATTGAACTTAACACATGCTGAGTACTTTACCTATATTATATCATTTAATCCTCAACATTAATTCTGCATAATGAGGATACACAGCCAGATGGCCAAACTTGTCCTTTAACTGGTCCTTAAAACATATTTCATACAGACATATGAAATACTTCCATAGTGGACTGTGAAGACTTGTGCCCCAAATTCCCCAAATGCCCTCTCAACCATGTTTCTGTGGTTGCCCAGCTCTTCTGGGGTCACTCAGCCTTGCCCTTTTTAAATCTAGAAACTGAAGAGGTAACACTGGGCACAGTAGGAACTCTTCAGGACCTTGCTCCAGGGCCAAGGCCAAAGTCTATCTGACCAGTTGGTGCTCAAGCTGTACCAGTTGTTCCCAAGCTGTACCAGTTAGTTAAATATTTTGACTCTTAGCAGGCATGTATGTATTATCGTTCTCATTTTGTGGGTTGGAAAATTCACATAAGTCCATGAAAGTTAAGCAACTGGCCCAAGATCACCCACCTAGGGAGTATCAGAGTCAGGATTCAAACCCAGGTCCCCCTCAAGCTAAAAGCTCTATTCTTAATTTCTACAGTGTACACACACACACAAATGGAGAAATCCAGCTGATTTTTTTAAGTTTATTTATTTATTTTGAAAGAGAGAGAGTGTGAGCAGGGTGAGGGCAGAGAGAGAGAGAGAGAGAGAGAGAGAGAGAGAGAGAGAGAGAGAATCCCAAGCAGACTCTGTGCTGCGAGCACACAGCCCAACACTGGGCTTGATCCCACAAACTGCAAGATCCTGACCTGAGACAAAATCAAGAGTTGGACATTTAAACCGACTGAGCCACCCAAGTGCCCCTCCAGCTGACTTTTGATGTTAACTTTCCAGTGTGAATAGCTTTGGAATTCTGTGCCCTGTGTCTGACAACTTGTACGGTGAATTTTAAATTTCACAATATTTTTAATATTTACCTTGAAGCTGTGAGAATATTGTTCTCCTGAGTCCCAGCAATAATAATAAGCATGTAAGTACCAGGATGATGGGTATTACTTTGCATCATTCTGCAAACAAGTGAATATATTCACTGATTTAGCCAATGTTGTATTTGCAGTCATCTCTCTATAGGTAAAAGTTATTTTATTCATTTTATTACTGGCTTCCCAATTATAGCAACCTTGGTATTCAGCCTAACCAAAAATTGAAAGTTACAAAAGTAACATTTTTATAAACTTTTAAACTGTATACTTTATTCTGATATTATTTTAGTGTCCAAAGTCCTAATACCAAAGGCTGAAAACCACTGGCATTAGACTCTGCTTCTCTACTTCTGTGTCATGTGTCTTTCTCCATTTCTGATAAAAATGTAGCCTCCAATTTAGCATACAAAAATGTCCATGTCACTTATACAACCCCATCCTTAGTATTAAAGAAAAGTTGAATGCTGTTATAACAGCGCTATGTATCTTTTAAAGGCAGTTTCTCAGCACTGACACATAAATCAACAAATCTGCCAACTACAAAGTTCACTTTTATTTAACAAAACGTGGCAAGCCTTCCAGGATTGGATATGCCACATCCACACACCCAAACAAGAAAATCTGACTAGAGGAAAGCAGAAATGACGTGGAGAAATAGTACATTTCATCCCTATGTGGCACTCAGGGAATAAGCAGGAAGAACTCTGGCAGGTATGTTCGGCACCAGGGGCAGGGCCAAGAAGTTTTCTCAATGGAGGCCTCACTCTGGCTTTTTGGGACAGCAGCCTGTGCCTATCTCTTGCTGTAACATTCAAGTTCACAGTGGGGCTCTGGCTCTATTTGAAACCCCTGGGACCAATAGAGAAGTATCCTGTAGCAGCACCAAACAACCTCACCCCAAAGCAGCAGCAGGAATAAGATACTCATCTGTTATCTCTCCTGGGCCCTGAGCAACACCTGGAGCCTTAAGGCTGTGGACACACAGCTCTACGGTGATGGTTAATTCTGGGACTTTCAGTAGCATTTAGGAAGGGATGCAGCCGACCACATGGTCTCCTTTCCACAGGTTTAAGGTGGCTGTGGGCAGAATCTGAGCTCAGGAGTTGTAGGAACACGCCTAAAGCTGGAGTTATTCTTCACTACGCAGGGAGATTGGGATTGGTGGGGAGCAGCTAAGGGAGGAGCTATCGTGGTTGCCGAGGGCCAGAGCAAGGAGGCCGTGGGGATCCCCTGGGACCCTGATGGAAGACAGAAGGGACCTGGAAGGGGAGGGCCGAATCTCTAGTGGGTACCCTGGAGAGGGCCTTAACTGGTGATGATGGTGTTATCTTCATTTCTTTGCTTTGATTCCCCCACCCCACCCCCGCCGGAATCTGAGGAGTGTCTATTAAGAAACAATTCACCCAAGTTGTGGGCAGTTCTACTGTCTTTAGGGCCATACTCTGAGACTAAATGTTCCATTCACACATAGTCATGAAAATACTCCAAGAATGGCAAGCTTTCTCTTATCCTTTGTGAGAGAATCAAACATGCACAAGAGCAGCCATCATTTTAACACCTGTTACGGAGGTCCTCAGATGTGGAAGGAGCTATATTTGCCACTGTATAGTTCAAAGGAGATGGAGCAAGTGAGATCTGTTTCACCTGAAGGAGAAAGAAAAGCTAACTTCTGGATGTCATCCCTGTGCATCCGCCATTATGTTTACATTCTGTAGCTGAAGTGTGACCTTGAGTGCACCATGCTCACTAGTAGGGGTGTAGACATTTTGGAATAGAAAAGGTTTGCTTGATATTCATCGATGCGGAGGGGACTACTTGGTGAAGACTTAGAGAACTAACTTACCATAGAGTCTGCTCCAAATACCACAGATTGGAAAATGTTTCATCAATATTTGAAATTGATCAGCCTGGGTGGCTCAGTGGGTTAGGTGACCGACTCTTGGTTTCAGCTCAGGTCATGATCTCACAGTTCATGAGTTCAAGCCCCAGTCAGGCTCACTGCTATCAGTGCAGAGCCCCCTTGGGATCTTCTGTCCCCCTCTCCTTCTGCCCTTCTCCCGCTTGTACACTCTCAAAAAGAAAGAAATATATATAGTTTTAATTTTGAAATTGATCAAAATGGGGATGCTCAATTTTGCAAACCTCGCAGAGGACTGACATATGAAACCAGAAAGGTACTTTATTAATTTACAATGAGAAATCAAACCTTTAGGGATCAGGGAATCTACTGTTTAATATTTTTCCGTTTATTCTCTGAACTGAAACCCCAGAAGAATCTAAACTATTAGCTTATACCTTGAGGGGCATAAGCTTAGAAGATGAGGTACTTGTGAGAGACTTAAATTTAATGGCATTACGTTAAGAGAGCCCAAGCACGCATTTCTGCTCTAAGGAAAAACCTACCAGGCAGACCCGATACTTAGAAGCTGGCTTGGTTTCCTTTCTTCAAGACAAATTAACTGGGCTCTGCAGACATTACACGGTGAATCTCATTTTCCTGTATTTTGTGGCAGACCATGTTTCTCTACCTTTCTTACCTTTACTATGTTAATTATGTGGCAGGCTATTTCGTTTCTGAAAGGTGCATCTCAGGGTTAATTTTCGGTTTAACACCCAGAGGACAAACTTATTTCCCATTCTTTGAGAATATCTCCTTATCCATGTGCTACTTAAAAGAGTGATTACGGAACTTCTGGCTACTATTTATTTTGACATAATTTCCAGGTTTACGTTAGTTTCAGAAATGGAAGAAATAGTAAGCATGGAGATAGAGCGCATCATTGACAAGCTAGGTTTAAAATTAGGATTTCCTAATGCCTAACCCTTTGATACATTCACTAGTTTTCAAAAGTTAATTATATGTTATTGCTATTCTAATTGCTCATTATTTAATCGGGCACTAAGGTGCCAATTAAAAGAAGAAAAGTCCACCGTAAACTAGGGAAAACAATTGACGTAAATTTCCTAGAAGTAAAATCCATTAGAGATATAAAATATTCTGCAAAATCATTGTCACCTGGGCATTCTCTCACTGTGATTTTTGTCTCCGGTTCAAGAAGATTGCGAAACCAAAATGTTTAGCAAAAATCCCTGTCAGTTTTAAATAATTTAATAGTTAATTTAAATAATTTAAATTAGTTAAGTTTATAATTTATAGTTTAATTTAATATTTAATATAATTTAATAGTTAAGTTAAATAATTTAAATAGTTAATTTGAGTACACGAGGTCTATCTAACCTGCAGCCAAGTCCAGCCAGCTACTCTGTGCACGTCTTCTTCAGAGCCTTCTCCTCTTCTTGCTTCTCTGAATTAGGGCGGGACCAGGGTCCAGCTTGGAAAGTCAGTTTCTCAGGAAAGCAGACACCATGCTGACTTGTATCTGGGTGTTCACATGATTGGTTGTTAAATCCTCTGGGTTTTCTGATGGAAAAAACAAACAAACAAACATCAAACAACAATAACAAAAAAAGAAAACAAAAACAAACAAAAAAACCCCAAAAAAACAGGAGAATATGTCATCATTTATTCAAACCCTCAGGGAAGCTTCTTTCTCAAAACAGTACTCCCTGCTTCCATCCTCAAGAAACCCAATGTACTAATTACTATTTGCTAAACAAATAGATTTTTTCATAAGAACTGGTTTTTAAGGAACTTTTAACTTATATCTATTCTCTTCCACTCCCCCCACCCCCCCACCCCCCGCACCAATAGGAATATAAGAGGCAAATAGTTCTGTTATTCAGAGAAAATTCCCGATCCCAAGTTCAGTGATATAACTGAGTGTAATAAGATTCAGGATTGCTTTTGGAGTAACGTTTCTTTTTGTAATGCTACCTTTATATTTTAAAGTCATACTTTAAAAAATATTTAAAATAATGACTGGATACTTTAAAAAAATTTTTTTTAACGTTTATTTATTATTGAGAGACAGACACAGAGCAGGAGCATGGGAGGGGCAGAGAGAGAAGATACAGAATCCAAAGCAGGCTTCAGGCTCTGAGCTGTCACCACAGAGCCCAATGCGGGGCTCAAAATCACAAACTGAGATCATGACCTGAGCCGAAGTTGGACGCTTTACTGACTGAGCCACGCAGGCACCCCAATACTCTCTTTTTCATAACATTTGAAGTATATAAACTCACTGAACAACCTTCTTTTGCAGTTAAAGTATAATCAGCCCAACTTTCCAAAAAAGTAAAAATCAGAAATATTTATATCTATTCCTAGGAAGCCAAATTGTGAAAAGAATTCACCAGATTCTGCAATTCCCTGCTCCTATTGTATAGTTATGTTATTCAGACATGTCTTTTAAAAATTCGAGAAAAATATCCCTTCTACCTAAGAGGAACTATAGTTAGTAAGCAACATGGAAACTACATGGGAACTAACATTCATCCTTGATAGTAATAAAAGAAAAATGCCAGTGAAAGCAACTTTAAGATAGCATTTTATATCAACTAATATAGAAAAAAGTTTAACTTAAAACATTTTTTTAAGCTTATTTATTTATTTTTGAGAGAGAGAGAGAGAGAGAGAGCAGGAGCATGAGTGGGGGAGGAGCAGAGAGAGAGGGAGAGAGAGGCAATCCCAGCAGGCTCTGCAATGCCAGTACGGAGCTGGATGCGGGGCTTGAATTCACGAACTGAGATCATGACCTGAGCTAAATCGAGGGTCTGACGCTTAATGGACTGAGCCACCCAGACACCCCCAAAAAGTTTAACTTTTTATTATAACAATTGTCAACAATGAAGTGAAATTATGAACTCATTCTTAATGGCACTGTAAGTTACTACAATCTTTAGAAAGGAATGTGGCAATAAAGAACAATAGACATAATCAAGTCCTTTGTTCCTTTGAGAAATAAAAAGATGAGTACATTCATTATGTCTTTATTCACAGTAAAACATTATTATAAAGTAAATAATCAATTTTAGGGGTATAGATTAAATTTTGGTGGATCATCTTTAAAAACGAGGTACCACATTTTTTCATCAACCTTAATTGAAAATGAGCGTTTATTTCATGATATAAATGTGTACTACACAGACTACAGACACAATCCAGCAGCTGACAGTGGTGAGAAATGATTGATTCTACAATATAATGTCAAACTTATAACATTTAATTATTAAAATTGTAATGAAACTATAGTTTCAATCATTGACGGCCCAATTATGACCTGTACCTCACAATGACCTAATAGTAATGAAGGAAGGTTTCTCTTTTATAATATTATAGCCAAAAAGTTAGGAAGAAATGATAGAATGAGAATATCATTATAGAGGCATACCTCAATAATGCCTGCTTGCATCCCAGGGAGACAACCTGGGATGTAATACATCCCAGACAACCAGATGTATACATTCTGATGGAACTATACTAATATCTATGAGGTAGTTTGTCCCCTAGCAAAAAGAACGAAAGAAAGAAAGAAAGAAAGAAAGAAAGAAAGAAAGAAAGATGAAAAAAATCTTAAAAAATGATCATCTTAGGTTTAATTTACAGAAAATACACAGGCTAAAGGAATGTGTTCAATGAGTCCATGGATATTCAATCAGCAAAATTGAGACAGTGAGGCCGTTTGTGGGACTGTGACATTTTTCTTCAACATAAAATAAAAGGAAAAAAACCCAATAAAATGCAATTAATAACAATATATGGACCTTGTCTGTATCTAGATTTGAACAAACCATTTTTTAAAATGTTTTAAAAAAGGAAAATGTGAGCACTAGGTATTTATAGTATTAGGGAATTTTTCCTGATTTGGGAGGGACTGATAGTACTGAGGTGATTTTAAACAGGAAGTCCTTCCCCCCCCCCCACCCCCAAAGATGCATATTGAAATATATGTAGAAGAAATGATATGATATCTTGGATTTGCTTCAAAATAATCTGGAGTTTCTTCAAATAGAACTCACACCAATTTAGTTATGTGCCTGAAGCCTGTGGAATGCTACACGTGTGCTCCAGAACTTTCCATTTATAAATACATTTATTCCTTTGAAGGACCTTATCTTTTTTCACCAGAGCCTGTTGAGAGCTTATTTATGCTTCATGGATTTTGTCTAGCTTCCCCTGCTACTTCAATAGCATATGAAATATTTTCCACATTTGTTTCTTTAAAAAAACAGGAACACAAACTCTGTTACAAAAATGTAGTCTTGCCCCTAGCATTCTCCTCATAAAAGGCAAGTCATAGAATCTTAAACCAATTAAACCCATTAATACTTATCAGATGTATATGATGGATTAAGCATGGAGGGTGATTGAGAGAGATTAAAACTAAATTCTCTGTCTAGAGAAATTGATCATTCAATTAGGGGAGAAAATCATGTGGAAATAACTGGAACAATAGTGAACATTTATTGACTTCTTACTCTATACTTAGTACTGAACTAAGTGCTTTACATGCATTTAATTTTAATCCTTATAATGACTTCATGAAGTAGGTACTAATTATTACTATTATTATTTCTTTTTTTATTTCTAAAATACAAACGAGGAAATTGAAGTGTGCAATCTTGAGATAACATACTAAGTGTCACCCAGATAGATTAGCATAAAAGGGGCTGAAACTCAGGTCTCTATGAAGCAAAAGCCTATGCTATGCACAATTACACAAAACTAGCAATAGTCTATTCAGTTGACATTTACGCTAAACCTACAATATGCAGACTAATAAACAATGAACACTGCCACATTCCTGTTATGATGGTAAATCTTCTCTGTCAAATTGACTGGGCTGTGTTTGACCAGATACTTGGTCAAACATTATTCTGGGTGTTTCTTGAAGGTGTTTTTGGATGAGATTAATATTTTTAATCAGTAAAGAAGATTGTTCTTTGTAATGTGAGTGGGCCTCATCCAATTTGTTGAAGACCTGAATAGAGCAAAAAGACTGACCCTTCCCCAAATAAGAGGGAATTCTTCAGCAGACTGTCTTTGGACTTTATCTGCACAGAAAGTCCTCCTAGGTTTCTCTGCCTGTCAGTCCACACTGCAGATTTGGACTTGCCAGTCTCCATAATCACATGAGCCATTTCCTTGTAAGTCTCTTTCTCTCTGGAGAGTCCTATTACCAATGTATTTCAAAAAACCCAAATAGCAAGAAGCAGTGTTTAAATTACCAACAGATTTTGCAAAACTGACACCATGATTATATATGAAAGTGGTCTTTTCTTCCAGTGAATTATGTTCCTGAAAATGTGCCTTTAAAAGTCATGAACAGATGATCCCACTTGCTATGTTTGATTCTCTCTTAGAGAAAATACTAAAGGAGACAGGTTTTAGTTTTCTCATCACCATTTCTTTCCAAATCATCCCATTGGTAGAAGTGTTGACCTTATATTTGTCTTGTACTACTAATTTATGGAATAAACTTGCTAATTAATTCAATACACACTGGCAGGCCCCATTCCACATACTGAAAATCCAAAGATAAAATAGTCCCTGATCCCAAGTAGTTTATAATCTTAGTTAGGAGCCAGATAAGCTAAAATCATTACACTGTGATGATACCTGCTGTATCAGAGGTGTGTCCCAACAGCAATGGCTGCAATGAAGCAGTGCCTAAATGTTCAAGAGACTCAAGAAAATATCCCAGAGTAATCATTTTGGTAACTAAAAAATGTATTTTGTTAGGTCATCACAGACTGATTCTCCTTTAAGATCCTCATTTAAGGCAAGATCTGTATTATATCAACATAAAAAAAATCCTGGTCCTACTTTTTTCTTGCTGAAAATTTCTTACAGAATGTCCTTCTGTACCTAGTTCTACAGTTAATAAGGGTCTACCTTAATATCCACAGGGGAGTTATGTTTCCCTAGTCAATTTCATTTTTTTTTCTCTTTCTGTCTTCTAGAGAGTCCTGGAAGATGAGTTTCAGAGCAACATTATGCTAAATGAAATTATGCATGTCCAAAATGGAGTTGCAACCCTTTTTCTCTTGTATACTCCAGATCAATAATGTCACTCTCTGACTCCAGGAGCAGACCGGTGGAAAGAAAGATTCATTTCCCCATTGGTTTTCTACTCTCAAATGCAATTAAGGATTTTGAAATTGTTTAAAATAATTACAGGAAACTCTCCTAACGTCCTTCCTTCCCTGCATTAGTTTTCCTTGTGAGCCATCCCTGGAAACTTGTACTTGAGAGCCAGATCTTCGTTGACGGTGATGAGACAAAGATTACCTTTCAAGCCGCCCTTTATGACTCCTTGTTTAATCGAAAACAAATTTAAGTATGGCATTGCATGCTGCAACTTAGACAATGCTCTTAAATTAGATCTTTTGCCAGCTTGTGTCTCCTAGTGACTTTCTTGAGCTAATTGGAATCTTTACATTAGAATACATTTTCACATCCATTGACCAGAGACTAGAAAATAATGGTCAGATTTTAGGCATACTTCTATTATTTAAAACTGACTTTAGTATTATTATTATATATGTTAATTATAGATATAATTGTATGTAATTAATTTTAATATATTATATATTAACATAATTATATAATATAGTTATTACATAATTAAGTCAGTTGTAAGTATATATTACATACACACACACACACACACATATATATATATATATATAATATAAAATATAGAGAGGCTAGGTATATTTAATTATCAAAGAAGGGTTTCTGCCCCTGCTCCCTCTCCTCCCCTCACAGAATGGCATTCTGAATGATAACACTAAGAAACGAGGAAACATTTTGAGCTGAGATGGATTTTGACTTCCTGGCCGGGAATATACCAACTAGGAAGCATATGTGGTGTTTTGCTCACTGGAAGGCATACGGCTTGATAATATCTTGTTGAGGGTGGAGTGGTGGCATGAAACAAAGTTCAGTTTATTTCATGCAGGCATCAGTGGCTAAAGGGGATCTGATTTGAAGGGGAAGAGCAGGAATCACTAGTTCTAGATGTTCTCAGGCCTAAGACTGTAAAGCAGAGAGGTGTGTTTGTGATGAGGTGAGGCATACCATGGGCTGGCCCTGGAAACAGAGCCCGCAGCAGCCAGGAGACCATGAACACCCAAGCCAGCTCATTGGGATCCAGAGCTGGGCTCCAATCCTATAGAGGTTTAGGAGGGAGGTGTGATCAGGCATCAAGGACCAGCTGTGAACCCTGGTGAGTTTCAGTGAAGCTAGATAGGAATAAGGGTCCTTGGTATGCATGTGGCATCCACTACTGGCTTTTCACAGTGGGGAGCTCAGAGGAGCAGATGAGCATTATCCCCGGCAGGGTGGGTGGTGGGGGGAGGGGTGGGCAGGCAAGAATTAAGTTGGGGCTGTGTAAGGGTAAAGGTTTCAGCTAGTGATGATGGAGTTCACAGCTGGAGTTCAGTCCAACTGGGAGTGTCCTGGCCACTATGAATCAGGGACTCGGAAGGGAGGCCAATGAGTCAGGCTGACCACACTGGAGAGATGGCTGTTAATACTTCCCAAAGTCCCATGTAACCTTTCCACTTACCTCTCACTGTCCAGAATTTAGACATATGGCCACAATTAGCTGCAAAAGGTTGGGAAACAGTCTTTTATTCCAAGTAACAGTGCTCTCAGGTAAAAATTGGGATTCTGTGAAGGGAGAAGAGAATCGATATGGGGAGGCAATCACCACCTTCTACCACAATCTCCATATCCTCTGTGAGAGCACTGTCTTTTTTCTTTTAAAATCTGGACTATACCACTTGCCAGTAGTATGACCAAGAGCAAGTTAGTGAATTTATCTCCATCTCAATCCTAGTATCTATAAAATGGGCATATCACTACCTAGTTCACAGGTTTGTGAAGATGAAATAAAGTTAACATATGTAGATGGTACTAAATACATGTTAGTTTCCCTTGTCAGAAAGCTGGTTCTGCTTCTCTCTCGACCATTTCCTTTTACCATTTTCCTGGTATTATTTTGGTCCCTTGATCAAGATTGGCCTGGGGATCATTTACCCAGATCTTATCCATTGAAGACAAGGCGGCAGACTCATCCAATGCAATTCCTCTCCAGTCCAACACCCTCAGTGAAGGGAGCTGGTACTATACTAAAACACATCATTTTAGTTCTTGGCATTTAATGATTATAGGTGTCATGAAAACTTTTAAAGAAATTTACCAGTTTGGGTCAGTTTAGGTTAGAGTTTATTGAAATAGTTCTATTTTGGGGGTCTGCCCTAGATAGAGTCCGCAGTTTATGGAACCTAAACACTTCAACACTTGCTGCCTTACAATAAGACATTTATGGCAGTACGTTTTTCTTGTCATATGAATGTCACCTGCTAGACCTCGTTATATTCATAGACTCATTCCTCTGGCTCCAGCTTGTGTTTGCTAGGGCAATGTTGAACTTTAGATTAGATATGAACTGTTCGCTAAACTTGGTGGTTGGAAAGGTCTCTTCAGAAGTGCAGTACTTGATTGTCCTCCTTTTAACCTTCTCTTTGAATTTTCTTTCTTATCTTGGTAACCATAGAAATAACTAGGAGAGGGGCACCTGGGTGGCCCAGTCGGTTGAACTTCCGACTTCGGCTCAGGTCATGATCTCACTGTTCTTGAGTTCCAGCCCCCACACCAGGCTCGCTGCTGTCAGCCTGTCAGCGCAAAGCCCGCTTCAGATCCTCTCTCCTCCTCTCTCTGCCCCTCCCCCACTTGTGCTTTACCCAAAAATAAACAAATATCTTAAAAAGAAAAAAAAATGTTAAAAAAAAAAAAAGAAAGAAAGAACTAGGAGAGGTGAAGTTGGTCCAGATCCACCCCTGCACCACGTGGAAGGTGATCGTTGCACTAGTGTTTTGTCAATGATGATTTGACAGAAAAGGTGAAGGGTTGAATCTTGAACAGCAGCTATGCTGGCTTTTGAAGGAGTATGGGAGACAGAGGGACAGTAAAGGGTACTGAACTTGCACTCTTATCTCTGCTCTCACCATTAAATACACTCACAAATCCCAGAAGTCCCTTCATTTTTCCCTCTACAGGTCACTGCTGCCCACCCCTGTTTGGCTGTTCTCTCCCACTTAGACTCATGTGTCCTTACCTCCTTCTGTTGATCTGTCTGATCTTCTGTCCTCTCTCAAGGTGTATAGTCAATGTGAGCTTTAGAATTACAAAGATCTCCTATGAGCTAGTGTACCTGGTCCTCAACTTCCGGCTCTGTCAAATAGTAATAAAACCTACTTCTCAGAGTTATTTTGAGGATTAAAAATATATATCCACTGCATATATTTCTTTTTTTTTTTAGTTTTTTTTTAAGTTTATTTATTTATTTTTGAGAGAGAGACAGACAGACAGAGAGGGAGTTTGGGAGGGGCAGAAAGAGAGAGAGAGGATCTGAGGTGGGCTCTGCACTGACAGCAGAGAGCTCGATGCGGGGCTCAAACTCACAAACCAGGAAATCAGGACCTGAGCCAAAGTCAGATGCTTGACCGACTGAGCCACCCAGGCGCCCCACTACTGGATACATTTCTAAGCATATGGTAGGGATTTTGTAAGTGTTGGTTACACATTAATCTTTCTCCTTTGACCGTGTCCATGTTTTTACCTCTAAAATTTTACTTCTCAAAAACGCAGTCCCAGGACCAGCAATATTGGAAATGCCGAATCTCAGGCCCCACCCCAGACATACTGAATCAGAATCTGCATTTTAACAACATCCTTAGATGCTTTGTATACATGTCAAAGTTTGAGCAGCAGTGCTTTAAAGCAAAGACTGCTGTCTTTATCCTTTTTGTAAAGGGAAAGAACAATGGGCACCACTGGTTTCGTGCCTACCCTGTGTCCGGTGCTGGTTTCTTGACTGCTGTTTCCCTCGTTGTCACTCTGTGAGGTTGGCACTGTCATGTCCGCTGACCTGTGAGGAAATGGAGATGAAAGGAAGTTAACTGTCCAGCCCAAGAGCAACTAGGAATGGCACAGGTGAGATTCAAACTCAAATTTTTTTGTCTTTTTTTGTGCTACATCAAAACCACACAGGCCTACTGGCTTTTATTGCTGGAGAAGAAGACAAAAGTGGGAAAAAAGTAGAAAAGGTACACAAAACAAAACAAAACAAAACAAAACGAGAGACCTGAAGACATTAAAGATAACCTCGAGTTTCAATGAAATCAGTAGAGAACCACTTTCCGATGACTGGTTCCAGCTGTCCTCAATTCTTTCTCCAGGTTCCTTGCTCTTTATTTGATATTGACATACATTTTGGCACCTGATAAGAGCTGATAAACTATTCCACAAACACGAAGTGGTTATTTACTTTTCAGCCTGTTTAGTGAAATAACATATCAGCTGGTTGTGGCATGTGACTGTGTTGCTTTGTTCCTGATTTTTATTTTCAGGTGTGTTTTTTTATCTCAAATAGATTATAAGATCGTGAAGGTAAGACAACCTGCCCCTTCTTTCCTTTCTCCCTCCCTTCCCTCTTTTTACCCTTCCCTCCTTTTACCCTTCCCTCCCTCTCTTCCATCTTTCCTTCTTTCCTTTCTTTCTTTATTCTTAATGGAGAAAATACCATAGTGTTTATGTTTCCAGAATGTGAGATGAAATTCAATATCAGGTTTTTAAATAATTTTAGTTCATCTGCAATTAACAGATTACATGTTATTATTAATGATTCTCCTGATTTGAGCAAGGAATCCATGGTGATCAGTATCATTTTAGACCAAGAGATGGTATCTCATATCTTGTCTTTTGCACTAATCTCAATATCTTAAATTTCTTGTTATGTTAATAAACTCCCTTACTATGATTTCTGAAAATAAAAAGGCATGAAAAAATTAACTAATTGAAATATTTTATTTTCCAATATAGATTTTAATAATTACACCAATGAATCCATATGGATCAAAATAAATAAAATATAAAAATTGACCCATGAAGGTGCCTGATGGCTCAGTTGGTTGAGTGTCTGACTCGTGATTACAGCTCAGGTCATCATCCCAGGGTTGTGGGATCGAGCTCTGCATCAGGCTCTGCATTGAGCACGGAGCTGCTTGAGATTCTCTCTCTCTCCTTCTGCCCCTTCTCCCCCCTTCTCTCAACAAAAATAAAAAAATAGGGGCACCTGGGTGGCTCAGTCGGTTAAGCGTCTGACTTTGGCTCAGGTCATGATCTCATAGTTTGTGAGTTCGAGCCCTGTTTCGGGCTCTGTGCTGACAGCTCAGAGCCTGGAGCCTGCTTCAGATTCTGTGTCTCCCTCTCCCTGCCCCTCCCCTGCTCATGCCTCTGCCTTTCCCTCTCTCTGAAGAGTAAATAAACATTAAAAAAAATTTAAAAAAATAAAATAAAAAAATAAAACATGACCGATGTAGCCTATACCTTACATTCCTTTGTAATGTTATTTAGCAATAAGAGGTATGGTGAAAACACAAACTGGATTTTTAATCTTTTGGAAGGATCTTTCTTAGAAGCCAATATTTTACCTTTATAACGTTCTTAAACAAGTCTCTTGAAGAGCCCATGATACATACTGTAAATATAGACATATTCCATATTTGAGCTATCTAAACTGTATCAAATTACCAATTTTTCCATACTTTGAATTTTAATTCACTAGAGAGCATTCCCTAACTATTCAGAAGTGGGATGATAACTGCTCCCAGTAATTTTAAAAAACCTCTCTACTCCACTTATTTATTTAAACTTGTTGAAATATAATTCTGTAAGAGGGAATGATTATCTGAATTTATTTCCTTTGGTCACCAAAACTGTGTCTGTGAAAGTCAGGTGATGCTATCCATCCACTCCAGATACCTATCTATTGTGGGAATGAATTTCAAGTCACAAACAGCTATGCAGGAAATATCACATTTCTTTATTTTCCCTCAACCAACTGAAATCTGACTCTTAGCCCACATCCTGTAGAACAGGCAGAGAATTCACTCACTGTCTTGATTGTCTCTGGCTACAGGACTGTGCAAAGGTTCTGGGGAGATACTGACTGGTCTGATCAGTGATAATGGCCCACCCTGGTTTCTGCTGGCATGCCTGTGTCCCATCAGCCTGGTCTGAGGGCTTAGCTGCTTCTGGACCATTCCTGGAGAAGCAGAATCTTGGGGGAGTCTTTAGTCCTCTGGGCACAGGGCCTGTCCTCCTTAGGAGCACCATAAATCTTTCCTTCGGAGGTCTTGCCTAGTCCTGTGGACCCAGCTATCAAGCTGTGCCACAGGTCTCAGGAGCTCCACAGAAACCACTGACTTCTGTCCCCTATCTAATCTCCCAGAATCTCAGCTCACTCTCTCTTTTCTGATTTTAAAAATGCTTTCCTCTCTCTTCTTCCCCTCCAAGACATCCAGGGTTATGTCTTCTGTGGACTTAAGGTTTTTTTCAAAAGACCGGAAGACCTTCTGACTCTCTATGTATGTGTTTTCAGCCTGGTAAAAATTCCTGAGCAGCAAATTACAAAGGATTTTCCTTCTTACGTGAGACTGGAAGAAGAGAAAACAGGAGCAATGGGGAAAACTAGAAAAACAAAATTATCATGACACAGATCTATACCAGTCCCTCCAAGAGGTTTTTACCTTGGTGATTCCATGAAGACAATAAAGGTATTTATGTTTGATTAAATCTACTCTGGAATGAAAACTCTATATACTTTATCGTAAAGTCCATTAAAGATAATATACAATTCTGGCATAGATTTCCAGTGCCTCCTGGAGCTATTTGTAGACCGGATTTAGGTCTGCTATGTGTTTCTTTGTGGCATTTCCTCTTTTACTTCATCTCATGGAGGCATTTCAAACTTTATATATACACATACATATGTCATCTTGTTTTTTGTTTCATGGAGTCAATAGTTTATCTTTTTCCTTTGAAGATACAAATCGTAGTCTTTTTGAAATTTATTTTTACCCTGTAGCATTCTCTAGCACAGGAAACTATGTTTTACATATATGCATCTCCAAATAGGTAATTATATTTTAAATTATATTTTAGTTTTGTGTTGCAGGTATATTAACTAAATATCAACATATAGGTTGATTTAAAGGTATTTAACTAGATAACTTAAAGGTAAAAATCATTTTAAAAGGAGAATAATATGTTATTTTTCCAGAGTGAACAAATAAATAACAATTTTATGCAAATTATGTGCTCCTGAGATGTGTGATAAAGGATTTGTAAGTTATATCTTATTTTAAAAATATTAGGATATGTTGGTAAAACCATCCTTGGAAACTCATTTTGGAGTGAAGAGTTGACTGAGAATTTATCTCTTTGCACCATGCTGAGATGGTTAATAATATGGGATCAGAAATCATACTGTAGTGTTTTGAATCCTGCCTTCACAACTTCTATGGGGAGTTGAGCAAATCACTCAATCTCTCAGAACCTCCATAAACCTCCATAAAAAGTCGGTAATAATAGTATCTACTTAACAGGGTTAAGAATGAAAAAGTGAAAAAATACAAGTAAAGTACTTAGAACTATGCCTGACATATTTAGTACTTTGTAAACATTAGCTATTATTACTATTTTATATAGAATGAGGAGGTACCACTGTAAATGATTATGGTATGTAATCAATCCCACCAATTACTGATGGGTCAATGTTACTTATTCTTTAGTTAAAAAGTATTGTATATGATATAGTTGACATCTTTGTTTCTTGTAAAATTCCCCACATGTTATCCAATGTGATTGCCTTGAAGAGCTATTAAGTGTGATCTCAGTCATCAGAGTGGAAAAGCTTTACTACAAATCACATGGAACTCTGCTACGAGACTTTCTGACACACATCTACCTCCTAAACACCTACACACTCACATATACGTGGCAAAGTTACTACTTGCCCAAATGATTGCATGCAAGAACAAGAAATCTGTGTCTCCAAAATAAAATGTTAACTTTTTATGCCAACATAGGTACTTATTGTTTTGGGGAACATCATTTGGTAAGCAGGCATTAGAATTTTACAATTGGTTACTGAAGGTACTATATTTTAACTCTGCATCAATCTTTGTGATGTATTTTCTTCCTTCTTTAATATTTGTACTAGTAACAATGGTACCTAACTGCTAATTAAGTACTATTTGACTGACTACCACATGCCTGTGCTTTCTTTGTTTTAACCGGCAACAACCCGATGAGCTGGATACTCATTATTCCTATTTTTTTAAGTTTATTTATTTTGAGAGAGAGAGAGAGAAAATGAGTGAGGGAGGGGCAGAGAGAGAGAATCCCAAGCAGGCTCTGCCCTGGAAGCACAGAGCCC
The DNA here is from genome assembly GCF_024362965.1 of Panthera pardus. Taxonomy (NCBI): domain Eukaryota; kingdom Metazoa; phylum Chordata; class Mammalia; order Carnivora; family Felidae; genus Panthera; species Panthera pardus. The sequence continues at coordinate 83,610,813 of NW_026526721.1, forward strand.
AATGAGGGGCTTTGAACTCATGAACTGTGAGGTTATGACCTGAGCCAAAACCAAGAGTCCACCGCTTAACCAACTGAGCCACCCAAGTGCCCCCTCATCATTCCTATTTTAGAGATGAGGCACAAAAGTTTGAGTAACTAACTTGCATAAAGTTAATAGCTAGCAAGTAGGGGAGCCAGGACTTGAACCATACAGTTGGCTCTAGTACCAACACACTTTACCGCTATCCCATACTGTAAACACACTAAGGTATGTATTTGCGAATTAAATGTATAACATTCTACAAAATGCTGGAGTAGGGTTTGCATTTGCCATGGGGTTGACTTTAAATCAAGTGAAAATCGTAAGTGTTACTCTGAGACGATGTTACAATGAACTTTTATAACATTTTAACAGAATATTTTATATAGCAATATACCTTATCCAGTTAGCATAGATTTTGTTCTTTAAGTTCTAAGTTGGTTATTTAAAATGAAAAAAAAAAAAAGGTTCTATAATGAAGTTTACTTTGTCAAGGAATGTGCTGAATGAGACTGTGAAAATAATAAAAATGGCACTTTATATTTGTCTAGTGTTTTATTTTTAAAATGTTTATAGGTGTTGGATTTGCTATTATAGGAGGAGCAATTCTTTACTTTTCAAAAAGATCCAGCATTTTCTAAGAATTACATTATCACATTCATTTAACTAATGAATTCCCAAAAGTTTCACAAATACTATGCACTCTCCTCCAGCAGTAAAAGGGGAAAAAATATGTCACTGTTACTGGCTTCAGGAATGGTGGGCTGATAGGGAAGAGTTTATTCTCTTGTTAATCTCAAGGAGTTTTTTTTTTTGTTTTTTTTTTTAACATTTATTTTTGAGACAGAGAGAGACAGAGCATGAACAGGGAAGGGGCAGAGAGAGAGGGAGACAATCTGACACAGGCTCCAGGCTCTGAGCAGTCAGCACAGAGCCCGACGCGGGGCTCGAACTCACGGACTGTGAGATCATGACCTGAGCCGAAGTCGGACGCCCAACCGACCGAGCCACCCAGGCACCCCAATTTCAAGGAGTTTTTAAAAACCAATGGTGTAGGTGTTACTTACTGGGATTAGTCTTATCCTTTGTTTCATTAATCAGAGCTCCATTTGGTGGAAAACTTTGTCCTGTGAAGCTGAGCCCTGTTGAAAAGTCTTTAAGGTGCTCACTTTGATATCTCAAGCCATCTATGTAGACTCAAAATGGTTAAAACATCTCTTTATTTGATGCTTGAATTCCTCTTTCAATTATCCTTATCAGAGATCTGTACTCCTGTCCTGTCCTTTCTAGAATAGCTCCACTGACACGTGGATGCTCATTGCTTCTCAAGGCAGCCCCTAAATCCTTCCTCTGTTCTTCTCTTTCTCCCTTTCCTCCTCATTTCTTCCCTCTTTCTTTTTACTAGTGCCTTATAATGTCCACCTATTGTTGTTGTTGTTGTTGTTTTTATTTTGAAGGGGGGGGAGAGAGCGAGAGAGAGAGAGAGAGCGTGAGCACTTGAGCAGGGGAGGAGCAGAGAGAGGGAGAGAGAATCCCATGGGGCTCCATCTCAAAAACCATGAGGTCATGACCTGAGCAGAGATCAAGAGTTGGATGCTTAATGGACTGAGCCACCCAGGTGCCCCATATCACTGTTTTTTTATTCTTCCTTCAGGGACACTCAAAACAAATCCACCCCCTCAGACTGATAGTCATACAACTAACTAGAGGCAATGATTACCTTTATTCACATCCCTCCACCCAAGATTAAAGAATTTGATTAATATAATTAAATTAATTTAATTTAATATAATTCTTTATATTAAAGTGGATAGATCCCTTCAAGCATTCTTTAGAAGCCAATTTTAGCTAAAATTTATTGAGTGCCTACTATGTGCCAGGTACAACGCATTTCTAATCCTTACAACCTTGTCAGGTGAGTTAATGATAGCTAATACTCACACAGCCTTTATCATCAACTAGGTATGATAGACACAAGCCCTTATAATAGTGGTTGACACATAGTAACATTCTATAAATGCTACCTGTTTTTATCTTCTTGTACTTCTGCAAGCATCTGGAGAACTTTTGACTCAACTACAGTGTTCTACATTTATCTTTTTTCCTTTTTTTTTTTTTTTTTTTTTGCATTTAAACCTGAAAGAATTAACCTGAGGAAGCATTTTGGCTCCTTTTATTAGTTCACTATTTCTCCCAGCTTTGTATTAACCACATATTTTGGTTCTTAAAGTTGTTCAAAAGGATGATCAAGGATCAAGGATGGAAGTCTGCAGTTTTCAAAAACTTCAGGTTATTCTGGGCCAGGATTTCATTTACACAGTTGAGTTCTGTTTCTTCTGTAGGAGGAGCACACTCTCCCACACAAGGAGAAAGGCACCTAAAAGTTGAGTTTCAGCTCTCATAGGAGAACACTAGAAACATAGCTCTAGTTTCCTTTTCATATATTCAAATTCATTTTGGGGAAAAAGCCCCCCCCTTTTCTCAGCTCAGTGAACCAGAAGGGGAGTTGATGCCCTTGGTGATCAGGTGTGGGGTGGCTGGTGTCAGCTGTCATCATAGCCTGAGAACTGGTTAATGTAAGCATAGGACACTATATTTTAACACACCATTACTTTTTTGCTCTACAAGCAACAGCTCGGATATTCTGGCCAATCTCCTTGGATTCACACTTCTTTGAACTGGGAAGGGCTCATGGAACTGGTGTAGGTGGTTAGACAAACCTTGGCAGTTGGGACACCTGTGGCTGCTGATCTGGAACTCTCCCCTTTGGGAAGGGAGGTGCTCTGCAATGAAGAGTGCCTGGGCAGATTTAGGGAGTATAAGAAGAAACCGGCTAGAAGGAGATGTAGGATTTGGTTTCTGGGTGTCACACTGCCTGCCCCACCCCAATCTCAAGAGGAGTTGAAAGTTTTCTTACCCTGAATATGACCGTGTCAGTTCCCCAACTCCTGCTTTTCTCTTTGGCTTCCACCTTAAAACTTCAGCCTGACATAGAGTGCATTCAGCTGCCTTCTAAGGCACACAAGTTTACCTCTGTTCACAAAATGTCAGAGCCAGAAGCAGAGCTGGAAATGTATTTAGTGAAGATATAAGATGTATTTAGATGGTTCACTGTCACTTCCATGGGTAAAGTTATTGCTAGCCATACCAGTTTAGGAAATGAAGTAGCTTCTAAGAATATTCCTGTCAACCTCTGTGATGACTCACACCCTGAACTCTCCACCCAGAAGTCCAAGGCCAGATTCTTATCATGAGATGTGTGTGCTCCACAGACAACAGTACCATAGGCTGTGTGTTGTGGAGGACCAACAAGTTTTAAAATATAAAGAGCCAGAAGCTAGTCAGTGGAAAAACATTTCTAAATACTATACGTCATAAATAGAAAAACGTTTGATGATAGGGCTTTCCCCAAATTTGGCAGCATCTGAAATATTTATATGACATTACCAAATATAAGCTGTGAAGCTGAAATAAGTCTTGTAATGTATCTGTGATAAAAAGCAAAAAGCCTCAGGACAGAAGAAATACTACATTATCTTTCTGTTTTTTAGTAAAAGTACTACAAAATAATCGTCAAATGAAGAGCTGACCAAAGAGTACACGGCCCAAAATGTACCACGCAGGTATTATAGAGAGGTTCCAGGCAGTTAATGAATTAAAATATTGTTGCTTTTTGGATCTTGTGATTTTGTGACATGTCAACTTTTCAAAATTTGTAATTAGTCGTAATTTATTGGATCTTGTGATGTTGCAACATGTCAACTTTTCAAAATTTGTAATTAGTTGTAATTTATCTTCTCATTCTAAATATATATTTATATTTGAACCTAGTTTTTCTGTCTTCACCAATCTTTTGGGTAATGCCCATAATTTGACAATAGACATCATCTCCTACCTCTGATTTTTGAGTGATATCTATTTGGTCAGGCTTATAGTCAATAAGTGTTAATTGAGTGAATAAAATAATAAATGGCTGCAATCTGGATGGTTAAGTGGATCAAAAAAAGGTTGGACTAATCTTGGTTTTGGAAGATAGAATGTGAAAGAGTGATGGGGTAGTGGCATTGGCAAAAATGGAGACACAGGAAGACTATGGAGTTATCAGAGGATAACAAATGTTAAGTTAGGTTCAAAAAAATCATAAGTTAAGTTAGGTTAAGATAGGTTCAAAAAAATCATAACTATGTGAGGTAACAGATATGTTAACTAACCTTTTGCGGTAATCATTTTGCACTACATACCTGTATAAAATCACTATGCTGTACATCTTAAACTTAAACAGTATTTATTATATGTCAATTATATCTCAATAAAGCTGGGAAAAAAGATTGGCTCAAGGGAAAGCCTTGTACTGAATATGAGATGAAAAAATAGGAAAGGAAGTTTTAGACCACATTAAGGGACAAGAGTCTAGAATGTCAGACTAAGGGAATTTTACCGTATTACACAGTCATGAGAGAGTGTATTGCACATCTGTTGCCTTTGCCCACCCCCTCATTTTGCATAGTACCTCATTTTCTAAAGGAACCATGCTTTTCCCATTCTGAATCTATGGAGGCTGGCTGGATTGACAACACCCTGGGCTCTAAGGTTGCTCTCAGTGTTAGGACTTCTGTTGGAGAACTGAGAAAGCATATTCCCTTTCTGCTAGTCATTCTACATTTCTTCGGTAGAAACCTGCAGAAGGTGGTGGCTATTTTGTCCAACTTAGGAAGAGTGTGCTTGACAACACAGCCAACCTATAGCCAAGACATGGAGGTAGAAAGATTCCTAATGACGATGCTTGAGTATCTTAGATCCAAGCATGTTTGAAAGTAGGCACCCTTGGCCTTTTTTGGTTGGATGTGTGCCAATACATTTCTTTTTTCTTTTTTTCAATACATTTCTTTTTAATTTGTCAGTTTGAACTGAGTTTTTAACTTGCAATTGAAAGGCAACAAATGTTTGTGAGCAAGGTTTATGAAGATTAGTAGCAGACAGGGTACAGAAATCAAAGATGCTGGCAGTGGAAATAGAAAGGGAAGAAAAGAAAAGTATGGAGGAATAAAAGGTGGCTCAGTCAGTTAAACATCTGACTCTTGGTTTGTGGGATTGAGCCCTGTGTCAGGCTCTGTGCTGACAGTGTGGAGTTTCCTGGGATTCTCTCTCTCCCTCTCTCTGTGCCCCTCCCCTGCTTGCACGCACTCTCTCTCTCTTAAAATAAATAAATAAATAAATAAATAAATAAATAAATAAATAAATAAGAAGAGGGCTTGGTAACTAGAACAGGAAGAAGAAGCAAAAATGACTGGAAATTTGAGACTAAGTGAATAAGGGTACCATGGGCAGAAATTTGTGAGTCAGAAAGAATACCATATTCCCTCAGGGGTAAATACACTTATTCTTAGCTTTAAGTTTGAGCTGATGATAGGAAAATCAAGTGGAAATATTTAGGAGATAGTTAAAATGTAGAATTAAACCTAGGGAGAAACCTCAGAATCCATGGTATAAGAAGTGAATGTGCTGCTAAAGTGGAACCATGTGACGAGCTGCAGGGATAGGGAAGTCTGAAACGGTAGAGTCAGCAATGGGCTGATGAACAGCGATGTCAAGGGCAACAGCGCTAGGAACAAATGATGCCTTTTCTCCCTGCTGGACATCTAGTCTCCACCTGCAGCTGTTGAAGAAGTGAAGTTTGTGAAACAGGGACATGCCACTTGGGTAGGCACAGCTGCTTACGAGTGCCCCGCAAGGCTAGAATCAAGCAGTTGAAGATCTGAGGGTATGGAGGAGATTTCTGGGGGTGTGGTAAGAAAATGGTGGGTACAAGGAAAACAGAGACAAGAGCACTGATTAGAAAACTGTCTTGGAATTCAAAGAGAACCTTTGAAAAAGGGGATGGTTAGCAGTGGAGAATGGCAGAGACAAGGTGAACATCACTGGAGAATGTAGATTCACAGAACTCCGGAGGTGGAACTAGATTAAATTGAGTGGTTGATACCCAAGTGGAAACAGCAGCTGGAAACCAGAAGTTTGGCAGAGAAAGGAAGATCAGGAACAGGGTAGTTTACTAATGGAGCAGCTTACTCAAGGACTTTTGTTTGCTTTGTTTTATGACTAGGACAGAGAAGGCTTGTTTCAGAGGGTAGACGGAAGTGAAGGGCCAGGGAATTGGAGGGGAGTGAAGATGCCAGAGAGAGAGGGTTCTGCTGAATAAGGAGGAGGCAAGAATGGCAGTGGCAGAAAGAACAAATGGGAAAGGAAACAATACATCCCCCATCTGAGCCTGGTGGAGAGGATGAAAGAAAGGGTGTAAAGAGAGATGCTTGCAGGCAGAATGGAGAGGAGACGAGGCATCTATCCTGTGTGTCCAGGGTCGATAAGACAGTAACATGAGGTGTCTGCTGCATTCAACAGGGGCTGTGAGTCGAGTTACAGTGGAGATGTCCAAATTGTTTCTCTCCCCATGAGACTTCACAGAAGATGATGTTACTGTAAACCGATGTTTGAGCTAGGAAAAAAATAAAAAATAAAAGGAAACACAGTCTGCCACATACTTTAGCTTTGTAGCTTTCAGTGAAAATGGGGCAATTGTCTGTCTTGTCATGACAAGAAGCAGACAATGCAAGCTCATCATGCCATGATACATAACCACTTGTCGTCACTTATGTAAAGCAAAAGTACAGATGTAATTGGAGGTGACATACATTTCATAACTGTGTGCTGTGAAATATGGACTCCTTTTTCTGGGAGGATCCCAGAGAAGCCAATTATCAAGTTTGGTGGCTATGGCTTACTTTGGTGAGTAATAATTCATGACAACAAGATGGAAGACTTGCTATGAATCAGAGGCAGAGCCAGGAGGTAATCCATCCTTGGTTCCTACTATCAGATCAAACTAGCCAACACCAGAAGAGCTGGTGAAACCTGCTGGGCAGGAGCCAGTCATCGTGCCTTGTCTGATAAAAGTTACTGCATTCCCATACCCCCCACCCCCACCCCATCTCTCCCTGACAAAACCAGGCTTTTCTTCAAGCCAATGCCCTCTGCCCTGAAAAAGTAGCTTGTGCCGATAATGTAATGGTGGTGATAGCCCCTACCCAAATTCTCCTTTTTTAGAACCAATCATTTGTCATACAAGCCCCTCTAACCCTGTCCCTTCCTGGCACTGTGCTCCTGGACACATCCCTCCTTCTGGCTATGTAAGAATATAAAAAGCACAAGTTGGTGGCAGAACTGGGAGCACAGGTGAGTGAAGTGGGACAGGACTCTCTTATTAAGACTTGCTTACTTAATGACACTTAATTCAAAGAAGTGTGAGCCCAAGGAAATTGGCTAGAAAGTCCAAGTTGATGCTTGTAGGGCAAAATGGTGTGGGAACACATTTTTTTCTTGCAAAATAAGTAGCTGGAACCATGTCAGTATTATAGACTATTGATGACATAATGGAGTTAGATTATATGACTATGACAGATGAGATTCCCCAGAGTCAAGGGAACCTAATAAGTGTACAACTTGTGTCTCTTTGGTAGGATGAGACAACATTTTCAAATGGGTGTTTGAAAATGTGAGGGGGTGTTTTTGGTTGTCACAATTATTGGGGGTTCCCCTGGTGTTTAGTGGGGGTAGGGGGCAGGGATACTGATGTCCTGCACTGACTGTACAGATTGCACAGCACAAAAAATGATCTCACCAAACATGCTAATATCACCCTGTTGAAACACTGAGTCATAGATACCAGAGAATGCTCATTCATGGCATTAGACTTCACGGCTTTTAATTTAATGGATCAGTTCTTTGAAAACAGAATCCAATTAAGTTGGGTGTTTTAGACATTGATTAATTTCAATGGCATTTTCAAATATAAAGGATGGGTACCAAGGGATGGACCCTCAGTTGATGGAGAATGAATAAAGTTGTTTGCATCTTCAAAATAAGCTATAAATGGAAAGAGGGGTGAGGAATTAGTGTTAATTGGGTATAGAGTTCAATTTTGTAAGATAAAAAGTTCTAGAGACCTGTGGCATAACAGCATGAATATACTTAGCACTACTGAACTTAAAAAAGGTTAAGATGGTAAATTTAATGTTATTATTTTTTTACCATAAAAAAGAACATCAGCAAAATAGTAAGGAAAAAGATATAAATGGCTTGGGAATTGCTCAGACCCCTCATTTTAAACCTTTGAGACAAAACTTCCATGTAAAAGGGTGAGATGCAGGCAAGTCAAGGAGTAGGAGAAGTTTGTATTTAGGGTCCTGAGCATCAGCCTCTTTACCAGGAGGAATCTTCTCTGCCATAATTCTTAGCCTGGTACAGTGTGTTATAGTAGAGCAATCCTTTGCACTTCCACTGTCTCATTCATCATCTTTGATTCCTCCCTTCCCTTCGTGCACGATCTGTCCTTCACCATCCAGCCTCAACCAAGGCTCAGCCATCATTATCTCTCTGTTGAAGTCAGCAAGAGCCTTCAATCTAGTCTCCTGGGTTCCTGCTGCCTCTTTCCTCCACCCTGATCCATTCTCCACAAACCAGCCATAAAGACTTTTAAAAATTATTCAGATCATGTCAACCTTAGCTTGAAACCCTCTAATACCCCCCTCCTTTGGATTTAAAGTAAAAACAACCACTTTACATGCATCACTCCTTCCTCATTTCTATCTCTTGACGCTTGCTCACTGTTCTCCAGCCACACTGACCTTCCTTTGCTTCCTTGGACATGCTCAGCTCATTTCTACCTTGGGAACTTTGCACTTACTGTTCCCTTTTCCTGGAAAGCTTAAATGGATGCCTGCTTCTCATACTTTAAGTCTCTGATTGAATGTCACCTTTTCCAGATTCCTTCCTGGTCCTCCCACCCCCCACTCTCATCTAAAATAGCCTACCTCCTTGAGTCGCTTACTTTTGTTTACTGCAGACACAATACTTATCTCAACCTGAAATTATCCTGTTTATTTGTTCACATTTTTGTTGTTTGTTTTCTTCCATTAGAATATAAGCTTTGTGAAGGCAGGGTCTTACCTATTTTGTTCACCATTTTATTACTGGCATTCAGAACAGTCCCTTTCACACATTAGACATTCCACAAGTATTTGTTCAATGGTAAAACAAATGGATGAATAAATTTGATTTTCCTAACAGTTCTGTGAGACAGGCAAAGAAAATATTCTCAATCTTATTTTACGAGTGTATTTTACAGAGTATCTGTACTTGCCAAGGTCACATCAGTGGTGGAGCCAGTGTGGAGTCAAAACACGGAACTAGACATATAAATAGAGAACAAACTGGTGGTTTTCAGAGGGGAAGGAGGTGGGAGGATGGGCAAAATGGTTGAAGGGGAGTGAAAGATACATGTTCCCAATGATGGAATGAATAAGTCATGGGAGTAAAAGGCAAACATAAAGAATATGGTCAATGATATTATGATAGCATTGTATGATGACAAATGGTAGCTACATTGTCTGGTGACAAATAGTAGCATAGCATAATATACAAACTTATCAAATCACTATGTCTTACACCTGAAACAAATGTAACATTTTGTGTCAAGTACACTCAAACATTAAAAAAGTGAATAAAAATCTCTTAAAAAAATTTTTTTTAATGTTTCATTTATTTTTGAGAGAGAGACAGAGACAGAGCGTGAGTGGGGGAGGGGCAGAGAGAGAGAGACAGACAGACAGACAGACAGAATCTGAAATAGGTTCCAGGCTCTGAGCTGTCAGCACAAGGCCCAATGTGGGGCCCCAACTCGGGAACGAGATCATGACCTAGGCTAAAGTCTGATGCCTAACCAATTGAGCCACCCAGGCGCCCCTTTTTAACGTTTATTTATTTCTGAGAGAGACAGAGTGTGATCAGGGGAGGGGCAGAGAGACAGGGAGACACAGAATCTGAAGCAGGCTCCAGGCTCTGAGCTGTCAGCAGAGTCTGATGTGGGGCTCGAACTCACGAACCCTGAGATCATGACCTGAGCCAAAGTCAGTTGTTTAACGAACTGAGCCATCCAGGTGCTCCCCAAAAAGTGGTTTTAAAGTGGCTTTTGTAAGGGGCACCTGGGTGGCTCAGAAGGTTAAGCGTCCAACTTTGGCTCAGGTCATGATCTCACAGTTTGTGAGTTCCAGCCCCGTGTCGGGCTCTGTGCTGACAGCTCAGAGCCTGGAGCCTGCTTTGGATTCTGTGTCTCCCTCTCTCTCTGCCTCTCCCCTATTCGTACTCTGTTTGTCTTTCTGTCTGTCTCTCTCAAAAATAAATAAACATTAAAAAAAATCTAAAGTGGCTTTTGTAAATATAAAATATAGGGGAAATATGCTTTTTAAATATAAGACAATGTACAATATATAATATTCTGATAAACTTGTAAAAATATAAAATACACAGTTCTAAATAAATATATTAATTATCATTGAATATTGGTACCTAGAAGAGAATAAAACATCACAAACTAGTAAATTAAGTCCCCTACCCCATGTGTCGTATTGTAAAAGCAAATAATGAGGCTATATTTTATTAAATTTAGTAAATCCTAGTACTAAAAAGAGAATTACAATACAAAATACATTATAATAACTTCCTGCATAGTTTATACAGACAGATTAAATATTTCAATAAAAATGGGCACAAAGCAAATAGCAACATAACACACATTTCAATAAACTTCTATAAAGGAGTCACAACACATATAAATAGCCAAACAAATATCTCAATAATAACTACCACAAAATACAGGGGCATTGGGTGGGAAGGAATGCCAATATCATGGTCATGTGCGCAGTTAAATCAAATAGTGTGTTCACTATTAACTCAATGCTTCTCATTTTGTTTTCAAGTCTTTAAATGTTCTTGGTTGTTGCAACTTCTGACCCATTTGTGGTCCAGGAGAAAAAGCAATCTTGTTAGTGGGGTCATGCTGTGAGAACCAGCTTCTCTCTTTAGCTCAGACAAGCCGTGGAGAAGGGGTAACTTACAAAGACATTACAGAGAACCTTCTCACTCAGGGAGGAGGGCTTGGGACATCCCAAAAGCCAGACAAACCCAGGAGCTGCTTGTTCCTGACAGAAAACATCAATTAAACTCAATGAGGGTAGACAGTGGATGCTATTTTGTGACTGCATAATTCTATACAATATAGAAATAAAGATTTGACCTAATCCCCACCCCAGCTTCAGGGCATGTTCTTCATGACCAAAGTTTATTCTATAGTTTATTCCTCAGTTCAGGATCTTTTTAAACACATATTAACTATGGAAATCAGAACATTTAGGAAGGAGCTAGGCAAATGTGCCCTGGGACCAGGGAGTGGCATGGGCATGGGATCTGGGAGGGTTCTGTTTAGCCACCTGGAAGATTTTATAGAGTCACCTGAGATTCCTAGCTACAGAAGTAGTAATCTTTAACTACCTTAAGGCATTTCTAACCATTGCTGTGGTTTCTTAGATGTCAATGAATAAGTCTTGGTCTATAGCAGTGGCTTTGTATCTCAGTAGTAATGTGCATGACAGTAGTTTTCTAGGTGTACTTGAGTTCCTACAATGATGCAATTATTGCAAACTGACCCATCTGAATATGGAAAGAAAACATTAAAACCCCTTTTGGAGATCCACAGCCAATACCTGTCACTCAGCTCCTAATAGAGTGCTCTTTCCACTTCTAAACCCTCTAACATCTGTTCCTCATGATAATAAATTAATTTCTCACACACATTGCTCCCTGCCACACCACTGAAGGCCAAACATTTGAAACCTTAAGCCCAATTTGCTGAGCATGTCTGTTTCTCCTGTTTTACTCCAGTCCACACACTGATCTTCTATCATGCTTTTGTTTCATTCTACCTTCCAGACTATGTCTCCTTGCTGCTAACTACTTAAACTTTTTGGAATGACTTTCAAACCCTCCAAAATCTATACTAATAGCTACACTTTAGCAGGTACTTTCTGTTTGTCAAGTGTCATAGCAAGAGCTTTATACATATTAATTCATTTGATATACTTACCAACTCTATACACACTACTATTACTGTGATCTGTCCCACTTTATAAAGGGGGACAGATGCAAAGCTAGCCACATACCTAGTGAGTGGCAGAGCCAGGGTGTGAACCCATGCAGTCTGCCTCTGGAACTTTGCAGGTTCCATAATCTCATGTTGGTATGACTCTACCTGTTAAAATCCATCATACAACACCCACCACCATCTCCACCCCACCCTAAAATCCAGATGGAATCACAAAGAAGCAACTAGCTTGGTTTTTCTCTCATTACTTGCCTACGTCTTAGACATCCAATACTTTGTGTGTGTGCCAAAGACAAATGTAGGACATTTTCAGTTTTTTCTCACCATCTGGCCTCCTAAAGAAGTGCTTAGGGTCACTTAGACCTTGTGGCCAAGTCATTGGAGAAGTTGACATTGAAGCTGAAGGTCTACTCCTAGTCTCCACATCTCTCTTGCCCTGTTGTTACCCATGGTACAAGGCACGGTATATGCTCCTTGGAACACATGCCCAGTGAGTCCCCAAGTCACAAGGCTTTTATTTATTTCCTTAGCATGAGCTTGCTTATTGGCCCATTCTGTACTGCCTTTCTACACAATGGACAAGACTTCTTAAATTAACTTGAACTAAATGCAACAAAATGCTAATGGTTAAATTTTGGAGGGTTTCTTTTCTTTTCCTTTTTAAAACTTAAAAAACTTTAAATTGTGATAATATTACGAAAACTGGTCTGGATCACCTGCCAGAAGAACCAAGCAGCACTCGGAGATCTTGGAAGGAAGGAGGTTTATTTTACACTGGTGGGCTCAGAGGAGATCATTCTCCAGAGATCTGAGTGCCGAATGCAGGTGGGAGGGGTAATTTATAGCGTCATCTTCCGCATTCGTGACAGCTTTTGCGTGCGTGGCAAAAAGGGGAGGAAGAACCTGGAAGAGGAGTCTCTACGTTGGGAACTAGAGCTTGTTTTAGTCCCGTTGGCCATCTTATGGTGCAGAACTTTACTTATTTTCCCAACAGTAGTAATTTGGCGCCTGAGGCAAGCAGGGTGGGAACAAGAATTTGGAAGGGAAGTCTTCAGGCAGGGACTGAAATTCCCTTCTCAGTCCAGTTGGCCATCATATAACAGATTTTTCCCTAACAATAAAATTACACATAACAGAATAGCCAAAGAAGATGGCGTTGTAGGAGGACGCAGGGCTCACCACATCCTGCTGATCACTTAGATTCCACTCACATCAGCCTAAATAACCCAGAAAACCGCCGGAAGACTAGCAGAATGGATTCTCTGGAGCCAAGTGTAGACAAGAGGCCCATGGAAGAGGGTAGGAAGGGTGGAGAGGCGGTGCGTGCTCTGCGGACTGGTGGGAGGGAGCTGGGCAGTGGAGGGGCAGCCCGCTGGGCAAGGGAGAGCCCCCGAGTCTGGCTTGCAAAAGTGGAGGGGCCAGACTGCATGAGTTCTGACAGCCAGTGGGACTTAACACCTGGAATGTTAAAAGTCAACAGCTCTGCTCACATCTGTTGGGCGAGAGGATGCTGGGAGGGAGAGTTGTTGAACCTGGGAAGACAGGGCTCAGCTCAGTGGGGGAACAAAGGTGCTGGCAAGTGCCATCTCCCTCTCCCATCCCCCAGTTGAAATTCCAAAGGGAACAAGTTCCTGTCACTGAACTTTCTTGCACCATGCAAACGCCCAGCACTGTGCTCCTGTGGATCCATCCCTCTGACGGGTCTGCCTCCCTCCCAGTGCTGCAGGGCCCCTCCTGCAGGGGACCACCAATGGCAAAGACAACTAAACCTACCCCTCCCGCCCCTGTGCACCTTGTGGATCCACCCCGGCTAATACACCCTTGGCCAGATCCCATCGAAGCAGCACCACAAGCCTGGCAGTGTGCAAGCAGCCCAGATGGGCCACACCACTCCACAGTAAGTCCTGCCCCTGGGAGAGGGGAAGATAAGGTACGCACCAGTCTGACTGTGGCCCCAGTGGTGGGCTGGGGGCAGACATCAAGTCTGACTATGGCCCCACCCACCAACACAAGTTACTCCAGACAGCACAGGGAAGTGCCCTGCAGTTTGGAGCTACTGCAGGGATTAGCCAAAATGATGAAACGGAAGAATTCTCCTCAAGAGAAACTCCAGGAAGTAGCAACAGCTAATGGATTGATCAAAACCAACTTAAGCAATATAATGGAACAAGAGTTTAGAATAATAGTCATAAAATTAATTGCTGGGCTTGAAAAAAGCTTAGAGGACAGCAGAGAATGTATTGCTACAGAGATCAAGGGACTAAAAAATAGTCATGAGGACTTAAAAAATGCTATAAATGAGGTGCAAAACAAAATGGAGGTGGCCATAGCATGGATTGAAGAGGCAGAGGAGAGAATAGGTGAATTAGAAGATAAAATTATGGAAAAAGGAAGCTGAGAAAAAGAGAGATAAAAGAAATCCAGGAGTATGAGGGGAGAATTAGAGAACTAAGTGACACAATCAAATGGAACAATAGCCGTATCATAGGAATTCCAGAAGAAGAAGAGAGAGAGAAAGGGGCTGAAGGTGTACTTGAACAAATCATAGCTGAGAACTTCCCTGATCTGGGGAAGGAAACAGGCATTGAAATCCAAGAGGCACAGAGAACTCCCTTCAAATGTAACTTGAATGGATCTGCACGACATATCATAGTGAAACTGGCAAAATACAAGGATAAAGAGAAAATTCTGAAAGCAGCTAGGGATAAATGGGCCATAACAAACAAAGGTAGACACATAAGGGTAGTAGCAGACCTATCTATTGAAACTTGGCAGGCTAGAAAGGAATGACAGGAAATCTTCAATGTGATGAACAGAAAAAATGTGCAGTCAAGAATCCTTTATCCAGCAAGTCGGTCATTCAGAATAGAAAGAGAGATAAAGGTTTTCCCAAACAAACAAAAACTGAAGGAATTCATCACCACTAAACCAGGCCTGCAAGAGATCCTAAGGGGACTCTGTGAGTGAAATGTTGCAAGGACCACAAAGTACCAGGGACATCACTACAAGCATGAAACCTACAGATATCACAATGACTCCAAACCCATATCTTTCAATAATAACACTGAACGTAAATGGACTAAATGTGCCAACCAAAAGGCATATGGTATCAGAATAGATAAAAAAAAAAACAAGACCCATCTATTTGCTGTCTACAAGAGACTCATTTTAGACCTGAGGACACCTTCAGATTGAAAGTGAGGGGATGAAGAAATATCTGTCATGCTACTGGAAGTCAAAAGAAAGCTGGAGTAGCCATACTTACATCAGACAAACTAGACTTTAAAGGTTGCAACAAGAGATGAAGAAGGGCATTATATAATAATTACAGGGTCTATCCATCTGGAAGATCTAACAATTATAAATGTCTATGCACTGAATACGGAAGCCCCCAAATATATAAAACAATCACAAACATAAGCAATCTTGTTGATAAGAATGTGGTAATTGCAGGGGACTTTAATACTCCATTTACAACAATAGGTAGATCATCTAGACACAGAATCAATAAAGAAACAAGGGCCTTGAATGATACATTGGATCAGATGGACTTGACAGATATAGTTAGAACTCTGCATCCCAAAGCAACAGAATATACTTTCTTCTCGAGTGCACATGGAACATTCTCCAAGATAGATCACATACTGGGTCACAAAACAGCCTTTAATAAGTATAAAAGAATTGAGATAAAACCATGCACACTTTCAGACCACAATGCTATGAAACTTAAAATCAACCACAGGAAAAAGTCTGGAAAACCTCCAAAAGCATGGACGTTAAAGAACACCCTACTAAAGAATGAATGGGTCAACCAGGCAATTAGAGAAGAAATTAAAAAATATATGGAAACAAATGAAAATGAAAATACAACCATCCAAACGCTTTGGGATGCAGCAAAGGCAGTCCTGAGAGGAAAATACATTGCAATCCAGGCCTATCTCAAGAAACAAGAAAAATCCCAAATATGAAATCTAACAGCAGACCTAAAGGAAATAGAAGCAGAACAGCAAAGACACCCCAAGGCCAGCAGAAGAGAAATAATAAAGATCAGAGCAGAAATAAACAATATAGAATCTAAAAAAACAGTTGAGCAGATCAATGAAACCAAGAGTTGGTTTTTTGAAAAAATAAACAAAATTGATAAACCTTTAGCTGGGCTTCTCAAAAAGAAAAGGGAGAAGACACAAAGAGATAAAATCATGAATGAAAATGGAATTATTACAACAAATCCTCAGAAATACAAGCAATTATCAGGAAATACTATGAAAAATTATTTGCCAACAAACTGGACAACCTGGAAGAAATGGACAAATTCCTAAGCACCCACACACTTCCCAAACTCAAACAGGAAGAAATAGAAAATTTGAACACACCCATAACCAGCGAAGAAATTGAATCAGCTATCAAAAATCTCCCAACAAATAAGAGTCCAGGACCAGATGGCTTCCCTGGGGAATTCTACCAGGTATTTAGAGCAGAGATAATACCTACCCTTCTCAAGCTGTTCCAAAACATAGAAAGGGAAGGAAAACTTCCAGACTCATTCTATGAAGCAAGCATTACTTTGATTCCCAAACCAGACAGAAACCCAGCAAAAAAAAAAAAAAAAAAAGAGAACTACAGTCCAATGTCTCTGATGAATATGGATGCAAAAATTCTCAACAAGATTCTAGCAAATCGAATTCAACAGCATATAAAAAGAATGATTCACCATGATCGGGTGGGATTCATTCCTGGGCTGCAGGGCTGGTTCAATATTCACAAATCAATCAATGTGATACATCACATTAATAAAAGAAAAGATAAGAACCATATGATCCTGTCAATAGATGCAGAAAAAGCATTTGACAAAATTCAGCATCCTTTCTTAATAAAAGCCCTCGAGAAAGTAGGAATAGAAGGAACATACTTAAACATCATAAAAGCCATTTATGAAAAGCCCACAGCTAATATCATCCTCAATGGGGAAAAATTGAGAGCTTTCCCCCTGAGATCAGGAACATGACAGGGATGTCCACTCTCACCGCTGTTGTTTAACATAGTGTTGGAAGTGCTAGTATCAGCAGACACCAAAAGGAAATCAGAGGCATCAAAATTGGCAAAGATGAAGTCAAGCTTTCACTTTTTGCAGATGACATGATATTATACATGGAAAACCCAACAGAATCCATCAAAAGTCTGCTAGAACTGATACATGAATTCAGCAAAGTTGCAGGGTACAAATTTAATGTACAGAAATCAGTTGCATTCTTATACACTAATAATGAAGCAACAGAAAGACAAATAAAGAAACTGATCCCATTCACAATTGCATTAAGAATTATAAAATACCTAGGAATAAACCTAACCAAAGATGCAAAAGATCTGTATGCTGAAAACTATAGAAAGCTTATGAAGGAAATTGAAGAAGATATAAAGAAATGGAAAAACATTCCATGCTCATGGACTGGAAGAATAAATATTGTTAAAATGTCAATACTACCCAAAACTATCTACACATTCATTGCAATCCCAATCAAAATTGCACCAGCATTCTTCTCAAAGCTAGAACAAGCAATCCTAAAATTTGCATGGAACCACATAAGACCCCGAATAGCCAAACTAATATTGAAGAAGAAGACCAAAGTGGGAGGCATCACAATCCCAGACTTTAGCCTCTACTACAAAGCTGTAATCATCAAGACAGCTTGGTATTGGCACAAAAACAGACACATAGACCAATGGAATAGAATAGAGACTCCAGAATTGAACCTACAAAAGTATGACCAACTAATCTTTGACAAAGCAGGAAAGAATATCCAATGGAAAAAAGACAGTCTCTTTAGCAAATGGTGCTGGGAGAACTGGACAGCAACATGCAGAAGAATGAAACTGGACCACTTTCTTACACCATTCACAAAAATAAACTAAAAATGGATGAAGGATCTGAATGTGAGACAGGAAACTATCAAAACCCTAGAGGAGAAAGCAGGAAAAAACCTCTCTGACCTTGGCTGCAGCAATTTATTACTTGACACATCTCCAAAGGCAAGGGAATAAAAGAAAAAATGAACTATTGGGACCCCATGAAGATAAAAAGCTTCTGCACTGCAAAGGAAACAATCAACAAAACTACAAGGCAACCGAAGGAATGGGAAAAGATTTTTGCAAATGACATATCAGACTAAGGGCTAGTATCCAAAATTTGTAAAGAACTCACCAAACTCCACACCTGAAAAACAAATAATCCAGTGAAGAAATGGGCAGGAGACATGAATAGACACTTCTCTGAAGAAGACATCCAGATGACCAACAGACACATGAAAAGATGCTGAATGTCACTCTTCATCGGGGAAATACAAATCAAAACCACACTGAGATATCACCTCACGCCAGTCAGGGTGGCTAAAATGAACACATCAGGAGACTATAGATGCTGGCGAGGATGTGGAGAAACGGGAACCCTCTTGCACTGTTGGTGGTAATGCAAACTGGTGCAGCCGCTCTGGAAAACAGTGTGGAGGTTCCTCAAAAAATTAAAAATAGATCTACCCTATGATCCAGCAATAGCACTGCTAGGAATTTACCCAAGGGATACAGGAGTGCTGATGCATAGGGGCACTTGTACCCCAATGTTTATAGCAGCACTCTCAACAATAGCCAAATTATGGAAAGAGCCTAAATGTCCATCAACTGATGGATGGATAAAGAAATTGTGGTTTATATACACAATGGAGTACTACGTGGCAATGAGAAAGAATGAAATATGGCCCTTTGTAGCAACGTGGATGGAACTGGAGAGTGTTATGCTAAGTGAAATAAGTCATACAGAGAAAGACAGATACCATATGTTTTCACTCTTATGTGGATCCCGAGAAACTTAACAGAAGACCATGGGGGAGGGGAAGGGGGAAAAAAAGAGTTATAGAGAGGGAAGGAGGCAAACCATGAGAGACTTTTAAAAACTGAGAATAAACTGAGGGTTGATGGGGCGGTGGGAGGGAGGGGAAAGTGGGTGATGGGCATTGAGGAGGGCACCTGTTGGGATGAGCCTTGGGTGTTGTATGGCAACCAATTTGACAATAAATTTCATGTTAAAAAAATACACAAAACATAAAATTTACCATTTTAACCATTTTTTAAATGTATAGTTTAGTACTGTTAAGTACATTCACATTGTTATGCAACATATCTCCAATAGCTAAACACTGTTGAAAAAAGGAAGCTCTGGTGGATATCATTGTTTTGTTAGAGAAGAATAAAATACCCAAATGCTGTGAATGTTGCCAACATTGGTACTTCTGCCAATATTGGTACAATACTGGTACTTCTGACAGAAAGAGGGAATTTGGGAGATTGACGTATTGGGAGGGGTTAATGGTTATCTCTGGGTTGTGGTATTATGCATGATCATCTTCTTTTAGTATTTAAAATTTGATGGCTTCCCTACACTGTGTATGTACTATTTTTGTTTACTAGAAATGAAACCAAAGAAACAAAGGGAAAACAGCACAGCTTCCTAGCAGGTGTCAAACATGTGTGCCCTAGTTTAATACTATCAGTACAACCAAAGGTTGCTTTTAGGCAAACTTGTAGAGGAACTTTCCTGGTCTCAACCAAGATTAAGCAATTTCAGAACTTTGGGCACAGAAAATTCAAGGAAGCTGCTGAAAGCTGAGTTTCCTTTGGGGGATGCCCAAATTAACTTGGAAGCTCTTTCTGTATACTAGACTAGCTGTACAGCTATATAGCTCAACTTTCTAGCTGGTCTGGAACACCATGTCCCATGTGTAGAACCACAGATTAAAATATCCTTTGGCGCCACCTTATGCTAATCAAATGAATTGCACCTACCTTGTGTGGTTTCATTCTAGTTAGATTTAGTTATAATTCTCCATGGATTAGAGAGGTAAGGAACCTATGTTTGTAATTATACACTATTAATTTCTTTCCTTTTAAAAAATTTACTATTACATAATGTTATACTTGAATTGTTTGATTATAGAGAATCATGATTCAGTTAAACACTTGTTTGGACAAACACTTGTGTGGAATTCATATATATTTGTATCAGGTTTTTTTTTGTTGTTGTTGTTGTGCCACAAGGATGTGCTAAGACTTGCTTGGGATGATGCACATGACAACACTTTGAATATGGCATGATCGCCAGAAGACAGAGCTAGGGAGTCATGGCCAAATTGAAGGAAGAAAGTGCTTTATTTTTATTTGTTAAGAAATTTTTTCATTCTATGTATTTTAGAGAAAGAAAGAGTGAGTGGAGGAGAGGGGCAGAGGGAGAGAGAGACAGAATCTTAAGCAGGCCCATGCTTAGTGTGGAGCCTGAAGCAGGGTGTGGAGTCTGACGCTGGAATCATGACCTAAGCAGAAACCAAGAGTCAGGCAATCAACCAAATGAGCCACCAAGGAGCCCTGGAAAGTGCTTTATAATAATGGTATGACCAGTCATTAATAACAACGACAGTTGACATTTATATGGTGCTTATTATGTGCCAGGCCTGATCTAAGCACTTTTTATGCATTAATGCATTTAATCCTCTCAACAACCCTATGAAGGAGATAACAATCACTATCTCCATTTTAAAGACCTGGAAATGGAGGCACAGGGAGATTTAGTAATTTACTCAAGGTAACTCAGACACTAAGTAGCCAAACCAAGATTTGAAGTTTGAACCTGTGCATTTTGGCTCCAGAGTCCATAGTCATTAAGCAATAGTGCCTCCAGCATTAAGATAGCAGAAGTAACAGTTTCCATTTACTGAACAATTACTGTGTGGCTAAGTGCCCCACCTGCTTAAACTTATTTCATCCTTGTGCTAACCCTATGAGGTACTTCTCATCTCATTTTAGAGATTTGGGACCTAAGCCTGGCCTAGCTAAGTAACTCGTCCAAAGTCATCCAGCTCTTAAATGAGTCCAGATCCATCTGATTTAGAGCTCCAGTTCTTAACTACACAACCACATGGCTTCTTAGAGTGCTATCTAATCACAATGTGCAGAGATGAAAAAAATTACTACAATAAAATAGTGGTTTGGAATAGGTGAGATACACTCCCTCATGCCCTCAGTTTTCAACATGAATCTTGACTATGTTTTAGTGGGACTCTTTTTATAATGTACTACACATTTCCTGCCCTTTTTAAGAAAACAATTTAATTTTTCTTCATCTTTAAGGGAAATCATTATGCACTTCAGCTGTTGTATATCGTGGTCATGGCATAATTGAAAACTGTAGTGCCATTTGCCCATAAACAACCAAGCTGCCATATTTTTTTGAGATATTACATCTGTATTTTCAAATTTTTACTCTGGTCTCTTGATGTCAGACTGTTGTTTCCGGTTATTTCCTATGTATTTCATATGGTAGTCCATTTTTCACTCCTAATGTCAGTATGGTGTATGTAACTATGAAATAAAAAGAATAAAGAGAAAAGAGAATCAAGAGAAATATGAACAAACTAGGAGAAAAGAAATACTAATAGAGGGTGCTGGGGCTTGCCCATGAAGAAAAGATGTGGCTCTTAGTGAAAAGACCCTGTTAAATCCATTTGAGTTCTTTTTTTTTGTTTTGTTTTGTTTTTGTTTTAATGTTTACTTATTTTTGAGAGACAGAAAAAGTGTGAGCAGGGGAGGGGCAAAGAGAGAGGGAGACACAGAATCTGAAGCAGCCTCCAGGCTCTGAGCTGTCAGCACACAGCCCGACGCAGGGCTGAAAGTTAAGAACCGTGAGATCATGACCTGAGCTGAAGTCGGATGCTTAGTCGACTGAGCCACCCAGGCGCCCCAAATCTATTTGAGTTCTTTGGGTCATTTTGGTCTACTACCTTTCTTATCTGCATGCTGGATAGCTGATGTAGCTAGATAGCTGGAATCTGAAGAGATGAAATGTTACCCGACATGAGAATAAAATGGCTAGTTTGACTTCATGGTCCATTTGGATATGCTATATTTAATACTTGTTCATGCACATAATCTGGGAATGGGAAACCATTTTCTTTAGAATTGTTACCGTGAGCATTTGCTTTCCTACCTATCTATGCCATAGTTGCTTTCCTCCTACTTCATTTTTCAAAAGTGGCCAGAAAACTTCTCTGTGAGATTTGTGCCATCTATTAGTTTGCTGTCTCCATGGCAGAAGGATTGACCAGGTATCCAGCTACTATCCAGTGGTTACCTATTTTGTGCGATCTGTAACTGTTTTATCGTTGCTTGATCCCTTTCCATTCTGTGAACACCTCAAGCGACAGAGGTGACCTCAAGTGAAGCAGTGGGTGGCCTCCCCCTAAGAGGATGAAGCAGGGAGAAATCAGGATTGGTGATCTAGGTTGAAAACAGGACCTTGATTGTTTCAGGGGAGGGGGTGGTTCCTAGAACAGCATGGGGCTGGGGCTGCAGCACTTTTCTCCGCTCTCTTGCAGTAGGTGTGGCTGTATCATGGAAGAAGCAGTCCCCTGGGGAGGCCAGACCCAGGAGAGCTGGACTTGAGTCCTACCTACCAAGCATAGTTAGATTCCTAGCCTGGAACTGAATACGGGTCTTCCCCCATCTTTTGCTAAGTCTAATGAAATAGCTCACGTTGCTCTGCAGTCCCTCTCTAGTTATGTTACTTAGGTTTGGTTTTGTTTTATGACTGCAGAAAATTTCAGAGGGAAAAGGAATTTATTGCAGTGTGTTAAATCAGAATCAGAGAAAAAGATCTATGGCTTTTCCATAGAGCTTCCAGAGCAATTTAATACAAATATAAGTCATTTCAAGTTTCTCTCTTACTCAAAACACACCAAGAGCTTTTCATGACATCTAGAATAAAACCTTACCAGGCCCTATGCCATCTTGCTTTTGCTTTGGCTACCCTGACATCATCTCTGCTACCCTCATGTTACTCAGTCTGCTCTAGGTATCCCCTCCTCCCCACCCCCTGCTGTTCTAAGTACCAAGCTCTCTTCTGCTTCAGGGCCTTTGAACTTGTTTCAACTGCTGAAGAAACTTCCCCAGGATTTTATATATTTCACCTCTTCACTGTATTCAATTATATTTACTTGTTTATTGTTTCTTTCCCCAACTAGAATGTCAACTCTATGAGAACAAGTCTTTACTGCTAAATTTCCAGAGCAAGGCTTTACTCTTGAATTTTCAGTCACATAGTAGGTTCTCAATAAGTACTGGTTAAATGGGTAACCAGGTTATAAATAGCTCTAGGACCCTCAGTGGCAAGAAGTGAAGGGGTAATCTCTGAGGCACAGGAATGAAAGAACTGAATGGAATACACTAAACTTTTTTCTAAAAAGCATTGAGGAGCAAACAATATAGTGTGAACCACTACTTGACTGAGTAATGCAGTATAGCAGAAGTTGGGAGCTCAGAATGTGAATACATTACTTGATCAATTTTGCTGCTGATTCAGAAGAGGCAGCCATGGGGCTGAGCCAAGGTCTCACTGAGCCAGGACTTGTGGAACTATAATCCAGGGCATGCAGAGTGTGTGCCCTGATAAATAACACCCTCCCCTCTCTCCTTGGACTGGGAAGATAACAGTAAAAATGAACTGGAATAAGTCAGATCTTGTATGGTCTACACCCCTCCAGTTACATAGGCAGCCCAGATGACCCCCGGCAAGGTGATCCTAACTGCCTAACTCCCACCACTGCCTCCAGGTATGTGAATGAAGCAAATAAAAACAACACCTGCTATAGCAGACTTTGAGTCTGGAGTTCTTTCTTGTCCAGCAAGAGAGTGGATGTAGAATTGAATATGACAGAGGCTAATGTCTGGGAGGAGACAAGAGCCCCAAACAGGGGTTTTGTCTATTTATTGAGCTCTCAAGGTTTTACATATGTGGTGAACGTGCAGAATAAAACAATAATATAGTGACCATTAATTTGTGTGTGTAAGAAGCAAAAGGTTTGGGGGACGAGGGGCTTTAGAAGTTGAGATTGAAGCACAATGATATATTGGCACCAGATGCCAGGTGGACAGTGTTTCTCTGTGGGGGATACAGCCAAGTAGCTATTATCTCCAAAGTCTAAGATTGCTGGAGCATGCTGCCTCAAGGCTAACGAGGCACCCTTTTCACTAGCTAACCTTGGGCGCTTTTGCCCTGTAGCGGCTTTCTGCATCTCACTGTTCTCAGATGCTTTCCTCCTGTGGAGGTGGCTTTCTGCCCTAAGACTTATTTTACTTAATGACTAACCTTGGGTGCTTTCACCCTGTGGCAGTTTTCTGCCCTAAGCCTTGTTAACCCATTGGTGCAGGCGTAAAGAATTCTTAAACTTATTTCCCACAACCTGGAAGATTATAATCTTACTTTTGGCCTTAAAATTATTTCTACAGATGATTTTTCAAAGTACACTTATCTTTATAAGTTTAATCTTTGTAAGTTCTAGGGGACTTACTAAAAAAGTAAAATGACTGTAAAATGACTAAAAAACAAAGTAAAAAACAAAGTAAAATTAAAACTAATAGGGAAAATAGCACACACAGAAAAACCACTACACAAGAAGGTAAGAGAGGAGAGAAAGAGAAAGGAACATATTGCTGGTAGACAAACAGAACACACACAGTGAGACAGTAAATATGACCCCAAAGACAACAGGAATTACGTTGAATGTAAATCAACTAAATGCTCCAGTTAAAGAATTATGTGTATGACAAACTTTTTTTCAAACAATATAACTCAATGATAAAGATGATAAAGATAAAGAAAGACAGGAAGCCAAATATTCAACCCCCTTGCCCAGTTTATTTCAAAACGGAAACAACTACATAAATATCAGACAAAACCGAGGTTGAAGTTAGGGAAAAAGCATTACTAGAATTAAAGGGCATTGCTTCATAATGATGAAAGTTCCACCTCATGAGGGAGATACAGCAATTCTATATTTGCATGCTCTGAATATGATAACATCAACATATGTAGAGCAAATCCAGGTATAATTACAAGGAGAAACAAATTCATCATCACAGCAAAGATTTGAAGATATCTTTTCACTTATTGATAAAGCAGGGAGATAAAAAAAATCAGGAAGGATATAAATGACTTGAACAATATGATAAACACATTTGACCAAATATATTCCGAGAGCATTGCAACAATAACTGCATGCTGCACACTTTCCAAAGTCATACAGGATATTTACAAAAACTGACACTATATTGAGCTGTAAAGAAAGTCTTACCATAGTTAAAAGAGCTGAAATCTGGGGCGCCTGGGTGGCTCAGTCGGTTAAGCAGCCGACTTCGGCTCAGGTCATGATCTTGCACTCCGTGAGTTTGAGCCCCGCGTCGGGCTCTGTGCTGACAGCTCAGAGCCTGGAGCCTGTTTCAGATTCTGTGTCTCCCTCTCTCTCTGACCCTCCCCCGTTCATGCTCTGTCTCTCTCTGTCTCAAAAACAAATAAACGTTAAAAAAAAAAAATTAAAAAAAAAAAAAAAAAGAGCTGAAATCTGGGGCACCTGGGTGGCTCAGTCAGTTAAGTGTCTGACTTCAGCTCAGGTCAGGATCTCACAGTTCATAGGTTTGAACGCCATGTCAGGGTCTGTACTGACAGATCAGAGTCTGGAGCCTGCTTTGAATTCTGTGTCCCCCCCCGCCCCTACCCTGCTTGTGCTCGCTCTTGTGCTCTCTCTCTCTCCCTCTCAAAAATCAATAAACACTAATAAAATGAAACAAAAGAACTGAAATCATGCAAAACATGTTCTCTAACACAGTGTATTTATGCTAGAAATCAATAACAAATAGAAATAAAAATCCTCATATGTTCAGAATTTCATCATTGTGCATTTAAACAATCCACAGGTCTGAAAAGAAATCACAATGGAGATTAGAACATATTTTTTACCTGAATAATAGTGAAGGTGCTACAAAGTCAATATTTTTTCAAGTTTACTTATTTTTATATTTAGAGAGAGAGTGGACGTGTACACAAGTAGAAAAGGGGCAGAGAGAGGGAGAGAGAATCCCAGGCAGAGCCTGATGAGGGGTTCAAACTCACGAGGCATGAGATCATAAGATCATGATCCAAGCCACCCAGGTGCCTGTACATGTTCAATTATTTTAAGATAGGGTTAGATCAGTACTCAGCAGAAAACTTATGGCCTTAAATGTATATACTAAGAAGGATAAAAAAGGGCTGAAAACTACTTAGCCATACATCAATCTCAAGAAGTTAGAAAATAACAGAAAAGTAAATCCACAGGAATTAGAAGGTAGGAAATAAAACAGATGAGAATATGAACTAATGAAATAGAAAACAAATATTGAAATATTGAAATATTGAAAAGACTAATAAAATCTATTAACTTCTGGTGGAACTGGTCAAGAAAGAGAGAAGGAATAAATCCATCAATGATTAATATATAAAAAGATTATATGAGGGTATGAACAACCTTATGCCAAAAAAAAAAAAAAAAAAGAAAATTCAGATAAAATGTTGGTTCCTAGAAAAGCAGCAAACTTAACAAAACTGACATAAGCTTACCAACTTACTAAAACTGACACAAGAAAACATAGAAAACTGAAATACTTCTATAATTAGTAAGGAAATAAAGTCTCTAATTAAAGTTCATCCTGCAAAGAAGATCCTATGTCTGATTGGTTTAACTGGAGAGTTCTACCTAACAAAGGGAAAAATGTCAATTCCATGGATAGTTTCTTGGTATAGAAGAAAAAGTTATACTTTTCATCTAATTTCAGGAAGCTAGCTAACATAATTCTATGCTAATATCCCATAGAGCCTGCACACACAAAAAGAACAAAATATAGACCAATTTCACTTATGAATATAGTTGCAAAAATTTTAGCCAAGTGTTAAAACACCAAATCCAAAAATACATAAAAAAGAATACATCATGACCAAATTGGGTTTATTCTAGGAAATAAAATGTAGCTTAACATCAAAAGTTCAATAAATGTAAATGTTTATATTGGCAGATTATACGAGGGAAGTCATATAACCATCTCAATTGATTTAAGAAAAACATTTGATAAAATTCAATGTCTATTTATAATTAGGAAAAAGTTGTGTTGGTAAACCAGGAATAGAAAAGAACTTTTTAAGTATAAAGGATAAAGAATATCTAAAACAAAACAAAGACAGAACTAATCAAATGTTGGGATTTTTCTCTTTAAGACCAGTGTATTGATCATGTTTAAAATTTTCTATATCTTATGATGTTTTGACATCTTTCTGGTCAAAGAAAGGCTGACCTCCCAGAGCCAGCTGATTCCTAAAATTAGTAAATAATTTACATGGGAGACAGCCTTTCGTGTGCAAGCTAACCACCTCCTTTACCTAACACTAAGCCAATATTCCTCCTGGCTGTAACCATCCCTGGGCCAAGTACCAGGAAGCTAGAGACTACCCCTGGATCCCAAAGCCCACTGTTTAGTATTCAAACTAGCCAATCCTAAACTGTTTTTCTGCCCTGTCTTTTTCACCGGGAACTCCAATAAGGTTCTGGGCCTAGGCTTTTCCCTCCTTTCTATCTGCCTCCTGACCATACCTGGTGGTCCCCATGGGGTCCCTGGTGGTCCCCATGTAGGAAGTGTAAGTATGGTAAAACCTTGATTTGTGAATATAATTTGTTCCAGAAACATGCTTGTAATCCAAAGCACTTGTATATCAAAGCAAATTTCTCCATAAGAAATAATGGAAACTCAGATGATTCATTCCAAAAATATTCATATAAAAATGATTACAATATTGCGACATAATACAAAATAATAAAGAAAATTCAAAATATAAAGAAAAATAAACAAATTAACCTGCACTTACCTTTGAAAACCTTTATGGCTGGTGTGAGAGAGATGAAAGAGAGGAGGGTTACTGTGCAGGACCACTTTCACTATCACCAGTGGAATCACTGATATCTATTGGCTCAGTGGAATCCTTTTCTTTTCCTGCAGCTTTAACAAGGAACTTATCCAATGATGCTTGCTTTTGCCTTCTTTTGAGGATTTCACAGAAATGTGACATTGCATTGTCATTAAATAGATTCATTGCTCGCACTGCTACAGCCTTATTTGGGTGGTGCTTTTCTACAAAATTTTGCACTGTTTCCCACATTTTACACATCTCCCTAATCTCATTTGAAGTGAGGGATTCCTCTGCCTTTCTCTCCTCCTCTTCTGCAGCCAAGATCTCCTCCATAACCTCTTGTCTTTGCTTGCGACGCAACAGTCAGATGTCAGTTGTGGGGACCTTCCACTGTTCTGAAAAATCACACATTTCTGCCAAACACCATGGCCTGAGACTGAGCATCTGAGCAATGGGAGACGATCACCCACCGTCCCACAGAGAGCGAGAGAGAGAAGAACCATTGGCTCAGTTGTGATCACTGTGACGTTTGGCCTTGTCTTGCACGACATGGCTCGTTTATCAAGTCAAAGAAATGTTTGCTCATCTTGTGGAACACTCGCAGAACAAGTTACTCACAATCCAAGGCTTTACTGTACTAAGTTCTTTTTTCGATGGCATTAACCTCTTTGTGTCATCACTTGGTACCTCCATAAATTCACATCCTGCAGGTATAAATGAGAGAATTAGGAAAAGTAAAAGGACTCTTGCTATTACTATTTCCATTTAGAATTTTAGCTCAGTCCCAGTTAGAGCAGTAGATGAGAAAAGGGAATAAGAATTATACGGATTGGAAAGGAAGAAACAAATCGTCATTACTCAAAGATGATATGATTATGACATAGAAAATCCAAAAGGACCTATGAATACATTATTAAAATTATACTTATTGCAAAACTATAAATTATTATTAATAATAAATATACATTACTACATTTATTACCAAATTGAGCAGTGTGTATACAATCATTATAAAAATTAATTGCATTTCTATATACCAGTAATTGATAGAGAGGAAATAAAAAATGCCATTCAAAATAGCATAAGTGGTTGTGTACCTAGGTATAACTCTGAAAAAAAGTGTGCAAGACTTTTGTGAAGAAAACTACAAAACTTAAGAAAAGAAAATAAATGCAACTTAAATAAATATACCATGTTTACAAATTTGATGACTCAAATTTTAAAAAATGTTAAGGTTTTCAAATTAATCTACAGATTTAGTATCATCCCAATCAACATTGTTCTCGTGTGTGTGTGTGTGTGTGTGTGTGTGTGTGTGTGTAAAACTTGGCAGGCTAATTCCAAAATTTATATGGAAATGCAGACGGTAAAAAATAAGAAAATCTAGAGGAAGAAAACCAACATGAGTAAACTTGCTCTACTTGATAGTAAGACTTAAAACCATTAGTAATTTAGAAGCATCATTTTGGTTCAAGTATAGACAAATAGACAAATGATAGAATAAACATAATAGTTTAAAACCCATACATATGTTTATGGATTGGTTACATTATTTATTTCAAGGAAGGCAATACAGAATAGTAGAGAAAGGAATATCTTTTCAATAAAAGGTGCTGGCACAAATGAGCCATAAATGCAAAAAGAAGAAGGAGAAAAGAAACTGGACTCATAATTAACACCATGACAAAAGTAACTTTTAGGTGGACAGTAGATCTCAATGTCAAATGCAAAACAAAGTGTTCTGAAGGTAATCTAGGAGAATATGTTCATGCTTAATGGGCTAGGAAAAGATATTTTTAAATAAGGCATGGAAAAGGATTGCTAAATTTTACTACATGTGTCAGAAGACACATTAAGAGAAGGAAAAGGAAAGTCACTGAGAGGAGAAAACACTTGCAACACACCTAACAGACAGAGGGTTCACATGTATGCATAAAAATCATCTACAATTCCTTCAATTTCCTTCTAAGGAAAAAACCCAAACAGCCCAACAGAAAAATATAAAAGATTTGGACAGACAATTCACAAAAGAGGATGTCCAAATGGCCAATAAATATTATGTAAAGGCATTGAGACACACAAATGAGATCATGCAAGTTAAAACTACAGTGCAACTACATACCCATCAGATTACGTGACATTAAAATTCTAACCCTAAGAAATGTTGGCAAAGATGTGGAACAATAGTAACTTTCAGACACTGTTGGTATTATGGAGGGTAGTAAACTGACTCAACCATTCCGGAAAACTATTAGACACCATTCTGTAAAGTTGTAGATTTGCATAGCTTATAACCCAGAAATTCCTCTCCTAAGTGTATATGCTAAAGAAATGTGTGCTGATGTTCATCAGGATACATGCCCATGAATGTTTATAGCAGCACAGCAGTGTTGCAGGATTTTTTACCTCAACGCCTGGGGTTTGTTGTCTCACCGCTTCGAAGAATGAAGAGGTGGACACGGAATCAAATGAGCAGCAGGCAAAGTTTACCAGTGTAAGATCAGAAAGTAAGAATAGTATGAAAGCTCTAAAGAGAGAGGGGGCATTGAAAAGTGAATGCCTATGACTATAGGAGGGACTTTGTTTTATAGGGTTTGGTCAGGCCCTATCTTTTCCCCCTTGGTCCTTCTTAGATTCTACCCTTATTGGCTTGATAACTCTAGGTGTTGGGTTGTTCATTCTTGATTGGCTCAGTTGGAGTCAGCCTATGTCATACTCTCCCTCATACGACATGAGTTTTATGACTTACTTGTTTTAGTTAGGTATCTTGATTGTCAAATTCCTGAGGGGAACCTGAGGTGGTGAGAGGAGGTGGTGTCTGGGGGAGCTTGGGGTGGGCTGTGAACAAAGTGCAAGCTAGCGCACCATCCCCTCCCCAGGGGGGATGTGTGTGATATTCCTCAGGCACTCCTGGCTGCCCAAGGACAAAGGAAAGGAAAGAACACAAATGGCCAACTGATAGAGATCACAGTAATACAGGACTTGGGTCTCCTTCAGTTTACAAATATCTTAGTAAATTACAAGAAAAAGGCAATCTTATCAATAGCCTAATCTCCAGAAACCAAAAGACTCCATTTCCTGGAGCCCCAACGTCACTCCTTCACAATGATATGGGGAACAAAGGCAAGAAGGAAATGGCAGGTAAAATTAAATTTCCTCATAACCAGCAGCCCGGCGACAAATACTTGAGGCAAATAAGAGTATAACATTTCTCCAGGAACTCCCTACCTTCCTAATGTTAATGCCTTACTAGAGGGAAAACAACCTTAGCTTGACAATAGCAAGGCCTCAGGCATCTTAGGAGTCCTCTTTGCATATCAAAGTCCTTCTGGAGGCCTCCCTTATGATTCTACCTCCCTCAACTCCATAGTATAAAACCAGCCATTCTTCACAACCACACTGCAGCAATTTCTGCCCACGGGTCTTGTCCCTGTGCTTTAATAAAATCACTTTTTTGCACCAAAGACATCTTCAAGAATTCTTTCTTGGCAGTCTGTTCCAGACCCCACAACCCACCCCCCCCCATCATCCCAAAACCTCATCTGTGTCTGTTACATTAAAATTTTTTTTTTCTTTTTAATGTCTATTTTTGAGAGAGAGAGAAACAGAGCACGAGCAGGTGAGGGGCAGAGAGAGAAGACACAGAATCCAAAGCAGGCTCCAGGCACTGAGCTTGACAGGGGCTCGAACTCACAAACCAAGAGAACATGACCTGAGCTGAAGTCAGATGCTGAACCAACTGAGCCACAGTAAAAAAAAAAAAAAAAAAAAAAAAAAAAAAGTTTATTTAGTTGTCTGTTACATTCTTGAAAGGGGCCTTATGCCTGAGGGAGTTTGCTCCTGATCAGATGCTCTCAGCATTGTTTTAAAATATGTGTTTCCCCACCCAGAGACCTCAGGTCCTAATCTTTCCCTCTCTGCCTATTTATTCTACCTTTCCCTAATCATAGCAGCATTCATTGAAATAGCTCTAAACTGGAAACAACTCAAAACCCATTAACAACAGAAGGGTTAAATAAATCATAGTATCACAAAATGAAATACCATACAGTAAGAAAAACATGAAGGAACAACAACACACAAGCGCCTGGATGAATTTTATGCACACAATTTTGAGTAAAAGAAGCTAGATGGGAAACAATACATACTTCATAAATATTCTATTTAAACAAGGTTCAGAAGTGGTCAAAACTAAATTATATTGGTTAGGAAACTGTACTTAGGTAGTAAACTCTAAAGTAAAGCAGGCAGCGAATTGCTTGGGGAGGGCTGGGGGCATTCTTAGGGTTTGTCCCAGGTCAAGAGGGTAGTGAGCTGAATCCAAACAATTCAACACCTCTAAATGGTGTGGGATGGAATTCTCTTTTGCTATGTAGATTTGAAGTAAAACTCTGAGGCAATGAGATTCTGGACAGGTGAGGCAAGAAGGATGAATAGGAATAATGTGGCACAGGCAGGATTCCTCTTGGAAGGGCAGAGGAGAGCTGAAGAGGGCCTGTCCAATCAAAGAATCCCATGAGGGTCTTGAATGGATAACAAGAATGGGGTTACTGTGTTGGTACTGAGTAAAACATTTCACAATTTGTTCTCAGACTCATCTTGCACAGGAGTTAGTTGTACAACCTAGATATTTCAGGATACTCTACATTCCAAATGCTCATGTGTTACCCGTAACAGATATATTGCTCACTGAATTATGTACACGTGACCCTCGACAATGTGGGTTTGAACTGTGGGGGTCCACTTATACATGGATTTTTTTTTTTTTACCGATAAATATAGTACAGTGCCGTAAGTATATTTTCTCTTAGGATTTTCCTAATTGCATTTTCTTCTCTTGCTTGCTTTATTGTAAGAGTACATTATATAATACAGATAGCATACAAAATGTATTAATCAACGGTTTGTGTTAATGGTGAGGCCTCTGGTCAACAGTAGGCTAAATTTTTGAAGAGTCAAAAGTTATATGGGAATTTTCGATTGCACTAGTGGGTAGCAGTTTGGCACCCCTAATGCCCTGTTGCTCAAGGTTTAAGTGTATTTATTTTGTTTATACATATTTTGTATTTCTCTTCATACGATGTATAATAAAAAATGATTCATGAAATGTGTACATAAATGAGATTTATGTGTATCTTTTAAATAGTTTCCAAATAAATCAATTCGCACTTGAGAGGAAATTTTTTTTTAAGTTTATTCATTTATTTAGAGAGAGACAGAGACAGCATGAGCTGGGAGGGGGAGACAGACAGGGAGAAGAGAGAGAATGCCAAACAGGCTCTGCACTGTCAGCACAGAGCCTGATGTGGGGCTCAAACTCACAAACCTGTGAGATCATGGCCTGAGCTGAAACTGAGAGCCAGATGCTTAACTGACTGAGCCACCCAGGTGCCCCCCCGAGGAAGTTTTTTTTCAGAGACCAGGCATCTGATGGTTGGTGCAGGGACTTTGATTAACTGTCACCACAGCCCTGAGTATCAAGACTCTGGTCTCCTCATACAGAGCAATTTCCTCAGCGTGGGTGGTGAAGCTGGGGTATGTCAGATCTTCACAGCCGCAAAGGGGCGGAAGTTCATGCACACGAAATTTTGGAACCTGCAACTGTGCTGTTTATAACCTAAGATTAAGTGAAAGGGTTAAACCTAAAACCAATGACAACATGTATGGTAAATGACCATCTCAAAGAACCTTTTGGTTGTAAGTTTTGTAGAAGACACCTCATCAGTGTTGCTAAAACGCCTGGCATTTTGTTTTCTGATGATTTTTCTCCTTCGTTTCCTCAAGGCCTATACTTTGCTGTGGGCCTCAAAATGACAGTAAGAAATAATTTGGTGTGACCTGGGTGGGTGGATGGTGGTGGATGGTGTAGACGTGAAAGCAAAGAAGAAAGTGCTCGCCTTGACACGGATGTTGCCGCAGCTCAACTCAGAAAAAGTGATAGAAATCATGAGGAAAAGAAGAGTGGCTTTAAAAATGATTTGGCAGCAATTTTATTTGTTGTGCAAGAAAATGGCTGGCCTGTGGCTGTATACGTAGAGTTAGGAGTAAACTTTCAAAGCATGCTCAGGAGGCATGCATGGTAATCCTATTATCTGATAACAGGATTTGTGCACATACCTCCCACATGCAGCATCAGTAGCCCACCCTTTCAGTATTGCTGTGAAATGCAATTTGTGCGCAGATGAAAAGTTTACAGCACATGGGCCTGTGCCATGAAGCTCAACAAAGCCAGCGCACTGTGTGGCGAGGTTTCTGAACCCAACCCCTGTTGTTCCTGCTGTCTCCCTCCTTATTGATTTCTGTCCCTTGGCCAAGTGGGCTGTGTGATAGTCTGCACCGACCCAGAAACTTGCAAAATGAGCTAATCAAATAGGTGCAGCAGAAACCAACCCCGAATTTCTAGGATGCTTCAGACAGGTGCCATACATAGGAGGTGGAGACAATATTGTGTCAAATAAATGGTGGTAGACATGTGAGGGATGAGGAGGCCAACCAACAGGAATTTTGGTTAATTATTTTACAGAAACATTCATAGAAATAGGGTAAGCAACGGGCACCTGGGTGGTTCAGTGGGTTAAGTGTCTGACTTCGGCTCAGGTCATGATCTCGCAGTTTGTGGGTTTGAGCCCTGCGACAGGCTCTGCGCTGACAGCTCAGAGCCTGGAACCTGCTTCGGATTATGCGTCTCCCTCTCGCTCTGCCCCTTCTCTGCTCACGCTCTGTCTCTCTCTCTCAAAAATAAATAAACATTAAAAAAAATTTTTTTTAAAGAAATAGGGTAAGCAAGAACTAGAGGCAAATGCTTGATGGATCATGTCTCAGTCCACCAGCGCTGCCATAACAAAATACCACAGACCCGATGGACTTAAACAACACAAGTTTATTACCTCACGGTTCTGGAGGTTGGAAGTCTGAGATCAAGGTGTCACCAGGCTTGGTTTCACCAGGTCAACCTCTCTCCTCGGCTCACAGATGGACACATCCTCACTCTGTCCTTACATGGACTTTCCTCACCAGACCCCTTGGTGTCTTTTCTTCTTCTTATGACACCAGTCATATTAAATTTCAACCCCACCTTATGACCTCAGTTAAATTTAACCTTACCTATCTATCTTTCAGAATAGTCACACTGAGGTTTCAATATGTGAATTTTGGGGGAATGCAGTTCAGTCCATAACAGAAAATGACAGAGACAGTGCTTTTAAAACGTCTTGCTACTCACATTTTAAGGTTTTTGTTCACACCTATCTTCCTTTTTGATACAGCTTACAATAACTGATGTATCTATCTTCATGGAAACATCATATGACAAGCAGCAAATGTCAGTGATAGAAACTGCTGGGAAAAATATAGAAAAGAATACACTCATTACTTCCATTGCTTATGAGTGAGAAAGTATAGATGCATCCTTTTATTTTCTAGAAAAAGGGCTATATGCTAAATTCACACATTGATATATGAATTTCTTGATTCTTTCCAAAAAGTCAATCAAAATGGGAAACTTATTTTAATAGAATGTATTTATGTCGACCATTGCTCTTAATAAAATGTGATCGTATATGGTTTAAGGAATGTACAGCCCTTCAATATGCAATAGATACAGCACTCGGTATATAGGACAAACAGATCTGGTTAGGGAAAAACTCTAACCCATAAGATGGGTATAGGAACTCTGATAGTGGCTGATGGGGAAATAGGTTTTTCTAGGTCTTTTTCTTTTCCATAGAAATTTTGGAATCAGCTTGATTATTCCTATAAAAAAGTATGCTGAGATATTGATTGGGAACGTATTGAATCTGTAGCTCTCTTTGGCAAGAACTGATATCTCACAATATTGAATATTCTGATTCTTTGGAATTCAGTACATTTATTTAATTCTTTAGTTTTTCTTAGCACTGCTTTATACTTTTCAGTGTACAGCTTTTGCATTATTTTGTTAGACTTATCCCCGAGCCTTTCATGTTTTTTGATGCTATTGTAAATAATTCTGCTTTTCAATTTCAATTTCTAATTATTCACTAATACTATATAGAATTACAACTGATATTTTTATATTGATCTTACATTCTGCAATCTTGCTAAACTTATAGGTTAGTCTTTTTAAAAAGATATTCTTTGGGATTTTCTACATAGAAAATTAGGTCTTCTACAAATAGAAGCAGGCTTATTTCTCTATTTCCAATATGTATTCCTTTTTTTTTTTTTTTTCTTATTTTATTCCATTGGATCTCCATGATGATATAGAATAGCAGCACTGAGAATGGACACTTTGTCGTGTTCCTAATCTTAGGGGGAAAGCATTTAGTCTTTTATTATTAAGTATGATATTAAATGTAAGTTTTTTTTTTTTTTTTAACATTTATTTATTATTGAGAGACAGAGAGACACAGAGCCTGAGCAGGGAAGGGGCAGAGAGAGGGGAGACACAGAATCCAAAGCAGGCTCCAGGGTCTGAGCTGTCAGCACAGAGCGGACGCGGGGCTCGAATTCACAGACTGCGAGATCATGACCTGAGCTGAAGTCGGACACCCAACTGACTGAGCCACCCAGGCACCCCTTAAACGTAAGTTTTGTTGTAGATTTCCTTTATTGATTTCTACCTTAAGAAACTAGAAAAAGAAGAGAAAGAGTCAAGCCGAAAGTGAGCAGAATAGGGGGAAAAGTAAAGACAGCAGAAATCAGTGAAGTAGGAAACAGAAAACAATAGAGAAAAGTCAATGAAATAAAAAAGACCGGCTGTTTGGAGAGATTTGTAAAATTGATACACCTCCAGTTAGACCAAGAAGAGAAGAGACAAGACATAAGTTACCAACGTCAGGGGTGAAAAGGGAATATAACTACCAAGCTCACAGTGCTTACTCAAGAGGTAACAGTGTGTTACTTGAATCATTAAGTTTCTATGTAAATTAGGATTTTTGCTATTTCCTATTTAAAATTGATTCTCAAATTTAAGTATACATAAGAATTACCTTGAGGGTTTGTTAAAACACAGATTGCTAGGTCCTAGGTTTTTACTTAGGAGTTTTCAGGTCAGGCCTGAGAATTTGCATTTCTAACAATTTATTAAGTGATGCTAATGATGCTGACCTGGGGACTACACCTGGAGAGTCACTGTCTTAGTTTTGGGACACTTTGGATCTACTTATTTCTCTTTTGACTTCTGTGTCATCACTATAATGTATATATTTAACACCCCGTAAGGCAATAGTCTTCTTGTTTATATAATAAATATTCATTTATATTTACCCCCATATTATCCTCTCTATCGTTCCTCGTTTTTTCTTGCACCTTTGAGCTTTCATCTGGGATTATCTGCCTTTCTGCCTGAAGAACATCCTTCAGTATTTCCTTTAATGCAGGTCTGCTAGGGATGAATTCACCCACTTTTTTTGTCTGAATCTATTGTTATTTTGCTTATATCTTTGGAGAATATTTTTGATGGATATGATACTTTGGATTCCAATTATTCTCTTTCAGCACATTATCTTCTGACGTTCATAATTCCTGTTGAGAAGATGGCTATTCATCTTACTCTTGTCCCTTTGAAGATATTATCTTTTCTTTCTGGCTGCTTTTAAAATTTGCCCCTTGTCTTTGGTTTTCAGCTCTTTTACTCTGATGTGCTGGTTATGCTTTTCTTTGTATTTATCCTGATTAGGAGTCATAGGACTCCTTAAATGTGTGGCTTGAAGTCTTCCATCAAGTTTCTATCATTGTCCCTTGACTTCTCCACTGTGCTGTTGCCAAAGAATACAGTCTTTATGATACTGATTCTTTGAGATGTGTTGATACTTGATTTATGGCTAAGTGGTTGAGTTTTAAAAATGTTGCTTGTGGGCTTGAGATGAGTTCATAGGTATGTAATTTTAAATATGTTAATTATTGCAATTTTGTGATATATATTCTTTAAATATTCTTTATCTATATTAATTTTGTTTTCTTTTAGAACATCAGTAACTACTAGAGGTGTGCTAAAATATCCTATGATGATTCTGAGGCAATTTTATTACGTGCCTCCAAGTTTAAAGTTGTTATAATCACACAGTGAATTGAAAACTTTTTTTTTTTGAATTGAAAACTTTTATCATTATGTAGTGACTTTTTCTATTCCCAGTAATGGTTTTTTGTATTACATTCTATTTAATATTAACATAGTGATCTCTGCATTATTTAGGTATTTGTCTGGTATTTATTTTTAATCTTTATATTTTTATACATTCTATATCTTTGTATTTTAGACGTGACTATTATAAACAGTATAAACAATATTTTTCTTTTAACTTGTGCTTAATTCATTTATATTTACTGTTATTATTGTTATATTTGAACTTGTTTCTATCAATGTGAAATTTCCCACTTCACTCTTGCTTCTTTCCTTCCCTTGCCTTCTTAATTTTTGTTTATTTTTAAAAAATGCTTATTTATGTTGACAGTGTGTGAGTGTGCATGAGCAGGGGAGGGGCCGAGAGAGAGAGAGAGAGAGAGAGAATCCCAAGTCGGCTCTGCACGGCCAATGCAGAGTCAGATTCAGGGCTCAAACCCATGAACTGTGAGATCAGGATCTGAGCAGAAACCAAGACTGGATGCTTAACTGACTGAGCCACCCAGAAGCCTTCCGCTCCCCTTGCCTGTCTAAAGTTAATTCACTTTTTTAGTTTTTTAAAAACCAAACTTCCTCCTCTACTAGTTAAAATAACACATTACTTTCTTTTAGTAACTAACACTGAAATTCTATCACATATATTAAATTTAAGTAAGTTTACTTGAAACTAATATATTAAATGTGCTCCTGAAAAATACAAGGATCTTAGAACACTTTCCATCAGCTACTCACTTCTGATTTAGATATTACTGGAAGCTAGAATTCTAGTTTTATGCTCTATTTTCTAAACACTGTAAATTAGATCTCCTCTCCTCCCTTTCTTTCTCCTTTTCCTCTTCTTGTGCTTTTCGTTCTTTTTTCATACATATGATATCATTTTAAATTTGTCTATATCTTAACCAATTCATTCACTTCTCTTTTTGCATTTCAAATCTTCCCTTAGCAATCATTCTTTTTTTTACTGAAGCACATTCTTTATAAGTTCCTATGGTGAAGATCTGTTGGTGGCAAACTCTCTAGGCTTTTGCTCAACTAAAAATGTATTTATATTTTTATTATTTTTGAAAAGACAGTTTTGATAAATATATAATTTTAAGTTCATAATTTCTCTCAACATTTGGAAGTAATTATTGCCTTTCTTTTGCTCTCTGTTTTCACTGTTGAGAGTCTAAACATCATTCCTTTTCTCTTACGTTGCTTTTAAAATATTTTTGTGTCTTTTGTGGCCTGCAATTTCATGGCAATGTGTATCTTTGTGGATTTCTTTTTATCTTTCTTATTATATATTGACTTCCTTCACCTGTGGTTTTATGTATCTTATCAATCCTGGAAAGTTCTTGGTCCTTTTGTCCTCAAATACTGCAGTTCCTCCATTCTCTCTATTCTCTTCTCTAGGACTCTGGGTGTATATTAAAGTCTTTTATTTTATTTTCCACATTTTTCAATATCTATCTTAATGTCCATCCTTTTTTTTTTTCTTTATACTGGATCCTAGCTATTCCTTTCAGTTATATCTTTCAGATATATTGTCCAATTCACCAATTCTTCCTTTATTAACATCTAACCTGCAATC
Source organism: Panthera pardus (assembly GCF_024362965.1). Classification (NCBI taxonomy): domain Eukaryota; kingdom Metazoa; phylum Chordata; class Mammalia; order Carnivora; family Felidae; genus Panthera; species Panthera pardus. The sequence continues at coordinate 83,650,306 of NW_026526721.1, forward strand.
ATTTTTTTCTAATCTTCAATTAAAGTATCCGTTTTCTTTCTCAATGGTCATATATTTTTATTTCCAAGAGGTTTTTGTTTTTATTTTTCAAATCTGCAGAATAGTTTTGACAGTCCCTTATTCAATTTTTGAATATCTTTATTTAAAAAGTTTATACACAGCAATTTTATATTCTGTATCTGACAATTCCAAAGTATGAGTTCCTTGGGGACTTGAATCTGTTTGTAACTACTGACAATTTGTAACAGCAGTGTCTTCTTTCTAAAAGCTTCGATACTGGCTTTTGCCTTCAGGACAGTCTGCCTTTCTCTTTCTACTACTGCTTACCACGCTGCATTTTTAAAATTTATTTTTGGAAAAAAAAATTATTTTTGGAGAGGGTATCTCGAAGATTTTTCCTCTTGTTTACAAATACAGAAGTGCAATACAGGATGGTTTGTCTAGGGTCTAATTTATTTATTGTCAGAAGACCTCACAGAATATTTAGTTCTTTTTGCTGCCAGAAGTGGAACTCTGAGGCCTTTTTTGTTCAAGTGCCTCTTTAATAAGGTTTAACATATTTACAACTAGTTCTTCAGCTGAGTTTTAAAAAGGTGTCAGACAACAAAACCTATCTTACTCATCACGATCAAGCCGTGTTCCTCAGAGTTCCAGTTTTACGATCTTCCCACTTACTTTATCTTGCATGTGGAATGTAAACTTGCCACAGAAAGCTAGATTTAGAATGTTCAAATGAGCAATTATCTTTTAACACCAACACCAGTCATGCATACAATTTGGCAGATTGAAGATTACATACAGAAGAGACTTGAAGTTTCTTTCAAAACAAATAGAGGAGTGAGAACATTAAGTGAAAGCCAATGAGCTCCATCTCTTTGAAAAGTTAAATAAAACTTTTTATTTATTTATTTATTTTTACAATTCATTAGCTTGACATTAATGAGATTGACAGTCTTTAAAAATTTATAAAAATTTTCGGGGTTCCTGGGTGGCTCAGTCGCTTAAGCATCCGACTTCAGCTCAGGTCATGATCTTGTGGTTCATGAGTTAGAGCCCTGCATCAGGCTCTGTGCTGAGAGCTCCGAGCGTGGAGCCTGCTTCAGATTCTCTGTCTCCTCTCTCTCTGCCCCTACCTGTTTGCTCTCTCTCTCTCTCTTTCTCCAAAAACAAGCACTACATTTTTTTTTTAATTTATAAAAATTTTCTCCTAAACCATCATACATATCCTGTGTATTCAAAGATTTTCTGTGAATGCAGCAATGTGTAAATTTGTTTTCAAGTGTAAGGTTGACTGTGGAAGATTCATAGGTATTTCTGAATCCTATACTTAAAGTTAAAAACGGATAGTATAAGGTGGAATACCATGGATGCATCAGCTGTAGTCTCATCCTAAACAATAATCTTTGTGAAACCATGAGCTTGATATACTAGTTATTTTTTCCTACAATATTCCATGTATCCTTTGCCATAGTGTATCTCAGTTCAGAAAATACCATATTCAGGCAAGGGAAAGCTGTGGGTATCAGAACAAAGTGAGCTTACTTTCTGAAATTGCACCACAGAGTCCTTATTGGGGGGCCTGGCTGGTCTGGAGTGATTGAAGTTCTGTGCAAGACGCCGATTGGCAGGTACTGTTTTTTGACAAAGAAACAAGTCTGGGCAGGCAGAGTCTTGAGTCCCCTTCACATTTTAAAGTGTCTCTTTAGTTCTCAAGAAATGAAGTTTATGTTCACTCCCATCTTTGGCCTTGGTTACTTCTCACTACCCCACAGAGGCAGGATTAACTCGTCTTTAAGGTTTCTCCTAACACATTAGTCTTGTGCAATATGTGAGTCCTGGGCGATGTGTTGGCATTCACCATGGCCTCTTCTTACTAGCACGCTAATTACTGTAACAAACCAAAAGAGAAAATAGGTCCCTCCACTGTGAACCTCAACGGGCTCCCAATAAGGAAAGTATTTTTTTCTTTAAAGACTGCTTAATCTACAGATTATTTCATGAAGAAATATCTTGATTCAAATGATTCAGTCACTTTCATCTGTTATTCCTTCTTAGAGAACATTCAGTTACCATCTTGATACAGCTAAGATAGTCTTGGTGATTTTATTCATTCACCCCTAGGGTGAAGCCAATGCCTGGAAAGATAGAGTAGAGAAATGGGAAGAAACTAACACTTTTGGTGACTCTATTGGAGCCTCTAGATCAACCTCTGCTTGAAGCTTTAGTCGGAATCTTCAGTTATATAAGGCACTGCAATATCTTCATTGTATAGCCTTCCTTGATTTACGATGATGTTATGTCCTGATAAACCCAATGAAAGTTGAAAATATCATAACTTGATAATGCATTTAATACACCTAACCTACCAAATATCATAGATTAGCCTAGCCTACCTTAAATGTGCCCAGAACAGTTACATTAGCTTACAGTTTGGCAACACAAAGCCTATTTTGTAATAAAGTGTTGAATATCTCATGTAATTTATTGAATACTGTGCCACGGGTTGAAAAACAGGAAGGTTGTATGGGTGCAGAATGAGTGTGAGTGTATCAGTTCACCGTCATGACAGTGTGGCTGGCCCTCAAAACTGTGGTTTGCTGCCATCGTTTAGCATCGTGAGAGTATCATACCAACTGTTGCTAGCCCAGGAAAAGATCAAAATCAAAATTCAAAATCTTAAGTTTTGTTCCTATTGAACATATATCACTTTCACACCATCATAAAGTTGAAAAGTCATTTTGAGCCATCATAAGCTGGGGACTGTCTGTATAAGACAGATAACAGATTTTGGTTACTAGCAGTTAGAGGTATCCCAATGAAAATACCTCCATTTAGAGTATAACTTGAGGGAAACCAATGTTCTAGGTCACACTTCCTGCTTTAAGAAAACCAATTCTACAAAAACCCAGATTTATGAAACAGTATATTACTTGTATCTTAAAAGGAGTTTAAAAAATTTTATGGAGGTTTTACTACAAGGTTTCATTATTTAGCCAGTTTCTCCAGTGAATCCAAAATGTGGCTCATGAGATATATATACTTTTTCAGGGACATATCATTTACATAAAATGGAAGCACACCTATTCTGGGCTCCTGGGTACTTAAATGTCCCTCTGTGCTCAACTTCAGAGGGTCCAGTGGTAGGCAACCTAATGTAGCAGTTATCTAAGTTTCCTCCCGGAGTTAGTGGGAAGCTTGCACAGTCTGGGATTTGTAGTTAGACATATCTGTTGTCAAGCAAACAAGAGTGAATTGAACACACACTGTTTGTGAAGAACATTTGTTGAGGGGAATTCAGGGAGATGTGAGTTTAGCAGGTATGCGGTTACTCTGATGCTCATTATATTCTAGGAGTGCACGGTGGCCCTGCCCTTAAACTTTAGGGTTTACAAGTAGGGTGACCACATGTCCCAGTTGGCTCAGGAGAACCCCAGTTTATGCCACCATAATTATTAACACCCCCCTCTGTTAGTTTCTACTTATAAGCTGCATGATTGGGGGAGCACGAGCAGATAGAGGTACACAGATCAAAAGGAAGTTTGAGGAATAGGACAGCCTAAGGATGGAATGGGTCAGCATTTAGAGAAACAGGACAGAGGCTACAGCAATAATTTATTATCACATAGATAAGAATGGGATTTATTGTTAGGCCCAGTGAATGGGATAGGCTGAGTACACTGTTTTGACTTTTGAGATGAAAACAAAGACTGAAATAAATTAAACAAACTCAGTGACGACCAGCCAATGGCTAGTGCTGTTATATATCAATAATACAGGTTTCTGCTCCTCCGGTACTGAGTGATTAGCTTCCTTTCTGCATCTTGCTCACTCGTCACATCAACCCTACCTTCTGAACCCCAACCTGGCCCCATATCCTTCTGTGGCAGCCGCTGCCAACTGTGAGAGCTGGCACATGAGATAACACTTATTTGTGCTTGTCACGTCATTCTATCTGCTCCTGAATGTCAGAGTGGGGACTAACACAGCTATGGGTTTTGCGAGAAAACAAATGATCTTGAGTTTTATCAGCTGGAAAGCTTTGTGAGGAGACAAAAGAATTCATTCATTCATTATTTTCAATAAATATTTGTTTCCATGGAAGAAAAGGGATGAGATTCATCTCACGGATGTTTGTTAATGGCAAAGTAGCATCAGACCTCATGGTGTGCAGAGAGAGGTAAAGGACCACGAGGTTCCCGAGACAGCAAGCAGCAGCAAGCACGTACTCACCTGTAAGGAAGCAACTGTAGCATTCATCTTCTTCCACAGAGGGGCACTCCAAGCTCATCACTGAAAACGCCCGCTGCGCTGTTTCGGAGAGCGGTTGCAGAACCAGCGCTGGCGAGCTTTTCTCCATACCTAGGGATTATTAGTGAGTGGAATTAAAAGTGCAGTGGCAGAGCTGTGTGAATGAGGCAAAGCTATCTGAGTTTCAATCCTTATGGTGTTAGCAACCTAACCTATTCTAAATTGAGTCACAATGAAAAATGGAACAGAAGTGTGCTAAATTTCATTTAAGATCTGTTTTGGTCTCCACTATACACAGATGAAATAATTATACAAAAGATGGTATCATTTGGGGGGCAATATAATTCTCAGTTAAAGCTACAGCATGGTTTATCAGAAAACTCTAGGCAGCTCTACCTCAAACGCTCACCCTTCATCAGAGTGGGCAACACAGAATTCAAATTACATCTTGAATAAACCGAATTTTAGATATAACTTAAGTCCCAACACAGATTCAATACCTTTAACCCTGTGTCTGGGACAAAAATCTTTTAACATTTCCAAAGGCCCGTAGCATTTCCAAATCAGCAGTGGATGAGGGTGGGACCGGTGGCTCTGATGATGCAGATACAAGTGAATGGGGGTGGCCCTTATATTTGTTTTTCACTTTCTTAAATGGAACCTTCAAAGGGGCGACGCTTACCTTTCCTAGTAAGAAAAAGAAGGACTTTGAAGACCAAAGCCGGGAACGCCGGCGCAGGTGCCGCCAAGCGCTCTGGCCGCCTTCCGCCTAGCAGAGGCGCGGCGGCGGAGAGCGCAGCGCTGGGGGCCCACGCGTTTCCGCGGGCGAGGGGCGCGCGGGCGGCTTGCCGCTCTCCACCAGTCGCCCGGGTGTACGGAAAGGGCTAATTGCTTTGCAACTGAGCAGCGAGTTTAAAAGGAAGCACGGAAAGCCCAAGGGATCACAGCCCAGATTGTGGAGCAGGCAGAGCTTTGAGGGTCCCCGGGGCGAGAGGGGAAAGGGCCGCCCGCCCGGCGGTGGACAGATGGATGTGGGCTCCCGCAGCCGGCGCGCGGGGGGCGGCCGCAGCAACATCTTCCCACCTGGTTCAAGTTTATTCCCGGCCGCGGCGAGCTGGAACAGGAAATGTTCGCGGTCTTTCATGTTGGTTTTGCACCTCCAGGCGAGCACTGATTAGTCGGTTGACTTGTGCCGCACTTGAAGTTCACCATTTATTATTAAAGAGAAGTGGCTGTGATTAGTTCTGAATCCTCAGAGAGCTAAATAAATATTTACTAAATAAGAACGTTCAGCCATAAAGGAATGGCTCGAACAGGTTTCTGAAATCCCTGCGAGGGCCCGAAGTGCCTCCCCCAGGCAGGAAGTGGAGTTGCGGGGCTTCCCGCCGGAGGCTGCCTTCTGCAGACAGCAGGTCTGCTGGGGACCTTTGTGAATCTGGGCAAAACCGAGAACATCCCAGGCCTGAGTCAGACTCCGTGGTCTGGGGTTTTAAGTGATTTTATAGGCTGTGTTTCCCTTGCAAAGGCCGAGGTGAACGTCACGCTAAACTTTGAACCTGACTTTAAAAAGATTGTAAACAATAACGTAGCATTTTATTTCTCAAGTAATAAAGAGGACTGATTCGTGTTGCTTGGGACTTCAGGAAGATTTTCTTAGCCTGAGTATGCTCCAAAATGTATCCAAATTGTGAGCCTTCCAAGGAGCATATTGAGACGGGTTATTGGGCAGTTAAATTACATGATGGCATGGTGGTCAAAAGCATTAACGTTGGTTATTGAAAAAGCTTTTTTCTTAATCATTAGACAGTTTACTGTAGAAAATGTAGAATATGTATATATCTACACACCCATATCATGCTCTCACTATCTCCAGTTCTGTATCATGATTTTTTTTTCAATCACACTTTTTTGGTGAACATTTTCCAATGGTATTAAATATTTTCAGAAAAAGTTTTCAGTTGTGGAGGATTGAGGTGATTTTCAGCTTCCACTATTATAAAAAGCACACTTAACATCCTTGTGCAAAAATCTTTTTACATGTTTCTGATACAAAATTCCCAGGTGTGGAATTGCCAGGACAAAGCCTGTGAAAAATTTTAAGGTTCTTAGTGTATCTTGCCAAATTTATAGAATGTAAATTGAAGGCATTCAATAGGTAAAACATTATTTTCACTTGAATTTCTTTCATTATGAGCTGTGTTTAATATTACACTAAGAGCTCTTCCAGAGCAGGGCCATTTTTAGTTCATCACCATATATACCTTTTGTATAACGCCAGGCCCTGGCGTTCAATTTGCTGATTGAATGAATAAAAGAATGAATAAATGTTAGTAAGATATTTGAATTTCTTGTTTCACCAGTTGGTTTTTTGTACTGTTCATTTATTATTGTGACAGTTGTCTTTCCTATTAATTTGTAAACTGCTTTACATAATAAGGACTTAAACTTTTTGTCACATGTGGCAGACCCCCCTTTACGTATAAGTGTGTGTGTTGATGTGTGTGTGAGTACTTTTTGATTTCCAGAAGTTAAAAAAATCATTTCATAAGCATGCATTTGTGACTCTATCACACACACTAATTTGCTACAGCTAATTACTATGCAATCTAAGATTTGAGGTAGTTTTACATATTTTAGACAGCTCATTTTCTTTCCTATTCCCCAAGTTTTTTTCTTGGCCTTGAAGTTTTTTTTCAGGACATAATGTGCCAGGTAAAAAGGTATCACAATCTTAGTCTTAGCCTGACAAACACCAGGCTCAAGATGTGTTGTCATACTAGGGAAAGATCTGTCAACTCCCTAGTTCCCAAACAACTATCCAGTAAATGCTTCTTGCTGCTCTTTTGTTTGTCTTTTTCTTTTCTTTTTCATTATTATTAAAGACATGAATAGAAGAAGGATCTTTGCTTCTTAAAGGGTTTTCCACAGGTATCTCATCCCCACTGAACATATAATCCCTTTTAGTATCCCACCTGGTTGAAATGACATGGTGTTAGGGACCATGGGATGGAAGTGGAGTGCCATTATTTTGAGTAGTAATGCTTTAAAAGTTTGGGAGCATGGATATCTAATGGAGAGAGAGAGTAAGCCTTAAATTTCTTTTCTTTGTGTAAGTATTCCCAGAAATAAAAGCATGATACAGAAGCCAAAAACTTGTCTGAGACAAACACTACAGCGTTTTAAGTCCCAAAAGCTGACAAGATGCCACATTCCATGTACTTTTGTTAGGTTAGGCTTGAGGCTCAGAGATGGGAAAGGAGCCTGTGTGGAGTAGATTATTTTTTTCTTCTTACCTCAACACCAGTTTGGGTTACTTGCAGCCCTGCTTCATTTTGTCTTTACTCTAGACATAGAACAGCCTCTAACTGGGACACTGCTGGTCTGAACTAGAAAAGCCTCTGTGAACTCTACACCAGCCCTTACTGCTTCTGTTAAGAAGTGAAACACATCACATGGAATTGTTTAAAAATAAAATCATTCAGTTCAATAAGCCTTTAGCATTGCTTTCTGGTTACTTGCTTGACTTTTGCAGAAGCTGAGGGAGGTAGGTGTTACCGGTGATAAAAACAGTGAAGGAGAGTTAGCCCATTCAGATCTGTGGATTACCACTATTTGTCCTTCAAGGCCCATTGAATTTCTGGAGTCTTCTTAGATAACTCTAGTCAACACTGGCATGCTCCTTCTGCCTACCTTTCATTCATTTACACATTCCATAACTATTTATTGAAGCCGAGTACATGTAGTGGACAATACAGGCATAGTTTGTGCTTTCATGGAGTTGACTTTCTAGTAGGAGGAAACAGATAAATAAGTAAGGGCATAAGTCAATAGGACAATTTCAGATGGTGAAAAGTGCTGTGAAGAAAAAGCATGTTTGGGAGTGTTGCAAGTGGGGTGAGGTGCTGGTTGACGCTGGATGGTTAGGGAAGACTTTTCTCAGGAGTTAACACAGGACCCGAGACACTACTGAAAACAAACAATCAGCTGTATCAGGGGAGGGACTAGCCGGTACAGAGGCCCTATGGCAGGTGGCAGCTTGGCAGTGTGTCTGATGCTGATCAGAGTGAAGATGTGGGGGGTATGAGATGGGGTCTCAGAGGTCGGCAGGGTCTAGGACATTTAAACTTCTGTGGAACTTTGGCGAGGAGTGTGCTTTTTTTTCCTTGGTAAGTGAAACAAGAAGTCATGAGAAGATTTTAAACTTCACAACACAAGCTCTGATTTGTGTTTGCAAGCAATCACTGAGATTGCTATCTGAAGAATGGACAGAGAACAGTGAGGGCTGGAGACAGAGGGACCAATTAAGACCTTGGCACTTGCTCATTTCCAAACTAAGGCTCTGAGGCTCTGGGTTACAAGCACCTTTAGGACAGGAACGTGCTGTCTTTCTCTACTTTCTCCTGTCCTTCCTCTCTTCCTTTGTTTTCTCTGTTACACTCCTACAGGCTCTAACGCTGTTGGCATCATAGTGGGTTCAATTAAAACTTGCAGTTACTTGGAGAACCCTCTGCAAATTTTTGGATATAGAATTGGCCCAGCATATTTGCCATTTGCTTTGAATATATGGAATCAACTTCTTTTAGTGATTTCACTTCTTTGGGAGAAGGTTACTCCATAATGAAGAGGTGGTGTTTTCTTTTAATTTTTCTTCAGTTTTATTGAGGTATAATTGACACAAAATTGTAATATATTTAAAGTGTACAACATGGTGATTTGATACGAGTATACACTGTGAAAGGATTCCTACCTTACATATTACCTTTTTTCTTTTTTGGTGAGAACGCTTAAATTCTACTCTCTTTACAAATTTCAATTATACAATACAGTATTATCAACTATAGTTATCATGTAATACATTAGATCCTCAGAACTTTTCTGAAAGTTTGTACCCTTTTACCAGCCTCTCCCTATTTCCCCCACTTTCCAACCCCTGGCAAGCACCTATCTACTCTCTGTTTCTATGAATTCAACTTATTTTTAATTCCTCATGTAAGTGATACCATGCAATATTTGCCTTTCTCTGTCTGGCTTATTTTACTTAGCATAATGCCCTCTAAGTTAATCCGTGTTGTTGCAAATAGCAGAACTTCCTTCTTTTTTAAAAGGCCCAAGAAATATTCCATTTGTGTGTGTGTGTGTGTGTGTGTGTGTGTGTGTGTGTATCACATTTTCTTTATCCATTCATTTGTTGATGGAGACTTAAATTGTTTCCATAGCTTGGCTATTGTCAATAATGCTGCAATGAGCAGACATTTTTTCTAGCTAGTGATTTCATTTCCTTTGACTATATACCCAGATGCAGGATTGCTGAATCGTATGGTAGTTATATTTTTAGTTTCCTGAGGAAACTCTATATTGTTTTACATAGTGGCTGTACCAGTTTACATTCCCAACAGTGTACAAAGGTTTCCTTTTCTGCATATCCTTGCCAGCATTTGTTATCTTGTCTTTTTGATAATAGATATCCTAACAAGTGTTAGGTGATATCTCACTGTGGTTTTGCTATACTATTCCCTGATGATTGTGGTGCTGAGCACCTTACCCTATACCTGTGGGCCATTTGTATATCTTCTCTGGAAAAATGCCTGTTCAAGTCTTTTGACCACTTTTAAATTGGGTTATTTGCTTTTTTGCTATTGAGTCATATGAAGTCCTTCTGTATTTTGTAAATTAATAAAAATGTAATTTGTAGTAGTATTACAATTAGAAATATTGTATGATATGTAGTTGTGTAGGATATGTAGTTTAAAATATTGTCTCCCATTCCACAGGTTGCTTTTTCATTTTGTTGATGGCTTCCTTTGCTGTGCAAAAGCTTTTTAGTCTTAGGTAATCCTACTTGTTTATTTTGCTTTTATTCCTTTTGTTTTTGGTATCAAATCCCAAAAAATCATTGCCAAGACTGATGTTAAGGATCTTATTCCCTATGTTTTCTTCTAGGACTTTTATGGTTTCAGGTCTTGTTTTTAAGTCTTTAATATATTTTTGGTTGATTTTTGTGTATATGGTATAAGATAGGAGTCCAGTTTCATTATTTTTTATGTGAATGTTCAGTTTTCTCAGCACCATTTATTGAAGAGACTATCTTTTCCCCCCTTGTATATTCTTGCTTCCTTTGTCAAAAATTAATTGGCTATATATGCATGAATTTGTTTCTGGTTTCCTATTCTGTTACATTGATCTATTCTGTTTTAATGATCTATGCATATACTGTTTTGATTACTATAGCTTTGTAATATCATTTGAAAATAGGAAATGTGATGCATCCAACTTTGTTCTTCTTAAGATTGCTTTGGCTATTTGTGGGTTTTTGTGGTTCCATACAAATGTTAGGATATTCTATTTCTGTGAAAACTGTCATTGGAGTTTTGATAGGGATTGTATCAAATCTGTAGATTGCTTTGGGTAGTATGGACATTTTAGCAGTATTAATTCTTCCAATCTATGAGTATGATATATCTCTCCATTTATTTGTGTTGTCTTCAAACTGTTTCATTAATGTCTTAATAGTTTTCAGTGCCTTTCATCTCTTTGGTTAAATTTATTCCTAGGCATTTTATTCCTTTTGATGCAATCATAAATAGGATTACGTTCTTAATTTCTCTTTCTGATAGTTTGTTGTTAGTGTATAGGAATGTAACCGATTTTTGTATATTGAGTTTGTATCCTGCAACTTTACTGAATTTGTTTATTAGTTCTAGCAGTTTTTTGATAGAGTCTTTAGAATTTTCTATATGTAATATCATGTCTTCATGATATTACAAACATGAGCCAATTTTACTCCTTCCCTTCTGATTTGGATACTTTTTATTTCTTTTTTCTTACTTAATTGTTCTGGCTAGGACTTCCAACACTATGCTCAATAAAAATGGTAAGAATAGGCATCCTTATCTTATTCTTGCTCTTAGAGGAAAAGCTTTTCCATCATTGGGTATGATGTTAGCTATGGGCTTGTCATATATAGCCTTTATTTTGTTGATATACTTTTTTTCTGTACCCAGTTTATTAAAAGTTTTTATCATAAAAAGATGTTAATTTTGTCAAATGCTTCTTATGCATCTGTTGATATGATCATATGATTTTTATCCTTCATTTTGTTAATGTGGTATATCACGTTTATTGATTTTCGAATGTTGAATCATGCTTGCATCCCTAGAATAAATCCCATTTGATCATAGTGTAAGATCTTTTCAATGTACTATTGAATTCATTTTGCTCATATTTTGCATCTATGTTCACCAGAGTTATTGGCCTGTAATCTTCTTTCATTTCTTTTTAAACTTTTATTCATTTTTGAGAAAGAAGGGCAGACTGAGTGTGAGCAGGGGAGGGGCAGAAAGAGAGGGAGACACAGAATCCAAAGCAGGCTCCAGGCTTTGAGCTGTCAGCACAGAGCCCTACTCAGGGCTTGAACTCACAAACTATGAGATCATGAGCTGAAATGAAGTCGGATTCTTAACCCACTGAGCCACCCAGGCGCCCTTGGCCTGTAATTTTCTTGCCGTGTACTGTCCTTCTCTGGCTTTATTTTCAGGGTAATTCTGGCCTCATAAAATCAGTTTGTGAATGTTCTCTGATCTTCTATTTTTTGGAGTTTGAGAAGGATTGATAGTAATTCTTTGAATGTTTGGTAGAATTCACCAGTGAAGCCATCTGGTCTTAGACTTTTCTGTATTGGGAGATTTTTGATTACTTATTCAATCTCCTTACTAGTAATTGGTCTGTTTAGATGTTCTATTTCTTTATGATGTGGTCTTGGTAAATTGTATGTTTGTAGGAATTTATTCATTTTATAAGTTATCTAATTTTTTGGCATCTGATTGTTCATAGTAGTTTCTTATGATCCTTACTATTTCTGTGTTTTCAGTTGTAATGTTTCCTCTCATTTCTGATTTTACTCATTTGAACCTTTTCTGCTTAGTCTAGCTAAAGGTTTGTCCATTTTGTTTATCTTTTCGGAGAACCAGTTCTTAGTTTTATTATCTTTCCTCTTTTTACAAAAAAATATTTATTTATTTATTTTGAGAGAGAGTAAGCAGGGGAGGGGCAGAGCGAGAGGGAGAGAGAGAATCTCAAGCTGGCTCCATGCTGTCGCCACAGAGCTTGATGTGGAGCTCAATCTCATGAACCGTTAGATCATGACCCGAGCCCAAATCAAGAGTTGGATGCTTAACCAGTTGAAGCATCCAGGCATCACTCTTTCCTCTTATCTTTTTATTTTCTTTTTCGTTTATTTCCACTATGATCTTTTTTATTATCTACTTCTACTAACTGTGGGGTTAGTTTGTTCTTTTTCTAGTTCTTTGAGCTGTAAAATTAAGTTGTTTATTTGAGATCATTCTTTTTTCTTAATATAGGCACTTATCATTATAAACGTCCCTCTTAGAACTACTTCTTTGCTGCATGCCATAAGTTTTGGTATGTTATGTTCCCACTTTTATTTGTTTCAAGATATTTTCTTTCCTTTTTTTGATGTTTTTTAAAAAATATTTATTTATTTTGAGAGAGAGAGACAGAGACAGAGTGTGAGTGGGGAAGAGTCAGAGAGAGAGGGAAACACAGAATCTGAAGCAGGCTCCAGGATCTGAGTTGCCAGCACAGAGCCCGATATGGGGCTTGAACTCATGGACCGTGAAATTATGACTTGAGCCAAAGTCAGACGCTTAAGCGACTAAACCACCCAGATGCCCCAAGGTATTTACTGATATCCATTAAAATCTTTTTTTAAATGTTTATTCATTTTTGAGAGACAAAGAGAGACAGAGTGTGAGCAGCAGAGGGCAGAAAGAGAGGGAAACACAGAATTTGAAGCAGGTTCCAGGCTCTGAGCTGTCAGCACAGAACCTGATGCAGGGCTTGAACCCACAAACTGCGAGGTCATGACCTGAGTGGAAGTTGGACACTTAACCGACTGAGTCACCCAGGCACCCCACTGATTTCCATTTTTATTTCTTCTTTGACCCATAGTTGTTCAGGAGCAAGTTGTTTAATCTCCACATATTGGTGAATTTTCTAATTTTCTTCTTGTAGAAGAAAATCTTCTTTCTTCTTTTTCTAATTTTTCTTCTTGATTTCTGGTTTTATACTACTGTGGTTGAAAAAGATGCTTGTTGTGATTTCAAACTTAAGTATATTAAGACTTAGTTTGTGTCTTAACACATCATCTATCCTGAAGAATCTTCCATGTATACTGGAGAAGAATGTGTATTTTGTTGCTGTTGGATGAAATGTTCTGCGTGTGTCATTTAGGTCCATTTGGCTATGTGCTGTTTAAGTCCAATGTTTCCTTATTCATTTTCTGTCTGGATTATCTATCCATTGATGAAAATGGGGTATTGACATTTCCTATTATTATTGTATTGCTGTCTATTTCTCCCTTCAGATCTGTTAATATTTACTTTATATATTTAGGGGCATAAATATAACTGTTATATCCTCTCAAAGAATCAACTTCTTTATAATTATATAATGATCTTCTTTGCCTTTTATTATAGTTTTAAAAGCAATTAAAAAAAATTTTTTTAACGTTTATTTATTTTTGAGACAGAGAGAGACAGAGCATGAATGGGGGAGGGGCAGAGAGAGAGGGAGACACAGAATCGGAAGCAGGCTCCAGGCTCTGAGCCATCAGCCCAGAGCCTGACGCGGGGCTCGAACTCACGAACCGTGAGATCGTGACCTGAGCTGAAGTCGGATGCTCAACTGACTGAGCCACCCAGGCGCCCCAACAATTTTGTTTTTTAATGTTTATTTTTTTTGAAGGAGAGAGAGAAACAAAGTATAAGTGGGGGAGGGGCAGAGAGAGAGAGGGAGACACAGAATCCGAAGCAGGCTCCGGGCTCTGAGCTGTCAGCACAGAACCCAATAAGGGGCTCAAACCCACGAACTGTGAGATCATGACCTGAGCCACAGTCGGAGGCTTAACTGACTGAGCCACCCAGGTGCCCTGCCTCTTGTTAGTTTTTGACTTAAAATCTATTCTATGTGATATAAGTACAGCTGCTACCTTTTCTCTTTTTTTTTTCCTTTTTATTTATTTATTTATTTATTTTTAATTTTTATTTATTTATTTATTTATTTATTTAATAGATGAAATTTACTGTCAAATTGGTTTCCATACAACACCCAGTGCTCATCCCAAAAGGTGCCCTCCTCAATACCCATCACCCACCCTCCCCTCCCTCCCACCCCCCATCAACCCTCAGTTTGTTCTCAGTTTTTAACAGTCTCTTATGCTTTGGCTCTCTCCCACTCTAACCTCTTTTTTTTTTTTTTCCTTCCCCTCCCCCATGGGTTTCTGTTACCTTTCTCAGGATCCACATAAGAGTGAAACCATATGGTATCTCTTTTCTCTTTTTTAAATTTCAATTTGCATAGAGTATCTTTTCCTATCTCTTCATTTTCAGTGTGTGTATGTCTTTAAAGCTGAAGTGAGTCTCTTGTAGGCAACATATAATTGGGTCTTTTTTTTTTGTTTGTTTTTAAAATCACTTTAGCTACTCTATATCTTTTAATTGGAGAATTTAGTCCATTTATGTTTAACATAAATATTGATAAGTATAGACTTACTATTGACATTTGGTGAATTATTTTCTGGCTATTTTGTAATTTCTTTGTTCATTTTTTTCCTCTCTTGTTCTCTTCCTTTATGATTTAATGTGTTTCTGTAGATGGGGGAGGGGAGGGTGGGTGATGGGTATTGAGGAGGGCACCTTTTGGGATGAGCACTGGGTGTTGTATGGAAACCAATTTGACAATAAGTTTCATATATTTAAAAAAATGTATTTCTGTAATAGTATGTTTTGATTCCTTTCTCTTTATTTTGTATTTCTGTTATAGGTTTTGCTTTGTGGGTACCATGAGGCTTACACAAAACATTTATAGTTATAACAGTCTATTTTAAACTAATAACAACTTAACTTCAAATGCATAAGAAAGCTCTAGATTTTTACACTCACCCCCACTCCCCATTTTATGTTTTTAGGGTTACAATTTACATCTTTTAGTGTTGTGTTTCCATTACCAGTTATTATAGTTATAGTTACTTTTAATGCTTTTATATTTTAATTTTTATACTTGATTACAAAGTAATTTACCCATCACCATGATAATATTAGTGTATTCTGGATTTAACTATGTATTTACCTTTACCAGTTAGTTTTATACTTTCACATGTTTTCATGTTACTAATTAACATGCTTTCATTTCAGCTTTAAGAGCTCCCTTTTACATTTCTTGTAAAGATGGTCTAGTGTTGATGAACTTCTTCAGCTTTTGTTTGTCTGGAAAATTCTTTATCATTCCTTTAATTCTGAGGTGAAGGACAACTTTGCCAGTTAAGGTATTCTTGGTTGGTAGCTTTTTAATTTCAGCACTTTAAATGTATCATCTCGCTTGCTTCTAGCCTGCATAGTTTCTGCTGAAAATCTGCTCATAGTCTTATGGGGGGTCCCTTGTAAGTAGTAAGTGTGGATCTCTATAGGTTTATTTTCTTTAGTACTCTTTATGCTTCCTGAATCTGGATTTCTGTTTCTTTCCTCACATTAGAAAAATGTTCAGCTATTATTTCTCACAATAAACTTACTGCCTCTTTTTCTCTCTCTCTCTTCCTTCTGAGACTTCTATAATGGATATATAGATCTGTTTGATGTTGTCTTATAGGGCCCTTGTACTATCTCCACAGTTTTTCATTCTTTTTCTTTTTGTTCCTCTAATTGGATGAATTCTATTGCCCTGTCTTTGAATTCACTAATCCTTTCTTCCAACTGATCTAGTTTGTTGTTGAACCCTTTGATTGAATTTTACAGTTTAGCTATTACTTTCTTCAGCTCTGTGATTTCTATTTGGTACGTTAAAATATTTTCTATTTCTTTATTGAAATTCTCTCTTTGTTCATGCATTTCTCTCCTGACCATGAACATATTTATGACCATTATTTGAGCTCTCTATTGGGTAAATCACTTACCTTCATTTCATTAAGATCAGTTCTAAAGAATTATCTTGTTCTTTTGTTTGGAAGACATTCCCCTGTTTCTTTATTTTCCTTGACTCTCTGTGTTGGTTTCTCTGCATTATATAAACCATCACCTCTCCCATTCTTAACAGACTGGTCTCATGTAGGAGATAAGCCTTTTCAATTAGCCTAGCCTAAGCTCCTGGCTGTTTCTGAAACTTTTGTGATTGTCCAGTCACCATCTTTGTTTTTTGTGGTACCCAATATTTGAGGATGTGCCAAGATCCATCAGTGTCCCAAAGGAGATGATTGTAGTCAACGCCTAGAAGCAGGCCGATTAGATGCCAGACCCCAAAGCAGCAGCTGGGAAAAAATGTATTTAAGCCAAGGGAAAAATTCCAGGAAAAAAACAGAAAAAAGTATTTTGCCTACTTCCTCTGCACTGAGGTCTGGGTTGTGGCAAGGGGTGGTATACATGTGGTGAGTGCTTGTGATCTTGTTAAGAATTGTTTCTTTGCTATAGTCCTATAGGTCTCATGAACCCAAGCCCTGTTGGCTTTCAGAGCTAGGCACTTTGATGGTCCATCCCTCAGGCAGGATCCTTAAAAGATAGGGTGCTGGATGTGCAGTCCAATCCCTTTGCTCTTCAGGGAGAATCTGGGAGTTGTGAATTCCCTTCTGATTGTATGGTGCTGTACTGGGAGTGAGATTTATGATAAGAGTATATCTCAGTATTTCTTACTTATTTTGATGTAGTTATTGTTTTATTCACATGATGTGTTAGAGTCTATTAGTTTCTGGAATTCTGTCAGAGAAGTGCTCTGTGTATGACTGTATATTGAAGGTGTCTGTGGGAGGAGGGAAGTTCAGGAGCCTCCTATGTCACTATCTTGGTTCCTCCCTCAAAGTTTTCTTAACATGAATTCACTACAATGGATATTTTGTCCTTTTTGAAACGAGTCATTGTTGCTTACTTAATATAGTAATTGAAATGTTGGAGACCTTTTGTAGTTATATAAAAACAGATTAGTCATTTCATTTTGTGAACTTTCCTTCACTCTTCAGTAGATTTGCTTACTCAAACCAATTACGCACTTTTGTTAAATTTCTACTGGGTGATGACAGAGCTCTCCATAAAGAAGATGTATCTTTAGTTGGTACACTATAAATAACCTCCATTTTTGCATATTATAATTATATCGTTGTAATTCTGGAGTCTCCTAATTCATTAGCCTCAAACACAGAGGTGCTTGGGTAGATCTTGAGATGTTCAAAGTAATTGCTTATGATATTTGGCCCCAGCTAATACTAAGTGAAGGCCAAGGATAATGGAAGAAGCTGTTGCTTTGGAAGGGGATGAAAGAGGGAGATTAGGGACTTATAGTAGCTGCTAACAGAGTTGAAGGAGAGCAGTCACATGGAAATCAGAATCAGAAATTTCTCATACCTGTTCTGGTTGGCTTTGAGTGTCTTCTTTGGGTCATAAAAGAAAGGAAAATATTTCACCTCTTATCTATCCTACTCCTATAATAACTAAGAACACAGGTTTTGGTCTTAGAGATAACTGGGTTACAGTCAGGGCTTTGCCATTTACTGTGGGACTTTGAACAAATTCTTAAGCTCATTAAGCCTCAATTTCCAAAGCATAAATATGGGTTAATCATAGTACATACCTACTATGGATTGAATGTTTGTGTTCCCTCAAAATACATATGTTGAAACCTGACCTCCAATGTGTTGGCATTTGGAGGTGGGGTCTTGGGGAGGTGATTAGGTCATGAGGATGCAGCTCATGAATAGGGTTCATGTTCTTATAAAAGGGACCCCAGAGAGCTCCCTCTCCCCTTCATTTATGTGACAATACAGTGAGAAGATGGTGTCTATTAAGCAGGAAGCATGTTCTCACAGACACAAAATCTGCTGCCACCTTAATCTTGGACTTTGCAGCCTCCAGACCTGTGAGAAATAAATTTCATTTATAAGCCACCCAGTCTATGGTATTTTTGTTATAGTAACCAAAACTGACTAAGACAATACCTCATAGTGCCTCTTTGAGAATTATATAAGATGATGCATACGAAGCATTTGGCATAGTGTAAATGCTCAGTAGATGTTAACTATTGTCATTAGCAACACTTTCTTACTATAGCAGTGATACCCATTCTTTACAAGCAATTAAGAAAACAAAGTCAAACAAAAGGAAATAAAATCATGCACAATTCCTTCATCCAGAGATAAACAGAGATATCTACTCCCAATCATTTTCTAGGCATATCTTATCTTACGAATTTAATTTTATTATATAATATCTATTAATAGCTTTGTACATCATTATATAATCTTCTAAAATATTATCATGACAAGATAAATGTAATTCCATTGTATAGGTGTATTATACTATAGATTATCCTACCAAACCTTTTTTGTTTGACATTATTGTTTACAACTTTTTGCTACTGCAGTGAGTGCTGCAATAAACATTTTTATACAAACATTTTCTTTGGCTCAGTTATAAAAGTATAGTTACTGGATTGAATAATAGCAATGTTTTTAGAGTTTTGGATACTTACTGACCAATTAACCACCAGAAAGTTGTTAACATTTGTATTTTAATCAGCAGAATATGAGAGTAACCTTTCCCCTTTCCCCTCACTGACACCAGACATTAGCTTTTGAAGAAAATTTTCACTAATTCCCCTAAAATTTTTTGAGTGCATACTGTAGATCAGGCACTATTCTAGGCATGAGGATATAACAATAAACAAACAGATAAAAATCTCCCTGCTTATAGAGCTAAAATAGAGCATGCTAAATGATGCAGTTGCTATGGAGGAAAATAAAGCAGGGCAGGAAGATACAGAGTGTCTGGTTTGTGGGGTAGGGAGATGTACATTTTTTTAAACTTGTTTTATTTTTTATTTTTTAAAATTTACATCCAAATTAGTTAGCATATAGTGCAACAATGATTTCAAGAGTAGATTGCTTAGTGCCCCTTATCCATTTAGCCCATCCCCTGCTCCCACAACCCCTCCAGTAACCCTCAGTTTGTTCTCCATATTTATGAGTCTCTTCTGTTTTGTCCCCCTCCCTGTTTTTATATTATTTTTGTTTCCCTTCCCTTATGTTCATCTGTTTTGTCTCTTAAAGTCCTTATATGAATGAAGTTATATGATTTTTGTCTTTCTCTGGCTGACTAATTTCACTTAGCGTAATACCCTCCAGTTCCATCCACGTAGTTGCAAATGGCAAGATTCATTCTTTTTGATTGCCGAGTAATACTCCATTGTGTATATATACCACATCTTCTTTATCCATTCATCCATTGATGGACATTTGGGCTCTTTCCATACTTTGGCTATTATTGATAGTACTGCTATAAACATAGGGGTGCATGTGTCCCTTTGAAACAACACACCTGTATCCTGTGGATAAATGCCTAGTAGTGCAATTGCTGGGTCATAGGGTAGTTCTAGTTTTAATTTTTTGAGGAACCTCCATACTGTTCTCCAGAGTGGCTGAACCAGCTTGCATTCCCACCAAAAATGCAAAAGAGATCCTTTTTCTCTGCATCCTCAACAACATCTGTTGTTGCGAGTTGTTAATGTTAGCCATTCTGACAGGTGTAAGGTGGTATCTCATTGCGGCTTTGATTTGTATTTCCCTGATGATGAGTGATGTTCAGCATTTTTTCATGTGTCAGTTGGCCATCTGGATGTCTTCTTTGGAGAAGTGTCCATTCATGTCTTTTGCCCATTTCTTCACTGGATTCTTCGTTTTTTGGGTGTTGAGTTTGATAAGTTCTTTATAGATTTTGGATACTAACCCTTTATTTGATAGGTCATTTACAAATATCTTTTCCCATTCTGTCGGTTGCCTTTTAATTTTGCTGATCGTTTCCTTCACTGTGCAGAAGCTTTTTATTTTGATGAGATCCCAATAGTTCATTTTTGCTTTTGTTTTCCTTGCCTCTGGAGACGTGTTGAGTAAGAAGTTGCTGTGGCTGAGGTCAAAGAAGTTTTTGCCTGCTTTCTCCTCAAGGATTTTGATGGCTTCCTGTCTTACATTGAGGTCTTTCATCCATTTTGAGTTTATTTTTGTGTCTGGTGTAAGAAAGTGGTCCAAGTTCATTTTTCTGCATGTCGCTGTCCAGTTTTCCCAGCACCACTTGCTGAAGAGACTATCTTTATTCCATTGGATATTCTTTCCTGCTTTGTCAAATATTAGTTGGCCAAACATTTCTGGGTTCTCTATTCTGTTCCATTGATCTGAGTGTCTGTTCTTGTGTCAGTACCATATTGTCTTGATGATTACAACTTTGTAGTATAGCTTGAAGTCCGGGATTGTGATGCCTCCTGCTTTGGTTTTCTTTTTTAAGATTGCTTTGGCTATTCGGGGTCTTTTGTGGCTCCATACAAATTTTAGGATTGTCTGTTCTAGCTCTGTGAAGAATGCTGGTGTTATTTTGATAGGGTTTGATTTGAATATGCAGATTGCTTTGGATAGTATCGACATTTTAACAACATTTGTTCTTCCTATCCGGGAGCATGGAATCTTTTTCTATTTTTGTGTGCCTTCTTCAATTTCTTTCATAAGATTTCTACACTTTTCAGTGTATAGATTTTTCACCTCTTTGGTAAGATTTATTCCTAGGTATTTTATGGTTTTTGGTACAATTGTAAATGGGATCGATTCCTTGATTTCTCTCTCTGTTGCTTCATTCTTGGTGTATAGGAATGCAACCGATTCCTGTGCATTGATTTTATATCTTGCAACTTTGCTGACTCATGAATCAGTTCTAGCAGTGTTTTGGTGGAATCTTTTGGGTTTTCCATATGCAGTAACATGTCATCTGTGAAGAGTGAAAGTTTGACCTCCTTCTGGCTGATTGGGATGCCTTTTATGTCTTTGTGTTGTCTGATGGCTGAGGCTAAGACTTGCAACACTATGTTGAATAACAGTGGGCAAGAGTGGACATCCCCATCTTGTTCCTGACCTTAGGGGGAAAGCTCTCAGTTTTTCCTGATTGAGGATGATACTAGCGTTGGGTCATTCATATATGGCTTTTATGATCTCGATGTATGCTCCTTCTATTGCTACTTTCTTGAGGGTTTTTGTCAAGAAAGGATGGTGTACTTTGTCAAATGCTTTCTCTGCATCTATTGAGAGGATCGTATGGTTCTTGTTCTTTCTTTCATTGATGTGATGAATCACACAGATTGTTATGGATATTGAACCACCCTGTATCCCAGGTATAAATCCCACTTGGTCGTGGTGAATAATTTTTTTAATGTATTGTTGGATCTGGTTGGCTAATATCCTGTTGAAGGTTTTTGCATCCATGTTCATCAGGGAAATAGGTCTATCATTCTCCTTTTTAGTGGGGTGTCTGTCTGTTTTTGGAATCAAGGTAATGCTGGCTTCATAGAAAGAGTTTGGAAGTTTTCCTTCCATTTCTATTTTTTGGAACATCTTCAAGAGAATAGGTGTTAACTCTTCCTTAAATGTTTGGTAGAATTCCCCTGCAAAGCCATCTGGCCCTGGACTCTTGTTTTTTGGCAGATTTTTGATTACTAATTCGATTTCTTGACTGGTTATGGATCTGTTCAAATTTTCTGTTTCTTCCTGTTTCAGTTTTGGTGGTGTATGTTTCTAGGAATTTGTCCATTTCTTCCAGATTGCCCATTTTATTGGCATATAATTCCTCATAATATTCTCTTATTATTGTTTTTACTTCTGCTGCATTGGTTGTGACCTCTCTTTCATTTTTGATTTTATTTATTTGGGTCCTTTCCTTTTTCTTTTTGATCAAACTGGCTAGTGGTTTATCAATTTTGTTAATTCTTTCAAAGAACCAGCTTCTGGTTTCATTAATCTGTTTTACTATTTTATTTGGTTTAGACAGCATTAATTTCTGCTCTAATCTTTATTATTTCCTGTCTTCTGATGCTTCTTTTTCCAGCTCTTTAAGGTGTAAGTTTAGGTTGTGAATCTGAGACCTTTCTTCCTTTTTAAGGAAGGCCTGGAGTGCTATATACTTTCCTCTTATGGCCGCCTTTGCTGCGTCCAGAGGTTTTGGGTTGTGGTGTTATCATTTTCATTGACTTCCATATACTTATTAATTTCCTCTTTAACTTCTTGGTTAGCTCATTCATTCTTTAGTTGGATGTTCTTCAGTCTCCAAGTATTTGTTACCTTTCCAAATTTTTTCTTGTGGTTGATTTCGAGTTTCATAGTGTTGTGGTCTGAAGATATGCATGGTATGGTCTCGATCTTTCTGTACATGTTGAAGGCTGATTTGTGTCCCAGTATAGGGTCTATTCTGGAGAACGTTCCATGTGCACTAAAGAAGAATGTATATTCCGCTGCTTTAGGATGAAATGTTCTGAATATATCTGTTAAGTCCATCTGGTCCAGTGTGTCATTCAAAGCCATTGTTTCCTTTTTTTTTTTTTTTTTTTTTTTTTTTTTTTTTTTTTTTTTTTTTTAGGTATTTCTCAGAAGGTAGTAGCTATTTGTAGGGGTTCAGAGAAAGCATAGCCGGAGACAACAGTCACTCTTGGGGGAGTCTGGGTTTGGTATTCTGGCCAGTGTTATTCCCGATGGGGCAGAGGAGGAAACCCACTTCTCCTTCTACTTGGCGAACATGTATGTGGGCGTCCAGATTGCTGTCTGCACGGTCTCATAGGACCTTTATGGGACTGGAGAAAATTACCCCCCCCCCCAAGCCCACTGGGCTGAGAGAACAGCTGGTCTCAGCCGACTGGTTTGGGGGCGGGGGTGGGAGAGAGTTCAAAAGGCGCTGAGGTTCTGAGAAAGCTAATGAAGGAGACCCTGGGAGTCCAGGCAGCGCCGGCTGGGGCGGCCCGCAGCCAGCAGAGAAGGCATGTCTGGGGAAGCCGGCACCACCCCCACCCCCCACGCACTCCCGCGGGTCTCGTCCCCCCCCCGCGGGCTCCGGGGCCGCCACCTCCACCGGGCCGGGGCGGCTACGGCACTGCCGAGCCAGCGTTCGCCGTCCGGGCTCGCTCCCAGCTGCCGGCCGGACTCCGGAACACTGAGCTGTCGTCCCTGCAGAGCGAGGACACCGAGCTTGAGTTTTTGATTAGATGATCTGTCCATTGCTGTGAGTGGGGTGTTGAAGTCTCCTACTATTATGGTATTACTATCGATGAGTTTCTTTATGTTTGTGATTAATTGATTTATATATTTGGGTGCTCCACATTTTGGTGCATAAATGTTTACAATTGTTAGGTCTTCTTGGTGGATAGACCTCTTATTTATGATATAATGCCCTTCTTCATCTCTTGATACAGTCTTTATTTTAAAGTCTAGATTGTCTGATATAAGTATGGCTACTCCAGCTTTCCTTTGTGATAGATTGTTCTCCATCCCCTTACTTTTCAATCTGAAGGTGTCTTTAGGTCTAAAGTGGGTCTCTTGAAAACAGCTTATAGATGCATCTTGTTTTCTTATCCATTCTGTTACCCTATGTCTTTTGATTGGAGCATTGAGTGCATTGACTTTTAAAGTGAGTACTGAAACATATGAATTTATAGCCATGATGATGCTTGTAGAGTTGGGTTTTCTGGTGGTGTTCTCTGGTCCTTTCTAATCTTTGTTGCTTTTGAGATCTATCTATCTATCTATCTATATCTATATCTATATCTATTATCTATCTATATATATATCTATATATAGATAATAGATATAAATTTTTTTTCATCTTTTCTCCCCTCAGAGAGTCCCCCTTAATATTTCTTGCAGGGCTGGTTTAGTGGTCACAAACTCCTTTAATTTTTGTTTGTCTGGGAAACTTTTTATTTCTCCTTCTATTTTGAATGACAGCCTTGCTGGATAAACAATTCTTGGCTGCATATTTTTCTGATTCACCACCTTGAGTATATCCTGCCACTCCTTTCTGGCTTGCCAAGTTTCTGTGGATAGGTAGGTTAGGGACTTTTTTTGCCTTGCTGCTTTCATGATTCTCTCCTTGTCTGAGTATTTTGTGAATTTGATTATGATATGCCTTGTTGATGGTCGGTGTTTGTTGAATCTAATGGGGGTCCTCTGTGCTTCCTGGATTTTGATGTCTGTGTCTTTCCCCAGGTTAGGAAAGTTTTCTGCTATGATTTGCTCACATAACCCTTCTACCCCTATTTCTCTCTCTTCCTCTTCTGGGACCCCTATGATTCTGATGTTGTTCCTTTATAATGAGTCACTGCTTTCTCTAATTCTTAAATCGTGCTCTTTTGCCTTAATCTCCCTCTTTTTGTATGCTTCATTATTCTCTATAAGTTTGTCCTCTATATTGCTGATCCTCTGTTCTGCCTCATCCATCCTGCCACCGCTGCATCCGTCCGTGATTGCAGGTCAGTTACATCATTTTAAATTTCATTCTGACTATTTTTTACTTCTTTTATCTCTGCAGAAAGGGATTCTAATCTATTTTTGACTCCAGCTAGTATTCTTATTATCGTGATTCTAAATTCTGGTTCAGACATCTTGCTTGTATCTGTGTTGGTTAAATCCCTGGCTGTCGTTTCTTCATGCCCTTTCTTTTGAGGTGAAGTCCTTCGTTTTATCATTTTGAAGGGAGAAAATGAATTAATGAGGTAGAGAAATTAAAGTTAAAAAAACTAAAATTAAACAAATTAAAATTAAAAAATTAAACACACACACACACAATCTAATAAATGATGCTGGATCCTAGGTGTGTTTCGGTCTGGGTGTTGAAAGTGGTTTTACAGATTAGAGAAAATAAAGGGGGGGGGAGGGAAATCGTTGGAGAATTTGAAAAAATGAATACACTGAATTAGACTAAAATGAGATTATGGGAGTAAAATAGAATTTGAAAAAAATTACACGAAAGTAAAGAATATAGTAGAAAAGAAATTAAAGAAAAATGTTTTTAATAAAAATTAAAAATAAAAATGAGTTTTTTCTCTTTCTGTATTCAGGAGAAAGAAAAAAATGAAAAAGAGAAAAAAGAGAAAAAAAGAAATATTTTGAAAATTTGAAAAAGTGAATACACTGTAGTAGACTAAAATAAGATGATGGAAGTAAAATAGAATCTGAAAAAATTTACATAAAAGCAAAAAATATAGTAAAAGAAATTAAAGAAAAATATTTTTAATAGTAATTGAAAGTAAAAATGAAGTTTTTCTCTTTCTGTATTCAAGAAAAAGAAAAGGAACAAAAAAGGAAAAAGAAAAAGAAAAAACGGAAATCGTTTGAAAATTTGAAAAGGTGAATACACTGAAGTAGACTAAAATAAAATGATGGAAGTAAGATAGCATTTGAAAAAATTTACACAGAAGTAAAAAATACAGTAAAAAAATTAAACAAAAATATTTTTAATTAAAATTGAAACTAAAAATGATTTTTTTCTCTTTCTGTATTAAAAAAAAAGAATAGTGTAAAAGAGAAAAGAAGAAAAAAGAAAAAAAAAGAAAGAAAATTGAATAGATGGACCTGCTAACAGATTGAAATAGGACTGAAATTACTTCGTTTTCCCCTAGAAGTCAGTCTATGTAGCGCTTTATAGTCCATAAACTAAGCCGGTGGTGAGACTTGTATTCTTGAAGAGCGAGGTTGGCCCAGTTGGGCGGGGCTCAGTGAAACAGCTCCGTTCTCCACTAGATGGCGCTGCTAGCCTAGTGGGGTGGATTGTTGCAGGGCTCGTAGATATGTATGCACATGCGCGGGAGCGGTAAAATGGCATCATCCAGATACCCAATCTCTAGTATGGGAATTTTTCTCTCGGATCAGCAATTGCACACCCATCCTCTGTCTTCAGCTTTCGTCCGCTCCTCGCTTCTTCACTGTCCGTGACCAAGCCCCAGGCAGTACCTCTCTCCCGAGTTTTGTCTCAGATGCGGCTGTTTTCCCCAGCCCCATACTTCTGAAGGACTGCGGCTTTGACCCGTTCCGCCCCTCTGCGGGAGGGTCTCACCGAGCAATGGCCGAATGCCGGCTGTACCTAGGAACGCTGCTGGACCCTGCTGCTGCCGGTGCCCTGAGACTGCAGCCAGGTGCCAGCCCGCCCCAGAAAAAGTTTGCGAGATAGTGTAGCAGCAGCTTTTCAGGGACTGTGGAAAATCACAACACATATCTGGCACCAGGCTTCACCCTTAATGACCTTGTTCCAGCACCAGTGAATGTGGCCGCCTTCTGGGGTCTGCTGGAACCAGGTGGCTTCAACAGTCTCTACCAAATGTCCTTCCAGCAGTGGAACCGCTTTTCCCTGCGTGGCCCGAGAACCTCCTGGACCCCACTCTGTTCCTGGGGATTCGCCCTTCCCACCAGAGCACCGCCAGGTATGGAGCTGCAGAGTTGCAGCCTTTGTGCTCCCCTTATTTACAGTCTTAATGGAATTTAAACCCTCTCCTTTCTGCTTTCTCCCTTTTTAGTTTAGTCCCTGCGGCTGTTTCCGATTTTCCACTTTCTCTCCAGCTGCTTTTGGGAGGGGTGCTTTTCCCGTATTCTCTGCAGGAGAATCCCCCCCCCCCCCGAGTCTCTGTCCTCTCTCCACGTGCAAAAGTGGCTCCCTGCCCAGCGCCGGCTTCTGTCTCCCCAAGTTCACCTCTCCGCGCCATGTAACTGCTGAATTCTGTGGTTCAGGTTGTGCAGATTGTTGCGTTAATCCTCCAATCAGTTTTCTACGTGTGTAGGATGGTTTAGTGTTGGTTTGGCAGTAGTTCATGGACGTGAGATACACAAAAAATTTCCATGCTCGAGAAATACATTTTAATATAGGGCATCATGGAAGGTCCCACTGAGAAGATGAATTTTGGCAGAACATAAGAGGTGAGAAAGTGATCCTTGAAGATATCTAGGGGTGAAATTTCCATGCTGAGGGAAGAGTAAGTGTAAAAATCCTGAGGCAGAAGCATTCTGGGCATGTTTAAGAAATATCAGGGAGACCAGTATAGCTGGAATGAGATGGATACAAAGGAGAACAGAAGGTAACGGGGTCAGAGAGATAAATGCTCTCAGATCGTGTAGGGAATATTACACCATTGTAAGGACTTCAACTTTCACTCTGCATGAGATGGGGAGTCATGAAAAGTTTTGAGCAGAGTAGAGGTATCATCTAAGCTCATGTTTAAAAGGATTACTCCAGCTTCTGTGTTGAGAAGACTGAAAGGAGGCAAGGGCAGAAGGAGTAGGAGAGGCTGATTAGGAGACTATTGCAATAGTTTATAAGATGAGAGATGGTAGCTTAAACTGGCAGTATAGTTGGTGAAAAGAAGTCCAAAAGTAAGTTCAGTGAAATAACAGGATTTGCTGATGAGAGAAAGGGAGGAATCAAGGTTTTTGATCTGAGAAGCTGGAAGGATGGAGTTATCATTCACCAAGATGAAGAAGACACCACAAAGCACCGGTTTGGGGAAAGAGTTGGAGCTCAGTTTGAGGTGGTTTTCAGACTCCACATCCATGTAGAGGAGTTACATGGGGCGTCGAATACATGAATCTGAAGTTCAGGGAGAAGTTCAGTGTGGAGGGAGTAGGGGAGGGAATAGTGAGTGGATGGGTGAGGTTTAAAGAGAATTTTATTTTTCTTGTGTGATAGATTACAGTGTATTGTTGATGGGGATGACCCAGTAGAAAAGGAAAAACTGATGATGTTGGAGAGGAGTCATTGGAACAATGTCATCAAATACATAAGAAGGAATGGGATCTGGGAGACAAGTGGGAGGGCTGGCTTTACATAGGAACAGAAGAAATTCATGTGAAATAGCAAGAAAAAAAGCCAGAATGGGTGAGTGTGGACACAGGTATGTGGCTAGATGTGATGACAGAACTTTGTGGAAGTTCTCTTTGGTTTGCTTCTATTTTCTCAGGGAAATAAGAAGTTTATCCCCTGAGAATGAAGTGTGTTGGACAGACTCACTGTGGTGTATTTAATGCATATCATTCTTGTGGCAGTGTGGGAGACAGGCGGGATGGGGCAATGCCTATCTGAGGAGATTGTTGCAATCATTCTCAGCAAGAGATGCCAAGAACCTGGATAGGGAGGTGATCCTAGATATGGAGAGAAAGCATAAATATCACATATGTTTTGGAGATAGGGCATGCAGAAATTGCTGATGGATTGGGAGTAGGTGTGAGGGAAAAGGAGGAGGGATCAAACATAATACAGTTTTGAAAAAATACCCTAAAAAGGTAATAAATTACAATGGCTTCAGCTATATGGAAATGAGGGCCTGGGAACTCTTACTATTTTGGCTGACACAAATGGAGTACACCAGAGCTTCTTTCTTGTCTAAAAACTTGTCCTGACATTCTGGTAATCTTTGATTTTTAACAAAGTATGGTTAAAAATCGGCACATGTGATTTAGAGAAGTTGTTGGCAATCATTGGGCTCTGTGAGTGGATAATATATCCTCACTTTGCAGATGATGAGACCAAGGCCCAGAAAGGTCAATGGAGGTATTTACAGATGTTGGGGGAAAAACATCAAGCAAAACCTTTTTGTTAATTTAAAATAATGAGAAGTACTTTACATCTAAGATTGCAGATCATTAACTACATGCTTATTTTGTTTTGTATAAGGCCTAGGACAGAATCTCATGCAAATAAATGTTTAAGAAATGAATTTGACAATGATTCTGCATGATGCATTAATTGCCATCAATTGCTAAAAGACCCTTCTAAATATGTATAAAGGAACTCAAAATATCAGCAGCCTCTTACATTAGGGTTATGATACTCCAGGTCTTCTGGAAGCAAGAGATGGGAACTTAGGTCCTATAGGTAAAATATTCTTCATTAGATAAAAATGTGAAACTAGGGGCATTTGGGTGGCTCAGCCGGTTAAGCGTCTGACTTTGGCTCAGGTCATGATCTCACAGTTCATGGGTTCGAGCCGCCCATTGGACTCTGTGCTGACAGCTCAGAGCCTGGAGCTTGCTTTGGATTCTGTGTCTCCCTCCCTCTCTGCCCTTCCCTGCTCATGTTCTCTCTCACTCTCTCTTTCTCAAATATAAATAAACATTAAAAATTTTTTTAAAAAATGTGAAACTGATATTTGTCATATTGTGAATCTCTGCATTTAGCAGAAAAAGGAGGCAAGAACTTTAAAACACTGATTTATTAAGGTTTTACATAGGATCTTATTTTTGTTTTTGTTTCCTGTTTTTAGTTTATACCTAAGAGTGTTTAATACAAGGATTTCATTATGATGTTAAAAGAAAAAACCAAGGGGCGCCTGGGTGGCTCAGTTGGTTGAGCATCCAACTTTGGCTCAGGTCATGATCTCGCGGTTCGTGGGTTCGGGCCCACATTGGGCTCTGTGCGGACAGCTCAGAGCCTGGAGCCTGCTTCCTATTCTGTGTCTCCCTCTCTCTCTGCCCCTCCCCCACATGTGCTCTGTCTCTCTCTACCTCTCAAAAATAAAAAAAAAAACTGATTAAAAAAATTTTTAAAAAAAATCCAAAAACTTTTGCTATGCCAATCACCCTTGTTCTGAAATATGGTGGCTTCCTGTAAAAGGCAAACAGTAGCAAAGTACTATAGTATAGTATGGTTCATATTTTTTTTTATTCATTGCCTTAGAGCTTGTTCCTTCACTGTTTACTTAAAATTAAACATTTTCTAAATGTCCAGATTGTTTCTAGGAAGGTTTTGTGTTTGCAATTTGAGTGTCAGCCCTTTGAGGGCAGGAAAGATTCTCTACTTCTAAGCATGCTTCACACAACATAATACATAGTAGCTATTCACGAATGTTACTTG
Source organism: Panthera pardus (assembly GCF_024362965.1). Lineage (NCBI taxonomy): Eukaryota > Metazoa > Chordata > Mammalia > Carnivora > Felidae > Panthera > Panthera pardus. The sequence continues at coordinate 83,680,242 of NW_026526721.1, forward strand.
AATAAAAAATAATTGAAATCCTTGAACTTGAATTTCTTTTCATTTAGTAGGTACATTTTAAAATGTCACATTTCCCTCTGTATACAAACATGCATGTACAGAACCTCATTGTCTTTGGATTCATCTACCTCTGACAATTAACTATCTAATTAATTAATCATCTGATAATTAAAATGACCTCCTTTTGGCTGATATTGGATCCCAAGAAAAGTTCAAAAGAAACTTGACACATCATGTTGTGTCATGTTCCATTGTGAGACTCCACTGCTGTTTATCACATTATGTCATATCCGATCATGTGGTGGTAATAAGTTGAACAAAACATACTGACATATTAGAAAAAAATTCCAGTACGTTAAGTTTATATAAAGCCATCCAGTCTTCACTCTTACAAAATGGTATAGTCACTGGGCAAAACTGGCAAATGGCATCTTTTAACCATCAACCAATTTAGGGCTCTGTTCATCAGGTAAGTACACTGAACTCAGCCCTTCCCTCAATTTCTACCTTGAGATTTTGGTTAAGGCACTTTGGACAACATGTGGGCTTATGTAGTTTACAGTCCTTGAATAATCCTTTACTTTTGTCTACCAAATTCTTAAGTCAGCATTAGTTTTCACAGAAGAAGACGTTTAGAACACAGAACTTTTTATTAGATTTAGTACACACCATTTTCCCTTCTCTTTCTTGAAAAAAGAAAACTGACTAACAAGAACTAGAATGGAAATGGAAACTGCAAGAAAATAAAAATTTCATAGTCTTCATTTGGCATTCTTTATTCATGGAAGCCTCAGTCATGGCAGTATTATCACCTTTGTATTTTGGGGGACATTTCTGGTTCCAAGATGGTGCACTGATTTCCAAAATGAAATAAGGATTCCATGGCCCTGTGGAATATGGTGACTCCAGGGGACTATAATACATTTAACATTGTACATTAAACATTTTAACATACAGTATGCATGAGCCCCAGCTTAAAACTTTAATTTTCACTCACTGTGATTAGTGTATGATGTTATTATGGAGTGACATGGAATTCAGGGAGGACTTATGGAGTAAAGGTGACCTATGGCTGACACACTGTATCTTTAATAAGCTACAGATGACTGGGTCTCTTCTCAAAGGGGATATTGGCTTTCTGTATATAATTAATAACAAGAAAACTGTATCCTGACTTTAAGGTCTGCAGTAGCATCCTGGAACAAAAAGGGCCATAAATTAACATCAATTATGTATTAAAGTTCCAATTAACCTGGCTGACACTGATATACTTTAACAAGGCACATTTAGATAAAAGAAGAAACTCTCTAATTACTTGGAACAGGACCTTATGACCCATTCTGCTCTTTTATCCCAATTCCAACCTAATGAAGAATGAAGTGAGGGAGAGAAAGTTCCACACAAAGTGACAATGCAGCACCAGAAGATATCCCCTGGGATACCCTTTTACCATAAAAAAACCCAAACTCCATGATGAATATTTTATTATACTTAGCTTCTTAAAAACAAATACACCCATTGAAGAAAAAGGGTTATTTTAAGGTTGAGAACTGTGGCTTCCTTTGAGATTTCCCACTGGAAGTGGTTGAGCATACTATTACCATTTAATGGGAACTCCCCTTTGTGTCTGAACTTGCTTTAGATACATTCTCTAGGAAAGGAGCTCATTGATCATGATTCCCTCTGCATTGTTTACTCTCCCTGCCCCTCCCCTCCCCCCCCCCCCCCCCAATCTTTGGACAGCCTTCCTGTTTTCCCTGTGATTTGGGAAGAGCACTCTGGTCCCTGGTTCCCATCTGTTCTCCAGGTGGCTCTTTGGATTTTGTTCATCTTCGTCTTCTGTCCACCGTCTGGGCATCTTGCCTACTTAGTTGTCTAGGTCTTTGTGTCCCTCCTAGTGTCTCTTGGTCAGTTAGCTTCATCCACAATTGCACACGCATCCTCTAGGCTGCACATCACATGCACCAAAGTGTTTCTTCATCTGAAAACACAGAAATAGCAGATGAAGATGTTTGTAGAACGAATGAGAGAGAAAATGTGGTGATTGTGGGTGACAGGGAAGGAGTGGGAGCAAGGCAGATCTCAATAGCTGAGGAGACAGAGGAGGGAAGGACACAGAGAATAAACTAAGAAGTTCTTTGTCTTTATCGCACTTTTAATTTTTCTGTGAGTCATTAGCAAATGTCAAATGTTATTATTTGCTTCCCTGCAGTGATCTCCCCTTAGGTACATTTCTTCCCATTTCTTGGTATTGTTCCTAAAATCGAACTCACCCTGCAGAGTAGATGGAGGAGCCTTGTCTCACCCTGTATTCAATCAGGCTTCCCTGCTCATCTGCTCCACTCCTCCCACCAAATAGCCCAAGGCAGAAATACTTTCTTCAAGGCTCTTCCCTGCCTACATCCAAAATGAGACTAGCTTTTTATAGATATGAACTCAGCTTTTAGCCAAATATGAAATTAAAAAAAATCAAGAAATGCATCTAAATAAAGCAGAATTTCTACTTATACATTTGAATAAATATCCCAGTTCTTTTAAGGCCACAGATATGTGTGAATAGATACTTAGATCTATCTAAGTACTAAGTAAGTATCTAGAGCAGATGCTTATGAATAGAGATGAAAGTAGACATATAGAAATTAAATGTTGGCAACATATGTGGCCAACAAAATATTTCTGAATATAATTCTGACCATGTTTTTTTCTTCCGGCAAAGGAAAGTGATAGTAAAAGCATGGGAATGGATGTTAGTTCAGCTTGGCCGCAGGAATCCAAGGTTAATTGGTTTGAGCGGAGGCTGGTGGGAGAAGGGCCTCCACCCTGCACCCAGGTAAGGAAGGCCCCAGGGAGGACTTTCTCTGAAAGCTGACTTTCTGCTCTTAACCCATTTGCCTATGTGCTAAGGCCCAGGCCTACCAATAGTTTCCTTGTCCTCAATTTTGTGTTTTTCCGACCTTGATTTGACAGCTCAACTCTATCCTTTGGTACACCACTTAATATGTCTTTTGTCTGCTTCATTGGAAATCTTAGTTCAAGGATAAACAGGAAAGTCTTACAAACTTCCAAATAGAACAAGTTATGTAAAAGGGTAAACAGACTCCCACTGGCCTTGTTCTTTCCCTTTGAAACACAAAAGCGAAAAGACAGTATAATATAGCATTTACAGAAGACTGAGTTACATTACTGTAATCTAATTTATATGAGAGAAAAAAGAAACAAATCGGTGAAAGTTTGTCCCAAACAACTGGTTTCAGCCACTCAGGTCTCCCACCTGGATTATTGCCAATAGCTTACTAACAAGTTACTCTCCACACAACAGCCAGAATGATCCTTTTTAAAAGATTGGTCAGATTGCATCACTTTTTTTTTTTTTAATGTTTACTTCTTTTTGATAGAGAGCACGAGCAGGGGAGGGGCAGAGAGAGAGGGGGACAGAGGATCTAAAGCAGGATCTGTGCTGACAGCAGTGAGCCTGATGCAGGGCTTGAAATCGCCAACTGCAAGATCATGACCTGAGCCGGAAGGTCAGCTGACTGGGCCACCCAGGTGCCCCTGCATCACTTTTGTGCTCAAACTTTTTAATGGTTCCCAATGTAACAGCCCTGTCCTTCTCTCATTTCATCTATGACCCCTTTCCCCTTGCCCACACCTCACTGGCCACAATGGTCTCCTTGGAGTTGGCCTGGAATTCACTTCACCAAACTCCCACATGTCTCCCTCCCTTCCTTCAGGCCTTTGTTCAATTATTCTCCTATTGAGGAAACCTTCTCTGATTCCTGTATTTTAATGAAATAGACCCTCTCCCCTTCCATCATTCTCTGTCTTTCTTACTGTGCTTTTTTCCTACATAGCACCCATCGTTATCTGCTTTGCTGTGTATTTGCTTATTGTATCTTTTCTCCCACTATGCGCACCACAAGGAGAGAGGATTTGTATGTCACTATTGCCACCTTATAAGCTCTATTTGTGTTATGAAGGGAAAGGGTCCTATACCCAGCCAACATATTCTCCTTCATGAAGAAGAAAGAGACATTTGTTGATATGCAGGGACTCAGGGACCAGATTGCTAGCAAACACCAATTCTTGAAAGAGACCTTGGAATCACCTAGCATGCCTGGTAAAAAAGAGTAGATTCTCTGGGCATGTGGTTGGCTCAGTTGGTTAAGTGTCTGACTCTTGGTTTTGGCTCAGGTCATATCTCTGTCTGGTTTGTGAGTTTGAGCCCTGTGTCAGGCTCTGTGCTGACAGTGCAGAGCCTGCTTGGGATTCTCTCTCTCATCCCCTCTATCATTACCTCTCCCCTGCTCTCTTTCTCTGTCTCTCTAAATAAATAAATAAATAAATAAATAAATAAATAAATAAATAAATAAAATAACAATAAAAAAAGTAGATTCTCGGGCCCCAACCCAGATCAACAGAATCACTATTTCCTGGGGGAAAGACCTGGAATCTGAATATTTCAAACTATTAAATATTTCTGAAGGGCCTTATGTAATTATTATAATAAGACAAGTTTGGGGCCACCTGGGTGGCTCAGTCATTAAGTGACTAACTCTTGATATCAGCTTGAGTAGTGATCTCATGGTCATGAGATAGAGCCCCACATAAGGTTCCACGTTAACAGCATGGAGCCTGCTTGGGATTCTCTCTCTTCCCCTCTCCTGCTTGTGCACGTGTGTGTGCATGCTCTCCTCTCAAAATAAATAAACATTAAAAAAAATAAGACAAGTTTGGAAAACTCAGTGAGTCTGATCTTACAATAAATGAATGTAAATAGACTCTTAGTAGCAGTAAACTTTGCAGTTTATGTGTCTGAGTGTATATAAAAATGCAATGCATTATCTATCTATCTATCTATCTATCTATCATCTATCTGTGCCTCCCTGAGAGTTTAACTGGAAATTTTCAGTATAAATCCTATGTAAGGATTCTTGAAATAGAACATATTTTTGTTATCTGACCCATTCATTAAATTACTAAATTTTTATTACAGTTTCAACTATAGTAAGCTCAGTTGCAGGGTTTCAGTACCCAGCTCCTGTCATCAAACAACAGATACAGCTGGAAATGCATAGACATGATACTCATACTTATTAAAATGAACTCACCTGTCCATTTTAATATGGGGGAGGACAGAAAAGAAATTAGATACCCGAGTCTCACTGTAATACTTAGTGTAAGACACACTAGGATTCTGTGGCTGACATTGGGTTTGAGGGAAAATTCTTCTATTCCGCAATATTCTCTGAGAACAAGACTATGTTACAGCCCTGTATCACACCTGATATTCAACTGATAATACACATTAGAGAAAAAGTTAATTATGCTCATAATCTTCATTTTAAAAGGCAGGGAATTGTTAAAATAACTAAACATGGTTAACACAAAATACTCCTTGATAATTAAAGCAAACAATTGTTTGGAAAATGCAATTATGGCAAAAACTAATTCCTGGATACCAGATAAGTAAGGTACTATTGCATAAAATAAGATCCTTGAACACAAAGTGCTTATAATCTTGGTGAAGAGACAAAGCATGTAGAGACAGGAAATAATTAAAGAGTAATGAAACAGTGCTCTTGTACAAGTTACATAATCACTCTGGATCACACAGTATCCTCATCAATGAGGTGGATATAATAATGTAAGACTCCCAGGGAGGTTTGAGGATTAAAGGGGATAATTCACACCCTTGATAAGTGGCATAGAATGCCACTAACTGAGAAGTGACCAGAGGAAGATGTGATGGCTAAAGATCAACACATTCAGGGAAGCCTTTATAGAGATGGAGAGATTGAAACTTGCTCTTGGAGGAAAAAGAGATGAAAATTTGAAGTAGGAGGATCAGCATAAGCAAAGGTGTGGAGGAGAGAACTATCATGGTAGTTTGGAGGGACAACGAGGAGACCATCTGACTGCAGGTGTGGGTCATAAAAGACAAGGTTGTCTAAGCAAATATACTTCTTCAAAGAGGGCGATAGACATGCCCAGGGGAGAGAAAATAACAATATCCTACCACCCAGAGATAACTACTTTGCAATATTCCCTTCTAATAATTTTCCCTGTGTAAACATTTTCTTCTATAATTAAAACATTTAATACTATTGTAACTTTTGTAACTTGCTTTTAACATTACATTATCTGCACTTTTGCATGGCATTACATATTTTTTTGAAGAATCATTTCTGATGATGGCCAAATAATACCACATTTTGTGATCTTACTGTAGCTTTATCAGTCGATTATCGTTAGACTTGTAGGTGCTGTATTTTGTTCTCTGCTAATATGTAATACTGCCATGAGAATGACTTTAAAAATACTCTGATTTTTTTTTCTCCTTAAGAGGAATTACTGCAAGGGAGGTTTCTTGGAAAAACATACATGAATATTTTTACATTACTGATATATATTGTTAAATTACTGAAAGCTTGTGCCAGTACATTATTTTCACTAGCAGAATATGAGGGCATGAATTTCATTCCATTCTTGGCAGAGAAATTTAGCCTTAGTGGAGTTCTTGGTCAGAAGAACAATCTGGCAATAGTAGGTGGCGGAGGGAGGAGGGGAGATGCTGGAGACGTGTATCAATGCAGAGGTGCCATGAAAGCTACCGAACTTCAGTGGTCCAAGTGAGAGGAGAGAGGAAGAAATCTCCAATACTCTCCCCCCCCTTTCTTTACTCTTCTCTTCTTCCTTTTCTTTCTCATCCCCTTCCTTCCTAATAACTTGCTTTCCCCCTTTATTAAAAAAAATAGATATCATCAAAAATTTGTAAAATGTAGAAATGTAAGTTATATTTTATAGCTTTTCAGCTTTTTTCAATATATCAATTGATGTATTTAATAAGTATTGTCACATATTAAATATTCCTTGCAAAAACAAAAGCCTTTCCTTTCATAGATATAAAGATCTGATTATTCATTTGCTATTGATGGATATATGGACCAGACATTTTCTATGAATTTTTGCTATTATGTCTAATGCTGTTATAAATGTCTTTGTCCATACTGTTGCCTTTATTTCTGATTTTCTTCTAGCAGAAAGGAATTACTGAGTAAATTGTATAGATGCATTTTAGATAAAGAAACATTTTCAAGGATCAGTAATAGGATTCATTACACACACACACACACACACACACACACACACACACACACACAAGACAAATAAAAAATGGTCCTTATGTTTCTAAATTTCAAGAATGAACTCCAACATAGAAATTCCAAATAACTGGTTTTGAAGGGAAGTTGACAATTCAGTTTTGAACACAAAACTATTTCCATTATTGACATTTGGTATCTTATTATAGTATATTAACCAAAATTATGAGAACAATAGAGAGATAGCCAGAGTACTATTTTATATTTTCCACACAGAAACATTATTTTTGTAAATAGCTCCCAGCAGAAAAATTGAAGAAAAATACTTGAGATTTCATCTCCCTTATAATTTTGTACTCATTCTATTTTTTTGCTCTTCCTTTATGCAATCATTACTTAATCATTACATAAGGAACATATATTAGTGTGATGATCCCTTTTGCTTGTGAATGGAAGAATAAGTATCTTTTTTAATATAATGTATCCAGTTAGGAAGACCTTTCCCAACCAAGAACAGGATTACAAAACTGGTCCATCTGTTTCCAAAGCTTCCGAAGTGGAATAATGCAAATTTCAGTTTACTCTTCCTTCATGTAACTCAGTTGACCCCATCTTGTGCAAGGCTGTCTTGACTTTCTTTTTCTTTCTTTTTACTCCTGTATTTTTTTTTTAACAAAATATAAATGCTTTCTCCGGAGGAAAGAAAGAAGAACAATTTTAAATATTCTTGTTAGTTATCTTATAGCTCATAGAATCACCTTACTGAATCACAGTTGTGTTGTTACTATGATTGTTTGGTTGCCACGACAAAGCTTATAAATAGATTTGCCTGTTCACTAAGACCTGTTTGTTTTGAAGGACTAAGTTGGAGTCAAAGAGTGGGTGATGGCTTCGCTGAAATACATGATCTCTATCCTCTCCAGAGCTTTCACCTGCTGGGCTAGTTGAAGAGATCTCTGTGTTTTCATTCTAGTGTGTTTCAAAAGTGTATTTTGATCTGGCAGAGAATAAAAAAAGAGTTTTTTTTTTCCCTTTGTCCATTATTGAAATTGACTGTACTGTCATTTAGTTTCATGGTTTTGAAACAAAACCTGCCTGAGTTGATGATTGTTTTCTGGTGCAGTGTAAACTTTTAGTTAGTTAGTAGGGGCTAGCTTCTTTGTCTCTCACTTGCTCTGAATGCTCTGAATGTATCCATTAAGAAACAATTATTGGATGATTTCCATGTGCCAGATACTCTGTTAAGGGCTAGGCATGTGGCATTAAAAAAAATGGACTTGGTCCTGGTCTTCATGGACTTATAGTTTACGGGAGAGAGAGATAGTAGGTTAAGGGGTACAGAAATTAACATATAATTATAAAGAATTATGAATACTATAAATCATACACACAACTATATAAAGTATATGAAAGAAAACAAGGTCCAATCTAAAGCCCTGAATCATAGATCAACAGTGAGAGACACGGAAAGTTCAGTTAGGATGGTATGGCAACATTTCAGGTTAGTAATCTAAACTGCTGTTGCAAGATGGAGTAGGTTATTTACATTTTATTTTATTTTATTTATTTATTTATTTGGTATTTTTATTTTTTAATTTACATCCAAGTTAGTTAGCATATAGTGCAACAATGATTTCAGGAGTAGATTCCTTAATGCCCCTTACGCAGTTACTCATCCCCCATCTTTCAACCCCTCCAGCAATCCTCTGTTAGTTCTCCATACTTAAGAGTCTCTTATGTTTTGTCCCCCTCCAAGTTTTTATATTATTTTTGCTTCCCTTCCCTTGTGTTTGTTTTGTGTCTTAAAAGTCCTCGTATGAGTGAAGTCATATGATATTTGTCTTTCTCTGACTGACTAATTTTGCTTAGCATAATACCCTCTAGTTCCATCCACGTAGTTGCAAATGGCAAGATTTCATTCTTTTTGATTGCCGAGTAATACTCCATTGTGTATGTATGTATGTGTGTGTGTGTGTGTGTGTGTATATATATATATATATATATATATATATATATATATATATTTATACCACATCTTCTTTATCCATTCAACCATCGATGGACATTTGGGCTTTTTCCATACTTTGCTATTGTTGATAGTGCTGCTATAAAAATGAGGGTGCATATGTCCCTTCGAAACAGCATACCTCTATCCCTTGGATAAATGTCTAGTGATGCAATTGCTGGGTAGTAGGGTAGTTCTAGTTTTAATTTTTTGAGGAACCTTCACAGTGTTTTCCAGAATGGCTGCACCAGTTTGCATTCCCACCAGCAGTGTAAAAGAGATACTCTTTCTCAGCATCCTCACCAACATCTGTTGTTGCCTGAGTTGTTAATATTAGCCATTCTGACAGGTGTGAGGTGGTATCTCATGGTGGTTTTGATTTGTATTTCCCTGATGATGAATGATGTTGAGCATTTTTTCATGTATCGGTTGGCCACCTGGATGTCTTCTTTGGAGAAGTGTTCATATCTTTTTCCCATTTCTTCACTAGATTATTTGTTTTTTGAGTGTTGAGTTTGACAAGTTCTTTATAGATTTTGGAGACTAACCATTTCTGATATATTGTTTGCAAATATCTTCTCCCATTCTGTTGATGGCCTTTTAGTTTTGCTGATTGTTTCCTTCACTGTGCAGAAGATTTTTATTTTGATGAGGTCCCAATAGTTCATTTTTGCTTTTGTTTCCCTTGCCTCTGGAGACGTGTTGAGTAAGAAGTTGCTGTGGCCAAGGTCAAAGAGGTTTTTACCTGTTTTCTCCTCAAGGATTTTGATGGCTTCCTGACTTACAATTAGGTCTTTCATCCATTTTGAGTTTATTTTTGTGTATGGTGTAAGAAAGTGGTCCAGGTTCATTCTTCTGTGTGTTGCTGTCCAGTTTTCCCAGCACCACTTGCTGAAGAGACTGTCCTTATTCCATTGGATATTCTTTCCTGCTTTGTCAAAGATTAGTTGGCCATACGTTTGTGGGTCCATTTCTGGGTTCTCTATTCTGTTCCATTGATCTGAGTGTTTGTTCTTGTGCCAGTACCATACTGTCTTGATGATTACAGCTTTGTAATATGCTTGAAGTCCGGGATTGTGAGGCCTCCTGCTTTGGTTTTCTTTTTTAAGATCGCTTTGGCTATTCGGAGTCTTTTGTGGTTCCATACAAATTTTAGGATTGTCTGTTCTAGCTCTGTGAAGAATGCTGGTATTATTTTGATAGGAATTGCATTGAATATGTAGATTGCTTTGGGTAGTATCGACATTTTAACAACATTTGTTCTTCCTATCCGGGAGCATGGAATCTTTTTCTATTTTTTTGTGTTTTCCTCAATTTCTTTCATAAGCTTTCTACAGTTTTCAGTGTATAGATTTTTCACCTCTTTGGTTAGATTTATTCCTAGGTATTTTATGGTTTTTGGTGCAATTGTAAATGGGATCGATTCCTTGATTTCTCTCTCTGTTGCTTTATTCTTGGTGTATAGGAATGCAACCGATTCCTGTACATTGATTTTATATTTTACGACTTTGCTGAATTCATGAATCAGTTCTAGCAGTTTTTTGTTGGAATCTTTTGGGTTTTCCATATAGAGTATCATGTCATCTGCGAAAAGTGGAAGTTGGACCTCCTCCTGGCTGATTTGGATGCCTTTTATGTCTGTGTTGTCTGATGGCTGAGGCTAAGAGTTCCAATACTATGTTGAATAACAATGGCAAGAGTGAAGGTCCCTGTCTTGTTTACCTGACCTTAGGCAGAAAGCTCTCAGTTTTTCCCTATTGAGGAGATATTACCGTTGGGTCTTTCATATATGACTTTTATGACCTTGAGGTATGATCCTTCTATCCCTACTTTCTTGAGAGTTTTTATCAAGAAAAAATGCTGTATTTTGTCAAATGTTTTCTCTGCATCTATTGAGAGGATCGTATGGTTCTTGTCCTTTCTTTCATTGATGTGATGAATCACACTGATTGTTATGGATATTGAACCACCCTGTATCCCAGGTATAAATCCCACTTGGTTGTGGTGAATGATTTTTTAATGTATTGTTGGATACAGTTGGCTAATATCTTGTTCAGCATTTTTGCATCCATGTTCATCAGGGAAATAGGTCTATCATTCTCTTTTTTAGTGGGGTGTCTGTCTGTTTTTGGAATCAAGGTAATGCTGGCCTCATAGAAAGAGTTTGGAAGTTTTCCTTCCATTTCTATTTTCTGGAACACCTTCAAGAGAATAGGTGTTAACTCTTCCTTAAATGTTTGGTAGAATTCCCCTGCAAAGCCATCTGGCCCTGGACTCTTGTTTTTTGGCAGATTTTTGATTACTTATTTGATTTCTTTACTGGTTATAGATCTGTTCAAATTTTCTATTTCTTTCTGTTTCAGTTTTGGTAGTGTATATGTTTCTAGGAATTTGTCCATTTCTTCCAGATTGCCCATTTTATTGGCATATAATTGCTCGTAATGTTCTCTTATTGTTTTTATTTCTGCTGTATTGGTTGTGATCTCTCCTCTTTCATTCTTGATTTTATTTATTGGGTCCTTATATTTTTCTTTTTGATCAAACTGGTTAGTGGTTTATCAATTTTGTTAATACTTTTAAACAACCATCTTCTGGTTTCATTGATCTGTTCCACTGCTTTTTTGGTTTCAATAGCATTAATTTCTGCTCTAATCTTTATTATTTCCTATCTTCTGCTGTTTTTGAGTTTTATTTGGTGTTCTTTTTCCAGCTCTTTAAGGTGTAAGTTTAGGTTGTGTATCTGAGACCTTTCTTCCTTTTTAAGGAAGGCCTGGATTGCTATATACTTTCCTCTTATGACCACCTTTGCTGTGTCCCATAGGTTTTGGCTGTGGTGTTATCATTTTCTTTGGCTCCCATGTACTTTTTAATTTCCTATTTAACTTCTTTATTAGTCCATTAATTCTTTAGTAGGATGTTCTTTAGTCTCCAAGTGTTTGTTACCTTTCCAAATTTTTTCTTGTGGTTGATTTTGAGTTTCATAGTGTTGTGGCCTGAAGATATGCACGGTATGATCTTGATCTTTTTGTATTTGTTGAGGGCTCATTTGTGTCCCAGTATGTGGTCTATTCTGGGAACGTTACATGTGCACTGGAGAAGAATGTATATTCCACCACTTTAGGATGAAATGTTCTGAATATATCTGTTAAGTCCATCTGGTCCAGTGTGTCATTCAAAGCCATTGTTTCCTTGTTGATTTTCTGTTTAGATGATCTGTCCATTGTTGTAAGTGGGGTGTTGAAGTCCCCTACTAGTATGGTATTATTGTCAGTGAGTTTCTTTATGTTTGTGATTAATTGATTTATATATTTGGGAGCTTCCAAATTTGGCCCATAAATGTTTATAATTGTTAGGTCTTCTTGGTGGATAGATCCCTTAAATATGATATAATGACATTTTTCATCTCTTGTTACAGTCTTTATTTTATTTATTTTTTGTTTTTTTTAATTTTTTTTATTTAATTTTTTTATTTTTTTTACAGCCTTTATTTTAAAATCTAGATTGTCTGATATAAGTATGGCTACTACGGCTTTCTTTTGTCAACCATTAACATGATTGTTCTCCATCCCCTTACTTTCAATCTGAAGGTGTCTTTAGGTCTAAAGACCTAAGGGTCTTTTGTAAAAAGCATATAGATGGATCTTGTTTTCTTATCCATTCTGTTACCCTATGTCTTTTGATTAGAGCATTTAGTCCATTGATGTTTAGAGTGAGTACTGAAAGATATGAGTTTATTGCCATTATGTGTCTTGCAGAATTAGAGTTCCTGTTGGTGTTTTCTGGTCGTTTCTAGTCTTTGCTTTTGGTCTTTTTTTTTTTTCATCTTTTCTCCCCTCAGAGAGTTCCCCTTAAAATTTCTCGCACAGCTGGTTTAGTGGTCACAAACTCCTGTAATTTTTGTTTGTCTGGGAAACTTTTAATCTTTCCTCCTATTTTGAATGACAGCCTTGCTGGATAAAGAATTCTTGGCTGCATGTTTTTCTGATTCAGCACTTTGAATATATCCTGCCACTCCTTTCTGGCCTGCCAAGTTTCTGTGGGTAGGTCTGTTCCAATCCTGATCTGTCTTCCCTTATAGGTTAAGGACTTTTTTTTCCCTTGCTGCTTTCATGATTTTCTCCTTGCCTGAGTATTTTGTGAATTTGACTATGATATGCCTTGTGGATGGTCGGTTTTTGTTGAATCTTATGGGAGTCCTCTGAGCTTCCTGGATTTTGATGTCTGTATCTTTCCCCAGATTAGAAAAGTTTTCCACTATGATTTGCTCACATAAGACTTCTACCTCTTTTTCCCTGTCTTCATCTTCTGGGACCCCTATGATTCTGATGTTGTTCCTTTATAATGAGTCACTGCTTTCTCTAATTCTTAAATCGTGCTCTTTTGCCTTAGTCTCCCTCTATGTACCTTAGTTTGTCCACTATATACCTTTTTGCTGCTCTGCCTCATCCATATTTGCCGCCATGGCACCATTTGAGACTGCAGCTCAGTTATAGCATTTTTTATTTCATCCTATCATTGTTTCTCTTATCTCCACAGAAAGGGATTCTCATCTATTTTCAAACCCAGCTAGTATTCTTATTATCGTGATTCTAAATTCTTGTTCAGACATCTTGTATGTATCTCTGTTGATTAAGTCCTTGGGTGATATTTCTTTCTGCTCTTTCTTTTGGGGTGAATTCCTTCATTTCATCATTTTGAAGGAAGGAAAGAATTAACAAGGTCAAAAATCTTAAAATTAAAAAATTAAAAACAACACACACACACAAATCAAATAAATGATGCTAGATCCTAGGTGTGCTTTGGTCTCATTTAAAGGAGCTTGATACATTAGAGAAGAAAATGGGGGGAAAAAAGGAAAAGGTTTGAAAATTTTAAAAAATGAATACAATGAAATAAAATAAAGTGAAATGATGGAAGTAAAATAGATTTTGAAAAATTTACAAAAAGTAAAAAAATAGTAAAAAAAATTAAGGAAAATAATTTTTAATAAAAATGGAACATAAAAATAAATTTTTTCTCTTTCTGCATTTAAGAAAATGAAAAGAAAAAGAAAGAAAAGGAAATTGAATAGATGGACTAGTGAACAGACTGAAATACGATTGAAATTACATCATTTTCCTCTAGAAGTCAAACTATGAAGCACTTTATGGTCTGCAAACTAAGCAGGCAGAGAGACTTGTGGTGTTCCTGAAGAGTGAGGTTGGCTCAGTTGAGCGGGCTTAGTGTAACAGCTCTGTCCCTCATTAGATGGTGCTGGTTAGCTTACTGGGGTGGATTGTTGTGGCGCTTGTAGGTGTGTATGCACATGTGTGGGAGGGGTGAAAATGGCATCACCCAGCTACCCAGTCTCTAGAATTGTAACTCTGTTCTCCCTGATCAGCAATTGTGCACCCATTCTGTGTCTCTGGCTTCCGTCCACTTACACTGTCTGTGACCAAGCCGTCAGGTTGCCAGGTGGCATCTCCCTGCTGAGTTTTATCTCGGATGCGGCTGCGTTTTCTGGCCCCTCACTCCTGAGGGACTGCAGCTTTGAACTGTTCTGATCCTCTGCAGGAGGCTGTCACTGAGCAATGGCTGGGTGCTGGCCACACCCAGGAACATTCTCAGGACCGTGCTGCTGCTGATGCCCAGAGACTGTGGCTGGGCACCAACCTACCTCAGAAAGCATTCATGAGATTATGTAGCAGCAGCGTCTCAAGGATTATGGAAAATCACAACACATATCTGGCACCAGGCTTCACCCTTAATGACCTTGTTCCAGCACCAGTGAATGTGGTTGTTCTCCAGGGTCCACTGGGAACTTTGCCTGTGGGGTGGCTGCACAGCCTCTACCAAACATCCTCCCAACAGGGGAACCGCCTCTCCCTGTTTGCCCCAAGGACCCCTGGACCTCACTCTGCTCCTGGGGATTCACCCTTCCCACCAGAGCACCACCAGGTATTGAGCTGTGTAGTTTCAGACTCTGCATTCCCCCTGTTTATAGAGTCTTAGTGGAATTTAAACCCTCTCTTTTCTCCTTTCTCCCTTTTTAGTTCAGTCCCTGAAGCTGTTTCCACTTTTCCACTTTCTCTCCACCTGCTTTTTTTTGGGGGGGGGGTGCTTTTCCTGTACTCTCCCCCCATCTCCATTCTTTCTCTGCACACAAAAACAGCTCCCTGCCTTCTACAGCTTCTCTCTCCCCCAGTTCACCTCTCCACCCCACGTACCTGCTGAGTTCTGTGGTTCAGGTTGTACAGATTGTTGTGTTAATCCTAAAATCAGTTTTCTGGGTATACAGGATGGTTTAGTGTTGATCTGGCTGTATTTCATGGATGTGAGACACAAAAAAACTTCCATGCTGTTCCGCCATCTTGGCTCCTCCAGGTTATTTATATTTTAAATTTTCATCCCAGTTTTGGATATGTTTGGCATTCTGTGTCCATATTGGAAAAATGTATACTGCTTTTCTGACATACTGTGCCACTATATGATAATAAACCAGTGTGCTTGTCCTCTCCAGAGTAACTAATAATATTGACCATTTGTATAGGACAGTTTTTGTTGTTGTTTATTTTTGTTTTTTACAGAATCTCTTGAACTGGCAATTACAGCTGACTCTTGAACAAGAGTTAGGGGTACACTGCACAGTCAAAAATCCATGTATAACTTGACTTTCCCCCAATTTAACTACTAATAGCCTACTGTTGCCTTATCAATAGCATAAACAGTTGATTAACACATATTTTATATGTTATACATGTTATATACTATAGTCTTACAATAAGAAAGAAAAGGAGAGAAGAAAGGAGATAAAAGAAAATGTTATTAAGAAAGTCATAAGGGAGGTGCCTGGCTGGATCAGTCAGGAAAACATGTGACTTTCAATCTCAGGGTTGTTTGTTTGAACTCTATGTTGAGTATAGAGATTACTTAAAAAAATCTTATAAAAAAGTCATGGAAAATACATTTATAAGACTGTACTATAAAAAATACTCATATATGTGGACTTGTGTAATTTAAAACCTGTGTTGTTAGAGGGTCAATTGTACTTCTAAATATACCATGAGTTGGTTAATTTCTCCATGCAGTGCTATTAATATTTTTTCTGTATATTTTGAAGCTATTTTATTGGGTGCATAGAAGTTTAAAATTGTTATATTATTCTGAACACTTGAGTATATCACTATGTAGCAACCTCTGATCTCTAATTATGTTTGTCAGATTCTGTTTTGGTTAATAATATAGCAACTCCAGGTTTCTGTTTTCCAGGGACAATAGATTTCTACTTTGTTTTTAGGGTGTCTCTTGTAAACAATGTATATCTGGATTTTTGTATTTTTGTCCAATATATCAATATCTATTTTATTGTTTTTAAGTTGGTAAGTTTGGTCTACTGATGTTTTTATTTTTTAATTATTGATATATTTGAGTTTGTTTCCATCTTTCTTTTGTTTCTATTTTTTTTTTTTTTTTTGGTCCCTTATATAGCACTATGCATGCAATATTGTTATTCTATCCCAGTGATTTTTAATCCTCTATCAGTTAGAATTGCCTGGGAGATTTTTAAAAATATTAATATTCAGGCTCCACCACTAGGGATTCTATTTAAGGCCTGGAGTGGGGCCTGGACAGTGGTATTTTTGAAAACTTATCCAGGCAGTATAGGATATATACTTTTGTATTCAGTTTTATCCATCTCCAAGCATCACATCATAACTACCTACAATGCATGGAGAAGCCACATTTCTGTAATGAAATTCTTGCAACAATTTGGCCTGGGACTGGTATTTGCAGTATTTCCATACTGTTCTCTAGGAACTGTCTCCCTAACCTGATTCCCATTCCCCGTTGTCTTATAGCTCCCTGGACCCACATCCAATCTGTATCTTGACAGAGTCAGGTATTTCAGACATTAAGAGTTAGGTATAGTTTAGATCTGGTCTTTTGGCTATGAGATCCTCTAACACCTTAAGTTATAGTGTTGATTTGATCCTGTTAATTTCTCTTACATTCCTTTCTTTACTCTGCTGGAATTATCAGCTGCCATTCCCTAACCCCACAGCAGATTGAGCATTTGCTTAGATCTGGTCTACCAACCTGATGCTGAAGATGCCAAGAACATTATGGAAATATCCCTATAAAACCATAGATCATGGTAGTTCTGAGAGGTGGATTTTCTTTTGTCTATTAAAGCTATAGTCAACAATAATGTCCTCTAATCCACTGGCTTTCAATGTGTCATTCCTGGGCCAGCAGCATCAACATCAACTGAGAACTTGTTAGAAATACACATTCTCTGGTCCTACCCTAGAACTCTTAAATCAGAAACACTGGGCGGGGGGCCCAGCAATGTGTGTTGTAACAAATCTGCCAGCTTATTCTGCTGCTCAGTCCAGTCTGAGAGGCACAGCTCTAATTCAAGAGGTTTTTCAATGTTCAATTTAATTAAGAAGACAGGAAGATTTTCTTTGTAGTGGTAAATGGTTAATTAACAGGAAATCGAGAATGGTACAATTAAGACGCAAAAAGAAAATAAACTATTCAGTGAGTGGTACTGTATTTTGTAATTTTATATTTTAACTTACATTAGACATTACCCCAGTATTTAGGCTAATCTTCATGTTGATCTGTTTTTCTTGAAATTGAAAGCTAGTATATGTATGAAGTCAAGTGATAAGGTCAAGGCAAAAATTGTGAGTGAATTATCTAAGTGAAATGTGGGCTGGTACCAAATTATTCACATCAAACCTCCTGTACAGAAACAATTATCATGGTCTTTTAAAATTTAATATGGAGTTAAATGCTTTCATTTTTACTTCTACTGACTGTGGTTTCCACAACAGGAATAACAAGACTCTGTTATTTATTTATCCTTATGTTATTCTCATTGGGCACTTGCTAGGTATACACCAGTACACAGAGTGTTATGAAATAACTAGACCCCAATGAAGGAAAGATGTACATCAAAGCCTTTTCTTTGTGAGATTTGGTCCTAGAGAAAAATAAATTTGGGGCTGGAAAAAAGAATAGAGTTTAACATCTAGAATCTCAAATATCATACACTTGTTTTATCTCTGAATTAATTAAAAAAATTGGCTTTTGTCCTGTTACTAGTTTCTAAATTCATTTTCCTTTGATTAAAGTAGCATACCTTTTAGGTATCCAGAGGACTTTTAATGGAAACATATTCTTTCACTAGCAGTAAAAGGGAAAGAAGGGAAGGGAAAGAAGATAATTCAGCCATTGACATTTTTTTTGGTCAAAATCTAGTTTTCATATGTAAAATAGTGTAATATCACACTTAATGAAAAATAACTAAGAGTATGTACTTATAGACTCATGAGCCTTAATAGGGCCCTTGAGGTTGTCAGTGGGGGACTCCCGACCATGGAGAGGAAGTACCATGGACTCTATAGCCACAGCGTTATGGGAGGTGGGGGTGGGAGTTGGGGAGGGAGACATGATACTGTCTACTCCAACAGTATGGCAGGGCACACACTGGAGAAATCATGGAGAACCCTGTGAGTCAGAACAGGCAGGTAAACATGCATATTGGCCATTTCAGGGATGGCAAATGTCTTTGTGATTGGTATTTTGCAAATATTATTGGAGAAAGTAAAAATTTCTTTGGAGATACATTTGATTACAACTCTGTAACTAAACAATAGATTAAGGGACCAGGGACTCCTGTGATGAGCACTGGGTATTATATGGAAGTGTTGAATCACTCTATTGTACACCTGAAACTGATAGTACACTGTATGTTAATTAACTAGAATTTAAATAAAAATGTAAAAAAAAGCCTGATTGCTAGAGCTTCTGGAGTGGCCTTCTAGTTCAGACCTTGTAACTCCCTGAGCCTAGTGGTTTAATTTTCCTAGGTTTTCAGGAGGTCTAACCAGGTGACAAAGTTTCCTATTTTCCATTTTCTTCCAATATATATAAATGCAAGTGAAACAAGAGCTTGTTGTTCTTACTTCCAAAATGCTTATAACCTAGGAGGGGACCAAGCCTATCAAAGTATAAAATATCCTCAAATCCTCAAATACATCTACTCATAAACTAGGAGTCCAGTAGATGTTCTCTGTAGGGTCAGGACTAATCTTTTTACATTGGAGGCTTCAGTCCTCTCCATGTATGCTGTTCTCTTTTTTTCCCATCTCCATTTGCTTCCCTACAGCCTCAGACCCCCAGACCTCTCAAGCAAATTTATCCAGCAACCTGTCAAATCATCTCAATCTCATCCTCAAGAGGTTTCCTAGGCTGTGGTTTCCTGTTTATACTACTCATCAAATCATCGTAGTCAGGGTCTTCTGGAATGCCCAATACTGGCATGATATCATCCTGAATACACTTGCAACAAGTCACAGGCTCTT
Source organism: Panthera pardus (assembly GCF_024362965.1). Taxonomy (NCBI): domain Eukaryota; kingdom Metazoa; phylum Chordata; class Mammalia; order Carnivora; family Felidae; genus Panthera; species Panthera pardus. The sequence continues at coordinate 83,699,702 of NW_026526721.1, forward strand.
TCAGGCCCCAAACTGTCTGTATGAATAAACCCCATGACTTTTCTCCCCTCTCCACCACTTCCTTGTGAAATATACTATGCCATGTGTAAACGGAATTAATGGGGACATATGTGTTAATTTCTTTGCTTTATGTGTGTCTAATTGTTTCTGTGCCACTTGGCTTAGTTGTGTTAGAGTTGTCTTTGATTGTAAGGACTTGGAGTTCAGGATGTGTGTTCTACTTGGCCTGAATATTGCTCAGCTAAGTCCACATGCAGCTGGGTGCTTTATAATGATGGGAGGAAGAGCATTCTGCCTTAAGGTCTGACTTGCATTGTCCTAGAAGGCTGAAGTCCAGCCCCATAGATTTGTGGGCGTATCTATTTTGTTCCAACACAATAGCAGGTTATCAACTACCTTTTTACAGTCTATGGAATTTATGCATTGGTTTATGTCTCTAACATTCAATTTTGGATATGTAAAATGGTATTATTCCACTGCAAACACCTGTACAAATGGTAATATTCTGCTGTTCTATCTAATGACAAAAATCTGCCACCATGACCACTTAAGCATATTCAAAATGAGAAAGGAAATGCCTCCCTTTATATAATAAAGATTTTAGCTTACATTTAATCATGGAAACTAGGCATTGGGAGAGGATCTTTTTTGTTTAAATATATCCTTGGCCTTCAATTATATTTTCTATTTCACCACAATGGCTTTTAAAATTCTTCCATGTTCACACCATTTTCCTTTATTTTGGGTTGGCAGGATCACCTTGAGCCCATCCCTCAGCTTTCATCAACAAATATTATCACTTCGAGAGGAGCGTAAGTTGGGATAATCTGAGTACAAAGGAGTCTCTCTGAGAAACTATTCTGGTGCCACAGGAATGCGGAATAAGATTGAAGCATGTCCCAGATTAGGGGTAACCAATTTTAACTCTTTTAACTTCCATAGGAGTTAGAATCCTGGAATAAAGATTAAAGATTTTCCTTTAAGGGTGGAGAATCAGGCCTTCCTCCAAGAAACACCAGCAAGATGTGGAAGCACTGTGGTTAGATCACCAGATACTTGTGATTTTGGGAAATCATTTTGCTACTCTGGGTTTCAATTTCCCCCTGTGTGAAATAAAGTGTTTGTGTAGAGATTTTCTAAGATTGTTTCAAGCTCCACTTATTTGTCAACAAACATTTATGAGTACTTACTAAGTTCTAGGCACTAGGGATGAAGTGATAAACCAGGGAGATGGAGTCTCCCGCATCCCAGATCTCAGGGGGTAGTCTCATATTTAACAGATTGTTTTTGGAAAGAAGATTGCCAATTACATTTAATAAGGATTTTAGGTTAACATTAGCCTTTGGATGCTCCCATCTTATTTCAAGTCATGCTTCTTATGTCTTTTTTCTACTTGTTGGTCTTCCTCAATCATTCCCAGAGGAATACAATACCATGACCCTAAATCAGACACTCGTCTTGGGGTGCCTGGGCGGCTCAGTTGGTTAAGTGTCCAATGTTGGCTCAGGTCATGATCTTGTGGTCTGTGAGTTCGAGCCCCACGTCGGGCTCTGTGCTGACAGCTCAGAGCCTGGAGCCTGCTTCGGATTCTGTGTCTCCCTCTCTCTCTGCCCTTCCCCTGCTCGTGCTCTGTTTATAAAGTGAATAAACATTAAAAAAAATTAAAGAAAGAAACACTTGCCTTTTAAGGTGTATTGAGATAATGCCAAATATATTTTGTTGTTCATAATTTGTTTTGATGAATTGTGGTTGATATCACCTGCATTGATGGGTGTGATTTAAGGAGGGAGAACAAATATTGTGACCTCATTTGGGTCTTACTGCTGTGTCATAATTATACAACTGTATGGATAAATGTAGTCCAAAATAAAACAGTTGAAATCTTTTCTCATCTTAGCCTTATAAGAAAACCTTTCTTTAGAATCAGTTTGTTAGACTATTCCTACATAGATTGATCTACTGCATTTAGGAGTGGGTTTCTATTTTTGAGAGCCAATGTGTGCTGTTTTCCTATGCTTAAGCAAACAGCTAGGCTTAAAGCTTAATGAAGTAGGAAAGGCATTCAGGAAGAGCTAGAGCCAACATCTTGTATATTTGAACCTGTCTGTTCTGCCAGTGACCCATAGAGTGAAGAGCTGTGTCAGCTAATCATCTAGTTGACCATTGCTGACAGACAAATACCTTGTGCTGAGCTTGGAGGGAATGTCACAAAAACAACAGAAGTCAACAAGGTGACACAATCCCTGTGGGGTTCCATACTTATTTTTCCCATTGCTTGGAGCTGAGCAATTACACAAATGCATCGTATCTGTAAATAACATACACATTTTAAGAGTTTAAATTACTTTGTTTTCAGAAGGTGTTTTTAAAACTAGTTGGACACATATTTTTTCCAATGATGATAATTAGCTGATTAATAATATCATAGTCATCAAAAGAGATAGCATGTTTTAAAAATCATGCAACAATAGCTGAGTGCTTACATGGCTTTAATTGGAACACCTAATAATTATAACCTTGTAGATGCAAGGGAAGAAATGTTTTCAAATGTAAACACAAACACAGAAAACAAAACACAAATTTGTCAGCAGAAGACCGCCTGCTTATATGACTACTAAGCCAGAAAACAGCTGTTTTACTTAATGCATTGTTTCAGGACTGAAGTGAAATCATAGAAGTAGTGGCTTCCAACATTGTTAATAGCAAAAGTCCTATTATCCACCTGCCCCATGATCTGCAAATTTTGAAAGACTTTTTCCCTATCCAATTGTATTTATTAAGTAATTATGAGTTTTTCTATTTTAAGAAGCAAAGACAAACGTAGCTACCAGTTAACTATTGCGATGAATGTGAAACAATGGATTTTCAACACTGAATTGCTGTAATTCCCACTCAAACCAAAATGAATTTGTTATAGATATCTTAGACTGTTATATGGTAACCAAGTATGTGATTTCCTTTAGACATTTAAAAATCTTGAAAATGGCATATGAAACCCATTGCTACTGTTTAGGAAGTTCTGGAGTTTCAGTGATCTCTTATGAGGAAACTCAACGAACATACAAATTATGTGTGAACTTAATTGTGTCTGATGCATTTAAAGTTGAAGAAGTTTTTCTTCAAGTTTCAAGTTTTTATTTAAATTTTAGTTAGTAGGGGCACCTGGGTGGCTCAGTCAGTTAAGCGTCCAACTTCAACTCAGGTCGTGAGTTCGAGACCCACATCAATCTGTGCTGACAGCTCTGAGCCTGGAGCCTGCTTCACATTGTGTCTCCCTCTCTCTCTGCCCCTCCCCCACTCAGACTTTGTATCTCTCTCTCTCTCTCTCAAAAATAAATAAACATTAAAAAAAATTTTTTTAAAAATTCTAGTTAACATATAGTGTAATATTAGTTTCAGGAGTAGAATTTAGTGATTTATCACTTACATATAACACATCGTCACAACAAGTGCCCTCCTAAATACCCATCACCCATCTAGCCCATCCCCTGCCACTTCTCTCCATCAACCTTCAGTTTGTTCTCTATCGTTGAGTCTCCTTTATGGTTTGCCTCTCTCTCTGTCTCTTTTTTTCTTTCCCCTATGTTAATCTGTTTTGCTTCTTAAATTCCACATACATATTTATCTTTCTCTGAGTTATTTTGCTTAGCATAATATATTCTAGTTCCATTTAATCGTTGCAAATGAGAAGATTTCATTCGTTTTGATGGCTGAGTAATATTCTATTGTATATATATACCACACCTTCTTTATTCATTCATCAGTCAATGGACATTTGGGGCTCTTTCCATAATTTGGCTATTGTTGATAATGCTGCAATACACATCAGGGTGTATGTGCCTCTTTGAATCAGTATTTTTGTAACCTTTGGGTAAATACCTAATAGTGCACTTGCTGGGTCACAGGGTAGTTCTATTTTTAACTTTTTGAGGAACCTCCATACTGCTTTCTAGAGTGGCTACACCATTATATATTTCCATCAAAAGTGTAAGAAGGTTCCCTTTTCCCCGCATCCTCACCAACATCTGTGGTTTCCTTTGTTGCTACTTTTAGCCATTTTGACAGGTGTGAGGTGGTGTCTCATTGTAGTTTTGATTTCTTTTCCTGATTATGAGTGATGTTGAACATCTTTTCATGTGTCTGTTAACCATCTGGATATCTTCTTTGGAAAAGCATCTACTCATGTCTTTTGACCATTTCTTTACTGGATATTTTGCTTTTTGGGTGTTGAGTTTGAGAAGTTCTTTATAGATTTTAAATACCAACTCTTTCCTCATATGTGATTTGCAAATATCTTCTCCCATTACAAAGGCTGCCTTTTAGTTTTGTTGATTGTTTCCTTCATTGTGCAGAAGTTTTTATCTTGATGAAGTCCCAATAGTTCATTTTTGCTTTTGTTTCCCTTGCCTTTGGAGACATGTCTAGTAAGTTGCTATGGCTGAGGTCAAAGAGGTTGCTGCCTATCTTCTCTTTGAGGATTTGGATGATTTCCTGTTTTACATTTAGGTCTTTCATCCATTTTGAAGTTATTTTTGTGTATGGTATAAGAAAATGGTTGAGTTTTATTCTTCTGCATGTTGCTATCTGATTTTCCCAAGACGATTTGTTGAAGAGACTCTTTTTTCCATTGGATATTCTTTCCTACTTTGTTGAAGATTAGTTGACCATATAGTTGTGGGTCCATTTATGGGTTTTCTATTCTGTTCTGTTGATCTATGTGTCTGTTTTTGTGCCGGTGCCATACTGTTTTGGTGACTACAGCTTTGTAATATAACTTGAAGTCTGGAATTGTGATGCCTCTGGGTTTGCTTTTCTTTTTCAAGATTGCTTTGGCTATACAGGGTCTTTTGTGATTCCACATAAATTTTAGGATTGGTTGTTCCAGCTCTGTGAAAAATACTGGTGGTATTTTGATAAGGATTGCATTAAATGTGTAGATTGGTTTGGGTAGTATGGACATTTTAACAATACTTGTTCTTCCAAACCATGAGCATGGAATGTCTTTCCATTTCTTTATGTCCTCTTCAATTTCTTTCATAAGTGTTCTATAGTTTTCAAAGTACAGATCTTTTACCCCTTTGGTTAGGTTTATTCCTACGTTTTTGTTGCAGCTGTAAGTGGGATCAATATTTTGATTTCTCTTTCTGCTGCTTCATTATTGGTGTATAAAAATGCAACAGATTTCTGTATATTGATTTTTTATCCTGTGACTTGACTGAATTTATGCATTAGTTCTAGCAATTTTTTTTTGGTGGAGTCTTTTGGGTTTTCTACACAGAGTATCATGTTGTTTGAGAATTGTGAAAGTTTGATTTCTCCCTTGCTGATTTGGATGTCTTTTATTTCTTTTTGTTTTCTGATTGCTGAGGCTTAGACTTCTAATACTATGTTAAATAACAATGGTGAGAGTGGACATCCCTGTGTTGTTCCTAATCATAGAGGAAAAGCTCTCAGTTTTTCCCCATTGAAGAGGATATTAGCTGTGGGTCTTTCATATGTGGACTTGATTATGTTGAGATATGTTCTCTATATCTCCACTTTGTTGAGAGTTTTTGTCAAGAATGGGTGACAAGAAAGTCAAGAAAGTATTTTGTCAAATGCTTTTCCTGCATTTACTGAGAGGATGATGTCGCTCTTATCCTTTCTTTAACTAATGTTATCACATTCATTGATTTGCAAACATTGAACCATCCCTGCAGCCCAGGAATAAATCTCATGTGATTGTGGTGAATAATTATTTTAATGTACTGTTGGATTCAATTTGTTAGTATCTTGTTGAGAATTTTTGCATCCATGTTCATCAGGGATATTAGCCTATAATTCTGTTTAGCCTATAATTCTTTGTCTGGTTTTGGAATCAAAGTAATGCTGGCTTCATAGAATGAATTTGGACGTTTTCCTTCCATTTCTGTTTTTTGAAACAGTTTGAGAAGAATAGGTATTAACTCTTCTTTAAATTAAGTCTGGTAGAATTCACCTGGGAAGCCAGCTAGTCTGGGGCTTCTGTTTGTTGGGATATTTTTGATTACTGATTCAATTATTTGCTGGTTGTTTATTCAAATTTTATTTCTTCCTGTTTCAGTTTTTGTATTGTATATGTTTCTAGGAATTTATCCATTTCTTCCAAATTGCCCAATTTGTTGAAACACAATTTTTCATTATTTTTTTTTATAATATATAATTTTTTTTGTATTTCTGTGGTGTTGATTGTGATCTCTCCTCTGTCATTTGTGATTTTATTTATTTGGGTCCTTTCTGTGTTCTTTTTGATAAATCTGGCTAGGAGTTTATCAATTTTATTAATTCTTTCAAAGAACCAGCTCCTGGTTTCATTGATCTGTTTTACTGTTTTTGTTTGTTTGTTTGCTTTTTTTTTTTTTTTTTTTTTTTGGTTGTTGTTTCTATGTCACTTATTTCTGCTCTAATCTTTATTATTTCCCTTCTTCTGCTGGCTTTAGACTTCACTGGCTGTTCTTTTTCTAGCTCCTCAAGGTGTAAGATTAGGTTGTGTATTTGAGACTTTTCTTGTTCTTGAGGTAGGCCTGAAGTGCAATCTAGTTTCCTTTTAGCACCACCTTTGTTGTATCTCAAAGATTTTGAACTGTGGTATTTTCATTTTCATTGGCTTCCATGTATTTTTTCTTTCTTCTTTAATTTCCTGGTTAACTCATTCATTCTTTACTAGGATGTTCTTTAACCTCCATTATTTGTGGCCTTTCCAAATTTTTTCTTGTGGTTGATTTCAAATTTCACAGAGTTGTGGTTAGAAAATATGCACTGTATGATCTTAACCTTTTTGTATTTGTTGAGGCCTGATTTGTGACACAGTATGTGATCTATTCTGGAGAATGTCCCATGTGCACTTGAAAAGAATGTGTATTCTGCTGCTTTAGGATGAAATGTTCTGAATATGTCTGTCAAGTCCATCTGGCCCAGGGTGTCATTCAAAGCCATTGATGTTTGTTGATTTTCTGCTTAGGTGATCTGTCCATTGTTGTAATGTAACAGGGGTGTTAAAGTTCCCTGCTATTATTTTATTATTATCAATGAATTCCTTTATGTTTGTTATTAATTGTTTTATATATTTGGGTATTTCAAGTTGGGTGCATAAATATTTACATTTGATATATCTTCTTGTTGGATAGATCCCTTTATTATGATGTAGTGCCCTTCTTTTTTTTTTAATTCTTTTTGTTTGTTTGTTTTTAATATTTATTTTTTATAGAGAGAGAAAGAGTGTGAGTGGGGGAGGGGCAGAGAGAGAGAGAGAGAGACATGGAATCTGAAGCAAGCTCGAGGCTCTAAACTGTCAGCATAGAGCGCAACATGGGGCTTGAATCCGCAAACTGCGAGATATGACCTGAGCCAAAGTTGGACGCTTAACTGACTGAGCCACCCAGGTGCCCCTATGGTATAGTGCCCTTCTTAATCTCTTGTTACAGTCTTTGGTTTAAAATCTAGTTTGTCTGATGTAAGTATAGCTACTCAACTTTCTTTTGACATCATTAGCATGATAAATGGTTCTCCATTCCCTCATTTTCAATCTGCAAGTATCTTTAGGTCTAAAATGAATCTTTCATAGGCAGCATATGGAAAGATCTTGGTTTTTTTATTCTTTTCTTTTTTTTTTACTCTATTTCTTTTGATTGGAGCTATTAGTTCATTTACATTCAGAGTAATTATTGATAGATATGAATTTAGTGCCATTGTATTACTTGTTGAGTCATTGCTTCTGGAGATTTTTTCTATTCCTTTCTAGTCTTTGTCACTTTTCATCTTTCTTTCCCACTCAAAGAGTCCTCTTTAAAATTTTTGCAGGGCTGCTTTAGTGGTCACAAACTCCTTTAGTTTTTGTTTGTCTAGGAAACTATTTATCTCTCTTTGTATTCTGAATGTCAGCCTTGTTGGATAGAATATTCTTGGCTGCATGTTTTTCCCATTCAGCACATTGAATATATCATGCCACTCCATTCTTGCCTGACAAGTTTCTGTGGAGAGGCCTGCTGCTAACCTTATTTGTTTTCCCTTGTAAGTTAGGAATTTCTTTTCCCTTGCTGCTTTTAGGATTTTTTTCCATATCTCTATATTTTGCAAATATTACTACAATATATCTTGGTGTTGGTCTGCTTTTATTGAGTTCTCTGTACCTCCTGGATTTGGATTCTGTTTCGTTCCCGAGATTAGAGAAGTTTTCAACTATAATTTGCTGAAATAAACCTTCATCCACCTTTTCCCTCTCTTCTTCTGGGACTCCTATGATATGAATGTTATTATGCTTTATGGAGTTGCTGAGTTCCCTAAGTCCACATTTGTGATCCGATATTTTTCTTTCCCTTTTCTTTTCATCTTAATTATTTTCCATAATTTTATCTTCTATATCACTTATTAATTTCTCTGTTTCTTCCATCCTTGTGGTCATTACATCCAGTGGGTTTTGAGTCTTGATTATAGCATTTTTTATTTTGGCCTGACTAGTTTTCAGGGCTTTTATCTGTGTGAAAAGGCATTCCCTGGCATCTTCTATGCTTTTCTCAAGTCCAGCTAGTATCCTCATGATTATTGCTTTAAACCATTAATCAGGCATATTTCTTATGATTGTTTTGATTAGATCTTTGGCTGTGACTTTTCTTGTTCTTCCTTTTGGGATGAATTCCTCCATCTTGGCATTTTGTCTAGGTCTCTGTCTTCCTCTGTGTGTTAGGAAAGCCTATTATGTGTTTCCTGCTCCCGAGAGTGATGGAATACTATCCAGGGTCTGACATTTCAGGAAGTGTCTCTGGTGTAGGCTGTGTGCACGCTGCTACTGTGTTTTGGCTCTTCTTTCCCTCAGGTTAGTCTTCTGCAGAGTTTCTCCTTGCCTTCAGTGGGGAGTGTTTGGACCTTGTCCAGAGTATGATGAGTTTTAACTAGGTGTGCTCTGGTCTGCTTGTTAAAAAAAGCCTGATGCTATTTCCACTAGAGCTGAAAATTTGTAGCACTCTTTGGTCAGTAGACTTGGTGTGTACATGTGGGGTTTGTGCTGGTCTTCTAGGGGGAGGGGCCCACTTCTCTGGTACTCTGACACACTTGTCCTAGTAAAGAATCACCTGCAGAGTGCAGTGGGGCGGGGCTTGGTGTAAGCTGCTCAGGCCTCCACTGTTGGCACTGTGCTGCTCACTAAAGTCAGTCTGTGGTGATGGGTGGGGGAGAAAAATGGTGCCTGTCTTTACCATGTCTTTGTTCAGGCTGTCTGCCAGCCAGCAGCACAGTGAACCTCTGTTTTATCTCATGCATGCTAGCTGAGTTTCAAAACTCCAAACTTTAGGAACCCGGTGCAGTGCAGACCCATGCTGGTCCTCTGGGGGACCAGAGGGTCTTGTCATGCTTGGGCTGGTGCTGGTTTGTCCCATAAGGGCAGTTGTACCAATGCGCAGGAGCTTGGAGTTTAGAGCAAAGCACCACAAAATGCTTGGGTCCAGGTTAGCCACCCTCAGAAGATGCTTGCCCCTATGCTTAAGGGGTGGGGGAGTACAATAGTGCCTGCTGGCTCTTTTGTCCCCTGAGAGGCAAATCCACCTCTTCCAGATGCATTCCAAGAAAGGAGAAATGTCTCTCCCAGTGCATCCCAGGGATCCTCAAATCATGCGCTCCACTCCTGGGCCTGTGCCTTCCGTCTCCACAGGAGCACCAATATGCCCACTAGGCTCCATACCAGCTGCGGACTTCTAAAACTCCAGTCTTTGAGCTCTGCTGCTGTAAACACTCAAGGTAATCAGCTCCTCTTGTTTTCCCAGTCAATGGCTTTGTGCAATCCCCTATGCACCTCTTCCTCCCTCTCTTTCTCTCTCTCTCTCTCTCTCTCTCTCCTCTCTCTTCAATCAGGGCTCCCTCCCATCCACAGCACCCATGATCCTTTTCTTCCCCAAATCATGTCCTCACACCTCCTCCTCTCTGTGATGTTGCCTCTTCTCTCCCTTCAGTCATGCAGTGTGTTTTGTCAGTTCTCAGATCAGTTTCTTGGGTGTTCAGAATGATCTGATATTTATTTAGCAGTGTTCAAGGGTCTAGGCAAGCATAGGGTTTTCCTGTACTCTGACATCTTAACTCTTGAAAGTTGAAAAAGTTTTTATTGCAAATCCTTGTACCAAATGCTTTTGCAAGAATATGAAGAACCAAGCCATATTTTCTTCTCAGAATAAAAAAAAAACCCTTTGCTATTGCAAGAAAAACTTGATGGGTCCCTTATGAGCTGAGTCTTTTGGTAATTATCAAAAGATGTATGGCTCAACAATGAGACCATTTATTGTTCTTGGCAGACCTGGGGGAACAATTTAAAATAGGCTGTGGTGCAAAGAGCAAAAGAAACTAACTACCATTACAATGTGAACTACCAATTCCATTGTGAATTGGTTGATATTGCAAGATGTGGAGGAAATTATGAAAATATTTTTTTCTCCTTACAAGTTATACTCCCTCTGAGAATTAATTTTTGTCCTGGAGAAGTATGTGTATACGTGTGTGTTTGTATGTGTCCTAACAGCTATCTCCTGAATGGGTTAGATATGTGATATCAAAAGAGAACTGCTCAGGCCCACTCTGAACTGCTTTGTGATTTTTGAGACTTACAGCTATATCTGCACTCCCATCTCAACTCCACACTATTTTTTAGGGCCAGATGTGTCAAATGCTACCTAGTCTGTTTCCTGGAGTCCTAGGAATGTTCTTCTCTAAAACCTGTTTCAGGGAATGGTATTGCTGGAGGGAAAAAGGAAAGATACTTGAGGTGATCCCCTCTAGAAAGTAAAAGTATGGAAAGAAGGATTTGCTAAGGATGGAAGCACAGATGCTCCATGAGAGAAGTGCAGTTGTAAGTATGGGGGAGCAGAGTTAGGAGTTGGGTGCATGTAACTATGAAAGTCCTCCTTCCACCGTAAAGTGTTTTCTCAAATGATCTACCCTTGAATGTGAGAAAAATCATATAAAATTTTCTGCCCATCAATCTACCCTTTGTCTATTCTACCCCCCTATGTTTCATTACTTTTAGTTAACCATTTCAGTTAAGTCTGATGTATCTGAATCGGCTTGTGTGTTGGTGTTATGAAGGACAAAGGGAGGTAAAGCAAAAGGACAAGTGATCTTTATTTCAATCTATTAGTTATGGAGGAGGAGGATGTTTACTTCAAGGAGGATGGGCTGACAGTTGAGCTTCACCTACACATTGGTCCCTACAGGGTTCCCCAAACAGTGTCTCAAACCATGTTAGTAGGTATTCCACCCCAAGAAAGTGTTCTATGGCCAAGTAAATTTGGAATATGTTATACACCACAGGAAATCCACAATATACGTTAGCAGGCTAGGAAGATCTGAGGAGTCCTACAATAAAGATGATTATTTAACTTTGCTTAATCTAGTATTTCCCAATGGATTTGACTATAGATTCATTTTTCCCCACAGGCCATGTTTTTCATAAAGTAAAAATGACATATGGAGAATACTAACACATCTTCTTTGTTAAATACTTTCTTCCTTTACTTATATGACATCGTACTCTTGGGTTTCCTCTTATCTTTCTGAGCACTCTCTCTGTCTCCTTTGCTTGGTCATACGATATTAGATTTCCTCAAAGTTTGACCCCAAGCCTTCTCTTTTCATTCCTTATTTTCCTCTTTTCTCAGCATGCCCATGGCTCACAGATGTCTAGCTCCAATTTAGACCTTTTCTGTGGGCCTCAGTCCTATATATCTACCAGCTCATTTGACATCTTTACTTGGATAACCAACTCAATGTTAAGATCTTTGTCTTTCTGACTTTGTCCAGTCTTGCTCTATTCCTTCTTTTCAGTAAACAGCATTACAATGCATTCTGTTATGCAATTTAGGAAACTGGAGTCATCGTTGACACTATACTATATCACGCTGATCAGGTTGTATAGATGTTAATTCCTAAGAACCTTAAATCCATCTATTTCTCCCCATCTCCATTTCCCCTTCTTTGGTTCATATTACCAACTTTTTACACCTGAGATTCTACAAAGAATTACCTAGGCTTATAGCATCCACTTTTGCTCTTTCTTTCTTTCTCTTTCTTTCTTTCTTTCTTTCCTTCTTTCTTCCTTTCTTTTCATGTTTATTCATTTTGAGAGAGAGAGAGAGAGAGAGAGAAGAGAGGAGGGGCACAGAGAGAGGAGACACAGAATCTGAAGGAGGCTCCAGGTTCTGAGCAGTGCGGGGCTTGAACTCACAAACCACGAGATCATGACTTGAGCTAAAGGTGGATGTTTAAGCGACTGAGCCACCCAGGTGCCTCCATTCTTGCCCTTTCTAATACATTATCCACAATACAGATCAATTGCTCTTTGAACAAAGGCCAAACCCTTAAGTCACAAACCCTGTGAGATCAGGCTCCTGTCTCTTGTTTCAGTCTCATTTTGCATTACACTGCCTGTAACTCTCTTTGCTTCTCTGGTCTTGATTTACCTTAAAAAAATTGAGGTATCATTCATTCTTTTTGGTATTCACTTTTTATAGTATATTATAACAAAATTTACTCACTTAAAGTGCACAGTTTAGCCATTTTCATGTTTTTTCAAGGTTGTGCAACCTTGAAATCAAATTTCAGACTATTTTCATCACCCCTAAATGAAATCAATCAGTAGTCACTGTTCACTTTCGTCTACCCCAGCCACCAGCAACTACTAATCTATATTCTTCCTCTATGGATTTGCCTATTCTGGACACTTCATGCAAGTGAAATCACATAAATGAATGTGGTCTTTTGTGTCTGGCTTTTTATTTTTACTTTTTAAATTAAAAAAAAATTTAATGTTTTTATTCACTTTTTGAGAGACAGAGAGCGAGACAGAGCACGAGCAGGGGAGGGGCAGAGAGAGAGGGAGACACGGAATCCAAAGCAGGCTCCAGGCTCCGAGCTGTCAGCACAGAGCCCAACACAGGGCTTGAGCCCACGAACTGCAAATCATGACCTGAACTGAAGTCAGTCACCTAATCCAGACACCCTGTGTCTGGCTTTTTAAAACTTGGCATACTTTTTTCAGCATTCAGGCATATTGTGGTACAAACTAGTACTTTATTCCTTTTTATTGCCATATTGAATGAATATTACACATTTTGTTTATCCACTCATCAGTTGGTGGACATTTGAGTTGTTTCCACTTTTTGGCTATTAAGAATAATACTCCCATGAACGTTTATGTAAGAAGTTTTGTGTGTATGTATTCTTTTGGGTATGTACCTAGGGGTAGAATTATTTGGTCTTGTGGTAATTCTATGTTTAATTTTTGAGGATCTGCCAAATTTTTTTTCAAAGTGACTGTACCACTTTACATTCCCACTAACAACATATGAAGGTTCTAGTTTGTCCACATTTTTGCTAACTTGCTATTGTCCATCTATTTATTAAAGCCATATTAATAGTTATGAAGTGGTATCTCATTGTGGGCTTGATTTGTATTTCCCTAGTGATTAATGCAGTTTCTGATTTACTTTTAATTTTTGAAATTGCATCATATTCCCTACTGCCACAGGGTCTTTGCATGTACAGCTCCCTTTGCCCCAAACCTTTTACCTTTAACTTGACTCTACCTTCTGTTCTCTTTATACTGATAACAATGGTCATTTCCTTAAAGAAGTATTCTCTAATATCTCTAGGTCAAGTCTGTTTGACTATAAACTTTTACTGGGTTATGTAATTCTCACTCATAGCACTTACCATAATTGTAACCCCATATTTATTTGTGTGATTTTTTTTATTAGTGTCTCCTCTACCAGAAGATTACAAATTTTATGAAGGTAGGAAACCTGTTTATATTACTCCCCATTGCATTCTCAGCACAAATAATGCCTGGCATGCAGTAGTTAGTTAATAAATATTTTCTGAATGAATGAAAGAATATACAGGTTGATTCTGGATTAAAGAAATAGCCTTAAAAAGTAAAGACATTCAGTGGCACTATGTATTCCCATGGGATTTCTCAGAAGACAGCTTGGGGACACAAATCCTCTCTCCATATGAATAATTATATACTTTGGTGAGTCAGAGAAGATACATGGGAGGAGAAAATCATGGCAGAGAGAAAATATCTATAGGGATGAAGGATAGACACTTTTCATCAGATTACGTTTATATGACCTCATGAATTAAAAAGTGATGGGTTCTTATGATTCTGCACAGCTTGTGGAAATCAACTCATTTGTCTTTTAAACTAATTTCCTCAGGAATTAACTTTCTTAAAAATATTAAAATGAAAATTCAGGTTTTTTTGCAGTGCAGTGACTTTTCTTCCACTAGTCACTTTTACATTGGCATATAGTCACTATTTGCCATGCCTTAGACTTCTAAAAGAAAGCAAAATGGAAGAGCTCTAGCAACCTTTATCCACTGACACAAATTACCTCCATTGGTCATTTCTTTCTGAAACCCAAGATTCTTATTCATTTCAGTTGAATGCTTTTGCTAAGCATTCGATGACATTTACTTACACAAATGAAAGCTAGAATTTCAGGAAAATCTATTCTAACATCCTTCAACATTTATCATTTCAAGTGACCCACGTGAAAGAGTAGCATGCATACCCTTGTACTCTGACATTCAGTGGGGATATCAGCTAGCAATAGAACTCTTTGCTCAAATGCACTGCATATAGCAAAGGAAGATAGTAGCCAGTACTGCATACACATCAACAAACAATAACATCCTGAACCATAATGACTATGATCATGGTAGTCCCACCTCACCTGTAATCAAGTGTAGCCTTGGGTAATAAAACTGGACAACAACAATATTAAAGAAAACCTGTAAAAGGGGCTTTTACTAAATTGCTGAAGGTGTCAAGCTTCTTATCCTTCTCCTCGTTAGTAAACTCTTCATGGTTGAAGGCATGGAGAACTAATGACAGGAGATGGACATGCCACAGACAGAAGTGCCCTTGGACCCTGGAGGTCACTGTGTGATGGTGTGTGTGTGAAGGAATGTACATCCTTTTTACGTCTTTGTTCCAGGGGACATGGTCCACTGGCAAATCCTGTTGCACTAAGATCGGAGGCTGAAGATAACCCAAACATAATCCAGACATGTGGACATTGTTTCTGTGACATAGCGTTACGATTCCAAAGTGCACCAGCTCTCTCAAAAAAAACAAACAAGACTGGTTTCTTCCTGCATAGAACTCTAGATCTATGTCTCTCTCTTTCTCAATCTCTAATGCTTTTTCTGTCTCTATTGCTGTCAGTCTCTTTCTCTTTGTCTTTATCTCTCTCTTCTTATGTTTTTTTTTGTCAACTAAATACTTATACTTACAGATGTGTTATGTATATATTTCCTAAACATTGTGTGTATATTACCCATAGATACGGTTGACTACTTAACATACATAAAATATGTAACATTTAGGATATATATATCCCCCAAGTAAAAAGGAAACTCTCAACTTAATCCATCATTGAATGGGCAAACATAAATTACTTTGTTTACCTTTTATAGGAGAAGATAATACTAGTTTTTTTAACTTTATTTATTTATTTTTTAAAATTTATATCCAAATTAGTTAGTATATAGTGAAGCAATGATTTCAGTAGATTCCTTAATGCCCCTTACCCATTTAGCCCATTCCCCCTCCCACAACCCCTCCAGCAACCCTCAGTTTGTTCTCCATATTTATGAGTCTCTTTTGTTTTGTCCCCCTCCCTGTTTTTATATTATTTTTGTTTCCCTTCCCTTATATTCATCTGTTTTGTCTCTTAAAGTCCTCATATGAGTGAAGTCATATAATTTTTGTCTTTCTCTGACTGACTAATTTCACTTAGCATAATACCCTCCAGTTCCATCCATGTAGTTGCAAATGGAATACTAGTTTTATCAGAAATAGTGTGAGGATGAATTAGAGTTTATAAATGCTTGTCCAAATAGACTCAATGTTCTTACCTGGGCTTCCCTGCCCATGGGCTCAGTCAATGTCATTCTATGAACAACTTGGTTCTTATATCAGCTTTTGGACTCACCTGGGCTTTGTCTTTTGAAACTTTTCCTTAGTAGTCTTGTAATTTGTTGTTAATTTTGTACTGTGGATTCTGTTCCGTACCCACTTACCTGGTACCTGGCTCTTTGTATCTGCCTTGCCTTCCAGGTCCATCTTTCCCTGGTTACTGACCCAATGCCCCAAAGCCACAGAAGGCAATGTTAGACAGTTATTCCCAGAAACCCTGATATTTTCAAGGACTTACTCTGTCCTCCAGCAGCAGCAGATTTGGTGGGGGGAGCATAGAGCTCTTCTCGAGTGGCTTCAGAAGGTGTGACTCAGGTGTAGCTAAGGCTCAGTTCCTAGATTCTCCGACCAGATGCCTCAGTTCTAAGACTCAGAACCCTCTAGAGGCAACAGAGGGACATTCACTGCTGGTAGTGAGTCCTTTGCCTCCTGCTTATGATGAGCTGAGAGAGTACATATTCTAGGGCATAACCTAGGACACTTGGTCCTACTGGCATTCCTGCTCCCCCAATCCTGTAACAGCTGCACTGGAAGCAATTTACATGCAACTCAAAGACATTATTTTGTAGGTGCAATTATATCAGGACATATGGAACAGATAGATGTATAGTCCCAGGGGAATTATATGGTTTGCCTTGTATTTGGTGAAAGAAGCAGAGAGTTAAATAGAAATTTTCTTCCAGATTAGTTAGCCTCCATCAGAGGACTTCCTGAAACTTTTAGCATCATTAAAGCATAAATTTGGGGCTGTGAGTCATGTAAGTTGGCCTCAATACTATGATGGTTTTGCCTAGGGATGGGAAAATGATCAACCATATTATGTTGTTTCAGAATGGAATGATCAGGTCTTAGGACTTAGATTTAGGAAGAACTAAGGGGAATGTTTTTTGATAAACTGTAATGAGTCCTTCTCCTTCTGCTCTTACTCTAATCTCTGGCCAACCCCTCTCACATTGGCTGAACCCTGTGAGGTAGTGGATGTTCTCACCAAGATTGTACTCATTTCCCTGCACTGCCCAGGCCCTGCTCCCATCTCTGTCCAGCCTAGTTTGGAGGGCAGATTCTGGATTCAGATGGAATGGATTCAAGTCCTACCTCCAGTGTTTACTCATTGTGTGGGATTATGCAAGTCACTTTACTTCCATGCCTCAGTTCCTACATCTATAAAATGGCAGCAATAACATTAGGTACTACAGAGAATAGGACAGTGCCTGGTAAATAGAAAGCCTAAAATATTAGCTATTTTATCATCATTGTCATCATAATGAGTCTGCCTTCATGGATCAGCCAGAGCCCTAATGTGTGACATGACTTTCACTGGTCCAGACCCTCACAATCTGTCCATCTTGTATAATCTACAGTGACAGTTGAATAAAACTGCCACTAGGAGTTTTAAGAGGACCCACCTTGATATACCTCTATAGACCTACCTTGCCACAAGGCAAGTCACACACAAGGAAATTCTCACCTACTAAGAACTGAACCATCAGAACATCTGAATTTGGAACAATTATGGCATTTACCTGTGCTCCTTCTGGGCACCTCCACACTACTCCTGCAGTGTCATCAGGGCCCTGCATTAACCAGTATCTGGTATATTCTATGGATCTTCAGGATGCCTACTGGCCTGCCAAAGCCAAGACATGCTCTCTAGCACTGGGAACTTCACAATATCATCTGAGAATAAAAGTATGACTGGTCCTCCTCTACTGTATACACACTAAGAAGCTGGAGGACAACTTCTGGGGCCTTTCAGGCAGATGGTGACCACTAGACTTTGTCCTCATCTCTCATTGTCTTCAAATGGAGCATTATTTGAACCAGCAGGACCATATTTCCACCTGGCTCTGGTGACTTGTCCCAGCAACCTTGCACAGGATATGAGGAGTATTGTATAGAAAATGTTGAACTTTCAATGATAGTAGAGTCAGCTGCTTTATGTACTCCACTGGAACATGGTAACCCAAAGGAGGTATCAGAAACTGACCTCTTCCTTTGAAGAACTTAAATTTACCACCAATCAATCTGATGATCTCTTTGATCTCTGACTTAATGACAGGCATGAAACTGAATGGATAGTGTACCTGATATTGTGTTGGTGTGATTTTTGCTGGTTTAAATCCAAATGTTTCAGACTCCGAAACCCAGAAATCTCTACTATACCTCGCTGCCTCTTTTTGATGATACAGCTGATTTGCACCCTCAAAGAGAGCCCTCTTCTAAAAGAACATAAGAAACAGGGGCACCTGGATGGCTCAGTTGGTTAAGGGTCTGACTGCGGCTCAGATCATGATCTCATGGTTCATGAGTTTGAGCCCTGGATCTGGCTCTATGGTGATAGCTCAGAGCTTGGAGCCTGCTTTGGATTCTGTGTCTCCCTCTTGCTCTCTACCCCTCCCCACTCACGTGCGCATGCGCGTGTTCTCTCTCTCTCTCTCTCTCTCTCTCTCACAAATGAATAAACATTAAAAAAATAAAAAAAAATAAAAGAACATAAATAATTTAATTTATTCCAGTACAACATTTGAGCTGGCCTTTGACAAGTAGGTGGAATGCAGTCACGAGGAAATGGAGAAAGGATAGGGCATTTCATGCAGAAAGAATAGAGTGAAGACAGACCGAGGTCTGGAGAGCAAGTCTGGGGAACATGTGTGTGAGTGGTGCATGGGCCCATGAGAAGGAGCTATACAGCCTCCCTGAGATGTAATGTGTGTGTGTGGTGTGTGAATTAGAAAAAAACCTGGGAGTAGAATACCCATACAGTAATGGTGATTGTGCATTACAGATGGATTATAGGTAATTTTTTTCTTCTTTTCCCGAATTTTTCTGTGTAACCTGAATGTCCTCTGGCCTTGCCTATGAATCAGTCCACTGTGTCTCATAGTGCCTTCTGTGTCTTTGCCACTGCTTTACTCTAGGTCGTGCTTCACGACCCTGCTGTGCTGCTGACATCATTCGCCTACAAGCCGTGCTTTTGTATGCTCTGAGCAGGCTCCTATTCCAGAACTGCCGGCATCATATTCCTTAGGCCTCAGCCAACCCAGACACTCACTTCCTGCAGCATTCTCTTCATTGCTGGGGACTCGATCATCCCCCCGCCGCCTCCTCTCCCCCTCTTGCCACCACACTATCTGCTCTCTGGCCATTGCACCAGCTCCATGTGAGTCTCTTTGGAGTGGCCCCAACCCAACTGCTTGTGGCCTAAGGTAATATAGCTTCTTCAGTGTTACCCCAGGGTCACCTCTCCCCTGGCACAGGCACCATTAGGGTGGCTGATTTGGGTGGGTTCTGTGCCTGCCATGTGTCTGGCTGCTCTTCCAGGTGCCACGCCACACAACCACAGGAGAATCCAAGTCCTCCTCTCACAGAGCTCAGCTGGTGGTGGAAGAACTGCCCACAAACAAGTCAACCAACACACCTAAATGATGCCGTTTCAGATGGTGGGAAGTGCTGTGAAGTACATAAAGGTTAGGAAAGTTGATGGTCAAAACAAGTATCGATGGGGGAAGGGATGCCAGCTTCATGCACCCAACCTCTACCTGAAGACGACTTCCTTACTAAAATACAATGGAAAAACATTTTTATATTGGAATTCATAGTCTATTATAACATCTCAGTGGAATTGAAGGTAGAAGTGTTTGCAAATATTTAGTCTACTTTTATGTGAGTACCCTTCTTGAGAAAATTTAATGTCAATTCCTTACGGTTATGATCTGGCAACTTTGACGTAGACATATATATTCTGAAGTTATTGCCTAGGAATAATTTTAAATGCTAATTTTCTGTTGGAATTCTAGATTCACAGCATCACTCCCAGAGCGGAGCTGAGTGTTTGCCGTCCTGGCTCATGACTTTGCATTCCCTTTTGTGTTAATGATCGTGTTAATTGCCTGCAGGTGTCTTTATTTCTTCTTTTAAGGAACAGGGGTTTATTCTGGCTTAATTCCAATTAAGGTATTTACCTTTTCTCTGTGCAAATTCTCCCCACAACTGGAAGTATTCAAATCAGTTTTGCCTCCATTTAAGATTGTGCTGCTAAGATAGTATTTAGATTGGGGAGATAGTTTTTACTACCTCTTGTTTTGCATTTTTGTGCAGGAGGGGAACAGACAGTTTCATTATGATTTGTATTTAAAATTAAAAAAACAACAGGATGATGATGATGATAATGAGAAACATTGGTGCTGGGCTTTTTAGTTAGAAACTTCTGAACAAAAAATACAATTCAAAGGTTTGTCCTTATGACATATACACCCCCTCCATAACTGATAATTATTTATAAACATCTCTCTTTCAAATTGCATTTTCTTTTTTTAAAATGTTTTTTATTTTTGAGAGAGAGAGAGAGAGCAGGGGAGGGGCAGGGAGAGACGGAGACACAGAATTTGAAGCAGGACCAGGCTCTGAGCTGTCAGCACAGAGGCTGACGCAGGGCTCGAACCCACAAACTGTGAGATCATGACCTGAGCTGAAGTCAGACGCTTAACCGACTGAGCTACCAGAGCACCCCTGAAATTGCATTTTCTTAACATTGGTTGCATACAATGGGATTATAACCAATTTAGGGCCATACTTTAAAAAATTGAGGTAAAATTTACATACAGTTAACTATACATGTCTTAAGTATAATATTCAATGAAGTTTGGTAAATGTATTTGCTTAGGTAACCACCAAGGTGTAGAACATTTCCATTATTCCAGAAAGTTCTCTCATGTAGGGGGTAGAGTGTGAAGTACGAAGACAATATTTAAAAAAAATTTTTTTTAATGTTTATTTATTTTTGAGAGAGAGAGTGAGACAGAGCGTGAGCGGGGGAGGGCCAGAGAGAGGGAGGCACAGAATCTGAAGCGAGCTCCAGGCTCTGAGCTGTCAGCACAGAGCCCAACGCTGGGCTTAAACCATGAACCGTGAGAACATGACCTGAGCCAAAGTCAGACGCCCAACCAACTGAGTCACCTAGGTCCCCCAAAAATATTTTATTGTAAAAACGATTGCAGTCATAAATCTGCATGTCAATAACCTTAAAAGATAAGTACCACTAAAATATTTTATCAGGTTCTTAACCAAATAAGTAATTTTCTTTAACATTTGCTGGCAGTTAAATATTGTCCATTGGCTATTGGCTTATCAGCGGTGCCAAAATCATTTGGGAAAAACTTTACTCCTGAGGTTGCAAAAACTTGCTGATTAATTTAACAATGAGCTAATTATAGTAACTTCTTATAATTAGTCCAAGGTAGAGGTTTTGTTTCATTTACATCAGACATGTCCATCATCAGCATCTTTTGGGCCCAGAAAGCAATATCCACTTTTCTGTTGAAGTGGACCACTGACACCTGAGGAGACATGGACTGAAGGAAGAACTGTACAGATTTTATTTTTAGTCATTCAACAGATGAAACCCTTACTATGTGCCAGGAACTGCTAACTATTGGGGTTATAGCATTGATAAAAATAAAAAAAAATCCCTCTTTTCACAGAGGAATGTGAACCCCCAAAACCCCAGAACAAAAACCTCCCACTTTAAATGAGTCCAATCATATAATGTTAGATAATGGGAAATGCTAAGAAAAATAAAGCAAGGTAAGTAGCTTGGGAGTGATGGGGATGAGGGCAAGAGTTATTTTAGTGTGATCATGGAAAGCCTCTCTGACAAAAGGATATTTGAGTAGAGGTCTGAGAAAAATGAAGGAATGGCACCATGTAGGTTTCTGGGAACAGCAAATGCAAAGGCCCTGAGGTGAGGATCTGTTTGAAGCTTCCGGGAATACCAAGGTGGTAGAATGGATGAGGAAGAGGCAAGGATGCTTGAGAAGAAGGAGGGGCCAAATCATTAAATCATATTGGACATTCTAGGCCATGGTGAGGACTCTGGAATCAGGAATATGGAAAGTATGTTGTTTTATTTTTTTTTAAACCAAAAGTGAGTAAATTTTATTCTTTTTTGCCTCAAGAATGCTAAAACTAAGTAAGAAGCTTTCCATCATTTACTGAAATGAGGTTTTAAAAACCAAAGTTGATTACAGAAATATAAAGAAAATTGCATATCATCCCTGCATGAGTTTTTAAAATAAATTTTTATTTAGGAATGATTTTAGATTTACAGAAAAGGTACAAATACAGTATAGAAAGTTACTATATATCCTTTGTCTGGTTTCCCTATGTTGAATTACTATGGCTCATTTGTCAAGACTAGGAAGTTAACATTGGTATATTACTATTAACTAAACTCCAGATATTATTTGGCTTTTGTTAGTTTTTCCATTAATGTCCTCTTTCTAATCCAGAATCCAATGTCTGGTACCACAACGCATTCAGTTATCATGTCTCCCCAGTCTCCCCTGGTCTGTGACAGTTTCTCAGTCTTCTTCGTTTTTTATGACCTTGACTGTCTTGAGTGGTTATTGGTCAGGTATCCTGTAGAATGTCCTTCAGTCTGGGTTTGTCTGTTGTTTTTCTCATGATTAGACTAGGGTTATAGGTTTTTGGAAAGTATACCATGCAGGTGAAGCACACTTCTTATCACATCATGTCAAGGGTTTCACGATGTCAATATGACCTCCCTGGTGATGTTAACCTTCATTACTCAAAGTAGGTTTTCCAGATTTCTCCACCACAAAGTTACTGCTTTCCTCCTCTTTTTTTTTTTTTTTTTTACTTCATTCATTGGGATCTAGCTCACCCTCAGGGAAAGAGTGATGGGAATTAAGCTTCTTTGGAAGGCTCACTGTGTGGAGAGTAGGGGGCAAGAGCAGAAGCAGGAAGACTAGGCAGCATGGGACTAGATCAAGCACTGTGGAAGTGATGAGAGAGGTTGAAATATGCATATACTTAGGAGATACAGCCTATGGGTCTGTGTTGCCTTTCTGCCTTCATCCCCATGAGGGCAATGGCCATTGGTAATGATAGACATTATCTTGTTTTAATCACCATGGCATCACTTCCCTTCTATAGTTGTTGGGTGCTGTAATTATTGTTCATTTGTTTTTGTGCATTCTCAAAGTAAAACCAACTGGCTCCTTAAGCCAAGGTACAAATGTCATAATCTTAAAATTTTTTTATCATTTATTTATTTATTTTTGAGAGACAGAGAGAGACAGAGCATGAGCAGGGGAGGGGCAGAGAGAGGGAGACATGGGATCTGAAGCAGGTTCCAGGCTCTGAGCTGTCAGCACAGAGCCCGAAAGGGGGTGGGGGGAGCTTGAACTCAGGAATCACAAGGTCATGACCTAGGCTGAAGTTGGACGCTTGATCAACTGAGCCACCCAGGCGCCCCAGCAAATGTCATAATCTTTAAAGAGAGAGAAGTGTTAGCATAAAAAGTTAAGGTAATTTAGGCTAGGGAAGCTAATTTCTTCAGAACATCCTCTATAGTAGGTCCCATTTTAGGTGCTTTATATTTACTGTGAGTATGAGTTTCCAGGCCCACCAAAAACTAAGAATATGGCTTTCTTAATTTTTTCTATAAGTGAACTTAAATTTTATCTTCAATTTTCATTTTTTTTCTGCTGTAAAAATCCAGTTACATTTATATCAATTCAGTCCCTTGGGTAATTACATTAGTCATTTCATTTTTAACCCACACAAATCTGGACTTTCCCTCTTCATCCTTCTTTTCATCCTGATACTGATCATTGGGGTGGCAGAGATTTGTAAATATGTCACTGCAGATGTGGAGGCGAGGATGGTGTATCTTTCTTGATCCTGATCTGTTGAGATCGTTCTGGTTGGTTTGGCCTTTGGACATGTCCTTCTCCACAGTGGCAATCTCCTAAGAAATAACTGCATTCTCAGTAGCTCCCCTGAGGGAGTGTACATGCTGTTTCCTTCCTGCAGTGTCCCCCAATCCGGCCTTGAGATCCCTTGTAGATCTACTAATAGCCTCTCTCACAACAAGAGGGATTCAACTCTCCTGTCTTCAGGGATCCTCACAGCTACACATTTTCTTTCATGTCCCTCCCTTAGCAGCGCCTCTCCTTACTGGGACTTGACCTAAGGGTGCAGGATGTTGGCGTCGAAATCAACACCTCACTTGTTCCCTTCACTTCTCCCAGCTTGCTAATGGCTCTTGTTTCTGAAGGGCTTGGAGGCAGACGTGGAAGAATTGGAAGAGAGACCCATTCAGGCTGTAGTCTTCCCAAATACATTGGTTTTTAGGAGCTGGGCTTTGGAAAAATAAAATCAGGAATTTACATCTTTTGTGTGCCCTAGACGGCAAGAAGTGGGACGCTGCAGAAGAGACTGGGGTACAGTCGAGGCCAGGGTCTCATTTGAAGAGTCAGGGAGAAAAGTACAGGAATGGAAAGCCAACTGGCAGGCAATGCGTGGGCTGACATTCCACATACTGCTTATCACATGATGATTTCGTTGGCTCTTTATATTGATTCTGTGAGTTCCATCTAATATTATTGCTATTTTTTAAATGAAAAAGTTAGTTAAGTTACAAAATATCATCCGAGTTTATACAGATTGTATGTGTTGGTAGGACCAGAAATCAAAACCAGATCTGTCCTGACACCAAAGCTCATGTTTCATTCATTATAGCTCGTAATCAATCTCATATACTAATATTTTCCTTCCATGTGAATGACCTGAAGCATTCCAGGGAAAGCAATGAGTGGGCACGGACTACGGATAGGAACTATCGAGGGCACCTACTTGACCAGTAGGTGTAACATCTTTCTTTCTTTTCAAATTTCAGACTTCAACCTGTAACTATCGAATGGCCATAGTGTGGTGCAGGGATACAATAGCTAGTGCTCTTTCAGATTAGAACTAGAGAGAGTTGAGAGACACATCAAAAGATACTTAAAATATAGCACAATGAAGTGCCATAAGTGAAGTGAAAAAGCTTATTCTGAGAGACCTAGAAGAAAACCTACTTCTGCCCTGGTGGAGCCACAAAACTTCCTGGAAAGGATAGGATTTATTATTATTATTATTATTATTATTATTATATCTTTTTTTTTTTTTGAGAGAAAGAGAGAGAGAGTGAGAGCACATGAGCAGGGGAGGGGCAGAGAGAGAGGGAGAGAGAGAATCCCAAGGGGAAGATCTATCCCATGAACCATGAGATCCTGTCCTGAACCAAAACCAAGAGTCAGATGCGCTCAACCAACTGAGGTGCCCAGGTGCCCCGAGGATGGGATTTAAAGCACAGTGCCATAGAAGAGGCAAGGAGATATGGGTGTAGCAGTGGATGGAATGTGATAGTCCACTGCAAACCTTCCAGATCTTTTTGTAAATGATGTTGTCCTACTCTTTCAAAGCAGGGTGAACTGAGCTTCAGTTGAGGCACAGGTGAGGGAGCCCATTTGTTCTTGGGCCCACACTCTAAGATAATGCGGTCCTTATCTGTAGCCAAAGGTTGGCTGTTTCTTGTGCCCACCCTAGCCATCCCTGAAGGAGCACCGCATCCTCTGCAGCCAAGGCGACCACTACTTCTCATTGATTACCTCTGAAAAGGCATCCACTGTTTGGCATCCTGCCTGCTCACCTTCTAGTCCGTGGGGTTCTTTTCATTGGCTTTGCCTCCCCTCTGGCCTGAACTAGGCTGCATTTGGGAGGTAATCACCATCAGGGCAATCAAATACCGCAGAAATACAGCAGAAAGATGCAGAACAGACTACATTTCTTCCTCCCTGGATTTTGAGGCCCAGGAAGAGCCGAGGGGAGGATGCTGTTGGAGGCTGCGTATTCTTGCTGTAACAGGCGGTGCTTAAAAGGGAAGAAAAGAAATGTGGTTATTTTTGAAATTAGGCCTTTCCTCTCCATTTTCTCCCTGCTGCAGGCTTCCATTCAGAGACTCATTTTCTTCCTCAGATGTTTCAGCTTCTGAATTTATTTCACATAAAAAGCATGACATATGTTTTCTTTCTTCTATGTTTTTTAAGGTGACAGTGAGTTTCCCTGATTTCCAGCACTTTCTGCTGGTTGCTTCTGCAGGGGGAGCACAGAACATACTTTAGCAGCTGAGGCTGCCAGAATGAAGCCCAAGGGCTAGTAGCAGGATTGTGATGCTTGTCCTTGGGGGTTTAAATGCTCTGGTGGAACATCTTACCCTTGATGTGCAGGCTTTTATGCTTCTGGGGACAATGGAGTCCCTGGAGCCTGGGGAAGAAGAGAGTGTGATCCAGTGGCCTACATGCTGGGCAGGGCTTCAGGAAGGCAAGGATCTGGTGCTGCCTCTGGGAAGGGATCCTGGAGCAAGTCCCTTCTGTCTTTGGCTGTTTCTGGTTGTGGGAGTTTGAGCCAGCCCCAATGCCTTTGGCCTTCAGAAATGTGGTGGGGAATCCATGCCCTCCACCCTCCCACCTGTATACTTTCTGGAGGTTATACTTTATGAGACCTGCCCTAAGAAAAATCCCAAACAGAAAATTGGAATTTGTGAAATGACGGTGGGGAGAGAAGGGGGTGGGGTTTGGATATTCAGTTCCACATTTGTTCCTTTCTAGAACAACGTCTAGACCATGATTTAAAAAAGGAATTAAAAACTTCATTTAAAAAAGGAATTAAAGGGGCGCCTGGGTGGCTCAGTCGGTTAAGCGTCCGACTTCGGCTCAGGTCATGATCTCACGGTCCGTGAGTTCGAGCCCTGCGTCGGGCTCTGTGCTGACAGCTCAGAGCCTGGAGCTTGTTTCAGATTCTGTGTCTCCCTCTCTCTCTGCCCCTCCCCTGTTCATGCTCTGTCTCTCTCTGTCTCAAAAATAAATAAACATTAAAAAAAATTTTTAAAAAGGAATTAAAAACTTCATTTAAAAAAGGAATTAAAAACTTCATTTAAAAAAGTAATTAAAAACTTCATTTAAAAAATGAATGAAAAAATTCATTTCAAAATGAATTAAAAAATTCACTTAAAAATGAATTAAAAACTTCATTTAAAAAATGAATTAAAAACTTCATTTAAAAATGAATTAAAAACTTCATTTAAAAAATGAATTAAAAAATTCATTTAAAAAATGAATTAAAAATTCATTTTAAAAATGAATGAGGCATATACATGTTTATGGGCACATACATGCAGTTGGCAGGAAGCACAGAATTTGTTGAGTGACCTTTGCCTCCTGCCATCTCATTGAGTCTTCACAACAACTGTGTATTATAGATAGTGTTATTCCTATTTTTGAGGCGAGGACATTGAGGCAGAGAGCTGGCATAATTAGCAAATTAAGTAGCTTCTAATTGGCTAAGCCAAGATTCCAACTGGAGGCCAGAGCAGGTGGTGTGAGCCTCCTCAGAGCTCTTCAGGAGCCAATACCCCAAGCTTTGAAACTGGGCTTCCCTGTGAATAGCTTGGACATCACTTCCCTCGTCAGAGTCAGATTCTCAGGATAATCTTGTCTTTCTGGCTTTCAGTGTTGTTGTGACAACCACAACGGGCAGACAACATGGGGAAGTGTTTCATAAATGACAGCACATTAGAGACATACCAGAAGGAATTATTATTACTTTGCTGTCGCTGAGTGAGGCACACCTGTTGACGAATAACTGAAATACCTAGCTAAGGGACTTGTCGTTAGTTTCATCTCCCATAGCAGAATATTGACTGAGGCCTCTTGTCACCAGGGCACATTCCTCAAGCTGGGTTGTGTCACATCGATGCAGCATAGGTCCTACATGGGCACTTAATGCCCACAAAGAGAGTGTGTAGGAGGCATCCTTAAGAGCAAGCCGGCCAGAGACAAATTGCCTGCCTCTGCCACTTGCCAGCTTTGTGACTTTGGGCGAGTTAGTTAACGTCTCTGTGTCCCAGCTTTCCAATCAATAAAATGAGACTAAGAATAGTGTTTATCTGGGGCGCCTGCGTGGCTCAGTTGGTTAAGTGTGCGACTTCCACTCAGGTCATGATCTTGGGGTCTGTGAGTTCGAGCCCCATGTCAGGCTCTGTGCTGACAGCGCAGAGCCTGGAGCCTGCTTCAGATTCTGTGTCTCCCTCTCTCTGTGCCCCTCCCCCACTCACACTCTGCCTCTCTCAAAAATAAATAAACATTAAAAAAATAAAAAGATAAAAAGAATAGTATTAGTCTCAGTTCTCAGCACTCTGCCTGGAACAGAGTAAGCACTGGAAGTGCCAGCTGGCGCAACACTTGCTGACTGGTTTTGGCCAGCCCTGATAGAATTTGCTGGTGGCCACATTGGTGGCCACGGTAAACTTTGTAGTAGGGTGCTATGATATAGAACGTTCCAGATCAGCGGACTTCTCTATAAATAGCATTCCTTAAGGCTCACAAAGAAATGACTTCTGTGACCAGTAGTCGCACGTGGCACAAGTGCTATGTCAGGCCTGGTCAGGAGCTAAGCGACACCCTGTCTCATCTGGCTCACTGCTTCAATCTCATGTCATGCCCTGTGGTCCTGGAACTCCACATCCACCCATATCTGTCCCTCTTAGGTCTTAGGATGTGACATGCTCTCTTCTCTCTCAAACACACTACTGCTTCTACTTGGAATGCTCTTTCTTCACCACCACAGCCCCAGGCCCACCAGTCAGCTTGCTCACATCCATCCACATATCCCTTAGGTCTCAGTTCAGATGTCATTTCCTGGGGAGGTTTGTCCCGATGCCCTTAGACTGGTTTGGAAAAAAGTATTAAAATGCAGTACGGTCTCTAATGATGATTGAAATGAAAATTGTTACCCTGAAAACTGTAATGACATTTGCTTAACCAATTGTACATTTGTTTTATATAAACCATATGCTATTTTTTAATATCAACTAAAAGTAATTTATGCGTTATATTCTCTGCTTATTCAAGGTAGTTTACTCAGTTTCTGAATTATACAAATTTCTTTTTTTTCCTTCTTTTTCTCTTTTTGGCTACTTATTCCCTTGTGCCAGCTCTTGACAAAATCAAGATTGACTTTTTTTTTTTTTTTAAAGAAACAATGAGTTGAAACTTTCATACCATTGCAAAATCTAGAAAGTGTCAAATGGCTTCTACTTTTCTTACAAACACTTATCTGAAACAGTATTGTACAACATTTAGCTATTGCTCACTGGTTTTAGCCCTCCTCATTTTGTAAACAAAAACAATAGAAAAAAGACAGAAAGATTTATACCTAAGCCTGACAGTGTTACCTGTGAGAGGTAGGTGAAAGCAAATTTTTACTCCTTTTGCTTCCTGTGCATTGTCTAAATTTTCTATAATGAACACACTTTGTCATAATAAAAAGTTACTAAAATTTTATAAAGAAAACAAGAACAACTCAGTGTTGTTCAGTGAACTTCAGTGTTCTCTGAATTCAACAAGGCTCAATAAGCAATAAGGGTTGGGAAGAAGAAGAATTCACAAAAAGTAGACTATGTCCCTGTCTCCAAGGAGATGGATATCCAGAAGATGTTTCCCTTTTAAACCTTTACTCTTTCATTCTTTTTTTTTAACTTACCACCTGCCTTCCTGACCATTCTTTCAGTCCCTCTTTTCCAGTTATGTCTCCTTCAGATGAGATTGTTCCCCCTTCTTCTTTCCATGTCTTCCTCACCAGTGTTTTTAATCTGTATTCCACACACTGATGGCAGACAAAGGAAGCATGTGACATCGCATTTCAAGGTATTTGGGAATGTCTTTGTAGTTAGTGCTTGGAAATCTTTAAACAAGAGGTGCCTGGGGTGGCTCAGTCGGTTGGGTGTCCGACTTCAGCTCAGGTCATGATCTCACAGTTTGTGGGTTCAAGCCCTGTGCTGACAGCTCAGAGCCTGGAGCCTGCTTCAGATTCTCTGCCTCCTTTTCTCTCTGTCCACCTACCCCCCCCACCCCCCCCCCCCACCCCCCCCGCTGCTTATGCTGTCTCTCTCTCTCTCTCAAAAATAATAAATAAACTTGAAAAAAAAAGAAATCCTCAAAACTTTTCATAAAGTTTTTATAGGCATCAAGATAGAATTTTAGTGTTTTTTAAAAAAATTCCATATTATGAGAAGTTAGCTATTTGGAATTGTGTTTTTGAAGACCCTTGGCTAGATTTCCTGTTACATGCCCAAAGGGCCCTGTCACTTATCATACATTTAGTATTTACCTCTCTCCTGCTGGAAGTGGCAATCTGGAAATAGTGAGCTGTGACTCTTACGTAGTTTCTAGTACATCTCACCAAGATCTGTCTGTGCCTTTCTCAGAATGATAAATTTTACATTTCAGCAAATAAAACATGTAAGTCTTTGCAAGAAATCTCTGAGCAAAAGTTGTGCCAGCCTCTTCATTAATGCCACAACTCAAGACCAGAAGAGGGTCTGCCCACTGTCCTTACTTCAGATGAGTAATAGAACTCCATGACCAATTGTTTCTGTCTAAAGAGAGGTCAGAAAGGGGGTCATAATGCCTCTCCCCTCTGAAGCAAACACCGTTTGTATAAAATTCATTGTGTCTGCTCCACAAAAAAATGGGGGTCCAGATCTGTTTGGATAGTTGATTTTTAAAAAAGTAGAATCCAGTATTATAGGTACAGCATACTATTTGTTGTTTTAACTGGCATTTCTTGTGAGTCTGAACATTTTTTCATGTATTTATTGGTTCTATCTAAATATCTAGCTATATCTTATTTTGAATATTTTCTATTCATGCCCTTTGTGTTCTTTTCTATTACTATGATTATCTCCATAATGATTTATATGAACTTCTCATATATTAAGACGCTATCTTTTTGTCCCACATGTTTTAAATGTTATTATTTTCCAGTGTATTTGTCTTTTAGTTTGTTTCTTATGTGAAAATTAAGAATGCATGTAGTTGAATCTTCCAATCTTGTCCTTTTAAAAATGTGTTTAAATTTTTTTTCAATGTTTATTTATTTTTGAAAGAGACAGAGCATGAGGCAGGGAGGGACAGAGAGATAGGGAGACACAGAATCCGAAGCAGCTCCAGGCTCTGGGCTGTCAGCACAGAGCCCTACACGGGGCTCGAACTCACAAACCATGATATCAAGACCTGAGCTGAAGCCGGATGCTTAACCGACTGAGCCACCCGCATGCCCCTAAAGATGTGTTTTTTATTACTTCTTTATTATCCTTGTTTCCAACTCATTAGAGACTGAGAGAGAGAGAGAGAGAGAGAGAGAGAGAATCCAGTGTTTTCAATGAGTTAATAATCAGCCTTTAAGTGTTATTGAATCTGAGAGTGAGGAAATAATAATAATTCTAAAACATAATTTTTTAGAAAAAAGGAGGAGGGGAGGAAATATAAATTGGAATTAATCCTGAAGTTAGGTGGCTCTGGGTGTGCTCCCCCCATTTTACGTGTCACAATGGAAAGGGAACTTAGGTGTCAGAGGTCATCTCTGTCAGCCCCCAACCCTTACTCAATGGAGGAATCCTGCCCACACTATTTTTACCATCCCCTTGACAACTGCCAGGATAGCTCGATCTTCTGCTACAACTCTGCATGTCAGCAGGACATACCTCTCTTATGTTATGCTGAAACCTGTCTGCTTGCCAGTTCCACATGCCGAGCCTAGATCTGCCCTTTGGAGCCACATAGACAAAGTCGGTTCAGCTAGGAAAACTTCACCAGCTAGAGAAAGCTGACATATCACATCTGAGACATCTCTCCAGGGCACACACCTTCAAATCTTTTCTCTCCTCCTCCCACACGATGTTGAGACTCACCACTAGCCCGTTTGCCATCTACTGGACACAACCCAGCATCTGTCTCTTTTCTTGTATGGGCCCCGCACTGAGCCCAGATCTGTGTGCACCTGATGGGGCAGAACTGGCACAAATATGGCATGCTCCTTCTGTCTGCCTAGACCCATGCCCACTCAGGCTCCCTTTGCTGCTTTTTACTTTCTTGGCCACTGCCTCTGTGTCTCAGGAGCCCTAGAGCTGGTGGCCTAGGTACCTTGCCTTGTCTTTATCCCATTCCACCCTCGTGTGGAGGCTGGATTTTTAATTTTGTTTGTTGGGCTTGCTATTGCTGACAAAACCCTGGTAAACTCCTTACATAGCTGCTTGGCAAGAGCTGGCTGAAGACCGTTTATTTATGCTCATTTCCTTCTTCTAGTTTTAAGGTCCCTGCCTTTTGTTGACAATGGCAGCAGTTTTCAACCTGGGTTTGTGGGTCAGGGTTTTGGTTCTGGACCTTGGCCTCACTATCCTGTTAGACCAGTGTTCATGCCTGGCTATTCAAGGGCCTCCACTGAGACTTGGCTGTTGGGGAGGGCAGGGCAGGGCATGGCTGGGGTAAGGTAAAGGTGGGGCTCATAGGGCTGGGTGGGGCTAGATTGCATGGGAAACTGACTTGTTTCTCTACATCAGTTGGGACTGGTGATGGCACAGCTGGTAGGTGGCCCAGGTGCCACCTAGCAATGGCAATGGGGGAATTGGACTTAACTGAGTCATAGTCCTGGCTAACCAGCTGGGAAACCCTGAGCAAGTCATGGGTCAATTCTCAGAGGATGACCCTGGAAGGCGGTGCCTTCTACTGCCATCTATCTAGCAATTGTTCGGGGACCATGCAGCTAGCAGGGTCATAGGAATCATCCCATTCAATTACAGCAGCAAATTCAGGACAAAAGTCCCATTCCTGTGCTCATTTTACAGATGAAGAGATAGTAACTTAGAGAGGTTAAATAGTTTGACCAAGGTCACAGTGTTTGTAAATAGCTGAGCTGGGATTTGAACCTAAGTGGTCTAAGTGCCTGTGCTCTTAACCACAACACTATGCACCCCTGGACTCCCCACCCCCAATTCTGCCCAGTTCTGTGGCCTATATGAATTCAGCAGGAGCTCAAAGGTCTGAGGAGAAGCACGTTCATGTTATTTGTCAGAAGTATTGAAGCAGCATCCTGGAGACCCACGTGTTATGTTCCTGAATTTTCCACCACTGAGTTAAGGCCACTTACACTCTGCTAGCCTATATGAAACAGCCAGTGAACATTCAGGTACCAAGAGTAAATTTCTATCAGCAATGGCTTTATGTCAGTTTTGCTATCACCCTCTCCATATTCAGGGATAAAAACCCAGAAACAGAACCAAGCAGGAGTTTACCTTGAGTGGGAAACCTGTCTAAAACATTGTTATTAATTATTCATGTTGGCTGAGGCTGTTTCCTTACAATATTTTTTTGTAGACATAAAAAAATTAATTGCTCTGGCCTTTTCTCTGTGATTTCCTGATGTCTTGGCATGCCAATGCCTGAGAAAACTTAACCCACAGAATGAGTAATATTCTGTAGCTAGGAACTGGTATTTCAATTGCCCAAGGTTGTGGAAATCTTCCTGCAACATGGGAGTCAGCTCCTTAGAAAGCAAGCAAGCAAACAAGCCTGCTGTTCTCTGCTGAAAAAACCCCTCCCTCTTTAAGGATTGTAATTTGCCTTCCTTTAACACAACATGATATTGTAGTTATTATTTCCTGGGCCTTAGATGTTAGTTCAATAGGGCACAGTGATTCTTGGGTTTATGTAGTGCCTTCCTAAGAGTGCTACATTTTCATATTTATTATCATAATGTGTGCCTGTATGTGTGTGTGTGTGTGTGTGTATGAGAGAGAAAGAGAGAGACAGAGAAAGAGAGAGAGAGAGAGAGCAAGCCCTGATTAGAGAAATGTTTTCATATTGAAAGATAGCAGATCTGAGGCATCAGGAACTGCCAGCAAACCTGTGAGGGGCAGAAGAAGAAACCAGAGTCGTATTTTTATAGATTCATGTACTTAGTGCAACCTTCCAAGAAAAACACTGAAGTCTGGGCATAAAGACTGCATGGCACTTAGTAGGTGCACTCAATATATGTCGGTTCCATTCTTCCCCTGCAGGGACCTAATCGTGTTTACCACACACTTGACATTTCCATAACAACTAAACTTGGTGCTACCACATAAAAGTCATACTTCTTTCTCTGTAGTTGTTTATTAAGTTTATTTTGATCCCAATGAAATCACTAGGAACCCTCCGGTACCATTTATCTAAATATGGTTCTAGCTCATACGGCTTCGCCTATGTTCTCTCTCTCATTTTTGTACCTGGGTATAACTTAATCTTCTGCCTTTTTGTTTTCTTTCTGCTTAAGTGAAAAACGAGAATGCCCAGATTGCTCCAGGACACACCTGTGCACTGTTGCAGAGCGGCTGATCTTGAGGGAAGGCTGGTTTTGCCACACAGGTGGTGACTGGGCGGCCTCAACAAGCCTCCAAATAAAGAAGGGGGAAAAACAAAGCCAGTGTGTGTGGAGGTGGGGGCTGGGATGGAGGAAGAAAATACCTTTGATGGGGTATTTAGCAGATGTTGCTTAATTACTCTGAGTACCAAAATGTAATTAGAAAGCCAAATACATGTCCTGGAGAAGTAGAATTTTAACACGTGTGCATATACACATGGACCCACTCTGTCAGGTGCACATTTTCTTTCTACATTTTCTACATTTTCTTTCTCAGGTAGTTCCTCTTCCTGGACATCATGATAGAAAATTAAAGATTAGAGACTCCATCCAGTTAACCCCCACGCACTGCGGGAGTCACAGTTCAGAGGGAGATTGCCCCTAAACGTACCTGACTTTTCACTGGGGTTGAATCGCTTCTTTTTTCTCAACACTGAATGAAATCTGTCCCAACTTTGACACCACACACTGAAGAAGAACTGAACATAGCATACAGCTATTATTGGCATTTTTGGTGCTAGTGCAGCAGGCAAAATGAGGGGTCTAGATTTTGGAGTTCTGGAACATAAGCTGAAATGCTTGTCAGGTTGTTTTTCGTTGTACAGCAATGGGACTTTGTATGGCTTGGATTAGAATGGAGATAAATGTGAGTCATTTAATATTTCTGCTTTCTACTTCCTGTCTAGAGCACAGAGCATGCCCAACCCATTCTTTTTTCCTTTCAGAATTAGTATTAGCATTAGGAGGCTTGTCAACTCTTTGTTCTCTTTTAGCCATTTCCCGACATTTTTTTGGTCTCACCTTCTTCATTTACAAAATGGGAATGATTCTTGCATGTTGTGATAAATGAATAGTAGTCAATAAAAGAGGCACTTTGAATCTGTAAAATACCATGTGAAGTATTTTAACCTTAAAAAATTAGACTTCAATACAATATTAATGAAATAGTTATTTGAAGATAGTCAAATAGTCATTTGAAGATATTCTGATAAAGAAATGCACCTGAAAGAGTAATGACATTGTATTTGGTAATTATCTATCAGATTGGTAAATATAAATTCAATCATAAGTAGTGTTTGTGAGAATGTGGGTATGTTGAATCAACTCTTCTGTGAGGTATACCGTCAGTATATTTCAAAATTAAAAATGATCATACCTTTTGATGAAGTGACCCCTCTTTTAGAAATTTATTCTCAGGAGAAAGTCAGAAAGGTATTTACAGATATATTCATAAGTTTGTTCATCTCAGCTTCATTAATAAGATTGAAAGTGGGGAATAAGATACATGCCCACGAATAGGAAATTATTAAGTGGATTGTGATATACCCCCAAATAGAATAAACACTCTGTTCAAAAGGGGGACGTAACTCTGCTGATATGGAAAGATACCTAGAATATATTGCTAAGTGGAAAGTAAATTATAGAACTATATGTTTATTATCCATTTGGATGGATATGCTTATCTTTATACCTATATTTATATTAAATACATGAAGAATATTTTTGTCTATAGTAGTCTTTGGAACAGGAGGTAATTGGAAAGGACCTTCACTTTGTACTTTATACACTTTTGACATGCTTAAACTTTTTTTTTTTTTATAATGAATGGTGTTATGTTGTATAATCAGCCAAGATAATAACAGTAAAGAAGAAAAAAGAACCCAAGGGGCACTGAAATGAAAAAAACCTCTGAATTCTACTGCTTCAGCTAATTTCTCTCATTTGTAATATGACCATTGAATTGGATACACTGAACCTCTGATCAACTAAGAAGGTCCATGGGCCTAGGCTATTTACAATGGACTAAAGAAACAGTAAAAGATAAACAAGTATGAGATAAACAGTACGAAGATACGATATAAATTGGTGGGGACTGCCATAAATAACACACTAATCTATTTAATGAAATAATATATGACAGGCACCCGATGGGCTTGTGAATTGAATATCATGTGAAAATAAGGTCGTTGAATTTAGCGAAAGTGATAGGGGCCACGGCCGGGGGGTGATAGGCACTGCATTCAATGCTGTGGGAAGCGTGATTCTCTCTCCAACCTCTTTTCTTTCCGAGAGACCCAGTGGTGGGCATTAGAGACTTTCAGTCTACTTTGCCTTTATTTTGGACTGAGACCTAGATGTTATCATGTAAAAATATCCCTGCTAATGCATATTAAGATGTGACATGCTTCCTTTTTCTATTTTGTATGCCTTTGTATCATTAACCTGAGAGGGGAAAACAAAGCAAAACAAAAAAAAAACAAAACAAAACAAAAAAAAGAGAACCCATATCCCGATGTGTAACTAAAAACCTCCCGGTGGGATTTGTTTAGTGTGAGAGAGTGATTAGTAATTTTTAGTGATTAGTAATTTTCTCCCTCAGGTGGTTTTTCTGCATTCCTGTAGAGATCGTGTACACAACAGGGCTGCCAAGTGAGAAGAAAAGGCTCAGGCAGAAAATATCACGCTTTAGAAAACAGTATGTGTGCGTGCGCGCGCATGTGTGCGTGTGTGTGTGTTTTAAACAACTATTTTAGTTACTTTGACAAATAAAGTGCTTTGATTTGGAATCATTGCTTTCATGTCTTATATAATCTCTGGTCTTGCGAAAAGTTCCATTATGCAACAATTTTATACAAGGGAATTATATCTGTGTTCCTATCCTCTCACAACCCTGTCTCCCTCACATCCTTTCTATCCCCCCATTGGGTTTTGGAAAGCAAACCAGCTCTAAAAATCTTAGCTTAACAACGCCTCAGGGCTTTATTTGCAAGTTTTTTTTTTTTTTTTTTTTTTTTTTTTTTTAGGGCCCACTGTGGAAATCATAGGATTGAAACAGAAGGAATTTGGCTTTTTCAATTAAAACAAAACAAAACAAAACAAAACAAAACAAAACAAAACAAAAGACTGCAGAGGTCTACAGTGAGAGTTCCATGAAGGAGGGCCATGTTTTAGTGTCTCGCCAGGACAACCCTATCTGCTTCCCAATAAAGTGGGCATTCACATGAACGCATGCACCCAGACAGACAGATTGCTAGCCAGAGTGTGTGGTTGTTTTTCTTCTTGTCACTCCCTGAGGACTGAAGTCATGCAGCACAATGACGAAGCAACCCGTGTGGCCTCAGGACTCTCCCATTGAAACCTTTCATAATTTTATTTTTGCATATGCATGGGCACATATATTGAGCCCAGTGACTTCATTAGTAGCAACTGCTAGTTCCTCAGAATGTTGTTGCTCTATGAGCCCAAGAAAATGATAGGTGGTTTCTAACTAAAGTTGGCACTTAGGACATAAATGAAATAAGCTTTAAAGTTGAGAGTGAAGGCACTTACGCAGACAAAATTGAATAATTTGCCAACCAACCTTACCCAATTGATGGTTTTCAGTCATGTCCCCCATCATCATCATCATCGTCATCATCATCATCATGAGCAGCAACAACATATAGCTACTGCCTTTCACAGTTGTAAGTGCTTTCTCATGCACTTATATTTTTCATCATGGCAGCTCTTTGAGGTTGAGGAAGGTGTTTATCTTCTCACCATTTAAAAATTTTTTTTTTAATGTTTATTTATTTTTGAGACAGAGAGAGACAGAGCATGAACGGGGGAGGGTCAGAGAGAGGGAGACACAGAATCCGAAACAGGCTCCAGGCTCTGAGCTGTCAGCACAGAGCCCGACGCGGGGCTTGAACTCATGGAACCGCAAGAACATGACCTGAGCCGAAGTCGGCCGCTTAACTGACTGAGCCACCCAGGTGCCTCTCTTCTCACCATTTTAGATCTGAAGATGCTGAGGCTCTGAAGCCACATGTTTAGCATCAGAGCAAGGAAGAGAATCTAGACTTTCTAATTCCAAGCTCTGTACTCTTCCTGAAGCACCTCAGGGGTGGCTCTGGGAGGGGGACACCAAACACTCTAACTCTGTGCTGGGATCCTCGCCTGCCTTGAATTCCGATCTTGAGGATAGACTGAGGTTACTTTAGAATTCAAGCGATGACTTTGAACAGATAGATTAGTCATTCTGCAAGTTCAGTGTAAAAATCCAAGAAAACATGATTTCCCCCCTCTTTTGTAAATTGGCTGCATCATGGTATAAGGAGGTGTTCTGACAAGCCTGAGGCATCACCTTGTGAGGTCCTCCCAGATACCGCTTCAGGTTACCTGCTCCATGCAGTGGGTGAACCACTCCCCAGTCCTATCTCCATGGATACAAACAGAACTTGCTCACATTCTCTGAATGTGAATGGCAATCCCAGATTGGCTGTCCTAAGCCACTCAGGGCAGCAAGAAGCATTTAAATGTTCAACATGTTAAATGAATTAAAAATACAGGTGAGTGAGACTGACTCATGGCTGGGGAAGAGGCAGAGGTGGATGGCTTTCCATTGTCCTGGAAGGAGACCATGCATGGGCTAAAATGCATCCCCCCTCCCATCCTGGCCATCACCCGTTGGTACACCAGGATTGTAAGCTGTTGTGTACTGTGGAGAGAAGAAAGGGAGCTGGGGTGGGGTAGGGGCTCAGAACAAAAGGTGGAGACAGGGAGCATTTAGAAGTTCCACAAGACAAAGCAGAGGGAAGGACAGAGAGAGAGGATCCTGAGCAGACTCTGCACTGTCAACACAGAGCCCAATGTGGGGCTCAAACTCACAAACTGTAAGAACCTGACCTGAGCTGAAACCAAGAGTCGGCTGCTCAACTGACTGAGCCACCCAGGTGCTCCTGCCTGCACTGACTTCAGATGGAATCATTTTCAGGTAGCCTGTTTCAAAAATTCTCAGCTTCCTGGGACACCTGCTTGGCTCAGTAGGTTAAGCATCCAACTTTGGCTCAGGTCATGATCTCACGGTTCATGAGTTCAAGCCCTGAATTGGGCTCTGTGCTGACAGCTCAGAGCTTGGAGCCTGCTTCGGATTCTGTGTCTCCCTCTCTCTCTGCCCCTCCCCTGCTCATGCTTTGTCTCTCTCTGTCTCTCAAAAATAAATAAACATTAAAAAAAATTCTCAGCTTTCCATTTAGTTACAATGAAACCCCAAATGATTCTGGAAAAAATGTAGGCCCTTTTAGAAAACTATTTGTGAGACAAATTATTTTTGTAACAATATGAGACCCCACACGTATGGTGGTGATTTTACCAAAATTTTAGTTCTCATACTCCTGGCTAAAGGAGTAAAAAATTTGCTTTTGGGGGGCTACTTGGCTATGTCTATCAGAATTAAAGGGTACCTGGGTAGCTAAGTCGGTTAAGCATCTAACTCTTGATGTCAGCTCAAGTCTTCAGGTCTTGATCTCAGGGTTGTTAGTTTGAGCCCTGCATTGGGCTCCATGTTGAGCATGGGGTCTACTTAAAAAAAAAAAGTATTATTAAAATTTAAAAAAGTATAAACACGTTGATCTAGTAATTTTAGTTTTAGAAATCTAACTTACATAAATCTGTGCCTATAATTATGAAGATGCTTAATGCCACATTATTTGTGATTGTAAAAAACAGAAGTCATTGTAAATTTATTAACAAGGAAATTGGTAAATGAACTATGATGTGTCCACACAAAAGAATGCTATTCATCAAAATACTCTTCATTCAAAGGGAATCATGGAAATCAGGATTTATTTTTATATTTAATATGCAAGAAGCTGAATAATTTACATAGTATGATCACATTCTTTAAGATATATATGTGTATATATATGCAAATATATGTGTATATGTATATAATATATATATAATATATATAATATACACACACATGTATTTTCTACTTGTGTATACTTATGTATATGTATTCATATTTGTGGATATATACATAGGCAAAAGTCTAGAAAGACACACACCAAATAGTTAAGAATGGATATCCACAAAGAGAAGAAATGGAACAGGATGATTATATAAGTAGCTGCTCATCTACTGCTCTGATATCTTCTCTTTCCTTCTGCCATTTTGGGCCAGGTATCTTACAGGAAGATTAAATGAAATAATAGTTAACTTAGTTCTGTATTTATTAGCATTTGTGTCTATGCCTCTTTTCTCTCTGATGGCCTTGAGTGTGTGTGTGTGTGTGTGTGTGTGTGTGTGTGTGTGTGTTTGTATTTGTGGGGGAACTGAATCATTGGGAAACTATTGGTGAATTTGAGCTTGTGGGTTACTGTCAGAGTTCCTATATCTCTTTTTTTCTTGCTTCCCATGATCACTGACCATAAATAGTATGTACTACCAGGGTTAGATGAAAGATATTTATAAATCTGAGTAATGTATAATTTCCTGGGGCTTTATGTTAGCATGCAGATGACTTCTTTCTCAGATTTGAAGAAAACCTTGAACAAAATGACAAGAAAGATGCAGGTTGTTTGGTGCCCTCCCTTCCAGTGCCCATGCTCTCTTGTTATATTGAATGGCACACTTCTTTTTGAGAAGACAGTAGGTATGAATGAATGTCAGGTCCATCAGTCACCAACTATGTAAACTTGGGCCACTCATTTAGTCTTCCAAAGTTTAGTTTTCTTCTAAGTAACATAATAGTATCCATCTAGTAGGGTTTTTGTGAGGGTGAAGTCAGATACCATGTGTGAAAATGTCTAGTACACGCTGTAGATGCTCAATGACTATTTTCTTCCTTCTGATTCTTATTTTAAGGATTCTCTCAAATACGCTGTTGAGCTTTGCTGTTGTCAGAGCATTTTAATCTTCACTAGCTCCCTGTGGTTTCAGAACAGCTGCAGTTATGTCGCCTCTTTCCCAGCTGCCACCACGATTCTGTTTCCCTTGTTTGCTCTCCATTCTTCTCTCCTTAAGCGCTTCCTCTTGCCTTCGGCTCTTCCTCCTAATTTTCATTTCCACTTAGTTTTCGTCTTTTTTTAATTCCCTACCTTCATACCTTCTATTTCTCCATTCAATTCCTGAGACCACTGTGGGGGAAAGGCATGTGGTTCAGAGAGAGAGAGAAAGAAACAGAGTGTATTAAGAGAATAAAACCAACTGTTCCTCCTTCACACTTGAGCCACCCTGGGTTTCTCTCACTTCTCTAAGTGGTGCTTCATCATACCTCCGTTTCTTTGCACATGCTGTTCCTTCTTTACTTTTCCTGACTTTACCTGGCTAAATTCCACCTGTGCTTCAAGTCTCAGATGCATTATCTTCTGGGATCCTGGTCCTGGGCTCCAATATAGTAGGTCAGCTGCTCTTGCTCCCTGTGCTTATAGTGCTCCGTAGACTGTAATTGCTCATAGAACAGTCTCTCTTTCTTGTTCCAATACCAGCTTGCACACACAAGTTGTTCCTTGTTTATTTTCACGTTTCTAGTGCTTGGCTCAATGCTTAGCACTTAGCAGATGCTTATCGAATGGAGCTGTAACTTGACGTGTTCATCATGAAGATATCTATTTGGGAGAGCCGACCTGTTTTTCTCAAGCTGAAGCGTACTCTGGGACCTCTGTCCTGGTCTTATACTAAAACTAGTCCACAATTTTGAGTGGCCCTCATAAAAGCAAGACAAAATTTCACATACTATCTGTGTCTATTTTATTGGAATAAATTTCCAAACTCTCCCTTAAGCCTGGGAGTTAAGTCTCCAAATAAACTTTTCAGCTTTTCAACCTTGATGAACCTAATGATACAGTCACACAAACTTTGTCAGCATCTTTTACCGTCTTGTTCCTGCTCATGCTGTTTCTTCACTTTGCAGAGTTGTCCCCATTCTTTGACTATTGAAAGTCTTTTTATCCCTGAAGCTCCTGTTCAAATAATGGTTCTTACTTCCTGGAGTTATTGTGAAAATTAAGTAAGATAAATTGCATAAATGCATACCACAGTGGTTGCCATAGAAGTAATCACTCCATAAAG
Source organism: Panthera pardus (assembly GCF_024362965.1). Taxonomy (NCBI): domain Eukaryota; kingdom Metazoa; phylum Chordata; class Mammalia; order Carnivora; family Felidae; genus Panthera; species Panthera pardus. Next base: position 83,741,598 of record NW_026526721.1, read on the forward strand.
ATTAGCTATTAGCATCTTTTCTTAACCAGACTTTAAGCTCAGAGAAGGTGGGATCCATGTTTACATTAATTATATCTGTACCCTAAGCACCCAGCGTAAATGGTCTAAATGACCACTCAACAGTGTGGACCACATAGTAAATGTGGCATGCTACCTCCAGGCAAAGCCAATTACCAAGTGTGGTGGGTTTATTCACATGAATTATTAAAAGCAACTCCAGTTGTTTAGACACCTAGGTATGACCTAAAAGATTTTCTGGGAATCACTAATAAGTGATCGGCTAGGCTACAAAAGCACAAACAATATGTAAATTGTTAGCCAAAGTTCTTTGAAATTGGAAAATGTTAAGGTGAGAACAATGAGAGGAGATTTCATGTTTGATCTGGTCCAGTTCACTGAGACCTTATAAAAAAATCAACTTTAGAAATCCTGCTTCCTCCCATTCTCCTTCACTAGTGGTACAGTTTCAAACCAATTGTTAATAGCAAAAAATCAAATACTCTGTGTTTTGCGTGTTGAATTCTTTTAGATGAAGTCTGAAATGGTCAACTATTTTAACTAAATTGAACAGAATGCTAGATAGATCTTTTTGAAATATAAAATAGTTTTATTTTGACAAACAGTCCGTGTAAAATATGAGACTGTTTTGAATGTAAGGATAGTACTTTGGCAGTATATTCATACATGAATGCAAATGTCAGTACTTGCAGAGCAGTCTATAACCCAGTCTGCAGTATTTTGGGATAAAGTTCTCCATTGCTTCTAGGTACGATTACACATGGTCCTTCCAGTAATTCTTTTTTTCCCCTCCTTCAACATTCCTTTTCCTTTTCCCATTCCCCTTTTCCAAGAGTGATAGATAATCTCACAACACCAGACTTTGAGAGGAGAAGCATTAAAGATTCAATTTTGAATGACACGGCCCTTCTTAACATTAGCTTTCATTTCTAACAATAAGAAAAACGCTTGGGTTTAAGATGATCAGCACAACTGGCACACCAAACAAATAAAAATCAACAGCAAATAAGAAGTGACTCCAAGTCCTCTGAGACCAAGTGGTAGTGTCTCCCTGAGCTGACCATCTGGACAGTTAGGAGCCATGATGATTTCATCAGCTGCTATGACAAACCAGAAGAAGCAGGTGAGCCCTCTGTTCCTTTATGCACTGGAGGTTATGGGACAGATGGGCCTCAGACCTGTCGGCATTGACATGGCTCTGGAAATCTCAAGTTATTCCTGTTCTAGAGACTGTGGAAGGTGTTAACTCAATTTGTGTAGAGAAATGACCATTTCTTCTAAAGGCTGAGGTCATTCTCATCTTCTCTGAGACGTCAAAAATGTCTGTGAGGCTCCTGAGACCTTGCTCTTTCCCAAGGCTCTGGATTCCCAGAGAAACCTAGAGCCTTCTCTACAGCACAGCTGCCTCCTGTTTAGGCCACCATTATTGACCAATCACCCTCTCATGCCCAGAAAAGTAATCTCAACACCATTGAATAGGTCCCAGCTTATCCTTTTTCTAGCTACACTCTTTCTTTGTTTCTTTAGTGGAGTACTGGTACATATGTAGTGTGGTTTTCACTGTCTCCCTATAACCTCTGAGAAAACAAGTTGACATTAATAGCAACAACTCACATTTTAGTGGCTAATTTCCCGTCTTCTTACATAACATATATCTTTCGACCCTCTGTTCAAAGTCTCTCTCAGTTCTTTCTGGTATTATTCAGTTGTTCCCAGTCACTTCATAGGGGCTTCCATGAGCTCATGACTAATTCTATCTAGTCTGTTCTAGATCCTCCTTTGATGCCCGTGGGCATCAAATCCAAATTTGTGAAGCTGAGTCAGAGTGACTCCTCATTTTCTGCCAATCTCCATGAGGGTGTGATTTTTCTCTAGTACATTCCAAGGTTGCAAACCTGTAAGATGCCAAAATGGCACCACACTTAGCTTTCACTCCACTAGAACCACAGTGGCTCACATAGTAATTAGGTGAAAGCTCCTTTTTCCCTTTGTTACTCCGTTATGATAAAAAAAAAAAAGCACTCTCTGTGCACCAATGTTTCACAAAATCCTCATGAAAATAACTTTTTTTGTGTGTTCTGATTGAAGCCCTGTTTTTCACAAGGCTCACAGATGATATTTTGACCTGGGTAAAGAAAAACAGTCTGCTCTGTATCTTTCCTTGTTTTGTTCTACATGTCTATACCAAACTCTTCTTTACAGACGTTTGGCTTTTGCTTGTGTGTTTATATTTTGGGGGCATTCCTCCTCTCTTTTAAGGAGATTGCCCAGAATTCCACAGAATGCTTTCAGAACCTGGTTACCTGGCCATATATAGTTGTAAGAGAAACTGAGAAAATGTGGCCTTTTATTCCATGTGTTAATGTACCTAGCGAAAAATCAGTATTCTCTTAAAAAAAAAAAAAAAAAAAAAAGGAGTAGGAGAATGCATTTGGTACAGAAAACCAGCAGTCTCTGCTATAGGTTTTAACCCACTTTTCCAGTTTTTCCCCCTACCACTCATCCCTTTCGTACACTTGTATGGAAGACACCCAGTTTGTTCATTGGTTTGGACACAGAAGTGTCCTTACTCACCATGTTCCCTTCTTTGAAATACCTCTGGACTCCTTTTCTTGCTCTGGAGTTTGTATCCATTGAGGCTCAGATTGGAGTTTTCCTCCTACATAAAGTATGGTGATTACATTTCTTCTAGATTTCAATGTTCTTGTCTATACCATTCATGGCAACTTTTATCTTTTAAATTTATACTCAATGCTTTCCTTGTAAACCTGTCAGTGCAAGGGCTGATAGGTTTTCTGAAGCAAAGAAGTGAGAACAATGTCTTGCTGAAAGCCAGTGCTTGGCAATTACTTATTTTTGTTGTTACGATAACCTAGGCTAAGGTTTGATGAAGTGCATTAGGGGTTGTGTAAGTGTTCCAGCCTGAGAATAGTTGAGTCAAGTCATGGGATTGTGCTATGTCTACACCTTTCTTCTGAAAGTAAAAATAATACTAGGAGCATTAGTTCATCACAGGGATAAGAAGCAGGATTAAGGGGTTTCAAAAATTATTGTAACCTTACTCCAAGAATTAAACTCTGCAATTGTTGGATTACATCAGTTTGGGGATAATGTATTTATTTTTTATTATTTTTAGAATTGGTAATACATTCACATTTTGAATATAAAACATAGAAAATCTTCATAAAGACTCTTTCCCTTACCAGCCCTTCATCCAAACAACTCTATATCTCTGATAGGCAACTATTATTGATTTCTTAATATACTATGAAAGATATTTAAAAAAATTTTAATATTTATTTTTGAGAGAGGGGAGAGACAGAACGTGAGTGGAGCAGGGGCAGAAAGAGAGGGAGATACAGAATCCGAAGCAAGCTCCAGCTCTGATTGGCAAAATTTCAGAGGAAAAAACTCCAACCTCATCTAGTTTTAATTTGCATTTTTATACCATGAGTCAGGTTGGGCATCTATTTTTTCTACTTATTTAAGAACCATATCTATTTCCGTTTCTGTGAATACTCTGTATCTTTGTGAACTTTGTAATTGGATAAATGACCTTTCCTTCACTCTTAGTGGATTGATAGGTACTATTTATATATGTGAGAGATTGGTAGGTACTATTTATATATGTGAGAGATTAGTCCTTTGTCTATGTTCCAAACTGCAAATATTTTTGCCTAGCTGTCATTTGTTTTTCAGTTGGCTTATTGTTTTTTCCTTAAAAAAGTTTTTTTGATTCTTACAGAGTGAATCTTACCAATTTTCAACGGTTTCTGGATTTTGTGTGAGCTACAGACTTTCAACACACAATATTATAAAACAACTCTCTCAAATTTTTCTTTATTTATTTTACACTTACATATTGAATGTATTTGAAATCTCAAGCTTCCTTTTAAACCATTTCAAACAAATATGTCCTTGAGATAGGGTTGCTAAGTTTTACAAATGAAAATACAAATGCCCCATTAAATTTGAATTTCAGATAAACAGTGACTCATTTTTTAGTACAAGTTTGTCCCATGAAATATTGGGAGATTTATTTGGGACTGACTTAAAATAAATAGTAACTTATTATTTATCTGAAATTCAAATTTAACTGAGCATCTTGTATTTTATCTAGTTTGGGAGCCACTAGCCTATCTGCTTAGACATTTTAGATCGATTCTCAATTTAGGCTATGTCAGGGTCCCGTTCCTCTCCCTCATTTTCCATTTAAAAGTTTAATAGTATCATATAATGTCTGCATCCATCTCTTACAGGTTCTGAAGTTTGTGCACACAGTTGCTATTAGACAAACTGAAATAAATTAACTTACTTACTTATGAGTGAATACCTAGTTCCCTTCTGGTATTCCAAAGTGTGCTACAAGAAAATCATATTCTGGAGCAGGGAAAAACAACTACCTGGTGGCAGTGGAGAGTTAGTTCCTTGTTTGTTTTGTTCTAATGAAACAATTGAATTCCTAAGAATTTTCAGTTACCAAAATGATCGTCTCAATTATTGTTTCAAAGGTTAGAGGCCAGAGTATCAGATTTATATAAAATAAAATAATAAAACTAATATTTTTTTACAGGAGAATAAACAATAATATTTTAAAAATATAAGCATATTCTGTTCGATTATATTGGTCAAAACCAAAACTGATGCCTCTTTTCACTGCTTTTGAAAACACCCAGTAAGGAGTTTTATCTCCCTTAGCACTCCCATTATGATTAACAAAGCACAATGTTGAGATAATACTGCCCTTGCCTCCATAGGATTGTACACAAACCACAGCCATCATGATAAAGACACGTATCACTGAGGCAGCCAGGTCCCAGTTATGTTACAACCAGCGGAGGACAGTATACTTACCTCTGTCTAACTTACTTGATTGCCTTTCATTAATCCACTAATTCGTTCATTCAACAAATATTTCTTGAGTGCCTACTAACTTGTAGGTACTGTACTAGTGCTAGGTTGAACAAAACCGTCATAAACCCTGTCTTCGTGGGGCGTTGCAGTGGTGTGCTAGAGCCGGCTCCTGGAAAGCCCATTGTTACATTTTCAGGAACTCTGTGAGCCTTATAATCAGCACTCGTGAGAGTATTTATACACGAAAATTGGCAAACACTACAAATCAGGGCTTTCTTTGTTGTTTCTTTTTCTCCTTCATTGCCCCTTTTATTTAAACAGAGAGCTGGTTGTTAAACCCTGACCAGCACACCAGTGAGTTTACACAGATGCCCCCTGTCTGAGTCTTCCTTCCTGCCTTTCTACCACCACACAGGGCCCCACAGCACCAGTACACCTTGCTTTTCACAAGAAAATGGCTTCTGGAATGCTGTGAAGGAATCAAATTATTATATTATAGGTGACACGTGTTATAGGTTGTTGGCTACCTAAAGAAACCCAAAGTGGAACTTTGAAAAGATTTTTGCAATGTTAAAAGAAATCATTAGTTTATATTTAGCGATGTAAGATGGGGACAATAATAACACTTACCTCATAGGGTTGTCATGTGGATTAAATGAGCTAATATGTATAAGGCATTTAGGGACATGCCTGGCACAGTGTAACATAGAGTAAGCATCATACAGGTCAAGGTCCACCATGTTCTTATGATGCAGGATGTATCCAGATACATTTTCTTTGTGGTACTAATAATATGGAAGTGGGAAGCTTTAGCTACATCTCTTTACTCCATTTAGTCAGCTAAAATGACCTCTTTAATTTAAAAAGATCCGTAAAGGATTTTAGATCTGGAATTGTAACTGCTGGAAAAAAGGCAGAACATCATGTCCTTGGAGCCAGGAGAAATGCTTCTTTTTGCTATCTGGCAACATTAGGGCTTTTTATGAAAAAAATCATACTTTTTCCTGTCTTAGTGCTTCCTTAGCTTTCTTTCCTAAGTGAGTTAGGGCTCTCTGAGTATGTCACATGTGATTATTATGTAAGAAGAGCTCAGAAGGGAGAGGAGACCAGACAGCCTCTGATGAACTCTACTAAAGGTGGGATTTTGAAACCGAGAGTCTCACCTCTGGAAGGATTCCCCAGTTTTTACAAAGATAGAGAATATACTTTATTCCTGATTTATTTCTTGATTTTTATACACTAGAAGAGTTTTCTCTCCCCATTGAAGGTCATTTCTCACATGCAGATCCTCTATAGATTTGGTTAGATTTATGCCCAACTTGTTGCTATTGCTTTGTTCTTCCTCTTTTTAGTACTCTTGTAAATGGTATTGTGTCATAATTTCCTATTCAAGTTGTTTATCACCAGTGTGTAGGAAAGCAGTGACTTTTGTATACTGATACTATTTCCTGCAACCTTGCTAAAATCACTTATTAGTTCCAGGATTTTTTTGTAGGCTCTTCAGAGTTCTCCACATGAACAATCATGCCATCTGCAAATAAAGGCAGTTAAATTCTTTCTTTCTGATCAGTACACCTTTTATTTTTCTGGTCTTATTGTATTAGCTAGGACTTCAAATAAGAGCGATGAGAGAGGATATCTTTGCAGCGTAACTGATCTTCAGGGCAAAGTGTTGTGTCTGTAAACATTGAGCTATAGGTTTTTCATGTAAACCCTTTTTAAAGGTGATGTGTGTTCCCTTCCAGTTCTCATTTTTGGAGACCCACAGAATATAAATGGTTCGTTTGAATCTAATCTAGTGAGAGGTCTGATATGTGGTCATTCCTCTCAGGGCAAGAGTGGTTTGGAAGTGGTAGAAGGAAAGGACATTCCACCCTTGATTCCTGTGATGATTAGTCCCTGAGTCAGCTCTGTGCTGCCTCCGTCCTCCACCCCCTGTCATAAAACCAGGAATCTCCAGCAGCTGCATTTGGGAAAGAGTCAGCATGAGGTGGAGTGATGAACTTGCTTTTAAGTCTGAAGAGCTGCCACTTCTTATCTGTGTGACCTTGGATGAATCACAAAAACCTCATTTTTAAAGTCAGGGCCATAATTATTTTATAGAGGTGTGAAGATAAGGTTGAAATGATGTAAACTTTAAAGCACTCTACATATTTATCATTTAGATTCTAAGTTCTTGGAGGGAAGGATCTGTGTCAGTTCATTTTTGTATTCCCTAGATAGTATGGAGATGTATAAATGCTAATAAATAAATGGGGGTAAGTAAATGCTTAATATACATCTAATTGTTGTGCCATCACATATAGTTATCCCTTCAAGATCTCTTTGTTTGCCTGTGGGCTGTGTGTGTGGGGGTGGTGCAAGATAGTGGGCAAAATCATGTGACTCTCACCGTCAGGCTCTGTGACCTTGGACAAGTCACCCAAACTCCTTAACAGAAATCGGGCTCTGTGGATGACTACATGAGATGATCCAAGTAAAGGATTCTGCAAAATATTGGCTCACAGAAAACACTCAGAAAATGCTAGCTGTTATTTTTATTTGGGTAGAAACTTCATTATTGAGCTAGAGAGCTAGAGAGGGAAAACCATGGGAGTTTTGGCTTGTTTGTGGTTGTTTTTTGGTGTCTCCTTGAGGGAACTTTCTTGTTTGCTCATGGGTGGTAACAGAGAGCCAGAATGAGGGGGAAAAAGTGGCCAAAAGCTGACAGCTGGCCCAAATTTCCATTTGTGCCAATTCACCAATTTTCTTCTTCTTCTGTCCACTAGGTGACACTGTTTACTCATCTATACTACTCCATTTAGCCCTTTCCACAAATCTTAATTCAAAAGTAGCATGTTTTGTTTGGGGTAGTGATGAAGGGTGGGGTGGGGGACTCAACTGGGAGAGAATATATAAATAAACTGCCAGTGACCAACCTCTGAGGTACAGTTAGGGGCCAATTGTCACCCATGGTTATTTGATTTTACGGCCTAGTTTCAAACTATTTTTTAAATTGATTTTAAAAGCAATATGCAATTAGTTTCCACTTCTAGTCCAAGAAATGAAGGAAAACATGGACCGCTCCTCTTCCCAAACCTTCACAGAAGCAAAAGATAAACTGTTGTGTCTTTGAGTGTAGAGTTGAATAGATGTTCTTACATGTCTAAGTTTCTGTGTCCTCCACAATAATTGGTTAATGAGGGCACAGACCACTAATAAGCAGCTGAAGCAGTTTCTAGGCTAAGTTTAAGTTGGGCCTTCAAATCTAGTAAAAATTAGTCAGTGCTGAGAAGAAACCAAATGCAATGTGTTCATTTGGATGTGGAGTTAGCAGAGGCCCCCCTTACCTTCCAGGTTGGTTATGGTCCCATTTCTGCATTTCTATATTGCCACAAAGTTAGAGGAAGCTGTCACTTACCTGCATATCCCCACGTTGAAATTTATGATGATTCCAAAATGGCTCATGTAACTGTTGAATAGAAAAAAAAAATTAGAAATGGATGTTCTTCCCTTGTATTTCCAGGCTGTGAGCCAGGGAAGTGTGTCAACCATATCAAACCAAGGGATCAAGAAATCAAAGTTTTCATCCATTTGTCTCAGAATTTAGGGTCTGTCTTTTCTGTGTATTATCACCTTTTGTCCATTATAACTCTAAAATTAACTTATTTATGCTACTCGTTATGTTTGTTTCGAGATTAATTTATTTATTTTCCCTCAGAGGTAACAACCAAAATTCTGTAACAAATATGTCCCCGTTCAGAATTTTCCTGAAGCTTTCCCGGCCTCTCGCTAATGAGCTCTAATTTTCTGTGCTTTTCTGCGTGTCTACCAGCACGCACCACCTTGAGTTGGTGTGCAATAAACAACTAAATATAGTCACAGTTTTGGCAGCCAACTTTTGGAAGACTGTCACAAGGGCCCCTAAAACAGGAATTAGGCTGATTTAAAATGAACAGGCACTCTTTTGGGCTTGGGAAGAGAGGACATTTTCATATGTTGTGAGCAGTAGTTACCACAATGTCATCCTATATTTATGCCCTACTTTATTTAAACAACAGTAATAATTCTAATGATCGTTAGCAAAGCATTGCTAAATGCTCAGCACCCCTCTTTGAAGTGGGGCTTTTTCCAGAACATTCTTTGTGTGGAACCAATACTGTGTAATCTGAAGTTGCATGAAGAGGTTTGGGGAGCAGAGCAGGGAACAGCAGCCTTGTTACTCCACAGAACGGTCATGGCTGAGACATGCACTTTGTTCCCTGATTCAGTGTAGAGCACCCATGACATCCGGGATTTGCTCACTCACATCTCCAGCTTGCACGATCTTCTGAGGAAGAAAGGAGAGAGCAGAAAAAGGAGAAGAGGGAAAAGGGAGAGAGAAGGGGACAGTGAGAAATTCAGGGCTGGCTTCAGCGCATTTGATTTCTAACTTTGGGGCATTCTCCTAAGTAGTGAATACTAATTATACTGAGTGTGTCAAATCGTGTCCTGTTTTTGTGAATCAAACAAATGCTCCCAGGAGATAGGCGGAGGCCACCAAGCCTGTTTAGTTTGTGACCCAAGCTGAATGTAAAGCCATGATTCTGGGGGGTGGGGGGTGGATAGGCTTTGTGAGTTTATTTAATTTTATGACATGTGCCTCGCACCTTCAGTGCTACCTTGACATGAATGTTGGAGGCTTTCATTTGAACAGTTAATATGCTATTAGGGATGGCTGTACCACTTTGTAGAAACATTGAGAGAAAACAAATTGTTTTGAGGGACATGGGTGGTAGTGCTTTTCTTGGCAAAAATGAGAAAGTTGCGTAGATGATGTTGCTCTCATCAGGAACGGCTGCAGATCTTTACCAAACTCTTGTGAGGTACTTGTGTGTGATCTACCAGTGACAGTACAACAGGGCTGCTTTTAGGAGGAAGATTTGCCATTACAGGTTACATCGGAACACTACAGGCCCTCAACGGTCCCAGGTCCCATCTGTGCCTCTTCCAGTCTTTGTGCTTCTTGCTCCCCTGGATCTCCCATGCTGACCAGATGGGACCTGGGATTTGGCTTTGCCTGTCTTCGTGGAGCCCTGTCATTCTTCCCAGGAGGCCTTCAGGGACCCTCCTCTCTGAAAGCCATCTCTTAGCAGGAGAATACCAAGAAGTTCTTCAAGAAGTTCTACCTGACTCCCTCTGCCTCTAGGCAGAGGTAATCTTCCATTTTTGGAACACCGTATCTCTTTTGTGGCATTTCACTCCTACTTTAGTTGATAGGTACCTGTGTGTGCAGCATCTTTCCTACAAAACTACAAACTCCTAGGCACTGGGGATTAGAGAATGTGTCTGTCTCCGTGATCTGCACAGCACCCTATGTAGACTATGTGGTCATAAATATTTTTTGAGTAAATGAGTAACATAAAGCATACACACTATCTTGCTGGACTAATTTCAATAGCTGTGTCTAAGAGCTGATCATATAAAATAAAGTGTCAAAAATAAAGCAATTAGGAGTATATTTCTTTATGTGGGTTTTGCTTCAATGCTCTTTTTCAAACAGCTACCTTCTTTCAGATTGTGTTTGACACATAGTGGGTGCTCAGTCAACCAGCTCATAGCTGCTTGAATGCAGTATCACAGCAAATGAGCTTCTACAATCAGGCAAAGAGAGTTTTTAATCAGACTTTTTTGAATTTATGAACTGGAGAACAATCTTTCCAGGTTTACATGGAAACTGGAAAGCTTAAAAGGCAGAATGAATCATTTCCATTCTTGATGCACATGAATCTGTGGACTGTTGATGGTAAAGGATGGGAAACCTGTCTAAATGCAATATGAACGAACACACACTTACTGAGCACTTCTGGTATCCCAGGCACTCTGCTCATCAGTTTACATGCATCACTTCATTTGGCCTCCCAATAATTATTATATCCATTTATAGATTTAAAACACCTGGGTCTTAGAAGAGTTAAGTAAGTTGCTCAAAGACATACAGCTAGTAAGTGGCAGAACCGGGATTCAAACCCAGATAGACTAAATCCAGTGCGTATACCATTCTGCGTCTTTGTGCAAAGGTATGTCCTTCCAGAAGAGAGTGTAGTGTTTCTTGAGCAGTGTTAAAAAATAGAAGTTTTTTTTTTCAGCCCGTACCTCTTCTCAGTGCCCTCCTTTTACAGATGAAGGAACTGACACCCAGAGAGGTTATGTCACTTATCCAGGATCACAGAGATAGTGAGAAGTGGGATTAGACCACAGATATCTAGACTCCAAGTCTAGAGGACCCTCATTTAAAGATGGTGTGTTATCCCACAGATTTGGATGTATATGAGTCTGGCTATGTTCTCTTAAACATAAGCCCTGTGTTCAGTGAAAGCCAAAGGCAGCTCGGCTGACCTGAGCTGGTGTTAGTGCTGTCTGATTTATAAAGGGTTCTGACTACCTTTCCTTTTGCTCATTGGTTAATCCAGTAGTACTCCTCTGAATCCAGCATACATGCCACTATTTATGACCAAAGCAACCAAGAGTGCCACACTTGTCCGTTCACGCACCAGAGACCAACATGCTTCCTCTTCTGTGGCTGACTCAGCCGTCTTTATGCCACAACCCCAGTGTGAAGAGCTGGCTGGGTTTGGTCGAGTGTGCTGTTTCCTCTGTGGTGCCATTTGGAGTCCTCTCTACCACTTGGGGACCACAGGCATCTAAAATATCCATGAAGGATGGTCGCTTAGGGTTCAGGCACTTCTTTAAAGATGCTGAGATTGTTGGGGCACCTGTGTAGCTCAGTCGGTTAAGTGTTGACTCTTGGTTTTGGCTCAGGTCATGATCTCACGGTTTTGTGAGTTAGAGCCCCGAGTTGGGCTCTGTGCTGGCAGTACAGAACCTGCTTGGGATCCTCTTTCCCTCTCTCTTCCCCTCCCAACTTGCACCATCTCTCTCTCTCTCTCAAATAAGTAAACTCAAAAGAAAAAGATGCTGAGATTGTGGAAGCAAAACAAAATAAACAAATAGCAATGATGGCAAACAACACCAATACAGCACCGTAGTAGAGCGTCAGGAGTCAGGAAGCTGGAGGACTGGGCAGCAAAGGGTTGAGACTTGAGGGTGGGTGAGGTTTCCTTCCCAGTTAAGCAGGGGGTGGCCCTTCTTGGGCTCCACCAGGGGGTTGATAAGTGCTTAGGTTTCCGGATGTTGAGATGAGATTTGAAGTCAGAAAGACACTGTTGGTGTCAAGGGATCATGGAAAAGATACTTAGTCTGTTTGGACCTCAGTTTCTTTAATCTGTAAAATGATATAAATCTTATGGGGCTGCTGTGGCCATCGGGTTAAATTGGACAAGGTAACTGAAGGATCTTAGTAAATGCAGCACCATACACACATCTGTTTTCCATTAATGACCAAGTGTTGCATATACATTCTGGGAGAGCAAACAAACTTAGTTATTTTTTCTATCTACATTACCTTTTAAAAGTTGGTTTTATGAGAAAGGATGATTCTGGGTAAACAGGGTATAGGTAAGGGCATTTCTCTGGTTGGGGTGAGTGGGATGCAAGGAGAAGAATGAAAAGTCAGGAGCCAGAGCATCATTTAAGGGAGGGTCTCAACAGCCAATCAATGTGAAGGCCATGGGCTGGGGATACAGATGAAGAATTTGAAGAGGTCAATCTGGGCAAACTTTTTTCATGTAACTGGCCAATAGCTGTCCTTTTGCAGGTGTCTGAGTTACCTTATGTGCTGTTAGTCACTGGGCTTTCAAGCTGCTGATACCAAACTCCTGTGGTGACCCAGCAACTTATAGATCTTGTAGTTATCAGGTCGCAGAGCCTGATATGCCAGTAGCAGGAACATGTCGGGGAAGAGATACTGAAATAGTCTTAATCAACCTCTGTATCTTCTGATTGTGTTTCCCACACCTAGGACTTTTGCTGAGAGAGGTGATGTTGGGTTATATTTTATTATATTTTCCATTTTAAATTTCAGAGACAAGTAAACCCCCATAATCAAGGTGGGCCTAGGGGTGCCTGGGTGGCTCATTTGGTTAGGTGTTCAGGTCATGATCTCTGGGTCCATGAGTTTGAGCCCCGCATCAGGCTCTGTGCTGACAGCTCAGAGCCTGGAGCCTATTTCAGATTCTGTGTCTCCCTCTCTCTCTGCCCCTCCCCCACTCATTCCCTCTCTCAAAAATAAACATAAAAAAAAGGTGTGCCTTTACATATAGGACAACTCCCAATACCAAACACATGAAAACATCAGGTAATAGTAATCACTATAATATCTACCCTGTGTATTATACCTTTCTTGCCAAACTATCAAATTAGGGTTTATAACATCTTAAAATTAAAACATAACTTAAAAATTTTCTATCCTCTATACATATTTAAATCATCCTAAATACAAAGGAAATTCCCCTGTCTTTAAGAGGAGATTCCCAGGGTCCCTTGAAAACTTACTTCAATATTTTGCTACTCTTCTCACTGAGTATTTAATCCCACTGCTATCAGTTTTTCCCTAATTGAAGATAGAGACTAGCTTATTGCCATATTTCTCTGGGAGATGCTTTGTGTCATGTTCACACTTGCATTCCCAGCATTTACCACTGCCTTGAAACAAGGCAATTATGCAATTAGTGTTTATTGAATGAATGAATGGGAAAGTGCATGAATGAATGACTCTTCTAATTTACTCTATTGGTGTGTCTCCTTTTTAGTCAGAATGATTCTAGTTCTTTAATGTTTCATGAGGAATCTACCTTCTTTTGAACATCTGAACCTTTTGATTGGCTCTTTACTCAATCCTCTCAAAGTTTTTCATGTTCCTCTTTGGTCTGAAGCCCAGAATTGGAGATCAGTGAAGCTATCAGGTGAAAATGCTAAAACTCTTCCTCATTTACAGAATGGAGTAAAAAAAAAAAAAAAAAAAAGAATGAAAGGAAGAAAGAAAGAAAAAGGAAAAGAAGGAGTGTCTATAACTGAGGTCTAGATTGCAGGAGGCTTTGGGCCTTGAAATGTTAGAGTTGAAAAGGATTAAGGGAATTGTTGCTAAGTGTTTTTGTTCTATTATTTTTGATTTTGTTGGTTAGTTTGTTTTGATGCAATGATGATAATGTAGTTAAGCCAAAAGTCTTTATCTCTTGGAAATACTCAAGTGTTTCCTGGTGAAATGTTATGGTGTCTAGGCTTTGCTTTAAAAAACAAAAACAAAAACAAAAACAAAAACAAAAAAAACATCAGCAGTAAAGGATGGGGGGAAATTAAGGCAGCATATGAGAAGCAAGATATATTGGCAATTTTTGAGGCTAGGTTAATTATAGTGTTGTCTCTGCTTTTGTGAATGAATTTTTTTTTTCATAATACAAAGAAAACCGTATGTAGACAAATGTCCTTATTCTAGATGGGAACAACCAGGATGCAGAGAGGTGAGGAGATAAACCTAGTATCACAAAGCTAGATAATAGAGCCTTGGACTACAAGGCAACTCATCTCTCTCCCACTCAGATGCTCTTTCCAATATGCTGTGTGTTAGGTCAGCTTGTCATACACTCCCTGTAGACATTACTCGTGTCACCATCATCTTGCTGATGATAACTTCGCCATGCAAAGCCCATTTATGATTCCAGTCTACTTCCAACCTAACTTAGTGTTCTGTGATTTAAATGAGCACAAAGATTTTCCCATTCCATGTAACAATCAAAAGAGCAAATAATGTTGATATAACTCCCTGTTCTACAGGATTCTTAGTGACTAAAATAAAAACATTAACAAAGAACAAAACAGACAAACATATGTGCAAGGAATTTCAACTGATGAACAGTCACTAAACATATTTAAAGTTTTAAACAAGAAAGTGCACACTGCAATAGAATCTAAGTGATGTCCTAGAAATAATTGCTAATTTAAGAGTGCAATAAAATGATAAAATGCCTTGATAGGGCTCTGGACTGCAGAGTCCCTGTGATACATCCAGCAATTTGGCAGCCATCCAAAGCTCAGCGCAGCTTCAAGTCTGGAATGTGTATTTCATCAGTAGCCAAGACCATGTCTGGAATTCACCTGGGCCCAGAAAACTCAGGGTTACATGGCTTTTCCCATATTCCTTTTGAGAAAGAAAGAGCGAGCATCTCTTTATTTGGAGGAAGGGAATGGGGGATGGGTCTAAAGAAGGGGGGGGATGGAAAATTGTGTGTGTGTCAGGATGGAGGTGTGGGTGGGAGGGAGGAAATTGTTGGGATGTTAGCTTGTTGGGGTGTAGCTCTAAGAAAAATTCCATGAAATGGTTGAGCAAACTGTCAGAGTGGCATAGCCCAGAATACAAGTTTGATAGTAGGAAACCTAAGTCAGGTGACTTACTCCAGGTGAGAAGCGGTGTTTCAGGGAGTGCCTAACCAGGGGGTCTGTTCAGAATGAGGGGAGACCCCATGCAAGATGTCTCTGGAAACCAGTCATGCCATAGGGTGCTGGAGGTACTAAAAGGAAATTTCTAAACTATTGTGGAATTCAAATAGCACTCGTTTTCTTGGATAGGTTTCAAAACATTTTTGGATTAGATCTAAGACATTTTCTCTGATTTGTATTTCACAAGCAAGACATAGGTATTTTGTCCAGTTTTTTTCCCAGTCAGAACTAATTGTCTTTGCCTGTAAGATGTGGATCATCAGCATAACATTGTTTTATTCCCCCATATTTTTTTATTGTATCTTCCAATTCCCAGGGCGATATAAAACTTTTAAAGAAGTTAATGTCAAGTATGGATTTCAATATTAAATGAGCTTCTCAGTGAGGACAAGCCAGACATGAAAGCATACTTCCAAGTGAATTGTGTATTCATTTAAAGTTTAGGAAAAAAATAAAAACAAACCCTGCTCCACCTCTGCCCAGCATGTGACTCCAGGTCACCACCCTTGAAACATTGTGCTTTTGAGCTTTTGACTGGATTTGCTTCTGAGGCTAAGAGAAGTGTGTGGCAGATGTTGAGAGGCAGTTGGGGACGGGGGTGGGGTGCAGGGATGAAGGGTCTGCCAGATGTTGAGTGGGAGGGTGGAGCCGTGAGGATGAAAGCCTGCCAGATGTTTGCAGTGCAGAATGTTGGGGCACCTGCTCTCCATGATCTTCAGAAGAGGATTTGTATCACATCAGTAGGATCCCATAAAGGTCCTACCCCTCCTCAATAAATACTGAATCCAGGACTCATACAACTATTTTCTGCATGGTTTCTTGCCTTGGACTATGTCTTTTTAAAAATTCAAGTTAAAGGTTATATGAATGAAAAATACACAATCAACCAATACAGTCATTTGTACATAAAAGAGGTGTGTGTGTGGGGGGAGACTTTACATTTAAATCTGTTGTTCTAGATTATAAAGACAATCACCTTTTATTTTCTATTTATTTTATCCTTCCAATAAGGGATGATTTGCTCATCTTTCTTCCCCACAATGAATTTAATAGATTTATTCATCAAGTTTTCTAAATTTAGACACCAAACTGATGTTTTTCTCCCACTGCTTAATTTTATTCTTAGCAGCACTTACATAAAGCCAGGCAGTGAAAGATATGGCAAAATTACTAACTTGCTGTGACCTGGAATGCACTGATAGAATAAAATAACAATAATAAAGATTGATGTACCAGAGAGACTTAATACCGAGCGCTCCTAATGAAATCAGTTTTATGCTTACAGTTTTTCCCTACGGGCTACATGTTTCCTGTGGTTTTTAGGAGTCTAAGTTTTCTTTGTGATGCCTGGAATAGACTCAATTCTTAGGCTAGTAGATGGGCCACACAAAGGAAAATATGTGGATCTTATCATTCTTTTGGATTTTAGGAAACTTTAGTGTTTTCCAGGACTAGATTTGATTACAACAGGTAAAATTCCTCACTCTGATCTTGTTTGAGAGGCTTAGAAATAATGGTATTTGGGGACTTAGAGTGACCCAAGAGACTGGGAACATTAAAAGAGAAGGTACATTCGTCCTAGTGGCCTCTCAATCTTCAGAAAGCCAGGGCTTGTCATTCAACATGGACCACAGTTAGCAGTGTTGATCATTGTTCCTCTACACTGCACTGACATTCACGCGTTTGGTAAACAATCACTGAGCACCTTGTAGGTGCCATTCTGCTAAGTTCTGGGAATATGTGGTGAAGAAGTCCTTTCCTTTTTAGAACTCCTCAGGTACTGGGGAAGACAGACATTGAACAGATAACTGCTCAAATAATTATTCATAAGGTGTGCTATGAAAAAATATACCAGTGGGAACTTTGATGGATGCCATCAGATAACCATGGATTGAATTGCTGTAGGATTTGGCAAATTGGTTCCCTCATTTAGGGTCACCAGGCAGACTACAGACTCAGTTGGGTAAGTCAGTTTTCAGTGTGATGGTGTGCAAGCATTTTGTCGGGTGGTAATTTTTAAAGCCTGCATTTCAGGTTTTTCCAGGGACAACCCCAGAGTTGAAATTTGTCTTCATATCCAGACCCTGTATTTTTTTAAAAATAAACTTTTAATTTTAGAATAGGTTTAGAGTTATAGAAAAGTTTTAAAGGAAGTACAGAAAGTTCCCATATACTCCACACCCAGTTTTCCCTGTTAGTAACATTCTACGTTAGGAGGGCACATTTGTCACAACTAATAAACCAGTATTAATACATTACTATTAACTGAATTTAAATTTGTTACTCAGATTTCCTTGCTTTTTACCTAATGCTCTTCTTGCTCAAGGCTTTCATCTGGGATACCACATTACATTTATTAGCCACATCTCTCCAGGTGTTTTGGCTATGGCAGTTTTTTAGACTTCTCTTGTTTGTGGTGACCTTCACAGGTGACCTTTGAGGAGTACTGCTCAGGCATTTTGTAGGATGCCCCTCTTCTGGAATTTGTCTGTTGGCTTTCTTATGATTAGATAGGATTATGGGTTTTGGGGAGGAGGCCTATAGAGGTAAAGTGTCCTTGTCAGCACATCATTTCAAAGTACATCCTATCAACGTGACCTACCACTGTCGATGTTGACTTTGATCATCTGGCTGCAGTGGTGTTTTTTAGGTTTCTCTCCTGTAAGGTTACTCTTTTCTCCCTTTTCCATACTGTACTCTTTGGGAGGAAGTTACCATATGCAATCTGCACTGAAGGAGTGAGAAGTTACGCTCCAGGTTCTTGAGGGTGGAGTTTCCACACATGTTAGTTGATAGTCTTCTGCATGGGAAATTTGTCTATTCTCCCCTATTTATTTCTTTATTCAGTTGTTTATTTACATCAGTATGGACTCATGAATATTTATTTTATACATTGGGTTAGAACCCATTAATTAGTACTTTATTTGACTGCTCAAATTGTTCTAATTTTGGCCATTGGAAGCTCTTTTAGTTGGCGCTTGTCACCCTTACACATACCACATCATTGTGGTGTGTATGTATTTTCTTCTTGCAATTTTTTGGAGTACTTCATCACTTTCTGACACTACAAGGTTCTCCAGGCTCATCTTGTCTATTTTCTGTTCTGGTTCTAGCCTCAGCATTTCTCTGAGGAGCCCTGATTTCTTCTATTGGAGAAGGGTATCAGAAACCAAGACCTGTCTGGGTGACTCCAGTTTACCTTCCACGCTACAAATAACCTGTGAAATAGTGACTGAACAGGAATGGAGAGGAGAAGACAGTCTGAGCTTCACAGTCAGGCTTTCTCTCTGTTTCCCATATTTCCTACTTATTAAATGCAGAGCTCTGGACAAATAGTTTAACCTCTTGGGAGCTTACCTTTCTCATCTACAAAATGGGCATAATCCTACTTACCCTGTAGGGTTGTGAGAATTAGAAAACAGTATAATGGGTCTGGCATGTAGCATCTGCTCCAAAAGTCATTTCTATGGACTGGTAGGTCCATTTGCGTGTCACCACCCCAGAGCTGGCCAAACACCAAGGAAAATAAATGTTTAATTTTTTTAATTGCATAAACAAAACCATATTATCCATGAAGGAAATTGAAAAAAGAGGATGTTTTACTTACAATCCTACTACCCTAACATATGTTCCCTTTTAGTCCCTGTCATTATGTGCTTATTTTAAAAATATTTTCATCACACTGTATATAATAAGAGAAATAATGCTTTACTGTTGTGGATCTAGTAATAATAAAATAGCAGCACTTACTGAGTGCTTATCTGGTACTCAACCCTTTACGTGGATTATTATAATCTCCACTTTAGAGTTGAGGAAACTGAGGCATGGGCACGTTAAGTTCCTTCCACAGGGCATACGGCCAAGGAGAGAGACAGGATTTGAACAGAAGTCTGTCCAGTGCCAGAGCCTGAAACTCTTAATCATTATGTTGTATTTTCCTTTTTATGCAGATACTCACACACACACACACACACACACACACACACACACACATAATCACACGTACACACAGATGCATATGTTTGCATTTCTTTATGCAACATATACCGGGCATCTATCATGCTAAAGGCACTGGATGTTGCTGATAACGAAAAATGACTTTTTCATAGTCACTTATTTTTAGGTGTTTGGGATTTTATATGAGATGTCACACAGAGACAAATGACTGCGGTGCAATGCTCTATGTAATAAATGTCATTGGAGGATGCAGAGTTTGGGGTTTGGAAAAATTCTCTGTCCAGTGACACCAGGGCGAGTTTGATGGAGAAGGTGACATCTGAACTGAGACTTGAAGGTTGGGCCAGATTCGGATAGTAAAGGCATTTCAGCCAAATGGGATAGTAAAAACAAAACTGTAGAAGCTTGTGGTAGATTAGGTCACTGAACAGCAGTTATTCATTTCATTCCCCAAACTGCATGGGTGGAGCATACTCCAAACTCAGTGACTTTGGGCTTGGCCTTGCGACTTTCTTGAGCCAACGGAATATAGGTGGAAATGTCATCATGCTATTTGTGAGTCCAGGCCTCTCGCCTGGGAAGAGCATGTGTCAGGTTGCTCCTGCAGCCTGGGGCCTGGAATGAGTGCACATGAAAGCAGGCTTGAAAGTGGCCTGGCCCGAGTCCAGCCTGGCCCAGATGAGCCCAGCTGACATCATGCAAACTTCAGCAGACATGCAGAACTGTCAGTGCAAAATAAATGTCAGTTACAAATCCCCGAGATTTAGGGGGTTGTTTGCTGTGCAGCATAATCTTGGCAAAAATCTGATTGATACAAGGACAGAAAGCATAGGCCAAATTAGAAGAGAAGGTACTTGTCCGGTTTGGTTGAAGAATACATATGCATGTCTGCACGTAAACAGAGAAGAATTTTAACCTAATCCATGAAAGTGAGTAAAATGACCCAGACTTTGTTGGAATTTGCCTGCCAAAATGGCCAAGGTGATTTTACAGGCATCTTATATAGGATTTATGAAAAATCTACAAAGTTATGGACTTGGAATAAAGCACAGAATGTCTTTGGTATTTTTTCTTCTCTCCCCTGCTTCTTTTGTGGGACCTAGCACATACCAGGTAAACATTAGGGACATGGGTCTTCCCTCAAAGGACCTTAACAATTGAGTCAACAAGATAGATATATACACAGGAAAAACAAGGAGAGTTCTTACAAACAGGAAAGTCGCAGGATTTAAGGTAAAGAAGGAAGCTGATACCGTTTTAGTTTAGTGACACAAAGGCCATCTGCTAGCAAGATGTTAACTATGGTCGTATGAATGGTATGATTCATTCATAAATACCTTCTCCTGAGGCCAGGTGATTACCAAAGGTCCTCTACTCTCTCTTCTTTTTCATCTTCAGAATCCAGGAATATAAGTGCATATTGTTGATGATTGACAAGCCACTTGAATGCTTAGCCCAAGGTAGAGCACCAGTGGGAGGAAACAAAATGTTTTAAGGCAAAAGAGGTATGGAAGAAAACAAATTGAGTGAGTGGGTGGCTCTGTGGGAAAGGACCACACCGGGGGTGGCTTTTTGGGAAAACCCTAGGGTACGGAACGGAAACATGCTGGGGCCAGGGCTCAGTGGAATGAATAGAGAGGCTTTCTTTAATACCCACCCCTCTGGACTAAGGTTGGAAGCTGTCTCTCTAACTTCCTTCTGGTTTTTCTGTGCTTTGCTATCAGTAAGACATTTGGTGATGGGCTGTGCCATCCCTGTCTCCCACTTACAAGTCACTTGTATATCATTATGCCCAGAGAGCTTGTCCCCTCTTTGCCTTCAGGACATGCTGTTGGTTGATGTATCTCCTTTATGAGATATACTGGTGCCATCACTTTTCAGAGAATGGATTCTGTACCATCGAGTACATTTGGAACCATAACTTCCCTCTGGCTTAAAGATGAGGAAAAATTTGTAACCATGGTACACAATTTTTGAGGTGCTTCTAGCACTGCCTCAGTCTCCAGTGGATCAAATTTTACTCTGTCCAGGGTGGGCAAGAGAAATCTAAGTTCTAATTGAGCACGGCTCCAAACGCCTCTCCTGGCGTGACTGCAGGGACCCTGACTGTAGCCGTAAGGTCAGCTCCATAGGAAGCCTTGCCACTTAAAGTTCTACAAAACATAATCTGCCAACATTTGTTGAACACTTGTTCTTTGACAAGCATTGTGGTAGGCATAGCAAGGGACATAAAATGAATAAGACATCGTTCTCTCCTCCATGGGGGTTTATAATCTAGTGGAGAAATAGATAGGCACAGAAGCAACACAAGGATGTGGGAGGCTGAGTGTTAGAACAAGTTTGAGCACGGGCCAAATATGGAACCACCCAGCCTCTAGGTTCAAATTGGAACATAGTGTAACAGAAATCTTACCCTGGCCACATGGAAAAACAGAGGCAGTCTGGATGGAGGGGACTGATTTAAAACTTTATCTAGCAGGGTGGTCAAAGCTGAGGTAGCCTAGACTGATCTGGGGAGAGAAGAACAGACCCATATGGATAAAAGTTCCTCTTTTTTAAAGCCCCACTTCAGCAATTTTTCTTCCTAACTTTCTATTTGTGTCTCACCTCCCAGAGGCACTGTCTAGGAGGCTTCTAGAACACTCTTTGCCTGGGGGATGAAGGCTGTATGATTCTAGTGGGCCCCAGATCAGAACCAAGTGGGTTTATATTTTTAGCAACAAAACCACGGCACTCACCATGAGCTGATTTCCCTTTGAACTAAGTAGAAGTGAAGGTAGCTCTCCTTTCCTCTATGTAAAAATTAGGCTTCTTCCAGCTTCAGTGAATGCTCAAGGAGATCATCTTGGAGATCTGGTAGCAAAATACCACTTGCCAATAGTTCATTCATTTTTTCCTTAAGTGGAACAGTCTTAGAAGACAGGCATGGGAATTAGACTTATAGGCTGGGAAAACAGGGATTGGGGCAGCAGCTGTTTTTAATGTGTTTGGAGACTACATATGTACTATGTAGAGAACACATTGTATTCGGTAAGATCATAAAATATGCATGTGAGCGTGGCAAGAACATGACAATAAAAATGGTGCTGCCAACACAGTGGGAATACTTCGTTATGCTGGCTGAACCATGTGTCTCCATGTCTCAGAACATGGCAGCCGGGCTGTATTCTTTACAGCTGCGATTTGTTGTGTTCTAATGCTACAATTCTCTATCTTTCCCACATGATTAATATACAACATTGATAGAATTGCTAGTGGTAACTTCCAACATCTGGGGAGAACGCAAGGCTGTCCCTGAGATCTATGGAAATGTTTAAGGACAATATAGTTAAAGACAAAAATCTTCAGATACAGGCAATTTACCATGCTAGCAACAGATAAAGCTTTGAGGGGGGAGGGTCACCGTATCATGATTAAAATTAGGTGAGGTAAGCAATCTCTTAAACTCTCAGGGTACCCCCAAATTGTTCTTTTTATGTTAATAAAGTTTTTATTTTGATATAATTTTGATTCACAGTGAAATTGCAAAGATAGTACGGAGAGTTCCCTTAAAATCCCTTAACCAGTCTCAGTCTTCCCTAGTGTTATGATCTTACAGTGTCATGGTACATTTGTCAAAAATAAGACACCAATATTGGTACACTACTATTAACTGTAGACTTTGTTTGGATTTTACCAGTTTTTCCATTAATGCCTTTTCTTCTGTTCCAGGATCTAATCCAGGATACTGCATTCCATTTACTTGTCATATTTCCTTAATCTCCTCTGGTCTGGGACAGTTTCTCAGTCCTTCCTTGTTTTTATAACCTTACAGATTCGAGCAGTAGGAGAAGTATTTTGTAGGATGTAAAAACCAAACATGCTGTGCTTTAAAATGAGGCCCAAACCTCCCTTGCTTGGGAGAAACTGCTTTGTCTTGGAAGGCCAGAGAGGAAACACAATGGATGCCGGGGGAGAGAAGGCATGGAGGAGGGTGCTGTAACTCCCCTCACTCTCATTTTCTGCTCAGAGGTTGGGAGAGCACCTGAGGACTCTGGGTGGTCCAGTGTATTTGAGGGCAATCCCTGGAGTCTGTGGTGTGAGCCCTCGGCACATCAGAATCACTGGAGAGATTTTAAATGTACTGATGCCCAAAATTCACCCCAGACCAATGGAATCAGAAGTTCTGGGGATGTAACTCAGGCATGGGTATTTTTTAACAGCATAGCAGGTGATTCTAATGTGCAGTCAGGACTGAGAACTGCAGACTTAGCTAGCAATAAAGAACATATTTGCCTAAGCACCCTAGAAACATCCATGGAAAAGGAGTAGGCCTTAGCTATGCCACTGGGATTTGGGGTTTGGGATCCTGGAAAATATCTTTATCATAGACTTAATTGGCAGTATTCTACTTACTTTTCTTTTAACTAGCTCGAGAGCTGTGTGCCAAGCAGTGGATTTGTTTCCTTAATCATCAGTCTGATGTGAGGCTAAAACAAGTGAGT
Organism: Panthera pardus; assembly: GCF_024362965.1. Classification (NCBI taxonomy): domain Eukaryota; kingdom Metazoa; phylum Chordata; class Mammalia; order Carnivora; family Felidae; genus Panthera; species Panthera pardus. The sequence continues at coordinate 83,765,264 of NW_026526721.1, forward strand.
TATGGAACCCTCTTCCTCACTGAGTATCCTACTTTTAGCTGTCTAGTGATCAGAGCTGACTATTTGGAGGTACAATCTATAACACAGATAACAATGCCAGACTGGGAATCAGAAACCTGATTCCGGTCTGAGAGTTTGAAAAGCCATTTGGCCATTGGCTGGTCAAGTTACTTAATTTCTCTGGAACTCAGGGCCCTCACCAGAAAATGAAGGGTTTGAATTAGGTCACCACTGAGATCTCATCTGGCTCTAAAATGCTGTGATTTTTCTTAAATCCCAGTTTATCGCTTACTAAATGTTCTACAATGAGTGAACCAATTAATCTTAGGTCTCATTTTCTCATCTGTGAAATAGGGACAGGGATGCCTCACTTTTGGGTCACTCTGGGCTCTACTTGAGACCATTCTTTGTGAGGTGTTGCACAATTCTAGCTGTAATGTTTTCTGAAAAGGGAGTGATCGTTCCCTCCCTAGGGGATCATTGTGTCACCTGTGTATCTCTTTTCCCCCACTATGTAATGCCTCCAAATACTTAGTAAGTATTTGTGGACTGAGTAAATGGCATAATTTGAAGATAAAAACTAGTCAACATAGCAGTAGATTTCAACAGTGGCTTCCCATTAGATTTATCTGATGAGCTTTAAAAACCATGACTCTTCCATTGCACTAGAGACCAATCAAATTAGAAATCTCTGGGATGGAATCCAAATGGCAGGTTTTTTTTTTTTAAAGGTTCCCAGGTGATTTCCATGTGCAGCCAAAGCTGAGAACCACTGTCCTGCAAGGCCAGATCTTCTTCTTCTTCTTGCTCATCAAGTTGAGGAAACTGAGGATGGCTGGAGTATTAAAGGCTGCCCAGTCCTTGAGAGACGTGCACTGTATCTTTACTTCTGTGTCCATCTACCACAACACTTAGCAGCCGTGAATGGCAGGAACTCAACATGAATTTGTTGAACTGGATGGCATTAAAAAAAATTCCAGCTCAGCACTTCCTCCCTCAGTCCTTTCACTGATTATGTGATATGATATGAAGAGCAGGTGAAGTCAAGGGTTCTGACTCATGTTCCCCCTCAATCATATTCTCACTATAATATAGGGTCTTTTTTTTTTTTTTTTGATTCATACAATTTAATGAGTCTAGTTTGAAAAAGAGCCTCCCTCATTTCACCCCCACACTGCAGCCCCATGCTGGTCCAGTGATACAGTCCTGCAGCTGATTGGTGCCTGGGGCTGGAGAGCAAGGTAGGCATCAGTGTGAAAGTGGTGGCATTTTCAGTGGCTGGAGTCACTGTGAGGAGCCCAGCACATGTCACCACTTCAAGGTGTTTCACCCATTGACCGTAGGCACCCGATTTGATCTCACTCCTTTAGGTTCTCAATGCTTTATTTATCTTCATGTTAAGTATGTATTTTTAAAAAGATTCTGAGATGCTCTCCTTATTATTAATACAGGTGCTTACTTAGTTCCAGATAAATACAGACCCCCCCCCTCCTTTTTTTGAATGTGTTGTAGCTTTATATGAAGCTAATGGAGCAAGGCAATGCTCAAACGTCAAATTAAACTGCACAGCTCTGTAATCACTCAGACTGACATGGCATAAAAGGATAATTAGTAGTTCATTACATGGAACATTGTTTGTTCAGCTAAATTGATTTCTCAGCTGCCCATGTTTTCTGTTTACTTAGTAAGCGCTCCACTGCACATTTTTATTTGAGAGCTAGGAAATCCCTTTCCCTGAACTTTTTTTTTTTTTTTTATCAGTGCAGTTTTAAAATATAATTTGCTCGAGTTGGGTGAACCTCCGAATGACATCCAGGTGTACGGTAACAATCCCGAGTGCGGATTGATGCTCGGAACATAAAACCAGCTGTGGTCAGAAATCTGCGAGACTACCCGAAGGCCGGAACATACCCAGTGGCTTTGTACCTGGAAATGCTTTTGTGGCTGTTTGCTTTTCAACTTAAGAGTGAACTTCCCTCTCAGAAAGGGAGGGAGTGAGAGAGAAATTGGAATAGACACCTAATCCCTTGCTGTTCAAAGTGGAAATTGTCCAACAAAGTTTTCTTAAAGCCTTCATGTTGCCTGTTAATGCCAATACAAAGGAAACAGTGGCTGTTTTAGGATTTCCTGCAACCCTGTTCACCATTGGTAGGATTTAGAAAAAAGGCTAAATGCTAGCTTTGAAACTTTCTGAAATTGCTACCTTACAAAGATAGTGTGCATTTGCTAGGTTGGGGTAGGGGGGCTATCCATTGCTCATGCCCCTTGGTTGTTTTCATGTCCTTTGCACTTCTCTCTGATGAGTGAGGCATCCACAGAGATTTTTCTGGGCAAATACAGACATTCAGATGTGTAGCTTTTGACACCATCAGCACCTGGCTCTGCTTGACCAATGGGCTGATGCATCGAACTAAATGACCTTGGAGTTTTGATAGCCACAAAGAGAGGAGAGAAGCCAGTTCTGCAGCAAGTTCAAGCCTTGAGCACATGATGAAATATAAGTCTGGGCAGCATGTCAGGCTGAAAGTTCTACCACAAAGAAGTTTGTTTCCTGAAAGATTCTCAATATTAACTAGGTTTTGCTAGTCCTTGGAGGAACTTAGGAATCATTTCTTTTCTTGTCTTTTCTTGCCTTTTCTTTTCTCTTTTGATTAAACATCTACATCATCTGTGTTAAATGGAGAAGGTGAGTCTATGAGAGAAGAGGGGAGGCCTTTTGAGGCCGGGCAAAGGAAAGCTCAGTGGCTCACTCTGGCTAAGTATTCTTTCAAAAGATATGTGTGCAGCTGGGGTTCACGCTAGGGAAACGAAAAACTGGATTAAATTCCACCGCAACCAAGTTCTGGGTTTCTTTCCTTGGCCCATTAGAGGGCTCTTATAACATAAACACAACATATTGAGAAGGCATCTCTCAGTTACCAATATTAATGGGAGGAAATAGAGCCTGCATGAATGAAATCCATGGATAATCCCCAAGGCTCACCAATGCTTTTTGATTTAATCTTCTTCCCTAGCAACATTATTAGGTGCTGGACTCAGAGTTGAAGGTATACTCAGAGGAAGAGAATCCTGGCATTTGAAGAGAGCATGGACATATGATAGTTGTATTCTGAGCACACAAAAACCTAGCAGAAATGTGAAATTTGAAAATTTCAGTTTGCAATGCCATTTCAAAGGTTTTTCTGTACAAATAGTAATTTGGGGGTCAAAGTCCCAGGCAGGCCATTCCCTTGCAGTCTTTGAATGTGGAAACCAGTCAGTGTGGAGATCTGTGATTGCCCCATATATAGTGGGACATTGCTCTGGTTAAAACAACAATAATGAAGGGCACCTGGGTGGCTTAGTCGGTTAAGCGTCCAACTTTGGCTCAGGTCATGATCTCGCACTCTGGAGTTGAAGCCCGCGTTGGGCTCTGTGCTGACAGCTCGGAGCCTGGAGCCTGCTTCGGATTCTGTGTCTCCTTCTCTCTCTGGCCCTCCCCCGTTCATGCTCTGTCTCTCTCTGTCTCAAAAATAAATAAACATTAAAAAATTAAACAACAACAACAGCAACAATAATGAGTGTTCTGTCATGAACTGCAGCCTTGCTATGTATTTAGCCTCTGCCATTGTGGTGTCTATCCTCCCCACTGGAACTGCAGGCTTCCTTTCCCTTCTTGGGCCAGCCCTGTACTCTAGGTAATATCAGTATCTGACTGTCCCTTATTCCTGAGCAATACCTGGCACCTGGTCATTTGACTAGATGCTTGCCCACTCTCTTTATGTCCTGCAAACCCCTTGGTTTCTCTTGGCCAGGGCGTGGACCTTCTGCTTCCCTTTGTCATCCCCTATCTCATTTCTCCTGTTGCTGTTTTCCCTAATTTTTGTCAGAGTGGCTGTTGTTCATACCCCCAGTCCCCACCACTAATGGGGAAGTGTGGCCTCAAACCCAGCTCAGTTCCTAAGCTGATGCCAGCAAAGGCTGAATGTATGTAAGCAATCTTCCCTGACTTACTCATGCAGCAATTTTATTAAAGTTCTACTGTCAGAACTGAATTACCTGGATTGTCTTGTTGCAAACCTCTGGGTTCTCATTTTCCGCTAACTCTCCTTGGCTGCCAAAGAGACCCATGAACTGCTTCTCTAAGGGCAAATCCTGGGCTCCATGCACCTGTCTCCTCAACCACAGCCTCCCTTTGGCCCTCTTGCCTTGGCCCAAGACACAGGGCTATAATTCTGTCCAGATGCCGCTATGGGTTGCAGAGATCAGAGACCAGTCCAAGCTAGCCTTTCTTTTCCTGCCTCTCTTCATTTCCTTCCCTTCTCCATTTTAAGGTGCTCTCATTTGGCTCCACGGTTTCAAATCCTAGCTGTACATGCTGATGTCTCCTCATGTAGTATCTCCTAGTCTTGACCTTTCTCCTGAGCTCTAGACTCATAGCCAAATGCCTCACCAGCATTTTAGGTATAATAGGCATCTTTAACTTAACAGAGCTTAAAAGGAATTTGGGATTTCTTTCCTGAAATCTGTCTCTTTCCTTCCTCTAAGTTAATAGCTACATCTGGTTGTTAATGCTAAAAACCTAGGAATCATCCTTGATTATTCTCTTTTCCTTACCTCCATACCCAATCCATCAGTGAGTCCTGGAGATTCCTATTTTCAAAATGTACTTCCAGCTTGTTAACTTTTCTCTGGCTTCCAGCTAACTATGGCAATACCCTCCTTACAACTCCTCCCTGCTTCTGCTTTTGCCCCTCATCCTATTCTTAGCAGAGTAGGTGGAGTGCTCTTTCAAAAACAAAATTCAGGATTGTATCATTTTCCAGTAAACTTCTATGGTGTTTACTGTAGTTGGAATAATATCTAAACATCACATGTCCCTCTGGCTCCACATGATCTAACCCCTTCTCACTTTCTGACATCATTTCACACTTTCGCCTCTTCCCTGAAGTGGCCATGTTTCTCCGACAGCAGAGCCCTTGCATTTATTGTTCTGTCTGCCTAGAATACTCTTCCTCCTATCTTGGTATGATTGTTTCTGCCTCATATATTAGGTTGCAGCTCAAGTCCTTGCTCAGAAAGATTTTTCCTGGACCTCATCTAAAGTCATTCTCGGTCAAATTATCCTATATTATTCCCTTTCTAGCATAAATCATTCCTTGACTTTCTAAAAAAATTGTTTTTGGATTGTTTTTACTTCTTTTTTTTTTTAAGTTTAATTAGAGAGTGAGCATGAGTGGGGGAGGGGCAGAGAGAGAGGGAGAAGGAGAGAGAGAATCCCAAGCAGGCTCCGCACTGTCAGCACAGAGCCCGACAAGGGGAGTGAACTCATGAACAGTGAGATCATGACCTGAGCTGAAATCAAGAGTCAGATGCTTAACCGACTGGGCCACCCAGGCACCCCTGGATTGTTTACTTCTTAGTAATAGGCTCCATGAGGACAGAGCCTTTGTTTTGTTGACGACTGAATCTCTTGTGCTTAGAATAATGCCAGGCATGTAACAGGTGCTCAATATTGTTGAATGAATAAAGTCCAGCATACTTGTCTAGACTGGGGAAGGGTCCCACCTGTACCTATTAACAGTCATGTCTCTGCTCTTCATCTACCAATATCTTTGAAGCTGGTTTTCTTAGCTTTCACTCTGCCCTCTCTTGCTGTGTGTGGCTACGAGAACTATGATGTCTCACCCCTGAGTCCATAAAGCTGAGTTACAACAGCTGTGCCCTCCAGTTTCCCATTTTAATCTCTTGGCTTTTCATCTTTGCTTCAAGCTTCTGAGGCTCTGGACATCTGCTTCAATCGCTGTTTTCATGGATGACTTTGGTTTGTCAAGGTCTCGTTCTCTCTGATGTTGACCTAAACTACTAGGTCTTGCTTCATATTCCCTAGGGCCAGTTGCCTACCACATTCTGGAGAAGCAAGGCATCGGGGGAAACGTTTTGAAGTTAAACCCCAGCAGAGCCTGATGAAGGCAAGTTGACTCTCCATCTCAAGGGACAGTTTCCATTGCAGTCATGTTCCACGAATGTTCACCACCACTTGCCTGAGGCATTTTATTTCACCACTTGACCCTCACTGGTGAAGAACAGCCCCTTAGCTGAGTATCTTAAGGCCCATTAAAATGCAAACTCTGGTTGTAATATAAACCAAGAAAAGCAAAATTTACAAAATCCCCTGTTTGAGACACAGTGTAAAAGACTGATATGGAAAAGAAAGGTAATAGACGCAAAAAGGAAATTCCACTCTGATGTCCTATCTATTGTTTGGCTTTTTTGAGAGTAGGTGTGAGTACAGGAGTGTAAATAATTTGCATATATCTATACTCCAATTACTGGTTTATACATGATGTATGTAAAGTGTAGGTGATATCTATATTTTACTTTAATGAAAACTTATAAAATGAGTAATAGTTATTCAAGAACCTAAAATAACTTTTTTGGATTTACTTGGATGATTAGGCCAGAAACACATTCAGAAAATTATATATATATCTATCTAAGAAATACCTAACAATATCTAAAAACTATCTCTCTGAAAGAACAAAGTACTAGTTCTGCAGCACTTCAACCTGTCAAGCAAATATATATGAACATGTTTTCCTTTTGAAAGGCATATTATTATGTACCCAGTAAATCAAAATAAGCTCCTCTGAGTGACTTACATCTGTCAAATAAATAAAATTTAATCCTAAATACACACACACACACACACACACACACACACACATATATATATATATATATATATATATATATATATATCACCTGTTAAACAAATCCAACTTAGGGACAAAACTAATTCAGTTATGCAATGCCTGTAAAAACAAAACAAAATTAAAATAGGTAAAATGAAACAAAACTTGTTTTAAAAAAGAATTATAGGGGCGCCTGGATGGCTTAGTCGGTTGAGTGTCTGACTCTTGATTTTGGCTCAGGTCATGATCCCAGGTTTGTGGGATTGAGACCCACACTGGGCTCTGTGTTGAATGTGGAACCTGCTTGGGATTCTCTCTCTCTTTCTCTCTCTCTCCCTCTGCCCCTTCCCAACTTGTGCACATACACTCTCTCTCTCTCTCTCTTACCCTCTGCCCCTCCCCAGCTTGTGTGCTCTCTCTCTATAAAATAAAATAAAAAAGAATTATATCCCATACTATTGATAATTTGTAATTTATTTAACCATTCTACTACTAATGGACATTTAATATTAATTTATTGTGTGATTATAAACAATGTTTATATTTGTATCCACATGAAAATATTTCTATTAGGTTCAGTTCTTAAAGTGAAATTACTATTTAAAGAGATTATGCATTTTTTTAAAGATTTTATTTTTAAGTAATCTCTACACCCAATGTGGGGCTGGAACTTATTAACCTGAGATCAAGAGTCGTGTACTCTATGGACTGAGCCAGCCAGGTGCCCCTAGATTGTGTGTTTTAAATGATCCATACTGTGAGATTTAAGTTACCACCAACATTGCATGAAGTTCACTACTTTATACTGTCTTCACTACTGGACTCCTAGTTGTGCTCATTTGATGAGTGAAAAGTTCCCCTACCCTCTGTTTTATAATTTTATTCAAGTATAATTTACACACAATAAGCTTCACATGTAACTTTCTGTGTGTGTGTGTGTGTGTGTGTGTGTGTGAAAACTACCAAGCTAATAAACCAAGCTAATAAACCAAAACCAAGCTAATAAACATTGCTATTACTTCTAGAGGTTTCTTTGTGCCCTGATTTAATTTCTCACCACCTCTCCCATCCCCTCCCTACATTGTCCGCAGGCAACCACTGATCTGCTTTCTGTCTCTATTCTATTTTCTAGGCTTTTATTTAAATGGAATCAAATAGTTTTCCTTTTTGTCTGGCTTCTTCCACTTAGCATTATTATTTTGAGGTTCATTTATGTTGTTGTATGTATCAATACTTCATACCTATTTATTGCTGAATAGTATTGCATTGAATGGATATACCACAATTTATTTTTCATTCACTTGTTCATGCATATTTAGGTTGTTTTCAAATCTCTCGGCTATTAGAATTATGTGTCTCCATGCTTTTAAAATGGTTGAACGGTTTTCCAAAATGGTTGTAACATGTTATATTCCCACAGATTTCCAGTTGAATCACATCCTCTCCAACACTCATTAAGTCTGTTAAATTTTAATTATCTTAGTGGATATGCAGTGGATATCAATAAAATTAAATCAATAAAATTAAAATTCAATTTTAATTTTCACTTCTCTAATGACTAATGATGTTGAAAATCTTACTGGGTGCTTATTTGCCATCCATACGTCTTCTTTGGTGATGTGTCTAACATTTTGTCTATGGTTTTATTTAGTTGTTGTGTTCTTATTACTAAGTTGTAAGAATTCTTTATACATTCGAGGTACAAGTCCTCTGTGGGAAATATGTTCTGCGAATATTTTCTTCCGGTCTGTGGCTTGTCATCATCATTTTCTCCTTTTTCTTCTTCTTTTGTTATAGTGTCTTTTGAAGAGAAAAGTTTTTAATTTTGATACAATCTGTCTTATTGATTTTTTCCTTATAGTTTGTGCTTTTGGGTTATATTTAAGATATCTTTGCCAAATCCAGTATCACTTGCTGGCTTTGAAGGTAGAGGAAGGGGGCTACAGTTCAAGGAATTAAGCAGACTCTAGAAGTTGGAAAAGGCAGAAAAATGGATGTATGCCTAATGCTTCTAGAAAACAGAACTTTGTCAACATCTTGATGTTTTCTAGTGAGGCCCACATCAGATTTCTAATATACAGAACTTTAAGATAGTAGTATGATTCCATTTTGATTATTTATGCACAATATTGTGTTTGTATGTATACTGACAGAATGTAACCATCTCCACTAAAATGTAAGCTCCTTGGGGCACCTGAGTGGCTCAGTCAGTTGAATGCCCAACTCTTAAGTTTGGCTCACCTCATGATCTTACAGTTCCTGGTCTTGAGCCCTGTGGTGGACTCTGTTCTGGCAGTGCAGAGCCTGCTTGGGATTCTCCCCACCCAACCCCACCCCCCCCCCCCCCCGTCCCTCCCTTGCTTGTGCTATAAATTAAAAAAAAAAAAAAAAGTAAGCTCCTTGAGGCCAGGGGCATATTGTTTTATCTCAGTGTCTGTAACAGTACATGGCAGAGAGTTGGGAGGGGGTCAATATAACTTGTTGAATTAATGAATTAATAATCCATAATGTTACCACATTTATATAAAATAACTATACAGGTATAAGTTATGTGGAGGAGGTTGCATATTTTATATCCATATATGTATCTAAATGCACAGAACACTGTTTGGGAGAATATATACCAAACTGTTTTCAATGGTTATCTCTGGGGAAGGAATAGGATTGGGTAGAGGGAAAGTGAAAATAGACATTTACTATTACCTGATATATTTCTGAAATTGTATGTTCCTGTCATCATATATTATTCTTATAAATAAAAATATCAGTAAAGGAAATAATTACTGTCTCAATTCTAATCAAACATCTTTAAATTTGATTTGAATATCCTGTTTTACATCATTAAACACTATGTTTGCCTAGGAGATTTTAAGGAGACACAAATCAGTATTAAATAATTAAAACTAATGACGAAGTGATTATTATCAGGAAGTGCAAGCTGGACTTGGAACATGGCAAAAATAAATATGGGTGCATGGTGAATTTCATCATCAGGCTTTGGGAAAGATTTAGAAGGTAGTGTCAGAGTGTGTAGATCAGTAGGGTTGTAACGAGTATTATGTGAGAAGACACTAAGTTACTTTGTAAAGAAACTGGTAATCTGGTATCCAGGTATGAAATTTAGAAACTAGAGAAGAAAAATACACAATACTTCTGATGAACAGACTTATGAGTCATGGGGCAGCTTGGATGATTTTTGCTTGCTAAATTTTATGACCCAGTAGTACATATAGCAGTTCTCATATCTGAGGTCATTATAAAGTTTCCAGATGGCTCAAATTAGACAAAACCATTCCTTTTGATCAGCTTCATAATCGGTATTGATTGTCAAAGGTAAATGTATCATGTAATCATTCATATTTCATTTAAGAAGAGTTTATGGAATGCTTGTAGGACATAAGGGTCTGGCATAGGTTCTGTCAGGGAGGCAGAGATAAATCAGGTATGGATCCTCTTCTCTAAAAACAGAATCTTAGGAGATGAATCGAAGCAGGAATGTAAATTGCTATGAAAGGATTAGGGTGATGAAGATATAAGTTGTGAAGTAAGACAGTATCAGTGGGACAGAATGGCAGGGATGAATGAGAGAGTAATTGAAGAGGGATTGGAAAGAGCATGGCCATTGATTGGCTATAGTGACTGTAAGAAAACTGCCAAGACTGTTGGATTCATTGAACACCCCAGGTGACTCTCTTGAGGGAGTGGCTTTAGCAGGATTTGCTTAGTTCCAAAGATTTCCTGGACTATAAATACAGCTACTTATTAATTATAATACAGCTATTTATTAAGCGGTGTCTGCAACCTCTATGGAAAGCAAAGGAACTATTCAAGACTCTGACCTGGTCAGGACAACCCATATTTTACTTATTTATCTCACTCACCAGCCTGCAAGGTCCTTCTGGGAGAGGATTCATAGTTCTCTATTGCTAGTATCTTACACATTGCTTGGTATATAGCAGATACTCAATTTTTACTTGAACACAAAAGCAATAATTGGTCATTAGGAAGAGAGACCATGACCAATATATAGGACTCCAATAAATAAACAAATTTGGTCTGTCTAGTAGAATGGAGTCCCTGATTACATGTGATATTCATTTTACAGAAAGCAACACTGGGGTTGCATACATCCATTGTATCTGTTGGGCAGACTGCTCCTGGACAACTAGAACATCAAGTCTTTCTATGCCAGAACTTATGCTAATTTTCTGGGGGTATAGATTGATTATGATAAGGTGCCTCTCCCAAGGAACTTAGAGTCCAGAGAGAGTTCATCGGCTGTACTAGATGGATGCAGAAGGAAACTACAACTCTAAAAGGGTGAGTATGCCCACATGTATTATTCAGGATGGGCTTGGTTATATTGTGGCCACAAGCAACCTCCATATCTCAGTGGTTCCCAAGGACAGTTTTTTGCCTACCCCACATGTCCATTTTGAGTTGGCTACAGGTATGCTCCACATATTCACTCAGGGACCCAGGCTGAACTGCTTATCTTTTTCACTTCGAACATTGCTGGTCATTGTGGCAGAGGCATGAATTGGCTTTTCTTCCTGGAAGTGACATACATCACTTCACGCATTTTGTCAACCAGAGCAGGTCATATGGGCACACCTGAGTTCAACAGGCTAAATGAATATAATCATCCCATGGGAATGAGTATTGATTAACAGAAATATAATCTATGGCATCATTCCTCTGCAGTCCAATTTCTCAACCCTAAGACTCCAAGTCTTAGATGAGAATCTTGAGACTTTAAGACGTTTCTGGAGAACAAGGAATAGGTTACAGGAATAAAGAGGATGTTCTGAGAGAAGCTGGGATTGTTGGAGAAAATTCAAATAAAGGAAACATCAAGATAAATGTGAGAAGACTTTTAATTTAGTCATATACCCAATGGGGTAGTTGGTAGAGATGGTTGTGAAGTCACGGAATTTTATTTTTCTCTGCAGATGATATTATCATATGCTTGTCACGACTAGGCTATTACTGTGAATTTTTTAAAAGAAGAAAAATGAAAAGATTTTGATCTAATGTCATCTTTATTTCAGAAAAAAGATAAGAACACTAATTGTTAAGACTGACAAAGATTTAATTTCTAGTTGCATTGAGAGGAAAAAAATTAACAGACTAACAAAATTATAACCTTAACATGATTGAACTCATTACTTTTGAAATGTGGAGCAGATACTTTGTGTTGGTTTTTTAGTTTGTTTATAGAACTGGAAATGACTTTAGCATGTTAATATTTTATCAAATTAAAATTAATATCATTATGTTTTGAGAATCAAAATGTAAATGTAATGTAAATGCCATTATATATGTGAGAATATATGCTCTAGTTTTTATAAAAATAATAGATGCTTATTATCAAAATATCAAGCAACACAAAAAGTATGAGGAAAGAAAAAATTGCTTATAAATAACCTAGTATGATATTTGGTGAACAAGATGAATTGATAGTCAGAGAGATAGGTAGGTAGGTAGGTAGGTAGGTAGGTAGAGAGATAGAGAATAGTTTTATAAGAATGGGATTATCCTATGCCAACTATTTTTTTTTTAACGTTTATTTATTTTTGAGACAGAGAGAGACAGAGCATGAACGGGGGAGGGTCAGAGAGAGGGAGACACAGAATCTGAAACAGGCTCCAGGCTCTGAGCTGTTAGCACGGAGCCCGACGCGGGGCTTGAACTCAAGGACTGTGAGATCATGACCTGAGCCGAAGTCGGCCACTTAACCAACTGAGCCACCCAGGCGCCCCCTTATGCCAACTATTAAAAAACATTTTATTTTATTCTAATTTACTAGATATTGAAATGCAGAATTTTTGAATTTTTGATAAATGTTTTTCTTCTCAAGAGATATTACGTCCTTAAAATCCTAAGCTGAAAGATTTTGAAAACCATCAAGACATTAGCAACATCACATTTGAAAGCTGAAATGTTCCAGTTTTTACAGTTCTCACTGATTTCCTGCTATGAAGGAGAAAGCCTTTAAATACTCTTATCCTCCCTTCCTCTCCTTCAATTCTATTTTTTTGTCCTGATTTTATTTAATTTTAATATAATTTCAAACTTATTCCAATGTGGCAAGAACAATGAGAGGCATTCCCATATACCCTTAACCAAATTTTTATATTTTACCTCATTTTATTCTCTATAATTTATACACTGTATATTATTTTTTCTAAACCATACTTAATACATAGTTAAATATGCACTTCTGAAGAACAAGAACATTTTCTCAAATAATCACAGTGCAATTTTCAAAAGCAGGAAATTTAACATGGATGCAATAGTATTATCTACTCTACAGTTCATATTCAAATTTTTTCAGTTATTCCAACATGCCTTTTACAGATTTCTTTTTCTTAGTACAGGATCTAATCTACAATCATGCATTACTTGATTATCATGCCTCTTTAGTCTCCTTTAATCTGAAACAATTCTTCAGCCTTTTATTTTTCTTGATCTTGACATTTGTGAGTTTAGGCCAGTTATATTGTAAAATGTCCCTCAATTTGGATTTGTCTAATATTTCTTCATGATTTGATTCAGGTTATGCATTTTTGGCAAGAATACCACTGAGGTAATGTGCTTTCTCAATGTATCATGTTAGAAGGCACAAGATGTCTGTTTGTCCCAATGTTGGTAATGATAACATCGATCGCATGATTAAAGTGGTGTCTACCAGGTTTCTCTTCTGTAAAGGTAACATTTCCCCCTTTTTAGTTAGTGAGTATAGTAAGCAGACACATTCTAACAGTATTTAATATCCCATGGCATCCAAATTTTGCCCACTATTTTAAGCATCCATTGATGATTTTCTATTTTTATAATTTCTTCTGTATTAGTTGGCTTTCTACCACAAAGACGACTTTTATTTTATCCTTCATTTATTTATTTTTTCATTGCAGTATGAACTTTTATGTTTTGAATTGTTTCTCTCTCACCTCCAAGTCCTAACCCCTAGTACCTGAGAATGTGACCTTGTTTGGAAACAAAGTCTTTGCAGATTTAATCAAGTTAGGATGAGGTTATTAGGTTGAACCTGAATCCAAGATGACCGGTGTCCCTATAAAAAGGGAAAATTTGGACACAGACACACACACAGAAAAGATTGTATGAAGACACACAGGGAAGACACCATGTGAACAAGGAGGATCAGAGATATGCATCTACTAGCTAAGGACTGCCAAATATTTCTGGCAAACCACCTATCAAGGTGCCAAGAGGCAAACAAGGATTTCCCTAGGGGTTTCAGAGGGAGCATAGCCCTGATAATGCACCTCAATTCTGGACTTCTAATCTCAAAACTGTGAGACAATAAATCTGGTTTTTCGGGTCACCCAATTTGTGGTAACTTTATTATGGCAGCCCTAGGGAACTAATACAATATGTGTGGATTTTTATTTTATTCAAACAGTTGTAATCAATTACCATCATTATTTATTTTGATGCATTTATAGTCCCAGAGTTTGCTGGAAGGAGCCACTTGTAGCTGGCTTAAGCATGCTTTTGACTCCATTGTTCTTGGGGCATTTCCTTAATTTTTGGCACAAGAAGATGGTCCGGCTCATCTTGTAATTCCTCTGCCCTAGGCCCCCAATTTTACAGCTAGGCAATACCTCTTTCTTTCTTTCTTTCTTTCTTTCTTTCTTTCTTTCTTTCTTTCTTTCTTTCTTTCTTTCTTTCTTTCTCTATGTCCTTTTATGTCCCTATCTATCTATCTATCTATCTATCTATCTACCTATCTATCATCTTTCCCCTGAGTTTATACTTATACTCTTAGTTTCAGTTTGACATCTCAGAATACATTCTTGGCTTCCTTTTCTTTTTTGTATTTGCAATTCCCTATGCCACAAGGAGAAATCTGGCTCTAATTATGTTCAATATATTCCTCATTTGCTCAGCCCTAAAAAATATATATTTATTTGCCTAAACTCACACTAATTCATTTTAGAATTGCTAATCTGTACCACAGATAAAAGCAAATTTACTAACCAGAGGTCAATATTTGTATGTAGTTTTTTCACTTTTGGGGGGTACAATTTATTATTATTATTTTTAAATTAATTAATATATTAATTATTTTAAGTTTTTATTTAAATTCTAGTTAGTTAACATATATTGTAATATTGGTTTCAGGAGTAGAATTTAGTGATTCATCACTTAATATTACACCCAGCTCATCACAAGTGCCCTATTTAATAGCCACCCTGGGTAGTAAAATTTTCTTTTTAATTTAACTATTTTTAATTTATATCCAAATTAGTTAGCATATAGTGCAACAATGATTTCAGGAGTAGATTCCTTAATGCCCCTCACCCATCTAGCCCATCACCCCTCCCACAAGCCCTCCAGTAACCCTGTTTGTTCTCCATATTTAAGAGGCTCTTATGTTTTGTCCCCCTCCTTGTTTTTATATTATTTTTGTTTCCCTTCCCTAATGTTCATCTGTTTTGCCTCTTAAAGCCCTCATATGAGTGAAGTCATATGATATTTGTCTTTCTCTGACTAATTTCGTTTAGCATAATACCCTCCAGTTCCATCCACGTGGTTGCAAATGGCAAGATTTCACTCTTTTTGATTGCCAAGTAATACTCCATTGTGTGTGTGTGTGTGTGTGTGTGTGTGTATATGTATATACATATATACACCACATCTTCTGTACCCATTCAACCATGGATGGACATTTGGGCTCTTTCCATACTTTGGCTATTGTCGATAGTGCTGCTGTAAACATTCAGGTGCATCTGTCCCTTCAAAACAGCATACCTGTATCCCTTTGATAAATACCTAGTAGTGCAATTTCTGGGCCATAGGGTAGTTCTATTTTTAATTTTTTGAGGAAGCTTCACAGTGTTTTCCAGAGCGGCTGCACCAGTCTGCATTCCCACCAGCAGTGCAAAAGAGATCCTCTTTCTCAGCATCCTCGTCAACATCTGTTGTTGGCTGAGTTGTTAATATTAGCCATTCTGACAGGTGTGAGGTTGTATCTCATTGTGGCTTTGATTTGTATTTCCCTGATGATGAGTGATGTTGAGCATTTTTTCATGTGTCGGTTGGCCATCTGGATGTCTTCTTTGGAGAAGTGTCTATTCATGTCTTTTGCCCATTTCTTCACAGGGTTATTTGTTTTTTGGGTGTTGAGTTTGATAAGTTCTTTATAGATTTTGGATACTAACCCTTTATCTGATAGGTAGTTGGCAGATATCTTCTCCCATTCCATCGGTTGCCTTTTAGTTTTGTTGATTGTTTCCTTCGCCATGCAGAAGCTTTTTATTTTGATGAGGTCCCAATAGTTCATTTTTGCTTTTGTTTCCCTTGCCTCTGGAGATACGTTGAGTAAGAAGTTGCTGTGGCCAAGATCAAAAAGGTTTTTGCCTGCTTTCTCCTCGAGGATTTTGATGGCTTCCTGTCTTACATTGAGGTCTTGCATCCATTTTGAGTTTATTTTTGCGTATGGTGTAAGAAAGTGGTCCAAGTTCATTTTTCTGCATGTTGCTGTCCAGTTTTCCCAGCACCACTTGCTGAAAAGACTATCTTTATTCCATTGGATATTCTTTCCTGCTTTGTCAAATATTAGTTGGCCAAACGTTTCTGGGTTCTCTATTCTGTTCCATTGATCTGAGTGTCTGTTCTTGTGCCAATACCATATTGTCTTGATGATTACAACTTTCTAGTATAGCTTGAAGTCTGGGATTGTGATGCCTCCTGCTTTGGTTTTCTTTTTTAAGATTGCTTTGGCTATTCGGGGTCTTTTGTGGCTCCATACAAATTTTAGGATTGTTTGTTCTAGCACTGTGAAGAATGCTGGTGTTATTTTGACAGGGATTGCATTGGGTAGTGTCAAAATTTTAACAATATTGGTTCTTCCTATCTGGGAGCATGGAACCTTTTTCCATTTTTTTGTGTCTTCTTCAATTTCTTTCATAAGCTTTCTATGGTTTTCAGTGTAGATTTTTCACCTCTTTGGTAAGATTTATTCCTAAGTATTTCACGGTTTTTGGTGCAATTGTAAATGGGATAGAGTCCTTGATTTCTCTTTCTGTTGATTCATTGTTGGTGAATAGGATGCAACTGATTTCTGTGCATTGATTTTATATCTTGCAACTTTGCTGACTCATGAATCAGTTATAGCAGTGTTTTGGTGGAATATTTTGGGTTTTCCATATAGAATATCATGTCATCTGTGAAGAGTGAAAGTCTGACCTCCTTCTGGCTGATTTGGATGCCTTATGTCTTTGTGTTGTCTGATGGCTGAGGCTAAGACTTGCAATACTATGTTGAATAACAGTGTCAAGAGTGAATGTCCCTGTCTTGTTCCTGACCTTAGGGGGAAAGCTCTCAATTTTTCCCCATTGAGGATGAAATTAGTGTTGGGTCATTCATATATGGCTTTTATGTTCTTGAGGTATGCTCCTTCTATCCCTACTTTCTTGAGGGTTTTTATCAAGAAAGGATGCTGTATTTTGTCAAATGCTTTCTCTGCATCTGTTGAGAGGATCGTATGGTTCTTGTCCTTTCTTTTATTGATGTGATGAATCACGTTAATTGTTTTGTGGATATTGAACCAGCCCTGCATCCCAGGTATAAATCCCATTTGGTTGTGGTGAATAATTTTTTTAATATATTGTTGGATCTGGTTGGCTAAT
The DNA here is from genome assembly GCF_024362965.1 of Panthera pardus. Classification (NCBI taxonomy): domain Eukaryota; kingdom Metazoa; phylum Chordata; class Mammalia; order Carnivora; family Felidae; genus Panthera; species Panthera pardus. The sequence goes on from NW_026526721.1 coordinate 83,782,596, forward strand.
ATCTTATTGAGGATATTTACATCTATGTTCATCAGGGAAATTGGTCTATAGTTTTCCTTTTTAGTGGGGTCTCTGGTTTTCGAATCAAGGTAATGCTGGCCTCATAGAAAGAGTTTGGAAATTTTCCTTCCATTTCTATTTTTTGGAACAGTGTCAAGAGAATAGGTGTTAACTCTTACTTAAGTGTTTGGTAGAATTCCCCTGTAAAGCCATCTGGCCCTGGACTCTTGTTTTTTGGCAGATTTTTGGTTACTAATTTGATTTCTTGACTGGTTATGGGTCTGTTCAAATTTTCTATTTCTTTCTGTTTCAGTTTTGGTAGTGTATATGTTTCTAGGAATTTGTCCATTTCTTCCAGATTGCCCATTTTATTGCCATATATTTGCTCATATTATTCTCTTATTGTTTTTACTTCTGCTGTGTTGGTTGTGATGTCTCCTCTTTCATTCTTGATTTTATTTATTTGGGCCCTTTCCTTTTTCTTTTTGATCAAACTGGCTAGTAGTTATCAATTTTGTTAATTCTTTCAAAGAACCAGCTTCTGGTTTCATTAATCTGTTCTACTGTTGTTGTTTTTTTGTTTTTTTGGGTTTTTTTGGTTTCGATAGCATTAATTTCTGCTCTAATATTTATTATTTCCTGTCCTCTGCTGGTTTTGGGTTTTATTTGCTGTTCTTTTTCCAGCTCTTTAAAGCATAAATTTATGTTGTGTATCTGAGAGCTTTCTTCCTTCTTTAGGAAGGCCTGGATCACTATACACTTTCCTCTTATGACCACCTTTGCTGCATCCCATAGGTTTTGGGTTGTGGTGTTATCATTTTCATTGGCTTCCATGTACTTTTTAATTTCCTCTTTAACTTCTTGGTTGGCCCATTCATTCTTTAGTAGGATGTTTAGTCTCCAAGTATTTGTTATCTTTCCAAATTTTTTCTTGTGGTTGATTTCAAATTTCATAGCATTGTGGTCTGAAAATATGCATGGCATGGTCTCGATCTTTTTGTACTTGCTGAGGTCTATTTGTGTCCCAGTATGTAGTCTATTCTGGAGAACGTTCCATGTGCACTGAAGAAGAATGTATATTCCTCTGATTTAGGATGAAATATCTGAATATATCTGTTAAGTCCATCTGGTCCCGTGTGTCATTCAAAGCCATTGTTTCCTTGTTGATTTTTTGATTAGATGATCTGTCCATTGCTGTGATGGGGTGTTGAAGTCTTCTACTATTATGGTATTACTAACGATGAATTTCTTTATGTTTGTGATTAATTGATTTATATATTTTGGTGCTTTCACATTTGATGCATAAATGTTTACAATTGTTAAGTCTTCTTGGTAGGTAGACCCCTTGATTATGATATAATGCCCTTCTTCATCTCTTGATACAGTCTATTTTAAAGTCTAGATTGTCTGGTGTAAGTATGGCTACTCCAGCTTTCTTTTGTGATAGATTGTTCTCTATCCCTTACTTTCGATCTGAAGGTGTCTTTAGGTCTAAAGTGAGTCTCTTGAAAACAGCATATAGATGGATCTTGTTTTCTTATCCATTCTGTTACTCTACGTCTTTTGATTGGAACATTGAGTGCATTGACATTTAGAGTGAGTACTGAAAGATATGAATTTATTTCCATTATGTTGCTTGTAGAGTTGGAGTTTCTGGTGGTGTTCTCTGGTCCTTTCTAATCTTTGTTGCTTTTAGTATCTATCTATCTATCTATCTATCTATCTATTCATTTTTTCTCCCCTCAGAGAGTCCCCCTTAAAATTTCTTGCAGGGCTGGTTTAGTGGTCACAAACTCCTTTAATTTTTGTTTGTCTGGGAAACTTTTTATCTCTCCTTCTATTTTGAATGACAGCCTTCCTGGATAAAGAATTCTTGGCTGCATTTTTTTTTCTGATCAGCACATTGAATATATCCTGCCACTCCTTTCTGGCCTGCCAAGTTTCTGTGGATAGGTCTGCTCCAATCCTGATCTGTCTTCCTTTGTAGGTTAAGGACTTTTTTTTTCCTTTGCTGCTTTCATGATTCTCTCCTTGCCTGAGTATTTTGTGAATTTGACTATGATATGCCTTGTTGATGGTCTATTTTTGTTAAATCTAATGGGAGTCCTCTGTGCTTCCTGGATTTTGATGTCTGTGTCTTTCCCCAGGTTAGGAAAGTTTTCTGCTATGATTTGCTCACATAACCCTTCTACTGCTATTTCTCTCTCTTCCTCTTCTGGGACCCCTATGATTCTGTTGTTTTTTCCTTTTTAATGAATCACTGATTTCTCTAATTCTTAAATTGTGCTCTTTTCTCTTTATCTCCTCTTTTTTTTCTGCTTCATTATTCTCCATAAGTTTGTCCTCTATATTGTTGATTCTCTGTTCTGCCTCATCCATCCTTGCCGCTGTGGCATCCATTCGAGATTGCAGCTCAGTTATAGCATTTTTTATTTAATCCTGACTAGATTTACTTCTTTTATCTCCACAGAAAGGGATTCTAATCTATTTTCGACTCCAGCTAGTAATCTTATTATCGTGATTCTCAATTCTGGTGCAGACATCTTGCTTGTATCTGTGTTGGTTAAGTCCCTGGCTGTCGTTTCTTCCTGCTCTTTATTTTGGGGTGAATTCATCATTTCATCATTTTGAAGGGATGAAAGGAATTAGTGAGGTAGAAAAAATTAAAATTAATAAAATTAATATTAAAATATATTAAAATTAAGAAATTAAAAGCCAACACACACACACACACACAAAATCGAATAAATGATGCTAGATCCTAGGTGTGTTTTGGTCTGGGTGTTGAAAGTGGCTTGATAGATGAGAGAAAAAAGGGTACAAAAAGAAAAAAAAGGAAATCATTTGAAAATTTGAGAAAATGAATATGCTGAAGTAGACTAAAATGAAATGATGGAAGTAAAATAGGATATGAAAAAATTTACACAAAAGGAAAAATTTTCGTAGAAAAAGAATTAAAGAAAAATATTTTTAATAAAAATTAGAAGTAAAAATTAATTTTTTCTCTTTTGGTATTCAAGAAAAAGAAAAGAAACAAAAAAGAGAAAAAAAGGAAAGAAAGAATGAAAATTGAATAGTTGTACTAGCTAACAGACTGAAAAGGACTGAAATTACTTCGTTTTCACCCCAGAAGTCAAACTATGAAGTCCTTTATAGTCCATTAACTAAGCAGGTGCTGAGACTTGTGTTCTTGAAGAGTGAGGTTGCCACAGTTGGGTGGAGCTTAGTGTAATGGCTCCATTCTCCACTAGATGGTGCTGCTAGCCTACTGGGGTGGATTGTTGTGGCGCTTATAGGTGTGTATGCACATGCCGGGAGAGGTGAAAATGGCGTCCCCTAGCAACCCAGTCTCTAGTATCAGAATTCTGTTCTCCCTGATCAACAATCGTGCACCCGTCCTTCATCTTTGGCTTCCGTCCACTCCCCGCTTCCACACTGTCTGTGACCAAGCCCCAGGCAGCACTTCCCTCCCGAGTTTTGTCTCAGATGTGGCTGCCTTCCCTGGCCCCCCACTTCTGAGGGACTGTGGCTTTGACCCACTCCACCCCTCTGTGGAGGGTCTCACCGAGCAATGGCTGAATGCTGCTGCATCCAGGAATGCTTGCAGGACCGTGCTATTGCTCATGCCCAGAGACTGAGGCCAGGTGCCAGCCCACCCCAGAAAAAGTTCGAGAGACAGTGTAGCAGCAGCGCCTCAGGGATTATGGAAAAATCACAACACACATCTGGCACTAGGCTTCACTCCCAATGACCCTGGTCCAGCACCAGCGAATGTGGCCATTCTCTGGAGTCTGCTGGGCCCAGGTGACCTCACAGCCTCTACCAAATGTCCTTCCAGCAGTGGAACCGCTTCTCCCCGTGTGGCCTGAGAACCTTCCGGACCCCACTTTGCTCCTGGGGATTTGCCCTTCCCACCAGAGTACCACCAATTATCAAGCTGCAGAGTTTCAGACTCTGCTCCCCGTTTACAGTCTTAATGGAATTTAAGCCCTCTCCTTTCTTCTTTCTCCCTTTTTAGTTCAGTCCCTGCAGCTGTTTCCAATTTTCCACTTTCTTTCCAGCTGCTTTTGGGGAGGGATGCTTTTCCTGTATTCTCCCCCCTGTCTCTGTCCTTTCTCCGCAGCCAAAAGTGGTTCCCTGCCCTCTGAGTCTTCTGTCTTCTCAGTTCACCTCTTCATGCCACATACCTGCTGAATTCTGTGGTTCAGGTTGGGCAGATTGTTGTGTTAATCCTCAGATAAGTTTTCTAGGTGTGCAGGATGGTTTAGTGTTGTCCTGGCTGTATTTCATGGATGTGAGACACACAGAAAACTTCCATGTTATTCCACCATCTTGGCTCCTCCCCTGGGGAGTAAAATTTAAATACAGTGATATCTCCATCATCTGATGAATGGATAAGGAATATATGGTGTATGTGTATATATAATGGAATACTACTTGGTGAAGAAAAAAATGAAATCTTGCTATTTGCAGCAATGTGGATAGAACTAGAATGTATTATGCTAAGTGATATAAGTGAGTCAGAGAAAGACAAATATCATATGATTTCACACATGTATAATTTAAGAAACACAACAGATGAACTAGGGGAAGGGAAAAATAATATAAAAATACAGAGGGAGGCAAACAATAAAAGACTCCTAAATACAGAAAAGAAACAAGGTTGCTGGAGGTGAGGTGGGTGAGGATGGGTTAAACAAGAGATGGGTACTAAGGAGGGCACTTGTTGAGATGAGCACTGGGTGTCATATATAAGAGATAAATCACTAAATTCTACTCCTGAAACCAATTCTGGTTCTATTTCTGAAACAAGGATGACACTGTATGTTAACTAACTTGAATTTAAAATAAATAAATAAATAAAGTATTTTCAGGCCTTAAAATACATACATACAGGGCGCCTGGGTGACTCAGTCAGTTAAGCATTTGACTCTTGATTTCAGCTCAGGTCATGATCTCATGGTTTGTGACTTCAAGCCCTGTGTTGGATTGTGCTGACAGCGTGGAGCCTGGTTGGGATTCTCTCTCCCCCTCTCTCTCTACCGCTCTCTCACTTGTTGATGTGCTCTCTCTCTCTCAAAATAAATATATAAAAATAAAAAAATAAAAAAAAATACAGTGATACAAACAAGTATTAAGTATACAATTTGTCAAGTTTTGACAAATGCATATGTGTATGTCTTCCATATCTTTATCAATATACAAAACCTTTCCATTACTCCAGAAAGATTCCTTATGTCTGTTACCAGTTAATCCCCTCCCCAAGGCAATATGTTTTCCAGTTTTTGTCACCATTGTCTGTGTGATTTTTAGTTGTAACTCCTTTTTTTATTCCTATGTTAGTAATTTTGTTTTCCTTTTTTTCTTATATTTTCTAGATTTATCAAGCATTGTTTTCCATTTCATTGATTTCTTCTCTTTATTTTTCTTTCTTGTTACTGAATTTGATTTTAATTTGTTAATTTTTTGCCTTCTTAAAATTGAAGCTTGATCATTGGTTGTAAACTTTTTGTCTATTATAACTATTTGACTCTATAAATTTCCATCTAAACACTGCTTTAGCTGCATCCCATAAATTTGGTATATAGTAATTTAATCATCATCCTATTAAAAGTATTTAATGATTTTTTTGTTTCCTTTAACTCATGTATTATTTAGAAGTGTGTTGTTTAATTTACAAATATTTGGTGGCTTTTTAAAATATCTTTTTTTTTTCATGGACCAATCTAAGTTATTTATTTAAGCCACTTCCTAACATAAGCAAAGGGATGGAAGATCAGTATACTGGTCATAATTTAATACAAGTAAGGAAGGTGAGCTTAAGGTCCCATATACTTTTCTGGTCCGTGTGCAGAGTCATGGTCCAAACCAGTGCTGTGGTCCCCACTGGGTTATGGCCCAGGTTCTCTTTATTCATCTTCATAGCCGGTCAGAAGTGGATTTACATGAGAGTTATGGAATAGAGTATGATTACCATCTCCCCAGGGAAAGGGCTTGGACCTGATGCGGGGATAGGGGTAGGTGATGAACTTGGGTCTCTCGTGTTCTCCATGATGCGACTTCAGGAAGACGTTCAGCATGCTCACTCCCACGCAGGGAAGAACTGAGCCCTCCTCGTTGTGGGCGCCACTTGACAGGGACCACCCCTGCTGTGCCCCGGACCCACCTAGCAGCGGAGAAAACCGGGCACAGCTCCCACCACCATTTTTGACCTGGACTAAAATATCTTATAACTATTGATTTCTAACTTCCTTTATGATTAGAGAATATACCCTGTAAGGTTCCAGACTTTTGAAATTCATTGAGACATTTTATGCCTCAGCATATAGAGATTATTTTGGTAAATGTTCTTTGTGTACTTGAAAAGAATATATATTCTGAAGTTTTGAGGTGTTCCATAAATGTCATTAGGACAAAGTGGGTAATAGTGTTGTTCAGCACTTTTATGTTCTTACTGATTTTTTTTAGTGTTTTTTTCTCAATAACTAAGTCAGGTAAAATGTACAGAATACATTTTATTCTGTAGCCAAATTTCCCCCAAGGAATAGTCTTTGGTATATATTTAAATAGATTAAAATTTCACCATCACTTCCCTTACCATATCTTATTTAATGCTGATTTCTTCATTTAGATTTCTCATAGTATTATAGGTATTTTATTTCCTAAATTCTTTAAAATTTAAATATATCTGGCCTATTGTCTTTCATTTTGAATGGCAATGTGATTGGATATAACATTCTTGGTCACAGATATTTTTTTCTCCTAGGAGTTGAATTCAAGGGGGCGCCTGGGTGGCTCAGGCAGTTAAGCATCCAACTTCAGCTCAAGTCATGATCTCTTGGTTCACACGTTTGGACCTCACATCTGGTTCTGTGCTGACAGCTCAGAGCCTGGAGCTTGCTTCAGATTCTGTGTCTCCCTCTTTCTCTGCCCCTGCCCCACTTGTGCTCTGTCTCTGTCTGTCTCAAAAATAAATAAACATTTAAAAAAATTATTTAAAAAGAGTTGAATTCAGTAATTGGATGATGTTGCATAGATGTCAGAATATAGACTGGTATTTTTTTTTTCAGAGGTGACTTAATTTTTCTGTTTAGATATGATAAGGATTCTTTCTTTATCCTTAAATTTCAATAACAGGATTTGTCTTTATGTAGATGGTTTTGTGTCATTTTCCCTGGTATATGCTACATCTTTTTGATCTTCAGATTTAGTTCTTTCATGTTAGTATTCCTACATATTGCTAATTTCTTTCTATTCTTTTGGTTGGGTTCTCTGATACAAGGACATGGATTATCGTTATGTTGTGAAGATTTTACCTCTCTTTCACATCTTACAATTTCTTTGTAATTGCTTTAATAACTTGTCTTTTTTCTTTTATATTTAAAAATATATATGTATATTTATATTGTATAATATATACATATATTGCTTTTATATGAAATCATCCCAAGCCCTTCTTCTTTACCATTAATTTGGATTTTTTTTAGCCATATGCTTGTTGTTTTCAACTCCTTTATAAGAACTTCAATGTTGTTATTTGATTCTTAATTTGTTGATCTGGGGTCTTCTGTGTGTTTAATTATGTTATTTTACCATTCCATCTTTGAATAGATATTCTTTTAAGTTCTTTTACGGATAAAGAAGTCTTGGGAATATTGCATTCTTTGATAATATTTTCTGAGTTCTTTATCAAGTTTTTACTCTGTAAGTTATTTGGTGCTTTTGAAAATTCTTTTTTTCTGTCGTATTATTATAAACTTGTCTTATAATTAATATTCAAATTACTCAAGCTTAATGTGTGAAGCTCAGTCTAGATCTTATATTTGATTTGACTTTTCTTTGGCACTATTTTTCTCGATTTTTTGGTCTGATCAGTGTGGGGACAAAGTGTTGCTTTCTAGGTACCTTCTTAGAGCCTGAGGGAATGTGGGTGGAGTAGGCCGATCTCCCTTGATGTCCAGCATACCTACCCTGGGAGCCCTGCTGTGTTGAGAACCTGCTTAATATTCTGTACCAGGATCTACAGATGTACCATAATGCCATGAGCTTCAGCTCATTCCCCAACACACCACAGAACCCTGGGACATTGCAAGCTCAGCCTACTACTCATGCATTATACAGGAACTTCTACTTTTAAAAGTTCTTCCTTGCAATATTCTAGGGAACTTTATTCACCTGAGTCTCCTTTGCTCCAAGAGCACTGTTCAAAAATCTCAAGATTTTGCTGACACACTTTGTTTCCTCAGTTCTGCTTTTAATAGGTTAGAAGTTGTGGGAGCAAGGTTAGAAGGGGAGCTCTGATAAACCAGAATCTTTTGTTTCTTCCCCTGGCCACCATTTTCTGAGTTTAGAAACCAAACCCATTACCCTGTCTTCCAGGTTACTAATCCTTTCTACGTCTGTTGTTGAACCCCTTTAGTGTATGTTTCAGTTCAGTTATTACATTCTTCAGCTCTGTGACTTCTGTTTGGTTCTTTATTATATTTTATGTTTCTGTTGAAGTTCACACTGTTTATCCCAGATTGGTGAGCATCTTTGTGAATATTACTGTGAACTCTGTATCAAGTAAATTACTTACCTTTTCATCAAGGTTTTTTTTTCTGGGTTTTTATCTTGTTCTTTCATTTGTAACATATTCCCCTGTTTATTCATTTTGTTTGTTTCTAGTTATTGGGTTAACCAGCTATCTCTCCCAGTCTTGAAAGATTGGTAACAGAAAGAGTCTGGGGGGTATGTTTCAGTATGCTGTCTGTGCAGTGCTCTGGGATTGGTAGCCTGCCAAGAACTATCTCTCCAATTATTTCAGAGATTGTTTTAGTGTATGGGGCCCAGAGATGCAAGAGCCCTGGCCATCAGAGCTAGGCATTCAAATGGCATCGTCTGTGTGCTCTGTGCATATCCACCAGATATGTGGAGCCACTGGGGAGTGCTAGGCTGAGGCATGTCCAACCCTCAGGTTTAGCAGGGTGGGGCTTCATGAGAGCTCAGGGCTGGGGTGAGTGGTGCTAACAAGGTAGACGAAGAGTATAAAAATGGCACCTGCCAGTGTCTCCATCCTCAGAGAGAGTTCCAACAGACCCTTGCTCCTGTGGCAGACACTTTAAGATAAGTCAGTGGATCATTTTCACATATGATCTAAGCACTTTTCAGCTTGCTGCTATTTTTAAGAGAAAATTTTAATTCCACTATAGTTAACATACACTGCTATATTAGTTTTGGGTGTAAAATATAGTGATTCAATAATTCTGTATATTTCTCAGTGCTCATCATGATAAGTGTACTTTTAATCCCTCTCACCTATTTCACATATCTCCCTACTATCCTTCCCTCTGGTAACCATCCATTCTCTATAGTTAAGAGTCTATTTTTTTGGTTTTTCTCTTTTTTTTAATTGTTCATTTATTTCCTAAATTCTACATATAAATTAAAATATGGCATTTGTCTTTCTCTGACTGACTTATTTCACTTAGCATTATACTCTAGATGCATCCATGTTGTTGCAAATGACAAAATTTCATTCTCTTTATGGCTGAGTTATATTCCATTATATATGTGTACCACCTCTTTATCCATTCATCTATCAGTGAACATTTAGGCTGCTCCCATAATTTGTCTATTGTAAATAATGCTGCAATAAATATAGGGGTGTATTTACCTTTTGAATTAGTGTTTTTGTTTTTGATAGTGGAATTACTTGATCATAAGTAGTTCTATTTTTAATTTTTTGAAGAACCTCCATACCATTTTCTACAGTTGCTGTACTAGTTTTTATTCCCACCATCAGGGCACAGGGTTCATTTTTCTCCACATCCTCACCAACATTTGTTGTTTTTTGTGTTTTTGATTTTAGCTATCCTGACAGGTATGAGGTGATATCTTCTTATAGTTTTGATTTGCATTTCCCTTATGATGACTGATGTTGAGCATCTTTTCATGTGTCTATTGGCCATCTGGATGTCTTCTTTGGAGAAATACCTGTTCATGTCTTCTGCCCATTTTTTAAATTGGATTTATTGGGGTTTTTTTGTTTGTTTGTTTTGTTTTGTTTTGTTTATGGTGTCGAGTTGTATAAGTTCTTTATATATTTTGTATACTAATTCTGTATCAGATATATCATTTGCAAATACCTTCTCCCATTCAGTTGATTGTCTTTTAGTTTTATTGATTGTTTTCACTGCTGTGCAAAAGCTTTTTATTTTGATGTAGTCTCAGTAGTTTATTCTTGTTTTTCTTTCCCTTGCTCAGGAGACATATCTAAAAAAAATGTTGCGGGGGGTTCCGGAAGATGGCGGCGTAGGAGGACGCGGGGCTCACAGCGCGTCCTGCCGATCACTTAGATTCCACCTACACCTGCCTAAAGAACCCAGAAAACCGCCAGAGGATTAGCAGAAGGGAGCCTCCGGAGTCAAGCGCAGACCAGAGGCCCACGGAAGAGGGTAGGAAGGGCGGCGAGGCGGTGCGCGCTCCACGGACTGGCGGGAGGGAGCCGGGGCGGAGGGGCGGCTCGCCGGCCAAGCAGAGCCCCCGAGTCTGGCTGGCAAAAGCGGAGGGGCCTGACGGACTGTGTTCTGACAGCAAGCGCGACTTAGCGTCTGGGAGGTCATAAGTTAACAGCTCTGCTCGGAAAGCGGGAAGGCTGGAGGACAAAGGGAGGGAGAGCTGCTGAGCCCCCGGACGGCAGAGCTCAGCTTGGCGGGGAACAAAGGCGCCAGCGCCATCTCCCCCGCCCATCCCCCAGCCAAAATCCCAAAGGGAACCAGTTCCTGCCAGGGAACTTGCTCGCTCCGCGCAAACACCCAACTCTGTGCTTCTGCGGAGCCAAACCTCCGGCAGCGGATCTGACTCCCTCCCGCTGCCACAGGGCTCCTCCTGAAGTGGATCACCTAAGGAGAAGCGAGCTAAGCCTGCCCCTCAACCCCCCGTGCACCTTGCCTACCCACCCCAGCTAATACGCCAGATCCCCAGCAACACAAGCCTGGCAGTGTGCAAGTAGCCCAGACGGGCCACGCCACCCCACAGTGAATCCCGCCCCTAGGAGAGGGGAAGAGAAGGCACACACCAGTCTGACTGTGGCCCCAGCAGTGGGCTGGGGGCAGACATCGGGTCGGACTGCGGCCCTGCCCACTAACTCCAGTTATACACCACAGCACAGGGGAAGTGCACTGCAGGTCCTCACCACGCCAGGGACTCTCCAAAATGACCAAACGGAAGAATTCCCCTCAGAAGAATCTCCAGGAAATAACAACAGCTAATGAACTGATCAAAAAGGATTTAAATAATATAACAGAAAGTGAATTTAGAATAATAGTCATAAAATTAATCGCTGGGCTTGAAAACAGTATACAGGACAGCAGAGAATCTCTTGCCACAAAGATCGAGGGACTAAGGAACAGTCACGAGGAGTTGAAAAACGCTTTAAACGAATTGCAAAACAAAATGGAATCCATGATGGCTCGGCTTGAAGAGGCAGAGGAGAGAATAGGTGAACTAGAAGATAAAGTTATGGAGAAAGAGGAAGCTGAAAGAAAGAGAGATAAAAAAATCCAGGAGTATGAGGGGAAAATTAGAGAACTAAGTGATACACTAAAAAAAAATAATATACGCATAATTGGTATCCCAGAGGAGGAAGAGAGAGGGAAGGGTGCTGAAGGGGTACTTGAACAAATTATAGCTGAGAACTTCCCTGAACTGGGGAAGGAAAAAGGCATTGAAATCCAAGAGGCACAGAGAACTCCCTTCAGACGTAACTTGAATCGATCTTCTGCACGACATATCATAGTGAAACTGGCAAAATACAAGGATAAAGAGAAAATTCTGAAAGCAGCAAGGGATAAACGTGCCCTCACATATAAAGGGAGACCTATAAGACTCGTGACTGATCTCTCCTTTGAAACTTGGCAGGCCAGAAAGGCTTGGCACGATATCTACAGTGTGCTAAACAGAAAAAATATGCAGCCGAGAATCCTTTATCCAGCAAGTCTGTCATTTAGAATAGAAGGAGAGATAAAGGTCTTCCCAAACAAACAAAAACTGAAGGAATTTGTCACCACGAAACCAGCCCTACAAGAGATCCTAAGGGGGATCCTGTGAGACAAAGTACCAGAGACATCACTACAAGCATAAAACATACAGACATCACAATGACTCTAAACCCATATCTTTCTATAATAACACTGAATGTAAATGGATTAAATGCGCCAACTAAAAGACATAGGGTATCAGAATGGATAAAAAAACAAGACCCATCTATTTGCTGTCTACAAGAGACTCATTTTAGATCTGAGGACACCTTTAGATTGAGAGTGAGGGGATGGAGAACTATTTATCATGCTCCTGGAAGCCAAAAGAAAGCTGGAGTAGCCATACTTATATCAGACAAACTAGACTTTAAATTAAAGGCTGTAACAAGAGATGAAGAAGGGCATTATATAATAATCACAGGGTCTATCCACCAGGAAGAGCTAACTATTATAAATGTCTATGCGCCAAATACCCGAGCCCCCAGATATATAAAACAATTACTCATAAACATAAGCAACCTTATTGATAAGAATGTGGTCATTGCAGGGGACTTTAACACCCCACTTACAGAAATGGATAGATCATCTAGACACACAGTCAATAAAGAAACAAGGGCCCTGAATGATACATTGGATCAGATGGACTTGACAGATATATTTAGAATTCTGCATCCCAAAGCAACAGAATATACTTTCTTCTCGAGTGCACATGGAACATTCTCCAAGATAGATCATATACTGGGTCACAAAACAGCCCTTCATAAGTTTACAAGAATTGAAATTATACCATGCATACTTTCAGACCACAATGCTATGAAGCTTGAAATCAACCACAGGAAAAAGTCTGGAAAACCTCCAAAAGCATGGAGGTTAAAGAACACCCTACTAACGAATGAGTGGGTCAACCAGGCAATTAGAGAAGAAATTAAAACATATATGGAAACAAACGAAAATGAAAATACAACAATCCAAACGCTTTGGGATGCAGTGAAGGCAGTCCTGAGAGGAAAATACATTGCAATCCAGGCCTATCTCAAGAAACAAGAAAAATCCCAAATACAAAATCTAACAGCACACCTAAAGGAAATAGAAGCAGAACAGCAAAGGCAGCCTAAACCCAGCAGAAGAAGAGAAATAATAAAGATCAGAGCAGAAATAAACAATATAGAATCTAAAAAAACTGTAGAGCAGATCAACGAAACCAAGAGTTGGTTTTTTGAAAAAATAAACAAAATTGACAAACCTCTAGCCAGGCTTCTCAAAAAGAAAAGGGAGATGACCCAAATAGATAAAATCATGAATGAAAATGGAATGATTACAACCAATCCCTCAGAGATACAAACAATTATCAGGGAATACTATGAAAAATTATATGCCAGCAAATTGGACAACCTGGAAGAAATGGACAAATTTCTAAACACCCACACTCTTCCAAAACTCAATCAGGAGGAAATAGAAAGCTTGAACAGACTCATAACCAGCGAAGAAATTGAATCGGTTATCAAAAATCTCCCAACCAATAAGAGTCCAGGACCAGATGGCTTCCCAGGGGAGTTCTACCAGACATTTAAAGCAGAGATAATACCTATCCTTCTCAAGCTATTCCAAGAAATAGAAAGGGAAGGAAAACTTCCAGACTCATTCTATGAAGCCAGTATTACTTTGATTCCTAAACCAGACAGAGACCCAGTAAAAAAAGAGAACTACAGGCCAATATCCCTGATGAATATGGATGCAAAAATTCTTAATAAGATACTAGCAAATCGAATTCAACAGCATATAAAAAGAATTATTCACCATGATCAAGTGGGATTCATTCCTGGGATGCAGGGCTGGTTCAACATTCGCAAATCGATCAACGTGATACATCACATTAACAAAAAAAAAGAGAAGAACCATATGATCCTGTCAATCGATGCAGAAAAGGCCTTTGACAAAATCCAGCACCCTTTCTTAATAAAAACCCTGGAGAAAGTCGGGATAGAAGGAACATACTTAAAGATCATAAAGGCCATTTATGAAAAGCCCACAGCTAACATCATCCTCAACGGGGAAAAACTGAGAGCTATTTCCCTGAGATCAGGAACACGACAGGGATGCCCACTGTCACCGCTGCTGTTTAATATAGTGCTGGAAGTTCTAGCATCAGCAATCAGACAACAAAAGGAAATCAAAGGCATCAAAATTGGCAAAGATGAAGTCAAGCTTTCGCTTTTTGCAGATGACATGATATTATACATGGGAAATCCGATAGACTCCACCAAAAGTCTGCTAGAACTGATACATGAATTCAGCAAAGTTGCAGGATACAAAATCAATGTGCAGAAATCAGTTGCATTCTTATACACTAACAATGAAGCAACAGAAAGACAAATGAAGAAACTGATCCCATTCACAATTGCACCAAGAAGCATAAAATACCTAGGAATAAATCTAACCAAAGATGTAAAAGATCTGTATGCTGAAAACTATAGAAAGCTTATGCAGGTAATTGAAGAAGATATAAAGAAATGGAAAGACATTCCCTGCTCATGGATTGGAAGAATAAATATTGTCAAAATGTCAATACTACCCAAAGCTATCTACACATTCAATGCAATCCCAATCAAAATTGCACCAGCATTCTTCTCGAAACTAGAACAAGCAATCCTAAAATTCATATGGAACCACAAAAGGCCCCGAATAGCCAAAGTAATTTTGAAGAAGAAGACCAAAGCAGGAGGCATCACAATCCCAGACTTTAGCCTCTACTACAAAGCTGTCATCATCAAGACAGCATGGTATTGGCATAAAAACAGACACATAGACCAATGGAATAGAATAGAAACCCCAGAACTAGACCCACAAACGTATGGCCAACTCATCTTTGACAAAGCAGGAAAGAACATCCAATGGAAAAAAGACAGTCTCTTTAACAAATGGTGCTGGGAGAACTGGACAGCAACATGCAGAAGGTTGAAACTAGACCACTTTCTCACACCATTCACAAAAATAAACTCAAAATGGATAAAGGACCTGAATGTGAGACAGGAAACCATCAAAACCTTAGAGGAGAAAGCAGGAAAAGACCTCTCTGACCTCAGCCGTAGCAATCTCTTACTCGGCACATCCCCAAAGGCAAGGGAATTAAAAGCAAAAGTGAATTACTGGGACATTATGAAGATAAAAAGCTTCTGCACAGCAAAGGAAACAACCAACAAAACTAAAAGGCAACCAACGGAATGGGAAAAGATATTTGCAAATGACACATCGGACAAAGGGCTAGTATCCAAAATCTATAAAGAGCTCATCAAACTCCACACCCGAAAAACAAATAACCCAGTGAAGAAATGGGCAGAAAACATGAATAGACACTTCTCTAAAGAAGACATCCGGATGGCCAACAGGCACATGAAAAGATGTTCAACGTCGCTCCTTATCAGGGAAATACAAATCAAAACCACACTCAGATACCACCTCACGCCAGTCAGAGTGGCCAAAATGAAGAAATCAGGAGACTATAGATGCTGGAGAGGATGTGGAGAAACAGGAACCCTCTTGCACTGTTGGTGGGAATGCAAATTGGTGCAGCCGCTCTGGAAAGCAGTGTGGAGGTTCCTCAGAAAATTAAAAATAGACCTACCCTATGACCCAGCAATAGCACTGCTAGGAATTTATCCAAGGGATACAGGAGTACTGATGCATAGGGGCACCTGTACCCCAATGTTTATAGCGGCACTCTCAACAATAGCCAAATTATGGAAAGAGCCTAAATGTCCATCAACTGATGAATGGATAAAGAAATTGTGGTTTATATACACAATGGAATACTATGTGGCAATGAGAAAAAATGAAATATGGCCTTTTGTAGCAACATGGATGGAACTGGAGAGTGTGATGCTAAGTGAAATAAGCCATACAGAGAAAGACAGATACCATATGGTTTCACTCTTATGTGGATCCTGAGAAACATAACAGAAACCCATGGGGGAGGGGAAGGAAAAAAAAAAAAAAAAGAGGTTAGAGTGGGAGAGAGCCAAAGCATTAGAGACTGTTAAAAACTGAGAACAAACTGAGGGTTGATGGGGGGTGGGAGGGAGGGCAGGGTGGGTGATGGGTATTGAGGAGGGCACCTTTTGGGATGAGCACTGGGTGTTGTATGGAAACCAATTTGACAGTAAATTTCATATATTAAAAAATAAAAAAATAAAAAAAAGAAAAAAAAATGTTGCTATGGCTGATGTCAGAGAAATTACTGTCTGTGCTCTCTTCTAGGATTTTTGTAGTTGGAGGTCTCACATTTAGGTCCTTGATTCATTTTGATTTATTTTTGTATATGATATAGGAAAGTAGTCCCGTTTCATTGTTTTGCAAGTAGCTGTCCAGGTTTCCCAATACCATTTGTTGAAGAGACTTATCTTTTTTTGATTGCATATTCTTGCCTCCTTTGTCAAAGATTAACTGACCGTATAACTGTGGGTTTATTTCTGGGCTCTCTATATGATCCATTGATCTATATGGATCTATTGATCCATTGATCTATATATCTATTTTTGTGCCAGTCATACCGTTTTGATTACAACAGCCCAGTAATATATCTTGAAATTTGGTATTGTGATACCTCCAGTTTTGTTCTGTTTCAAGATCGCTTGGCTATTTGGGATCTTTTGTTTTCATACAAATTTTAGGATTATTTGTTCTAGTTCTGTGAAAAATGTTGTTGGTATTTTAACAGGGATTGTATTACATCTGTAGATTCCTTTGTTCCTAGTATGAACATTTTAACAATATTTGTTCTTGCCATCCATAAGCATGAAATATCTTTCCATTTCTTAGTGTCATCAATTTTTTCATCAATAGTTTTCAGAGTATAGGTCATACACCTCCTTAGTTAAGTTTCTTCCTAGGTATTTTATTTTATTTTATTATTTTTGGTTCAATTGTAAATGAGATTGTTTTCCTAATTTCTCTTTCTACAACTTAATTATTAGTATATAGAAATGAAATGAATTTCTACATATTGATTTGTATCTTGCAATCTTACTGAATTTATTGATCAGTTTTAGTAGTTTTTTTTGTGCCCTTTAGTGTTTCCTATATATAGTATCATGTCATCTGCAAATAGTGAATATTTTACTTCTTCCTCACCAATTTGGATGCCTTTTATTTATTTTTCTTATCTAATTATTGTGGCTAGCATTCCCAGTACTGTGCTGAATAAAAGTGGTTTGAACATCCTTATCTTGTTCCTGATCTCAGGGTAAAATCTCTGTTTTTCACCACTGACTATGATGTTAGTTGTGGATTTCATATATGGCCTTTACTTATTGAAGTATGTTCCCTCTAACCATACTTTGTTGAAGGCTTTTATCATGAGTGGATGTTGTATTTTGTTAAATGCTTTTTTTGGATGTACTGAAAAGATCATATGGTTTTTATCCTTTCTCTTGTGATGTATCATGCTGATTGATTGGCAAATACTGAACCAGCCTTGAATCCCAGGAATAAATCCCACCTTTTCATGGCAAATGAGTTTGTTTAACGTATCGTTAGATTTGGTTTGCTAATATTTTGTGGGGGATCTTTACATCTATGTTCATCAGAGATATTGACCTATAGTTCTCTTTTATTTTTGGTAGTGTCTTTATCTGGTTTCAGTATCAAAGTAATGTTGGTTTCCAGAATGAATTTGGAAGCTTTCCTTCCTCTTCTACTTTTTATAATAGTTTGAGAAGAATAGGTATTAACTCTTCTTTAAGTGTTCGATAGAATTCAGCTGTGAAGCCATGTGATCATGGACTTTTCTTTGTTGGGAGTTTTTTGATTACTGATTCAATTTCATTGCTGGTAATTGATCTGTTCAAATTTTTTATTCCTTACTGATTCAGATTTGGGAGGTTATATATTTCTAGGAATTTATCCAATTCTTCTAGATTGTCCAATTTGTTGGCATATAATTTTTCATAATATTCTCTTATCATCCTTTGTATTTCTGTGGTGTCAATTATTTCTCCTCTTTCATTTCTTTTTTTCTCTTCTTTAATTTCTGACTTTATTTGAGTCTTGTCTCTCTCCCTCTCTCTCTCTCAATCTCTCTCTCTCTCTCTCCTTCCCTCCTCCCTCCTCCCCACCTCTTTCTCTGCTGAGTCTGGCTAAAGGTTTATCAATTTTGTTGATCTTTTCAAAGAACCAGCTCCTGGTTTCCTTTATCTGTTCTGTTTTTTTTTTTTTTTTTTTTTTTTTTTTAAGTTTCTACTCTATTTCATTTACTTCTATTCTAATCTTGATTCTACTAGCTTGGGCATTTGTTTGTTCTTCTTTTTGTACCTTCTTTAAGTATAAGATTAGGTTGTTTATTTGAGATTTTTCTTGCTTCTTGAGATAGGCCTGTATTGCTGTAAACTTCTCTCTTAGAACAGCTTTTGCTACATCCCAAAGATTTTAGACTATTTGTTTTCATTTTCATTTGTCTCCATGTATTTTTTTAAATTCCCTCTTTGATTCCTTCATTGACCCATTCATTGTTTAGTAGCATGTTATTTAACTTCCATGTATTTGTTTTTTTTCCAGATATTTTTCTTTTGGTTAATTTCTAGTCTCATAACACTGTGGATGGAAAAGATGCATGGTATGATCTCAATCTTTCTAAATTTGTTGAGACTTGTTTTGTGGCCTAATATGTGATCTGTTCTAGAGAATGTTCCATGTGCACTTGAAAAAAATATGTATTCTGCTGTTTTGAGTTGGAATGTTCTGAATATATCTGCTAGATCCATCTGGTCCAATGTGTCATTCAAAGGCACTGTTTCTTGTTGATTTTCTGTTTGGATGATCTATCCATTGATGTAAGTGGTGTTTTAAAGTCCCCTACTGTAATTGTATTACTTACTATTGATTATTTCCTTTATGTTTGTTATTAACTGCTTATGTTTTTGGGCCTCCCATATTGGGTGAATAAATATTTACAATTTTTATATCCTCTGGTTGGATTATTTTCTTTATGATTATATAGTATCTTTCTTTGTCTCTTATTACAGTCTTTTTTTTTAAAGTATTTTGTCCAATATAAATATTGCTACCCCAGCTTTCTTTTCACTTCCACTTGCATGATAAATGCTTTTCTACACTCAACTTTCAACCAGCATGTGTCTTTAATTCTGAAATGAGTCTCTTGAAGGTAGCATATACATGGGTCTTGCTTTTTATCCATTCATCACACTCTGTCTTTTGATTGGAGTGTTTAATCCATTTACATTCAAAGTAATTATTGATAGATATGTACTTATTGCCATTTTGTTACGTGTGTAGTGGTTGCTTTTGTGGTTCTTCTCTGTTCCTTTCTTCTCTTGCTCTCTTTTCTCACAGTTTGTTGGGTTTTTTTGGTGATATACCTGAACTTCTTTCTCTTTATTTTTTTGCTTATAGATTACTGGTTTTTGATTTATGGTTGCCATTAGGTTTGTATATAACATCGTCTGCATATAGCAGTCTATATTAGGTTGATGGTCACTTAAGTTTGAACCCATTCTTTATTCCTCTCCCCCATATGTTCTAAGTATATGGTGCCATACTTTACATCCTCTCATTTTGTGAATCCCTTAACTGATTTTTATAGATGTACTTAATTTTTGCTGCTTATATGCTTCCTACTTTTCTAACTTCTACCTATGGTCTTTGCTTTCCTCTCAAAGAGTCCCCTTTAACATTTCTTGTAGAGCTGGCTTAGTGGCCATGAATTCTTTTAACTTTTATTTGTTAAAGAAACTCTTTTTCTCTCCTTCTGTTTTGAATGATAGCCTTTTTGGATAGAGTATTCTTTGCTGCACGTTTTTTTTCAGCACTTTGAATTTATTATGCCACTCCCTCCTGGCCTACAAAGTTTCTGTTGAAAAATCAGCTGATAGCATTATGGAGTTTCCCTTGTATGTAACTATCTTCTTTTCTCTTGATACTTTAAAAATTCTCTTAAGCACTACTTGTTGTCATTTTAATTACTATGTGCCTTGGTGTAGATTTCCTTGGGTTGATTTTTGGGGGACTCTCTGTTTCCTTCCCCAGATCTGGGAATTTTGTAGCTATTATTTCTTCAAATAAATTTTCTACCCACTTTTCTCTCTCTTCTCCTTCTGAGATCCCTTTGATGTGAATGTTATTTTGCTTGATGGTGTCACCAAGTTTCCTAAATCTAATGTATTTTCAGGGGCATCTGAGTGGCTCAGTTGGTTAAGTGTCTGACTCTTAATTTTGGCTAAGGTCATGATTTCATGGTTTGTGAGTTCAAGTCCTGCATTGGACTCTGCAATGACAATGCAGAGCCTTCTTGGGATTTTCTCTGTCTCTGACCCTGCTCATGCTCTCTCTCTCTCTCTCTCTCTCAAAATAAATAAACTTAAAAAAATTTTCTATTTTGTTTTTATTGTGTTTTTTTTTTCCTCTCTCCTCTTTGGCTTGATTATTTTCCATTCTTCTCTCCTCCAGGTCACAGTTTTATTCTTATGCTTCCTCTAGTCTACTATTTATTCCCTCTGGTGTATTTTTAGTTTTAGTTATTAAGGTCTTTATCTCTGATTGGTTCTTTTTAATATTTTCTGTCTCTTTGTTAAGAGTCTCATTGAGGTCCCCCACTGTTTTCTCAAGTCCAGTGAGTATCTTTATGACCATTACTTTGAATTGTCTCTCAGGCATATTTCTTAACTCCATTTTGTTTAGGTCTTTTTGCTGTGAATTTGTTCTGTTCTTTCATTTGAGACATATTCCTCTGTCTCCTCATTTTGTCTGACTCTCTGTATCTGTTTCTATGTGTTGGGAAAGTTGGCTACATCTGCTCTTGAAAGTAGTGGTCTTATGAAGAAGAGGTCCTGTAGTGCCCTGCAGTGCAATGTCCCCTGTTCACCCAAACTTGACTCTTTGGGGGTGTCTCCTATGCATGTTGCTGCACCCTATTGTTGTGGCTGAGCTGCTTTTTCCTTGAGTCCAGTCACTGCAATGACTCTCTTTGCCTGTTGTGGGAAGGGTTTAGTCCCTGTGTTATTAGTGGGCCAGTCTGGGGCTACCTTGGGCGTAAGTTGAGTCACACCAGGCATTTGCTAGAGATGCAGTAGGACCAAACTGCAAGAGAACATGAGAGTTTGTTGCATGGTGCCAGAAATGTCTGTGCCAGAGGGTAAATGCGGTAGCTGGGACTGAGGAAGGCCAAGTTGGAGAAGACAGAGCCACTGAAGTGTGTGGTAGCAGGACATTCAGTGTTAGCAAGGTTTGTGGTCTGCTCTGGGAGGAGACCTGGAGCCAGGTCTCTTGGAAGGGGTGTGTCCACAGAAGAACACGTGGGCAAGGTGGACTGTTATCAAGCTACATAGCAAGTGTTGGCACCATGATGGCTTTAAGCTCGGAGGTGGGGGAGGAAAATGGCACCTGTCAGCTCATTTGTTCCTGGAGAAGTCTCCCAAAGATCCCTGCCCTACCAGCACATGCTCTGAGATTAGTAAAATCATATTCCTCCTGTATACCCCCAATTATTTTAAAAAAAATTTAGAGAGTGGTGGGAGGGAGAGGGGCAAGGGAAAGAAAGAATCGTAAGCAGGCTCCATGCTCAGTGTAGAGCCCAACAAGGAGCTTAATCCCACAACCGGGGATCATGATCTGAGCTGAAATTAAGAGTCAAACACTCAATCACCTCAGCCACCCAAGTGTCCTCACCCAGGCAGTTTTAAAACTGCTGCTTCTATACTGTATCTTTTTGGAGTTGTTTGTTTGTGCTATCTTTTTTAGGGCAGGGTCTTAATTTCCTCTCACCTCTCTGGCTCTCTCATTAGCCTGCTGATTTTTAAAGTTCCAGGTTTTAAGCCCTGCTGATTGTAAGAATTTGGGAAATTTGGCTTCTCTGATTTTCTTTTCTTTCTTTTTATTTTCTTTATTTACAAAGTTTTAATGTTTATTTATTTTTGAGAGAGAGAGGGAAAGACAGAGTGCGAGTGGGGGAGGACCAGAGAGAGGGAGACATAGAATCTGAAACAGGATCCAGGCTCTGAGCTGTCAGCACAGAGCCCGACAGGAGGCTTGAACTCACAAACCGTGAGATGATGACCTGAGCCAAAGTGGGCCGCTTAACTGACTGAACTACCCAGGTGCCCCGGCCCCTCTGGTTTTCAAAGCCAAATGTGGAGATTCGTCTTCCCTGTCCTGTTGTCTAGTGTGAAAGTCTGTTTCTTTCCCCTCTTTGAGGCTGCAGTATCCCTCCCTCCCACAGATAGTCCTGTGGGTCTGTTTAACTCCAGTCCATGTGTCATACTTCTTACCCTTTTCAATGTGACCTCTTCTCTACATTTAGCTTGGAGAGTAGTCTGCCAGGTCTTGGGTTGTTTTCTGGGTTATTTACACTGAAGTGGCTATTATCTGGTTGTATCTGTGGGATGAGGTGAGCTTAGGGTCCTCCTACTCTATCATCTTCCCCAGAAGTTCAACTTGCTTCTTTTGCAATGGATCTCAGAGTAAGTGGTTCCTTCCAAGTGACAAATTTTTGAGTGGAGTCTTACTTTTTTTTTTTTTTTTTTTTAATAGACCTTTGAGTTTCCTTGATATAAGCCCCATTGATTTTCAAAGCTAGACATTTTGGGGGCTCATGTCTCCATTGTAGATCCCGAGGGTTGGAGTGGACTGATGGACTTGGACCCCTCATTCCTCAGGAATGTATTCTGTGTTTGTGAGATCCCTCCTGTTCATGGGTAACCATGCCAGGGGTGGGAGTTTTGGCAAGACTACATCTCTGCTTTTCCTACCCTTCTTGATGTGGCCATTTTATTTTTTGTTATGCAGGAGATAGCTATTCAGTTAGTTTTCAGGTCTTTTTCAGAGACAGATTTTTCTATATGTAGCTGAATGTTTGGTGTGTCCATAGGAGGAAGTGAGTTCAGTGTCTTCCTACACTACTATCTTGAAACACCCTCCCATTTAATTAAGTTTTAGGGGCGCCTGGGTGGCGCAGTCGGTTAAGCGTCCGACTTCAGCCAGGTCACGATCTCGCGGTCTGTGAGTTCGAGCCCCGCGTCAGGCTCTGGGCTGAGGGCTCGGAGCCTGGAGCCTATTTCCGATTCTGTGTCTCCCTCTCTCTCTGCCCCTCCCCCGTTCATGCTCTGTCTCTCTCTGTCCCAAAAATAAATAAAAAACGTTAAAAAAAAATTTTTTTTAATTAAGTTTTAGACTGCTGAAGAATTTGCATTCTCTGACATTGACTGAGTGCACATTTAAAAAGCCAAATAAATAACTGAAACATAGCAAGTGGCAGTTGACTAACTTCCAATAGTTACTATAATTTACACAATTCTACACTAAAATGTATTTTTGTATTTTACATAAAGAAAGGGAACCAAGTAAATGAAGATTGGCCATTTAAAGCAATCAAAGAAATAAATGACTAAGATAATTTAGAAGCAATTAGTCACTGTAAATGATAAAGATATCAATAAAATCACCTTTTTGTGGCATCATTAATTAATGGATTATTCTTTTTATGTGAAGATGAATAAACTGCAGTCCCTCTACTTGAGGCTCTCACAATATGGAAAGAATATCAGACTATTCTTCCAAATAAGGCTGGATAAAGTGTTATGAGAGTTCGAAGAGAGCAATACTAGGTTTTTTGGAGACTAATCTTGATGATGAAAGCTAACATTTATATAATGCTGACTATGTGACAAATCCTGGAAAGCCTGACTCTAGAAGGTTTATTCTCAGAGCTGATGGGAACTTGCTCTGACTCCTGTATAGAGGTTGTCTCACACTGCAGCCTGACAGTAAGCTTTAGTTCTCAGTTAAGGAAACAAGAAATTCTCCTGTATATTCATTCAGAAAGGAGGTCTTTGCCTTCCTATTTCTGATGGAAAGAAGAAAGAGAAGCTTAGATTACTCAGACTCTGATTTTCTGATTTGTGTTCTCTAAGTGTATATGTAGAAATATACTTTTCTTGGAAATGGATAAGAATAAACAATCAAATTTAAGAAAAGTAAGAGACTCTTGAAACTTCAGAGGTGTGAACTTGTAAGTGAGCATCTTGGCTGCAACAAATGAGTACTGGTTTCCTGTTTTGGACTACCTACTCCAAGGCACTGAGAAAAACAGTGGAAAATGGAAGAAGCACTAGAAGAGGGACATACGACCTGTTGGTAATCAAGTGACAAACTGGTAATCCAGGCAAGTCCAGATGAAAGTAGGATTTGTGAACATATGGAAAAGAAAGCAGTAGGTTCACTAATTCACGCCAAATAAGTTAAATTTTCTTTTTTGTGTGTGTGTGGGGGGGGGGGGGCGGGGAGGCAGGAATACTAATTTGGTAGTTCAGGAGACTGCACTAAACACAGCATATGCATACTTCAGGATTGCATTTGGCTGTCTCTCTTGAACTTTTCTTTAACAAAATAAAGAAAGGTGTGCCTTGGTGGCTCAGTCAGTTAAGCATCCCACTTCAGCTCAGGTCATGATCTCATAGTTTGTGAGTTCAAGCCCCGCATCAGGCTCTGTGCTGACAGCTCGATCCTGGAGCCTGCTTCTGTTTCTGTGTCTCCATCTCTCTCTGCCCCTCCCCTGCTGATGCTGTGTCTCTCTCGGTCTCTCAAAAATGAATAAACGTTAAAAATTTTTTTAGTTAAACAAAATAAAATAAAATAAAACAAAATGAAGAGTAACAGGATGTCAGTACCAGGAGATGTATTTATAAATGGCCAAGGAAATAACTGAACCTCAAAGAAAGCTAATTAATGGGTCGTTGATAACCTTGATGAATAGTTCTAGAGTCCTACCACGTTAACTGGGCCCTTGTCCTGGTCAATAACTGACAAAGTGTTTCATTTAGTGTCTGTTGTGTGTCAGGCATTGTGCTGAGTGTTAGAATAATATTCATTTACCCATTCCAGGAACCGTACTCAACACTTTATGATCTTCTTTGATTCTCCCAACAATCTTATCAAACAGTATTAATATCTCCATGATTTGTATGAAGAAATGGGAAGTTGGAGAATTTGATTAGCCTGACTAAGCTTGGCCACACAGCTACTGAGTGGCAGTTCCCAAATGTAAACCTTGGTCTGTCAATTTTTCTTCACTGCCTTTTTAAAAAATTAATGATTGGAACAAGAGAACAAATCAATATGCATATAAAATGAATGCAAAAGATATATTGACATAGGAATGTGCTTAATCACAGAATTAGTATCCAAAAGAATTTTAATAGGCTGGAGCAAGTTTAATCAGAGAATATTTAACAGAGATGCATGTGAGATCCTGAGCTGGGTCCCAAATATCCAGCTGCACAGGGCAATGTGGCTTAGCAGCTGTGTAAGCTTAATGTGATTCAATAGTTTGACATAGCTGCCCTAAAAGTGAATGAAAATGGATGCCACATTTGTACAAATCAAGTATTCTAAACAAAGAGATAGATTATTCTGTTTTATTATAGAGTCTGTGAGTAGTTCTGGGCAGCATACCTTTGAAAGGACATAGACAGACTTAACCAGTCTTGTGAAAGGATTCAGCACTATTTTTTTTCTCATTCTTTTGACAAGTAATGTTTTGGAGTGCTTACTATGTGTCAGGCATTGTGTTAGGTACTCAGGAAATGGCAGATTATCAAATAACCCTCTTGTAGTTTACATTCTTACTGAAGAGGCAAGAAATAAACAAATGAACCAATGAATATGTCTGATAATGTTAGATAGTAACAAATTCTGCAAGAAAATAAGGCAGTGTAAGGGGATAGAGAATAGATGAAGGCTATTTCAGATAAGTTTGTAAGGGAAGTATCTCTGAAGAGTGGCCATTTGATCAGAGACTTGGGATAGCTAAGAGAGGGCATCGTAAGTGGAAGAAAAGCATTCCATGCAGGGCAAGAAGAAAGTGCAGAACCCTGAGGTGGGCATTCACTTCATATGGTCTGAAAGGAACTCAAGCATAGCCACTGTGCTATGTTAGCAGACGGTGAAGGAGGAGAAGCAGGACTCTGTGCTGTCACAGAGGTCAGGTGAACAAAACATTTCAGGAAGGACAAAGTGATTCAACATGAGCAAGACGAGAACAGAGAGCTGATCATTGGATCTGGCAATGTGGTTCTCACTGGGGCCTTTGTTGTTCCTCATGAGAATTAGCTGAAAGAGTCTGAAGACATCAAGCCTTGGGAAGACAAGTCTTAGAGCAGTGTGATTGTGAACTGTGTGAATACCTCCTGAAATCAGACCCCTAGGGACGTGGAAACCTGGAATTTGCATTTTTAGCACTAAAATTTTTTTCTCCACCCTGAAGATTGAAAACTGCTATAGGAACTCCCAGCTGACTTGAAATATGTACAAAGTTGTTCTGCATCTCCACTGAGGGGCTGATGCACAGAGGCTAAAAGTAGACCGATTTCTGCTAAATATGAGATAGAACTCTCAAATGCTGGTCATCTTAAAGCAGAATGAGTTGTTTGTGACAGAAAAACTTTCTTTTCAATTGAAACAGAGACTGGATAGCCACTTTTTTTGGGGGAAATCGTTTGGAGGGAATTTAAATATCATGTGGGTTGGAGAGAGTGTTGTACTAAGTAAACTTCTAGCCCTGCGGTTCTATTGTTCTGAAATGCAAACAGCGAAACCCCCTGCTCCAAATAGCCAGAAGGCTACCTCCGAATAGCCTCGTCTCTGTCTGATTTGACTCTAAAAATGTAGGAAAAAGACATTTCTATTTTGTTGAGTTCCAGGATTAGGGTTGTCAAGTGACCACGAAGCAACATCTGTTAACTGAAAGAAAGGGAGAGAATTAAGATCCTACTGAACAATAGCAAAAGAAAGAAATTGGTAATTGAGAGTGTGTTTTATCAGTATTTGCATGTTACCATTATAACATATGAAGAAAATCCTGGATGTTTATTCCCTTGCTGTTATTGGATTTATTATTATTATTATTATTATTATTATTATTTATTAAATTGGGGCAAAAGCGTAAAGTCAGAACAGATATCTTGGATTTGTTAGCAAATGAGATGTTCCAAATTTTGTGTCACACAATTAGCTTGGTGGGTTTCTTTTCGCTGGCCATAACATTTCCTGCGTGCAGCAGAGCCTGGGCTGTGGACCTCCTCATTTGTTGAAGCATATGCAGTATTGTTGAGCTCACCACACAGCTGTGGGGGGAAAACGTTGCTCACCCTAAGGTTATAACCCCCCTTTTCTAAATTACTGTTTACTGATGTGGGAGAAAAGGACTCCTGGCATAGCTCAATAATTACTCTTGGCACAGTTCAATAATTAATGAAGTGTTAAAAAGACGCTGCTGAAGTTTGTGCATCTGCTATGGAGGGTATGAAAGTACAAGAAACTCGCCTGCGTCTCTAAGTCAAAGACACACATGGCCTTCCCTGTCCTCCCAGGAGAGGACCCAGTGGGGAGTGAGTGCAAACGAATGCTCTAGTGGAGGAGAGAAGGGGACTCTTACTACCAAGCTGTCGCCACATTTCTGAGAATAGAGAAGCCCAGAGTGTTAGAGTTGTAACTGTTCAGTTTTTTCTCCCCTATGATTTATAGGTAGGCCCTTTAATTTGTGAGAGGAAATTTGTATGCAGCAACAACTGCTCTTCTCTCTCTATTGGTTATACTATAGCACTTGTTAAATCAGCAGTTTAAAATAATTTAATGATGGTAGTGCAACAGGGACAAGTAATTACTGCCACTAGTGTGGTGTTTACCTCCTAAAGTTTTAGGAGGTTGCAGGCTGGCATCTTGCCTAGTGAATAAGATATCAAGAGTGCTTTTTTAGCTGCAAAATTAACAAAGGAAGGAATAAATATTATTTTTCCCTCAAAGGACCCAGTTTGGAAAAAGCCCAAGGATTAACTCTTTGTGCCTCAGTCTGATTTCACAGTGTGTCACCTCTCGCACTTGTCCTCATCAATCACTGACATAGGACCAGGCCTCAGACAGGCCTCTGGGCTTTCCCAGGAATCCCTGCTGCTTGGCTGGAAAGTCGGGTCCAGGCCAAGGGTTTCTGAAACACAGCTCAGGTACAAGCTGACTCTAGTTTCAGGCCAATTTCTTAAGCGAAGGGTCTTTGGTAATATGTGGAATAGAAAAACATGTTGGGAGAATGAGTTGGTGTTTCATTCACCTCCTTCCTCTACCCACCCCCTACTCTATCCCTAAGTTATTTAAGTTCTATTCAGACTAAAAGGAAGAGAGTTGACAAGTTCTGTTTTATTAACTCTACTCTAGTTTGGTGGGTGATAAACTGAATATTGTTCTCTTT
Organism: Panthera pardus; assembly: GCF_024362965.1. Taxonomy (NCBI): domain Eukaryota; kingdom Metazoa; phylum Chordata; class Mammalia; order Carnivora; family Felidae; genus Panthera; species Panthera pardus. The sequence continues at coordinate 83,810,859 of NW_026526721.1, forward strand.
CTCTTTTTTCCCCCAGTGTTGTGTGTATACATTTCTTAGTGGCCAACATTTCTCTATCTGACAGCTAAGGGGGAGTATAGGGCAAGGAGTAAACCTTGAGGAATTAAGGTGCACTCTGCCCTATTTTTTTCCCCCTCCTCTTTAATATGAAACTGGTTACAGGCACATTTTTTTTAAACCTCTCAGCAGGAATTGCAAAGTTTTCCCGGGTCATCACCTAGCAACAAAACCCAGCAAAACATTCGCAAAGCAGTTTTTGCAATGCAGCCATCACTGACTGGCAGAGCTGACTTGTGGAAGGCTGAATTTGCTATGGAGGGGAATTGAATGCTTTCTTCTTTATTCAAGTAGAATGCTGAGATGTGCAGTCTGGATCCTGCCTGAACCAAATTAATGTACATTAAAGAATAAACCATAATGCCCATTGTGAATGAGAGGTCGGAAGGATTCAACACAATTTGATGATGGGCCAGTTCTTACTGAAACTATTTAAATTGAACTTTTAAAGTAGTTGTTTTAAATAAAGCAATTGGAGATTGATATAACTCTCCCTTTATTAGATAAAATATTCTGAGGACTTTTGGGTAGTGTAAGAAACCTTAAGTCTATCGGGTAATAAGTTCAGAATTCAACAGAAGATTACTTAGCCTCTTCCCTGAAAATAATAGTAAAAATCCCCCTTCAGAAGGAGGGGAAATCTGCTTTGTCTGGTTTTGACTTCAACTCAGAGTTAGCAGCCAGGCATAATGTCTATTATCACTAAGAAAATATGCTACCCTGGAACTTGGCTATAATATCCATCTGAAGGTCTATGCTGTGGCTCTTTTTCCTTGGAAGTATAAGAATCTTACAACAAGATATAAGAATCTTACAACAAGATCCTTTTGCTTTGCCATATACTTTAAAACCAAAAGACTGAATGCAAGCACATCTTATTTCAATTATTTTTTTCTGTAGTAGCATATGTGGAGACTCAACTATATCAATGATCCAGGCACCTAGGTCTTGACTTTCAATATTCAGATGGGGCCTACTGTGTTCATACCTCTATTAGTAACAAAAGAGTTTCTGTAGCGTGGTACTTCAGGCAGAAAGCAAAAGGGTTTGTTGAGTGTGATTGAATCCTCACTCTTTAATAAGTATGTGCATGAAGGACATGAAATATGTTCTCCTATCAGGCTTCAGTTCTTGATCATTGAGGAACTCGTGAGACTAGTAACCTGGTGGGGAGATTGTTGTGCTCCAGTTTTTTTTTTTTATTTTTTTTTTAACGTTTATTTATTTTTGAGACAGAGAGAGACAGAGCATGAATGGGGGAGGGTCAGAGAGAGAGGGAGACAGAATCTGAAACAGGCTCCAGGCTCTGAGCCATCAGCCCAGAGCCCGACGCGGGGCTCGAACTCACGGACCGCGAGATCGTGACCTGAGTCGAAGTCGGACGCCCAACCGACTGAGCCACCCAGGCGCCCCTGTGCTCCAGTTTAAATTCTCTTCCATGTTCCCATGTTCTTGTGGTGGCCTGGGATGCCAATTCTCCTTGAGATCCATTGTTGCTAATGACAGAATTGTTCTAAACATTTGCCCATGTCCTTGCACAAAATGTAGCTTTTAAATACTGAATCCTTCTCACATGATTTGTGTAAAAGGCTTCAGTTCCCTCCATTATGCTCTGTGAAGTGTTGGCTGTCTGCTTTAGTTGTTCTCTCTCTTTAGGCTGAACTCTCTGACAACTTTTTCTCGGCCACATTGCTGTCTTCTGCAACTGTGGGAGCACTGTTGTAAATCCTTGCTACAAGGATTCCTAAGTATGGGCCAGTGCATCAACATCAGCTGGGGACTTGTTATAAATATAAAATCTCAGATACACCCCCCACCCCCACTCCAAGAACTGCTGAATTAGAATCTGCATTTTACCAGGTTACTCAGGTGACTCATATGCACATTGAAGATTGAAGAACATTGTAAATCTTTCTGGTTCAACAATTTGTTTCCTGTTGGGAATTCTAGCCAAAAATGAATCTTCCTATTGGCATTTCTTCTAAAACATGAAACACTTCCCATACTCAACGCTCCGCGAGTGAACTTAGAGGCTGAGCCATAGGAGCAACAGAGAGTTGAACAAAGATGTAGAGACTGCCCATGTATTAACTGCTACACAGACAGGACAACCCAGTGGTTCCATGTGACCCAGCAAACTATCAGACAGTTTTCTCTACCTTGTACATATTATTGTTCCCCATTTTCAAGAAAATTCTACATTTTGTCTTATATTGTACTTATTTATGACAACTCTCCAGTAAGATGAAAAACCTCTTGAGGCAGGCTAAGTACTCATATTTATCTCTTTCACATCCCATAGTCCAGGGCTTTTATTATAATAGAAACTCAACAAATGATGATTGCATCGAATTGTTAACATTGCCCATAAATGCAGTATGTTTGAAAGGGTTATGACATTACCCTTTCTAGGGAAAATGAGAAGGAACTTGATAATGACCTAACATAAAGCACTGAGAGGCAGGTCTGCCTTGGTGGCTCTACACATTTGAGTCACTTTGCAAATGGTACAGTCTGGTCCAAATTAATCCTTCCTATTACCAAATAGACCAAGTCTTCAAGATATTTAGGAAAGATACCGTAATTTGGGGTCATCCTTTTGATTTGGGTATCCAAACATTTAGATGTCCATCCAAAATGGTCCCAAAGAAGGAAGAACCCCTAAAAGTAGAGGAAATATGATTTTCTTGAATCTGTTAATCCTTTTGTTCAGAGGTGTGAAAAACCAGAGTTGGGACCTTGGAGTATGAGGGGAAAGGGTTTCTTACGTGTGGAGAAGATTGACATTTGGGAAATAATTTTATTTGTGCTGAACACTGAAGAATATATTGTGCTTCTTCACATATTAGTTACCAAAATCTATAGGAGTAAAATTGTTGATTGTAGAAAATATAATCCTATTTAAGCTTTTCTAATTCCTGGTTTACCCAATAGATTACACAGAGGAGGTGCTGACATTTTGGGAGTATGAAATAGCCTATTTTTATTTATATGAAGTTTTATAAAATTTGTGAAGGGTAACATCACTAGGACTCAGTCACATTGCCCTCACATTAAGGTTTATGTGATACATTGGCAATTTGAATTGGTAGTGGGAAAAAATGAAAATGAGAATTCTGTCATGTACAATATTAGGAACACATACTGGGGAAAGGAAACTAAGCATAAAGAGTCAACTTAGTTTCACCTCACGGTAAAAGCAAGAGGTAAGATGACATTTAAAGGTTCACACAAATTATTGCATACATCATCTTTAAAAAAACCCAGATGGCCAGATGGGAATTTTTATCGTGGTTTCATGGAAGTATAAATTTCTTTTAAAGGAAGAGTTACAGTTACTAAAAAATGCAGCCAGAAAGAGTAAAAGCTGTATTAGTTTCAGAAGCACGTAATTTCATTTATAACCGAAGGCAAATTTGTCACTTAATTAGTAATTCTGACACAGGTAAAGAGGAAGACAGCTGCTTTTCTAGGCATTTTATGCCTCACTGGTCCCCGGTAACCAGATGGCATTGTTGTTGCTGATGGATGAACCATAGAAGATGCGGCAGAGGATCCACCCCCACCCAACTCCTTGAAATAGCAAACTTGTATTAGGAATCTCACAAGGAGTAAGCTCTCTTCTGTGTTCATCCAGGCCAGGTTGGAGTGGAGAGAAATGCTGGAACCGAACAAGTAACTTTGCCCTCTACACTTATGGTGTGTCTGAGGAGAACCTACAGTTAGTAGGTAAATGAGAAGCTGCATGCACCAGCCTTCTTTTGTTTAGAAAAATTGCCAATTACAAAATTATTCAATAATGTTTCACCTGCTTTTAAAATGAAGAGAAATCCCATTTATTTGTCTAGCATTTTAGAATTTTCTACTTGCATTTTCATTCTTTGTTTTCTGACCACTGACAACAACTTGTGGAGTAAGGTAGGGCTAAGATTATTATTTCTGTTTGTGAGATTGAGAAACTGAGGTTCAGAGAGGTAAATTTAGTTGATCAAAGTCTGCAAAGCTAATTACAAAACGAGGACTAAAATCTAGTTCTAGATTTCCATAGTTAATGCTTCCTCTAATACAAAGATTATGCAACAAATAGATGAAATGATGATCATTCGCACTAGTAATTAAGGAAATAGAGATGAACATATCAAAAGTTTTGTTGTCAATTTGGTAAAAGTCAAGAGAGTTAAAATTTTCATTGTTGACAAATATATAGAGAAACATACTTGTTGGTATTTGGGTAAATAGATGCAGCTTAAAAACTTTTATATATTTTTTTGAGAGAGCGAGAGAGAGAGAGCGAGAGAGAGAGAGAGAGAGAGAGGGAGAGAGAGAGAGAGAGGGAGAGAGAGAGAGAGAAAGCATGGGTGGGGCAGGGGCAGAGGGAGAGGAAGAGGGAGAAGCATGCTTCGTGCTCAGCTGGGAGATCATGACCTGAGCTGACATTAAGAGTTGGATGCTTAATCAACTGAGCTACTCAGGTGCCCAAAACTTTCATACTTCTTTTTTAAGTTTATTTATTTATTTTGAGAGAGTCAGAGACAAGGCAAGTGGGGGAGAGGGAGAGAGAGAGAAAATCCCAAGCAGGCTTCGCACTGCCAACACAGAGCCTGATGCAGGGCTCGGACCCATGAAGCCATGAGATCATGACTGAGATTCCGACACTTAACCAACTGAGCTGCCCAGGAGCTCCTTTTGTACTTTTTAACATAGCAATTCTACTTCTAGTAATCCATCCTATAGAAAGAAATCATGTTTGTACATAAAGATGTATGTACAATGATGTTGATTGTTTATATCAATAAAAAACTGCAAATAACTTGAAACCCCTAATTTGGGAATTATTAAATGATTATGGCATATCTATATTATAAAATGCAATGAAATTATTTTGAAATAATCAGTACATATACTGATACCGAAATTTCCCAGACATGCATATAAGCAAATGAAGCAAATTGCACACCCATGCTTAAAGTTTAATTTATTTTTTAAAAAATGGTGTATGTACACACACTTGTATAAAACACAGACGCGTAGAAAAATAGATCTGTGGCAGCAGATCTGTGGCTCGAACTCATGGACCGCAAGATCATGACCTGAGACGAAGTCAGACGCTTAACCGACTGAGCCACCCAGGTGCCCCAAGAATTCTTTTATAAGAATTTGTTTATGCATCATTATAAAATAAAAAGTGTTTGAAAAGAAAAGTTAACTTCTGGGGCTGCCTTCATTTCTTGATGGCTTCCTAGATAGCTGCCTCTCTCACACTGACTGATGACTGAAGTCATTCCTGAACCTCAGCAAGAGCTCAGCTTGATGCCTCTAATCCAGCATCTCCAGTATCTTTAGGTAGGGAGAGATCCTGACAGTGACCTTTCAGGATCATCTAGACTTTCTATCACTACATTATGAAGGTCTTTACCAACCTAGCAATATAATTCCACGCTGATTTTTTTTTTAACTTCCACTAGACCAATGATTTCAAAACACTTTTGGCCACAAAAAATTATATTCAGAAGCCCAATGCATGAGAAGGCAAAAACGGAGCTGCTTTGGTGGAATTTGAGGGTGGTGAGGGCCTCTTCTCAAACCCCCAAAATTGCTTCCAAAAAACACCTAGGGCTCCAGAGAGCAGTTTGAAAGCCACTGACATTATGTCATTTTATAAGGAACCAGGGGTCCAGTGAAGTGAAGTGATTCAGCTGAGATTACATAAATGCTAAATGTAGAGTCAGTCTTTGAATCCAGATATTCTGCACCCAATTCTATTGGCTCTTCCAGAATGGTGATTCATCTTTTAGGCAACCCCGATTAGTTTGGCTTTTTCAAAAGCCAAAATCTGGACTCCGATTAGTCCAGACTTTTTCAAAAACAGAGAGGGCACATAACATCTCTACAAATGTTATAATAGTGTTTTGTGTGTGTGTTTGTGCACACCTCTCAAACACCCTTTATGATTAACTTCTTAATTATCTGAAAGAGCTCCACTAAGACCACAAAGCAAATTTTACTTTTTTACTTTAGGAGATGAGATGGTAAAAATTATTATCATTGTACCTTGTGTCATTTTGTAATATTTAGATGGTACTCATGCTATTCCACGTTGAGCCATAATGACCCAGTGCTTAACAATGAGAGCTGTCAGTGTGCAAGCCCCCTTGCTGTCCTAGTGCCAGTGAGCTGGGCTAATGACACTTTACACTGATTAGGCCATTCTAACTCATGGTTACTAACTTTCACCCACATTGGAACTATGGGTGGTTTACAGGTTTAAAGTGATGCTTTCAACTTGTTTGCTAGTTGATAAGCAAATTATTCAGCATAGTAAACCACCCTTAACCATCATAAGTCTTTTTTTTTTTTTTTTAACAATTAGAATAATGCAAATTCTAAGACCAGGATTTGATCTGTATCAAGTGGAATAAAATGTTCCATTAACTGTGGCTAGTGTGGCTAAAAGAAGTTAATCTCTTTAAGCTGAGAATGCTTAATAACATTAGCTTTGCCATATAAATCTTTCCTCCACCCAGTTCTACTGAGATATAATTAACGTATAGCACTGTGTAAGTTTAAGTTGTACAGGATGATGACTTAACTTACATATATGGTAAAATGATTGCCATAGCATATAAATCTTTTCTTTTTTAGAGAGAAAGAGAGAGGGGGTGCAAGTGAGTGAGGGGCAGCAGAGAGAGAGAGAGAGAGAGAGAGAGAGAGAGAGAGAGAGAGAGAAGCAGGGCTTATATACCCCGGGCTTGTGATTTTACACGAAGTGGGGCTGGAGCTCACCAGAAACGGGGCAAGAGCTCACCTGAAGTAGGGTTCATGCTCACCTTATGCGGTGCCTGAGCTCACCTGATGTGGGACTCGAACTCACCACGTGAGATCATGTGAGATCATGACCTGAGCTGAAATCAGATGCTTAATGACTGAGCCACCCAGGTGCCCTAGCACATAAATCTTAATATCATTATTATAATCATCATTGTGATTTATTAAGTGCCCTTTGCCAGTCTTTGGGAGTGAAGGATAAGACCAGGAACATCACTGTGCTATAGTGGAGAGAGGGCCAAGAGATAAAGACTGTAGATCCAGTTCCAATGCTTGCCTTTCTGGGATTCAGTTTCTTACTGTACGAAATAATGGGATTTGACCAGATCAATGCTATTGAATCTGAACCTCTAAGAATTCATAAAGGAAACAATGAGAAACTGGGGCCCATTTTCAGGATTTCAAAAAGTTTAAGTGAAAGGACATGTTTATATTAGCTGAGGCCCTACAAGGGAATTAATGCATTAGCCATGTAATTAATTACATAAATTCATTAATTTTAAATATTGATGATTGACTATGGGTTTTACTATATTGTATATTACAGTTTTATATGAATAAAAGTGAGGAAACAATCTGTTACTTAACAAATAAGATCTGCCCAGAAGAAAAATTCAAAACACAAAATACATGGGATGTTTAAGTATTTCTTGGTGGTGAAAATTTGGGAACCCTGGTCTAGAAGATCCTTAGGCATCTTCTAAGAGGACCCCAATGTTCTGTGCCTCCCAGTATTTATGCCTTTATGTAATTGCTTCCCCTCGAGTGTGGCCTGGATTTATTGACTTCCTTCTAATGAATAGGATATGACAGAAGTGAAGGGATGTCACTTCTGAGACTGGGTTATATAAAGATTGTGGTTTCCATCTTGAGGGCTCTCTTTTGGATCATTTGCTCTGGGGAAAGCCAGCTGCTGTGTCATGAGGTGACTCTGTGCAGGGACCCACATGAGTGGGTTTGGAAGCAAGTCTTTGAAGGCCTGCCAACAGCCGTGTGAGTAAACCTGGAAGCAAATCCTCCTACAGTGGGGCCCTGTAGTGCCAGCAACATCAGGTGACACCTTGATTGCAGCCTCATGCTAAACCCTGAGCCAGAACTATCCATTTAAGCCACTCCTGGATTCCTGACCCACAGAAACTGAGAGAACGAATGTTTGTTGTTTCCAGTCCCTAAATTTGACATAGTCTGTTGTGCCACAATAGATAGCTAATATGGACCTTTTGCCTTTCCATGTTTTAATTTTCAAGTACCTTAAAAGGGCCTTTAATAAGGATGAGGGATAATACAAAGAGAGGTGGTCACTACTAAAAGTAAGCTAGGGGCGCCTGGGTGGTTTAGTTGAGCGTCCGACTTCGGCTCAGGTCATGATCTCACGGTTTGTGAGTTCAAGCCCCGCATTGGGCTCTCTGCTAACAGCTCAGAACCTGGATCCTGCTTTGGATTCTGTGTCTCCCCCTCTCTCTGCCCCTCTCCTACTCATGTTCTGTCTCTCTCTGCCTCAAAAATAAAGAAACATAATAAGAAATTTTTTTTAAAAAGTAAGGGAAAAGAAGAACAAACAAGAACAGGAAATATCACATAGGCAAAAGGAACACCTTCCTCGAATACCACAGAGTATCTCCTGCTTCTGAAGAAGTTGAATGAGTACAGTGACCCACCATTATCTCTTGTGAAGTGTCTCTACTCCAGACACAGTTGGGTGGGGATTGTGGTGATAGCCACAGAGAGATTCTCCCTCCCTGCCTCTCTCCCAAAGTCAGACCCTTGGCCCACAAGTTTCTTGTTTTCTTTCATAGATTACCAAGCATCATCATCATAGTTTATGTAGAAAAGCCATGCTTTGTACTAAATATTAGCTATGTTTTCTGTAGTATTAGTGTGAACATTACAAAAGATGATAGAGGAATAGCAGAAGCAGGAAAAATTCTGTGAATTAAGACAGAAGTCTTTATTTCTTTACTTTTAAATTATGTTTATTATCCCTTTTTAGCCTTTGTTAAGAAAATGCATGAAAAAGTAGGAAAAGGAAAAAGAAAAGATAACTTTAAAAAAAAAATAAAGAGAAGATGGGAAGATTTCTAGTCAGGATGTTTCAAAAAGTTTCTATTTTTTTTAATGTTTGTTTATTTATTTTTGAGAAAGAAGAGAGATAGAGCACGAACAGGGGAGGGAAAGAGAGAGGGGGAGACACAGAATCCAAAGCATGTTCCAGGATCTGAACTGTCAGCAAAGAGCCTGACACAGGGCTTGAACTCACAAACTGTGAGATCATGACCCGAACCAAAGTCAGATGCTTAACCAACTGAGCCACCCAAGCGCCCCAGAAAAGGGACAAGACCTTTAAAATGTGAAAAGAGTTACTGTATTAGTCATGTCAAGATGCCATAACAAAATACTATAGACTGGGTGGCTTAATTAACAGAAATTTATTTTCTCACAGTTCTGGAGGCTAGAAGTCCAAGATCAAGGTACTGACTGATTTAATTCCTGATGAGACTCTTTCTTGTTTGTGTTCAACTGTCTTCTTGCTATGTCTTTATATGGCCTTTCCTCCATAGGCATTGAAAAGGGGGGATCTCTGCTGCCTCTTCTTATAAGGACACTAATCCTATGGGATCAGAGTCTCACCCTATGATCTCATTTAACCTTAATTACTTCCTTAAAGACCCCATCTCTAAATACAGCAACTTTGTATTAGGGCTTTAATATCTAAATTTTGGAAGACACAAACATTTATCCATAACATCAACCTAGAATTCCACATACAGCAAAAATATCCTACAAAATGAGTTAAAGACATATTAAGATAATCAAAAGTGAGAGAATTAACCATTCGCATTACAAAAATATTGAAAAAAAATTAAAGCTTAGATAAAACAATACCACATGGAAACTAATGTATACACAGAAGAATGAGGAGTACCAGGAATAGAACATATTTGAGTAATATAATAGTATTTTTAATCATTTAAATAAATTTAAAAAACCATTTTTAATGTTTATTTATTTTTGAGAGAGAGAGAGAGAGAGAGACAGAGCACGAGCAGGGAGGGGCAGAGAGGGAGGGAGACACAGAATCCGAGGCAGGCTTCAGGCTCTGAGCTGTCAGCACAGAGCCTGTCACGGGGCTCAAACCCACAAACTGTGAGATCATGACCTGAGCCGAAGTCAGAGGCTTAACAGACTGAGCCACCCAGGAGCCCCTAATCATTTTAATCTCCTTAAAAGATAATTTAATGTTTAAAGCATAACAATGTATTAAGGAGATTATAATATATGTGGAAGGATAATGTATGACAATATCACAAAAGGCAAGGCAGTGGTAAAGTGGAAGAATACTGTTGTAAGGGTCTTGTATTATACATGAAGTGGTATAATGTCCACTTCCATGGACATGCAGACCATAAAAAGTTAAACATGAATGTTGTAAAGTCTAGAGAAAATATTAACAATTAAAACAGAGTTACAGCTAATAAGCCAATAGAGGGATAAAATGAAATCGTTAAGATCCCAATCCCAAAGAAATCATAGCATGGCAAAATAGTAACAAAGATAAATAGAACTAATATAAAACAAATAGTAACACGGGACACTTAGAACCAGCTGTATCAATAAGTGCACTATATACTTTGATTAAAAGAATAAATAGGGAGGTTTTATAATGATTACAAGATCAATTTGTGAAGAAACCATAACAACCTGAAATGTACATACTTCTAATAATAGAACTTTATTCTACTTGATTAAAACACTCTCCGAACCGAAAGAAGAAATAGTACATTGCAAATTAAGAATTTGAATTAAGAATTAAGAAATTTTAACAATTCACCCTCCCTAATTGTTGGAAATTAGAAAAAAATAGAAAGCATACAGATGATATTAACAATACTACTAGCCAACCAATTTGCATTTTCAGAACAATCCACTAAATAGTAGCAGAATATATATTCTTTTTAAGTTCACATAAAACATTATAACCAATGTAGACCATATTGTAGGTCAAAATCCAAACTTTAACAAATTTTAAAGACTTGAAATCCTATAAAATGTACAGCTTTTTGTATGTCAATTACACATCAACAAAGTGGTTTTGTGAAAGGTAACTATCACTAATGACTAGTATAATAATTTAAACATAAAACTGATGATATGTACCTTGCTTATTGATATGGTAAGTTGTCCATGACTTTTCCTTAAGTTGAAAAAAAGGTGAGAAAACTGTTTTTATTTTGAAGTCTAAAGTCCTTTAAAACCCATTCAATTGTAAATGGCTGTTAGTTTAAACTGCTACTTCTGAGCAGCTGGGAATGCTTAAAGAGCAAAATGTTGAACATCAACTTAAAGGAAATATGTTTGACTAGGGCCTCCCCTGGGTCCCAGTAATCAGTGTTGACTTGAGCTTCAATGTAAGAATAAGCTGGCCAACCAAAAATGAAATGAAATGAAATGAAATGGAATGAAATCAAATCAAATCAAATCAGATGCAATCAACTCAAAGATTAAAAATATTAACCATATATCCGTTTATTAGGTATTTTTTTCTAATGATTAATAAAAAATGATTTGCACATTAATTTCCAGAATTAAGTATTAGGTTTTGAAGTACTTGGGAATATGCAAAGAAATCCATTTGGCATCAATATGCTGATCTCCGTTTTCCCCCTAAGTATTTATATCATTACTACTTGGATAGTAAAAAATCACTCTGGGAGCATGGCAAAAGTGTTTCTTCCGGTGTTTCACCCAATGCTTTGGGTACTTTATTACAATGAAGTAGGATCATAATGGTTTGACATCAGGGTAAAATGGAATAAAGAAAAATCACTATGAATGTAATGGAGTTCTTAGGCGTTATTAAAAAGAAAGGAGATCCCCTCCTTCTCATATTTCCCTAGGTTTAATATTGATAACCTCCTGATTTCCAGTTTTTCATAAATGGGAAAGATAGAATTGGCAAGCATAAAATCCATAATTTCTAGAGGTATACCTTTGATTATGTTTAGTCTGAATCAAAAGCAAAGGGTGTACATTGAATCATTCAAAAGAAACTGGAAATTGCATACTTCAAGCACACCTTTCAGTGGTCTACTTCTGTCATTACAGTATTAACAAAAGACTCTAGGGAAGCTGGGAGTCATATCTACCTACTTTCTTGGGAAGAAAATCTAAAATGAAAAGACTCAACAAAAGACTATAAGATGGAAGGAGATTGTTGTGAAGGAAATGTCCTGGATTTCTTTTTTTATCTGTTGCTAAGGAGCCCAGAACCCAGCTTACACAAAATCTTTCCTAGATGTGTTGCTACTAATAACCCTAATTGCAAGTCAGGTAAGATATGCAAATGCATCTTTTTTTGACATCAGGTACACTCAGGGAGCATATCAGCTCAAATTGAAGATAAAATCCCGTGACCAGATAAAACAAATAAAGCATATATATTTTGTGATGGATATGCGTGATGAAGGTAAAAATGAAATGAATAGGTCACCTAAAGTGGAACAGATGAAAGAATACTTTAGAGTTCGTAAGAAGTTTTCCTTGCAAAAAGATCAAACAATAGTTGAAAGTATATTTAAAAGCTGTATTGTGGTAGAACTTCTATTCTAAAATTCTTCTTTAGCTATTACATTTGAAAACACACATTAGCTGTTAGGTTAGCATCAAATATGGAAATGTCAAAATGACCACGGTCTCAGTAAGGATGAAAGGAAAAAATAAGGACTTGTTGTAAAACACATCCTTAACTATATTTGCACCTCTGGTTCATTGACCTTGAGAATATAGGTCTTTTTTCTTTACCATCACAGACAGTTCCATCCTCTGGAAGAATGGACCTCTAATGTTTGGCTAGGTGTATCCAGGACTTTTTCTTTGAAGACACTATGTTTCATCATAATGAGGTCTTAATTGGATTTATCTCTGTCATTTTCTGATCATCCTGGACATCTTTTAAAAAATAGATTTCCTTTTAAACAAGAGTAGCATAAAACCACCACAACAAAAACAAACATACTGAGCAAAACTCATTTGACGATTTTAGTCACTATGTTTTAATTTTTCAGAAATCATCTAATTGCTTTTTGTTTACTTCAAAGAGACAAGGTAGGACAATCAGCCAGCTTACATTGATCTGAATAAACTGACAGTTTGTTTCTCTCAGCTGCTAATATAGATTTAAAAGGACTTGAAATGAATATATATATATTGGAGAAATTATGTTGGATTATATTACATGTTCAGAAGATCTCTAGGTTTATAACTGACAATATATACAGGTTTGAAATCTCTGTGGGTCACACTCTAAGCTCTTGGCCTGTGTGTTCAGCATCTGGGGTGGGAAATTAACATATGCTTCTCCTGAGCACATCTTTATATTTGTGTTAATCAAAATATTTATTTATTTTAAACTCCTTCATGGGAAAGACTATTTATTTTCTGAGATTGTATACTTTCATTGAGTTTTTTTTAAAAAATGAGCTACAGGGGCACCTGGGTGGCTCAGTCAGTTAAGTGGCCAACTCTTGATTTTGGCTCAGGTCATGCTCTCATGGTTTGTCAGTTCGAGCCCCAAACTGGGTTCTGCACTGACAGTGTGGAACCTGCTTGGGTTCTCTTTCTCTCCCTTTCTCTCTGCCTCTCTCTCTCAAAATAAATAAATAAACTTAAAAAAATAAAAAATGAACTGCAGATCCTGATATCTTGATATACTACATTGTCAGTTTCCTCTCTCAGTCTTTTCCTTCTTGTACTTTCTTACCTCTTCTCTGTTGATTTTGTTTTTCAACAACATGGCAAACAGGATCATAAATTAATACCATTAATTCCTTTTCTTCTCTGTCCCCTCTTCACTTGCCTAGCCTTTTTAGTCATCAGAAGTGGTAAGAAACCCAAGACTTCAAAAAAGCATTTTAAAGTAGCAGTAATTTATTCATAACTTAGACTCTTTTTTAAATGTAAAACTCATTTCTGAAACACACACTTTGTGACTGACATGTCACTTCCCTAAGTTGTATTCTAAGAAAACCTACTCCTGTTTTAATTGGCCCTCCCTTCCCTGACTGATTTGAGGGTTGCCACACATTCCAATGATGAAGTGACATGACAAGAGCTTTCTAGGAATGTTTTGCTATGTATGTAACAGATTATTTGAGGGCAATTGGAAAGGGTGTTGAGTAAAAATAAGAAAAATGAGTGAAATAATTTAGGAATAAAACCCATTTATTTGAGTATCTGCTTTGTACCAGAAGCTTTATATATACTTTTCCATTTAACCCTGACGATAACCTTATAAAGTACATATTGTTACTTTTTTTCATAGTTCAGGAACTGGAGGCACAGAGAGTTTGAGTAACGTACAAAACAGAAGATCTGGGATTCAAAGCAGGTAAACCTGACCCTGAAGCCCACGTTAATTCCATGTGACAGACTTAGTAGCAGGAAAGCAGTGACATATTTTATTTTTATCAGTCAGGGAGTCACATGGACCAGCCCCTTCTCTGTCGTTGGACCCAGCTTCTGCCAGAAAGTCAGCAAGGATAGGAGCAATAATTTCAGTGGACCAGCCCAATTATGAAAAAGGAATTACTGTATCAGCACTCAAAAATACTTACATATCTCTGGAACATAAATACTCTTTAGTGTTCATAAACTTTTTATCTAATTTAACTTATATTTGTAAGAAAAGAGCACCTATCATCTTAAGAATTTTTATATCATCTGGTGGTTATCTCTGACCTATAACAAATGAGAAAAATTCTTTTATTACATTTTTTGCTGGTGAGAAGAATAGGACCTGTGGGTTCACATAGTCTTGTTTTGCAATAGTTTTCAAGGAAGAAATTGGGGGGAAAGCCAGGGAAGGAGGAAAAAAGCTCACAGAAATGTTTTTGAGTGCTCACACAGTCTCCTTAATATTCACATGACAGGTGGGGCGCCTGGGTAGCTCATGGTTAAGCGTCCGACTTCGGCTGAGGTCATGATCTCGCGGTTTGTGAGTTCGAGCCCCGCATTGGGCTCTGTGCTGAGAGCTCAGAGACTGGAGCCTGCTTCGGATTCTGTGTCTCCCTCTCTCTCTGCCCCTCCCCTGCTCATGCTCTGTCTCTCTCTGTCTCAAAAATAAATAAAACATTAAAAAACATTCACATGACATGTATTCAGCAGCAGTTAGTACATTAGCTGGATTGCAAAAAAGGAATGAATTAAAGGATGTCTGTAGGATAGGCAATGATACATAGTGAGATGTTGAAGAATCTGAAATTATATCCTGAATTTGTGTCTCTGCCACCATTGTGATTTGTTGAGAATATACCATATCATGTGACATGACAGAAGAGACGTTTAGAAAGTAAATCTTAATTATTGTACATTTATTTCATTAAATATCCTCATTCAACTTTAATTTCTGAGACATTTGCTAGGCACTGAAAGTGAAGGATCCTTTACCTATTGGGTGTGAATTGAAGGAGGGTACATATTCTGGTCCCATTTGTCGGAGACGGCCTCATGGAGGGCATGGAAAAGACAAACCAAGTAATTACCATTTATATTATTGGTGATCCTCAGGGCATAGATATCGTGTAATAGGATGTATATATAGTATTTTTTTATTTGGGAGGCAAACCATCTCCTTTTGCTTCCATCAACAATTTAGATACTCCGTGGAGAATACTAAGAAGACCTGTAACTCAAGCACTAGTTTTAATAGATATGTAAGTTAGCTCCTCACATGCAAGTCAGATGAAAAAATTTATAGAAAGCGGGCAATAAACTTAATAAGGTGTTATGTAATATGCAGAATAAATATTAGTACAGTACATGAACCTAAATGACAGCAACAAATTATAAAGCTTAGCATGCAATTAAAATCACTAATGGAACACTGTACAGCGAGAATGTGTTCATTTGTAGATCAGTCAAAGAGCAGCTATTCTGGTGTCAGAACCACCACTTGAACTAATGACACCCTCTTAAACTTATTTTTAAACACACTCTATCTGTCATGCAATAGCTACACTTTATGGATGACTTCAGTTCAGTCTTCTAATATATATACATACTAATAAAGTGTGTCCTCGAGGCAGAATGGTCCTCATGGCCAGGAAAGAGTCTTCAGGTCTATGTTCAAGTGAATTTTTCTGAGGTCAAATTTATGGGCAGACAACAGTAATAGTACATCTACTAGTGACTAGCATACTGACAGGGTCTTATATTTAAAATTTAGGAAGCAAGAATTGACTGAAATTTGTCTGTTAATTGATCCTGTTGCCTTGACCACTCTTATGCCCTGAGTTTTTGTTTTTGCTTTTTACAAGCTTATGCTTTCTTGGAACTGTGCTCTTGTGCATGTAATTCCATCTGTCAATATCATTCCTTTTATCTTCAGGTGTACAAATCTTACTCCTCTCTCAAGACCCAGATTAAGTGACACCTCCATGAAACTCTTGCTCAGCCCTCCCAGTTGGAAGCAATCTTTACTCTGAACTTCCATAGCATTTATTTGTACCTCATTAGCACTTTCCACTATCTACATTTGGTATTATGTGATTGTTAGATATTTTGCATATTTTAATAACTGTAAAATACAGATCATATTTATCATTGCTAGTTTTATAGGTACTTCATCCCTTATTTTGGACTGAGAGAGGGGAGAAGCACCCCAGTATTAGGTATGGAAGCAAAGGAATGCCAGCTTTGGTTTACAAGCTACATATGAACATTTACTGAAAGCTTAGCATTTAAGTGGGAGATATTTGAGAAATGACGGAATGACTTTGTCGTCGTTGATGGTATTGGCACATAGAGATACTCTATGTGTTATTTTAAAAGTTGACATCTGTCAACTCTTTTTTTTTTTTTTAATTTTTTTTTCAACGTTTTTATTTATTTTTGGGACAGAGAGAGACAGAGCATGAACGGGGGAGGGGCAGAGAGAGAGGGAGACACAGAATCGGAAACAGGCTCCAGGCTCCGAGCCATCAGCCCAGAGCCTGACGCGGGGCTCGAACTCACGGACCGCGAGATCGTGACCTGGCTGAAGTCAGACGCTTAACCGACTGCGCCACCCAGGCGCCCCTGTCAACTCTCTTGATGAAAGAAACATTTCACATAAATGAAAGGAAAGGTTTAAATCCATGCCCATATTTGAATGGGAGAAAGGAATGATCTCCTGTATTCAAGGAGAAAAAGCTTCATGATAGGAAAAAAGGAGAGAAATTTTAGTGTTGATATTGAATTTACTCCTTGTCAGAAACAGGGAGCCTTCTGGTTTCTGTGGCCATGGAGGTGAGCCACTATGATTCCCCATCAGGAGAGAACCTGATGGGGAGTGTAACTAGCAAACAGTCTCTAGATGTTGTAACTTTGGGATCCACCACAGCCTTCAACTCTAAGTTCTTTTCTAGGGCTGCTCACAGCTTCCTCTTCTAGGAAGCAACACAGCAGTGGTTCTGTGAGTGGAGTGCTGTAGACCAGCTCATTTCTGCCTAACATGGGACTCCTCTAATGGGTAGGAGCCTCCTCTAAGTAAGCTTTTCCTTCTTATTCTCGCATGCTTTATCTTTCACAGCAATTTATTTCTCCCTATACATCTCTTGTGCTTCTGTTTCCATCTTCATATGTGCTTCAAGGAATAGCTGAACTGACACAATCTCAGACTAGCTATCCTACTGAGCAACCATGATGGCAAAATTAGACCTGGGTACTCACACTTATGAATTCATTCATTTATTTAATTTGTTTTACAAATATTTTTGAGCATTTACTATGTGCTAAGTACTTCTGTGCTAGATACTAGCAATGTAGGAATGAAAAAGGCAGACAAGATTGACGTTTTGAATAGAATTTACATTTATAAGGAAACTGATTAAATGCTTATTGTTTTCCTCTTATTTATTGTCCCATAAGGCTGTGTAGCTCATGACCATTTCTCAGTTCTTAGCAACTTAGAGTCTAAAATGTTTCTGTATGTCCTTCTCCTTTTTCTACTTTTCCTTCATCTTCGTTTTCTTCCTCCCTCCCTCATTCCCCCGCTTCCTTCTTCTATCCTTTCGTTCTTCTCTCCCTCCTTCCATCAGAATAATTAATAACATACATTTATAATGAGGGAAAACTTATAGATGGTAGTACATTAGGAGATTGTACCTTACACTCAATTAAGGCAAAGCACATTTCAACTTGGACTGGATTAAGGAATGTTGATACATTACCAGCACAGAACAGTAGAAAAGAGGGAAGAAATTGGGGCTGTCAAAATCTGTGATTGGCGTGTATTTGACTTCCTTTCAGAGGGGCTGTTTTTTTTGCATATGGGGAGAAAATAATACCATTTGCATTTTATTTAATGGCCAATTTGTTTACCTTTTGAATTTATTTTAAAAAATGAATTATCTTTTAAAATATAAAACGGTTAATATTCCTCTAAGTCAGGAGTTGAAAAGTTATGGCCCATGGACCAAATCCAGCCTGACGCCTGTTTTTGTGAAGTTTTGTTGGAACACAGACATGCCCATTCATTCAGGTACTATCTCTGGTTTCTTTCATGCTACAACAGTAGAGTCAAGTAGCTTTGACAGAGATGATCTGGCCTGTAAGCCTAAAATATTTACCATGTGGCCTTTTATAGAAAAAGTTTGCTGACCTCTGGTCTAAATATTTCCATTCTGCTGACCTGGTTAATGTGAAAAAACTTATGGCTTTATCAAAAAAGTATCCCAAAATATAAACATTGATTATGTATTTAATCACACTCTAAATAAATCCATAAGCTTAATATATTTTATTCTTTGAAATAATTTAAACATCCCTCCCCAAATAAAACAAACATGCAAAGTATCACAATGACTACAAAATATCATAGTGATGACAAAACTGTTACACTAAAACTACTTACCAAAGTACTAATGCCATGGATTTGAGTTTGTTCCTCAGTACCTTTGTTGATATCTTAATTTTAATTTTATGCTTTTCTCAAGATGACCTTCCTTTTTTGCTCTAATTAAACAGACACTGTTTCTAAAATTGCAGTAATCCTCCTAGTTGCTATAATATTACCAGACGCCAAGCGGGGAGAAACAAAACTAGCTGAGGTTGCAAGATCTGGATTGATTCCTGATGAGGAGAAAACTGGACAGCCCAAGCTGAATGAAACCTAAGTCTGTGATCATTGAAATCCTTTGTAGGCTTAAGTGCCAACCTTGGTAGTTAAAGCAGAATGTTAAAATTCTTGACTTTTTCCTTTTTTTTTTTGAAATTTGGAGTGCCTCCCCCAAAATTGGGTGTTGTTTTACTATTACGATATACTACTCTAGTTTTAATAATCCTGGAACTGAATTATATACCAAATTAGTATTTAATTTTAATTAGTATGGTCATCCAGAGGTTTTTATTCTACCAGACGTCAAGGGATCAGGCATGCTGGGTTAATTCTCTTCTTTGGAATTTTGGTCTAATTATTTATGATGTAACACACCACAAGCTTTTTTTAAAAAAAATTGTTGTGTGTGACCACGAAGAATGGTCAACTGATAGACTCTTCTTATGGTTGGTTATTATCTGTGACCACCGGTTTTAATCAGTGCTTATTGTTGGTACTGTAACTACCTTTTCTGGATCCATTTGACTTGTTTATAGTTTCCTGTGTTTGCTCTTTTCTACAGACACAGGTAGAAACAGGTACATAGCTGTAATTTAAAAATACACATATCTTTATAGAAATAAGACAAAAATGCCCACTTATACCAACACATCCCTACTTATTAAAATAAAAATACCACTTATACATTACAATTACTTTTGAACATCTTTTAAATTTAAATTATTTTTTTCTTTTTAGTGCCATAATGAATTCTGCCTTCCACAGAATCAATTGCTCTAATTAACCATAATTGGGATTATATTTTTGTCTGGTTTGGGGGTTTGAATTATCACAGCTTGGTAAATAGTAGCTCCTTCAGCTGGATGTGTTGTCTTTTCAGCACGTCCTGTCATCCTAGGAAGACTCTTGTTCTTCTATAACAATAGGATGTATCATCATCATCCTAATGTTTTTTGCCCTAAGACATGAAGTCAGGTACTTTTCCCTGAGTCTTGGTTCCTTTGAGTGTGATTTGAAACCATGAATTGTGCTTTATGAGGGTTCATGAAGGCAAGTTGTGCATACAAGTGCTGCTGCTACAGGTGAAGGGCTTTTAGTAGCAAGCCCGGGAAAGATATTTTTAAGAGTGTGAGCTTACATCAGATCTTTTCTAAATTAAAATTTTTAGTAATATAAGTGTTCATGCCACATTGGTACTATACGAATTGAATCACACGGATGGGTTTCATAAGCCAGGGCTTGTTTCTATTCAGTATGAATATTCTCTGGCTATGGTGGGATCTGTAGTTTTGACCCACCCAGCAGCCCTTCCCCTTTTTTTGTTAATAGTACTCCAATTTTCCTTCTGGGGAATCCACTTCCTTCCTTCCTTACATGCTGTCCAATATGATAGTCATGTGCACTACCCCACTCTCCTTAGGCACATGTCTGAGGTAAGAATATTCCTACCTTCTCAGGAGTTGAAATCTTCACTGAGTGGAGATTGATACAAAGCATTGCAATCTGTCCTTCTGATGGCCATCTCCTGAAGAGATAGTCTGTTAATGCATATTTCCTAATTTCCTGGAGCATCTTTGATTCTATCCTTCCAAAGGATTGTTTGCTTTTTAATTAGATTCTGTAATTTATTTTACTATTGTTAATTATTATTACTATTACTTTGCTGAGTTAACCAGAGTCTATTGTGTGTCACCTGTGACCAAAAAATCCTAAGTGATACACTCATCTTGTGGGTGGGTATGTGGGTTGCCAATAGCTTCTAACCATGGTAGGTAATTCTAAAAACTATTTGCATAATGATTCGATCAGTTTATTTACAGAAGATTTCAGTCAGTAACAAGGGATATGGGGAAAAAAGTGGGTCTTTTTATTTACAAAATAAGAGGGGTTTTTAAGCCCATTTTTTCTATTTATTTTATATATTTACATGTACAAGTAGTCTTAAAGTTATTTATTTTCTTCTGAAAAAGACAGATGACTCATAATTTGTCATCTTCAGAAAGAAAGAACCAAAGGCCGTTTTTGAGGAAAGACCTACATAACTTTACCACCTGTCTCCTAGCGTGGGAGATTGCATACCTTGTATATATTACACAATTATATAACACAGTTATTTGGACTCTGTCTTCATAAGGGAAAAGACAAGAGGTAGCTTTGGGTTGTTTCCCTTGATGTGTTGGTATGGAGATTTATTTACAGATGGTGAATTTAGGCCATCAAGTGTTTGAACTTGTCTGAGTTGAACTATATGAGTGTTGTGTTTTCTCCATCTCTGAAGTGCTATTCTCATTTCTTGTGTTTGGTAAGTGATAATGACTGACCTTGAATTTTGCTGGGCTAAAATGCTAGGGAAACAATAAACAATAGCCATGACTTCTTGAGATCACAGTCTAGGTTGAGTACCCTTTGTATTCTTCATCACTTTATTATTGGTTCAGTTATTGGTTTTTAAATTGTCAACTCAATCTTCAGGTCATGGATAGTCAGCCATTCCAAATCATAGCTACCATAAGTATACTATAAGTACTTAATAAGTATACTATACCAGGCACTGTATTAGGTGGTTTGTAAAAAGTGTGTTCTATTTTCACCAATATCCTTAGTAAGTATTGTTATTGCTATTTATAGACAAGAGGACTGGCATTCAAAGTTCCATGATTTGATATGTTTCCCTACTTTACTTTTTGACAATTTATTCAAATGAAAGTCCTGCTTTCATTTATTCAAATGAAAGTCAGTCATTTTCAGATCTCAAACTCTACCCTTATTCTTTTATCACATCCAGCATCCAACACTTTTCCAAGTTAGAAATCTATAAGTCACCCTTGGTCTTTCTTTCTTTTTTATTTCTTTTGTTAGATCAGTCATCAAGTCTTGTCAGAAGTATAATTTGGATATGACTGTTTTTCTTCCTTCCTGTTATCATCACTGTAGTTCAGTTTATCATGATCTCCTTCTTTCAATGATAGGATTACCGCAATAATAGTCTAGCTATTCCTAAATGGGAATATCTCAGGTAATCTATGCTTATGCAGGATGATTGGAGCCATGTGTTTTGGGGAATGATTTGTGGTCCTAGAGGGGTACAGAACAGGGTGGGGCTAAGTGAGAGTGGATGGATGATCACAGACCTGGATGAGAGAGCATCTAAGGGGCAAGAGTAAAGATTGGGGTGATTTAGTGGCAGGCTAGAATCATTATGGAACCCTTTGAACCAAGTCTGAGAGATTAAACTGATAAGCAGGAAATGGAACCAGTTTTGGATTCCAGGCATAACAGCTCAGTATGCCACAATATTGAGACAAGGTGAAGGTATTAAGGGAACAGTGGATGCCAGCAATATACGAGGAGAAAAGAGAAGGATAACATCAGAAAGGTAAGGTAGCTACTTTTGTAACATTTACCATGTTCTAAGTAGGACATGTTTGTTGAATTGTATACACTACATTTTCATTTATATGGTACTTCCCTGGTTGAGGGTAGACTCAAAGTGCCTGGGGCAATATAGACCTTTAGATGCTAAGGGCTTGAAACCCAAGTATTAATTCTATGAGTTTTGTCATGCTCTTTGGCCATACCTTTTCCTTAACTAGAGATTTGAAAGTGGCCAATATTGTGCCCAAGCAGGTTGGGTCATGCCAATTTTTCATGTCCAGAGGCAGGATAAAATATAAGTAACAGAGTTATAGATAGCCAGACCAGGTGAGATTTTTAAAAAGATAAACTGAAAGAAGCCAGCTGTATATGAAAAAGATCTTAAAAGCAGAGAGATCCATCGTTGCCCTAAGTGAAATAATGTTAGATGCAAGCCACAAGGCTGAGGCTTTTGATTTTTGCTAAATGACTATGGATTATATTTACCCAGAGTCCCAGTTCATTGTATAGCAGATAGGGTGTTGGGGGAGACGTAAAAGCAATGGATTCCCTATCAAATAGCACACTTCGCCTGGGAGAGAAACGTTATGGGTCTCTCACAGCCAGGATGAAACAGTATTTCATTGAAAACGTTCTCTAAATTCACAGGGAGCCTGATTTCTAAATTGGTTTCAATTAAATATATTTTTTCCCTTCTAAGAAAACAACATACACCTATAATCTCTCCTAACTATTGGCACATCTGTGATGCTATAGCACTCCACATCTTCCCAGTGGCTGCAATTACACACATCAAATTTCAGGATGACTACAAGGTAAGATTCTAGAGGTAAAAGGCTACCACTTATGGTCCCTATTTTGCTCTCATGTGTCACAGCCTTTTATTGTCGGGAGTTATTTAGAGAAACAGTCATCAGCTAACAAAACCATCTGTTAGTTAACAACAGCAAAATATGAGGCTATTTCAAAATGGCATGGGGCATTTCAAGTTAAGGGCAGACGGGTGCCAACTATTTTTTCCCTTCAGTCTTTCCTTGTTAAAAAAGAATGCATTTGTTATCAAAGCCAGTTTGGCTAATGTGCTTTCACCTCATACATATCTAGAAATCAAAGCTGCCTCTAAAGTTATTTGAGGGTATGTTCTCCCTTTGGAGCCCATTTTGCTCCAGTCATGCTAATAGGAATTTCATGTGTGTGTCAAGAAGACAATATAGCCTTTATGCAATTCAACCAACACGTCCTACTTAGAACATGGTAAATGTTGGGAAAGCAAAAATGGTCTCACTGGCCAGATTTAGTAAAATTCTTCACCTCTGTACTTTTCTGCATGACTCCATTACTTTTTCCAGCTGGGAGAGGAGGGGTAGTGGATGCAGAATCTCCTTACTCCTCCTTTTCCCTCAGCCAGATAGTTTCCCAAATCAGCTAAATATAACTCCATTTATTGTCATGCTAAAATGTTCTATTTAGCTGTGTTTAACTGGATATCATGATTCCATGGGCTGACCTTTCGCTCCTGGGAAGTCGTTTTAAATTCAATCCCGGCAAAGGAAAATCCTTCCAATTCGTTGGCTGTGAAAGGTCACAAGTGAAATGTGTTTTGATGGTATCTGCCTATGGTTTAATTCGCAGTAAACCTGAGCACTAACTGGGCCTCAATTGTGCTTTGTCTTGGGAATCTGAGTTCTAAGAAGCCTGGGAGAGCTGAGTGGGAGATGTGGGGCTGAGTAGCCGGCATCAGCCAAGGGTACACAAAGGTACCAGCTGAAAGGTGAGGTATATGGTGCTAAGTTAGGTCAATGTTGCCTCCTTTCTGAGCTGATGGGGGATTCAGACTAAAATATATAGTTTCTCTCCCTGTTTCATTTGATCTCTTTAAGAGGGACATTTCCCACTTTCTGGGAGGCAGAGAGGGCTTAGGGTGAGATAGGGAAGGAACTAGAAGTGTGTGAACCAGTCAAGAGGAAATTGGAGTATCCTGAAAATTTAGCCATTTTAGGGTTCAGAGCATAAACTCAGTCTTCTAAGTTTGACTATTTCCCTTTTACAACCTTTCTTTTCACAGTTCAGTAGCTGGTCCCTCACCATCATCATTATGCTGATTTTTAACTGCAAAAAAATACTTTTATTAAATCTTATCAAAGGAACCCCCCCCTTAAAAATCATATTTTACCAAGAAATAGTAGGATTTATGTCAGAAAATTTTCAAGAGTTCAGTAGATGGGATATTGGGATGAAGTTTCTAGATTTCTATTTTGTTTTGTTTTTACACTAATTCAACTTTTTAGTCACCCTGTGCTACAATCTTTCAGTCAACAAGTACATTTTGCAGTTAGAAAGAAGCCCAAAGAATAGTTTGTCCTTTCTACCACCCCATTGTTCTCTTGTACACATACTATTCTCAATTCCAGCAAGTATTCAATGTTCCCCGAACACAACTTGTAATTATATTCTTCCATGTCTGTGTTTATGTTGCTCCCTCTTTCTGAGATGTCTTCATGTTTTCATCAAAGTTTTATTCATGCACAAAAGCCAAAATGTCACCTCTTTCTGTGAATCTTTCAAAAGGTTTCCTCTCCCCACCCTGTGGAGAAGGCAAGCATGGCTTCCATTAATACTCTATCTATGTATCTTTTATACTTTGTTCTGTCGTGGCACATCTGTGTGTCTTCCACTCAACCCAGCTCTCTGAGGACAGGAGCTGGGCAGCTTTCTTCATCTTTATATCCCAGTGCTTAGCTCAAGAGTTACTCCAAGAAGAAGAGTCTTTAGCCTTCCTATCACAAGTATGAGCAGTCAGGCCTTTGATATCAAGGTGAAGAAATGAAATGTTTCTCATATCAAATGTACCTTGAGAGTTCTTAGCGGCCACAGGATGAAACAGAAAGCAAACACTCATTCTCTAAAAGCAGTAAGGGCAGTTCTCTGGTAATAAATGAGAAAAACTCTGCTTCCTTTTCCCTTCTTCCTGGTGTTGTCAGTTTTTCCTGGAAATATCTGGTTGCAGGGAGATCTCTTAGAATGTCAACAGAGCTCAGATGGGGAGAAATGGCAGTAGCTCTAAAGGTAGGGTGGAGGGACTTATATTTGACCTCATTTTCCCAGCTTCTCATTTTCTTTTCCATTCCTGGCTCTATCACCCAGCCAACTGTAGGCCAGCTCTGATTCCTGAGCTTTCTTGAGATGATCAAACAGTATATAATATATAGACCCCTGAGGTAAGCCATGTTCTATAGAAAGGGCATTCTGTGATCTAGTCACAGTTGATAGGCCATGTTCCATGCCCTGTCTCCTTTGCTTACCATCAGTGAGATCTGGCATTCAGTGAACCAAGGAAGTGGTCTTGAGTGTCCATGTCTGTCCCAAATCACAGCACTCTCTGTCTCTCCTCAAGGTGGGGCCATTCTCTGCTATTGGTTTGACCCATTATACCTGCCATGATTTTTGGTTGCAAGAATTCAGTCAGGCTGGTTTAAGGAAAAAAGCACCCCATATCCTGGTAGATCAGAGACACAGGTTTGAATGCTACACAATTAGAAACAACATCCAATTATGCTACAAGGGAGTTTGTTGGCAAAAGTGCCACTCCTGACATCTCATGACTCAATTCCATAACTCAACAAACCTTGCGCAGCTATCACTAATCACGTAAGGGACTAGATAGACACCAAGAACTCCACCCCTTCTTGCCCTCTAAGACTTAGATACATTTGCTACATATTCTGTAGAAGGTGAATATCACGGCCTTATTCACAGTGTTTACTTTTTAATACAAGTCTCACATGGCTGCATTTGATTGGTGAATACTAGGTCTCATGTGCACATCTTAGCAGCTAAGGAGTTGGGGAGACTCATTTTCTTGTTTCTACCTTGAGGAGGTGAAATTCACGGAACAGAAAGTTTCCAAATATTGCAAGGGCTCTCAGAATGTGCTGAGCAACTAGCAAAAATCTACTATCTCCTGTAAGACACTAATATTTTTATTTTAACTAATATAAAACAATATGACATGATTATTTCAATTTCCTCTGTCTGGTAACTTAGTAGTATGTGAAACTTTTTTTCTGGGGTTTGGGGCACAGCTCACCTTTCCCATCTCTGACATCTCTCTTTCTTAATTAAGGACCTTGCTCTTTTTTTACCTTCATCACATCATCTCTTCTCCAAAATTCATTCTCCCATCTATTAGTGGGGAACTTGATGCACGGAACATGTCTTCTACTGGTGACTTTTGCTTGGGACCCAGATACCATCCTTTGTGGCCATGGCCCAGCCTTGAAATGGGTCCTTCAGTTGCCAATACTTTTCTGAGCCACACTTCTGCTCATGACTGTCTTTGAATGCAATATCATTGGTTCTTTCGGCTGCCCTTTAAGGCCAACCACTACAGTCAAGTGAGTTTGCCCTAGACTTAACATTGAGTCTTTGTGAGAAGGTTTCTGCTCTGATATAGCATGATTTTTCTGCATGCTGACTCTGTCCTGACAGGGGTCAATGTACCTTGCTTGTG
The DNA here is from genome assembly GCF_024362965.1 of Panthera pardus. Classification (NCBI taxonomy): domain Eukaryota; kingdom Metazoa; phylum Chordata; class Mammalia; order Carnivora; family Felidae; genus Panthera; species Panthera pardus. Next base: position 83,837,717 of record NW_026526721.1, read on the forward strand.
AAAGGTAGGCATACATTACAGAGAGCTGCCAATGTAGATTTCTCAAATTAAAGTAAATTCATCTTGTCTAGGTTTCAGATATGCTGGTAGCTCCTCAATGTCTAAAATCATGCCTTAATCATTAATCATCTCTGTATTCCCAGTGCTTAGTATTGTATCTGACATGAAGCAGGCATGCAATTCATTTTGGTTGAATGAATGAACAAATGAGTGACTGCTGATTGCACAAAGACTACAGTATCTTTCAGCGTCACAGACTGATCATTCATTCATTCATTCATTTAGCAGACATCTTTGAGAAGTTGCTTTTATGTGCAAAGCATCATACTAGATACCTTGGAAATCTGAAATAGTCCTAATATTGCTAATAATTACAACCACAGCCAACATTTATTATATACTAACTAATTGATAAGCACTCAGCTGTTTCATGAGCATCCATTCAATTCTCACAACAACCTTATGAAGCAAACATACTGTTATTGTTATTCCCATTTACAAGGGAAAGAGCTGATTCCCAGAAAGGTTAAGCAAATGAAAACAAGTTGAAGGATATGTTTACATAGTCAGGTTGGGAAGGTACAAGAGCCATCTGGAATGTCTTAAATATCACGGGGCAACACATTTGCAGTACTCAGATTCCATTCAAAAAGCTCTTGAGTGCTAAATGGATACAGCTGTGGAATCAGAATTTACCTGGTGACCTTTAGGCAACCTGCATTTTAGCACTAAGAAACTCTGCTTTATTCATTCATCCATTCATTCAACAAACATGAATGGCATGCTTGCTGTATGCTAGGAACTGTGCTGAGTATTGGGGGTGGGGTGAGGGGAGCTGGGAGAGGGGGAGATATAATTAGATCATTGCAATTCAAAATAAGAGCTACAATAGAGGTGTGAACATACTTCAAAGGAATAATTTCAACATTTTACCGTCAAGTATGACATTTGTTGTCGGTCTTCTGGTTACCTTCTACTAGGTAAAGAAAGATACTTTTGTTCCTAGTTTGCTAAGGATTTTTATTTTTCTTTAAATCATGCATGGATTTGCATTTAAGTATTTTTTGTTTGTGTATTCAGATGATTTTTCTACATTTATGGAGATTATTGTCTTTTACTTATTACTGTCGATATATAACCATTATATGTAATGTAATATTTTTTAATATTAAACCAACCTTGCATTTGTGGCATAAAACATACTGATATCTTTGTAGATCTATTCAAATTTTCTTTTATCTTTTAATTTTTAAAATACTGCATTCATTTGCTAAGTTGTATATTTGCAGGACTTATTTATTTCATCAAAGTTTTTAAATGTATTAGCATAGAATTATTCAAAGTATTAATTTATTATCTTTTCATTTGTATGGCATCTCTGGTTATGACCACTTTATTAATATTGTTTGTTATGCCTTCTCTCTTTCTTCTTAATTTTTTTGTTTATTTATTTATTTTGAGAGAGAGAGCTAGCGAGCATAAGCAGGGGAGGGGCAGAGAGGAGAGACAGAATCCCAAGCAGGCTCCATGCCATCAACGTGCAGCGCCAGACGTAAGGCTCAAATTCAGGAACACTGAGATTATGACCTGAGCCAAGATCAAGAGTCAGAGCTGAACTGACTGTGCCACCCAGGCGCCCCTTTTCTTGATGAACATAACAAAAAAGCTTTCAATTTTATTTTAGTCTTTTAAATGACCTTACTTTGACTTTGCTTAATTCTAAATATTTTCTAATTTTGTGATATATGTTTTACTCATTAATTTTGAACCTCTTTTTCTTTAAAAAATTTTTTTAAAAAATATTTATTCAGTTTTGAGACAGAGACAGAGTGCAAGCAGGGGAGGAGCAGAGAAAGAGGGAGACACAGAATCCAAAGCAGGCTCCAGGCTCTGAGCTGTCAGCACAGAGCCCAATGTGGGGCTTGAACTCACGAACTGTGAGATCATGAACTGAGCCGAAGTTGGACACTTAACCCACTGAGCCACCCAGGCGCCCTGCTGAATCTCTTTTTCTACTGTAAGCATTTAAGGCTATGTTTCTTCCAAGAAAACCTCAAGTTTTGATATGTTGATTTGTCATATGTAATTCTTTTGAAGTATTATATAATAATCTGATTTCCATTATGATTTCTTTTTAGTCATGAACTTTTTAAAATGTATTTTAGAATTTCTAATAGATAGATTTTTATTTTGTTCTTTTTGGAAAGTTGTATTTATTACATTGTTCCCTGCTGATGTGGTCTATAGAGTCTTTGGAATTTATCAGACTTTCTTGGTAGCCTAATCCACGGTTAATTTTTGTAAATAGCCCTTGTGTGTTCAGCAAGTAGTTGGATGCAATGTTCTATAATATGTCCTTTAGATTAGGCTTGTTACTTATGTTCAAATCTATATCCTTGTTCTTTGTTTGATTGATCTATCAATTACAGAAATAAGTGTGTCAAAGTGTATGAACATACACATTTTTCTTAACAGACATTTCAATTGTGTATTCATATAGTTTGAAGCTATAACATATACCTAAGAGTTTAACATTGTTATATGCTCCTGGTGAACTGAAGCTTTTATTATTATGTACTGACCATTCTGATTTCTGAAATGCTTTTTACCTTAAAGTCAGTTTTGTATGATGATATGGTTACACCAACCTTATTTCAGTTGGTGTTTGCTTGGAAAGAAATGTTTACAAATGGTTGACAGTGATTAATGCTAGACAATGAGACGAAAGATAATCGTTATTTTCTTTATGCTTTTCAGTATTTTCCAAATTTTATTTAATAAGTATATATTACTTCTGTAAGTAAGAAAAGTTATATTTAAAATTAAAAAATTTATTTTAATGTTCATTTATTTTTGAGACAGAGAGAGAGAGAGAGAGAGTGCACATGTGCACACACGAGCGAGCAGGGGAAGGGCAGAGATAGATGGACACACAGAATCCAAAGCAGGCTCCAGGCTCCGAGCTGTCAGCACAGAGCCCCATGCAGGGCTCGAACTCACACTGTGAGATCATGACCTGAGCTGAAGTCAGATGCTTAACTGATTGAGCCACCCAGGCGCCCCTATATTTAAAATTTTTTAATTAAAAAAATGACAGTGTCAAAAGAGGTCCTCCTTTCTGAACAGGCTTAATGCTTTGGGGCCAGATTCTCAAACAGCTAACTACGCATACAATAGAGTTTCTATGTCCATACAGGCAGATTTTAGCCCTGAAATCTGTATGATGGATTATAGGTCAAGAAAGAAGGCCAAATAGAGCAATATTCTAAAATGCCTACTATTATCAGGGGAGATGAAATGTGAAGTCTCACCTAACCCTTTCCGGAGAACTGGTTGCCCTCTTCTGGATTTTCATAGCTCTAAAGATGCAAATCTAGCACTCACCACTCTTACCTTGTGGACTTTGGTTTGTTGGGGGCAGAACCTCTTTTTCTGCACGAGTCCATGCCGTAAACCAGCAAGGTCTATCAGATGGGAAGCATAGTTTGCTGGAAGCAAGATAGAGCCACAGTGCATGGGCAGGTATCTGGGATTGTAGGGCTGAACTCCTAAGCTGGACGTGGTATCTTTGGGACCCAGTGTTAATGCACAAGACATGCTGGCCAATGGTGCAAAGGCAAGCCAGTATTTACTAAATGGAAACTTCTTCACAAACACTAATCTTTGTAACAACTGATGATGAGTGAAGTTTGTCCCTGGTTGCAAATCGTATGGATTGTGTTGCTCTACCTGTTCCAACCTCTTCTGGTGTGCCTGCCTAACCTAGAGAGACTGTGCAGCTAAAAATGACATTTCCCACATGCTCTTGCAGCTATAATTTTTGATGCAGTTTCAGTTTTATCACTTGCACTCTCATGAGACTTGGATTAGTCATAGGGTTAAATATAGGGAGAGAGATTAGACATGAAACATCTACATTGTTAGCAAGGAAGGTGCCAGAGGTTAAGTGGTTCTAGGGGCTGGAAGCTATACCTGGAAACAAGCCTGAAGCCCAGTCATCTAGCCTTTCCAATGATTTGAAAAGCTACTCATACTTAGTAATAAATTCCTTTTTGTTTTAATAAGTTAGAGCAGATTTTGTTGTTTGTAGCTGTACTCTGACAAATACACCCATTGTGTAGCAGAGAAAACTGAGATAGAGCCAGGAAGTGACCTGCTCAAGGTCACACAGCTAATGAGTGGTAGAGATGGATTGCGAGCTTAGGTCCTTTGATGCCAAGTCAAGTAGTCCTTTAGTAGCAGGATAAGCAGTCCTGTCCTTCAGTAGCAGGACTCAAGGAGTGGGCCATGGAAGCCTCCAGGAACATTGAGATGGTACTGAGAAACCACACATGCAGATCCAAGGTCTGGGTTCCACAGTGACACTTTGACAACATTACTAGGTAGAAGCTGCTGCCAGTCTTCATGGACCTGGGCCGGAAGTAGGTGGCTTTGCACCAACCTCACCCCCATTATTTGGTCCTTCCTATGGTCTCTTAGGCCTTTCTACTAAGTATATTACTTGCCCTCCTGTATTTCTGTGTTAGTATTAGGATCCCACACAGTGTGGTTGCTCATTCACCTGTGTCCACATTATACTGTGCGCTCCTTTACTGGTCTTAGAATATTTTGTTGTTTCAAAACTTTTTGAGGATGAAGGAGGAAGTAATGTACCTACATGTTGATAGGCAGATAAGCAAATATTGAATTATGATTATCAGATTACTCTTCTGTCTCCTACTAAACTGTCTAATGTAGATATCCAGTCCATATTTGGCCACTGTTGTCTCATTTATGGCTCTTCTTCTATTTTATAATTATTTTATTGGGGGTGGTTATGTTTGTTTTCTTTTTTCCATCCTAGGAAATAAGCTTCATAAAATCAGGTTTCATGTCTATTTTGATCAAGGTTGTATCAGAAGCCCCGAGCCCAATCCTGGCACAAAGTATTTGAAAATGTTTACTGAGTGCATGAATGAGTAAATAAATGAACAGAAATCAGGGACCATATTTGGTTTTTCATCTTTGTAATTTGGCATCCAGTTCAGAACCCACACACTTAGAGGGTGCAGATTTATTTTAATGGAACAAGTAGCTAAAGTACATATACACAACTTACATTCACAAAGACAAATTTATTTATTTATTTTATTCATTCATTCATTCATTCATTTATTAAATTTTAGTTTGTTAACATTTAGTGCAATATTGGTTTCAGTAGTAGAATTCAGTGACTCATCATTTACATACAACACCCAGTGCTCATCACAAGTGTTTTCCTTAGTACCCATCACCCATTTAGCCTATCCCCTCTCCTTCCCTCCATCAACCCTCAGTTTATTCTCTATAGTTAAGAGTATCTTGTGTTTTGTTTCCCTTTCTTCTCTTTCCCCACTTCCCATGTGTTCTCTGTTTTGTTTCTTAAACTCCACGTGTGAATGAAATTGTATGGTATTTGTTTTTCTTTGGTTGACTTATTTTGCTTAGCATAATACATTCTAGCTCCATCCATGTTGTTGCAAATGGCAAAATTTCATTCTTTTTCAAGCCTGAGTAATATTCCCTTGTATATGTGATATATATATATATATATATATATATATATATATATATATTATATATATATATGTATATATACCACAAAGAAGATGTGGTATATATACATATATATATATATATATATATATATATATATATATATACACACACACATATATGTATACCACATCTTCTTTGTCCATTCATCAGGTAATGGACATTTGGGCTCTCTCCATAGTTTGGCTATTGTCGGTAATGTTGCTATAAACATTGGGGTGCATGTACCCCTTCAAATCTGTATTTTTGACAAATACAAAATTTTATTTTTTTCTTTTCAATGTTTTCAAAACTGGAAACTATGGGTTGTTCAACATTTACCTGCTATTTATTCCACATATATCTGTAGAGTTAGCTGATAAATTAACAAAAATAAATAAGAAACAAGCCTTTCATGGTTTCAATTTTAGCAGGGGATCCAGCATATTCTATATGCTTAATACATTTTCTAAATGAAAAAATAAATGAATAAGGGAATGTTAAATTTCTGGGCCTTGACATTTATCACTTTTAGGAAATAGGGCAACTGTAGCTAGACTGCACTGATTGAATGCACCAGGCATCCTTGTACACAGGCAGTATTTCTTAGATGGTGTTCTCTCTGACTGTTTCTTCTTTGGCTGGTTATGGAGAACAATAACAAACAATAACTTTGTCTCTGAGTATTGCTGGTGGGCCTGAGCACCGTCTTTGGACACCACTCACAGAGCTGAGGCACTCACAGGAGAGAGAAGAGGAGAATGAGAAAGTGAGATGAAAAGAAAAAAAGGAAATGAGAGAGGTCAGATGATGAGAACAAGGGAAAGAATGGAAGAGAAGATTGCAAGAAATGATAATGACAATGGACAATGCTAGTGACAACTGCCAGTTATTGAAAGCCTTGCATAGAGATTCTATGTTTTGTTCAACATATACATTATCTCTAACCTTCATAGCCAAGCCAACAATGTCAGTAACATTTATCATTTTTATGGTGCAGATGAGGAGACAGGCTCAGAGATGTTATTAAGTAACTTGCCCAGTCACACACTACTGAAAAGTAAAGCCAGGATTTGCTTTCAAGAGTGTCTGGCTCAAAGCCATCGTATGTTCACCTCGTGGGGAATGGCAGAGATCTACCACCAAGAATTGCATGCTTCCATGGGGCATTTGGATTACAGACTTCTATAGATGGTCAACTTCTTACTCCAGGTGGGATATGTAGATATCAACACTTAAAAGTAGATATTGGGGCACGTGGGTGGCTCAGTCAGTTAAGTGTCTGACCCTTGGTTTTGGCTCAGGTCATAATCTCATGGTTTGTGAGATTAAGCCCTGTCTTGGGCTCTGCACTGACAGTGCGAAGCCTGCTTGGGGTTCTTTCTTTCCCTCTCTCTCTGCCCCTCCCTTGCACTCTCTCTCTTTCTCTCTCTCAAAATAAATAAACAAAAACTTAAGAAGATAAGGTAGATATCTATCTATCTATATATATATATATCTGTGTGCTTGCACACATGCATGTGCACTCGTGGGGGCATACACACATATGTGCACACACACACCACACATGCAGGACCAGAAAAAAAAGAAAAGAAATATTTGTTAATTTTTTGCGTACACTTTGACCAAAGGCTTCTGGAATAAATACTTAACAGAAAAGAGGCTTAATGAATGACAAATAGGGTAATATTCTCAAATGCCATAATTCCAGAAGTAAAGTAAAACCCCTGAGTCCAGCCTCACCCCCCACATGTAGTCAGTAGAGAAAACAAAGCCACATAGACCGAAAAAGCAACAGGAATATAACAAACAAAATTGAGGGCCATATAAATATTTTCTGAATGTCCATTCCCCAAAGGGTTGAGGTCAGGCATATGGTTCTATTCACCAAACCCTAAACAAAGGACTTGGGCTATTTTATGCCCTGATCATTATTGTTGGTTAAATTAAAGCCCGATCAAAAAAGTGTAATGGAATATTAATTTCAGTTACTGTAGCTAATTGAAAACATAGCAGGAGTTGTGACTATGGAAAATGGAGTGAGAACACTCAGATGCACGTCCAAGCCTAGCCTAACTCTTTTCAAGTTGGGCAGTAGCATATTTTTGAGAAATGGCCATTATCCCTAGAGTCTACCCTTAAGTCCATTAGGAGAAATATTTGGCTTGGGAAAAAAGAAGGCAACTAACTCTCAGCTATCAGCAGACTTCAAAAATTCAAGTTCATTTAAAAAACTATCAGTTATTAATTTGTTCAGATGAAAGACAAAATATATATAATCCCTGCCAAACGAAGGACTGCATGGTTTTCATCTCGCTGTCCCCAATTTGAAGCTTACATCTTGGCATCTAGGGGACGTTCATCAATAATTGTTGGATGAATGTGTGTATGATTGTTGACGACTTTTGTTTATTCTAATAAATGAGAGGGCTCTCTTTCTTAGACAACTGACCCTCTTCCTAAGTGAAAGTGCAGATCAGCAAAATTTGGGAGACAGAAGACAGCTCTACTTTAGCTTGATATACAAATCTAAGAGATGAAGAATGTAAGCAGGACTTTTTGTCTGTTTTGTTCATTGCTATATTTCCGGTCCCTAGAATAGTATCTGGCACATACGAGGTACTCAATAAGTATTTGTTAAATTAATGAATAAATGCTTAGCGTGGAGTTAGAAGGAGAGAATGAGTTAAGCAAAGGAGGCAAAGTGGAGAACCCAGATTTTCACAGTGTATTTTATGTCTCTGCTGAGTTACCAATTTTCAAACACTAGGCATACTCTTATTCAATATAAATATAAGAGTTCCCTCCTCAAATCAGTATAATCTGCCTTGTGGGATTAATCAGTCTTCTCTTTATGAACACGAGGGACTAGGGTAATGTTTTAAAGCCATCAGTTCCAGCAACTTAGTGAAAGTTGCTCTACAATCACTTAAGATGCATAGGGGACATCTTAGGGCGATGCCAGTCATTTTCATGTTACAGGAGAATGGTGTGTCCTTAAGGAGAATTTGTATTAGGTTTCTGGGCTTTGTACTCTCAACCTCCATTACCTACTTACACTCGTTGATTTTTCCTAGAAGAGGCTTCTTCTACTCATTTTTCTTAAAGCAAAGATACTTTACTGATTATCAAAGGCCAATGACGCAGAGGAGGTACATGAGAGGCCATGTTTAAGTAGCACTGAGAGAAATGTTCTTATGAAGAATGCTCCTAGGATATATCCTTAATCTACACTTGACAACATAATGGAGAGAAACACTAGCAAAAAACAAGCTGGGTGCACTTTAGCAGGAGTAATTTGTATGGGGTAGAAAAAAGTGTCATCAATATTCAATGGTTACCCTATATGGCATCTGACTTTTCTTTATAAAGTGACTGTGTGTGGTATTCTGTGTATGTGGGTGGCATTATTTTGGCTTTTTCAGGCAAGTATATATATGTTGTTTGTTGTCTTCTCCTTTTGTTATATGCTTAACCATCAATTTAAAGGGGTTGGAAAAGACTGTTGAAACAACATTTATTTTCATTTAGACAAGTACCACATTTTCTGAATCCATTTTGAATTTGGTTCAAGTGATGGAAAATTGGTAAAATTTTGCATAGAACCACAAATTTGAAAAATTGTTGCAAAGTTTAGTGTTCCCCTATTGTCTCATGATCATACACGACAGCCAAAGTCATATATACTTTTGAACACATCTCTTTTGAATTGAATTCCCAGAACTGTGGTACAAAGATGTAGGCAACAATTTTCACATAGTAAGGAAATGTTCAGTGGGCTTTTGCATTTTGTTCTACCTCAAAACTATTTGAATGTGACTCTTTTGCATCACTGGGTGAAGCTCTTGGGTGTTAGTAGACACAATGGGGCTCTCTTTAACAACCAAGAGGAGGGGAGAAGTCATAAGAGGGCAAGCAATAACGCCAAGGGGAACATGGCTTATGAATGCAAAACTTACAGTAGAACTTTAGATAGGAAAAAAGTTGACAATGCAAGTTAAAGCTGGCCCCAGGCAGCAATAACTTACTGTTGTGGCATTTATTTGGCTGATAACCCAGGGTCTTGCTGAACTTGCTAGTACAACAGAGGTAATCTTTATGGAAGAATGAACTACAATAGCAGTTTGCAGTAATATTATTTGATCTTTCTCTTATGGAAAATGACCTTGTAAGCTCCCCCAGAGCTCCAAGTTTCAACTTTCTGCTGTGGCTTAGCAGCCGAAATAGGTATCTTTCTGTATATCCCCAAAGATTTTTCCAGTAAGTACGCAGTATGTCCTGCTGGCAGTAGAGTGAGTGATAAAGGTTTAATGTGAGAGTCGATCTCATGGTGTAACTGAACTGAAAGTAGATGGATTAGGATATTTACATTCTGAGAGGTAAAATGACTTGCTCAAGCTCACACAGCCAGGTGACCTGCTTCAGATGCCACGTCAGTAGCTATTATGTGGGAGCTAATTAAACAGGCTCAGATCAAGATGTCTCAAGATAGAAGAGGATTATGAAAAAGATTAGAATGCTTTTCTGAGAAGCATGGGTGTCATGAAGGCAAGAATCGTATTGAATTGTTTGTAAAGACTAGCTTTTCTTTCTTTTTCTTCTCTAAGTAGGAATGATATTAATGGAAGTTAAATAATTTTGTAGCTGAAAGTCTGAAATTTACTCTCCATACCCCATGTCTTCTATTCACATAGTTTCAAATGCTTTCTCATGAGCTCTGGACCCATATTTCCAATTGCCTCATGGAAATATTTCAGTCTGCGCTGTAGACACCACAATCCAGCACCCTCTAAGTTGAATTAATTGTCTCTCCTCCAAACTCAGTTCTTAGTCTTATATTTTTGATTCTGCTTAATAACTTCACTATACACCTGGTCCTCCATGTCAAAAATTTAGAAACAATCTATAACTCTTTCACCATTGCTACTTGTAAAATTGTCATCAAATTCTCTTGATTTTGCTTCTTAATCAATTTCCAATCCTGTCTTTTCCTTTGCCTGCCTAGTGTCCCTACTGTGATTTAGCTACTCATCATTTCTTAATCCTGGCTGATTAATATCAGTCATGAAAGTTGCTTGGGAAACTATAAACAATGTGATATGATAGTTTCTGGAACCCATCTCTCTGATGAGGTGACGTTTTGGCAAGATGACAAGAAGCCACCACAGGATGATCTGTGGGGTAGAGAAGTTCCAGGAAGAGAGGCAATAATCCATAAAGACCCCAATGAGACAGCAAGCTTGGTGAGTTTGAGAAGCAGAAACAAACCCAGAGTGGCCAAATCATGGTGAGCCAGGGAAGGATACAGGTGTATGAGGTAAGATACTATACAGAGAGAGTCTTAGTCCATGGAAAGGAGTTTGGATTCATTATAAGTGTCACGACAATTCATTGGCCATGGAGAGAGAAGAGACATCATGGCTCTGGGACATTAATGACAACATCTATCAAAATGAGGAAGTTTAGAGGAAGGGCTAGTTAGATGGGCAAAGAGAATTTTACTTTGAGGACTTAATCAAGGGCTCTGGAAGAAATGTGAGTTTACAGACTGAGGAATTTGTTGCCTGAAGGTCAGAGTAGATACTGTCATTCTGATGACATTACCAAAGAAAACAGTGAAGACCGATTGTAAAGGAGAGGGAGCTAAAGAAGAATGCCAAGGATTAAACTTTGGAGATGTGGCATTGGTGCTAGAGAAAGAAGCCTCAAAGGAAATTTGTAAGGATAAGGGAGAGCTGGCCATGTTCTCAGACATAGGGATGGGGACACTGCAGAAGAAATAAAAAATACTCTTATGAGTTACGGTGGACTCTGGATCAAAGTAAGCTGGTACTGGGGAGCAACATAGAGGCTTTAAGAAAGATGAACTATCAAGTTGGGGCTGTCTGGCCAAGGTAGGGAGCATATACAGATGGAAAGAACTCAAGCCAGCTACATGTACTGGGCCCGGCTAGGCCAGCCAGACAGGCCAAGGCCCAGGTCTGTTTTGGTCAAAGACCAAAGGAGCAAGGAGCTCATGCTGAACTGACCTTCCCCAGTGAAGTAGGCCATAAGGTCATGTCCTGTGAGTGAGGTTAAGTTGAAGGAAGTCAAGGGGTGGGCCTTTGAGGATGAATGTTGAAAACAGCCACTGTGGTTCCCTATAATGATTAGTCAACAAGGGATGTGTAAAACCATTTCTGAGGATCAGTGAGAGCTCAGCTGAGGTTAGAAAGCATTGCTTTATGGTGGCCTAGTTTCCATGGTTTCCTTTCTCATGCAGCCTGGGAGAGGAGTGAAGAAAACCAATTATTGTCTACAATACGTCTAGGGTAAGAAGTTGTAGTTTGATGTTAGAGGCTACTATATATTTTTTTCCAAGGGGCAAAATACTATTTTGAATTTTGTAGGAAAAAAGTGGAAAGATTATAGATCGAGTTGAAATTTTTTATTTTTCTATATTAAAGAAATTGTATATGATTCAGTCCAATTTCAAAAATCTGTAATAATTGGAACCAAAGTTTCACATTAAGAAGCCTACAGTGATTTATATTTAACACTGATTTTAAAAGAAATTTGAAAACGTTGGACCACTTGTTATAGTGATTTGGGCTTTTATCTAGAAAGCATGTGCTTTGGAGACCAAGAATGTACAAATAAATAGTAATGGTATAAGGCAAATTTCAAATTTTTTGAGTGACACATTAACAATGTGAAGTTTTCCACTGACTGATATTTTAGTGTCACACCCCCCAACAAACCTATAATTAAAGTTATTTTGGCATTTTCATCTCAAATCCCTGCTTTTGGGGGGTGGGCGGGTTATAATTTCACTTTTAAAATGAGCTTCCAGATACAATTTGACATAAAACACAAAGTCTTATCCTAGCAACAATTTCCCCTCCACCTTTCCATCACGAAATATAGGAATGTGTGTCCTGTCAGTTTTAAAAGTTATAAAGGTTTTTAAAAAAGGAAATTGAACCTTCGTTCGTTTGTTTGTTCGGATTTGTTGACCAGAGTATACAGGTGGGGACTAAAGCCTGGCTGCAGTACAATCCATGCAAACAAGAGGCATCTATAGCATACACCAGTTCTGGCAGCAGGTGCTTGTCTTCTTTTAATAAGAACATTAATTGATTTGTATTTTTCTGTGAGACAAATAATACCTGCCCAGTGATTATTCCCAGGAAGAGAGTTGGGGCCTATGGCTACATATTTTAAATAACATAAATAAGTTAAAGTGAAAGCATCAAAATAAAAACAAAACTCAAGGCAATCGAAGGAGGATCATCTCTCTTTTTGTACATTGTTCTGTTCTCTAAATCTTTTAAGCACAGAAATTTTAAATGGAATTCTAATGGTTTCCTTCCCTACTGATTTATTATATATATATTTATATGTATTTAGTTTATATATATACACATATATGTATATAGATGTGCATATGTACACATATATGCCATATATATGTATTTATAGATGTAGTGTGTGTGTATATATATTTATAAATATCTTGAAGAATCATCTTCTGGGCCTTCTCCCCTCTTGAAAATGAATTCTGACCTAGGATGGGGGAAGCTTTAGAGACTTGTGAAGCAGGGAGTTAAATTCTTCACTGGAATTCAGAAAGTAAAAGGAAAGTGCTTGGGAAGAAATCTTATGCTGAGGTGGGGGGTCATAGAGAGGGCATTCAATTCTCTTAGGAAGGTCATGGGGGCAGTGGGAGGGGTCATGGGCCTAGGATCACTTGAAGAATGCCATCCTTTAAGTAGATTTTAGGCATATTACTGGTTGAGAAGCATCAATATGGTCTTTCTTGCACAAACAATTCTAGGAAATGCCTTCCAAGACATTTTATGGCCCAGGGTAGGAGTGAGGAGAGGGGTGAAAACTCAAACAACCATCATTTATTCCCATCAGAATAAGTACTGAGTCATATATAAAAATCCTTTCTAAAACTCTTGGTCGTTTTATGTGGGTGAGGACTTCACTTTTCCTCAAGAGAGACATTTTCCTTGTCAACCTCTTTCCTGCTCTCCTTCCCCAAACGTGCACAACTTAATTTCCTCAGCAATAATAGAGTCTGAGCTGCGAATACTTCCAGAGGTTCTACAGCTCCCTCCTCAGATGTTAAAATCCTCTGGTGTTAAAAAAAATTCTCTAGTGTCACCCTAACATATATAAATATGAAAGAAAGGAGCGACATCAGGGACTAGTCCGGAGCTACATGTAGTGCTACTTAATGCACTTCTTGATAAACCTTTATGGCAAATTAGAGGTTTTCCATTTCCCCAGTCGGCTGGCTATAAGATGTTGGGAGGGTTTCTTTTTTTTCTTTAACATGCAGCTCTTAAGAATTTGTAGCTATGTATTTTTAATACTGTCAATAAACAGCTTCCTCAAGACTCAGAGGGGCAATAATGGAAGCTGTTAACAAAGTGTGAAAAGCAACGGGCTAGCAAAGGTTAATCACATGGCTGCCCACTAATGACCTCTACAGCCCTCAGTTTAAACCCAACAGCACTTGTAAAGACCAATCACGTGAATAATTTCCTGTCTGAGGTAGCCTTTATGGTTAAGAATAAAAGCAGAGCTGATTGTGAATAGAAAGCCCCCGGCAGGGGAGGTGGTTATTATTTTTAAGCTGATCTAAACACCTGGGTTTCCCACTGGACCCTATTAAACTTCCTCCATTATGTCTAAATATTTCAATCATTTCTACAGCAGTTGTGAATTTGTGCATTACTAAGGTAAGCGAGCACTAGGAGAGAGGGCATGCTGACCAATGGTGAAGAGCCCCTTCCTCAAGGTGATGACCATCAGGTAGGAAGAATCCCAGGCTTTGGGAAAGGTTTTGGAGGGGTCATCCCTCCCTCTGTAGCTCCCCAGCCCCACCCGGCCTCAGGGAAGACCACACGTAAAGCCATTCAGACCAAGACAATTTTACTATTTTAAAGGCCTGTAGATGAGGAGATTCCTTGGCTTGCCCTGGTAACACATTTCAATGTTTAACAGCCCTCACCATCAGCCAACAGTCGTCCCATATAAAGAACTTAAGTGATTTCTGCTGTGGGTTAGACCCATTTTCCTGCCCTGTCTTTGGATGGCTGCATTTTGTGGATCTTTCCACATTTTATTATAGATTTGGTTAAACATTACTCTTCTCCCAATGAAATTGCTGTCTTTGAAGATTTTACTTTCTACCTCCAGTCTTATAGATCTGACCATATTTAAGCTGGGAGCTTGACTAAGGCTCTTCTCTAGTAACAATGCATTTTGTAGGTTCATAGCAAGGACAGGATTTAAAAGCGATAATAGGGCTTTAAGATTCCAATTTGGTACCTAGAATTCGGGTGATCAGTCCACACTCTTACCACTCCTTGTTTGCAACAGCTCATATCCCATTATATTATTTGTACAAATATCTCTTTTCTGAATTGTATTATAAGACCCTATAATGGGCAACATGTAGTAGAGGAGTAAGAATGAGATATGTGGTCAAATCTAAGTTCAAATTTCACCTCTGGTACTTCTTGTGAGAGCTTGGTTAAGTTACCAACCACAATACGATTCAATTTTTTGAAAGCAATACCTACTTCTTAGAGTTGCTATAAGGAAAAAATTATGTATAGTCCCTGAAATTCAGTGGACACCCCATATGTTAGTCCTTGTCCCTTTCTTCTTTATTAGCAACCTTGAATCCAGTAGGGTACTTTGTACTTGATATAGATCCACTTGAGGCACTTAAATTTAGTGTATTGGAGATTATTTGATTCCAAGTAGTGGACACGCAACTTGAACTAATTTAGACAAGAGGGGGTTTTACTGTTTCACCTAGCCAATCAGCAGGAAATGCTGTAAGGGCAGCTAGGTCTCAGAGATGCCTAGAAACAGAGACTCTCTGGAGTGGTCACCAGGACAATCATCTCTGCTCCTCTTCCCAATCCACAGCCTTATTTCCTCAGACCAGCTGCTATTTGGAACATGGTCATCCAATGTCTCCCCACTTTGCAACTACAGAAAAAGCCAAACCTTTCTGATCTCTAGCTAGAAAATCATGGGCATAGGATTCAGATTGGCTTAGATGGATCAAGTGCTCATTCCCAAACCCATCAACTGAGACTGGGAATTGGGAGAAAGAATTCTAATTGTCACGTTCTATCAAAATCATATGGTTGAAAGAGTGGTAGGGTTAGCTCCCCCAAAGAAGAGAGCATGTTTCCTAGAATAGAAGACAGTGGTGGGAAGTAGAACAATACATATTTACTTCACTAGAAATGCCAGGGGACCTCTCTTCATCTATGCCTTTCCTGCCACAGAGGTATTATTCATATTTTCATAGCCAGATGACCTTGGCAAAAGATTTAAAAGAGGGTATTTTTAATGCTTTCTCTTGACTGGGCATTGATAATGACAATGATGGTGATGATGATGATAAGAGCAAGCAGATTTTTGACATTTGTACAATGCTATAAAAATCTGCCAATTTCCAGATCATTCTAGAGCTACCCTAGCTGGTCTAGAGCCTTTGTGGTATAACTGGAGCAATCATAGTTTCCCAGTAAAAAAATTGGGACACAAATGATGGTGCTTTCCCCCCTTCTTTGTGCTTCTCTGAGCTTTTCAAACTTATTGCAATGGACAAGCATAATTTCTATAATTAAACAAGTGCTGTTAGAAATAAATGGGACTTGTGGTCTTATGCATGAATTCTCCAACCTCATTTCCACCTTCAGGCCTTTCCACATGCTTCTTTCCATGGGCCTAGATTTTCCTCTCTCATGGATGTTTTTGCTTCACTTTCCATGGGTTTCAGCTGAAATATCATCTCCACAGAGAAGCTGTAACCAGAGGCAGGTTTTGTGGGGGCTGGAGCTTATATACTTTGGGGGTTCTCTTTAAGAAAAAGAATACATAAGCCAGTCAGAGAACGACAAATATCAATCATATGATTTTACTCATATGTGGAATTTAAGAAACAAAACAGATGAAAGGGGAAGGGAAGGAAAAATAAGACAAAAACAGAGAGGGAGGCAAACCCTACGAGACTCTTAAATATAGAGAACAAATAGGTTTCTTAGAGGGGAGGCAGGTGGAGGGGGTGGGCTAACTGGGTGATGGGATTAAGGAGGGCACTTGTGATGAGCACTGGGTGTTATATGTAAATGATGAATCATTAAATTCTACTCTTGAAACCAATACTACACTGTATGTTAACTAACTTGAATTTAAATTAAAAAAAAATAAAAAAAAATGAATACAAAGTTATAAACATAAATTTATACTCAACAGTGAGTATTTATTTAGAATAAGAAAAGACATCACAAATAATGAATTTAGAAATGTATCTAGTACCATAAATACTGCTTTAATAGCTTTTCCCTGCATTCTATGGCTACATATCTTTTTTTATTTTTAACTGAGATATAATTGACATGGTTACATATCTTTTGATTGTCTTTTCATGTGACAATGATATTATAATATTTTTCACAGTGAGACTAGAGAGATAATTTAGTTTTCCTCTAGCACAATAACCAAAATTTGTTTTTCATTTTTATTGTTTTAAGTTTATTTATTTTGAGAGAGAGCGAGAGAGCGTGTGAACGAGTGCAAGTGGGGGAGGGGCAGAGAGTGAGGCAGAGAGAGAATCACACAGGCCTGACTTGGGGCTCCATCCTATGAACTGTGAGACGAACTATGAACTATGAACCTGAGCCAAAATCAAGGGTAGGATGCTTAACCGACTGAGCCACTTGGGGGCCTCCAAATTTAGATTTTTAATATTGACAGTTCAGAAAAGTTTATTTCAGCTTCACAACCTTTTTTAAAAATTATTATTAGTACTGCCATGCAAATGCTTAGTACTATATTTTCACACAGGGCAAAAGCTTTATCTTGTTCCCTGCATTTCAGATCTGGTTTCTCCCCACCTACCTATCTACTTTTAGTGCTGGGCAACAGAGGACACAGTCATATTAGGGGACATTTTAGACCTGCATTCTGTGTCTTCCTGCTTGTAGAAGCTGGTAAAAAGGCTGGGAGGAGTGTTCTTGGAAACCTTGTATACATTGGGACCCTCCCAGTAACTTAATTATGCTTTGTAACATATCCCTCCACCCTCACACCCACCTTGGCAAAAGAAACTTACTTCCATCTCAATTTTCCCCTAAATAGATCTCCCAAATGCCCCTGGCTCTCCAACTGCACACCACATAAGGGGAAATACGACCTGAAACCAGAGTAGAGAGAGACCATGGTCTTAACTGACTGCAGTGAAAATATCTTAGATTTGCAAACTTCACAAAAATATATAGTCATATGAACACTCTGCAGGGCTCCCCCCATCTCCAAGACCCTTGGAAAAAGTTTAAACTTCCATTAGTTTCAAGGTAAATCCACCTTCACACACAATTCAAAAGGTAGATTCCTTTGCTTCATAATTTACTTTTCCCTTTTAGCTTCTGGCATGTTTTAAAATTAACTATTAAATCAGCATGCCTGCATGTTAATATCTGTCTCTCACTCTAGAATTACATGCTCTATAAGAGGGTACTACTTGTGCATTCACACCGCTGGACACCAAGACCTGTGGTAGTGCTAGCACGTGCTCAGCACTCAGGAAGCCTCAGTTAAAACAACAAGAAGAATAAGTAGACTCAAGGGACAACAGGATCGAATACTGATGTTGGTTTCCATCTTTATACTTCCTCCCCAGCTGCCCAGGGCCCAGGCTCTAATCAAGTCACCTCACCCTGGCCCACCTTTTCCAGGCTGCACCTGGTTCCAATCCCTCAACCATTGGAGGCCCATGATTAAAATCTATCTGTCTTTCCCAATTTCTTTTTCCCTAAGGTCAAACTGTCTTCTGCGGGACCAGAAAGCTTATATGATAAATTATTGTGTTAACAATAGTGATTTTTTATGATTTATAAGGCACATTCCCAAGGATGATGCTAATATGCTAATGAGAAAAGGCAAGTGAAACATAGGCATTTTACAAGGGTTT
This sequence comes from Panthera pardus, assembly GCF_024362965.1. Taxonomy (NCBI): domain Eukaryota; kingdom Metazoa; phylum Chordata; class Mammalia; order Carnivora; family Felidae; genus Panthera; species Panthera pardus. The sequence continues at coordinate 83,856,261 of NW_026526721.1, forward strand.
TCTCAAGATGCCATGTCTAGCCCACCCCTACCCCCACGACAGATGCACACAAATAGACATAAACTTGACAACGGCAAGAATTTTGAGTTAGTTTTGAAGGAGGGAAAAGATTTTGGGGAAAAAAAATTATTGAGAGGGCCGGGTCTTGTAGATCTATCTGGAAGTCACACTTTGTGGGAAGCCATCAACTTCATCATGTCTTGGTCCCTGTTTTAATGTCCTGATTCTGCCACAGTTTATGTTTGTTCCCTTTGATTTGGAGTTCAGGACTTTGTGACAGTATTTGAGGGATGCACAATCTGGAGAAAGATGGAGATAGCTTAATTTTCAACATTTACTTCCAATACTGTCTCGCTTCATTTTTATTGGCCTTACAGGGCTAGTAAAATGAATGAGTTATGAATGTTTGCTTGAACTGCATAACAGAAGCACCAGATCTACGTAAGTCCACACTACAGTGAGTGGGAGGTCTAGACCCTGAGCATGCTGCTCCTTCCCTGCCTCATGTTACCTTCGTATTTATGTCTCCATCATGTATCTGAGGGCTGACTTGCAGAAGAACATTCTACATGCATGCATCCAATTTCATGAGCATTTGTTAGTGCATGAAGTAGTCTCTGGCTTAGGCATGAGGGATTCTGAGATGAATAGGACAGAATCCTGCCATCAAATTTCTTACAATCTAGTGGAAGACAGGTGTAAATAAATAAATTACAAAATGATGCCCAATATGTGCAATAGAATATTGAAACAGAGATGGTCTGGGAGACAGACTAATGAATTTAGGCAGGGATGGGGGAGTGAGGAAAGCCTCTAATGAGGAAGCAACATGTGAATTTTACATCTGGTGGGGTTGCCAAGAGCACTGGATGGGTCTCGTTCTCCCACATCTTGGCAATAAGACGACCCATATGGCAGTAGCTCTTCACTAATGATAGGAACCAGCATGCAAGGAGAGACCTCTGTTTCAGACACTGTCAGATTTTGACATTTATAATCTCATTAAATCCTCAGAACTCTTTGAGGATTAGTAATCTTCATTTTGCAGATAAAGAACGTGACGTTTAGAGGGTGAAACTTGCTCAGGGTCATACGGCTGCTATGACGCAGGAGCAGGACTCTAATTCAGGTGGGTCTCACTCTGGGGTCCACGCTCTTGACCAAATAGCATATGAGGGAAGAGAGGCCTTGGATACTGCACTTCGCACTTTAGACTTCTTACAGTGCCTTCCCCTTTTTCCACTCTTTGGAACCTCTTAAGCAACCTGGGGATGACCCAACCACTGGAAGGATGTTATCATTCTATGCGAAGACAAGAAAAATGTCACACACTTAGTAAGAGATAGAGCTGGGCCAGTACCCAGACTGTTTGACTTCTAGTTTAGTGCTCTATTCACTACAGAATGAATGGAGTCTGCCACATGCCAGAAGTTATTGCTGCTTTTCCCACACACTGCCCCTCCCTTCCCCTGTCCCATCCTCCCACCACCAAGTTTCCTGTACTTGATTTAAAAAATCCAAAGAAAATTTCTCTACACAGCAAGGTAGGAATGGGGAGGAGGAAGGATCTTTTCTTTCCTGTGCCTGGGGGGTGTGAAGAACCTATCTTATATTATTTCTCATAAGTTATCCTAATGAAAGGAAGAATGTGGCCTGTGATGTCATCATCTAACATGTTACTGCAGAAAAATAGGCGGTGTTAAATTTTAAAGAATCAATCAGAGGTGTGTCCCATGTGGGCAACCCATCATGTTTACATCTGGGTGGAACTGATAATGGTATAAATATTACAGAATCCCAATAAACCTCAGGTTATTATCAATGCATTTGGATGATTTATGGTTAAAACATGTGCTATAAGTTATTGTAGGTTGAAAGATTCACAATACCCCTTAGCTAATAAGGGAAGCCTTGCTGCTACCTTCCGGGCAGTATCTCTAAGGATTTTGTCTGACAAAACTACATTTGTGAAGCTAGCCTCCTTCCAGGGTCCATGGTCTTTCCGTTGTTACTCCAGTGAGGAATTCCAGATCAAACCTTTACCAGGAACAAACAAAAATTTCTTTTATGTAATTTGGCTTTCAATAGCTAAATCTTATTATTTTGAAAAAGATTACTGTTACTCTTTCCCTGAGGATTTGACAGATTATTGCTTAAGGAGTTTTGCCCCGAGGAACATGCAGGGGCCTCAGGCTCAAACTTCGTTTGCCTTTCTCGCTCATCTGAGGTTGGGTTAGACGCATTGTAGATAGGAAAAACATATGGGAAAACTCTGAAGGAAATGCGCCTTCTCAGAAGGCCAAATTAAAGCACAAATAAATGCAATAATATATTGCAAGTGCTCAAGGGGATATGAAAAAGCAGGCATTGTACTAATACACGAGAAAAGCTTTAGAAATTGTGAACTGTTACATATATGTTAGTATTTTAATAGCTCCCTCCCATCCTCACTTCTGATGTCACCCCCTGAAGAAAGAGATTTGTCTCCCTGACCACTCTTCCACCTGCCTGAGAGGCTGGAGATTACTCATCTGATAGCTCCCCACCTAGCACAGCTGTGCCTGACACGAAGCAGGTACTGGATAAACATTTGTGGCATGAATGATCAGCTGAGTGAAGCCAACTTTTGGATCTTAATTCTTATGTGAAACCCTATTATTGAGAGATTGGAGAATACTTTATGATAAAGGCCTTTTTAAAAAAGTAAGCCTGGGCAGGGGGTGCCTGGGTGGCTCAGTCAGTTAAGCATCCGACTTCGGCTCAGGTCCCGATCTCACAGTTTGTGGGTTCAAGCCCTGCGTCGGTCTCTGTGCTGACAGCTCAGAGCCTGGAGCCTGCCTCAGATTCTGTGTCTCCCTCTTGCTCTGCCCCTCCCCTGCTCATGCTCTGTCTCTGTCTCAAAAATAAATAAACATTAAAAAAATTTTTTTTTAATGTAAGCTTGGGCAGACCAAATGCTATCTGTACCACATGGAGTGCCACACTGCACATTCGTTTGTTAAGTAATTGCTCAGAGACATTTCGCCGTGATGTTTGGTCAACTTTGTTTCATCCAGCAAGTACTAGATTCTGACCGGAGAAGCATGCTGAGGACCACCAAAGTAATGTCATATTTGAGGAAATGCTGTTTTAAAAGTTAAATAAAAATATGAGATGTCATAAGGCATAATGGACGTCAGATGAGCGCTATATACTCTATGGTATAGATTTGTAAAGGAGAAAGATTCATGTGGGATGGTCTGCAAAATCTTCCAGAAGCAAAGCAGAAGCTCGAAGGCCACGTTCAATCTGGCTTGGTGGGGGGTGCCGTGGTACAATGATTTTTAATCTTTATTCCTCCTAGCACTGGACAGGACACGCTTCTGTTAACAGCAGTGTCTCACTATGCAATGGGGATTTGAGTTCAGGGAAAGGAATTTTGTGTAGCCTAAATAACTGGCCTTCACCTGGTTTCCACTGAGATTCTGAACCCTCACCTCACATGGCACACCTTGAAAAATACTGGGGCTTTAAAGGTAAGTGAGTGGTCAAAACTTCCAGGCACTCCATAACTGATAATTCACTTTTATTCTTTTAGACTCTTTGGGATTACTTAAGCCTAACTGAAGAGCTTCCATGGAAACTGTGAATTATTGGGAATTCACTTCTTTGGGGATTTTATTCGTGGCAGTGGGAGAGACATAGAAATCTCCTTGTCTACTACTTCGTGCAAAATGTATTACTGGTCTTGTCTGGTTTTACCCACAGAATCACAGTTTCTGTGATTTTACCCACAGAATCTGGTTTTACCCACAGAATCACAGAGTTTCTGAAAAAAGACTCTGCTTTTTTTTCAACTCTTTCATTTTGTAGATGAAAACACTGAGACCAGAGAAAGCAAGTTATTTCCTTAAGGCCACACTGAGTTATGTCTGAGACTCTGGACTCCTGCCTCCCAGATTGGAGTCCCTTCCTCATTTGCATCAGGGAGGGACTCGCCCCAAATCTGGCCTCATTCTGTTATGGGAGACAAAGCTTCATCCATCCCCCTAGGGGATGCTGGCTGAAGAGGGCTGTGAGCAGTCTCTGAACTTCACTGCTTTTACAGGTTACCACAACAAGTGCAGGCAATTTCCACTTTCATGGTTGACAAAATTGTCCATTTTTCTTTTCATATTTTACCTAAAGCTTGCAGACTTTTAAAAGGGGCATATTTTCCCTGGGACTGATGGGTATATCTAATGTCCCTAGCTCGAGTTCCTTTTAACTCTGATTTATTTTTTTTTATAGTGAAGTGAAGAAGAGGACTTTTTTTTTCTTTTTATCTAAGTAGAGTTGGCATACAATGTTATATTAGTTTCGGTTGTACAACTTAGTGATTTGACAAGTTTATGCATTGTGCTATATTCACCACCAGTATAGCTAACCATCTGTCCCGTTACAATATCACTGACTGTATTCCTTATGCTGTGCCTTTTATTCTGGTGACTTACTCATTCCATAACTGGAGGCCAGTATCTCCCTCTTCCCTTTACCCATCTTGCCCAAGCCCTCCACCTCCCTCTCCTCTGGCAACTGTCAGTTTGTTCTCCTGTATTTATAATTCTGGTTCTGTTTTTTGTTTGTTCATCTTTTTTAAAGATTACATTTATGAGTGGAATCATATGATATTTGTATTTTGTGGTCTATCTTATTTCACTTAGCATAATACCCTTTAGGTCCATCCGTGTTGTCACAAATGGCATGATGTCATCCTTTTTATGGTTGCATAATATTCCACTGTATGTATATATGTGTGTGTGTGTATATATATATATATATATATCACGTTTTCCTTATTCATTCAGCTAACAATGAACGCTTAGATCATATGGTATTTCTATTTTTAATTTTTTGAGGAATCTCCATATTGTTTTCCATAATGGCTTCCATAATTTATATTCCCACCAACAGTGCATGAGGATTCCTTTTTCTCCACATCTTTGCCAATGCTTATTTATTTATTTTTTTTGTCTTCTGACTTTAGTCATTCTGATAGGTGTGAGGTGATATCTCATTGTGGATTTCCCTAATGATGAGTGATGCTGAGCATTTTTTCATGTGTCTGTCAGTCATTTGGATGTCTTCTTTGGAACAATGTCTATTCAGGTCCTCTGACCATTTTTTTAATTGGATTGTTTGTTTTGGGGGGATTGATTTGTAGGATTTTTTTATATATTTTGGATATTAACCTCTTATTGGATATATCATTTGCAAATATTTTCTCCCATTCAGTAGATTGTCTTTCTGTTTTGTTGATTATTTCCTTGGCTGTGCAGTTTTTTTATTTTGATGTAATCCCAATGGTTTATTTTTGCTTTTTTTCCCCTTGTCTTGGAGACAAATCCAGAAAAATATTGCTATGCCTTATGTCAGAGAAATTACTGCCTGTGTTCTCTTCTAGGATTTTTATGGTTTCATGTCTCACATTTAGGTCATTAATTGATTTTGAGTTTATTTTTGTGTAGGGTATTAGAAAGTGGTCCAGTTTCATTCTTTTACATGTAGCTGTCTGTTTTTTCCCAGCACCATTTATTGAAAAGACTGTCTTTCCCCCATTGTATATTCTTTCCTCCTTTGTCATAGATTAATTGACTATATATCTGTGGGTTTATTTTTGGGTTCTCTATCCTGTTCCATCAATCTATGTGTCTATTTTTATGCCAGTATCGTACTGTTTGGATTACTACAGCTTTGTAGTATATCTTAACATCTGGAATTGTCATCTTCAATTTCTTTCAACAGTGTTTTATTGTTTTCAGGATACAGGTCTTTGGCCTCTTTGGTTAAATTTATTCCTAGGTATTTTGTTCTTTTTAGTGCAATTGTAAATGTCATTTTTAAATTTCTCTTTCTGCAACTTCACTGTTGCAGAAACATTTCAGCTCTGTTTTTGACCCAAAGTTGTATGGTTTCTAAAAAGGATAACTGCCACCGTGGTTCAAACCACCCAATTGCTCAAATTAGTCTTTGAAAATATAAATGTGGTGACACGTTTTATGTTCATCCTCCTGCTCTTGAACTCTTGCCTCCCTTTCTGTGATTCATTTATATTTTCAGACTCTAAAGAATGATTTAATTTTCATGTCTTACTAATTTGCAAATTTCACTTTCTTTTTATACTAAATTGTCTTTGTATTAATGGCAGAGATTCATGTTGAGAAAAATGCTTCCATTTCAAATATATTTTATTTGTATTTTGTCAGATAACTGATATATTTGGAGACTTTTTTTTGAAGTCTAGAAAGTTTCAGAAACTTGTTCCCTCCCATTTGTCCAGATTTCTGCTTAGGTTGATGGGTAGAATAAATTTTCAATAAAAGAGAGAAGTGTTTCTAAGAGCCTCAAAGAGAGAGCCTTACAAATGCTTTCCCACTTTTCAATATGAATTATTTCCTTTTGACTTTTTTAAAGCAAGCAGAGACCAAGCCAAGCTTATTTGGAAGTCAGTCTGAAAATAAGCGAATCTGGATCTCTCTAACAACAAAAAAAAGGCCTTTTCTGGGGCACTCAAGCACATCATTCACAGTTGACTGTGGGTGATTCTACAGTGTGGATACAAACATATATGATAGGTCATATGCTCAAAGACCAAGTAATAATTGTGTAGTGAAATATTTTATCCCTACGATGGAAATAGAAATACCTCTAAAGTAAGAATTCTTAGGAACAGAAATTGTAGTTTGCACAGTGACCCAGTTTGAGACATGGGCTTTTATTCTTTTTCTGGTATGTGTGTGTGTTTTGTTTTAATAAATCATAAAGAGTTTTTCTGTAATACTGGAAAAAGGTCTGTGTACATTCATGGATTTGCGTGAATGCGTAGGAAAAACCCTCATGTAGAGTCTTCTCACTTCTTTGGTAAAGGCCTGGTCGAAGCCACTTTTCTATAGTCTTCTTGATAAGGAAGGAAAACACAACTTCAAGCCAATGTTAGGGAGGAGTTGTCTATGCTCTTTAGCAGCACACGCTTACGACTCACTTTAGAATAAAGTGTAGTGCAAACACCTAATTTTTACAGAACTGCTTGTATTCCGAGTTACTAATTAAAAATCCTCACGCTCTCCCTTCTTTTCCTGTTCAAATCTGCAAGGTTATTTAATTGAAGTCCTATTTTGTGGGTGCAGATGCATGATGTGTTTGAATCATCAAACAGATTTAGTGTGTTTTGATTGTTGTGTGTGCCTCATTGCTATTCCCAGAATGTCGAGCTGAGCTTATGCTCCTCGGGAAGACTTAGACGCCTGAAACAGTAAAAGAGTCCTTTCTTCTCCCGCCCCTTCGCCCCCCATTTTCGTTGAAACTTTGCCAATATCAGATCGAGCTCTGTCTGTTGCTGCATTAGAATGAAGTTATTCCCTCCCACTTATCGCCCCCCTCCCACCCCCTACCTTTCCCTTTGCTCTCCAGCTCCACGATTTTCTCACAAAGTGGCGGGGAGTTGTGGGGGGGCGGGAAGCGTGGAGGGCTCCCTTGTCGTTATGGAGGAACTTTTTAAATTGAGTTTTATTTTTATTTTTTTTCTGCCTTTTCCTCCTCTCCATTTTCTCCCTGCTTCTTAGAGGTGGTTTTTGGATTGGGGGCTGTGAAAGGGAAAAGAGAAGGAGCCTGTTTTCCTCTCGAGGTGAAAACAGCCTTGGAACCGGCAGGTGCACGGCCCCGAGCAGCTGCTTGCGACTTGCAAGCTGAAGCGTTGCGCTCCCCCCTCCAAGCCAAGAGCACTTCATATAATCCTCTCTCATGCAATTCACACTGTAATTGCAGAAACCCCGACTGCTAGGGCTCATCTTATTATTATTATTGCGATTATTATTGTTATTGTTGTTGTTGTTTTTCACTGATAACAAGATCTTCTGCAAACAGGAACCCGTCATGTTAATTAGCTTTTTGTGTGAGATGAGCTGCTTCTCCAGAAGCAAGATTTTTTTTTGTCTTGCTCTTAGCCCTGTTCCCCTGCCCCCCCCTTCAGCCTTTACCCCCTTGAAGGCCACTCAGGGAGTAGCACATGTGGAACTTTTATGCGGTTCTATAGGCCCTTTTATTACCCCGCGGGCCTCATCCTCTTTTTAAGAAAGACGCCGGTGGTTAGGTGCCGGCAATGAAAATTGTTTTCTTGAACACCAGCTTGTTTTCTCAAGGTTCTGCTTATTCCTTTGGTAATTATGGAACTAAAGGATTCTTTTTTTTTTTTTTTTTTTTTTTTGGTTGACCCACAAGTGCTGTAGTCTATGGAACAATTATTTCATGGTTCTGAGGAAGAAAGGGCCCGGGATAAAAGTATGAGGAGATTCCATTTTTTAAAATGTCCTTAAAAATGCTTAGAGAATTAGTGAAAACGTTCTTATTGCTGATTTAAAGAAAACCTGGTATTTTGAGGAGCAGAAAATATCTAAAGTATTACTGATACCTAAGTCTAATTTTGACCTACAACTTTGGCAAATTTTTTATTGTTTACCAAAATTCATCAATTCATGACCACTGTTACTATTTTTTTAAATCAAAGCCACACATTACCTGTACTACTATTTAAGTTAATATTTCCTTTTGATGGACTTACCTTTTAAATGTAACTGGGTGGCAAGGGAAACTCTTTACTATGAAAACATCCCTACTATAAGTGGTAAACAAATCTGATAGGCTATACAGAGACCATAAGTACTAAAGTAAACAAATGAAGACAGTTGTTAACGTAATTTCTTTTGTGTTGGAGGTGTCATAAGGTATAGGAAAGGTGTTCAAGATTAGCACTTAGACTTTGTTGTCACTATAGGCAGAAGGAGTAAAGAGAACTGAAAAGAGAATCACTTCCTCACTGACTTTGTGGACCACTGGTATCTGATGCCATGCTAGCATACCCCCAGCTTGCCAATCATATTGCGGTGGCATGACCTCTGGTGGCATGTCCACATGTCCTGCATGTCCTACACTTTGGGAAACACCAGCCCATCCTGTGGCTGGTGGCTCAGATCGCCCAAAATCCATCATGGTTATTTTGTTCTAGAATGGCTGTTTAGGGGTGCCTGGGTGGCTCAGTTGGTTAAGCGTCTTGATTTCAGCTCAGGTCATGATCTCATGGTTGGGTTCGGGAGTCCAAGCCCCCTTGAGGCTCTGTGCTGACAGCGCAGAACCTGCTTGGAATTCTCTCTCTTCCGCTCTCTTTACCCCTCCCCCGCTCTCACTCACATTTGCTCTCTCTCTCAAAAATAAATAAACATTTAGTTAGAATGGCTGCTTTTTTTTTTTTTTTAGCTCTTGGTGTATATGAAATCTATATTTCTAGTAAAAGAGAGATTTTTAAAAATCTGTCTTTCAGGAGAATTAGAGTCTAGTAGTGGAATTAGTCAAACATTGAGCATAAGGAACAAAAGTTCTAATAGAATGTCAAGGGGAAAACTTGAGCAAAATCAAGTTCCAGGATCCTTAATGGAAGCCAGAAATGGGCATGAAAATGGGGTAAAAAATCTAGAGAAAGTGGAATGCACATAATACCAAAAAGGAAGTGAGATGGGGTATTCCAGGAAAAAGTGTTTGTGATCTGAGCTGACATTTTGAAGTTTCCCTTTACTGGCATGTGATGTGCAGGAGGGGTGACTGGGTAAAACACTGGGTCACATCAGGGTAGAGGACCACTTTAGGAAGTGGAAAAGCACTTCCTAAAAGATTAGTATGAGTCATAAGACCCAGTGAAGAAAACTGCCCATCTCACCTCCACATACACGCACACACTTCAGAGGTACCAGGGTTGGAAAACCTCACAGTTTTCCTCAACTGTAAATCAATCTTTTTAAAGCTTTATGTCTCAGACTCTTCTGCACAACCAATCACAACTTCATTACGTAAATCTTGCTGGTTATTCCTTATAGTTATATGTTCTTTATCTCCCCACAGTGCCACCCTGACCCTCCGTGTTCCTCAGCATTTAGGGTGAAAGGGACAAGCTTGAAGGCACTTAAATAAGCTAGCAAATTTTTCTTCAACAGAAACTTAGTAGCTCGGTTTGGACAACTCGGCAACATCCATGCCTTTATCCTCTAGGACAGTAGGGCAAGAAGGTGAGTGTCAATGTGCTCTATTAGGTCCCTAGTGGCTAGTTAATGGCAGTTTCCAATGTTGGTGCAGAATATTAAAAATAATTTTTATAAACAATATGCTTTATGTTAGGTGCTGAAGATGATTGATTATATGAATTAGTTTGATAGACATAACAGAAATCCATTTAACAAGTATTTACTGAGAATTTAATATGTGAAAGGCTCTGTGCTCAGGGCTAGGGGTGTCCGTGATAAAACAGCCCCTGTCGTCAGGAATTTATTATTTGGAGTAGGGCAAGCAAGCACATAACCTATAATATGCATGGATATTTGAAAAAAACCTCTGATACAGGTGAGGACTGCACTGTCATGGGACATATGAGCTGGCCTCTAACCAAGTCTGCAGCCAGAAGATGATCCCATGTTAACTGAGAACTTAAGGCCAAATAGGAATTAGCTATGGGGAGTCTGAAGGGAGAGGTTCAGGGAAAGTGAGAAAAAGAATATTCCAGAAAAAAGAGAACCCCAAAGGCCTGGAGGTAAAGGCAAATATAGGGAGTTTTGAGAATTTCAGTAATACATCACAACTGGAGGCTGGGTGGTAGGTGGCAGGCAGGGACGAAAATTGAGACTGAAGACTGGAGAGGAGAGAAAGGACTGGAAGGCCACGTGAAGGAGTTTCGACTTGATGGACTTGAATGAAGTAGGAGCTCATGAAGGAGTGAAGAGCACAAACTGAAACCTGGGAAGAAAGAGACTACCCTGGAGGGGAAGGAACACGTAAGCAATGGCATGGCACCGAGGTGAGGGTGAACCTGGCCACACTGAGCCTGAGGGTGCTGGTGTGTGGGTTATGCTGTTGGCTTAGACAGGAGCTCACCTCACCAGGATCACTAGAGACTGATTCTGAATGTGCAGGTGGTCACCGTGCCAGCAGCGAGGACCATCCAAGAGGCTGAGCAGCGCGATAGTGGCTTAGGGGTGGGACCCTGCAGAGGGGAGGGCAGGAAGTAGGGAAGCCTTTTTATTTCTGATCAAAGATGGTAGCTTTGGAAAATAGTTTGGACAAAGCATTCTGGATTCCTTTCCTATTGTAACATCTCTGGTATATTTCATGTATCTGTGGTACCTTGAAAATGGGCCCTTAATGCTAAGGGGAATAAATTCCCACCATCTGGCAATGGTATTAATAAGAGATAACATTGGAATACTTCCCTTGGGCCAACACTATGCTGAGCACTTGGCATATATTATCTCATTTAATCCACCCCAACTTGATGAGGTACTTACTATATCTTCATCTCACAGATGAAAACACTGAGGTTTAGAGAGGGTGAATAACTTCCATAACTAAATGGTGGAGGTAGGATTTCCACCCAGGATTGATTCCAGAGCCCGACCTGGAAACCGAAATGCCATAGTTAAGGATGTAGATGTGTTGGACACTGAGTCTAGTGAATATCTGTGTACATGGGTTAGCACTGAGGAATGTATAGAATTGTTTAATCATATTGTACACCTGAAACTAATATAACACTCTATGTTAAATATGATTCAATAAAAAAAAATTAGACATTTTTAAATGAAAAAAAAAAAACTTGTTATATGGATTTTTGGTTATTTTCCCCCCTGCATCTTACTCTTGGAAGTTTGCTTCAAGAAAAATCTTTGATTAATAAAGGGTTCTGATTACTTGTTTCCAGTCAAACATGGTTTTATTGAACAAGCAAAAACAAAAGGGAATATAAGGACATTTTTTCCAGGTTTTGCTATTTATAGTTTTGGATGCTTAAATTTGCCAAAACAGTAAGTAGGTTTTTTTATTTTTATATTTCACATATGGAGGTCATGCACTCTCAAAATCCTCATACTGGAAAAGATTCACAGAGTTAATCTACATTAATCTCTTAGTAGCCATTCTTCTCCACTGACAAAACAAAATGTGTTATCAGAATTATTATAGCATCATAGTAATGGAAAGTGGAAAGGATTTCAAGATCAGCACCTAATCTACCCCCTCATTTTACACACGAGGAAGCTGAGGACCAAAGCACCTAAGGGAATTAGATGCCCAAAACCACAAAGTGAATCAGGTATCAAACTTGGTCCCTTAGCCCAAAGAAAGGCTCACTGATTGCTAGACCCTCTCACCCAGGACAACAGTTTTCCCGGGGTGGGGGGAGTTAACATGGTACATCTTCCTAGAGTTTCACTTTTATTCTAAGATTTTAAAAGCAAGCGAGTTAAATAGTAATTTAAATCATTTTTATATTAAAATGAACGTGGCCATATTGTGGAGTAAATCATAGGGATTTAAGAAACAGGAGACTTCAAAGAAATGTCTCTTCTTGCAAAGGAAGGCAGGGTAACAAGGAGAGGTGCTGCCTCAGCCTTTACTCCAGATGTCTTATGGTTCAAATGTACTCTCCTCGCCTTTAGAGATTTTTCAGAGGGAAAGTTTTTTTTGAGACACTCTGGGATCTCAGGTGCGTGATGGACAATAGTGGATTACCAATGAATAACACTGCTCATAATTATGCTGTTAAATGACATGGTGAGATGTCAGAAACATGCTTTGCAGTTTCCATTAATATATGATTTAAAATTGTCTAAATACAGGTTAACAGATCCTTTGATGCAATAGATTTTAATTTTTTATCTGAGAAATTCAAATTTTAAGCTAATTTCAATAGATAATGTACTTGATTAGTTAGAAATGTGTTACATGAATGAATGCATTTTGCTCTAAAGGTTATCTTTGAAATGATGTGAATAATCTGCTTTATGCCCACAAGTACTATGAATGCTAACACTTCATTCTTAACTCATCTAGTTGTCATTAGGTACAGCAGCTGATACAATCTTCCATTAGGCAGTCAGAACTGTGGGTGGTCTTGGAAACTATACCATATGAACTGTAATACACAATAGAGTGAGTTAGGGATTTTTTTTTTCAGCTTTAACACTGAATCTTGTAGTTCCTATTGGTTGAAATCGAGCAAAAGGCTACAAGAGGCCTCATTTTAGCATCAATCTATGCTGATGGGCAAGAGCTGAGTTCCTCATATACTCCTCATTGATTAAAGAATTAAAATTTACTGGCCATTTTTTTCCTATTTAAGTTGTTTATTTACCTAGCTAAAGGAACTACAATGGCAGTGCCAGCAAACAAGAGACAGTTGGCTGTTTACATTTTTAAGCCAGATGCTAATAAAATAAGATACTGAAAAAAAAAATACAATCCATTTTAACTGTACTTGTGATTGAACCAGCACGAAGTAAGTTTCAGTGGGACATTTTGGAAGTGTACCACACAATTCACATCAATACCAAACTGTCTGTGCTCAGTGTGGAGTCATTATAAAGGGAGTTAATTCATAATGTTTGGAAACTTAATACCACTTTAAAAAGCCTAAAACTTAACAGCATTACATATTCTTGAGAAATTTCTTTATAAAAAATACTTTAAAGTGCCTTGAAAATAACATGCGCTCAATAAATAGCTATTGATTTGAGTTCCATGAGAAATATAGGGCACTGGAAGCCCAGAGTGGAAGGAAAATGCAAAGTAAATTAATAGTTTTGTGTTCACTAGGTGGGGATGGAAGCAAGTGGTATGGTCTTAGCAACTCAAGAAAGAGAAGTCTGCTCACAGATCTCCACAAAGGTAGTCATTTGTTAGTCTCAAGAGAAATACTCTTTTTAAAAAACTGATCTTTGTATGTATGCATTTAAAGAAAAAAAATCTTTCAAAACACAATTGGAATGACAAGCAAACTGTCTTTCATTTGTGGTAAATGAGCTACAAATGCATGCACTTACAAAACATTTTTTAAAAATATTCAAATGACAAATCTGTAACCACAGAGAAGTTGAGACAGAAAAATGCTACTTTTTTTTTCCTCCTTGGTATAAATGGTCCCCCAGTCGTTTCCACTATAGTCTAGAGTCCTTAATAAAGAAACCACAAGCTCTTCTCTGGGTTGAAGCATTTTAGCTCCCAGCTTTAATTTCTGTTTTTAGTCCAATAGGCAGACAATTAAAAAAAAATGTTCTAGCTCTCATTCTATTTTGTTTCTTAAAATCTCTAAAGTCTTAAAGGGCTGTAATTATCATACTGTTCCTTTTGTACCCTCTATCCCTACCTGCTAAATTAGTTTTGTTTTTTAAAGGCCTAGCCCTAATAATTCAAAGTTCAACTGCTCTCCCTCTTTTTTCTTTCTTTTTCTTCCTCCCCCACCCCTCTTTCTCTCCCTCTTCTTCCTTTCTTCCTTCTTCCTCCTCGACTCCCTCTTGGCCCCCTCCCCCTCTGCCCTGTCCCCTTTGGAAGCCCCAGGGATGACACTGTTCATTGATGCACCCCCCTCATTAGCATCGCTGCAGCTTGGCTCAGTGGCTTCAGAGGCAATCCGTCATGAGAAAACTGAAGAATGTGCCCCATTTGCATGATTCTGTGCCAGAATGCAACTTTTTCTCAGCTGTTCTTTGTGTAATTTCCCCTTGAGCGTTCAACTTTCCCATGAAGTCCTAGAAATCATATTACGGATTTCCAACCTAATTGAAATGCTCCTCAGATGAATTTTACATACTTGCGTCCTTCCCCCACAACAACTTCATAGTTCTTCATAAACAGAGCAAATTAGCACATAAAAAACAGGTTTCGCCTTTTATTGTTTTGAAATGTAGGGCACATTAAATGAATAATTTTGCTTTGAAAGTACAGGGGTACACATTATATGTGCAAATGTATATTTATTACACATGTCCAAATGAAGCCACAACACGAGTAAATACTTAGGCAATCTCTGCTTCCTCGTCACTTAGTGCCACTGCAAACCACATTTTGTAACCCACTACAGAGAAACCCAGAGCAGAAATGTAGCAAAATGCTGGACGAAGTGCTCACTGTTTAATAAAGAGAACTTTCCATGGAAGTAGGGGAGATTTGCTTTGCAGCTCTTGGATGAGCACATTTTAACAAATAAAGGAATGAATTCGTAGCTGCTAACTAACTGCTAATTAAATAAGTATTCTCACTATTTTTTTTCGTAGGTAAAAAATGATGATGACAACACTGGGATATGCAATTTGTTACCAAGATTTCCATTTCCTAGAAATTAAGATAAATATAATGTGCTATAATATATGTGACGCCCCACATTCCAGAAGAGAAAAGGCTCCAAGAAAACATGTTCATCCCATTGCATTTGAATTTACAACAACCCAAACCAATGTACACACACACACACACACACACACACACACACAAACACACAAACACACCTTTAGCTGTTTTTAACGACACGTTACTCTTCTCCGTACCATTATATACAAATCCCAGAGAGGCTTTTCATTCCCTCTTGCCATTTAGGGGCAGTTTGGAGTAAGAATAAACTGTTTATTTTTATTATTTCCACTCTAAATCTGCATAATTATTATTTTTTGATTATCCTTTGTTGATTGGAATGGATCCATTTGGGTGAAAATAGTGAAGATGTTCTAAAAGTGCTTAAGCTATAGCTACTTAAAAATGTAAATTATGTCATAATCTCTTAGAAGGAAAAAATGACGTTCGACTGAGAAGGCAGAAATCATCAAACTTAACACTTATGAGTTCCAAAGAGAATTAAAGTGACTTAAAGATAATTCTCTGCACTAACAGAAGAAAATAAAGCGCTTCAACTCCAAACATTTGGTGTTGGAGGAACGCTCACACGGTGATTAGAATTAGGTTGCAGAAGATTTCATTAATTATAGGTGACTGATTTTCCCTGCGCAGACAGCTCAGGTCTCCCGGCCCCTCCACGCCCCCACCCCTCCGCCCCAGCTCATCTCTAACTGTTGTCTAACCTTTCCTTTCCCTTAATCCATCTCTTCTGGAGCTGATGGGAACCGCTTTCATTCCACCTCTTGTGGAGGTAATGAAACAATCTTCTTATTCACTTGCTTCCTCTGAGCCGGTGACACGCAACAACAACAAAAAAAAGCGAGCGCCCTGATTAATGGCTGCTAATTAGCAATGTTAATGACCAGGTGTCCGAGAGCACGGCCAGTTCCTCTCAGCATGGAGCGATCGCTCAATGAGGGCCCTGCAAATCCATTCCCAGTGACCCTTCCCCTCAGCTGCCAGTAATGAAGCCTGCTTGCTCGTTACTCCCGGGAGAGACGCGGGAGGCGATCCGGGCCTGGGACCCAAATCCTTGCCTGGGGTCTAGTGGATCTTCCATGAATTAAGGTTCGCATTCATGGCCCCCCCGCAAAAACTCAAAGGTAAACAGCAGTGAGGAGCCCGGAGATGAACTCAAACCCTCTTTCCTGAGGAGGAGAGCCTCTTCTAACTGGAGCCAGTTGCTAATTTGAACTATCGACATGTGTATCTGTAATGTTGACTCTTATTAGCGGCACATATCATCTGCCCCGATTCTGTTATTATCCCCAGATAATTCACATGGGTGAAGCAAACCTCATACTAACTCTCAAATACAACTTTCTATCTGGGAGGCTTAAGTTCTTTTAGCCATTCAGCTCAGATGAATAGCAGCAGAAACTCAGAGCACCTAGATCTGTGTTTAAGAAAAAAGAGTGATCTTAAAAAAAAAAAAAAAAAAAAAAAAATTATATATATATATATATATATATATATATATATATATATATATATATATATATTTTCCTCGTTAGGAGGTGGGTTAAGTGTGCAATGTGCTTAGCTCTCATATAGGAGTAAGGGAACTATATTAAACTTAAAAAAACACACAAGCCCACACAAAACAAAAGCAAGCTTTTCCAAGAACTTTATAGAGAACCAGCTCTATAAAGACCAGGAAAATTATTTTACTATTTAGAGTTGATTCCTTTTGTTAGGTGCTGACCAGAAAATTGAAAAGTGAAAAGACTGAAGTCTTTGCAGATAATTAACCATTAACTATATTTGCCAATTTGTGACAAACTGGTTCTAGGAGTTTATACATTTATTTTCTCTCTATTGGTGAATGGCCTTGTGCTTACTCCAAGGAGGGGAGGAGGGTGATTCAATTTGGAAGAAACAGACTAAAATGAAAGAAGGTATGTCTTGTCATTGCTTTTGTTTTAACAGTCTCTTTCTTTTTAATGTATATATTTCCGATGAGGTTAACAGGATGGCTGATTTGGAAATCTATGTGCCCTCCCCCTTTAAAAAAATGTTACTTGTCAAAGGGTCTTATGTTTGATACCATTGTGATATATTTCTTTTGATGACATTTGTGAAGAATGTATAATTTATTTCAGTAGAGTAAGTGCTATTGTAAAAATCACCAACTATTCATAGGTGATGAAATACCACCCATGCACTGTACCTAATAGCAGGGTTTAAAAAATTATGGTCACTAGGTTGCTCCTGGTTAATAGGCCCAAGTGCAATTTGACAAGAAAAACTTCAAAGCTTTATTCCAAATGTGGTCAAGGCCAAACAATCTTACCTCATAAGCTACAAAAGGAGGCCACCTAGCTGGGAGGCTGGCTTCTCTGTCACTGGAGCCTGCCCTCCCTTGCAGTAATATCTGATGTAGTTTTGTTGGGAGGAAGGGTAAAATTTTTCTCCCAATGATTAGAGAATTTAGTAAACATTTTCACTGCAGACATTTTTGAAAACATTGAAAAGCACATGCATTCATACGCATTCACACATGCACAGCACTCTCTGTTCTAACCAGAGCTGTCCACTGCAGGCATGTTGCTATATATTCTAGCCTTCTGGCCATCTTTTTCTGTGTATGGTTACTCTTTTAACTTTTATCAAAATAGCATTGTACTGCGTATAATGTTTTATAAGGTGCTTTTTTATTAGCAATCTAACATAAATCTATTGTGAAATATTCTATTACGATGTCATAATATGAGAGCCCCTGTTAAGGGCCAATCTAGAGCGATATTATTATCACAGTTCCAGTGTTAAAGGGAAGGGCACAGGCACCATCCTGGCCAGTTCCTGCTACGTAATGGATGTTGAGAGTTTGTTGAGGATCCCTCCAGTAGCTCAGATCCTACTTCTGTCTGTTTTCCCCATGGCCCATAGAACAATGCTAAGAAGCCAAAGAGAAGGAAAGAGTGTCCCAGTGGTGCAATGTACCCAGTTTACTAATTACTAGCAAAGAAAGGGCCAAACTATGTGAGCAAAGCTTCATGAAAGCAGAGCACTTGTCTAACTTCTCACCTGTGTAGCTCCAGTACCTAGAACAGTACCTGGAACATAGGAGACACTGAACATATACTTTTGAATAAATGAATGAACAAACAGTTAAAAAATAAATTTGACTAGGGGCACCTGGGTGGCTCAGTGGGTTGTGTCCGACTTCAGCTCAGGTCATGCATGCCCTCATGGTTCATGGGTTCGAGCCCCGTATCAGGCTCTGTGCAGACAGCTCATAGCCTGGAGCCTGCTTCAGATTCTGTGTCTCCCTCTCTCTCTGCCCCTCATGCTCTCTCTCCTTTAAAAATAAATAAACATTAAAAAAATTAAAAAAATAAATTTGACTATATTCTTGTTCACTCACTTATTAGATTCTGGGATATTTTCTTGAGTGGCAGGGAGAGTAATGGATTTTTAGCTAGTGCCCTGGGAATACTGGGCATATCTCTTGAGGGGACTCATTACTCTTACATGTTACATGTAGCACTGCTAAAAATAAATGTGAATGGAGACATGGTTCTATATTTCTAGCCAGAATTTATGAAAACCCTGAGATCTATTGTTTGTTTCCATGTGTCTAGTCCCATCCGCAACTGCAACTAGTTAAAACAATCTAGAAAAAAAAATGATACTTTTGAGTTCCAAGACCCTTCGCGTGGACTTGAAATTAACAAGCGTTCTAAATTAAATCTGGAAATTTAAGGATTTAAATATTTTATGTATCACTTTTCTTTTTTAGGTTTTTGAAGCAAAGTTCATCTGTAGACTGAATGTATGCTGGCCTAGAAAATGGATAAATAAATTGTTAATGGTGGGGGAAACACTTGTACTTAGACTACAGTTAAAAAGTGTGGGGTTAAAAAAAGTGTAGTGCTTATTAGTGTTTTCTTTTTATAACTAAAAAAAATACAAGTTACCCTAAGAAAATGACCCCAAAATAATAGAAAATAGCCACCTTGCCTCCAAAGATATTTTGCAGCAATTAGTGGAAGAAACAGCGGCTGTATCTTCTGTAAGATGCCCCTCTCTATTGTGTGTGGTAGGGACGGCTATTCCTTGACCCTTCTCACTAACCTACCTCTGGTGCTTTGTTCAGGCGGCAGGGGCAGAGAGGGACCCCTTTGGTAAATTTAGCCTGTTGGAATAGCAAATGAAGAATGCTGTAATGCATTCACCCTTTCCTCTATCCATCCATCAATCGTTCTATTAATCAATCAATTGAAAAGCCTGTTTAAGCATCTCTCTCCAGCCCATTATCCACAGTGAGTCAAAGAAACGTGGCTCCTACACTTTGCAGCTTGTAGTTTTAGAGAAAACAACAATGGAAGTAGCACAGAAGATAAATAGACAACAGGTAAAACACTGAGCAAGTATGTGAAATGAAAAGAATGAATAATACTAACATTGTCAATCAATTAACAGGTATTTATGCCGTGCTAATTACATGTTCAGCACCAAGCTTGGGTGCTCTGCAAGTGAAGTGGATAAAGATCAGGAAGAATTTTTGTAAATTACAGTTTTTAAGCAATGAGAAACTAAAAAGGTTTACTTTGTGTTCTGCATAAGACTTTGTGGAGGCAAGTGTATAGAGGGGAACAGGGTGTGCATTCTCATTCTGGTACTTGTTGAATAAGGTAGAATGGCTATGATGGAAGGGGGTGGAAGTGATGCTTTAAAAAATTCGATTTTATAACTTTAAAATCACGGCATCGCAGAGTTGGACGGGCCTGAAAATCATTTTTCATTTCTTTCCACTCTGTGTTTAATCCTGTCTAACGCAGTGAGGCCTGCTCAAAGGTGAGCTTGTGTAGTAGAGAAATAAAATGCTGATCAAGCTGGAAAGGGAAAAGCTGGTGAAGGGATGTAGATGGAAATACGGGAAGTGAGGTCTTTCTTGGGTGTAACCACGACCTGGAAGAGGATTCAGAAGCCATTCACTAGGGTCTTCTTTCCTATTTGTAATGCCACAAGCAGTTCTAGAGAAGAAGGGGTTTTCATGTAGTCAAAACCCACGGTGGGGAAGATCTCTTTGGTGCCGGTGACACCAGGCCTTTCAGCAAGGAAGAAACTGTGCTAATCTAGGCAAATGGTACCGAAGCCTATATTATGGATGTCTTCTTGTTCCTCAACTCATGTATCAGGAAAAAAATAAAATCCTTATTACAGGAACTTTATTTGAGGTCTAGGAGTGCAAATCCCAAATCTTCATCAAAGTTGGCTTGAAAGTGGTATTGTGGCTATTATTAGATGATTAATTCATTTTTGAAATCTGCATAAAAGGTTAAGTAAATACTTTTGCATAGCCTGGGCTAACTGTGGATGCTAAATAGAATGATCATAATATCATTTTGAAATATCTAAGGAGTGAAGAAGACAAATCTTTGTTGACTATAATCCTGTGGTAGTTATTGTGCTGAGCACTCTATGTATTATCTAATTAATCCTCATAATCCTCAAAATAGAGAAGTATTATCCCCACATTACAGGGACCAAGGCTTAAAAAAATCAAGTAACTGGACCCAAATCCCAGTCACTGAGTGATGAGGAAGGAGTCTTATGACACCCTGCCACTGCTTTTGCCATAGCACCATGCTGTTTCACATAATTTGGGCATTTTTGTTTGTTTGTTTTTTTCCCTTTGGATATATATTAGCCCAGGCTTGCATGAAATTAATATTTCTCATCAATGCATCCCTCCCCATCACAGTCTATCTGGCGTACAATTTATAATGGTTGAATGGATGTGTGGTCTTTCCTGTTTCTGGATTATAATAATGATATGTTATTCTTATGAAGCTATGGATGTTCAGAAAGTCTTTATGCTCATGACTTGGTAAGGAGCCAACTTGACTAAAATCTTTAAAGCATCAAATAAAAGGTCTGATAGCAGGAGGTTTTCTCAGCAGAGACAATAACGTCAGAAAAGGGCTAAGGTTGCTGACAAAGTTTCTTGGACCCCATCCTGCTCTCCTGAATTCAAGTCCCAATGTTAGGAATGCTAATACTGCAATCTGTACTTCCAAAGTTCTTCATAATAGACCTGGGGTTGTAATTTTCAGCTTATTTATGCCCTCAGATTGGGTATCCTTGACCTTTATGAGCATGTCCTTGAAAGTACTGAAAGAGACTACACTTGTATTTCCATGATGCATGAAAATTTCTTCCACTCCCTTTTAGAATGTAATTGTGAGGAGTTTTCAATATAAGGAGGTTCTCTTGGGAGCTCCCCAATTATTTGAGATCAGTTTTTGATGAAGATTTTTGACAGAGGCAATAGAGGCTGCCTGGATTGCAGCCCATCGTGTAGGAGAGTATGTACAAATGGGCTCTCCATGACCACAGACTGCTGGGGACCCCAAATGCAGCTCTATGATTGTGAGAGGGTCCTGAGGATTCGTTTAGGTTTGCGCCTTATGAGAGATACTCAGGCGTTTTCAGGGGTCTCTGTCAAAACAGAACATCACATTTCTACCCAACACAAATAGTTATAGCAGAGCAAGTGAGAACATTGAGGGGCTGGTGCTTTTCATTTTGAAATCTGAAAAGAGCTAAAAGTTTCTCTCTGCTTTGTGTCTGGTTCCTCTAAGAGCTGTCCATCCAAATAATACCAATTTAAAGGAAGGTAGAGACTCAGAAAAGGCTAATGTGTATAAACTGCATTATACCAGCCCTTTTACATATATTATTGTATTTATTCTGGGTAATAGGCATCACTCTTTCTATTTTACATGTTAAGAAACAGAAGCTCTAAGATTAAATGTCGTAGAAGTAGTCAATATCAGGGCCATGCGTTGAAAACTAGGCGTGACTCCAAAATGCTCCGTAATGGTGTTGTCCAATATGGTAGCCCTATTTACCATTATGACTCTTTT
This sequence comes from Panthera pardus, assembly GCF_024362965.1. Classification (NCBI taxonomy): domain Eukaryota; kingdom Metazoa; phylum Chordata; class Mammalia; order Carnivora; family Felidae; genus Panthera; species Panthera pardus. The sequence goes on from NW_026526721.1 coordinate 83,878,352, forward strand.
AATTCAAATTTAAATTAAATTAATTAAATATTCAATTCTTTGGTCAAATTAGCCACATTTCAAATGCTCATTAGCTACATGTAGCTATTGGCTACTGTATTGGACAGGATAGATATAGAATATTTCCATCATCAAAGAAAATTCTGTTGGACAGTACTTCTCTATAACCAAGTTGAGAATTTGCCTTGACATAAGTATTCATGGAAAATAATAGTAATAAAACTAATAATAAGTATTAGTATGACAGTAATAAAACCAGTAATATGTATTTTAGTGGAGAATGGTGAGGGTAAAGGAAAGATGAAATATGAGATTTTATATTTTGAAGACAATATACTTGGAAGATCTTTCATGAAGATAGTAGTTTAATTATAGACATCTGTAGTATAAACTAAACCAATAGTAATAAAATATCTAATTGTCTAATACTTTAAAAAGATTTCAAAAAGATTTAAAGTTTATTTATTTGTTTATTGAGAGAGAGAGAGAGAGAGAGAGAGAGAGAGAATCACAAGCAGCCTCTGTGCTGTTAGCGTGAGCCCAACCCGATGCAGGGCTCAATCTCACAAGCCATGAGATCATGACCTGAGCTGAAATCAAGAATTGGTCACTTAACTGACTAAGCTACCCAGGCACCCCTAATTGTCTAATACTTCTTATGTGGTAGGTATCATTCTAAATTTTGTACACATATAAACTCATCTTATTCTCACAACAATCTTATGAATAGATGCCATTCTTATCTTCATTTTATAGATGAGGAAACTGAGGCACAGTGAGGCTAAACAATTTTCTAGGGTTATCAGACAAAGAAAAGTAGAACCAGGATTGCAAGCATAGCCTAGCTTTAGATACAAGTGTGTAACCATTATTCCATACAAGCATATTTTATTGGCTTATTTGGGAGAAAGTTTTGACAGTCAATTGCCAGTCAGAAATGGAGGCAAAGAAAGCAATATTTTTTTTTTTAAAAAGAAAAGCCAGAAAACTAAGCAATACTTCCTTTTGCACTGTATGTGTATGTGTAAGTGTAAATACATACTAAATATGTATAAAATCCATATTATAAATTCATGCACATGCATATAAATTTTCACCTTTATGAGACAAACAAGTCAGATGTAGTATTGCTAATGGCAATTAAATGAGATAGAAGGGAAAGGATATTATGATTGGAAAATGACAAATAATGTGTAATTAACTCTTGATAAAACCTACTTTCCCTGATTCGACCACAAGTGAAAGAGGGAAACAATGCTTAAGAACAAACTCCAAATGGGCTAACCTTAATATTTTTGTAAACTTTCAAGTTTGCAAAATAGGTTTAAAAGTTTTTCAAATGCTTCAGGAAAATTCTGGAATGAGGTCTTCAGGTTTGACTTGAAATACCAGAAATAAGATTCCTGTTAACTTGTGTATAATTTGTGTACCTGGAATTTCTAAATTCTTTGGTAATCCACTTACCTAATATATTCCCAATTGATGTTCTTTTGCCCATCCATCTCAGTGAACCTTGCAAAGGACGACAGTGGTCCGAAACAAGGATCAAGTCCGTTTGGGGCTCTTGTCATTTCATGGATTCAGTGGCTCTATTTATATCTGACTGGTTGAGTGGCTTGCTTTTGTGGATAGAGCTTGTGTTTTAAGTAAGTACTGAAAGTACCAAAAGGTGATAATACTTATGTTTATTATTTTTAAATTAAGAATAATAATATGGACAAGTAAATTAAATTTACATCATTAAGTCCTTTAGTTCTCAAGTGGAATCAATTTAAAACTCAGCTTATTTTGTAACATTTTAGCTAATGAGTGGCTTTTAAAAGGAGGTTTAGTATGGGAAACATAGCTTTTTTTTTTTAATATGTAGACATACTGAAAGCGTGGGCCTCCGCCGCCGACTCCATCTTGTTCTGTGTCCTTCACCTAGACCACGCCTCCTCCCCTTGAGTAACCTCCCACTCACCCGTTCAAACTTCCTGATCAAAACACGCCCAGCGACCTGCATAACTGGACTCCGACCCTTCCCCAGCCAATCGGCTGAGGCCACAGCCATTACCTCACCAACTGCCCCTAGGCCCCAATAAAACCTTTGTCCTTTTGAAACTCACTCTCTCTCCCTGGTATCTCACCGCTGTGTTGGTGCAGGTAGGGGATTGAGCTCGAGCTAGCTCGAATAAAGGCTCTTCTGCTTTTGCATCGGACTCGGCTCCCTGGTGGTCTTTGGGGATCACGAATTCTGGGCATAACAATACAACTAATATTTTCAGTTCACTTTGGTGTGACTTTTAAAATTAAGATAATGGGGTGCCTGGGTGGCTTAGACGGTTAAGCATCCAACTTCGGCTCAGGTCACGATCACAGGGCTCGTGAGTTTGAGCCCAAAATTAGGTTCTGCACTTGACAGCTCAGAGCCTGGAGCCTGCTTCGGATTCTGTGTCTCCCTCTCTCTCTGCCCCCCACCCTCAAAAATAAGTAAAAACGCTTAAAATTTTTTTAATTAAATTAAGATATTAGCCATAAAAATTAAAAATCTCATTATCTTTTTGATGTTAGCTAAGAGTCACCTTAACAAATTGGCACATGATGTCAGAACACATCACTATGATGACCATATCTAAAAGTCTCTTACCTTTGTGATGGTTATAATCATATCCATCTTCTCCAAGACGTTGCCCACTTTAAATACATATTTATAAACCAATGGAAAATTCTTCAATATAGAGTAATATGGAACAGAGAATATTTGTTTCATAATTATTCAGACCAATATCCACTCTATATTCTTAAGGAAAAATGGATATTGGTCTGAATAATTATGAAACAAATATTCTCTGTTCCATATCCACTGAATATTACATACATACAGGAATGGGATGATTTAAATTTTTTTCTGTTTGAGCCACAATTTCAATGTTGGGAATGACTTTGGAGATTACCTTGCCTACTCTTCTCAGAAGCTTTGTGGACTGACCCCAGCTCTGCTCAGAGCCTGGCAGCACTGAGCCATGAACCCAGCTGTCTCCCTAGGCGCCATCAACCAGCCAAGACTTACCGCACTTTGTTGGCTTTTGACTTGATCTTGGGCACACCAAATCTTGATTTAATAAGCATTTAAACTGAGAAATGCATTGTCTTGCTTTGCTTCGCTACTGCAATCAAATATGTACTAAGTCTCCTGTGTACATTATCCATGTAATACTATGAATATATGGAGCCACCGAACTAGAAGGGACCTTGAGATTATCCAGTCAAATCTCCTTGGGTTTCAGGTGGAGAAAATGAGAAGTTAAGCAGTTGGTTCAAGGCCACACAGCTAGTAGGCTTCAGATTTAAGTCTCTATTCCAGATGGTCTGACCTCAAGTCTGGTCCTTTTATTACTATGTTATTTCCGTGCAGTGTACATTTTCAAGGGAATGATCAGGTGTTCAAACTCCAAACATTGCTGGGGCCTAATGACTCTTCTTCCAGTTGCCTTATGGGTGGTTGGGATGTTGATAAAGTATAAATATTTACCAAAAAAGTCATGAACAAGCCCAGCTGGGAATAAACTTTGCTATGCAAATGACAGAGGTAGTTATAAACATGAAAAAAATTCTCAAAAAAAATTTAAAGAGTTATAAAACACACGGGGTCAGGCGAGCCATATAAGAAAATGGCATTCACGACATCTCATTGCTTTGGGACTATTGCATTGGAATTGGAGCTTTGATAATCTCTGTGAAGAATAAAGGCAAGAGGAAAGAGTGCTGCTTGTCGACAGTAACCTACAGACAAATGAAAACCCGGGCTGTGTTCTGAGAGTTTTAGGTAATCCAGGCTCATAATTTGATTTGAGAAGAGCTACTCCAGGCTACTGTGTAATTATAGAAGCATTCACTCGGCTGGCTCCTGTTCGCCTCATCACGTTCTACTTCATTGCCCTTTATGCTAAAGCCCCTGTTGATGAGAGAACGGAAACAGTAAGTACAAATAAAGCAATTAGCAGGTGGGCAATGCTACCACTGTTTAAGGATAACATCCAATCTTTATTGGTACTTATTAAGTAGAAGTCTAGAGCTTAGAGACAAAGGGAAATATCGCAAACCACAAAAATGAAAAGAGGTGTGGGAACAAAAAGAGAATCAGAGGGAAATTAGACCAATGTGTCTATTTTTTTATTTTACAAATCTAATCACAAAGGCCAGTTTTAGAAGTAATATCAAACCTCCAATTTATTTATATTATAGTGAGTTTCGTTCTCATGTAAAATTCGCCTTCTTTTAAAGTGTTCTTGCTTCTTCTGACCAACTCTTTTATACTCTCTGGATTAACTTGGAAAATATTTTAACCGTTACTGTGTTCAACTGGGGAGGTGGGGGTTGGAGTTTGGGTTGTAGTTAAACCTACCAGCAGGGGGAGTTAGGATAATTAGCAAACCTAGTCCGCAGGGTCCTGACATCCAGAGCACAGACTCACAGACACTGCTGGCAGAGTTGAAGATGCCCACTGTAGACAAGGAATAAAATGGGAAAAAAGAGGAAAGCCAGAGGATTTCAAGTGTTCTCAAAGCTCTAGACAGGATATTGAGGGTAGACAAGAAAATAAGTCCCAGGCTTTCTACCACCCTCCTTTCAGAGAGTAATCCATGCACTCTGGTTCTCCGTTTACTTACCCGGAAACCAGGATAATAAAAATCTATCCATCCAGAATGCCATCATTCTCATGTCTCCATGGAGAACACCACTCTTCTTGCTTTTGCCTTATTTTGTGTGTCTGAGTAATAAGGTGGAGTATAAATAATTGTTCTCTCAGAGCAGCCCCAAGAAGATGCCCCCCCAACATTTCACTTCGAACTAGTGCTTTTGTCCTTGAATGTCTTATCAATTAAAGCTCTGCTGGCAACTTTAGCTACCTAGGCAGGACATAGCTGCCTATTTAGACAGCAGATTTCCAGCTAGTCAACTTAAAAACAAGTTACAGAAGTTTGTGGAAAAAATCAATATGCTTTCCTTTGCCTTAGACAGTGGTGGTAGAGCACTGTGGACAGAGATAGGTACAGATATCCAGAAAGATAAAGTTTTTTTTTTTTATAGTGCGGTGGCTTGTTTAATAGGGCAGCCGTTAATATAGCAGAATTAAATCTGTATCTTATCCCAGGAAAACCAGGGTTTCTTTTAGGGCATAGTTTTAGTTCTCACAGTGATATACTCTTCCTCTTTTTCATCCTTCCATCCCTCAGCGGCCACTTAAGGCAGGCTCAGAGTGTCAAAGGTAAAGTGTTTGGAGTGATCATACTGAGGAGCACGTTCATTTCATCCTTTGACAGAAACCACAGCCCTTGAATAGGACAGGATGGTATCTCAGATGATAGGTCTCACGGTGACCATCACCTGGCCTTGCCACACATCGCTCAAGAGGAGGTGATTCGTGTAGGCAAAGCAGGGAAAGATAATTTCCAGAAGTGTGTCAACGGTTGGGCCCTTTGCATTAATATCTTTGTTACTTTTGGTAGCACTAGTAAATGCAGAAATATGCAGATGCTTAATTTTCTTTTGAAAAGAGTACCTTGTATGTTTAAAATATATTTCATTCAAGGATCACCATGTGCTCATAAACTTTTATTAGTATCCCAGTCCTGGATGTCCCAAAATATAAAAATTCCCAATGACAAATACTAAATGTAATCTCATAAATGTACACAGTCCCACCTGCATTCTCTCTCATTATCATTGCCATCTTCATAACTGCCACTGTTCCTTGAATTTATTGGGTGCTTCATATTCTTGAAGCTATTTTCATAGTCACAAACTCAATTCTTCTCAAGAACCTCGTGCATTTGACAGATAATATGAGGATTTTACAGATATACGGAAACAGATACAGAGAAACTCTGTCATCCACTCCGGGTGGCCCAGTTTGGAACAGGATCCAAGTGTCTAGGTCAGTGCCCATCGGGAGTGATCTCCACCCGCTGTCAGTTTAAAGATACAAAGGCAAGAAACTGGAAATCGTTTCTAGTCATTATTCAGCCATTGGGAATTATTAGTTCTTTGTCTAAAGATGAATAGGGCAAAGGATTCGTGCATCCTCTTGGGATTGGGAAATTTGGTACTTTAGAAATGTGGCAAGTGGCAGACCAGAATACAAAGAGTATAATTCATCTTTTCAGCGCTCCCTTTCTCACCTCCACATTTTTGCTGTTTCTTCAGGTAAAAAATAAAGTAATGGGCAAACCTGCATGGTTGAGGTGAGGCCAAAAGGCGTGTGATCCTCACTGCTTAAACCTGGAAGCAGGACTTCAAAAGCATCTGCTGGAGATGCCTCTTTTCTCTAGGACCTCATCTTCCTCTGAAAAATAAGAACTCGGCTGTACTTACAGGGAGCCTGTCAGGAATCTTCTGCTTTGGCAAACCCGTAGGGACATCACTTCTGTTGCCCAATGCATCTCCTACAGCCTTGACTCCTAATACATTCCTTTTCCTCTACATAGTGAAATGAACTTTATAGTCGGTCAGTTCAATTTGTATTTAATGAAAGAAAACATTTCCCCAAACAGAACCATCAGACAGTTTGAAGGACTGAACAAAATAACTTCATTTTTAAAACAATCATTTCTGTCTACAGTTTTTGTAGAAGTCCAGGGCAGTTAAAAAGGCACGTAAGTACGGCGGATTTGCTAGAATGAAGGAAAGCACAGTTTTTATTCGACTGTGAATGTAACCAGAAATACCTACAATGTACCTCCCACACAGGTTGTCCAGCTCCCACCTGGATGCCTTTTGGGGGCTTTCCCTTTTGATGGGAGCCTGAGGCCTCTTTGGGCCTGGCCTGGAGTAAGCCTAAATGAATGATCACCTTACAGATAACCAATAGTGAGCCATCAATGATGATTGATGCTTCCGTGTTGCCTGGAGCCTCTGCACCTGATGCTATTTGAAACTCCTGCAGGAAATGCTGGGCATCCTACTCCAGGGTGTCCTTGGGGCCAATGGCAAATTCCTCTTGTTCACTCAAAGGGCACATTTCCTGTTTTGGGTGGTCTGCCCTATGCCCAGATTTGAAAATGTTTAAAGGGAGAATAAAGATCGCATCTTAAATTCACAAGCAAAATACAATTGGTCGGACTCGTGTTGAGAGCGTAATGTGGAAACAGCAAGATTTGTTATTTACTGTGAGCATTTGGTGACAAGCAGGCCTGATGGGGGACTAAGAGCACCTCCCTTCCGTTTCTGAAGCAGCCAGTTCCAACCAGCTGTTTAGGCCTGTTTCTGACTAAGTGAGTCGTTTCTTTTAGATCCTGTTTTCAAGGCGGTTTCTGAGGGTAGACGGAGGACATTTTTTTCTCTGCTTGTCCATGTGTCTGTACAATCATTGGCCTCTCAGAGACTCCAGGTTGGAGGTCTTCATAAGACTGGCTGCGCCAGCCCAGATGCAAAGTACACACCCCAACTGGCTTGTAAAAGCCGTACATCTAATCACATAATGCCTCTATAATGTGGTTTTTTAAATTAAGCGACCCACAGGATATTAATCTGGTGGTAACAAGTCCCAAGGGATGCAGCACTGGCAAACACTTCAAGAGCAGCTAGTACTACTATTAAATGTGATGTTCATTTCATCTGAACATATGGAAATAAAAACAAGTCATGGGAAAACTTCAGTGCTCTGTACATACTATATTGTTCGTAAACCTGTCATAAATAAGTGCCTCTTAAAAAGAAACCAATTAATAAATGTGCGTTGAATTACAAAGTTTAAAGATTCCATAATATGGGACCTCTGTCCCCGCCCCCTCCACCCGGATTCCCACTCCTGCCAGGGCCCCCTTGTTATTCAAGCTGTTATAACATTTTCCACTGTGTGGCACATCTCAGTTTTGTTGTTGTTGATTGAGTTATTCGGTTGGTCCGGCTGCTGAAAAAAAAAATGAGGAAAAAAATCTGTAAGCTATAAAACGCATCTTCTTTCTTCCTTTGTCTGTGTATTAGAGTCTGGCTTGGCACGAGGGCCCCACCCCAAACCTCCCACCAAGAGCATGTCATATTTCTATATGTTCGTGCATGTTCAGCTCTACCTCTTTTGAAATGATGCCCCAAACCAAGTGATGTTTACATAAGTAAAAGGGAGTTTCACTTTTATGCTGTAATTTCTGCAGGGAGCAGAGGGTTTCCTAGCCATACCTTGTACTTTGTTCATGGGTGAACTTCTATTTTTCTAACGTGATGGTTTTATCCAGCTTTGACAACAGATTTCTTTAGGAGATTACACACCTGGAATTAACTTTTTCTGCCAAGAATTACAGTGCACCTGGAAGTACTAAATCATTTTTATCTACGTTTTAGAAGCTTTTCATAATGAAATTGCATATCTTGAACTTGACCTAACTCTTGAGTCAAGGCTCAAGGGCAAGAGTTGGATAGGGATGTATAAACTCGTGTTATGAGGTCAATATATCCAGGGTGTGTTTACTTCTCACCAACCAAACACTCACTACCTGAACACCATCTCCCTGAGTGTCTTACTTCTTAAATGACTCTGCTTACCGCATAACATATGGAAATGTGAGTATGGACTTTCAGCAGATTGTTTGCTGTGTTTACACCAGTTCTAACACTAATCTCCATTAATGTTTGATATAGTCCCCAACAGGTTTAAGCAGATGTCAGACACCATATCTATTGCATATGTGTTGAGCATGATATACATAGGGCAAATGATGAAGAAGTGTGTTTTAGCGACTTCTTTCCTAAAGACAACTGTGCTACCTAGATTACGTATTTGGAGAATGCAACACACTTTCTGTAAGTAAGAATGCCAAAATATAACATCTGTTAATTAAAAAAAAAAATCACGCAGGGAGTTTATTAAAGTCCGGCCATGTCATCAGTTTGAGACCTATGACATTTTTTTTTTTTTTTTTTTTTTTTGTCTGCTGTAGAACTGTTGATAAGCTCTCGTGAGGGCCAACTGCAATTTGAGACTCAGCATTATAAGTTGGAAAATTTTTACGAACTCATGCTGACACATCAGAAAGAGAATACAGTGTGAGTGTTAGAAATTACTTAAATGATTTCTTTGGTTGGGCAGGACAGACGGGGGGCAGAGGGGGACCAGGCAGACAGGTATAGGGAATTTGAAGGAAAAAAGCCCTCCCTTCCAGCTTTGTACTCAGCATTATATCTCTAGTTTTTGCCAGGAAATCCAAATATGCTCTGGTTTTCCTTGACATGAATTCTTATGGGTAGAACAACAAATGCTTTTTATCCTTAGGCATCCTTGCCCTGCTATGTTTGGTTATACCTGAAGTTTGCCAAACTGGTTCTGCTTATTCTTGTCAAACAAGGATAATTTCTTCTCTTGGTTTTCTCTGATATAGTGTCAGCATTTTAAAGGCCAAAAGTTGCCATAGTGACAAATTACATGAGTATAAACATTAATTCTGTTTAGACAAAAACGGTAAGATTAAGAAAAAAATAGAAAAATCATGGATAAACCAACCTATTTGTTTTGATGCATTTTTTAAAAGTCAACATAAGAATGATATTGTAAGTGATGTAAATGATGATTAGTAAAAAAAAAAAAAGTCCAGGAAAAACAAAATATAGATACGTTAAAATTATCTGGTCCCAAATTCAAACATAAATCTTTGAACTTCACAAGTTACTCTTCTCTGTAACTGGAGTTTAATTTTATATGAATGTGACTAAATTCTACCCTGGGTATAGGTAAACTCATTATGTCCTTTAAGTAGTTCGAATTTCCTGATAACCAGCAGTCAAACCAAGGAACAAGCAGAATTAGTAGCCGAGTCTAATAAACGACTGGGAAAAATTGTATCTGTCTCTTCCTTCTGGTTCCCACACACTCTGGTTACATCATTACTTAGCCTGTAAACTTGGAGGCCAATTGGGCTCCAGAGCTTGGGTCACGTGACCAAAACATCAAAATGTGTCTGAAACTCTAGCCTAAAGATGGGGTTTCAGGAGGGGCCTCTGGATAGCTGACTCCTCTGCGGCTGCTGTGCAATTTTCGTATTTTATTTCACCTTTGCTTTCAGGCTTAGCTCTTGCTCCCACAGATTGATGGCCGAAGCAAACTTGTTGATGTGGGTTTTTCTGTGCAGGTGCACGGGCAAAATTATTTCCTGTACCACATGTTACACACAGTTATGTAATAGCTTTAAAACAACAACTACAACAACCAGACATTTCCCTATGAATTGGTTTTCATCAGCCAAGAGCATTCCAACCCTTTCCTTTTGTAAAAAATAACTTCTTTTGGTTTGTTTTTGAAATGCGTTTTGCGTTTTATTTTAAAAAATAACTTCATGTCTAAATGCACAAAACTCCAAAGCCAAGTGTATTAGGTTCCCTGGATGCAGTTCCTGACGATGGAGGTGAAATACTGTGCTCCTCCTGAAGGAATGGGCTGTGTAACTCTATCACCTTGCTAAGGTTTCACAGGGCAAGTGTAGTGACGACAACAACTACTTGTTCTCTGCAGACGTAGAAAGGCATTTTTTACATGCACAGGAAGCAACAAAAAGCCCGGTCTTAGGGGACGGGTGAGTGAGTTGACTTGCAAGGAATAAACCAAATAATCCTTAAAGTTGTAGCAACACATACAGAGCCAAAAGCTTGGTCCCTCTGTACACAAACATATTTTGACGTTCAGGTTTACTTTTCGCTTCATTGCTACAATAGGCGCTGTGATCCCCTCTGGCTGAGAATGTTCTGAACTCTCTGGAAGTAAATAAAATCCATCAGGAATTGGAAACCCATTGGAAAACATCCCTGATACGTTGTTATCAGGCATTCAAAGATGCCTCTGGGAGTGGGAGGGGTGGTGGGACGGGGATGATGCAGTGGAAGGAGGATACTCAGATGAAAATGAATTTTGTCAAAAACCAAACCCAACAAAACAAATCTCTCTTAAGCCATTCTTCTTGGATCAAAGGACTCCGTGGAAAATATGTTACATGGTTTATACAACAAACATAGTATCTCCTCATTACTATGCTAGATGGTAGAGATACAAAGAAGGTGATGGGGAAAGGGTAATAGTGGTATCAGCTAGAATTTATGAAAGGCCCACCAGCAACTACACTGTCTAGGTGCCCTACTACATTCATCCTGATCCTTACCTTAGTCCAGAAAGGTAATTGCTATTACCCCAACCCATCCTCTACAGAGGAGAAACTGAGGCTCAGAAAACTTAAATGATTTCCTCAAGATTGTGTAGCTAACGTGTAGTGGTCTATAGAGAGAGGATTCCAGTCTACATCTGATTTAATCTGAGACCTTTGTCCTCAACCCTATCCCACACTGCTCCTCTGTACAATTCTTTCTTTGTCCTCACGGGGCTTTTAATCTTGTGGTGAATTAAAAAAAACAGCCGAAGAAATCATTGAAATTGCACGCGTTAGAACACTGATGCAGCAAAACGCTTGAGGAAAGTGAAAGTTCCACGGAAGAAACGATTCAGGTCAGAACAGTGCTCAGGAGCCCTGTATCAGTGATGGCAGAGCAGGGAGGAGTGTGGGTGGTAGATGAATGCTTAGTTACCTTTTCCCCTGCAGGTAATCCCTCCAAAATAACCGATAACTACTTTTATCCCGCAGAACTATCACTGAAAGTGCTGTGTAAGACAGAGTGAACTTCTGTCCTCCCCCCCTCCCCGGGTGCCTGCCAAATAAAGCCACTAGGTGCTCACATATTTTCCAGTACAAGTGCTTCATTATTAATTCATGGTCCAGGTCCTCAGTACATGCTGCTACTAATATTAGGTTTCAGCAGAGAATAATGAACAGGAGCACTGGACTGGATGTCTTAACATTTTTTAAACAATGTTTGCAGTGCTAAATTCTATTTCTAGCTTAATTGGGGTCTTTACATAAACAAGAGGAGGGCTCTATAGTGTTGGGGAGGCATAATTTTCCCAAAGCTTAGCAACAGAAAAGGTAAGAGTCAGCATGATTAAGACCCAGTGGAAAGTTGGTACAGATAGGGATTTTCTCTCTTAGCATCTAGCTCTCATCAGACAAGAAAAAGAGAGGCCTCCTGAATTAGAACTCCACCTAGAAAGCCTGGACCAGCTCCTTGCTTTGAAACTGCACCCCATCAAGAAAGGGGGGAAGTGAGTTTGTTCTGGTGGGGAAATGGTCCCCTCAAGGGCCAGAGTCCGGCCCACTTACCCATTAGGCACAGTGCCTTATAGGGCCTATGGTCCTGACACATAAATGTTTTTATTTTAATGTTGTTTAAAACAAGAAAAAAATGAACATAATAATAATGAATATATAATAATGAGTCCAGCCTGGTTCATATTCATCTTTACACCAGCACAGTTGTAAAGTATAACTTTACAGTTATAAAGTTATTCTTTAAAGAATAACTTTTAGTTATTCTCATGGAGGAAGGGAGCCATGATGGTGCAATGCTGAGGCTCATGAAAATCCTCATGTGGTCCTGCCCCAGCGAGGTCACTTACCAAATGGTGCTGTGCGGGGTGCTAAACAAGTCAAATTATTTCATGAGACAACCTGTTCTTCCTTAGTATTGTTTTCTCACTGTAGATCTTACTGAGAGTGAGTCTTTGAGGGAAAAATAACTATATGGGCTAACAAGAACATTAATATCACATTTCCTCTGGGTTCCCAATAGTGGCCTGCTGGTTAATTCCCATGGAATTAACATTGGATGCATTTAATTGAAACCGATGTAAAGAAAAGACACTTTGATTTATTTACTCATTATTTATTTAAGTGTTTATTAAGTACAACTATAGTACTATTATTTATTTATTTAGTGCCAGCTATGTGCTGGGCACTGACTAGGTGTTCAAGATATAATGAGAAATAAGGTAGGCACTGTCTCTGAACTCAAAGAGCTTCTGATAAGTGCAATGAGACAAAACACAAAAATGACATTTTTAAGGGGTTTGGGGCTGGTAAAAATGAGTTGGAGGAAATCCCAGATTCCTAATTTCCATTTTAAAAATGTATCATGCTTCTAATTAAAAGATTTTCTTCTGTGGTATTGAGACACAAGCTAAGGGAGTCATAAATACATGAAATGGAGATATAGCATTGTATTTGGTAGTTATGATTCTTGACCTACTTAAAAATAAAGGGTATTTAATTAAAATTATAAGGATGTTTAATGGGAGGTGCTATAGCTCATCTGATAGGGTGACTGGCTAGCCAAGCATGAGAAATTGGTGAGTGTTGTTTCTGTGAAGGAGCTAAAGTCAGTGCTTGGGTAATTTTCTCCTTGATGTAGTTGGGTCTTCTAGGATCCATGTTTAATTTTGAGGTTCAACTGATAGAAGAGTATGTTTTAATAAATCACTGGGTTTTAAGTAAGCGCCAAGCTCTATTTGTTTAGTGTCTTATAACGAGACTTCAGGCGCTATGTGGATCTTGCCTGGTCCGTTCCAGTAACAGATATTTATTGGGTCCCTTCTATATATAAGGCTCTGTGCTACTTGTTTGGTTTCAGAGAGGAGCAAAACTAGACTACTTCCCTGCCCTCACAGAGTTTACATTCTAGTTGGAGAGAGGTAATAAGAATTTAAATAATGGACAAGGTAATTGCAGGTTTCTATAGTACCATTCCAGTGAATATCTTTTATTTGGGCTTTCTGGTAACAGCAACCCAGTTTTGCATGGCATGTGGTCTTGGTAGACCATCAGTCAAGGGATCTTGTCTATCCCTAACCACACAGTGCCCAGGTTCAACCAATTAGAATCTCCTTCCTCAAGATTTGAGGGGCTGGGTGTTGATCCCATGGGCATGTGGCCAGGTTCTGAAGAAGGCCACTGCTGATATCATGGAATAGTCATGGACAACCATAAGGGGCTGGACCTGTCATTTAAGGCTAACTTGCTTTAGTTTGCCATTGCTATGACTATTCAACTATATTGACCTTAAATTCCTAGTGCACCCCTTTGGAAATCAATAGGGATCATTATGAAGGAGAATTTAAGCATAGACCATATGATGATTGGATCAGCACGGTATAATGGAAGAGAGCTTGGGAGTTGCACAGATTTGGGTCCCAAATAAAGCTTTGTCCCTGGATAGCTGTGTAACGCATGTAACACCAGTTCCATGGGGTCTGAGGGAATTTTACATCTAGGTTGCCTAGCGTAGTGCACATGCCCAGAAATGTCAGCTCTTCTCCCTTACCTATTTACTCTGCCCCCACACCCCTGTCCCATACCATATTCATAATTCTTATATTGCCAGATTGGTGGGAAACTTAAAATGTGCAGTAACAACTCTGGGGGATGTAGGAAATAGAATTGGAAGGCTGTCTAATGAAACCTCAGCCTCCTCCCCTCTTCAGATATTGTGGGCTTGGAGTCAAGGGTGGACTGGAAACTCGGCAACCGGCTATGTCTGTGTCTCGTGAACTCTGCCTGGCATGAACACTTCTGTTTCAGCACATCTGTGATTGCCATATCACCGGCATTTGCAGAATGGAGGATTAATTTTATTGTGCAGTGGATCAGCAGATCTGGTGACATAATATTGCACTACGAAGAAGGATTACTCACCAGTTTCTGGATGCTACATTTTTAGAAACTAACTCCACTTAAGGATAAGTGTTGGATCTAACAACTTCCCCCTTTTCCTCACTCCCACTCTCCAATCACCCAACCAACAAATATCACTTAATGCAAAAACCAGCTCTCTTGGGACCAGATGGATACAATTTTTCTTCAGGATAAAACTCTGGATGTTCCCCCCAAGTCAAGGTTTTGTTATACTTCTTCAGTTATTAAAAACAGATGTGTCGTGTTTATAATGATGGCGCTGAGCACTTTTTTTCTCCTCTGGGTTTATGGAAAGCAATTTGCGTAGGGTAAAATAATATAGCATTTGTGAGTCATTTTGGGGAAAAAAAGTAGGGAAATTATACAGTGTACAAGTCAGATAGGGTTTGGTCATAAGGAAATACGGCCATATCCCAAGGCAAACAAAGGGGAGACCTTGTTTTTATTCTTGTCAGAGACCCACTCAGGGCCTTGACTATCACCTTTTCACCTACGACCTTCATTTACAGAAAAGGTGATTTGGAGCTGGGCTCTAGCATTTGGCAGAGCAAAGCTGAATGCTGCATCCTGTAATTTCCTTACCTGCCGCCAAGCCAATACAATTGCCCTTACCTGGTGTCTTTTTCGATGTACCTTGTTTCGTGCTCACATAGGCTATCACAGAGGCTTGTTGTTTTCCCAGGCAGCATGCCTTAAAAATTATTTCTTCCTTTCTCGATAGCCTCATCTTTGTCCATTCTTCTGTCATTCCTACTTGCAGATGGCTAACCGTTGTTGGGCCCCTGTGTCAATTGGCTGGCTGTGGGGTGTGGAGTGAGTAAAGCCCTGTGGGTAAGGTGAAAATGAAGTGTCTGTGTGTACTGGCAGAGGGACTCCTCTATGGAGTGCTTATTACATGCCAGGCAACGCTCTAAGTTACTTTGCAGAGTTTGTTATGTTTCATTTTCACAACATCCGTATGAGGTAGAGTTTAGACAGACCTGCACTTATATCTTGCTATACCATTTATTTCTAGAAATATATAAGCTGATAGGTAGGCAGTATCCATATTTGTGTGGCTAATTTCTGTATTCTATATGTGTATGGTTCCAAAAACTGCTTTATCTGTTATATAGCCTGGGAAGGTTTTTAAAAAATGATTTTTAAAAAGTATTCTCTCGATTTTCTTTATATTTGACGCTCTCATGACCAAAGTGGATATATGCCATGTTCATTTTTTTTTAACAGCACAAGTACCAAAAAATGATCAAACGTATACAAACTGCTCTCATTTAGTCTATGCAAGCAGCAGACAGTAAAATATAATGGTCTACTTATTCTGCTGTGATTGACAGCCAAACCTTAGAGCAATTTGCACTCTGATCAGATAGCAAGGTTTCTCCCATAACCTTGAGGTCCAAATCTCACTGCCCTTTATTGTGAAATTATCTGCCCTCTGACCTTTTGGAGAGATGGAGTCCCACATCTTCTCAGTCTTCCCTGGGTCCTCCGCTGATGTGTACAGCAAACGACTGATTGTCTCTATTATGTGACCATGGCAGACACATAGAAATACCTAACTCATTTTAGCAAAACTTATCCTAATTGGAACTATAATCAAAGGTTACTGGAATGCTCCAGAAACTTACCTGGAGACCTGGATTTGGTGTCTTTTGAAGTTTTGGTAAAATAAGTGGTATCTTCTTTGTGCTTGTATTTTCTTTCCTTCCAAAGGGGGAATGAAGAAGGGAAAAAAAAATTGAAAGGAAAGCTAACGCATCTCTTCTTGCACAGTCTTCCCTTCTCTCTTTCTCTGTAGCAGAAAGTGACATGGGGCTGCTGGGCTGGTTCAGGGGGTTATTCACATAAAGTCCTTATCACCTGAGCTATTTAATGTGTAATGGAAAAGTGCAGCTGAAAACATCCCAGAGGAAATGTTCTCTCCTAGGGCAGCCAGGGGCCTTTTCATCTTCACCTGAAGGCAGACCTCACCCAATTTAATGCATCATTTAGTTTGGCATCAGTGAAAAAAGCCTCCCCAGGCCTGCTCACAATGACCCTGGGGCTCCACGAAAAGACTGAGCAGGAGGGTTACTGGTTCTCACTTCTCCATTCAAAACCCCTTCTTCAGGGAAACTGCAAAAGTGGACATGGAGCCAAATGAGGAGGTTGAGGAGTGCAAACAATGACAGAGAAGTGCTTTCTCTAAAGCTTCCCGTATCACCCAGGAGATAGGAGGAGCCCTGGGTGTATTCACAGATGTGTGGGAAGAAAGGAAGGGAGGAGGGAAGAGTTACCGAGAACGCACTATGTCAAGGCACTGTACCAGTCCTGTGGCATTACTGTGGCTAATCTTCACGATGCCATTTATGTTTATATTAGTCAAACTCTATTTTGCAGATTGGCAAACAGATAGTCCCAGGGGCTGGGTAATTTCTCTAAGGATGCAGAAGACAGGGGCAGAGGTGGGATTTGAACCTAGGTCATCTGTCCCACCCGTCTTTCCCCTTTCCCCTTTTGGTCTGCTTTGGGATCCAGTGTTGCCTCCAGGATCTCCAACTAAAATCAGCCTAGAGTCCAGTCTGTTGGAGGCTGCGGTGGTCTCCCAGCTGGGGAGAACTCGAGGCAAGGCCAGTTAACAGCCTGCCTTCAGAGCTGTTCAGGAGAGAAGCCCCTTGACCCACCAGGAGGAAAGTACAACTGTAGAGTGGCTGCGGAGGGGCGCTTACGCCTCCATGCCCCTCTCTTGGGACATATGCCTGCCACAGTATTGGACCCACGATTCACTGTGAGTCAACAACCCATTACTAATTTCTTCATTCTTTCTAAATCTGAAAAAAAAAAAATCTTTGGAAGGGAGACTTCTGATTGCTTATTCTACTAAGCTGTACCTTCCGTCTCTGTCTCCTACAACTGTGTGCTGAGACTATTATAATTTTAAATTTTAATTTGATGGTTCTGGGCACTAGTCATGTTTTATCTTGCTTAGAGTAAATCGCTATGGAATTTCAGGCAGTCATTTGATTGGTCTACCATGATTTGAAAGAAGAGTTGTGTCTCTTTTCAATGGATAATCCTGTTTAATATCTGTGTGATTCACTACAACAAGATGCAGTTTAATGTTATCTGCCAATATTGTGTATAAGATGCGTGTGCCAAAATATTTCTTGCCTACTGTTATACAGTTTTGAATACAATGTTTGAAAGTTCTTTTGTGTTTTATCATTTAAGCAAAATATTGACAGAACAGGCTATCTTTTAAGAAGATTGGATAGTTTCAATGTGTGTAAGAGATACTTGCAGAGAAATTCAGTGTAACTGGGTTGGTTATAGTAATGGTATTTTAATATCAAGGTAAGTAAGACTCTTTCTTATTAAACCTTCTATAATAATTCTTGAAATGATAACATCCTTTGTCATTTAAATGAGTAGTTTAAGAATTATGAGTTACTGGACCTGCTCAAATGCTAATTCCACCATTATTAAGCTGTATGTTCTTGGATATATTACATGTGCTCTCTAGGTTTCTCATCTATGAAATGGAATAATAACATCTGAGAGTTTGTTCATAAAGGTAAGGATCAAGTGAAGTAACTTGTGTACGTACCTGGTACATGACAGATACTTATTAGATGGAATTTATTATTATCAGTCCTAGAGAGCCATGCTTATTTTTTAGTGCTTTGACTGACTGGAATTTGGTAATATTCTCAATTGAAAATTCTCAAAACTACAAAAGGGTAAATAATAATAATATACAAATATTTTTTAACATGGAGATGTTTGGAAATGGAAACAGCTTTCCTCTTAATTTGACCATTCTAATAGAAATGGGACTACGTGAAAATAGGTATCTTTATGGGGGGGACTGGTGGCTCGGTTGAGTGGCCAACTCTTTTTTTTTTTTTTTTAAGGTTTATTTATTTTTGAGAGACAGAAACAGAGCACAAGCAGGAGAGGGGCAGAGAAAGAAGGAGAAGCAGGCTCCAGGCTCTGAGTTGTCAGCACAGAGTCTGATGCGGGGCTCAAACTCACAAACCGTGAGATCATGAGCTGAGCCGAAGTCGGACGCTTAGCCAACTGAGCCACCCAGGTGCCCCTTGAGTGGGCAACTCTTGATTTTGGCTAAGGTCATGACCCCAGGGTCATGGAGTCAAGCCCCTGCATGGGGTTCCATGCTAATCATGGAGTCTGCTTAAGATTCTTTCTCTGTCTCGGGGCGTCTGGGTGGCTCAATAGGTTGAGCATCCAACTTCGGCTTGGGTCATGATCTCGCAGTTGACGAGTTCCAGCCCCACGTTGGGCTCTGTGCTGACAGCTCAGAGCCTGGAGCCTGCTTCTGATTCTGTGTCTCCCTCTCTCTCTGCCTCTCCCCCACTCATGCTGTCTCTCTCTGTCTCAAAAATAAACATTAAAAAAATTTTTTTAAAATATTCTCTGTCTGTCTCTCTGCCTCTCTGCCCTTTGGCCCCACTTGTGCTCTTTCTCTAAAAAAATAAAAATAAAAAAAATCTTTACATACAGAAAATTTCTTATATACAATGCAGATATTATGACAGATGTCAGTATTGGTATTAAGATATGCTTCATGTTTGCATTAGTAATAAGCTATGGTTTCTTTTTAATGTTTATATTTGAGAGAGAGAGAGAGACAGACAGAGAGAGGGAGAGAGAGTGGGGAGAGAGGTAGAAAGAGAAGGGGACACAGAACCCAAAGCAGGCTCCAGGCCCTGAGCTGTCAGTACAGAGCCCGACATGGGGCTTGAACTCACGAACTGTGAGATCGTGACCTGAGACAAAGTCCGAGGCTTAACAGACTGAGCCAGCCAGACACACCAGTCATAAGCTGTGATTAATTAAAGCAAGTAAATGCACAGCAGTATAATTTCCTATCACTTATGTTTAAAGAACTCTCTTTCTAAAACTTACTCCAGACATAACATGGTGAATACAGTGGTTTTACAGGATAAAGCTATGCAATATGACAAGTATTTCATAAAGGAAATTATTTTTATCTTAAGGGGGGGGGAATTAAATAGCTACATACAAAACAGCACATTATAGCCCATTAGAAGTTAGTTTTATATGAATTTTATTTAAGCCTTTTTGAGGTGTATTTACATTTTCAATTCCTATTGTGTCTTTAGCTAATGAGTTCTTTGAGGAGTTACCTAGTGAGTTGGATAAAACACAGTTTCATGTTCAAATGCTCACTTACTTGGTAAGTACTAAGACTTCTTGAGTACAGTTTTTTCTTCAGTCAGTATGGATGGTCAGAGGTGCCTCCCTAGCAATACCAAGTTCATAGGGAGTTTGTGAAAGTCAAATGAGATTGTGGATATCAAAGAGTTCTGTGGCCAGAGCACTATACAGATGTAAGCAAATTACTTAAGTTGCTGTCTTCTGGGTAACATAAATTTCTTCATTATGGGGTTCTAATTGTTGTGCCCTAGATATTTTTCCTTCAAAGGTTATTCACTAGAATTTGGTGGACAACTATGTAACAAAGACTTCATGTGTCAGAATTTCTTTAATGGGTATGATGAAAAATAAAACATCAAAAGAGAGCAATTTTGTCTGTGTATTGTCTCTAGACATTTTCTGTGACTTTTTGTCATTGACGATGAATTTTTTTAATATATTCACTTTTTCCCCCAAAAGCTTTTAATTACTGCTTATATTAAGGAGACATAGGAAAAGAGGACAACTTGCATCATTTTCAGCATATTGCAATACATTACCTATTTTACCTTCATTTCTTCTGAGAAAATTAATAATATATAATTATAAATTATAATATATAAAATCATGAAATTAATAATATAAAATTATAATATATTATATAAGTGGAGTCCACTTATATAATACATATGTACAGTTCCCAACAGTGACCTTCTCCACCCCCGAATCATAAAAAAAACCCACAAATTACCAGATTTACCTACTTTTTCTTACAAGAAGTCTCCCTCAATTCCTGTTCACAAGTATGATTGATTGTAAATCTGCCTCCTAACTATTTGCCTTAATGTTTTTGAACATCAATAGATCTCTTTGCCAGTAGAGATCAGAACAATCAAAATAGGAAATAATTTGAGAGTTAGGCAGAGGGAAGGCTTTTCTAGGAACAGATGTCTTCAGGAGTGGAAATTTAGTCTCAAAAGGAATTCAAAGTACCAAATTAGGTAGGGAATGGCATAAGCACTGACTTCCCTTCCTGAACCATCTTTCTGGTTCCAGTTTTCTCTTTAGTTCTCTGTACTAAATATATCATAGTTCATATTACTGACTTCCTGAAGTAAACTGATATTTGGCATAATGGAAAAGACATAATATCTAAAAGCACTAGGACCTTTTAAAACCAATCTTCTCAAGAAAAGATGATTATGCTTTATGAGAGGAAATATTTTTACCATTAGCCTTATTTCTCTAACAATTTTCTGGCCAAGAAGAAAGCAATAAATACCTACTCATGCTCAACTAACCTCAAATAACTTTTTAACAATCCATTTGTTTTGAAGTGCCAAATGCATATTCAGGATGTCACCTCCCTGCCATTTCTTTATCACTTTTGTTGGATTTACTGGTTCAAAAGTAATGTGTCTTGCAGAATTAACCTTAATCACGTGGATTGCGATCAATAGTAAAATACAATATTACATGGTGTCAACTGAAACATTTTATCACATTTAATTGTACAGATCAGATTTGGGAGGTTATGAAATATGAACAATTCACACAAGAACAATGAATGCTAATTACTGAAGATGCCTGTAAGATACATTTTATCTGTTAATGCCCATTTATTTTCCCGAAGGATGTTATGGTCTGCCATTGACTCTTCAGCATTGTCCATATTATCAGGATCAAGAAGAATATGAGTTGTTTCAAGAAAATTTGAGCTGGAAAACCTGCAATGTGCAAATAATTATAATTATATTTAACAAAATATATTTTGTTATATTTTGTTATATATTATTTTTTGACTAGCTGTGATGATCAAAATCTGTCATCGGAGCTTTTGAGTGGCAAGGAGATTATTAACTTCATGCAATCAGGTTCTTCCTCTTCAGACAGTATTCTTCAACTATATTAGGGTTCTTTAGAGAAACAAACTTGTTAGAATATATAGAGATATATTTAAGAGCTTTCTTGTAAGAATTGGTCAGGAGCTCTCATGTCCCAGCCCGAGAAGAGAGAAAGAATTTGTCCTTTGCCTTTTTGTTCCATCTAGGCCCCAGTGGATTGGATAATATTTTCCCACATTGGGGAGGGCAACTCTCTCTACTCAATGTTAATCTCTTCCAGAAACACCCTAATAGACATACTCAAAAATAATGTTTTATCAGCTATCTGGTTATCCATCCCCTAGCCCAAGTCAAGTTGACACATAAAATTAACCATCACACCAACCTAATGACCGCATTGGTTCAGTAACTAAGCATACTTTCCATAAGTAAAAATAAAATAAAAGTTGTTTGTCTCCCTCTTTCTTCTTTCCTTCCTCCTTTTTCCTTCCCTCTCACTGTCTTACATTTATTTTTGTCCTTTCTTTTGTTTTTCATATCCAATTCTGTTCACCTATAAAATGAAAATGGACTTGCTAGCCTAATGTAATCAAATGTTATAAATAATTATAACCAAAAAATTGAAGTTCTATTATCTTAAATAACAGTTCAGGTCTAAAATAAATATGAAGGTAGATTTAAAGAAAATCTATAAACTCTCTTTTTCTTTACTACTGTCGTAGGTAGGATAATGCCTTCTATCCTACTCCCAAGGATGTCCATATCCTAATCTCTGGAACCTATGAATACAGCAAAGGAGAATTAAGAGTGCAGGTAGAATTAGGGTTGTTAATTTGGTAGTTTTAGCACAGGGAAATCTGCAAAATCTGGGTAGGCCCAATATAACCACAAAGGTCTTTCAAAGTAGAAGAAGGAGATTGAAGAGGAGGTCAGAGTGATGTAATATAAAAAGAACTCAACATGCCATTGCTGGCTTTGAAGATGGAGGAAGGGGACTATGAGCCAAGGAATGTGGGAAGCTTTTAGAAGCTGGAAAATGTTAGGAAGTAGATTCTTCCCTATAGCCTACAGAAGAGAATTCAGCCCTGCTCACACCTTGATTTTAGCCCAATGACATGTGTTGAACTTTCAACCTACAGGACACGTAAGATAATACATTTGTTTTGCTGTAAGCTACTAAGTTTGTGGTAATTTGCAGGAGGAACAGAAAACAAACACAAATCTGCTCTCTTTTCTATAATAATTTCTCTTTATTATTAATTTCTGAATTATTATTAATTCTTCTGAGGAAGAATTTGCAAAGGAGTATATTTTGGTTTATGGTAGGAGGAGGGTAGAATGAGTCAAAACTGATGTTTTCTGTTGCTCTTGAAACTGATGTGTTTGTAGAATAAAAGCTTTTATTGTTAATCTGAATCACTTTCTATCTTATTTGCAAGCCCTATGTTGACTCTCACTGATTTTCTTCTTAGCTTGAGTTACCCAGGAGACCAGAGCCTGAGAAAAAAATTTGCAGTTAGGTACTTTACTTGGGAAGTGATCCCAGGAGTCAACAATTGGAAGCACTTGTCCATTGGCTCCCATCTACTATTGGTTGAGTGTTGCTTCAGGGAGTTTAACTCTCCAGCACTTGGGCAATGCAAGCATATGTGCCCAGTAAATACCTGTAGGTGTCCCACTCCTTTAATATCAGAAAAATACAATGGCAAGTCAAAGACATGCTTGAGGCAAGATGTGGTCAATATCGGAACTCTTCACCCCTTTGCTATGTGACTGTCACCACAGCCACAATTGCAAATGGAATCGGAAGATCAAGAGGAAGTGAAACAGGGCACAAAGAGCATCTGATCCAGTCTAACCCCTAATTGCACCACATATTAAGACCAATTTGCCATTGAATCTTCAAAGTGCTCCTTTCTTTGCTGGCTAGGTCACTGGGAAGAGGAGCCCAAGGTAACACATATCAGTCATAGCTTCCAGGCTAATGGAACTCCTACTGTTTCTGTTAGTGGAAGCAGTGGTACCAGGACCTCTAATCCTGTCAAACCTAAAGATGTGGGGACAGGAAGCATACATTCTGTATGTAGACCATTGTGAATGATAGTGAGAGGGGGCAAATCTTACTCCTACCCTTTGATGTCTAGACCTGTTTATTCTAGCTTTTGGGGGCACAGCACAGCTGTTTGTTTAGCTCCTATATTTGATTTTAGTGGGCAGTGTGCCAACTCCGTATAGGCCTTTGTCTCGAGTTAGTGCCACAGTTGAGCCTTTAGTAAGCAAGCAATTCCATTGTTCCAGTAGGCTGGCTGCTACCAGGTGATGTACTATGTGATAGAAATAATGGATCCCTCAGTCATACATCAGTTGTTGCACACCCTTCCCTGTAAAATGGGTCTCTTGATTTGAAGTGATATTATATGGGAATCCTATGACAGTAAATCAAGCATTCTATATGCCTTTGAATAGTGGTGCTGACAGAGACATGGCAGACAAGAAAATTAAAGCCATTTGGGAGTAAGTATTAATTGCAGTAATGATGAATCATTGCCTTCTCCAGGGTGAAAGGGGTCTGATATAATCAACCTGACATTAAGTGTCTGGATGATCTCAAGCTCTGCTGCTTTATCAAGGGCTTTGTCTCAGGTTGTTAACACTTTGACAGGCTGAGTGTTCAGTAGCAGCAGCTAGTTTGGCCTTGGTGAGTGGGGACTCATACCATACCACTGGGAACACACATAGCCTCTATTCCTGCCACCATGGTGATTCTATTCTTGACCCTATTGTGCAAGCATGGGGGTGGTAGAGGAGGGAGACTGGCTGAGGTTGAGTCACAGGATGAGTCAGCCTCATTGTTGAGTGTCTCCCCTGACTTGGATGCTCTCTGGTGGGCAGTAGCATGAGATTTGTTTCCACTTTGTACCCACTTCAGTGGGTCCATTGTGTGCTTCTTCCCTAGACTTTTTTTTTCTCTTTAATCTTCCAAACTTGCTCCTTCCATGCCCTGAGCAACAAGCCAACCCATTTTCGAATGTGTGTGTGTGTGTATATATATATATATATATATTAGATAGGTATATATGTATATATTTCCTATAATACATATATACATATATATGTATATATAAGGATATAATATATCCTTTTCAAGCTACTTTTCTATTACATAAAAAGTAAAAAAATCAAAATATTGCTCCCAGCTTTGTCCATTGGAAGGATTGTCCCTCACAAATGACATATATGGCACTCTCAAAGAAGGATTACATTGCAATAGGAGTCCATTTTCAGTTTATATCAACATATTGCTCTGACTCAGCTATGAACCACGTCTAAGATTTTTCCTCTTCCATCAGCTGGCTTTAGGAATATTTCCCATCCCCTCAACAAGATGTTATGTGTGAATTGAGGTTTAGGCATCAATGCAGCAGAAGTAAGGGGTGTGGGATTCAGAAATCCTGTTCATGGAGCTTTTTTATATTTTCTCACTTTTCTTGGTCTTGATTTTGTACCATTTCCATAGTATGATAGATTGTTGCTGCACTTGTCTGACTCTACAACTTGGTAGATCTAGAAATATCAATTAGTAATGGGCTGCAACACTTAGCCATTTGGTTAGAGATTTAATCTCTATTGGAGCTTAATAGCAGCTAGGAACTACTTTGCAAAATGTATAGTTTCTGCCATGGAAGATAGTCTCACTCCAAAATCTGAAGTGTCTCTCTACTGTAGCTTTTGTATTGTCATTTCCCATAGGTCTCACACTTGTGTTCACCATAGTTCCACGTATTTACCATGAGTACCCGTAGTGCCATTGAATTCGTTGGGTTATATAGTCTGAAGGGTAGGATATCTTGTAATGCAGACTGTATATGCTGCTGAGCCTTCTTTTTGCTCTGGGCTCCCATTAGAAATTGTCAGTCTTCCAAGTTGTCCAACAACTAAATCAGAGTGGTATTCCTAAGAGCAGTATGTGCTACCTCCAAAATTCAAAATGGGTCACTAAGCACTATGTCTTTTCCTTAGCCATAGGGTATGCAAGATGCAACAACTTATCCTTTATTTTATTTTATTTCATTTTATTTTATTTATTTATTGTACCATTACAAATTTTTTAGGTTTATTTATTTTGAGAGACAGAGAGAGAGAGAGAAAGAGAGAGAGAGAGAGAGAGAGAGATATGGGGAGGGGCAGAGTGAGAGGGACAGAGAGAATCCCAAGCAGACTCTACACTGTCAGCACAGAGCCTGATGCAGGGCTCAAACTCATGAATGGTAAGATGGTGACCTGAGCTGAAATCAAGAGTTGGACACTTAACTGGCTGAGCCAGCCAGGCACTCCATACACCTTGTCCTTTATTTTAAAGGGGATATCCTGACATGCTCCAGATTACTGAACTCCTAAACACTTGTCAGATGCTGTTGGATGTCAAAAGTTTCTCTGAACGTACTTTAAGACTGTAATGTATTTCAACAACTAAACACAAGTAACACCAAAGGCTCAGGTTTAGAACCATAGTCATGATTATCTGCTATGTCACTTATCTATTGCTGCCTAGTAAAACTCATTCCACAATACAGTGGCTTGTGTAATTTATTATAATTATCTCTCATATTTCTGTGGATTGACTGTGCTCAGCTGGATGGTTCTTGCTTGGGGTCTTTCAGGCAGTTGCAGTCAGATGCCAGCTAGAGTCATTGGAAGTCTTAACTGAACTGTATGTCCAAGAGGATTCAAATGTGTGGTAGTGATAGTGACTGTTGGCTAGCACCTACAAACGATTTCTTCACTGGTCTTGAGCTTCCTCACTTTATAGCAGCCTCAAAGAAGTCAGACTTCATAGTAGGTGGCTCAGAGCTCCAAGAGGGCAATGCAGAAGCTATCAGTCTTTTTAAAGATTAGTCCTGGAGCTGGTCCAGGACTCTATCTCTATCCTACTCTATCATGCCTCTGTTACTCAAGTGAGTGATGACTGTCAGCCCAGATTCAGGGGGAGGAAAATAGACTCCCCAACTTTCAGTAGGATGAGTAGCAAAAAATCTCTACCTATCTTTAATTTGCTACACCTGTTCTCAAAAGACAACACCATGTAGGCGACAAGTATGATTTCTGGGTCCACACAAACCAGCAGAAACATTGTTAGAGATAATTCCAAGTGTGGAGTTAAAAGGAGAGTAAAAGTTATGATCTTTGTCCTGAGGAAACTTTACACCTAATTAACCTGGAAGGAAAATAAGTGCTATTTAGAAAAAAAAAAATCTTACTTTATTTGTGCATTCTAGAGGAGGAACAAACATTAGTAATGACACCAGATACTCAGAGGCCACTTGGATTTTAGTTGCTAAGCTTGATAGGACTTTTGGGATGAGAAAGATAAGACTTCCTTGGACAAGCCCAATCAGGAGAAGCTTTCCTAGAATGGCTAAATTTCTCCTCATTAAGAAGTTAGCATTAATTCTGGATTTTGTGTTGGTGGCCAGCAAGCACTAGAAATTCGAAAAGAAGAAGGAAATGGAGAAAAGTGACTTAGGAAAGAAGAACCATTAACATGACAGAAGGGTCAAGGGTCTTGAGTGCCTGAGGAGGTATGCTCCAAATTTGCTTGGAAGACTTACTTGTTAGCAAATAAACAACTTTTAGGTCCCCCTCAATACAGAATTCAATATATACTGTTTATAAAAATTCAAACCCATAGCATTAATACTTTTGCATAAAGAGATCTGTACATGTTTGGCATTTTAAGCATTTGCAATTTGTTTAAGATAATTTGGCTTCTTAGGGTGAATCCCAGATTTATAATTCAAGTTTTACACGTGGAATTGAATAATTGGTTTATAATTAAAATTTTATGTTCAATTTATGACATTTGCATGATTTATTAAACACTTTGGAAGAGTTTATTAAGCCAGAAAATATATTTAAAGGAAAAGGGAATATATTGAATTTATAAATATAGTTAAGAATATTTTAAGGTATTTAATTAAATCTGTAAATGGACGAATTAATCTAAGGACTTTAAAAATGTTTGCTGAAATGTGTTAGGCTTGTAAGGTTTGTGGGGTAAATTCAAAAACTTAAGGAAGTTTTGATTTTCTAACCATTAATGAACCGAATATTAATTTTTATACCAAGTAAACCACTGAATAGTATTACCTATCTAGTATTACCCTGAAGAGCATAAAAAAGTTCACATTTAATGGTATTCGTCCCCTGAGTAGATAATTCTAGCATATGGGATAACCATCTATCAATAGACTGCTTTTCAGACATTTTGAAATTGTGAAGATATCTGAGTAGGTTCAGTCAAAAGAGCCAAATTGGCTTTCAGACATCACCTGATTTTTCTCTCCTGGTCTTTTGATTCTGTGATAATTCCCTGAATGATGACGTCTTTCCCAAATAACGAGTAGCCGTGAAGAATATGTCAACTTTTGTAAGTTAGTCTTTCTAACGCTCATGGGCAAAACATTACACCTCTTGTTTTCTCTCTTCTCAGAAGCAGCTGAGCAGGCCAAGTTTAAAGTTTATCTGAATGAGGAACAAAGACTGGAAAGCTTTAGGCTGAGGGGATGTGTTCAAAACCTTGGGAACTGGTAAAGAAGGGGATTACAGTAAAAGTCTGTATGTAACCTTAACTACAGTGTTAACTAAGAAAATCATTATAGCAACACAGGTTGGCATGTTTATAGCTACTTTTCTTTAACAAAAGATTAGAAAATAAAGGAGAAAGGGAAGTGGATGAGACATTCCTGTGATCATACAGCCTAAAACAGTAGACTTCAAAGCTTCCGAAGAAACCATTCTTGTAATCCAGTGCTTAATTCTCTCTAAGTACCAACTGGCAAGGTTGGCTTAAATGTTTATTAGGATTCCCAGTAGGAAACTTAAATAGATGTAATGGCCATTGACATAAATGGAGGTAAATATTTTATTTTCGCCATTATTTTTAGTTAAAAAAAAATCTTTATTTTGAAGAGTTAACAGCAATTTTTGAAAATACTGATCATTTGTTACTTAGTTTCCTGGGTTTTACAAATTTTATCTACCCATTTATTTACTTATTTTTTTCATTCAGCAAATATTTACACGCCCCACTGTGTGCAGTATTCTGCCTGCAGTTTCAGCGACAGAATGAGATTAGTGGCATTAGAAGTCTTTAGAAGTGGCTGGTATTCAGTTGGCTTATCCCTTCCCCGGCTCTGCTCAGGTACAGCCTTGGTCTAAAATGCTTGCTTAGCCCTTCTTAATGGGGACAGGGACGATTTAGGAGCTTGCTGTTGTTGACTTGGTGAGATGTGACCCTGGCTCTATAGAAGACTTCTGTTCCTGTTGTGTGGACTAAGCTGTACAATCAGCATGGGTTTCTCTTCATGTTGGAGTCCATCACTGGTCTAAGCCCCTAGCTGGGGGCTAATGCTCTGCTCAGCTCTTTCTAGCATCTTCTGTCTAGTGTCTTCTGTCACTTACTTTAGCCCCAGAAGATGGATGGGGAGGGGTCAAAGAGAGAAGGGAGAAGAGGGCAGGCATCAGAATTATGATGCTCTCTCAGTCCAACTTGCAACTGATGGTTATGTTGCTTCAGCCCCTGCCCATCTGGTATCTTAATGATGCCATTGTTTGTGAGGGTCTCAGGTGGCCCTACCCTATCCTATCCTATCCTATCCTACCCTGTCCTGTCCTGTGGAACTGCCATTTCCATCCTTAGATCTCTCTCCAGGGCCACCTAAGTCTGGTTTCTCTTCTCAGTAGCATTCTTGAGAACTTTGCCTGGCTGGGATATTATCCAGATAGGCTAAGTAAATTTGTTGTGACCAAAACATTGAAAGAATAATACTACCCTACTTTTGAATAGCATTTTGTAATTTACACAGTTCTTTTTAAACTGTTTCTACTTGCTAGATCATATGGATGATTGTTGCCTCTTTCTGTGAAATTCACATTTTCATAAAGATCAAACATAGTGGGGAGAATTTGCAGCAACTGAATTTACCCAAAAAAATTATATTGATATTCATAAATATATAAAAACCGTATTAGCTATGTAATCACTTGTATCTTACAAGCTAATGTTTCCAGTATAGAAACTGGTACTTGAGAGAAGTGAGCAATATTTAGAAGCTGTATCAGTTCAATGGAAATTCATTATTCCAAGAGGCATTTTACAGAAAGTGAAATATAAAAAGCCAAGATACATATGAAGAAATAAACATACTAGTAATTGAAGAAATGTAAATTAACAATGAAATACCACTTTCAAGCTAGCAGTCTGGCAAAGATATGAAACAATGGTTAATAACAAGGGTGTCAAATATAAACTGCTAAAATATGTACTGGCATATTTCTGAAGAGCAATCTGGTAACATAATGTCTTAAAAATATGCATACACTTGACATGACGGTTTTACTTCTAGGAATATATTCTAAGAAATAATCAACTATGTATAAAAATGATGTTCATTATATCCCTTAACATCCTATGACATTGTTTATAATGTGAAAAAATGTGAGCAACAAATGTTCAAAAATAAGAGCTTAATGAAATAAATGATAATGTGATCCTCATAAAGGCTATTGTAGAACAGTTAATGATAAGGATGGATGATATGATGTATTTTAAGTAAAAGAAAAATGTTTCAAAATACTGTGTACCATATCATCCCATTTTAATTCTATGTGCATGGTATATGAATGGACTAAACACCAGAGGGATATGTGCCAAAATATTAATAATGGCTATTACTGAATGGTTTAATTATAGGATATTTAATCCTTCTCTTTGGTTATTTTTATACTCTAAATCTCCCCATTCTCTTTGTAAATAAAAAAATAGATTAAAAATCATAAATAGAGAAAAAAGTAATTATCCTAATGATTACCCATGTGAGTTAAGGTAGCAGTTCTGAAATATTTTGCTCTCAGGACACTCTTAAAAATTATTAAGGAATCCAAAGAGCTTTTATTTACATGAGTTCTATATATTTATATTTATTGTGTTAGAAGTTAAAACTGAGAAATTAGGAAAATGTCTATGTGTTAATTTACTTAAAATAATATTAATAAATCCTTTGCGGGGCGCCAGGGTGGCTTAGTCGGTTGGGCGGCCGACTTCGGCTCAGGTCATGATCTCGTGGTCTGTGAGTTCGAGCCCCGCGTTGGGCTCTGTGCTGACAGCTCAGACCCTGGAGCCTGTCTCAGATTCTGTGTCTCCCTCTCTCTGACCCTCCCCCGTTCATGCTCTGTCTCTCTCTGTCTCAAAAATAAATAAACGTTAAAAAAAAAAAATTAAAAAAAAATAAATCCTTTGCATGTTAACATATTTTTATGAAAAGGTACTATATTTTTTTAAAGCAAAGATATTTGGTGAGAAGAGTTGAACTGTTCCACATTTTTTTAAATCTCTTTAATATCTGACTTCACAGAAGATAGCTAGATTTTCATATGCTTCTGCATTTAATCTACTGTGGTATCTCATGCTCTGTAGTTTCTGGGAAACTCCACTGTCCATGCCTGAGAGGACAAGAGTAAGAAGGCAAATAAAATCAGGTATTTATTACCATTATGAAAATAATACTTATGTGAAAATTGTGTGGACCTTGTAGACCCTCTGAGAGGGTTTCAGAACCTTCTGCAATCCCTGGACCACACTTGAAGAATGACTGATTGAAAGTACTGCAGCTAGGTGGTATGAGGAAATAAATCGTGATAAAAAAATAACAATTTCAAGTATTTGTTGTGTGGCAAGAACTATACCCAGAGTTTATGTATACAATTTTGTTTCATCCCGACCACAACCATAAGAGCTAATTTACCATCATAACCTTCATGTTTTAGCCAAGGAAGCTAAGGCAAGAAGAGGCCAAGCAACTTGATTATACTCCCCAGGGCATTTGTCTCCAGGGCCTGTCCTCTTGACCATCACCTACCTGGAGTGCCTGTTATCACCTCATGCCATCCCGAAGAAAGATGGCTGCATGCTGGATAACTCTGTAATGCCACCTCACATCTGGGGCCCACGGTATCTGGAAGATGGGCTTATTTATCAGAAAAAAAAAGCAGTCTTACATGCCACAGTATGCAAAAGGCAAAATTTGGAGGATATTGAAAAACATCCTCCTGGAGTTTAGTGCATTGTGTCACCTCTTAGATCATAGTCAGCCTCAGATGGGAGCACAGAGATCTCTCTTCCCTTGGGCTCCTTGCTGCCTGCCTTCCCCACCCTGCCCCATTGCTCTCCTGGTTGCAGGGATCCTGCCCTTCTTCTTTGTATCAGGCTAAGTTGGTGAGGGTTGTTCACTCTGGGCTATTCATTCTGGAGAGCAGAAGTGAGCTGTTAAGTTTTCAGAGTGGAGCACCCACCAGAGAAGACAACCCCTCTCTTGCTAATATTGAGCTTCTTTCCCAGCATAACTTCAGTGCATAAAAGCACAAGCCCATTGTATTCTAAAAGCCACATTTACTTGAAAGTTAACAAAGTTCAAAAGATAACTTACTTTAATATTTGAAACTATTTTTTTTTTTCATGTGATAGTTTATCTGTCATGTGTACTTCCAAAGAACTTTACTTTTTGGCCATCTTTTAAGAGTATACAGCTGTTGCTCATTTTATGACCGTGAGTATATGGAAGAGTTGGAGATATATCTGCAAAACCGTTTGTGTGCATATAAGGAAACATGTGGTCTAGGCTTCCACTTCTCCTCCACCTCTGGCTTTAGTCACCTTGAAACAGCCTTCGCTATTAGTTCAAATTACGAAGTAATTACCTTCTTTGCTCTCCCCTAGAGCCTGGAGACTTAGCTGCCACATATTTCTAATAGGTTTTTTTCCTTAGGATATTAACTCTCGGACTTTAGGAAGCATGTTTCTAATCTTTTCTCTCTTTCTCATCTACACGCACACATGTTTTAGGAGGGAAAGGAGAGAGTTTTATTTAGTTCTGTAACATCTGTGCCTAGCAGTGCCTGGCATGTAGTGATATATTAAAAAAAAAAACATGTTGGATTGGCCCTAATAGAAATATTTTTTTTTTAATTCTTTTCTTGTTTTCTTTCTTTTCTTCCTTCCTGCCTTTTCATCATGCAATAAACACCTAGTGATTCTTCTGACAAGCCCGACACCATGCTAAGCAAGTACCAAGTTATATATTTTATCATGTTGACTTGAGAAACTCAGAGTGAACAAAACTACACTTGAAAAGGAGGTACTGGGGCACGTGGGTGGCTCAGTTGGTTGAGCGACTGACTTTGGCTCAGGTTATGATCACTTGGTTGGAGCCCCCGGTCAGGCTCTGTGGTGACAGCTAAAAGCCTGGAGCCTGCTTTGGATTCTGTGTCTCCCTCTCTCTCTGCCCCTCCCCCACTTGCACTCTTTCTGTCTCTCTCTCTCAAAAATAAACATTCAAAAATGTTTTTTTAAATAAAAATTAAAAAAAAAAAAAAGAAAAAGTAGGTAACTGTTCCTACCTTTTGGGTCTTCAAAGTAATTTAGGGAGATTAGATCAAGATAGTATTCTAAGCCCAAATGCCATAAGATGACAGAAACAATATTTTTTAATGAAAAATCAGTAGCTGTCCTGAGAATTCAGAGTACTAATAGCAGACTAGAAATCTTGAGGAATTCCCAAGTGTTAAAACCAACTAACCAACCAACCACCAACAAAAAACCAATTATAGAGGATCAGATCATGGGAGAAATAACCTTGAGAAAACGTGGCTCAAACACACACACAGAAGAGTACTTATACCCTGGGGGGAACAATTCTGGCGAAGACTAAGCTCAGTTAGTGGTTACAGGAAGGAAGGGTCCCTAGGCACACAACCCAGTGTGTGACCGGCAGCTCTCCCTATTGCTGCAGGGTAGACCCTCCCTCTTCTCTCTCCCACTTGTGGGAGCATGGTGTCCAGCTTGTAAGAAGAATTAGAGGCAGCAGCTGAGCTGGCCCAGGGGCTAACGTGAGAAGGCTCTGGGGACTGGAAGGCAGTGTATTGCCACAGGCAGGGGCTCCTCAAGCCCCAACAGTGCTACGGGCCTCCACACTTGGAAAACAAGACACCAGTAGGCTGTGGGCAGTATATCTTATCTTTCTCCTGCAATCACTGATGGCTTAGAGAAAACACAGCAAGCAGGTGTACAGGGATTATCAAAGATCATCCCACATTCTTGGAATAATAGGACAACCAGAAGAAGAATTTAAAAATAAGTACAATTAATACCTGTGAATTCTAAGAGATTATTGTATCAATAAAAAATAAACAAGTAGAGATTTTAGAAATCAAATGTTTGTCACAAAAGAGTAATATTGTCAATATGTGAAGAGTTTTTTTAAATCAAGTAAAAAACAAAAATACAATAGGAAAATTGGCAAGGATAAGGGGATGTAAAGGATTCTTAAATATTTGACAATATGCTCTGCTTCACTTATGGTAAGAGAAATGCAAACGAAAAGTACAATTAGATAATATATCTCACCTATAAGATTAATTAAGTTTAATTGCTTTGATAACACGATATGGTGAAATTGTGAGAAGATAAGCTCCCATATGTTGCTGGTGAGAGTACTGTCAGCATAATCTATATGAAGACCAGTTGGAGCAGTTAGGCAATACAAATCAAGTTATAATCCAGCAAATGCACTTGATCTAGCAAATGAACTCCCAGAAAGTTAGATATTCATGCACACACATGAAATTTTAATTGTGTGTATACAAAAATATTAATTGCAGTCTTTTGTTGGATTAGCACAAATGTGGAAACAACCAAAATATCTATCTGTGGGAAACTGGTTAAATAAATTACAGTGCATCCATACAAGGGAAACCCATGCATTAAAAAGATTTCACAATTTTACATTTAAGAATTTATCCTACAAATATTCATGAGTATAAGTGATGTTCTTGCACAGACACACTTGCAAAGTGAATGAAATAATATATGAAAAGGCTAATTATTGAAACATTTCTTACAATTGCAAACAGTGAGAAATAAACTAAATGTCCCTTAATAGCAGATTCATTAAATAAAATATGGTACATTCAAATGAATGTCAAAATAAATATAGAAACTCTATAGGTAAGGTACTGAGAGTTCTTTTCAGATAACAATGTGAAGTAAAAAGGCAAGTGTATATTCTGTGATCTTTTGTGAATAAGGAGGATGAAAATATATACATTTGTGTTGTACTTGTGTGGAAAAACTCTGGAACATTGCAAGAAAATGAAAATAGTGGTTTTCATTTGGGGCTCAAAACCGGGCAAAGAGGGGAATAAGAGCTACAGGGTTTTTACCATATGTCTTAATTTTTAAAAAATTGAACTGTGTGAATGTATTGCTTCTTCAATAAATTTATTATCTGTAAAAAAATTCTTTAGAGAAAAGCACAAAAATCAAACAATCAAAAAAAGAAATGGTTCCATATGTATTCATATTTTTTAAATGTTTATTTTT
Organism: Panthera pardus; assembly: GCF_024362965.1. Taxonomy (NCBI): domain Eukaryota; kingdom Metazoa; phylum Chordata; class Mammalia; order Carnivora; family Felidae; genus Panthera; species Panthera pardus. Next base: position 83,913,331 of record NW_026526721.1, read on the forward strand.
ATTTTTGAGAGAGAGAGAGAGAGAGAGAGCAAGGGGAGGGGCAGAGAGAGTGGGAGACACAGATTCAAAGCAGGCTCCAGGCTGTCAGCACAGAGCCCAACCTGGGGCCTGAACCCACGAACTGGGAGATCATGACCTGAGTGGAAATCTGGCGCTTAACTGACTGAACCACCCAGGCGCCCCCATATGTATTTATATTGATGTCCAAAATATATTGCTAAGTAAAAACAAAAGCAAAATGAACAAAACACAAAAGCAAAACATGTGTGGAATATGATACTGCTGTGTGTGTGTTTATTTTTTTTTTAATTTTTTTTAGTGTTTATTAATTTTTGAGAGAGAGAGAGACAGAGACAGAGAGAGACAGAGAGAGACAGAGTGTGAGCCAGGGAGGTTCAGAGAGAGGGGGAGACACAGAGTCTGAAGCAGGCTCCAGGCTCTGAGCTGTCAGCACGGAGCCCAATATGGACCTCAAACTCATGAACCATGAGATCATGACCTGAGCTGAAGTCAGGAGCTCAACCGACTGAGCCACCATGGCGCCCCATGAGTGTGTGTTTAAAAGCCTGACTCCAAGGCTGCATATGTACACACTATCTCTGGGAAGATACACAAGAAATTAGTACCAGGAGGAAGAACTGAAAGAGAACTGGAAAGGCCAGGGGGCAGAGATGTAAGAAAGACTTATATTTGACTACATTCCTCTGCGTACTTTTTGCATTTTTTTATATGCGTATATATCACCAATTCAAAAAATGAAGTAGTTTTCAAATGATGTTGCAATAAAAAAATCAATAGATTAGTTGAATAGCATCATTGACATATGCTAAGGGATTTCATATGCTAACTGGGCAAAGAGGGGATCTTATTAGTTTAGTATATATGTGTTGGAAATATAAGCGTAAAAACTGAAAAAATTGAAACAGAATGTATGACCTTCAAACTATATAGAAATCTCAATAAAACAAATCTTGCTGCTCCCACATTAATACAATAATGTACTCCACCTTTAATCAATAGAACAAAAGGAGGGGCGCCTGGGTGGCTCAGTCGGTTAAGCCTCCGACTTCAACTCAGGTCACGATCTCGCGGTCGAGTGAGTTCGAGCCCCCCCCCCCCCCCCCCCCCCCCCCCCGTCGGGCTCTGGGCTGATGGCTCAGAGCCTGGAGCCTGCTTCCGATTCTGTGTCTCCCACTCTCTCTGCCCCTCCCTCGTTCATGCTCTGTCTCTCTCTGTCTCAAAAAATAAATAAACATTAAAAGAAAATTAAAAAAAAAAAAAGAACAAAAGGAGACTATGAAGATAAATACAATCCATAAGAAAGCAAACAGAAAATTTAAATTATGAGGGGAAGAAGTCCAAGTGATACAAGTAACCACAATAAATTTCTAGTAGTAGCAAATTTTTGGTAGTATTTGTACTAGAGATATCTAAAATAAATTACTGAGATAAATTAAAATCAAGGACAAGACATACATACCAGGTTAACACTAACTGGGATAAAGTTTAAGTATTGTTACATTAACATAAGACAAAATGGAGTCCCAGAAAAAAGGATGAAAAGGGACAAAGAAGAGTATTTCATATTGAGAAAAGGAAAAATCCATAATATATAACAGTCATGAACATTATGTATCTAACAACATTAAAGTATATAAATAAAAAACATTTAAAAGTACAAAGGAAAAATGATCAGTCTGCAATCACAGTGGGAGACAGCTCCCTAGGAAATAACAGAACAATTAGACAAAAACAAGAAAGGATCTAGAGTTTTAAATAACACTATTAGCATGTTTAATGCTTAACTTTGTATCCAAAAAACAATGAATACCCTGTCTTGTCAAACACATATAGTACAGAAAATTAACCATGTATTATTGGTCTATAAAGACAATCTCAACTAATTGCAGAAACCAAAAATCATACAGACCATGTTTTCTGAGCACAAAACAATAATAAGAGAAACTATGAAGAATAGAAAAAAAAGCACCTATCCATTTAGAACATACAAACAATTCTTCAAAGTCGATTAAAAGAAAACAGCAAAAATCTGACAGTTCCCTTGGATTGCATGGTTGACTTCATTGTACTGATACATTGTGAAGTCAAGGGGGGGTTGAAAGCTTGTTCGAGACCGCTGTGGTTTCAAGGAGTATTGCCAGATGTAAACCTTCCTTGTCGTTGTACAAGTTTATTCCAGTAAGGTTAATTTGTAAGAAATATCAGAGAATAGGACACTGAGCACTTTGTCCTATCTGGAGAAGTTGCAGCCAAATGCATACTAAAATTGAAATTGTTGAAATAATAACATGGTTTTAAAAAAGGTTACAGAGATATAAACATGTCTCAATTTACATTAAATTAATTAAACTAATACATTACATTAAGTTAATGTACATTAAGTGATATTAATTTAATATTAAAATATTGAAAAGAAAACATTAAAATAATAAAATATTATTCTTATATATTCCCTTCCTCAAAGTTAGGGGGAAGCACATGCCCATCTTGGGAAATCATTTGAACGAAAGAAAAATCTCTAGATAGATAATGACATCTGTCTATGATAAATGGCACTGCCACTTAACTGGAATATTCCCCTGAAACTCTAAAACAGGGATTCAGTAAAAACAGTTCAACATTGCTTAATGAGAAAGCCATTGACGAATGGCCGACTCGGACATCTGAACAGGAAGTCCACCAGAGGCTAGCACATCTTTTGGAATGTTAGATCTGGAGGATCTCTTATAGATTATTGTTCAGTATCATTACCACCATCACCAATTTTATAATAAGATAACCAGAATTGAGGTTTTTCTCCTTCCTAGACAGTATTCCTTCTATACTTCCCATTCCTGCTTACCGTGTCCTTCAGATTTTTTCATTCTGAATCATAACAGCTTAATGAATCAAACATCCCTTAATTACAATACTCGGAGAATGTTTTACTGCTTAGTGGTATCGTCTTTAAAAGTAAATCAGAAAATAAAATGTGACTGTCTCTCAGACAATGTGTACTTTGTAAACCCTGGAAATCAGTAAGATTGTATAATTGGCACCTTTCCCAAGTTCAACCAGTCAGGGCCAATTAAGGGATTCACCAGTGTTAATTTTTCAAGCAGTAAAGAATCTCATGATGTGAAAATGCATCTAGCAAGCTAGAGCAAAGAAAGCAGCTTTTTGCTCAGTCTGATACTGCCCCAGGGCTGGGACGTGACACTTGTGATCTTCCTTACTTATCTGATTACAAAGGATGATAAAGAAGACAGGAACATCTTTTAACTGCAGGGGCAAATTTCAACTCTTCAAGGAAGGAACTACTAACAGACTCGTTGTGAATGGACACCTCCAAGGGTTTTTTGTTTTTTGTTTTTTTTTTTAGTTGTTGTTTTGTTTTGTTTTCTTTCTTTCACAATCCTCTCCCTGGGGCAACCTGCCCCATCAGAATGAAAGAAGGAGATTCACATAGAAGGTGAATTTTAACCTTCAGTACTGTTAGCCTTGCAATGATATTCATTACAAAAGTTTAATTCGTTAAGATCTACCTCCATTATTAATTTTAATGTACTTGCTTTCCCTCTGAAACCTTCTAAACACCTCCTCTGTGGGACAGCACAATATATTAGAAAAGAATTATTGAACATTTTTCTTTACATTGAATAAAGTTCTTAGGATTTAAAAAAACTAATGAGAATTACTGGGATTCTGCTAGGTTTTGGGGGTTGTTTTTTAACTTTTGAAAAAAGAGATTAAAAAAAGAAAAGATTATTCTGTACAAATGAAAATTGCTAGACAATTTGAGTTCCCTTGTATATATATATGTGTATATATATATATGTCTATATGTATATACGTCTATATGTATATACATACGTCTATATGTATATATATATATGTGTATATATATATCACAATCAAATGGACTTCTTGAAAACAAATTATGGTTACTTTTGAATATAATACAGGGAGTTTTTTTTCACAATATCAAACTGTAAATACTTTTGACCTTCTAGACACAATTAAAAATATTCTACCTTCAGTTTTCTTTCTTCTATAAAGAAGCAGCCTGTTAGTTATCTAGTTCTATTTTGTATGTCTTTCTTTCAAATGGAGTTGGCCTAAATCAAGTTTTTACAAAAGTAGGGCCAAGAGAAAAGGCGATATCTTTAAACAGGCAGCATTTTTAGAATAAAAATGCACAAAGTGTAGGGATAAAAGATTTGGCACTAAATTCAGGCTTGTCCACTATGTATGCAGTTTAGAGCACATTACTTACATCAGTTCTTTGACTATAAATTGAGGGAAATAATACTTAATTTATTAGGTTGTTGTGGGGATTAAAGAAATCTACTGGAGTGTGAATTTCTTGAAAATTGGCATTACATTTTATTCGCCTTTTTCTTTGGATTTTTATTAATCATGTTCCTTGGCCCACTCCTCTATGTGGTGTGACTAGATTGTCAGGGACTAAAATATTAATTTTAATGTACTTTTCCTTTGAAACCCTTCCAATCATATTCTGTGATTTTATCACTGACGATTTTCCTCCTGACATAATGGAGATTCATATAAATATATGACTTGATACTAAGTTAGTGACTCTCGCTAGTGAAGATGTTCTAAACCTGCATCTACACCCTGCAGGCACTTCTTCCATATCATCTCCTATCACTCTGCTCTCTGCTCACTCTGCTCCAGCCACACAGGCCTCCCTGGTGTGTGTCTGGGCCTTTACAGCTGCTGACTCAAACACCGTTTCCATTTCCTAGATCTCCACTCATCTCGCTCCTTCTATACATTCTCTTTCAGCTCAGGTCTCAGCAAGATTTTCACTGTATAAATCCACCCTTTATACAGAAGCATCCTCAGTCTTTATCACCTATGCCCCCTTGTAGGGCCCTATTCTATTTACCTTATTAACTTTTCCATAGTACTATGACCAATCGGAAAACCCTCTTTCTTTCTTCCTTTCTTCTTTCCTTCCTTCTCTCCTTCCTTCCTCCCTCCCCTCTTTCTTTCTTTCTTTCTTTCTTTCTTTCTTTCTTTCTTTCTTTTTCTCTCTTTCCTCTCTTTCTTATTGTCTGTCATCTTTCATTAGAATAAAGCTTTGTTGGGCCAGAGATTTTGTTTTGTTCTTGCAGTTGATTCTCGAGAAATATTTGCTAAATGATTAAATGATTGAACAAATGAAATAGTGCACATAGAGAGGATTTAAAAAACCCTTCCTCCTTTACTCCAGACTGAGATAGGACTCATTAACATAATTCCAGGACAGAATGTAAATATCTTCATTCAAATGTTCAGCATCTCTTCTTTTTTTTTTTTTTTTTTTTTTTTTTTTTTGAGAGACAGGGATTGAGAGAGAGAGAGAGAGAGAGAACAGGGAAGGGGCAGAAAATAAAGAGAATCTTAAGCAGGCTCCACGCCAGTGCAGAGCCCAACACAGGGCTCCATCTCACTGCCTGGAGATCAGGACCTGAGCCAAAATCAAGAGTTAAACTGCTTAATCAACTGAACCACCCAGGTGCCCTCCTCCCCTTTATTGCTTTTTTTTTTTTTTTTTTTAACATCTGTCTTTTTCCCACTGCATTATAAAGTCTTTGGGAGTTGGTGTTCCTGTTATGTGTGTATCTTTTCCTTTCATCTTCCACTCATTCTCTTCGTACTGAGTAGCACATAGTAGGCTCTTATACTTTCATCAAACAGGACAGACTGACACAATCCACCATAGCTTTGTAGTTGTCTAGCCTGATCAAGGAATGTCACAAGGACTGTGATATTAAATGTGATATGGTTATACTCTATATACTATACTTTTTTTTCAAGGATTAAAAAGAAATCAGTTGAGGGTATTTCTCTTCTTGCTCATAGAGATATCTGAATAAGGCTTCATTTCCCAACGCCCGCTCCTCAGCTCCAGGCACTGTAAAGATAGAGCTCCCAAGACTCCTGCTGAAGAAAAGCTTCTGAATGTCAGCACTAAAAAGTTGGTGGGATCTGTGTTTAGCTTTCTTTAAAAAGCAATTCTGAGAGGAAAAAAAATTTTTGATTAGCCATTATGAGCCACCCTTTCTCAAGTGAGATTCTGTGAAGAAGTTTTTAAATGTTAGCTTCATTTTTGTAAACGTATGCACACTAGCTCTTTCATAGAACCAGAATGATTTTCCTGGATCAAAGATTTGCTTGAAAAATCACTCTTTCATTAATGGTGAAGTGTCTATTTTGTTACAGTGAAATTCTAAGAACTCGCTGTAGAAATTAATAGATATATTTTAAAAAATAGAATACATTGTGCTTTCTATATAAAGATGATGCTTTGGACCTTGCATCAATGTCTTTGGTACTTTGAGCTGTTTTCTCAACAATGCGATTAGAGCCACATGTGAAAATGACTGCCTGGGGCTGGGGGTATGGGCTCCCGTCTTCCTGAAGAGTAGATATGTTTGAATGTAATTGCTAAAAGCTGGATGCAGATCTGTGAGCCGTTCAGGACCACTGCTCCTCCTGGTCAGTTTTGGAATGGATTAGAAATCAGCCTGTCTGTGTTTTCCTCCCACTTCTTGCCACTTTCTAGTTATGCTTGTCATCAGAAAAAGTATTTTTAAGAATCCAAGATCCTAAAGATTTCAACAGTCTTTGTGTTTTGGGGTTTTGGGCTCTCCAGTCTGCTCTATAATCTGTATCAAATAAATCTCCAACTTTCAGTATATGTTGCCTAGAAGATTAGATGATGGTTTTGTAATGAAGAAAGTAATTACCTTAAAAGTGTGTGTGTGTGTGTGGGGGGGGGGGGTCCCGTAATTTATAGGTCAGTTTACTGGAAGTGCTTATGTGTTTGACTTGTTGGTTTTTACTGTAAAGAAAGGCTAAATAATAACTTGCCAGATCATGCAGCAAAGAGCGACTGTAACAGGATCCTCCTCCTGTTGACAGAAGGTCAGCGTGGCTGTTCTCACTGTACTGACTGACATCTCTGTTCGAGGAATAATTAGGTATCTTTTATACCTTTGCTTGCTTCATCAGGAACATCCATTATTGACTGAGGCGGCAGAAGTGGAGACCACACCTGAAGGAGGGGACATGCTTGCAGTGACGTTATCTGGTGTTTGGACAATTTTGCCATCTGTTCCTCATCATTTGCAACAATTCTTGTGTGTGTGTGTGTGTGTGTGTGCGCGCGCGTGTGTGTTTTAAAGGGGAATGAGAAGTCAAGGACCACGTTATTTCTTCAGAATCTTGGATTTTTATTTTCTTTTACCCAGTCAAATGAACTTAGACTTGAGACCGAAGGACATCTTAGACTGCCTCTGTACAAAGTCTTTGAGTGAATTCAATTTTTCAGAAAGGCAAAATGCAGCTTGGGGTCTAATTCAGGCCTAAAGTTAATTGGTTCAATTTATCTCTCTGCCTCGGCGCACCAATATGCATACAGTTATTTGGTAAACTTAGCCTTATAGTAATGCATCAGTGAAACTAATACCGTGATATCTCATCAGTAAATCTCTAAGGTGGAGATAAGGAACTTTAATGATCCACTAAACATGTTAGGTACCAGATGAATCCAGGAATGTGATACCTAACTGCTCTCAGTCACCCAGGACAGAAACCTGGCGATCATCCTTGACTCCTTCCTCTCCTTTATTTTCCACAACCAAATAACTCCTAAGTCCTGTTGCTTTGGCCTCCTACACATACACTGAAGTGATTCTCTCCATCTCTATGCCAACTATTACTGTCATCATCTGGGTCTTAACCTCTAATCTCCTAGTCTCAATGCCCTTGCTATTAATCTTCCAAACTAAATTAAAAATTAAACCTCTAAAGTGCAAAACTGTTTCTGTCACTGACTATTTAAAGCCACCAAGTAGATTGTCATTACTATCAGAGACTATTCCTGGCACATAATAGGTACTCAATCCATACTCATTAAATGAAAGAAAGAACAAATTCTTTAAGTCAGGATCGTTAGCACGACCAATGAAACCACCACTTCTATGCTATGCATTCCACCCACGGTATGCAAGGGGTTGTTTAGGTAGTTCACCAAAAAATGTATCTACTTCAGTGGTTATATATTTATTTTTCATAAGTTAGGTATCGCTAATTTTTCATATGTAGATATGACATAAAATGTATATTGACATAAATATCTTAGGTTGTAATAACGAGTTCATTTAAAGAAGGAATATTAGCTAAAGGGCAGTGTAAGTGAAACAAGGCTAAGGCCAACATTAAGAAGCCAGCACAATATTCATCACTGAGTTGTAATAACTTGCCTACGTATTTGGTTCTCCTATTGGACCATGAGTTCCTCCGGAGCCTTGATAGCCCTGTCATGATGCTGGCCACCAGGGAAAAATAAACTAATTTTTGAGTGAATAAAGTTAGGCAAATTCAATTTGGATAGTGTTAGGTCAAGGGCCCGGGTTAAGGAATAGTAATTGTTTGGATGATGTTTAGACAAAAATGACAATGTCAATAAATAGAACATCTTCAAAAGATAAAAAAGATAGCATCTTTAATATTCAACCTTTGCAATGTTTCAGTGACTATTAGATGTGAGTTTCGACAACTGGTCCAAATAAAATTTTTGAGGCAGTGTCTACATAATACCAAAAGGTTTTAGTATAAAGTGAAAAACTCAGTCAATTATTTGGATAGTTAGCTTTCACAGAACCAAACATTCAAATCACGGAAACCATTCAGAAGATTGAATCTTTAGCTTACTTGCCTCTTCTGCTCATAACTTCTAATCATAACTTTCCTCTTCTGTTCTCCAAAACGGTGCTCTCCAAAGTAATCACTCTAAATTCTACTGATCAGATTAAAAATGAAAGGTAAGCACAAGGATGGAGACAAGATGCTTTTTAATGTGCTTTTATTAATGGCTGTATGGCTTTGGGTTTCATTTGCTTTCACTTATATATATTTTTTCCTTTTAAAGTTCATTTAGACTTGTAGAGTACAAGAATTTAGGGGATCTCAGTGATGGTCTAACCTCATTCGAGCAATAAAGGCACAAGCTGAGAGAGGTTAGCACACTCTGGTCTGAAGGTCAAATTGAGCCAGATCTCCTGGCACACAGGCTTGTGTGCTTCCCTCTAGGGAATGCCGCCATTCTTTCCTTTAGCATTCCTTCCTTCCATCCCTGTAATTCCTCTGCTGCATTGACCTCCTCCCTTAAGTGGATAGTCTTTAATTTTTTTTTTTTTTTTTTTTTTTTTTTGCTTTATTAAATGAGTGGAGCCAAGGCAGTTATGTATAGAGCTTGAGCACTTTTCTTTTCATTAATGGTCCATTTCTGTAAGCAGGTTACTTTCTAGAATTTGTTGAGGAGGTCACCATGTTGTCTGATGACAGGCACTTTCCTTGTGCAGAATTTACCAAAACCTAGGTCTTTCTGACACCCTTACCCATAGGGATTGAACCAGTGGATCAGTGAAGTATGAGACAGACCTTTGCAGTTCCAGGGGGTCTTTCCAGGCACCTCCATCAATTTTGGAAGGTGCCAGGAAGAAGCCTAAAATAGTTCTTATTGCATAAAACATAAGAATCACTTTTTAAAGAGGCTCAGGTTCTTTGGAAATACAAGTCATTTTTGGATTTAGTAGGAAAACTGCCTTCAGAGATATTTCATGGTTTAGGTTAAGACGTTTGTTCCCATAAAAGAATTCTAGATGACATAGTTTACATTCAGTATCACTGTAGTGAGTGCAGGGTCCCAAAGGTGTTTTTGAGAAGTAGACAACAGTTTATGTATTAGAACTCTTCTTGACTGGGTAACTTGGACCATGATGTAGAATTGGATGTTTTACTGGGGCCTGGTAAGCAGCTGCCCACAGCTTTCTGGGTTTACTCTGCTTTTCCATCTGCTTTACCTGTCTCTATTTCTGAATAATTTATTTTGCCATCTGCATAAACAGAACACCTGGCTGAAGGCTAACCCTTACTCCTAAATAATTTAAAGGAAATTACCTCTTTAGTGTTTATTGGAATAATGTAATGACTTTCAAGAACAAAACCCTTAAATAAATAACTCTTGGGGACATTTCTAGTGTTTTAACAATTACCCTAACAGTTTAAAAGTTAATATCAATCTGGTTTTTAATTAAAATTGCCTTCTAATTTTTGCTTTTGTTTTAATTTTTTCCCCTGAGATATCAGCTCTAACAGTTGTTTAGCTTTTAAGTTTCTTGCTGGTGTCTTTTGTACTTCTTCTTGTAGAAGAACCATGATTGCAGGCGATTGTGACTTTTTTGGAAGTTGCTCAAGTTTTTTGACAAGTTACTCAACTTTTGACTGCCTGGGAGAAATAGCAGTAACTTCCTGTGCCTTTTCCTAGCAGTTTACTTTGGTAAAAGTAGCAAATTTCCGTTAGTAAATATGCATGGCATTATATGAGTAACGTTTTATCCTGGATGATTTCTTTCTGCTTTGCAGAAGTTCTCTTGGTGATGCAATGGTTTTCAATGGTTTTGTTTTGTTTCATTGTGAAAGGAAACTCAGTTGCGGTACAGATTTGTGAGTTGAAGGCAAGCAACTTGTTCAATTGAACTCCTACAGTCAGATGTATTAATAAATAATCTTATGAACTCTCAGTCATTTACATTTCAGTGATGACAAGAATAAAAGTATCCCATATCAGATCTATACTTAGCTGTTTACTGGCTGTGTGATCTTGGGTGATTTATCTCAACTTTCTGGGCCTTGGTTTCCTCACCCATAAGATGGAAATAATAATACTTATAGGTTCTAGTATAAAGTGCAGCATGTATAGCATTTAGGCATTGAATAAGTGATACCTTTATTTAGTATTTATTCAAATTGAATAAAAATTTAAGAATGAGTTATTCTGGATATCTTAGATAAATAGAATTTAAACAGTTTTAAAAATTAATAATTTTGAAAAAATATGAAATGTTTATACCATTCCTTTTTTTAATTCAAAATATACTGAACATAATTTTAATTGAAAAATATGGTCATCAATGCATACAACAACTATGCTGTATGCTGTTTATTACCTGTATGGACAGCTCAGCAATGTCCATAGTCTAGTTAAGGTATAGATTCCTGGTTTTTCCTACTTTTATTGGTCCTGGATATTTCCCTTCTTGAGATCTTAGATCTGCATTTAAAAATTTTATGTTTTCTTTGTGGCTAACAGCTGTCATTTCTTGCTATAGTTTATAGGTTTCCTGGAACAATTTCTCTCTCTCTCTCATTTTAATTTTAGCTTGTAATCTGTTGCAGGTTTAGAGCACAGAGTTCTAAGGGTTGGGTTTTGCTATATATATGTTTTAATGAAAGAATTTTGAGACATTTTGTTATTCAATTTGTAATAGAGAGCTGGTTGCTAAATACTCAAATTGTATTGGCTTACAAATCTACTATTCCACAGAAGCAATAAATTGTTTATTATATGAAATTTAGTTATTATATCAACTAGGAAAGAGATACAGTAAATGCTTATTTATCCAAAATTTGAACAGTTTTATCATTCAAACAACTAGAATAAGGCAAACAAAATCACCAGAAAGCAAGTTTAAGTTATACTTGATACAGTTTTTTATTATATCTAAATTTATGGTATTCAAATTATTTGAAAATATTCATTTTAATTATGGAATTTCTACTATGAGTCAGGCAATGTGTGGTGTGATGGAAATACCAAAGGAGTAAAAGATGTTTTGTATCTATAAAGATGTCAGCCTGATGAAGGCTGGGGGAAGGGAGAGAGGGTAGAGAAATAAATAAGTAAGTAGGTAAATAAATAAATAAATAAATAGAATAAAGTGTTGTGTGAATTATGATAGAAGTATGTTCAGAATATAACTGGAGGCACAAAGGCAATATGCTCCATTCTATATTACAGGATCCAAGGAAGGCAGAGCACAGCTGTGGGGATAGGCTTCCCGAGGAAATGAGATGTGCCTTAAACAGTGAGTTATTGTTCTTGAGTCAGATTGGTCTACAAATGGCATTTAGAACTTGATGTGGTAAACTTGAAGGCTAAAGTGGTAGCTTGAGCCATTGCTCAGTTAGCAAAGGGAACCACAAACAATTGTGATGGCTGGAAGGCAGGCTGTGTGTGTTGGGGATGGAGAAGTAGAGAGATGGGACCATGAAGGTGGATTTGCATTTTCCAGATGTCTCTGATGCAGTGTGTGGATGAGATGAAGGAAAGTAAGAGGGAAAACCAAATGACAGATACTGGGGCTATGGCACTGGTCCAAGAAAGAAATCATGATCTTGAACTTGGGCTCTAATCAATAGCAAGATTCATCTGGTTAGTATTAGAGGCTTATCATATATAGGGACACCTGGGTGGCTCAGTTGGTTAAGCCTCCAACTCTTGATTTTGGCTTAGGTCAAGACCTCATGGTTCATGGGTTCAACTCCCATGTTGGGCTCTGTGCTGACAGTGCGGAACCTGCTTGGGATTCTCTCTCTCCTTCTCTCTGTGCCCCTCCCCTGCTTGTGCACATGCTCTTTGTTTGCTCACGCTCTCTCTCTCTCCCCCCTTGCTCTCAAATAAATAAACATTACTTTTTAAAGAAACTTATCATATAGTGCTAAAAAGAAGCGTGACATAAATAAGGAAAGAGGGAGTGGAGAGATCATAGAGAAGAACTGCAGGTGAGTTTTCGTTCAAATAGTTAAATTCCAAGTCCTTGGCAGAAGGTTGCACTGACAGGTATGTTTTGCCACTCCTTCCTGCTGCCTCTGTGTTTACTTCTAACTCAGTAACTGACAACTCTCAGATGATTTTTCTTCTCAATTCTCCCTACCCACACTTCTCTTTTCTCAGTCAAGGTAAATCAATCCTTTCTTTGTGTTTCTGTAATACTCTACCAAAATGTCCCACATAGCAACAGAATTCATTTGCACCACAATCTGACTAGATAATGAGACTTATAATGCTGACAACATAATTTTATTTATCTTGTATCCCAGTGCTGAAGTTCAGGCCTGATTATATGTTTGTGTGTGGTTATGTATATTATATATTGTGTTTGTATCATAGATTATTGATTATATAAATATATATTTATAGGTACCTATCAGATATATTAATTTATATATAAGTGTCAATAAATATTAAATATATGTATGACTAGGTCTATTGGTCTGTTTGGCCTACATATTTCCAATCCTGTACTTCAGCACCTACTGTGAGTTAGTAGACTATTTAGGTGCATTGGAGGCTGTTTCAGTTACCTGTTGTTGTTGAGTATCAAACCATCAAAATTTCAGTACTTATCACAATAACCCTTTGTTTTTTCTCCGTCCTATGAGTTGACTGGACTGATCTGCTGGTTTCAACTGATCTCATTCTTGTGGCTGCACTCAGCTTAGAGCTCAGTTGGGATTGATGGTCTAAGAGGGTCTCACTTGCACATCTGGAGTGTCATTTGAGATAGCAGGAATGACTGTGATAGCTGGGTTCTTTCTCCAAATGATCTTTCATTTGGGGTATCTTCCCAGCATGGTGGCCACAGGGCTCCAAGACAATAAGAACAAGACTTGCAAGGTCTTTTGAGAGGCACAGAGATATTTCCATTGCATTTTGTTGCTCAAAGCCAGGCACTTGGTGAACCCACATGCAAAGAAAGGGAAAAAGACTCCACCTCTTGATGGTCCACACTGCAACTAGGTCTGCAGATGGATCATCTTGGCAAACATAAAAAGGGGGAATTTACAAGGATCGGTTCTACTTATCATCACCCTTTATTGAATAATATTGGAAGTCAGATTGGAAAAGCTTTTGTTAATGTTCACTATTAATCTCTTGGAAAGAGTTACTTCTTGAAACACCATAATTGCTTAGTGTGTATTAACTAATGAAAAATTAAGAAAAGGTGATCTCATGCTGAAGTCAGGCACAGAGTTGACAGTAGTAATAATGAAAAGGAGAGAGAAAAATTTTAAATGAGTCAAAGGAGGAAATGAAAACGTGAAAAGGCAAGGGTACATCTTGAAAACAATCAAGGATGTTCTGGCAAAGTTGTATAAAAGAGTCCATACAGAAGACAGGGTAATACTGACATTGCACCCCTATCATGATGAAAGGTGTGAATCTGTATCATCTATATCTATGTATATGCAGATATGTAGTATAGATTAGGTAGATGGACGTGTGTGAAAAAAGCACTCTGACCCAGGAATGATTTTAAAAGATATTCATACTGAAAGTTGCCAGATAGGTAACATCAGAAAGGAGAAAAAATGTAAAACACTCATAAAAGGATAAAAATGGAAAAGGTTCAGAATCCAAGTGAAGTTACAGGGAAGAACTAGTCAAGGCAGAAAGTAGATTTTGTAATTGAATCTTATCACAGGCAATCTGAAGTGTTAAAAAGGAAAAAGGGGAAAGAATTGACACATCTGAGTATAATTGGTATAAATGCTAGAGTAAAAAGGTGGGTCTTTTCCACCGGTCTTGTTATTTTAAGTATTAAAAATTTCCTCTGAAGAAAATTGAATTATTGAACAAGTGCCCGGCACACACTGTCACACGTCTCACTGGCTTATTGAGTTATAACACAAAAACCATCACATGGAGTTTGCACTTTCTGCATATCTGTGTATTTTGTGCACATTCCTGCTGAATGCTTGTGAATAGTTCTAATCAGAACTGTTATTAATCAATAACAATCTTTTTAGTTTTGGAGGGAAAGGAAGCTGCTTTTCTTGGGGGAAGAGACAAATCTTTCCCCTCAGTCCTTTATCAAGTCTCTGGCTCTGAGTGTCATTGAGGATCCTTAACTGAGGATGCCCTCGGTAATGGCAGACTTCCCCTCCGGTGATGGGTTCTCCCACACCTATTCCCAGGTGAGGCAGGGAAGTGTGTCTGAGAATGTAAGATGGCTTGAAGAAGACAGGAGAAGCACTCCTCTTAATTTTCTTGTCTCAGCTGTCTTTACTACAGCCAGTGCCACACTTCACATCTCAGGATAACATGGGAAGAAGAGAGGAGGGGGGAGAAAGGCAGGCAAATCACCTTTCCTTACTTTCATAAATCTGTGGAGGGGTGCTATCCTCTCTCCGTGGGGTGATAGCAGCCTATTTTTCCCTTTTGCGACAGAGAAGGAGATTGGCTAAATGTCAGGCCATCCTGAAGTTACATTTTAACTGAGTTAGAATTTGGATCCCGAACTGCTCGTGGGTCTGGTGGTCACTAAGCAATTTGTTAAGTCCTCGAGTCCATGTCAATTCAATGGCATTTATCATTTCCTACCATGTACAGTCTTAATCCCCCTATTAGGTATAAGAACTGTCACAGATTATCTTTATTCCCTACACTGTCCAAAGCAATGCATTGCACACAATAAATGTTCAGTAAATATTTATTAAATGAGTACATGAATGAAAGACAAAAGCTGGTCTAATTATGAGTGGCAGGATAATTTTCTGAAGGCTAGAGATCTATCTGATATTCACCTTTTCAAACAAATCATCATTAAAATGATTTTTTAAATATCTTTGTTGGTTCAGTGATTCCCTTGATGTTCCATATCATAAATACAGCAACCATTGACAAGACATAATATTATCTCATAGGGCCAATATTTAGATTAATCTTAAAGAGGATATGCCAATTCTTTCTCCAAATCCCCTCATTCTAAAAGGAGAACGGCTTCCTACGAAGTGATGGAGGCTTGTAATCTTGTACACTTACTATATTAACTATATGGCTCATTTAATTTTCTTCTAGGATATTAATCATTCACATTCACCTTTGCTTTTGTACTTAAAAGCCAGGGGTCAGGAATTTCAAAGGAAATACTTTGTTACAATTCCAGAATAGTGAGAAAACACAATGGCAGAGACTAAAATCTATCACAGTATTTTGGCTTCTTGCCTTCCTTTAATTTGACAATGGGGGGAAAATCAAGGTGAGACTTGATTCCCTTTCGGAGTCCCTTTCCTGTGTGCTCTGTGTCTAGCCAGGAGAGAGACTGACAGAATGATAACACTTGATGCCAGGCTCCCTTGCCCACTCAAAGACCCTCCCTCAGGTATCAGTTGCTTGGCTGAGCTTTGAGGTCAACTAGACACCTCCCTTGAGGCTTACCTGGCCTAAGGGATAGAGCAACCAGAAAACCCTCTCATGGAGGGCAGCTGTTATCTGAGCTTGGATCAAAGTCCCCCTCTGTACTCCAGAAAAACATCTTCCAAACTGGGTCTCTTTCTCCATGATTCAAATGAATGTCGAATGAGTCCCCAGGGACACCAGTTGCTTTGCTCAGGAACAAGCTGTCAGAAATAGTGGGCGATGAAAGTTCACCTCCTTTTAAGGTCCCTTTTATTTGCGAATTTTTATTTATTGCCTCAGAGGCCCATCAGAAGTTAATCGAGAAATTAGGCAACAGGGAAATGCGGTGATTAACTTTTTTTGACACTTTTCATTTGTGCTTCGGGTTTTGTTTTTCCTGAAGTGTGACATTGCTTCATTCTGGTAGTATTCACAGTACCCGTTAACGGCACTATGAGTATAAAAAGCCATTGCTCAAACATTTGGTTTTATACATGGAAGCATTACAAATAATATATAGCTTTTTTAGTTATTGGGACAGATTTGGGTTTCAAAGTGATAGTTTCTTTTGCCTCATGCCAAATCTTTTAGAGCAGTCAATAATGGCAACTTTAAACTAGGTGACATGCATGTTCTCATAGAAGTATGGTAGCCCAGAAAGTTCTGACCATAATTTTCCAACACATAGATCAATATGAACCATTTATTTAGTGATTCGAGATTCACAGAGATTCAGATATATCCAAAGTGGTGTTTCAGTTTACTGCTAAGCAGATAACCAGCACTGGAATGTTCATTTCAAGATCTAGAACAATGTCTCATCGTATCTTTCCAGCAAGTACCACAGGACCTAGAACACAGTAGGAGTAACATAAATATCTCTTGAAATGAACCAGACTGAGTGTAGCATCAATGACCTCCTTGGAATTACAGCGCTGATTAACTGACCTAGAGGTAGAAACGTCACAAGGACAGGATATAGACCTGGGCCAAGCAGAGAGATATTACAGCATTTGGAAGTACACTTTTTAGATGATGTATTTTGAATATTTCTATTCTTTTCAGCATGAATATGTTTTGCTGACATCGTAGTTATAGCCAGTTTTATTCAATGCATTTCAGGTTGCCCAGTTTAAATTGATGTTTTTGGTAGCACTACCAGTGGGTAGGTGGGTGGGTCAGATATTTTAGTCATGGCACACACTATTGTACAGCCATCTGTTATATTGAATGGATTATTTTGTTTATCAAGTTTCTTTGAATAGCAATTTCAGTTTTGTATCTTATTTCCTTCTTTGATGAGAGTATTGCCAGCAGATGCAAGCTACATATTGGCTTGAGTTTCTTGCAATTCCCTGGCTAGCTTTTTTTTTTTTTAAGTTTTTTTTTCCCTTTTCCTTAGCACTTTTCTCCCCGACAAATGTTCCATTCTAAAGAAATTCAGCATTTTTGAACACAATTTCCTAAAATTAACAGCCTTGCTAATTCTTCTTTTAAGACACATTTCTTATTTTTCCAAGGTCATTACCAATAATACAATTTTCTCCCCATCCCCACTCCCCTTCTCAGTCTTTTTTTCTTGATGGGTTAATTTTCCCTTAGAAATAACTAGTTCTTAAATAACAAATGCTTTGAGAGAAGAGGTTGTGGTTTTTGTCCAGGGTGCTGCTGAACAATTGTTCTATTTACTTAAATCACAGAACTCCAGCTGTATTGCAGCTTGTGTTGGTAGGTCTGGACACAAAGAGTAAGTATTAACCATTTACTCTAAATCTGAAAATCAGATAAATCCAAACAAGTATCATGATAATCCTGAGGAAGGCATTATAGGGGAACCAAGTGCCTATCGTCAAGACTACACACGTGATGATGATAATGATGATGATGATGATGATGATGGTTAACATTTAACCAGCACTTGCTATATGTCCAGTATCATTCAAAACTCATCTCTCTATCTATCTATCTATCTATCTATCATCTATCTATCTATCTATCATCTATCTATCTATCATCTATCTATCTATCTATCTATCTATCATCTATCTATCTATCATCACCATCATCATCATCATCATCACCATCTGGCTACTCAGTCAAATCTCACAACAATCTTATAAGGTAAGTATGTAAGTGTTATTATCTCCATTTCACATCTGAGGAAACTGAGGGACAAGAACATTAAATGCAGCACCAAATTCAGAGTAAATGGATAGTAAATGGCAGAGTCAGGATTCACATCTAGGCAGTGGAACTCCAATTTTTTAAATCTTATACCACATGTTTCATCACATATATTCACATGATAAAGGAGGGAGCAAGTGGTACAAACATATTTGCCTGTGAAATTCCAATCACCGTAATTCCCCTGACTCTAAGTTGCTCAGTGTAGTGGAGGGTCAGAATTGAAAACCGGTTAATTCAATACAAAGAGAATAGAGAATGGGGTGCCTGAGTGGCTCAGTTGGTTAAGTGTCCGACTCTGAGATTTCGGCTCCGGTCATGATCTCAGGGTCGTGAGATCCAGCTGGAGTTAGACTCTGCACTGAGAGTGAGCATGGAGACTGCTTAAGATTCTCTCTCCCTCTGCCCCTCCCCTGCTCACTCTCATGCTTTCTCTCAAAAAAAAAAAAAAAAAAAAAAAGAAGGAAGGAAGGGAGAAAGAAAGAAAGAAAGAAAGAAAGAAAAAGAAAGAAAGAAAGAACAGAGAAGAAGAATACATGGGGATGGATGCTGGTTGAGGAAAGATCCCTTGAGTTTGGAGCCTGGCCAAATGAAGATTGAGTAGAAGCTAAGGCAGGTGATTCCAGGAGAGGAGGAAAGACATGAGTTGAGGCAGAAAGTCAGGAAACCACAGTGTGGATGTGAGAAGAGTCCCCTCACATGGTCACAAGAACGCAAAGGGGGACAGTGGCAGGAGATGAGCATAGAGAGGTAGGCAGGGATTTAGTGGAAGACACTTGGTAATAGGTTGTCTCCAAGGTTAAGACAAGAGTGTTGAATTTGGCCTGCCCTTGACAACACAGGAGATATGAAGCTGCCAGCACCTGCTTCTCCTCTTATCAACTGCCAGAAGAAAGACCAGGCATGTTGGGTTTGTGACCATATGCCCACTGCTCAAAGCTCTCCCCATCATCCTTGTTCAACCTCAAGTCCTGGTCCCTGATACAGGAATGTGCAGAGGCAAGGGAATGGCTGTCTCCTTCCTCTAGACTGCATGTTATTATTTTACTTCAGACCACACCACCTTTCTTTTGGGAGATGGCCTTGAGATTGCATGTTGGAAATCTCCCCTGCTTAATGACACTGTTCCTTGTGTAAAGTTCATTTCTCTCACTCTCTCTCTTTCTGCCGGTGGAAGAGTCACAGATTATGTTGGATGAACATACATATGTTGGCCAAATAGTTTGACTGAATTGGAAAATCAGCAAGAGTTAGCAATCTACAGGAAGAAGCAAAAGGCTGAAGAATAGGAATAGGAGGGAGAGGTTTAAAAGAAATTTTAAATGTGAGACACTAGCAAAAGCAAGATAGCATAGTGCTAAACAAAGCAGACAAGGTGGATTTTAATATAGTTTCATAATGCCTTATAGAGTTTAAAGTACTCAGTTATTGTGGTTCCAAGAGATTTTTCTTAGCTTTATTTATGACACTTAATATCTTGTTCCACTGTAATTAACATGTCTCCATTGCTAGACTGTGAGATCCTCAAGTCTGATCTTATTCCTCTTTCCATATCTCCAGCAATTATCATAGTGCTTGGCACAAAATTATTACTTAATAAATGAAGGTTAAATAAAAAAAAAAATGGAGAGGCACAGAGAGGTGTGGGTCTTATTTTTGTAGGTTGGGGGTTGTGTGAGAGGACAGGACTCAGGATAGAGGGAAATTATGCAAAACAATCAAAATTATGCCAAAACAGATAAACAATTAGATTTTAGAGGCTCCAGCTGGTTTTCTATATCACTCTATCCTTTTTTTTTTTTTTTTTTTTACATTAATAGACTTTCTTTTTTAGGGCAATTTTAGGTTTATAGAAAAATTGAACAGAAACTATAGAGAGTTCCCAAACACTCCCTGCCTGTTCTCTTCAGTTTCCCTTTTTGTTAATGTCTTGCATTGGTGTGGTGTATTTGCTACAATGGATGAATCAATATTGATACTTTATTGTTAACTAAAGTCCATAGTTCCCTTTGGGATTCACTCTTTGTGTTGTACAGTTTCACGGGTTTTGCCAAAAGCATAATGTCATGTATCCACCATTGCAGTGCCATGCAGAATAGTTTCACTGCCCTAAAAATCTCATGTGCTCCATCGACTCATCCCTTCTCTCTCTCCCTAATCTTTGGAAACCTCTGATTTTTTTTACTGATTGTTTTACTGTTTCTATAGTTTTGCTTTTTCCACAACGTCACAT
Source organism: Panthera pardus (assembly GCF_024362965.1). NCBI lineage: Eukaryota > Metazoa > Chordata > Mammalia > Carnivora > Felidae > Panthera > Panthera pardus. The sequence continues at coordinate 83,933,787 of NW_026526721.1, forward strand.
AGGTGGAATCATATAGTGTGTGGCCTCTTCAGATTGGCTTCTTTCTCTTAGCAATATGCCTTTAAGATTCCCCCATGTCTTTTCATTGCTTGATAGCTCATTTCTTTTTATTGCTGAATAATATTCTAATATATGAATGAATGTTCTACAGTTTATCCACCCACCTATTAAAAGATATCTATGCTGTTTCCAATTTCTGGCAATTATAAATAAAACTGCTGTAAAGGGCCATATGCAGATTTTTGCATGAATGTAAGTTTTTCAGCTCCTTTGGGTAAATACCTAGGAGTGCAAGAGTAAGTTTAGCTTTGTAAGAAACTGTCAAAATATCAAAGTGGCTGTATCTGTTACTCCACTTCCTCACCAGCAGTTGATGTCACTGTTTTGGGTTTTCACCATTCTAACAAGTGTGTTGTAGTATCTTGTGTTTTATTTTGAAATTTCCTAATGATGTAGGATGTTGAGTATCTTTTTATACGCATACTTGCCTTCTGTATATCTTCTCTGGTGAGGTCTCTCTCTCTCTCTCTTTTTTTTTTTTTTTGCCCACTTTTTATTGCATTGTTTGTTTTCTTAATGTTGAGTTTTAAGAGTTCTTTGTATGTTTTAGACACAAACCTGTTATCAGATATGTGTTTTGCAAATATTTTCTCCCAGTGTGTGGCTTGTCCTTTCATTCTCTCAACCATGTCTTTTGCAGAGTGGAAGTTTTTAATTTTAATGAAGTCCAGCTTACCAATTTTTCTTGCATCAGTTATACTCTTCGTGTTATATCTAAAAACTCATTAGCATACCCAAAAGTCACCTAGATTTTCCCTTATGTTATCTTCTAGGAAATTTTATACCTTTGCATTTTTACATTTTGCATTTTTACATTTACATAGACAAATTTACATTTAGGTCTACGATTCATTTTGAGTTCAGTTTTGTGAAAGGTATAAGGTCAGTGTCTAGAGCCATTTTAAACCAACCCATTTTATTATTCTTGTCCTTTTGTTTGTTTTACTGCCCTGGTTGTGTTTTTGGTGTAAGCCTATTACTCCTCTGATTAAGTAAGCTTATTGGTTTCTTTTTTAGCCTCACCATTTTACTTCTCAAAAGCTCTATCATGAAATGTATCAGTTTGAACAATTGACTTAACCTTGTTTTTCTTGCATTTTCTAATCTGTAAAAATGGGGGCATTCCTTAATATTGGAGAGATAGTGAAGTGATGAACTATCAGGGCTATTGAGGGAGGAGAGTTATATTTACTGAACACTTAGTGTGTTTCAGGGACTACACTAGGAATTTAAACCTATCTTATTCAGTCATCAGAGTGATCTCTTAGAAGTTCTTATTCCCTTTCCATCAGCAAAGTAGCCCAGAGCTCAGAGAAGTTCCAAAAAGTGGGAATAGGATTTAAACCTAATTTGACCAACACCGATTGTCTGCTCATTCCATTCGTCCATACCACCTTCCTCTCAGGGACGCAGAAGAAGAGCCTGGAAAGAGCTCATCTTTCCTTGAGCTGAGGCTTAGAAGGTTTTGGAGATTTTGTTTGATTTTTGACAAAAGAGAGGAAAGGAATAAGATGGAGAAAAGTTTATTGTAATGGACATCACAAATGTTCATTCATTCATGTACCTAAATAGCATTTACTGAGCAGCCCCTGTGAGTCAGGCATGAGCAGACATTGAACATTTAATGAGGAAATGGTTATGGTCTAGGGCATGGGGCAGGGTATGTAGACTTGGACATTCTGTCTCTATCTACCTCCAGCAGAGGCTCTGCTTCATCCTGAGGAAGTGGTGCCAATCTTCAGTGCAAGGTCAAAGGACACCAGACTAGAAAATGCCTGAGCCTTTGCCACCACAGACCAGACACCCGATAGGTAACAAAGATGAGCATTGACCTCTAGGTCTAGGGCAGGTGGCCCCAGAAGCTCTGTGTTACCCATTGTAAAGTTGGCATTTGGCCCTAATCTATTTTGGCACAACTCCCTTTTTGAAAAACCACCTCAGCCTTTACCTCAGAGCTTAGCCTTGCTGCTGCTTCTTTTATCTCCTTTACCTCCTTCAGCTCCAGTAAAGGGCCACCTCCTGGTCCATCAGACTCTGTGGGCTTCTCCTGACCAGTGAGTCCTGCCTCTGTTTACCTGTACCTACTTTTGGTTAGGTTTTATTTTATGCCCTTATAGCTGGTTCCCACCTTTGTCTGCCTGAGTGAGTCTGCTCTGCCTTCCCCCACCTCAATGTAAACACCAGCTGATTTAGCCCTGATGGGCTGCTCCATTCTACATGTTTGAGATGACCCACTCAACCCAGTTCTCCCTGGGCACAGTATTGACTTAAACACTTCCCTTCTAGACAAGACTTAGACAGTCATAATAAAACATGGATCTCAAGCAAGAAACAAGAGAATGGTAGAAAGAAATTGAAGGAGTATAACTTGAAAGAAAAAGGATATTTCTTTTTTTTTTTTCAGTTTAATTATTTATTTTGAGAGAGAGAGAGAGAGAGGCAGCACAAGGCAGGGCAGGTCAGAGAAAGGGAGAGGCAGAGAATCCCAAGCAGGCTCCGTACTGTCAGCACAGAGTCTGTTGCAGGGCTTGAACTCACGAACTGTGAGATCATCACTTGAGCTGAGATCAAGAGTTGGATGCTTAACTGACTGAACCACCCAGGTGGCCCGAAAAATGACAGTTGTTAAACGCTGCCTCCTGTATGAGCATTGTGCTGTAGGCTCTGCCTGGTTGTCTGTTGCAATCCTCGGAACTGCCTGTGCCCAGCTCTCTAGAGACTGCATGAAATATCCTTCATGATGGTGGGAATTGAGGTAAATTTAAAATCTGAAAGTAAATTGAGAAAGCGAGAGAGAAACAGGAGAGAAAGAGAGAGAGAGGGGAAGAGGTGGACAGGTAGGGAAAGGAAATAAATTCAAAGAATTGGAAAAATGGAGCTATCCTCTTATTTCAACCAAAAGTAGTTTCGGTCTTGTTCTACAATAAGCCATAATGAGCAAGAAAATAAAATTGATTATAATAGGAGGAGTCTCCAGGTGTTTTTTTTTTTTTTTCTTTCTGTTTTTGTTTTCGTTTTTTAACATAATTGCTGAAAGGGGAAAAAGGATTTCTATTCAATCGGTCAGAATTAATTCTGTGGTGGGAAAAGGTTAAGTAAATTCTTTTTGCTTGTTTGCATTTCAGTAGTGGACATAAAAATTAAATCTTCATCATTCTCTTGTTGGAATGGGGTCTACGTCATATGGAAAGTCGATGGTGTAAATGCGTTGAACGTTGTAACTAACTTGCTTTCCTGAACCCCAAGCACCAAATGACATCTGGAGATATAATAAAAAGGCTGTGAACTGCTTTAAGGCTATGAAATTAGACAGATATTTCAGTATATTTCTCACTTCTCATCACTTCTTTCTTTTCATAAGACTTAAATTCTCGTTTTCTTTCAAGCTTGCCATTGTTTTACTGCTCTACTGAATATATAACTGGTCATCTATTCCATTCAACTCCTCACTGTATAAATAAAGAACATGGTATTTGTACATTTTAATTGTAACTCTTTGCATGTTGATCTGATTATATTGTTTTCTTCTTTTATTAGGTCACTTAAAGTGTCTGTTGCCCTGTTTTGTCACAGATAAAAAACCTTCCCTCCAGCTTTTCACATTGACTATTTCACTGGTGAAATCTGTGAGAGCGTATCTTACACTCTTTTTTGTGTTTAAGTCTATAACTCAATCTCTTGCTTTCTTGTTGTTTTTTTTCCCCCCGCCTAGTAAACTTTTCCTGAAACCCTCTGTCTGCACGTTTATGCAGATAGATTGCAGTCTGAGCTTGGTGACTGAGATTATATCAGCTCTTGGCCAAGTGTTGTACCATAACAGACATCTTTGGGTAGAAAGTAGCAGCCGTGGTGAGATGCACTTGGCAATGCAAACAGCAATTTTGGAGAAACCTGATTCCTGTTGAGCTACCCTGGAAAGCTCCAAACAATTTCTTTCACTGTTTGCCGGAATGAAATGTTTGTCGTGAGAAGCTGGTTCCCACAGCTAGTATTTGTGGTTGTTTCCCTTTTACCAAGTACAACCCTGCACCAAATTTTAAACAGCTTATTGTATTTTTTATGCGAAATTCTGGCTACCAATATCTCACAATGCTGCTTTGGGTGGTGTTGCTGGGCAGCGACCAGCCTCCAAAACATGATTATTTAGAAAAGTAATAATTTGTGGATTACATCTAGATAATAAGGGGTCTCCTCATCTCTAGGATTAGAAAATCGCATTTAACTTGGGATACTGATTTTATTTTACTCTGTTAAGCAAGCCAGTTATAGAGGCAAAAACATAACTAGGAAGGATTTGTTTTTGGCGAGACTTGCCTTTGGCCATACTCCTCCTTTGCTGATTCTTTATCTCAGATGTATTTGTTTTCTAGGGCTCCAGAACAAAGTACCACACGCTGGGTGTCTTAAACAGCAGAAACTTATTGTATTGCAATTCTAGAGGCTTCCTGTCCCAAATCCAGGTGTTGGCAGAGCTGGTTCTGAGACCTGTGAGGGATGGCTCTGTTCCAGGCTGCTGTCCTTGGCTTGTAGATGGTGTTCTTCCTGTGTCTTCACATCATCCATCCTCTGTATGAGCCTGTGTCTATGTCCACATTTTTCTTTTTTATAGGAACACATGTTAGGTCGGATTAGGGTCTACTTTAATGGCATCACCTTAATTAATTACATGTGTAATGACCCTATTTCCATATATGGTGGCATTCTGAGGTATTGGGATTAGGACTTCAGCATATGAGTTTGGGGTGAAGGGGGGACACAATTCAACCTACAACATTAGATATCTAGTTTTCTTTTTTTCTCTTTCCACCAAAACTTCCAATACATTCGATAGGGTAACAAATCATAGCTTGAAGTGTTACATCTCCCAAGAATACTTACATTCTCTTAAAGTCTTAAATTCTAATAAAACTGATGAAAGAGGATATTAAGCAGAGTAAATTTTGCATTATTTAGCTTTTCGTTGACTGATTTTTCAAGGAAGGGGTAAGTGTAAGGGTTAGGGGATGTGGTGCCTTTCAGGAGAATCTTACTATGCAGGCACTTGCCTATGTCACTCAAGCATTGGACTGTTCATAATAGAAGTCTTTGTTCAAATGTTTTAGGGAAGAAAGTGGTGTTTGGAAAGTACACACAAAGCAGTATTTCTTAATGTGTGGACCTTGGATTACCTGCCTCAGAATCATCATTTAAATTGCAAATTCCTGGGCCTGAGTGCAGGTCTAGGGAACCAGAGTCTTGGTATGTTGTCTAGGACCTTTGTAACGAGCAGCCCAGTGAAGTTTGAGAGTCATTAGCAAAGCACAACAAGACAGATTATAAAAAGGAAATTGTCTGGTTAATTTATAGGTGTACCATGTACAGATGTGAGCATGTAGATCATTTTTCTCAATCTTTCAAAAGTTCAGAGGCTGGACTTACTCATGACCCTCTGCTCAGCCAATGAGGCAGGAAAGAAAGCACAAAGCTTTGAAGACATTATTTTCTTTCATATATGTTCCTTTTCTTCAACGAAGAATCTGTGAAGTTGGCCTTCTGCCAAAAGAGAGAAGACCTTGATCCTGAAAGGCAAACGGTTGGGTGCTGCCTCATTTGGAAGTGGAGATGGTCTTTTCCTAATCACCTCAGCCTTGAGAATCAGTAGCAAGTATTAGAGCATCTATGATGGATAACAATACAAATTAACATGTATACCAACTACACCTTTTGAATTTAATTTTCCTTTTAACACACACAAACAAGGTGTATTTGTTTTCTCTCTAGATGGAATTTCTTTATTTTTTGCTCTGGGATGAGAAAAGATCCCTAAGCCCCCCAAGTATTTAGGAAAAAATAAAAAAAAAAAAAACAAGATGCAATTTAGCAAAGATTAAAAGCAATTGTTCTGTTACCCTTAGCAACAGAATCTAGATGCAGCCAATCAGCAAAGTTGATATATTGTTTTGACACACGTGCACATATTTCTAACATAAATAGCAACAGAGACCTAATAACAGTAGGTTTTAAAGCTGGAAACTGATGTCATTTCAAATGTGTCAATCAAAGACAACCTATGAAAGTGTTTTTTTCTATCAAGCTGACATTAAGTATATGCTGTAATGGCTTCTTAAGTGACGGTAGACTTCTGTCAGGCCATACAGGAGATGTTCAATCTATAATTACACTCTTGCTTCGTAGACTGTGTCCTTTAGCACATCTCGGGGTGGGGGGGAAAATTTAATGAGAAAAAATTTGAGTCCTACAGTAGAATTCATCTGTTCACATCACCAAAGAAAGTGTGCTTATAAGAATGAACAAAATTAGACCAGAATTAGCTTGTTTATCCCTAAAATAGATGCATTTCTTTATGTCTTTTGAATTTATGATCAACTTGTGCCAGTAAATTCTATTTAAATTTTTTTTAAGTCTTTTAAAAATAAGCATTCGGGTAGAACAATAGGCGAGAACAATAGTATCAGGCTGCCCGGAGGAGAATAAATGGGATGCTTGGGAGTCCAGTCCTGGTGACATTTACTGCCCAATATGAAAAGAGATGGCTACTGGGTCAGAGTTCATCCTTCCCTGGATAGTATAGTAGCTGTGTTATTTTTTTAAAAAGCGTAGGGTGATGTCTGGAAGTGCTGAATCACTATATTGGGCACTGGAAACTAATATAATACTATATGTTAACTAGCCGGAATTAAGATAAAAACTTTAAAAAATTAGTAAGAGGTACCATTTATTAAGTGCTTTTAAGGGGTGGGCACATGCCAGAGTTCTTTGCAGACATCATTTCATGTGATCCTTACACTAACTATAGGTGGCAGGAATTACTGTCTCAATATGGATGAGGAAACCTATGTTGTTTAGCCCAGCTCTTGTCATATGGCTGATAAAGTGGCAGAGCCGGGGTTTGAATCCAGGTCTGTTTGGCTCCAAAGTTTCCACTCTCACTCTAGATGAGGTCAGTACCTCCTCCATGTCAGGAACCTCACTCAGGATGCCAGCTACGCATTTAAGAACTGAATGTCATCCCTGCTTTACCCCTCAACAAATGCTTGATTCTAGTCAAATTATGTAACTTTCCCGAGCCTCCTTTTCTGATGGGTACAAAGAACCTAATGTCTATCTCCCAGAGCTATTGTGGAAGTCCTTGAGATACGGTTTGATAAAGCTCTTGTGCTTGAGAAGGGATTCCAATCGCTTTCGATAAAATGAGCTTCTTCTCCTCCTTAATTTCTTTGTAAATGTCCTTCCAAAGTACCAGACGGTGCAATGCACACTGTAGATGCTCTCTTAATTTTTTGAATAAATGACCCCAAAAGAGTAGTTTTCAAAATCCAAATTACTAAGATTTTAATACCTAGCTAATCATCTTAAGATACAACTTCATGCCCAAGTTGAACCCTTGCTGCACAATAAAAGCACTGGGGGAACTTTGCAAACTGCTAAATATTGGGTTCTAAGCTAAGAGATTTTAATTCCCTCAATCCAGGGAAAGTAATATATATTATATGTGTGTGTGTGTGTGTGTAATATTATATAATATATATTATATTAACATATAATATATGTTTCATCACCCCAAAAGAAAATTCCACACTCGTTAAGTAGGTACTTACACCCAGCCCCTGGCCACCATCAATATGCCCTCTGTCTCTGTGGATTTACCTATCCCATATAGTTTGTGTAAGTGGAATCATACAATAAGTGGCCTTTTGAGTTTGGCTTCTTTTGCTTAGCATGTTTCTGAGGTTTATCTATACTCTATCATGTATCAGTACCTCATTCCTTTTTATGACTAAATAATATTCCATTGTATGGATACACTATGCTTTTTTTTTTTTAATTGAAGTATGATTGATACTTGATGTTAAATTAGTTTCAGGTGTACAACATAGTGATGAGGCATTTCTATGCATTATGCAGTGCTTACCACAATAAGGGTAGCTACCATCTGTCATTACAAAGTTACTGCAGTATTATTGGGTATATACCTTATGCTGTATTTTTTATCTTCATGACTTATTTATTTTTTAACTGGAAGTTTGTACCTCTTAATTCCCTTCACTTACTTCCCCATTCCTCTCTTGCTATCTTCACCTCTGGCAACTACCAGTTTGTTCTCTGTGTTTATGAATCTGTTTCTGTTTTGTTTCTTCATTTGCTTTGTATTTAGATTCCATACACAAATTAAATCATATGGAATTTGTCTTCCTCTGTCTGACTCATTTTATTTAGCCTAATACCCTCTATGTCTATCCATGTTGCAAATGGCAAGATTTCATCCATTTTTATGGCCGAGTAATATTCCTTGTGTGTGTGTGTGTGTGTGTGTGTGTGTGCGCGCGCGTGCACACGCACATTTTCATATGTGCGTGTGTGTGTGTGTGTGTGTGTGTGTATCACATCTTCTTTACCCGTTCATCTACTGATGGACACTTAGGTTGCTTCCATATCTGGGCTATTAGAAATAATGCTGCAATAAACATGGGAGTGCATATATCGTTTTGAATTAGTGTTTTTGTTTTCTTTGGGTAAGTACTCAGCAGTGGAATTACTGGATCATATAGTATTTCTATTTTTAGTTTTTTGAGGAAACTCCATACTTTTTTCCATAGTGACTGCACCAATTTACATTCCCCCAGGAGTCCTCCCTTTTCTCCACATTCTCAACTAACACTTGTTATTTCTTGTCTGTTTGATACTAGCCATTCTGACCTATGTGAGATGATACCTCATTGTGGTTTTGATTTGCATTTCCCTGATGATTAGTGATGTTAATATCTTTCATGTGTCTGTTGGCCATCTATCTGTATGTCTTCTTAGGAAAAATGTCTGTTTAGGTGTTCTTCCCCTCTTTTTAATGAGTTTTTCTTTTTTTTTTTGTAAAGTTTATTTATTTATTTTGAAAGAGAGAGAGAGAGAGAGAGGGAGAGAGAGAGAAAGGTAGAGAGAGAGTCAGAGAGAGAATTTCAAGCAGGTTCTGTACTGTCAGTGTGGAACCCAGCGTGGGGCTCAAGTTCACGAACGATGAGGTCATGACCTGAGCTGAAGTCAAGAGTAAGATGTGCAACTGACTGAGCCACCCAGGCGCTCCCTCTGGCCATTTTTCAATCAGATTATTTGTTTTTCTGGGTAGAGTTGTATGAATTCTTCGTATATTTTGGATACTAAACCCTTATCAGACATATCTTCTCCCATTCATTAGGTTGCCTTTTTGTTTTATTGGTCGTTTCCTTCACTGAATACACCATAATTTGTTTACCCATTCATCCATTAAGGGATACATTTAAAACGTTTCCACCTTTTGGCTATTGTGAATAATGTTTCTATGAACATGCACATGCATGTATTTGTTTCGATACTTGTTTTTAATCCTTTTACTTCTATTCCCAAGAGTGGCATTGCTGGATCTAATGTTGAACTTTGAGAAAACTGCCAATTTTTTTTCCATAGCACTGAACCATCTTGCATTCCACCAGCCATATACAGGGGCTCCAATTTCTCTACATCTTTGCCAGCACATGTTTTATTTTATTTTATTTTATTTTATTTTATTTTATTTTATTCTATTCTATCCTATCCTATCCTATCCTATCCTATCCTATTCTATTTATTTTAACATCTTAGTAGTTCTGAAATTGTACAGTGGTTCTTCACTGTGGTTTTGGTTTGATTTCCCCAATGACTAAGGAGCATCTTTTCATGGTGTGTTGGCCATTTGTATCTTTTCTGGAGAAACATCTATTCAAGTGTTTTGTTGGCCACCTGTATTTTCTTAAGACACTTCCCCTACCTGAAGGTGATTCTAGTGTGCAGAGGTTGAGAATTACAGATGTAAGGGAAAGCAAATAACAAATAAGAAAGACATGTTGGTTGCTTATTGTCTTTGTCATTTGCATATGGATAAGCAAGTATTGGGGGTAATGCTATCAACCAAAAGGTCTTTGACAAGCTTCTACTATACTGAAGAATTCAAACAAAAAGTACAAAATTGTATAAACATGTTCAGTATATGTCTCATAACTTCAAGATGGTATTAAAGGGAACTTTTAAAAGGCCTAATCTTGTGTTTAATATTTAGATAAAATATCATACATGTGTAAAATACCTGTCCCAGGGAGGCTAAAAGGTTTAACTCTCTTGCTACCTTTTATAATTGGGGCACAGAGTTTTGCATTTTTTTAAAAAAAACTTTTAACGTTTATTTGTTATTGAGAGACAGAGAGAGACAGAATGTGAGCAGGGGAAAGGCAGAGAGAGAGGGAGACACAGAATCCAAAGCAGGCTTCAGGCTCTGAGCTGTCAGCATAGAGCCCCACATGGAGCTCGAACTCACAAACCGCAAGATCAAGACCTGAGCTGAAGTTGGTTGCTTAACCGACTGAGCCACTCAGGCACCCCAAGATTTTTGCATTTTTAAGAAATTATGACAAAAAAAGGAAAATAATTAAATTAGAAGAAAAAATATGTTACCTGTATCTCTGGCCTCCAGTGTTCCCTTCTACCCTTTTCCTTCTCTTTCCCTCTTTCTCCTATAAACCATAAAACATAGAAAATAATAGAAAAATAATATAATACAAAATTATACAAAAATAATAATACAAAAATTATACAAAAATAATAATAAAAAATTATCTGATTCTTATGCTCTATTAAGTTACCCACAAGGTCATTGTTGACAGCTTATTTTTGCATTAAATTTTTTGGAATGCCTGTCCTGAAATGAAAAAGAAAGAAACCCATCAAACAGGTAACTGATGTCTAGATATCTATTGTTCCTTTCCCAACATAGGAAAGTAGTACTTATAGTGCAGGGAATGACACTTTCTTGAATGAAAATTGTTTCATTCGAAGTTTGATCTTAACTATCAGTAACTTTGTTGTCAGGATGTGCTGTGGGCTGGGTCCTCCAGGGGGCTGACCCTGAGTAACACCTGGGAAAAGAAAGGGCAGAGCAGGAGTAGGCAAGGGGACCCATCAGATTGTGCTGTCGGCCTGAGAAAGTCTCTGTCAAAATCACACCAGAGCTCTGGAACACATTGTCCATCAGAAGAGTCCTACATTGGTCTGTGGTCCACTGGACCAGGCCCTTGTGTCACAGCCCTGGTCAGTTGTTGGCTAAGGGACCCTGGAATGAAGTGACTTTAACTCCAACATTGAATCTGATCCCAAAGGTGCCTACTGCTGGAAGCTGTCACCTCCCCACACTGCCCACAGCTGGATGCCAGTCACTTTCCTGAAATGGTAAAAACATCCTTGTGTTTATGACAGAAAGTTACCTGTTTGGTTGTCATAGCTCACATAAGTAATTATAGTTAAGAAGCAAGAAAATGCATATATGCTATTTCCTTACCTCTAACCTAGTGCTTTCTTTACCGAGCTGGTAAATTTTTACTAAATATGCTGAAAGTTACTCAAAACAACACAACCCCAACCACATGGAATTTAATCCAGTATTTAATGTGTATCTCTTGGAGTCATCCTTTTCAGAGCTACTTCCAACATCAAAGTCCTATTAGAATGCAATGCCATCTCATAGTTCTGGAAAGAAAAAGCTTAGCACAGTATCTAGCCCATAGTAGGTGATCAGTAAAAGTTTGTTAAATGAATGGATGAATATAATTGCATAAAAAATTATAGCAAGACCCTTTTGAATGTCACTTTAGTGCCATGGGATAGAGTGGTAGCAAAATTGTTAATGCCAGGATGCTAGAATCAAGTCCAGTTTTTAGTTTCTTGAAAGTTTCAAACTATTTTGAGAGCTTTGGTCTGCTTCAAATATTCGGACCATGGCAAAAAATCCAGATTCAAAATGTATTTTGCAGGAGAATTTTCCACTTAATGGTAAAACCCTTGTGTATTTTAAGGAAAATTCAACCCATATGTTCTATTATTTAATTTACACTTGACCATAAGACAGTTGTTTTGTAAGAAACTGTTGTGTCTTTGGTAGTTTTAATTCTTTTTTTTTTTTTTTTTTAAGAAGTAGGAAGTTCTGGTTAAGGCAAAACTAAAGCTCATCTGTCTGGAAATCTGGGCTGAAAATGCAGTGCACAATGCCCAGTCCTGGGTTGGTTGGAGCTCTAAAGTGGGCAAGAATATACATCCTTTCCCTGGCTCCCATTCTTGCCCGCATGGGCTTTGGGTCTCTATTAGATGGTGCAGACAGTGTGTAAGTCCACATCATCTCTCTCCTCAGTCTGTTTAGTGGGCCAAACCCCATGGCAGTCAGAATAGCTGCCCATGGCCTCACTGGTGTTCTATCTCAGGAGCAGGAGGACTCCAGATTGCAGAGTGAGGCTGAGGTCCCTTAGCAGTCAGTGGTGGTACGAAAATTCTACGGGCCCAAAGAACTTGAAAAAAAAGAAAGAAAAGTGAAATACTGGTCCCTCTTTTGAGGTGTAGCCACTTCTTTTAAGGATGTCATGGGGCAAGAGGAAAAAGTCAGGGATGTGCCTCAGTAAAAATTAAGGCTTAATTAACTATATGGGGAGGAGGAGGAGAACAATTAAGTGTAATTTCCAGATCTTTCTATAAAGATATCTGTAGAGCACCACAGATCCTTAGCTGGTCATGGTGAGTTTTCTTCACCAACATAAAAGGGTTTGGGAAAAACAGTAGTATTTAAAGATGTTCACAGTTGAACTTAGCATACAAATGAGCACTTGGCTGGGCATTGTCTTAAATTCACAGCTTTCCCACCAGTGCCGGTGGCTTCTACTCAGCTAAACCAAATGACAGCATGGGTTGCATGCAGCTTGTTCTCCCCTCTTAAGGAGATGGTGTTCCATAGCTTTGCTTCACCTCGGATTTTGAAGTTTTAAACAACTTTTTTACTTGACTTGGGTACTGCTTTTCTCTTCTGTGAGTCTCAAACCTGCCAGCTGACAAAGCTGGGGTAGAGGTCACAGCAATGTAATTATGAGGACACAACAAAGATCTCCCATTGGAAATGGCCCAGCCCACCTTTTCACATGTCCCCTTGGATCCACATAATCCCCAAACCTGAGGCTAGCAGTGCTCAATGGACAGAGTTGCTTATTGCAACAATTGCAAAGATCCAAACATAAACGTAACTTGGGGATTCAGTGCAATGTAGCTTACCTTGCACTGAGAATTAAATGCTGATAAAACAGATCATCACTTGTATTTTTTATTTCTTCTAATTTTTTTTCTACTAGACTTTTTTTTGAGGGAGGCATTGACAAGGCATTGACCTTGATGGGATTTCTTCTGTCTCTCAGGCACAGGGCTAGGAATGATGAGGATAGAGGTAGAAATCTCAGCCTCCTTCCCGCCAGCCAGGAGGAGATGTTCACTGAGTGTGTGCAGCAGGGATGGAAACAGCTTTGAATTCAGTTCACTATGATGCCATTTGAAAAGTTGATGAGAGAGAGAGACAGAGAGACAGAGACTGAGAGAGAGACATTACATTAATATATAGGGCAGTGAACCTTGAAAGTCAGACAAGTCTTTGCTTTCCCCTGCTTTAGGTGCTGCCTTCCACAATGAAAAGAATGACCACAATGGAATGTATTAGACAGAGAGGCAGAGCTACAGAATTAAACACTTATAGTCTTATAATCATTAATAGACATCCCATGGGTTGCTTGGCCTTCTGGGAAGTAACAAAATACCAGCTGAAAGTCTGGTTGGATGGCATTGAAGTTCCTGAAGAATCTATAAAGATTTCAATCTTTCTACATTCAAGATAACCTTGTAAAACCAGTTGGAAGTACATATGCACAAGAAACACAAATGTTCTTCACATATATTTTTATATTGAATAAGCCATCATTCTGGGATCCTATAACATTATTTTTAAAGCTAAAACTTGACTCAGGAATCAATTCTCTTGTATTTTATTCAACAGATGTTTATATAGTTGGGGGTAAAAAAAAATCAAATTTATAAGTCAATAGGCCTTTACTCTGAGTACCTAAAATGTAACCAGTGAGCAGAATAAATGCAGAAGAGTTTAAACTGGATACATCATTGTGCTAACCTGATAATCAGAAAGGTGGAATTGCCAGTATCAGAGAAGTGAGGTTCAGAATTGTGGAAGCCCTAGAACGTGTACAAGCCCCAAGTATTGTCTGCACAGTGAATAGTAAGAGAATAACTATTGTTTTCATATTAGAAAGGGTTTGCATATTGGAAACACAGGGAATCACTGGTACTTCTTCAAACACCTACATACTTGATCATCGTCACTATAGCCAATGGGCCAACTGAAACAAATCACAATGGATTCCAGAGGTACCTTCTACACATCACCATTTTTAAAGTGTCCTAGTTATTGGTGACATGAATCTCAAATATGTTTTGTCAAAACTCCTTTGTACTTTGTACAAATGTATTTCACACCTTGAACATTTATATTACACATGAAATCTTTTTTCAGCTTAACAAATAACTGAGGTAAACACTCAAAGGTAAGTTCTAATATCAGAGAAGACAATGAAGATAGTTAACTCTTTTTAAAAAGATTATTTAGGGAAATTAAAGCAAAAATAAACTTTTGGGATTATACCAAAATAAAAAGCTTCTTCATAACAAGAGAAATAATCTCTTAAAAAACAACCTACCAAATGGGAGAAGATATTTGTAAATGACATATCCTATAAAAGGTTAGTATCCAAAATATATAAAAAAACTGATACAACTCAACAATTAATCCAGTTAAAAATGAGTAGAAGTCAAGAGGATGAACAGACATTTCTCCAAAGAACACATCAAGATGGCTGAACAGACACATGAGAAGATGTTCAACATCATTCATCATCGGCGAAATACAAATCAAAACCAAAATGAGGTATCACTTCACACCTTCACACCTTCACACCCGTCAGAATGGCTAAAATCAACAACACAAGAAACAACAAATGTTGTTGTTTCACAACAACAAATGAGGAAAAAAACACAACAACAACAAATGAGGAAAAAAAGAAAACAAAACTTCGTGCACTGCTGATGGGAATGCAAACTGGTGCAGACACTGTGGAAACCAGCATGGAGTTTCCTTAAAAAGTGAAAAATAGAACTACCCTATCATCCAGTAGTCACACTACTGGGTATTTACCCAAAGAATGTGAAAACACTATTTTGAAAAGATATATGCACCCCTATGTTTATTGCAGCTTTATTTACAATAGCCAAGATATGGAAGCAGCCCAAGTGCCCATCGATAGATAAATGTGTAAAGAAGAGGTGGAATATGAATATCATAATATTATTCAGCCATAAAAAGGAATGAAACTTTGCCATTTGCCACAACATGGATGCGTCTAGAGAGTATATTCTAAGTGAAATAAGTCAGTCGGAGAAAGACATATACCATATGATTTAAGAAACAAAACAAATGAGCAAAAGGAAAAAAAGAGAGAGAGAGAAAGGTAAACCAAGAAAGAGACTTTTAACTATAGAGAAAAAACTGATGACTACCAGAGGGGAGGTTGATGGGGGGATGAGTGAAATAGGTGAAGGGGATTAAGAGTACATTTATCACGCTGAGCACTGAGTAATGTATAGAATTGTTGAATCAGTATACTGTACACCTGAAACTAATATAACACTGTGTGTTAACTAACTGGAATTAAAATAATAAACTTAATAAAAACAAAAAAAGATATTTTAGTTTCACACATTTTGTCCTCTTGATGAGTTTAGACCTTAACCTCTGGTTTCATCCCTGGCTACTCTTTTGGAAAGCACATTGCTTTTTTGAAGAGTCATCCTGTGATATGCCATTATATATACACACGTATATGACAGATATATGTAAATATATAAAATCTTTTGTGTCATCATATAACATCCTATACGTATCATCCTATAGTATGTCAATGTATTGACATCCTATAACATCGTAAATCATCCTATACGTATCATCCTATAGTATGTCAATATATTATATTGTTTCTATTAATTCTTCGTAAAGAAAAGGGGTTGAGTAAATACAGACAACTTCACGGTTTGTTTCTGAATTCTGGTTTTGTCAGTAAATAGTTCCCTTTGTCTCTTGGAATCACAGATTCTTTCCCATCTTTATGACCTTCCTCTTGCATTTCCCACTCAGGATACTTTCTCTTTTCCCTTGTGTTTTAATATCACCTTTTCTTTAAAACAAACTTAAGGCTCACTAAACCCAATGACTTTTCCTGATTAATCTTAAGAAGCCCTTGTCACTCCAAACTTTACTTCAATTCCTGTAAACATGCCCATGTGCAGGTTTGTTTTAGTTTTGAGTGTATTGGTTTCATCTTCCAGGACAGTAGAACCAAAACCAATTATGAATCTTTAGTGGAAACAAACTTGACCAAAAATATATGGACATTATTCCTGACAACCACTAGAATGTAACCACGGATCTTTGTTTTGTTTGCTGACGATCCAGGGTTCTTGGGACACAGTACATGCTCAATAAATACTGGTTGAATAAATGAATAGCCTGGAGTCCAAGCATGCTGACAACTGTAGTTGTTCTCAGAGATAATCCTCCAGCAGAATTCCTTTGGACCTATAGGAATCACATGTAACCACTTGACCCTTCTTTTTTTCCATTTGCGGAATAGTGATTATGATCAGGTACACAGAAAATACTTGCTCACTGTCCACAACTTTAATGATAAAATCCTCTAAGCTAATGGTCTATGTGCAGAATTCCCCACTCTAAAATCAAAATGCTCCTGGGACAGAGAGTAGCTACTTTTGTTTTTGACCAGCGTTAAGATGGTCAGGAGCCACCAGCAGCCCATGCATTTTAAGTCACTGTTTTGAACTGAAGTCACTGACTGGCATCACCAGCTTTTCATTATATGAACGACTATTGAATAAAATTTTTTGCTTTTTTTTTTTTTTTTTTATCCTAAGGTCATGCTTTTGAAAGGAGGACAGGCAAAGACTCACCCTTAGGTTAAAAGAAACTGCAGAATTATGGCCTGTAACGTACATCTTGTTCCATTAAAAGATGCAGGGGCCTTGGCAGTTCGGAGATGATGTTTTCTCAACATACGATTCCTTTGGAAATATTTGAGTCAGAAATGGCTATGAGTTCACACCTGTAAGATTCCTCCTTCCTCCAATCCCCATAACTAATTTCTCAACTTATAATTGTGTTTGAATTAACTGAAATAAACCACAAGGCAACAGCTTGTCAGGGTTGCTATACCCACCGAAGGAGGCAAGTATTAAATTAGCCAGGTGACAGGGAAGAATGGAAGCTGCACTCTATAGACCTGGTTGCCTGAAGTCTATAAAACGTGTCAGTTATTTAAGGGATTCTCAGCAAAGACAAGAGAGGGGCAAAGGGGGAAGTATTCAGGTTGCATTTCTGGGCGGAGTCCCATCTACCCTAAACCCAACACTCTGAGAACTGAAATTTGGCCCCTTTGTGAGATTAGGCTCCCCAAATTAGCTGTCTTTGGTGACAGCAAAAATACCTGCCTGTCCCCTTAAGCAAGACTCTCCACCTGAGCGAGAAACCAGAAGCATAGCCTAAGCCCAGAACAGGTGTTTAACGGGGAAGCTGAAAGGCAGCAGGCTTCCACATGCAGAACTTTTGAGAACATTGCTGTAGGGATTTGGCTTCATGATCAGCTTTTATTACTGTTAAGCAAAAATAAAAGCAGATTCTACAGTACTGGCACAGAAGCTGGCAGGGGCATATTTTCTGGCCCACTCAGAAATGCTAAGTTTTGTTGTATTTTTACAAAGTGGGCATCTTTTATTGCAAGCAAAAACCTGTGGTAAGAAATAATATTTTTTATTATATTATATTATATATTATATTTATTATATTATATTATATTATATTATATTATATTATATTATATCATTTTTTTGAGAAATGATTTTTAGGTTTCAGTTTGTCAAGATGTTTCCAAAAAGCTTGCTGTCTGAAAACGATGTTTAAATATAAACTCTATTGTGTTTTCCAAATCATATGTGGAATGTTGGATATTCCACATTTAAAGTCTTATTTAAAGTCTTATTTTACTCACAAAACACCTGTATGAGGTAAGTAGGGCAAGGGTCACTATGATCCCTATTTTATGGAGGAGGAAGTGAAGGCAACAGAGGAAAAAGGACTTTATATTCCCTTTGCTGAAAGCTTTGTTTCGAGAAAACAAGTATCATCCCTTTTTAAAACTATAGTTTTAGTCAAAAGACAAATTAGAAAATCACAGGAAGGAAGCTCTAATTTTTCTACCACTTCGATCTGAATCGGATCTCCACAATGTTTGTTCTCACTGCCCCCTATTGTTTTCCTTTATCACTCAGTCCAGTACAGACGTCTATTTATTGGTGTCATTTGCTCAGTTCCTTCACACCATCACTTCTGTGAAGGCAAGCAATGTGTGTTTTTATTACATACCCAGCATCCCTGCTTGCCACATGGTAGGTGCTCAATAAATTTCTCTTTAAGACTAAATGCTTGATGAATAAACATCAGCCATATGTTTATATTTGAAGGTGTCAAAACGCAAGAATATGGAGAAAGTAGGGTGAATTAATCGAAGTGGAAAAGAAATAAAACCTCTCCTATTTGCTTGAGACCACTATAGCTGTATAAACAAATAATATAACATATATCTTTTTATTTTCTTTTTTGGCTTTGCCACTATTTAAGAACAGAAACAAGGACTAAGAACAGGGAGCATGTGGAGGAACCGGGGGTGGTTCTTTTTTTTTTTTTTTTTTTTTTTTTTTTTTTAATTTTTTTTTTCAACATTTTTTATTTTTATTTTTGGGACAGAGAGAGACAGAGCATGAACGGGGGAGGGGCAGAGAGAGAGGGAGACACAGAATCGGAAACAGGCTCCAGGCTCCAAGCCATCAGCCCAGAGCCTGACGCGGGGCTCGAACTCACGGACCGCGAGATCGTGACCTGGCTGAAGTCGGACGCTTAACCGACTGCGCCACCCAGGCGCCCCCCGGGGGTGGTTCTTAAGGAGTCATAAGCAGGACATTTAGGGCTGTCGTGTGAGTTAAAACCTGTGGTCTCTGTGCATCCAAGGGCTTGGAATGTCCTGAAAAGTCACACGGCTGTGTGCTGACTTGGAGTGAAGAGATTGAAAGTGAAGTTAAGGCAGCGTCCTATTGTCCTGCATGAGTGTAATGAGAAGCCGCCATGGACTCTGGAGGCAGTAACAGTAGAGTCAGGAACGTACTCCGTGGAAGAATTCAAATAACGAGTGGGTATTTTTTAGGTGGCTGCTCCCAGCTCTTCCCAGGAGGTTTAGACTTGGTGAAGTCATGATGCCACTCTGGGCCATCATTTCTGAGTTTTGAATTGGAAAAAAAAAGATATTTCCAGCTCTGAAAAACTATGGTGTTATTATTCCTCCAAGTTTTACTTTGTGTTGTGCATCTTTCCTAGAAATTGAGGTCTTACATTTTTAATGTTTTCTCTTAACTGTTTTAATAAAAATTCTGTTTGCATGGGGGTAAAAGTTGATATTTCTTTGTGCACTATACCTGTAGGAGGCCTAGCTGTTTAGACAATGAGGCTACGGCTGTTTGGATCCAGAGTCTACCTACCTCATGGTTTCTTACCCTAAATGCAAATACATACATACAGAGAAAGTGCCTTGTAAACCCCGATAAGCACAGTAGGGATACAAATCTCAGGCAGATTTTTGTGAAAGAGCTTGCCTATAGTCACATGATGGGTTGGTCTCCTTATCCAAGCCCAGGGCTCTTCTAATTGTCTAATAATAAGATTACATGACTTCCCAATATTTGGAAAAGAGTTAATGCACTTTCTGAAATCTTAAATTGCTATTATGGACAACTTTGGTTTCGTTCTTTTCAGGATAAGTGATTCCAGATACTTTGATACAACAGGGTATTGGTGGTTGGAATGGGTTAGGTCTGGAAAGCAGGCCAAGAGCTTGGCCAGGGTCACAGGTCAAATGGGCTATAAGTTGAGTCCAACCAAAAGAGGAAGAGCATGCCAAAATAGTGTGTGGATTGGGGGTTAGGCAGGCAGAAAGCCACTCCATTCATTCAATAAATACTTAACAAGCATTTCCTGCATGTACAGCATTCCAGATCACCAGGGCCTTTGACTATGACTACTTACCTGATTGTAATGTAATCATTTTTGTCCATGTTAATCTCCCCTAATGGTCTGGAATCTGTGAGATCAGGGACTGGTTCCTCTCTGTAACATTCCCTCTTGTCCCTCATTGGCTCAAGTACAGTGCCTGACACATCATAGGTGACTGTCTACAGTGTTAGACAAATGTTCATGATTATTATTGTAACCATTGCTGCTTTTGTGTTTATTGTTGTTATTTGAAAGAACAACTATGTAATTAACTGGTAAGTCATAAATTTTTAAAAATGTTTATTTATTTTTATTATTAACAAAAAAAAATTCTAATGTTTGCTTTTGAGAGGCACAGTATGAGCAGGGGAGGGGCAGAGAGAGAGGGAGACACAGAATCCAAAGCAGGCTCCAGGCTCTGAGCTGTCAGCACAGAGCCTGACACGGGGCTTGAACTCACTGACGGTGAGATCATGACCTGAGCTGAAGTCGAACGCTTAAAAGACTGAGCCACCCAGGCGCCCCTATGTATTTATTTTTGAGAGAGAGAGAAAATATGGGGTAGGGGAGGGGCAGAGAGAGAGGGAGAGAGAGAGAATCCTAAGCAGGTTCCACGCTGCCAGTGCAGACCCCGACACGGGGCTCCAACTCAGGAACCGTGAAATCATGACCCAAGCTTAAATCAGGAGTCAAGAGTCAGACACTTAACAGACTGAGCCACCCAGGTGCCTGGGTAAGTTGAATTTTAATTGCCCATAACAACCAATTTAGAGAAAATACCAAGGGGAATCAGGATATAATTACTAACGGGGTATTGTTTGATCTTATTAAAAAATACACTTGCCTTTATCAAGCAATAAAACTTGGATTCTAACACCTATATAAATATCAGTGAAAGATTCTCCTCTTCAATAAATGCTCTATGGAAGGATTGACAAAGATGTGCACTGAAACTAACTTGTATATTTGAAGACTTTAGCTCTTTACAATGTAGCTTCCTAAAATCCAAGATTCAGGACTATTCTGTTATGCTGCCTAATGGATAATGCCAGGGACCCTGCCATGTGATCTTACAACCCTACAAGCTATCTTGAAACCTCACAAATTTATCCATATCTTCCCATTGTTCTTTTTATAGCTTTGCTATATGCATCAAAATCATTTCCAGCACAACGCCAACCTCCTCAGCGATATGTATGTTTAAAATAGAAAGGATTGGGAGTAAGATTAATGTCCTCTTCTTGGAAGCCAAATAAATCCTTAACATAAAAAAAGTTGGTGTATGACCCATAAGAATATATAAAATAGTTCTGCGGGGCCTTTCTCTTTCCCCATTTGTAAAATTATTTATACACAGACACTCATAATAAATATTTTATATATGCCTTTAGGGTTCCCCCCCCCCAAGAAATCCTGTTTATAAGGACACGGCTGTTGAAGGTAAATAATGATATAATTTTGGTCTTTATGATTCCAAACACCAGTAATGTTTTTTCCAGGGCCTTTCCACGGAGCGTCTAATCCTCTATCGTCCTCGCCATTTTAGGCTAGTTGCTGTTCTGTCCACAAGAGATGAGCAGAAATACCATTATAGGATTCCCTAACAAAAGACTTCCACAATCATTTTCTAGCATCTTGGAGATTGACAAGGTCCCCTCCTGTTTCCCAGGCCCATTTCCCCCCTTATTCCTGGTGATTTCTTTTCTTATACACCAGAAAGAAAGCACCTCGCTGAGTGATGACCTCTCTGGCTACATGGATACCTGCTAGAAACAACAAACCTCACGTGCTAAAACTGCTCCTTGATGTGTTGGGATTGGCGTGATGGTTCCTGTTTGATATACTGGGCTGCTTGGAGCTGCCTTTAAAAAAATCAATCCATATTAAAAATAAAAGTTCCTTTTGAAAATTACTCTTCATATTTCTTTGGGGCGGTTGTGCCACAAACCTGCGAAAAGTGCTGAAGAATGTCATATAATAAAGCCACCAGGACTCTAACAGGACAGGAAAAGAGAACATGTCTTGAGTAATTACAACAATTTTCAGTTTTCAGTTTATCAGTAATTTCTGATTTGTTTTCTGGTTTAGAAGACTGAAAATTTCTATTTTTTTTTAAACATTTATTTATTTTTGAGAGACATAGAGAGACACAGCATGAGCAGGGAAGGAGCAGAGAGAGAGGGAGACATGGAATCTGAAGCAGGCTCCAGGCTCTGAGCTGTCAGCACAGAGCCTGATGCAGGGCTTGAACCCATGAACTGTGAGATCTGAACTGAGGTGAGGTCGGATGCTTAACCGACTGAGTCACTCAGGCACCCCTAAACTGAAAACTTTTAAAAGATTTTCAAGATGCCAATTTTAATCTTCTGTGCATTTTCTTTCAAATAGGTAAGTATGTATGTTTTGGGTTGTTTTTTTTTTCTGTTTTAGAAAAGTATGGGTAATAATTGCCTATGAACTCATCACAGGGAGTGACCATGCTCAAAGTTAATGACAATTTCTCTAACACTATCTTCTTTCCTTTTACTGGTCATTTCTGCTAGTAGATTTTCTGTTTAATTTTGTGCACAACGTAACTAATATATACCAAAGTAAATCATTTGAGAAAAAGAACACACATTTTTTAAAGAGAGTACAATCTTTAGAAAAACAGAATAATGAGGGGAAGTTTTTAATAATCTTTGTTCTACAACAAGAGAGAATCCTCAGTTACATGTGTTTCTTAAACACATACAGTCTTAATCACATATATGTACATGCATGTTTATATACATACTCGAATACACATACGTACACTTGGTTCACGTTTCTAAAAATGTTTTTTGATAGCCTTCTTCACATGACTCAGTTCAAATACGAGCGTGCCAGGTGTGGAGGCTCATAGCTCATTGATGAAGTGGTTCAGGCAAACAGCCAAATGAGAGAGGGTAACTAATGGTGAGCAGGTGTGTTAGTTTAATGGGCCAGCTAGAGGCTCTAACCTGAGTAAAGTTGTTGCAATGCTCTAACCACAGGTAGGAGTTTGGTTGGTTTTCTTTCACAAGCTAGTGAATATATGGGAATGTGAGCACCACTCCTCCTATAGACCCAAAGGATTAAAACAAATTTAGGGTAGGATTTGAAAAATGTGGAAAAGCATATGTTCAGCCTTTACTTGAATAAAGGAATGTTCCTATCAGCCTAAAGAATTAAGTTGAAAAAAAAAAAGAGCATCATAATTGCACAGAGGTCGATGAAGTGTTTCACAGATTTATAAGGGGATTTAGGCAATAATCAAGTCTCAACTCCTCCAACTGGCTCAAGGCTCTCCAGAAACAAAACTCCCCACATTGACTTGACTTTAGCTCCTCCAGTTCCCTATTCCAATCTGACCCAGTGAAGTGAGATGCCTTTCTCCTCAAATTGTGTTCCTCTGCACCCGTGGCTACCCTTGCAGAATGCCTCCCCTGCAGGCAAATGTTGTGGTCTCTGCCATGAGCCTTTCCCGGCTGGTGTGGTACAAGGGGCATGGTGTCACTAAATCGGACAGAATTGGGTTTTAATCTTGACTCATCTATTTATTTGCCACATGACCTCGAGGCTACATAACTCTCAGTCTCCCCCTCTGTAAACCAAAGATGATAACAATGATTGCTCCTATCTTAATCGAGCGCTATAATACTAGTGTCATTTATTGAGAGCTCCTGTGTCGATCTAATCTTCACAATAATCAATCAGGGTAGTTATTTTAATTCCCACTTTACAAACGAGAAAACTGAAGCTCAGAAAGGTAAGAAACTTACCTTACATCACTGAGCTAGAAATCAGGAGAGACAAGGCTTCAAATCAAAATAGTGTTTGTTTGTTTTAACTGTTCCACAGCTAATATTGTTCCCCCTGTGTCATTATTTCTTCACCTCACCTTATAGAGTTACACTGATGCTCATAAATGATGTCGGTAAGGAATTCAGAACACAGTGGGCACTTAATGAAGTTTTTCTTATTGTCCATTTCTCTCAGCTTTGCTCTCTTTTAATCAATGTCTCTATATTTTGGTTTTAGCTTTAGTTAATATGTAAGTACGCACTTATATAATCTATATTTTTTTTAGTACTTTTTAGTTAATGCATTGGGGTATCTTACATTTCTGTGTGGCTGGCTTTACCCCTAGACAAAGTAGGAGGCTGCTTTCGAAAGGTGCTTTCTAGGATCCCTATGCTCTGTCTTGGGGAGTGGTGTAGTGTCTTTCATTCTATGATTGATATGTGCTTAAAAATGCAAAATCCCCAGAGAATACTTTGAATTCAAAGCATTCATTCAAACCAACATTTATTGAGTACCCAGTAGGTATCAGGAACTGTTGTAGGCAACAGGCATCACAGATGAGTGAGATGAGTTTCCTTCCAGTCTGATAGTTCTGATTCAATGCAAGGCCGGAAACTAACCACCTGCAGCTGTGCCATCTGATCGGGTGGCATGAGCCACACGCTGCTACCGAGCACTCGACATGCACGAGGATGTACTGAAAGTGTAAAATTCACACTGGGTTTCAAAGATGTACTAGGAAGAAATAATGTGAAATACCTCATTCATAATTTTTGCAATGATGACATGTGGAAATGAGGATTTTTTTTTCTACGTTGGATTAAAAAATATATTATTACGACAGATTTTAATGTGGCTACTAGAAAGTTTTATATTCCACATGTGGCCCTCATTGCAGCTCGTGTTCTATTTCTATTAGACAGGGCTGGCCTACAGTAATTGGGGACGGTTTCAGAGAATGAGTTAGAGATTACTATTTGTATGTATTTCATTTGACAAAAATTGGATCATGCTGGTAATAACTGGTTTGTAACTATGTTTTCCCCCACTTAATAAAATATATGGATGTCATTCCGTGGTTGGATGGCGGTTCATTAAACAGATGGCTCATAATTGATTTAACTGGGATCTGTGAGCAGTTATATATTTGAGTGGCCTACGAGGACTAGCAGAACTAGAACTCTGGGGTAGAAGGTAGGAGGTCACAAGTAGAGGGGATCAACAAGTCCGGGTGGGCAAATGCCTCATTTGAGAGATGAGCACACTGAGAGCCAGGGATGATGAGTGACTTTCTTTTCACTTTTTTTTTTAAAGCTTAACACTTTGAGAATTTCCTGGGTACCATGCCCCATGCATCTTCTTCATTTTATCCATGACCTTCATGATAACTTATTAGGTAGGGGCTATTGTTATTTCTATTCAACAAATGGGGAATCCAAAGCCTATGGAGGTCACAAAGCCAGTAAGTGGCAGAGCTGAGACTTGAACCCAATCAATTTTGTTGCAGACAGAACTTTTAGCCACTATACCAGCAGGTCCCCAGATTGAATTGGGGTATCTTACATTTCTGTGTGGCTGGCTTTACCCCTAGACAAAGTAGGAGGCTGAATAAATGAATCATTTTTAATGGAAACAAACACAGGACTACTCACATTTTATTTTAGCAATAAAACAACAACTATTGCTACAGCTTCTATCACTGTCGCTTATAATTATCATTTTGAAAAGGTAAGAAGTGTTAAAAATTTTAAAGTGAATAAATTTAGTTTTGTAAAAAAAAACCCACCTCACTTCACTGCACATATTTTTTCAGATTTCACTGTGGATTGGCAAACACAGGGATGCAGGTAGTGAGTTGGGGCTGGTCTTAGGGAACGGCGTGGGACTCAACAGGAGGAACTTTGGGCATACCGAGCCGGCTGCCAAATGATGACCAGGGTCAGATTGCCGGACTCTCTGCAGGTTCTTAATGTGCCACCAAGAAGTGCTAGCCTTTGTTACTGTTGTTCTGGTGAATGTGAGGTCCTTTACTCCATAGGTCCTTTATTGCACCTGATCTGTTTGGGGCAGCCTTGTCCATGGAGATGAACAGTTGTTTTTTCCATCTTGGTTACTCTGGAAGGGCATACAGCATCAAGGTAGGGTCCTTGGCTATCAAGATGCTGGCTCCATTTCGCTGCCTTTGTATTTAGGAGCAGGCTGATGAGACACACGTGCTGCTTTGACATCACTACGTTTAACTCTGCTTTTATATACAATTGGCATCTTCTTGCTCTGCTCGCCTTCACCAGCCAAATAATTTTAAGTCCCACTGCAAATACAGTCCTTCTGTGGCTTGATGCTTCATCAATTGGAAGTGTCCTAGAGACTGTAGGATTAAGTTGGTATGACACAGATTTTTGTTATTCTCTCTCTAATGTGTCGTCACATCATTTATACTTGATGATTATTAGATGGCAAGTATCTTTAAAGAGTTTTTAGTTTCTCCAGAGATAAGTAAACTCCAAATGTTATCATCGATAAGCTTAGCATTGCTGTTGTTTTGTGTTGACTTTGTTGAGATAGGACTAATACCTAACGGTTTTGAATTAGGAAAAACAGCAAAAACAACCCAGGCTAAGTATTAGAAAAAGTCTGCACAGTATTTAAGATAAAACTCAAGTGAAAAGTTAAGGATTGGTGAGAAAAAGAGGAACGGTGTGACAGTGTGACTTTCTTTGTATCAGTGCTGATGAATGCTTCTTGGGTACTGTTCAGAAAAGCATGTACTAGAGTAGAAATAAAATATTTGTTACTTTTATTAATTATAAAATAAGTTTGCATTTCATGTTTTTATCTATAACAGTTTAAATCAATTTTAGACAATTGAGTTCTTACAGGAGATCTGCATTCAATTGCACATCGAATATAATAAATGTTGAATGATGCCCACATTTTAATCTTTCTCCATTTGGGAAATTGGAGTTCTAGTCCCCATTTTTCCATAACTGTTTTTTAATTGATGAAGGAAATTTTTCTTTTATCCCAGGGTTACTAACCTTCCTCAGCCTTTTGTGTATTCCCCAATCAAAAGGTTTTTGATTATCTAAAGAAATGACACCCACTGGTTCGCCTTTATAGATCATTTTGTTACCTCTTTCAAAGCATCTTAACAGGTTGGGGAGCCCAGATTTACCCTAACAAAAGCCAGGCTGGTCGCTCCCTTTTGTAACCTCCTCCTCGAAGCAATTTATAACTTTCCCTTCAGTGCACGGCTGAATTGGTTATACTGGGATCCAAGAGCAGCTGTGGGGGGTCCTGGATTGTTTTCAGAGGTCATCAGAGAATCTTTCTAGAAAATTATGGCAGCACTGAAAATTCTCAGCGCCCAGAAGGGTAAAGAGAAAAACTTCTTTTTTTTTCAAACCCTGTTGATTTCTGCCTGTTATTTAATCTTTTTAATGATTTTCAACTGCTGAAATTTAGATTGTGTCAGGAGTTATCTTAGGTTTAGTGTAGCTGCATAATAAGAATGAGAGGAAAGGTTACATGAGGAAGATTGTTAGAGGGAAAAGGTGACTTTAGGGCACAGTCTTGGAGGAGAGAAGGCTGAGATTGCTAGAATTTGTAATTCTTAAAAGACATTTTTTTTGAGTTTTAATTGTTTTGTTTTTTTTTTTGAAATTTGAATTTAAAATTGTAGGAATTGTTAGACTAAAGGCAAAACTTATGCTACTGATAAATTTTAAAAGGTGTGCAAAGAAGCAATTCATTCCTTTTCCTTTTATTTTTTTTATTACCCAGTTACACACAAATACTCTCTTTGAAAATGTCTTAAACAAAAAGACACATGTAGATTGAGAGTTGCTGTTGAGGAAGGAAGCCATTACCATCAGTTTGAAATGAACTCTTTCAGTTCACAGAAAATATATTTTTATTTTTATACAGAGGGGTCCACACTGTAGACTTTTTTGCTTTATAATATGTCTTGGAAATCTTTACATGTTAATTCATGTAGATCTACTGTATTCTTTTTCAGGGTCATGTGATATTTCATAGCATAGTGGATATACTAGAAACTACATAAGTAGGGTCCAGTTCATAAACAGTGTCTATG
Organism: Panthera pardus; assembly: GCF_024362965.1. Taxonomy (NCBI): domain Eukaryota; kingdom Metazoa; phylum Chordata; class Mammalia; order Carnivora; family Felidae; genus Panthera; species Panthera pardus. The sequence continues at coordinate 83,961,782 of NW_026526721.1, forward strand.
TTTATAAATTTTTGTTACCACAAGCAATAATACGGCACATGTACTTCTCCCAAACACTCTGTGTACACACGAGTGAGTATCCGTGAAAGAATTTCCTGGAGGTAGAATAGCTGGCCTCATTCACACTTAGCATACTGAAATACCCCCTAATGGATCTGCCTGCCTCTGTGACCCATTGCCCATGTAGCATACAGAGGGTTATTTTTGAAAGTGTAAATTATGTTGCTTTTCTGCTTAAAACACTTGAAAGTCTTTGTCTTACTTCAGAGCAATGACTTGACTCCTTGATACAGTGTATCAAGTCCTGCCTGTGGCCACTGCCTACCCCCCTGAGCCCATTTCTCATGTTTTCTTTCTTTCTTTTCTTTCTTTCTTTCTTTCTTTCTTTCTTTCTTTCTTTCTTTCTTCTTTCTTTCTTCTTTCTTCTTCTTCTTCTTCTTCTTCTTCTTCTTCTTCTTCTTCTTCTTTTTTGAATGTTTATTTATTTTTGATAGAAAGCACAAGCAGGGGAATGGCAGGGGCGGGGTGGGGAACAGAGGATCCAAATTGGGCCCATCGCTGACAGCAGAGAGCCTGATGCTGGGCTCGAACTCACAAACTATGAGATCATGACCTGAGCTGAAGTCGGATGCTCAACCGACTGAGCCACCCAGGTGTCCCATTTCTCATGTTTTCTTCTGCTCCAGCCAAAAGAAGCTACTTTCAGTCCTCCAATTTCTTCAGTCTCTGTTTCACACACATAGACGTATTTATGTCACAATTCCCTCTGTCTGGGCACTACTCCCAGCTGCCAAATCTTACTCACCTTTAGATCTCAGCTTGAAATGATTTTCTCCAGGAAGCTTCCCCTAAACCCAGCCTGCACCCCCTCCACCCCAGGCATGCTCATGCATACAAACTCCCCAGTTAGAGTCCCTGTGCATATCTTCTCCCAGTACTCAATTCCCCACATGGCAGTTGCCTCTTTATGTGAATTCCCCATAAATCCCCTGTCGTTTTCATGTCTATTACACTGCTCAGTGATGTCCACGGTGTCACATCAGGCACCATAAAATTCTGAAGTATCTCCTAACTTCTGAAGAGCATTAAATTATTTCATAGAGCCTAGCACAGCACATGGCATTATAAAAGGCATTTCTCTGAAAGGGTGTTCTTGGGAAACTGGAGATTTTGTTGAAAGTGAAAGTTAACGCAGATTCACAGAATTACAGCGCGGGAAGAGCACTTGGAAATCATCTAGTTTCTTGCTAGTCAAAGCGTGCTCTGTGGACCCACAGCATGGCATCTCCAGAAAGTTTGTCAGAAAGGCCTCATCCCTGACCTACTGAGTCATAATCTGCATTTGAATAGTCACCCCAGGTGATTTGCTGACACATTAAAGTATGGAAAACACTACTCTGGTTCTCAGTCTGCCTTTACATTCATATCGTGTCTCGGGAGCTTTTTATAAATACCAGTGCAAACCCCCCACCCCCCACCTCAGAGTTTCTGATTCTGTTTGGTCTAGGGAAGAACCAGGCAGGTTACTGTTGTTATTGCTTTTTAATTCCCAAGTGATTCCAAAGTCTAAGAGCCAATCCCTAACTTGGGCCCTCTTCTTCTATGATATTGATAAGGATATTGTAGATAGCAGTTCAGTGGCCGAATTGTGATTAGAGCCCATATTTCTTACTGTGGTCCTGTGTCCTTTCCTTGATATCAGTACTCTCTGAGCAACCACTCAGAAACCCTGTAAAGGATCTTTTAATAGCCTCACTTCATTTTTCAGAGGGAAAACTGAAATTGTCTAGGGTGGCTTCACGGCAACAGGATGATAAATCAGATCCAAAAAATTTTCTTTGCTCTCTCTCTCTCTCTCTCTGCACTTCTCATCACTAAACATTCTGTCAGATAAGATCCTTTGACCCTGCTCAGGATTTCGGATCAAATCACCCATCAAAAGTCTGTAGATTTATCTTCTGACAAGGAAGATAGGTCACCCCTCCTTATCATTGAACCTGAAACATACCTGTAATAAACAGTCACCTAAAAATATACTCTTCATAGAAGGCTGTCTTTTAAATTCCAAATCTCAAAGAAGGGGCATAGTCTCCAGAAGCACAAATGAAACCCCAGATAATTTGGCACCTGCACCTGAAACCAGCAAGTTTGCTGCTGGGCTTTGATTTCTAAAGAAAACTTTTGCCTGAGTTCTTATTTACTCCTCAAATGCTGCTGTTCTCAGCAATTGGAGATGAGCTCCCACCTCTGATGCAGGTGAGAATGTGTGCTGCCCAACAAGCTGGTAATCCTGGGTGGAGAAGTAAGTGCTTAGAGCACTGGTTGGGAGGGTCTCGGTGCCTTTTCCTTTGGAATGTGATATTATCACTAGATTAAGAGGCTAGACACCTGGTGAGGAAATATTAGCCTTATTCTGTCTGAGTGTTTTTGATGTCTTCCTGGATTATTGCTGGTTGGAGAATTTTCAGTTCTATTAAAGATTACATGACCCTGAACTCCTCAGAAATAAAAATAAGTGTATAGAAGAAGGTAACCATGGAAAATATACATTTAATAAGAAGATTCTCTAGACTGATAGCTTTCTTTATTTCCGAAGTTTATACTGATTAGGTAAGAAACTTTCATCTGCAAGTGGAAACATCACGGTTAGGGGGTAAATTTCAGACCAACCATTTTTACAAGTTGTTTTACCTGGATTCTGATTACCCTACAGGGAAAAAAGAGGTGAACTTCCCATATTCCCACAAAAATGGCAAACTTTACTGTATTGTCCCAATAGCGATTATTGAAAGCACTTGAGCGTGGAGGCAGATTAAAAATGAAGAGTGCACATGTGCCCAAAGAGAATATTATATTGATCCTGACTGCCAGTGATGGGAGATGTGATATTTGAATGGGTTTAGCCAAACTCAAGAAGTTAAAGCCCCTTGGGATGATTGAGGAGAAAATATACACTCCCTTCCAGATGCTTGGACTGGTCTGAGGTTTCTGAGTTCTGATATTTTGAGGAGGCGGCACCATTTCCAGCTCTAGCATTTATAAGTGACCTCTCATTTAAGAAAATCAGTGGAGGAACAACTGGGTGGGTGGCTGTGTCGGTTGAGCATCCAATTCTTTATTTGGCTCAGATCAGGTCATGATCTCATGGTTCGTGAATTTGAGCCCCATGTCAGGCTCAACGCTGAGCAAGGAGACTGCTTAAGATTCTTTCTCTCTTTCTCTCTCTCTCTCATTCTCTCTCCCTCTCCCTCTGCCCCTCCCATAGCTGACACTCTCTCTCCATAAATAAAATAAATAAATAAATAAATAAATAAACGGAGAGGAACATAATCTGACTAGAAAGTGACTAGAAATATAGAATATCCTTTTGTTTGTGCTTCACTACTTGACAATTTCCTTGAAGAATTATCATGGAATCTTTTTCTAACACTCCCTCATATCCTTGTGGAAAATTCAAAACCTGAACAGAAGAAAGGAAGGGAAGAAAGAAATGTGATGACATAAAATTTCTCAAAACTTAAAAGCAACAACAGTAACCAGTCCATTGAAGCAGGTGGGTGGTTGCTGTTGTTCGATTTTCTTTTTATTTATTTATTTAAAAAAAAAATTTTTTTAACGTTTATTTTATTTTTGAGACAGAGAGAGACAGAGCATGAACGGGGGAGGGGCAGAGAGAGAGGGAGACACAGAATCAGAAGCCGGCTCCAGGCTCTGAGCCATCAGCCCAGAGCCCGACGCGGGGCTCGAACTCACGGACCGTGAGATCGTGACCTGAGCTGAAGTCGGACGCTCAACCGACTGAGTCACCCAGGCGCCCCTCGATTTTCTTTTTAAATGAAATATTACAACCTTATAGAAAAGTACAATATTACTAATATCCAAGTACTCAACAATTAGTGTTCTCAACATTTCACCATATTTGCTTTGAATTATTTTTTTAAGAAAGAAACATTTACAGATACAGTCCATTGTGTACCCTTGTTACCACGTTTACTATGCTATAGTGATTTTATGCTCTTACTACATATGTTTGTATCAATAATCATTAGATAATATTGCTTTGTATGATTAAAAAAAGTTTTTAGTATTTATTTATTTTTGAGAGAGAGAGAGAGAGAGACAGAGCACGAGCGGGGAAGGGTTGGAGAGAGAGGGAGACACAGAATCCGAAGCAGGTTCCAGGCTCTGAGCTGTCAGCACAGAGCCAGACGCAGGGCTCAAACCCACAAACCATGAGATCATGACCTGAGCCAAAGTCAGAAGCTTAACCAACTGAGCCACCCAGATGCCCTGTTTTATATAATTTTAAAGTTTATAGACATGGTAAGACATCAAATATATCCTTGTACCGTTGTTGTTGTTATTATTATTATTATTATTATTTTGCTTCAAATTGTGTTTGTGAGAATTTTTTCCATGTTGATTCACACAGCTCTAGTGAGTTCATTTTACTTCACCTGTTGTATGAATATGACATGATATATCCATTCCTCTGTTAATGATGAGCCTCTGTGTGGTTTTCAATTGTTCACCACAGCTTTATTTATACTAGTTTAAAGTCTTTTACATGTATCTTTATGCACAGGTATGAAAGTTTCTCTAGAAATCTACCAAAGACTAGAACTGATGGGTTGAAGTTAAGTATTCTTCAATAGTATTGTAATATTGCCAATGTAGGAGGACTTCTTAATCCCAAAGAGGCATATCATAATTTTGAATTCCTGTGGTATAATTTAAAATGCTTTAATAAGTCCCATAAAACAACATGGATCTGCACTCTCTAGCCTGCATCTGGGGTGTATGCTCAGCTCTCTGATCTCGGTGTCCAATATAGAAATTATATGTGACATGTTCTTCCTTCGTAATGCAGTACATGTGCTCTTCTTCCCTTCCCTCCTCCCCCCACCCCCCAAGCTTTTGACAGTAGTAAGAACAAGATGGTTGAACCCGCCTGGCTAAAACATTTTCACCTCTAAAATGACAGTTACAAAGAACTAGCTCAAATGAATCAGAATTATAGGCAGGGATGCCATAAGATTACATTAAGAAATTTCAACAGAAGGACTTGTTTAGGAAAAACAAAGCCAATTAGAGGGCAAGAGTAGGGGAAACTGTATTATATTTAAAGACTAAGTCCTACTTTTAAAGATGGAGAACAAAACTGAGGGTTGATGGAGGGAGGTGTGTGGGGGATGGGTATTAAGGAGGGCACTTTGGGGATTAGCACTGGATGTTGTAAGTGATGAATCACTAAATTCTACTCCTGAAACCAATATTACATTCTATGTTAACTAATTCGAATTTAAATAAAAATTTGGGGGGAAAAAGCTAACTTCTGGGTTTTGGTTGTAGGAGGAAACCTAATACTAGTATATTAGTTAGCTAAAATTATCTTGTGTTGGGTCCTATCTCCTGGTACTTTTAGGTAGCTAGGTTGGAGAAAAAGGTTTAGAGGAGTTTTCAAAATACAATAAAATCGTCTCATCTTACAAGTGTAGAAATAAAGGTTTTCTTTTACGTGTACCTTTTTGGTAATATCTAGCTTACAGTTTCCAGGATAGATAGATCTAGTAAAATCCACTTCTTCAGTCAAACCGAGTCAAAGCACGTCATATTAGTGACACTCCAAAAAAATTAAGGTGTTGAAATTAGACACTGAAAGAGAGGAATAAAGAGCTGTGTTATTTACACTCAGTATTTCTACATGTTTTTTATTTATTTATTTTTTTATTTTATTTTTTTTTTTATTTTTGGGACAGAGAGAGACAGAGCATGAACGGGAGAGGGGCAGAGAGAGAGGGAGACACAGAATCGGAAACAGGCTCCAGGCTCCGAGCCATCAGCCCAGAGCCTGACGCGGGGCTCGAACTCCCGGACCGCGAGATCGTGACCTGGCTGAAGTCGGACGCTTAACCGACTGCGCCACCCAGGCACCCCTCTACATGTTTTTTATTTCTAGATCTCTAGTATCTCCAGGTCATTGAAGTGGAGTAGTCAGTAGAAGAGTGTTGGACCTTTGCCACCACTCCAGAACTTAAAAGTCCTCACTGACTCAATAAATGATCCATAAATACATGCATGTATCTGCAATCCAAATTGTATTCATCCAATCATGCATATATAACGGAATCTTTTTTGAAAAAGTTACACTTATTTCAATTAACGTATACTTAGAAGTTACTTGCAAAGGTGTATATTGGGAAGAAGACACTCTAGGAAGATATGGCCTGTAAAGGAGTAGACTGTTTGCTGGACCAAGTTGGAGTGTTCAGAAAAGCTCCCATATTCCCAAGTCTACTCTTGTCTTCTTTCCTCACCCGTAGCTTCCCTGCTACTTCCCTGCTTTGAAATAGGAAATAGTAATGTAATTAAAACCTCACTTCAGGGATCCAGATCCCTTGCCCCCTATCCAATTTGCACTCTGGGCCTCGACGGGACATATCCTTATTTTACTCACTCTCAAATGGTAGTTGTGCCTGTAATGGTGCTTCTTCAATAGACTGAGTAGTTGTGAATTTGGCTGTGTTCTCAGTAACAGAAAATTTGATGCATTTTGGTAGAATTCCTCATTCATGGTCTAACAGTACAACTGGTAAGAGTAAGAAGTAACGGCAGGTTACTGCTGACCATCTGCTAGCAGACCAAGAGAAAACAACTCTTTGTATTGATGCTCTACCATTGTAAGGTGCCGAGTCTTTCCATCCTCACCTCATATTGCTCCCTGATCCCTGAACATGTTGTGCTCATTTTTCTTTTAACACTAGACTTTAAAAAGCAGGTTATCATACTCTGAACTTTCCTCCCTCTTATATCCTGCTATTCAAATCCTACCCATTCTTCAAAGTTAAGCTGAACCCCACCATCTCCTTTGACCATTCCTCAAAGAGAGCAACTCACAGTTCAACTTCTGCCTGGACATTTCAGTTGCTTCAGTTGACATACAGTCATGTGCTGTTTTGGACCAGCAATTTATGTCCCATAGTTTTTCTTTGCCCCAATAGACTGTGGTGAATAAATACCTTGGGAATAGGAACCATACATGTTTCCTACTTCTCTCTCCTCTAGAAGTCCTAACAGGATTCTGGGGCTACTGGGTATTTTTTTGAATTTAATTACTTCTTTGTCTTGACATTTAACTTGCCATAGGTTTACATCTTCTCTCTCTATGGGAATATAATCATCTTAACAAAAACTATAGCTAAGATCTTTGTGTCCCACATACAGCCATTGATCAATCAACAGTTTTGAACAATGAGAATATCATGAAATGAGAATATCATGCCTCTGAAAAAAGGGTGTGTGTGATTCATTAGTTTAAACAACAGTTTTTTCTCAAGGATTTGTCATGGAAAAGGTGAGGGACACAGCTTCTGATCTTTAATCTCAAGACAAGTCAGTTCTTCAGGCTCCAATGGCCATGTTGGATCGTTTCTATTCAAAGTGTAGGGTTAAATCTTTTCCACCCTTTCATCTATAGTACCTTATGCAGTGTCTGGCACTCAGGCCATTGGTCCATGATTATTGATTGAAATTGCATAAATCAACAGGTAGTTCAAGCATTTATTGAGGTCTTACCGCTTCCTCCCATTATCTCATCTAATCCTATAACAATCAATTGAAGAAGGTAATACGATCATGCTTTTACAGATAATAGAACTGAAGCTCAGAGATATTAAACTTTTGTCCAGCTTCACAGCTAGAAAAGGATAGAAACGCGATATAAAGTTCATTTTGCTTGGGTCCTCCAGACCCAAATCGCAAACCCTTTGCATTACATCATACTGCTTTGCCTTCAGAAATTTAATTTTGTTGGATGGACCTTAGGACAATTAATATATCTCCAGGTTGATAGAAAAACCTCAAACTGGACCCAAGTCTACTTAAACTTGACAGAGGAGCCATTTCAGGCTCTTGAAAAAGCTGTTGTGTATTCACTGAAGAACTTAGGACTGGTGAGGGTTTTTTGACATGAAAAAAGCAAATATTGACATCAGTTTCAATGACAAGTATTGCTCTTCAATTGTTATCCTTTAACTTTATTATTGTAACTTTGTGTTCTTAAGCACTTGCTTAAGCACTTATTTTTCATTAGTTATGTGCCCATTCAATTGCCCAAAAGAATTGACCTCTGGGACAAAAATTGTCTCCCTATTCTTTACCTCCCCCCCTCAATCCCAGATAGTGTACAGAACAGTAACCTTATTTCTAAAATTATCTATTAATTTGAAGGGAAAAAATATAATCCCTGGATTTATATAGGGATTCATGGACTTGTTTTAGAACTGGAAAAAAAACTCACACATTAGTGAAGCTGAGTCACTTGATCAAGGTCACAGAGTTAGCTAACCTCTTAGTTAAAGTATAGACCTAAAATGGACCCTAGAGATCATCTAATTCAACCCCTTCATTTTTCAGACAAGTTAACAGTTACACACAATCCCAATACCTTTCAAGGTAAATACCTACAATGTCTTTCCACAATGACCTGGCTCCTCGTTGTAAAAACGACTGATGCTTTGTGTGCCTTTGTGTTAACTTAAGGTACATTCTTAAATATACCCACACTCCGTAACTATAGTGGACAGAATTGATGTTCAGTAGCTTTTCGGAAGCCTCACCATGGAAACAAAGGTTTGGATTCCCTCAGATTGGATTTCGATGTCTTCCTCTAGAGCAGATAAATTGAGGCTCCTGCAGGCATGGGTTCTGTCAGATGAGACTTTAAATTTCAAAGTAAAAGATACTTCTCGGCAGGATATTAAAGAGTGTCATGGTGCACCATTAGCAAGGAATGCAGCCTGTCCCAATTCTCTTGGCCGACCCTTTGAAAACCTTGACTGAGGGAAAATCTTGTTCTTGGCCTCCTGGACTCTTGGAAGCTCTAAAGAAATGTAATTGCTTTTTGCAGCTAATAGACACTTAAAAATTGCTTCCAAGGAAAATATGTCTAGTCGTTGATCATTAATATAAAATAATGGAGATGTGAAAAAGTCAAAATACTTGTTTTTGAGCATAATAAAAAATATTCCTATGTTTCAACCCCAACAGCTCTAGAAAGTCAGTTCTGCCTGTGGGAAGTAATTTTTGTTGTGTAGAGTGTGGTCCTGCTTTTGTAACTTAGAAATGTTAACAGTTGCTACATGGTCAGCAATAGTAAAGGGCGTATCCATCCTTATTTCCAAGCTGACGCAACATGTTTTAAGTGGATGGTGTTTGGTTTCATTATGTTAACAGCATCTCCCTGTGCTCTTTGATGCATCGCTTCAGTGCTTAGTAATTTAGTAACAGGTTGGAAATGGGCTCAGGGTAAAATGAGCCTCTGTTACCATAGGGACAACTATCCACCTTTTACTTTTGAATTAGCATTGTGGCTGAAGGTGACATTTTGTCCCAGGGTTCAGAGAAAAAAAAGAAGTTATAAATTATATCGTATATATAAACTTGTTGAATGTGCCAGTCCTTTCAAATCTGCTCTTGAGGTACTGGCTGATCAGAGATTGATATGTTCTAATCAAGTCAGCATGAGAGGTGATAATTTTACATTTGTGCAAAAGAAAAATATTAATATTTTCACAATGAAAATTACCTGTTCATGCTTTGTACTTCTGTTAAGACTCGGGTTATGTGAGATGCAGACAGGCTGGTCTTCTAATCTTTTGAGGCATGCTCTTAATTATTACTATCAATCTAAGAAGCTGGATGAAATCCTAGGCATAAAAGAGATCAAATCCAGATTTAATATTGGGTGCATGATTTAACTTTTGTTCCATTTTTCCTGCTTTATATTAGTCTTAAAGAACATCAATGATTATACCTCACCGACTCACTTAAAAGGGGTGCCCTTATAAATATCTGGAATAGCTACCAGATGAGATAGTATATATACCATATTTATGAAAACCTTTAGTATATCTTCACAGTAACAATTTCCAAATAGCCCTGGACTACAAAAAGCATGATTCAGCCAATAAAATTCACACTGGACATTAGAATAGTCACTTTGGTCTTTTTGGCCCACACTCTAATTAGAATGATCTCTGATAGCATTTAGGTCTTAGAAGTGCATAGTTCCTTTTGTGATTGTATATCTGTTTTGCATGTACATGTGTGGCAAACACTAACCTTTGGTTAAGATCTTCAGCGAATGAAGAATAGAAACCTCACAGAGCAAGTTGCTATTTAACTTTTTGCCCCCAACACTAATGATTTGTTGGAATTGATAGTTTTTATATTTATAATTAATGCTTTTAGCATTTCAAAAGTTTTCAGGTGCTCTTGAATACTTGAATGCTAGGAAGTACAGTAACTTTTAAAGTTCAAGAAAAGTTCGTCATTTGGCTGCAATTTATGAAATCATGACAAATGCCACAGACTTTGTTTCCTGGGACTCTAATAGATTTATGTGAGAGAAGTAAAGGGTGATAACTGATATGATAAACAGCTTCAAAAACTGGAGATTCAGTTGCACTAACAAGTCTTTCTTTTCCATTCAAATGTTTTCCCAAGAAGCTAGTTATGCTTTAGTGTAAATTTCTTTAATTAGCTCAATCAGATTCAACCTCTTTGACCTCAGCCGCAGCAATTTCTTACTCAACACATCTCCAAAGACTGAATATTTTGAATGGGGAAGGGAAGAAGTGAAGATTTTGACTGAGTGGATATTAAGTGAAGGGAATGAGTGGTCAAGAATCATGATGGTGAGATCCGGGTCCCGAGGGGTCAGACTCCTGTCCCTTCCCCATTTTGTTGTATTCCCAGCCCCTCCCCAACTCATGTCTCTTTTCATTTATTGTGAGAATTTTCAGACTGCCCTATTCTTGGAGAGCTCTACAAATTATTCCTTGAGATACAAAGTCTCTTATGTGTCAGAGAGTTGAGAGCTCACTCCTGGGTATAAAATGCTCTTCTTAGGAAATAAAGCACAAAAATCATTTTCCCCCCTTCATTTTCAAAGAGATGTGATAAGAGTTAATAGTAGGCCATGGCATTAGAAGACTACCCAGAAGACAATTCATAAACTCCCTACTCCCTAGCTATTTTTGCTCATTTATGAATCATTTGTTCAGTCCTTTTCCACATGAGTTTATGAACCCTTTTGCATGTGGCTGGCTCATTCAGCCTATTGATGAAAGTGTTTAGGAAGAAGCTGGATGGTCATTTGTGGGAGATGTTTGAAACAGGGTTTAAGCACCAGATGTTGGGTTGAGTTAGGTTACCTTCATGGTCTGCACCAATCTCAGGTCCTAGGAGAGAGATGACAAGTTTCAACAGAGCAGCCCTTTGATCAATTAATAATGTCTATATAGTGCCCTTGCTTGAAAAGAATTGTAAGGCCATGTCCAAGTTCTTCACAAGAAATGCCCAAGGTCAAATAGTCAATGACCACCTTTCTATAAAGGAATGTTAATGTGCATGGCTATTTGCCATCCCTGTCCTAGAAAACCAAATGGGAAGTTGATTCTGACCTGCATTTCCATGTGAAACTGTCTCCATAGTTTTCTGTTCATGTGCACTGACTAAATCTTGAACCCATCCAGTCATTGTGCATGACAAGCTGTTACTCTGAACAAAGAGAGAATAAGAGAGCATGGTTCAGCGTCAGGTAGTTTTAGAAAATAACTCAGTTGTATTTGTCATCAGCATCTCTCTAATAAAGGGCGATGCTTTAAAAATGTAGACATTTAGATCTGTATGAGATAATTTGCTGCTATAGCTGTAATTAAAAGTGACAAAAGAGTTGATATGTGATCTTGCAAGGCAATGCAATAATAGACCTAAATGTACAACCCTCCATTTAATACATGACCTGTTGAGTGTAGTATGGTTTTGAGTGAGACTGGCTTTAAATCAGTCTCAAGAAATTAGGACCCAGGTTCACATCTTAGATTAGTCAACCACAGGATCCCCCCATCAAGATACATAAAGTAAGATTCTAGATATGTGTGGTTTATATGAATTCTGTTTACCTATGTCTGTGTGAAAGGCTGTCAAAATGGATGTTGCCTTTAATCTGAAAGTACTCAGCTGTTGGCATTTTGGCATTGTCCCTACTCAGAAATGAAGATATGAGATTTAAGGTATTTCTGAGGAATTTTAAATAATTGCTAGAATCAATTTGAGTTCTGTAAAAACCTGTACATATCTTGAGAATGAAAACAAAGGACTATTCATATGGATAATCCCTTGCCAAATTGGGCGTGTGAAAGCTTATAAGAATTTACTAATATACCTTAATATAGTGACTTAAGGCCTTAAGAATATAACTCCTTCAAATGCCTTAAATTTCAAGAGGGTTTTACTACCCATGTTTTCTTTTAAGAATGTGATGCATTTGGAACAATACAGATGGGCAAATGATTCTTTAAGCATTATTCTTGGCACCAAAGAGGAATTAAAATACAAGCCTTACAGATTGAGTATGCTAATACATCAACAAAGCTAGAAAGTGGAAAGACCCGTGTAGGTATTTTCTCCCATGTTGAGCTATTGGAGAGAGAATGTTTTTCTGTAAATAGAATGGGCACATCAACTTGGTCTGACTAGTTTCCATAAACAGAGGTGAATTAAAAATGGGTAGGAAGAACTTAGTCCAAGGGTGAGTTGAAGCCAGCAAAATTCTCCACTTAGTCAAGGACCAAGTTGTGGACAAACGAGTTCAAGGCATTTCTCATTATGTTACACAATGTATTTTCCATACAGGGCACATTCCTCCCAGCTTTGAACAATAAGATAATATTTGCCTTTTCACATAGACTGAAGTATCTTCTCTCTCTCTTTTTAAAAGTTTATTTACTTTTGAGAGAGAGAGAGAGAACAAGGGGGAGGGACAGAGAGAGAGGGACACAGAATCTGAAGCAGGCTCCAGGCTCTGCACTGTCAGCACAGAGCCTGATGCAGGGCTTGCACTCATGAACGTGAGATCATGACCTGAGCCAAGTCAGATGCTTAACCGACTGAGCCACCCAGGCGCCCCTGGACTATGTATCTTTTTCATCAGATAAGAACACTTCACAATTCTCTTGTTGCACTGACTGCCAGGAATCTCAGAGCTATGCTTGGTACTCAGTTTCAGAAACAATGTCATTCTAGCTTCCTGGCACAGGTATGTTTCTTTTCCCTAGGTGATTTCTATTCTTAAAAAAAATTGCTACCTTACAAAATTGTAAGTTGCCTCAAATCCTTTGTGGGGATATGAAGAGTCTAATTTCAACATAAAATAAAAATATGTAAAAGTTGTTGAAATAATTTCTTATGTGTTTTGGCCTTAAGATCTAAAGATAAGTCTAGAAATTTGGGCCATTAGGATTGCACAAATAGTTGTGAAACTTAAGTCAAATGGGGGGCAGGGTTGTTGTGTTGACATGGAAGTTTATTTTTAAAAAAGGTTGAATGCATTGTTATTCTTTGCATACACGAAACATCACATGCAACTCCTGCCTTTTACATGACGTATTGCCATCCCTCCAACGTGGGTCTCCTGCCTGTCCAGATGCCACCTGTATGAATGTAGCATCTTTGAAGATTTTGCTTAAAACTGACTCCTCCCTGAAACCTCTGTATATATACCTCTCCTGCTATATGCTCTTCAATCCCTGATATCTTTATTGTTTTCACATATATTTGTTATCAGTGTCACATTGTTGCTATCTACCTATATGCCTGTTGTCTTCTACCTATCTCCTACGCATCAATTCTTAATATTGGCTGTGCGCTGGAATCACCAGGGAAGAATATAAGTAACACTGATGAGTGAATTTCACCCCCCAGACATTCTGATTTGCTTCATATGAGGTGCAGCCTAGGTGCCAAGATTTTTGAAATCTTCCTAGATCTACCTGCAGCCACAGTTGAGAAGTTCAAACCATTGTCTTTAGAAGGTTAAGATCATCTTTATTTATCCTTCCCTGCTCTAAGAACATTGACTTGCACTTAGCAGGTGTTGAAAGATATTTATTGACATGTCTGGCATGGTAGGTGATGGGAAATCTTTTATTCCATCACTCATAATTTTTAGGAAAGTTTGATTATTTCTAACTCATTTATTTGCTCCTGTACACAGCATAAATGCATTAAGCAGCTTCCGTAAAAAAAAAAAAAAAAAAAAAAAAAAAAAATGAAAAGAAAAAAAAGGTGGAGCTGGAGGTTTAGCCCCACCCTTGTCCTGCCCTTCAAGGAAGGGTGTATACAAAAGTTCAAGTTATTCACTTCTTGTTCTACCACTACTTCTGTTACTTATTGTGTACCTACTACATGCCACGCATTGCCCCAGATGCCTTGTATAAATCCAGGGTTCTTTGCATAAACCAGGCTACTACTAAAAGGCCTTTGGCTTCAGTTTCTGCTTTGTATGCATGTATTTAATGTGAATACTGGTAAATAGCTTAATTCCAAGTTTGTCTTGTTAGCTATCTTTCCAATGGTTTGAAGACATAGTAGCCATCAAATGTCATTCAGTGGGATTTGTTCACGAATCCTACAAATGTGCTGTTTGATTGCATTTGGTCACAAATCCTTCTAGACCTCCCCCTTTCCTTTCCAGAGCCTGTATGAGATCTCAGCAAAGATGGATAGGCTGAGTATGGCCAGTTGGCTGGCTGACACAGCAGGTGGAATTAGAAAACGATTCACACATCATAGGACTCCAGTTACAAATGTAGGGACAATTTTCTTTAAAAGGTATCACATTGGACTTCTAAGTGTGAATAGCAGTGTCTCAGGCTTCCCTTCCACCATCCCCCAGAGCCTCCTATACCCACACATACACTCCAGAACATGTTTATTGAGTTTGTCTTCATTATTGATATATTTTCTCCTGCCTCTCTACAGTGTTAAATTAGAAGCTTGCCCATGGACAAGACGTTTTTAAAAATAACAGCTATGAACACAACAGTTTTCAGAGACAATAAAAAAATATGGCAATTATTATACATGGTCTTGTCTGTCTATAATTCTTTCTGTCTGTCTTCTTCCTTTAATTCCCCAAATCAAATGATTTTTAGCAATCCACCAACATAGTCCATCTCCTTGCAATACCTGAGAATTTACTCTGGTTATTTAGAAATGCTTTGTTTGGCAGAAACTTCTATACAAACAACATTTTTCATAAAACACATCAATACAGGAAGGTTATACCCTAGTAAAAAGGAGTATCATACTTTTAATTTTGCTTCCTAAGAATGACCACACACTGAAGCTTTGCCAGTGGAACAAACAAACCCACAAGTGATTATTTTAGGTTAATCTCATTGGGTGAAAATGAGAAATAGTGTTCCCTTTTTCTCTTTGATGCAATTGTATGCTATATCAATGTTTACACATTGTTTTTGTCCTGTTAATGTTTTCAGACACACAATTATATCATGAAAACAATTTATTAATAAGTACTTTAATGTCATGGGTGTTGTGATATATTTCTTCAATTCAAACATATTTTTTTAAATAGCTTTTTAAAAATACTTGGTCCTTCATGGCAGGGTTCCATTCCACAGTACCATTACATCCCTCTACTCTTTAAAGGCTCACTTTGAACCTTATCCAATGAGCCAATATACTTACAGAAGGAAAACCATTCTTCTGTCCCTTGTTTAATAAATGGAAAATCCAAGACTTTCACTTTCCCAAGAAGCTAATTATTCAAAATGATCTATACAGTATTTGGTAGGGATAGAGTTCACCTTGACCAGGGAGGTTACAGTACAGGAGGAGAACTTCCTCATGCTCAGTCATCCCCAGACAAAGGCTGGAAAAGCAGTCTTGAATGGCTTGAAGGTTGAAGGTTTGGCTGTATTGGAGAACTAATTAGGGTTTTTGCCTCTCTGAGTGATTGATTATGTTTTATAAAGTTCACACATGTGACAGCAAAGACAATGGATTGCAGGCATAGCCTAGGGCAGTGGTCTCAAAGTGTTTCCTGGACCAGCATCCACAGGTTAAAATGCGAATTCTCAGACCCTCACCTAGACCTCCTGAATCAGAACCTGAGCAAGTAGCCCAGTAATGAGTGGCTTAACAATCTCTCCAGGTGATTCTGTTTCCTGCTAAAGTTTGAGAACCAGTAGACTGGAGGCAGGGAGGCTAGACTTGGGACATCTCAAGTTCTGAAACTGTACCTAAATTACTCTTCACCTGGCACATAGTGGGTACTCAATACATGTTCTCTGAATAGATTAATACAGTCGGCAATGATGAAAGTCTAATGAGTAAAGAAAAAATGTATATAATATCGGAACCAAGAAAGACTTTAGTTTCACTTGCAATTCAGTCAAGAGCAGAATTGACTGAATGGAATTTTATAAATAATTGTTCCTTATTTGACAATTTTCTTCCCCAACTTTCCTTGTATTTCTCACTATAAACAAACAAACAAAAAGTCATATTTTTTTAAGATGCATGAATAAAGGGAGGAGAATTTGGGTAGCTTATACCTGCTTCTACAGAGGGCTTGGGATCTCTCTCTACCACCTGAAAGAGAACCCAGGTGATCAAAGAGGTGGCAGCAGTGGCCCAAGTCCTGGGGTGATCAGAAAATAGGAGAGTGGGAACTAGGCAGACAGTCTGGGATAAAGAATAACTTGAGGGCTGCTTAGGACCAGGAGCAGGGGCCACGGATTCCCGAAGCTGCGTTGGCATTGTTTTTGAGGAAATTCCAACTTTGCAACAGAAGGACCAGTAATTCCATCATTAATGTCTTTGATTGCTAAAGGGAAATGTTCACTGAAAAAGAGGAGGATTTGTCCATGAGAAGGAGGTACCCAAATATCTACTCTCCACCAGTCATTCTGTTAAAAGGTGACAAACAGGGGCGCCTGGGTGGCTCAGTTGGTTGAGCGCCGACTTTGGCTCAGGTCATGATCTAGCAGTCCGTGAGTTTGAGCCCCGCATCGGGCCCCTGTGCTGACAGCTCAGAGCCCGGAGCCTGTTTCAGATTCTGTGTCTCCCTCTCTCTGACCCTCCCCCGTTCATGCTCTGTCTCTCTCTGTCTCAAAAATAAATAAATGTTAAAAAAAAAAAAAAAAAAAAGGTGACAAACATATTTAATCCTTACACTTCACCATACGGTGTTAATATCTCCACTTTATTTTAGATTTTATTTTCTTTTAAATTTATTTATTTATTTTGAGAGAGAGAGAGGCAGAGAGAGGGGGAGAGAGAGAGAGAATCCGAAGCAGGCTTCACCGCTGTCAGCACAGAGTCGATCCCACGAATCATGAGATTGTTACCTGAGCTGAAATCGAATCAGTTGTTTGAGCCACTCAGGTGACCTAATATCTTCATTTTATAAGCAAAGGTCAGAGGGAGTAACTTGTCAAAAGTTATACAGCCACAAAGTGGAAACACTGGAATACACACTTGGGCAGTCTGACTCCAAAGCCTGTATTTAATCTGTTATTAAATAGA
The DNA here is from genome assembly GCF_024362965.1 of Panthera pardus. Lineage (NCBI taxonomy): Eukaryota > Metazoa > Chordata > Mammalia > Carnivora > Felidae > Panthera > Panthera pardus. The sequence continues at coordinate 83,979,179 of NW_026526721.1, forward strand.
ATGCATGAGACTTTACGGTTTCAGTCCTTTTGAATCTTTATAAAGTATATATTTGTTTACATATATGGAACTCATATGTATTTATGAGTCTCTAATTATATGTAGAATATTAATTAATAGTTTAAAATATTTTGGACTTGAGTATTGCGATTTGGATTGGAAACGTAATCTGCTATCGAGCACATTGCCTGGGAAAATCGGATGTGAACAGACACATTTGGCTTACAGCAACTTTAGAAGGAATGCAACTTTCTGTACTTTGTCTCTCTCTTTTGGTCTGTGCTTTCTTTCTCTATCAAATGCTTTTAATTATATTTGTCTGCATTTAAGTAGAAACTGTTTTTTTTGTCAGTGCTTCTTTTATAAAAGCAATACGTTCCTCTTTTTCCTCCTTATATTTGATGTGTATTTTAAGCTTTGAAGTGTCTTAAGTTACTCTAGGGACGTCCAATTATACTTCTGTAAAGAGTGAGGTCTCAGAATTGTCACATTCCCCCATCCTCTTCTTACATGAATGTTACTTTTTGTCAGACCATTTGGCAACTTGATCGAAGCAGTATTGGATGCAAGAGACTTGAGTTGAACTGATCTTCGGTTGTTTCAAGACTTAGGGTCTTGAGACTTGCTTAAATTTCTTCACTTACAAAATGCATGTTATGAGACTTGCCTTGAGTTTACCTTTTTTGGGAGTGGTAGTGGTAAGGAATGAATGAATGGGTTAATTTACATGAAATCATTTTAGTTCCTTAAAGGAAGCATGTGACATGGTTTAAATACATATCCTGCATATTTTATTCTATAATGGGCTTTGCAGTGTGAAAAATCTAGAAGCCCTTTGGGTAAAATGGGGTGAAAATAAGAAATTATTCGTATTTTAAAATGTGTTTTATAATACCATATTTACTATATAACCCTTTTCTTATGGTTTAATCCTCATCCCTTGCTTTCAACAACATTCATTCTTGTGCGAGCAGTGTGAACAGCACTTTGTACCTTTGTAGGTGCTTGGTTGATTTGGAGTTGTACAGAAAGAAGTGGTAGATGATAGGACAATGTCAAAACATAATGTGGTATGCCTGCTTTTGTTTCCTCAATTCCTAGGAATCTGTGCAATGGAGAATAAGAGATAATAAAAAACAGGGCTGGAATTCAGCCAATTACACACAGGTATAGTGGAGTATTAAAATACTGAAATACTTCTCTGCTGGTTGATAAATAGCAACTACCCTCAGCCCCCACCTACTCCCACCGACTGACCAGCCTCCTTGAAGTCAACACTGTGAATCCTGGAATCTCCTGCATCCAGCAGCATAAGGGTTAAATGAATGCTTGCCCTAGCAATGGGCTTCCAGGACCCTACTCTGGTAACAATTCTGATCAGCTGTGCTCAGGACTTAAAAGTGTTAAATATTTCAAATACCTCCCTCTGTGACCACATATAAAACGCAAAAGATCAACCCTACTAGTTGCCCTGAAAGTCTTGACAAATTACTTTCTCCTTCATTGCTATGTCCAGATCTTCTTGGATCTTAATTTTTGCGATTTGCCCTTTCGTTGTTGCTTTAGGAACTTAATATTAGTGTGGGATGAGAGAAGAGAAAGAAGAGAGCCACTGGAAAACAAGTTGAAGGTCCACGGGCTCACACTGGGGATGAGTTTGCCAATGTTCAATTTTATTGAACATCTTGAGGCATTTAAAACAAAATAATGTCCTATGGAGCCCAGATGCATACAGCCAGGTGCTTTCCTGTTAATATTTAAACTCATTTTATTTAAGATTTAATCCATATGTTAAATCATTGACTACAAAAGATGTTCTTTGAGAGGCTAATCTAAATGATGAAAAAAGGGTCTAAAGATGATGTTCAAAGATGTCATTTATGGGTTGGGGGTCAGGGGCTGAGGAGAGCGGGAGAAACTTGGGGGCTGCATGAAGTCATTTAAGTATGTGAAATGTTCTAGAGCACAAGGGAACTCTTGAAATTTCACAATCATAGAATCTTTCTTCATTTCCAAAAGAGCATGTTTTCGAGACAGTGTATAATATAGCTATTTGTTCTCTGGAACACATCTCAGGGAAGAAAAAGAAGTTAGGAAAATGAGCCCATTGTTTTTCAAAATTAGTGACAAACTTCAAAATAATTCCAAACAAACCTCAAATAAAACATTTTCCCCCTACTGTGAATCCTATTTAAACTGTTTGGGTCAGCCTGTTTTAATGAGTCGCATTCACGCTGACACATCCACACACTTCAGACAAAGACAACTGCACCTCTAAACCCATTTAAAAATGATAGATGACTGTCAGCTTTGTGAAAGCAGCACATGCAGTGGCTTGATAGCACAGAATGAAAGCAATCTACAAGTGCAAGTCTGTTTCTTTTGGCAACGGAAGGAGTTGCTAATGGATTCATCATTTTCTGTTAAGCATGAATGTCAAACAAAAAAACATTTAGGGCTCTATTCAACTGAATTTCCGGCTCGGCGCTTGCCAGCCATGGAAGCCCTGTGACTTGGAACCTGTGCAGCCCAAGCCTGATTCTTGTTTCCAAAGTTCCGTGGGGCCAGTACCACGGAACTTGGAATTCTGCCGAGGGCTCCTCCTCCTCTCTTCAGCCCTCCTCCCCCCTTTCTCCACTTGTATGAAGCCACCAGTCATGCTTCCTAACTGAAAGCCATCTATGGAGGGAGCTGGTTGCCAGCTCCTAGGACTTCAGCGGACTCTACCCCCGAATCACACAGGAAGTCCACTCACAGGACTTGAGAAGGGATGGCAGGGTGAGGATTTGTTGTATCCAGGGTTTCTGGGGCCTCTGTGCCTGGGAATTGATTGGTTGTGGTGGGCACTGCATGCTTTCTATTTTGGTGTCAGAAATAGGCAATGCGTTCTGTACTCTTTCAATAAACAAAAAGTACAAAAACAATAAAAGTGAGAGTGTCTGTCTAGGCTTCAGATGCGCTATGTTCTTTGAATGAACCTTGAGAGGATTTAGAGGAAAGTTCTGGCCCCAGAACACACCCCTTATTTTCTTGACCACAGAAGAGCTGCCCCTCTACGGGAGACTGGTTTCTTCACCTGGGCCCACGGTGGGCCGTGGTAGGAGCATGCTCTGACTGAACGTATCAGCAGCATCCATCCTGGCAGAGGAGAGGTGTCAGTGACACGGACCCTGGGCCCTCACACACCAGACTAGTACCACTCTGTCACCAGCTAGGTGATCTTGGACAAGTCTCTTTACGCATCAGGGCCTCAGTTTCCTCACTTGGTTGTTTTGGGGATTAAAGGAGACAACATGAGAACCAGTGGATACGGCATTATTATGATTATAAATCACTACACAGCAGATATCAATATTAATTGAACTATTTAAGTTAATAAAATTAATTAGTGCATTCAAGAGGTAATGTAGGATGGTCTAACAGGAATAGCTAGAACAGAGAAGTTAAGAGCCGTAGATTCCTGCCGACTCCATTTTTTGGCCTTGAGAAAAATCACTGTGCTCATTACATTGGAGTGGAGAGGTTTATCCCATCACTAATTCTATGAGTATGCTATGCCATGGCTCCCTATGTTATCCAATCTGTGGAAGTGGCCCCAGTGGTCCTCTCTTCTCCAAATGTCACTCTGCTACCAATCATACTACCGTTATTTACTGTTTTGCATTTCCCTGGTCCTATTGCTCAATTAAAATGCAAACATATGAGAAAATATGTTATTTATTTATTTATTTTAATTAATTAATTTTATTTATTTTATTTTATAATTGCTTAGCAATTAGCACTTTAACAGGGCATAGCTGGTGTAAGACACAGGGTTGATGCCAGTGGGCTGGGGGAAGAAACAGGATACCAGGAGGAAGGAAAGGAAGCCCTCAAATCAACTTTACTTTCTTTGCAAATGTTTCTCATGTCCCTCTTATCTCTACTATTTAGTGATATTGGGAGGACAATTGGAATAGGTTGTGAAATGTTGCCAATACCTTCTAAATGACAGGTCTGTAAGTGATTTAATGTGACAGTAATAATGATAATGACCATAGCCTAAAGGATAAAGGCAGAACCTGTAAAGGAGTGAATTAATGGTCACCCTTGAAAATATTTTAATCTAAAATATCAAATGTTGCTTCCCTTAGGAAGCCTTCCCTGATTTCCCAACATAGATTCGATCATAGCATATACTTAATATGTGCATGTCTCACAATATCATTAATGTGTTTGTATATTTGTAATATGTACATATTTACTGTGACCCGAGACTCTTTTAACTCTATATTCAATACCTCACACAATAGCACACTGTAGAAACTCAGGAAATGTTTGTTGAATTTAATACATACAAATCTGGAAGATAAAATAGGTTAAACTGTCATTCTCCCAGTGTTTCCAGGACTTGGTCTACCTAACAATTGAAACTAAAGATATTTTTCAGCAGAATATTAAACTTTATAAAGGTTTTGTTGACACATGATTTAAAAAAATACTTCCACTTAGATGATTCTTGAATCAAGTTAAATGGTGTTTGTTACAGTATTTAGCTAAATGTTACATGACTATACCTTTTACAAATATACTCAAATTCACCCCCAAATTATCTATGCTCACACTATAGTGTATTGGCAAAGCTACATCCCCAATGTCACTTTAACCTGCAGAAATGATCAGATTCGTATTCTACAGAGCTGGTTTCAATGAGGAATTTTCAGAATGATGAAACCAGATTTAGCTGGTAGCAATTATTGGTACATTTCAGATGAGCTCAGCGTGAAGAATAAGACTGAAGAAAGATTAAGTCTCAAATACTAAGGGACAGAAAAAAAAATGAAAAGAGAGCCCGAAAGGGCTTGAAACGCAGGAAAGGACCAGTTATCTGCAGGAAGCTGGTATTCTTATGTGAGATGCATGTGACCCAGTCTGGGTTAGAATGTTATCTCTATGTGATCTGCAGAATTTCTCTCTTGACTGTAGCAACCTCAGAAGAGTGAATTAAAGTCTTAAGGAGAAAAATCAATAAAGAAAAAAAGAGATAAAAGCAATATGGTTGGAGAGCATTTCAAAAACCATATAAAAGTCTCTTAAATGGCCACGGAAGACTAACCAGTATTTATAAGGGTTTAACAGGAATACCAATAAGAATAGATTTGTTGGTCTCCTTAAAGGAGCAAAGAGGCTTCTGGGTGGTTTATGGCATTTGGCTGGTCTTTGTCTGATTCTAAGATGTGACATATAGAAACACGAATTGCATGAAACATTGCCTATGACAACAAGAAATTCATTGGAGAGATATTATGAGGAAGTTGGGGACAGAGCAGCACTCATTGCTTGCTCAGTGGTATGGATGAGGTACAGTACTCTGAGCACCTGTCCTGTGACTAGCTCTACTTGATTCCCAGGCTGGGAATTTTTCTGAGCTCTATGCCAGAAACAGACAACAGAGTCATTTAATTGCAACAATGCTTTCTCTAATATATCTTTAAAAATGTGTAAATGCTTTTATCCTTGTAATTAGAAGTGGAATTCATCCCAAACCTTCTCCAGGCCAACTATCTTCTAAATGAAGCCTGCTTCTAATTGAAATGAGAAAATAAAGGAAGCAAAAAGGCAAGCGTTGATGAAATGCAAGTGACATGAGCTGTGGGAGAAATGGGTAGATGTATTACCAGTAGTCAAGGAAAGGGATGCCAAATAAACTTGAGTTTAGGGAGCTGGATTTCAAAATGTTCAAAGAAGACATCAGTACGACCCTTCCCCTCCGACATCCGAGGTCCATATGTGGAGAGCGTTGGATGCCACTCTATCTAGTCACGTGTTGGTTCATCCATCCATTTCATTACATTTTTTCTTGAGTTCCCATCATGCCACAGATATCTTTTACTAATGAGAAACTTTCAAAAGTGAAATTCTGCTAAAGTGACCAAGAATATTTTTCATTAGAAAAAAAAAAAAAGTGTGTTTGAGGAAAGCCCAAAGTGAACTGTACAGAATCCTGTGAATCCTGGGTTCAGATAGGCTCCTGGATAGGTCTCCACGTTTTTCCAAAGTTGATGTTCTGCGATTTCATGGCAACAGTGAAATCTGAATTGCCAATACGGGAAGTGGAAGTGTTTTGCTGAATCCTAGAGTATACATTTATATTAGTCTGCTAGGGCTGCTATAACAAGTTACCACAGACTGGGGGAGTTCACAAAGAGAAATTTATTTCTCTTTACAGTTCTGGAGGCTAGAAATCTGAGATCACTGTGACAGCAGGTTTGGCTTCTCCTGAGGCCTCTCTCCTTGGTTTGCAGATGGTGACTTCTCTCTGTGTTATCACATGACCTTTTCTCTGTGGGCTCACCTGGGGTCTCTTTGTGTGTTAAAATTTCCTTCTCTTACAAGGACACCAGTCATATTGGATTAGGGTCTGCCGTAAGGGTCGCAAGTAACCTACTCACCACTTTAAAGCCCTTATCTCCAAATATAGTCCCTTTTGGGGGAGTACTGGGGGTTAGGGCTTCAACACATGAATTTGGGGGACACAATTTAGCTCATAACAACACTAAAAGTCTTAAAAAATGAACATAGGAATTCACTCCTAGGAATTTATTCCAGAAGAAGGGAGAGAGGTGCCCAAAGTGTTCCTCACAGCAGGAGTCCTGCCTGTGCTGAAAAGGCAGTTGAGCCTTTGGGTGCACCTGAGGAAGTAGCCTTCCATGACATTTTGCCACCACCCTGACCAATTCAGCCATAAGTGTCCAAGATTTATAGAAAGAGGGGCTTTGGGCAGAAGCCAAAGGAGCTGTTTTCATGGGGGTCTTGTGGCCCAAGCAACAATGTGTGGTCTGAATCCCTCTAACACAAAATAATACAAATGATAGAATGGGAATAAGGCTTCCTCCAAATATGAAACTGAACGTAGACCCCTTAAAACTTACTGGGGACTTCAGTGGTTTCCAGAGGATACCAGTGTGCCCAGAGAATATTCACAAGAAGAGCCATTACTCTGACAGGAGCCAAGTTGTTAGTGAAGTCATGTGAAGCTTCTATCCCTAGGGACCTCTATGAGTGTTCCAGCCTGAGATTCTGCATGAAAAGGGGTGGGAATAAGAGATGGTAAAAGGTACATTACCGCTGTTGAGTAGACGCTAATTCCGTTCTCACAAGCTGAAGAGACCTGAGGAAATTCAAATACTGCTTACTATAGAAGAAAAATGAAAAAAAAAAAAAAAAAAGAAAAGAAAAGAAAGAGAGAGAGAGAGAAACAGCAAATTCTCAACAATTAGAGGATTGGTTACATAAATTATTCTGTGCTCACATAAATATGACATTGTGCAGTTATTAAAAATCACGTTGTACAAGGATACATATTTTCTTGAGAAATATTCCTGATATAGTATTTAAAAAAGGCAAGAACAGTACAATAGGTTTTGGTTAATGGATATTATCAATCAATTACCTATTAAAAATGCCATGTGCATGACACACCAAGTTTTGGTTATCTTTGGATGGGCAGATTCAAACTTTTTTCCTAGTGATCTTCTATGTACTTTCAAGTTTTCTGTATTGTGCATATAGGTTATTTATATAATTTGAGTTTTAAAAGAGTTTAATAAAAGAAAACCCAGCTCTGCTAAAATGGTATCCAGACTGATACCTGTCATTAATCTGTCTATGTGATTTGAGAGGGACTATTTTTTTCTTTTGGAAATTATGTCTTCCCTACTTTTTTATTAAACTATCATTTTGAATAAAATGACAAAGATAGCAGATGGAAATTTAAAATGTGTTTACCTGAAAAAAAGCAAAACTTGGTAGCCCTACGCCAATGTCATTGTTTAAAATACTCTCTTATAGGTCTCTGAGACAACTATCTGGGAACAATTGTAATAAATATTTCATAATTTCCTGTAGAACTGTAACTCATACATCTTAAACATACATGCTGAGAGTCTTTCCTTTTGTTTTTTATATACTGAACCTGTTATTTGTGTTTCAACTGAATTGCATTGTTCTTCCTGCTCCATGTTGGCCAATGGTCCAACCAATAGTTTTGGATCATATGCCCACCCACCTCTACAACCCCCAATGCTAAATAACCAAAGCAATTACTTCAAAATATTCTCCATACTGTGTTTATACATAAAGATATATACACATGTAATTTCTATACATACATATATATGTATAATACATATCTCTTATATAAATACAAATATACATATTATTTTCTTTTTAACTTAACTAATTCTGCACTTGTCACATTTCACATATGTGAAGCAATCCAGAGTCACCTTACAGACGTGTACAATTCCATTCTTTTGTTCATGAAAGAATCATCCTGTTCTTTATGAAGTTGAACCTAGGTCTCATCATTTTCTCTTTTTCTCTTCTCCTAAAATTCTCTTCTCTGAAATTTCCAAAAAGTCCATTTTAAATCCACATCTTCTTCGATGTGTACTTGCTTTCCTGAACTGGTATTTAGTTTAGAAGGAGAAGGAGGAGGAGGAGGAAGAGGAGGAGGAGGAGGAGAAGGCGGAGGAGAAGAATAGTAACATTAAAAAAGTGAGATGATATATAAATGACTACTTCAAGATGAGTTCTTTGAAAAGAAGTAACTTATTCTTTTAGAATATATTATGAAAGATAAATCATAACTAGGATTATTGAAATATTGGTCAGAGTGTCCATAGTTATCAAGTGTTCCAGAAAGAATTTTTAGTTTATTAATTTATTATGAGAGAGGGAGTGAGCAGTAGAGGGGCAGAGAGAGAGAGAGTGAGAGACAGAGAGAGAGACAGAGAGAGAGAGGGAAAATCCCAAGCAGACTGTGCTACCAGAGCGGAGCCCCCATATGGGGCTCAAACTCACAAACCATGAGATCATGACCTGAGCAGTAACCAAGAGTCAGACGCTCAACCAGCTGAGCCACCCAGGCACTCCTGCAGAAATAATTTTCATTTAAAAACTGTAGTAATTAATATTTTTCATAGAAGCCACATAGCTACATGTATTTGAAAATGCATATCCTGAATACAGCACTTAATATAGTGCATTGTATGACTTAAGCAAATAATCCTATAAAGGCAATACATTCCAGTGACAGGAAAATTTATCAAATGGGAGAGTGTAGGACTGCGGTAGGTCTGAAAGACATCTGTGGAAGGTAAAGGAAAGACGCTAATAGAGATATTTTGAGACTGTGAGAACAAGCTCACCTACTTCGCTAATTTATTCAGGGATTGAGTGAGGTTCACCTTCTAGAGTTAGTCTGTTTTTGGTTTTTTTGCCTTTTTGTTTTTTAAATGAAGAAATGGAAATTTCAAAGGGGTTATCTTGACTCTGAATGTTTTTATTGTGTCCTGGATGGTAAAGGGGAACATCTTTAATAAAAAGGATTCTATCTTACTTCTTCTTTTCTATTTCATATTATTACACTCAGCTTTCCCTTCAGATTCACATAAACTCAAATTTGTTTCTGTTTTTGTTGTTCCTTTCAAATCCTTAGTGATTGGCCAATAAAGTTTAGGTGAATGTGTGATTGAACTAAAATGAACAATGATGTTTTAAACTTCTAAAATTTATTACAGAAATTTCAGACATGAGCAAGTTGAGAGGATAGCATAATAAACTCCCATGGGCCCATCACCCACATTCCACAATTACCAATTTACGGCCAGTATCGTTTCATCTTCACTTGTTTTGTCCCCTAACTTGATTATTTTAATGCAAATTCAGATGCCATATAATTTCATCTATAAATATTTTAATATGTATTTCTAAAAAATAAGTACTCTTTTTAAAAACATAACTACAGTATCATAGCAAGAATTAATAATATCCTTGATATTTGGTCAAAGAGTCTGTTTTGCACATAGATAGTTTGCTTAAATTAGATTCCAAATAAGGTGCATAAATTACAATTGATTGATGTATCTCTTAAGGCTCACTTAATCTGTATGTTCTCCTCCATCTTTTTTCTTCTTACCGTTTATCTGTTGAGGTTGTTAGTCCAGTAGAGCTTTTCATCTATGGATTTTGCTATTTATATGCCCCTGCTTAGAATTGCTTAGGTTGTTTTCTTGTCCCTCTCTTTCCTATAAATTGATAACTTGCTATAAAGTCTTGATCAGATTCAGGTTTGACTTTTTTGTTCTAGCAAATATATTTCATAAGCAGTATTGGGTACACTCATCAGGAAGCATATGATGTCTGGTTGTCTGTCTTTTTTGAGATGGTAACAGCCATTAAAGATCATTGCCTACATTCATTAGCTCATTAAGAGCTGTAAAATGCACTTTTCTATTACTCCTTCTTCATTTACTAGCTTGAATACTTTTATAAAGAAGTATTCTTTATCAATTATTTATCTGGGATACTGTTCATATAATAAAGGCAGAATAAATGCTTAATTTTCCCCCTGTATTAACCAGTTTCCAAAATAATGAGTTAGATCCTTAACATTTTCCAAAAGTAATCAAGAATTTTTTTTAATTATCATTAACTCATGAATTTAAACATGGTTGATATATTTCAATCCATTTTAGATGCTATTGTCGTTGCTGCTCAGAGAATTCTATCTTTGGCAAGTAGAAAACTTTTCAAGTTGGCTGTTCAGTCCATTTGGCAAAATCCTAATAGCTCTAATAATATTTTTCTCGCTTTCTGGTGTGACAGATGTTGTGTATTGCCTGCCCCACACCTAGAATCAGGCATTTTTCCAGGGACTTCTGGTGTCTTTTAATGGGAAATGTGTATTATTGTATGTAGCACGTTCCCCCTTTTCTCTTCTACATTGTGAATCATAGTTTGGAAAGGAGCCCCTTCCAAAGTTAAAGAGAAATTCCTCTGTGTTTTGCCAAATCATATTTCTAGGACTTGCACGGCTTCATTAGACTTTAACATTTAACTCTTACATTTGAATTTATTTTTGCCTCTGGTGTGAAGAGTGAGCCCAATTTTATCTTTTTTTTCACTTGGCTATCCCAACACCTGATATTAGAAAGTGTATCTTTTCCCTATTGATTTGAGATGCTACCTTTCTCATGGCCTACATTTCCAAATGCATTGGATCTGTTTCTGAATTTTCTATTCTCTTTCATTGGTCAGTCTGTCTTCTCATACCAGACTGGATTACTTATAGAAGCTATAATTGTATTTTAATATACAATTAATGATGGTATTTTCTATTAATATTTCATTGCATTTAAATATTGAACTGAGAGAGAATTTTCATCTTTAGAATATTGAGTTTTACAATCCCAAAATGCAGTATATCTTTCTATTTGTTCAACTCCTTTTTTCTTTCTTTCTTTCTTTCTTTCTTTTTTTTTTTTTTTTTTTTTTTTTTTTTTTTTTTTGTCTTTCAAGGCATTTATACATTCTGGGCATTTCTAGTCAAGTTTACTCATATGTGTTTATTTTCTTATTTTGGTTATTACATATGAGGTCTTCTATACATTCTGGTTTTGTTTGTATAGATGAAGGCCATTGATTTTTGCATGATGATTTCATAAACTACTTGACTAAATTCTGTTTTGTTCCAGAAAGCTTTTTCATTTGTTCTTTTGCATTTTCCATATATGTAATTATATATTTCCTTTTAACTGTTGATTTCTTTTATAGTAACTGAACTGTTTAGATTTGCTCTTTTGGAGTATATTGTATTTTTCTAGAAAATAATACATTTCAAATTTATTTGCATTGAACTGTGCAAAGTAGTCTCATGATTCATTTGTTTCCTTCATTTTTGGTAGTATCTCCTTCTTGTCATTTTTAATTTTCTGTATTTGTGCTACCTCAATTTTTTAAAATAAATAGTTTTTCACTGAAGTGCAATATCCAAAGAGGGAATAACCCGTAAGTATGCATCTCAGTGAAGTTTTACAAAGAGAACACACCTGTGTAGCCCTAGCCTTACCAAGAAATGGGACATTACTGGAAATAGAACTTGCAGAAGCCCTAATGTATCCCTTCCCAGTCACTGCAACTTCTCAGGCTGTTGATCACTATCTGACTTCCAAAACTAAATTCGTTTCACCTGTTTGTCAAATGTACATAAATAGAATTAGAGAGTCTTGTGTGTCTTTTGAGTCTAGCTTCTTTCACTCAATGTTACATTTGTGAGATTCTTTCGTGTTGCAGCATGTAGGAATAATTCATTCATTTTAATTGCTGAATAAAATTCCATTTGCTAATAGACCACAATTTAATATCTGTTCTATTACTGATTAACACATGGATTGTTTATAGTTGGTGGCAATTAAGAGTAAAACTGCTATGAACATCTTTATATATGTCTCCTGGTACACATATAAGCAAAGGTCTGTAAGTGCTATATACCTGTGAGGTGATTTGCTGGGCCGTGAATCATGCCACGTATACAGCTTTGGTAAATACTTCTAAAAAGTTTTTGGAAGTTGTTGTTCCAATTTACACTCCCCAAAACAGTATATGTAAGAGTTCCTATGCTCCACATCCTTATTAAACTTGGTATTATCAGCCTTCTTTATCTTATCTTATCTTATCTTATCTTATCTTATCTTATCTTAAAGAGATAGCACACGCTGGGGAGAGGGCTGAGAGACAGAATCTTAAACAGGCCCTATGCTCAACATGAAGCCCAATGTGGGGCTTGATTCCACAACCCTGGGATCATGACCTCAGCCAAAATCAAGAGTCAGATACTCAACTGACTGAGTTACCCAGGTGCCCTGGTATTATTAGTCTTTTTAAATTTAACTATTCTGGTTTTAGATTTGCATTTATATTATTACCAAGGAGCATCTTTTCATATGTTTTGTTATCTATTTGGTTATGATCATTTATAATGCCTTTTCAAGTCTTTTGCCCATGTTTTTATGAACTTTTTTTTATCTAAAGAGGTTTTTCATATATTCTGGGTACAAAATCTTTCTCAGATGTAGGCATTCCAAACACGGACTCCTACTTTGTATCTTATAAGTCTCCAAATAAGTTTTTTGATGAGCAGAAGTTCTTAATTTTTATGTAATCCAACTTATTTTTCCCTTTATGGTTAATGCTTTATTTTTGTATACTATTTGGGAAATCTTTGCCTATGACGAAGTCATGCAGATCATATTCTAAAAGTAATTGTTTCACCTTTCACATTTACACTTGATCTTAGCCACGAAGCGATTCTTCTTAGCCAAGAAGTGATTACCTTCCACGTTTAAACCTACAATCCACCTAGAGTTGAATTTTTATATGGTACAATGTGGGAATCAAGCTTAATTTTTTCCTTTTGGATAATCAACTGACCCACAACAATTTGTTGTCAGTTCTCTACTTGTGTTTCTGTAATGTGATCTTTGCCATAAACCATGTGTCCATGTCAGGGTGTATTTCTGGATTCCCTCTTCTGTTTCTTTTTCTGGTCCATTTGCCTGTGCTCAGACCGGTGGTGTCACACTGTCTTAATTAATGTGGCTAAATTAATATTTAGCGGTGTAACTAGATTCTCCAAATCATTCTTCTTCAAATCTACCTTATCTGTTCTTAGTTATTTGCATTTTAAAAAATAAATTTTAGAAACTTGTCAATTCCCCACCCTCCCCCCAAATTGCTGGAATTATAACTGTAGTGCATTGACTCTATCAGTTGATTTAGGGAGAACAGACATATTTATAACACAGAGTCTTCTAATTTATAAACAAATTATATCTCTATATTTATTTGGATTTTGCAATTTCTTTCAATATTTTAAAGTTCTTTGTGTTGAAATTTTGTATACATTTTGTTAGATTATATTCTAAGGTATTTAACATTGATGGTTTTCTAATAGTTTCATTTATTTATAAAAATACAATTTATTTGAGTAAACTGTATATTGGGACTTCATTAACTTCACTTATTAATTATAATAATTTATTTCTAAATTATTTTGGATTTTTCCATGCACAGTCATGCCATTTGCAAATAATGACAATGCTTTACTGCCTTGGCTAAGACCTCCAGCACCATGTTGAATAAAAGTAGTGATAGATCTACTATATGATCCAGCAATTCCACTTCTGGATATTTATCCAAAGGAAATGAAAACACTAACCTGAAAATATATCTGCATTCCCATGTTCATTGAAGCCTTAATTACAACAACTAAGACATGGGAACAACCCAAGTGTCCATCAATATACAAATAGATAAAGAAGAATATATTCAACCATAAAAAAGAAGGAAATCTTGCCATTTACAACAACATGGATGGAACTTGAGGGCATTCTGCTAAGTGAAATAAGTCAGTCAGAGAAAGACAAATTCTATATGATCTCACTTATGTGTGGAATCTGAAAAACAACAACAAAAAACACATAGATATAAAGAACAGGTTGGTGGTTGCCAGAGATGGGGGGGATGGGTGGATGAAATAAATGGGTGAAAGAAAAAAAAAAGTGGTGATAATGAGCATTTTTACTTCATTTCTGATCATAAAAGAGATTTTTGCTCTTCAACACTAAGTATAGGGTTGGAGCAGAATTTTTAGGACACATTTTATCAGATTAAGGAAGTTTTCTACTATTCCTAGTTTTCTAGCAGTTTTTTTTTTTAATAAACAGGAGATGAATTTTATCAACTTTGTTTCTGAAAACTATGGAGTGATACTAACATTTTTATTCTAATTTTTAATGTGGTGAATTATATTAGTTGATTTCTTTTATTCGAAGTGAGGAAGAACTTGAATACATTAAAATGCACAAATCTTAACAGTACATCCTGATCAATTTTTGCGTATGTATACATCCATGTAGCTACCATTTAGATCAAGGTTTGGATGATCTTTATCCACCAGAAAGTTCCTTTGTGCCCATTCCCAGTCAATACTCAGAGGTAACCACTTTATTTTTCATCTTTATTACCATGGGTTAGTTTTTCTTGTTAATTTCACATAACTGAAATCATATAGTATGTATTTTCAGTGTTTGTTTTCATCCATTCAATATAATGTTCTTGACTAGTGTTTTTTAAAAACATATGTCTTAATTTCTAGGTGGAAGTTCCTTTTCAGTTTTTTTATTTTGTTCCTAGTTTTAGTTTTATTGCATTTTAGTAAGAGAATGTTATTGGTATTATTTCTTCCTTTCAGAATGCAGTGAGGTTTTGTTTGTGACCCAGGTCAGGAATATAATTAAAAAAAAAAATGAAATAGAGATTTATTTGAACAGTTGGTCTTCTTAGAAGAAAGCCCATACTTTTGGAGAAGCCTTCTAAGCATGCAGTGTTCTTTTGAGGTAGGCGGTAAACAGGTAGGTATGTTCTGTTGCCTCTTCCAGTGTCATAATTGTATTCTATTGCTACTTTGGAGATTCCATTTTAGTGTTTTAGTTTTAGAATTTAACTAAAGTTTTAGCTTCCTGAGATGTTACATAGTGGAGAGGTCGAGGGTTTTCAAAGTCCAGCTCTGTCCTTCACTAACTTATGTCAGTTTCCTTATCCATATAACAGAAATAATAGTATCCATTTCATTTTGTTTCTGTGATGACTGAATGAGATAACTTGGGTGAAACATCTGGTAAGTGGAATAGGTAGGCACTTGATTGATGGCATCCATGGTTGTGATTGTAGTAGCTGCAAATAAGCTTAGTTCACATGCTAGTCTCACCAACAAGGGAGAAAATGCTATCTAGTTCCACACTGACCAAACTGCATTTGAGCCCAGAATAAGAGGATGAAAAATTACTTCCCTGAATTGACTGGCATACTATCCCTCATACATAACCAAATCTTCTAGATACAATAAAGTACAGTCACCCCTTAAACATGGGTGTGAATTATAATATGGATGATTCTTTTCAACATTAACATGAATCAAGGGCCAGTTTGATCACTAGGAAGGATAGATTCAAGTAGACTTAAAAGAAAAAGTCCTGAGAGGAATAGGGAAGAAGAGTAGGAAATGGAAGTAGCAAACAAAGATGATAAATTTTACTTCCTTCAGTATTTTGCCCAGAAACGGACCCTGCTAGGGACCACTAGTTGAAGCTAGTGATCAGTTTTCATTCCCTAAGAGCACTGTCAGGTGCTCCCAGACACTGAAGCCTCTGCCTCCAGATTTTGCATTCTCTCCTGCAGCAGTCTAAAATTATACCTCTTCTGCACCTCTGTGATACTTTTAGTTTGTCCTTTTGGCTTGTAGCCAAATCCTTGTGCTCAGTCTCATTCGTGACTGTCTTCCAGTCTGAGAAGAGCAAAGATTAGGGAGAGGGAGGGGGAAGTGCAGTGGGAGGGAAGGATATGCAGAAGTGCCACAGGGAAACTCCTACCTGTGACATTCTGGTACTTCTCAAGGTTACAGGGATCAAGCAGCTCGCAGTCAGTTGTGAAGAGAAGGCTTTCCTCTCTCCTGTTGTGATTGCAGTGGGGAATGACTGGTTGTGATAATAACAGTGTGCTCCAGGGCTGATTGATGTGGTGACAGCACCAGGCTTGCATGAACCCCACTGCCAAGGCTTAGGACCTCACTGGGACTGTCGACAACTTCTTTTTCTACTTGACTCACGTTGCAATCACCTGAGAAGCATGTTGTCCAAAAATTTCAAAGACAGCCAAGCAGAATTAATAGACCAGAGGCAGCACTGAGTGAGCATTATTCATTGACAGGTAAAAGAGTCAGATTTTTTTTTTTTTTTTTAAAAAAAGGTCAACCAAAGTGGATATAAGGCGTGGTTGTTGAGAAACATGCTTATCATATTCAAGTCCTAACAGGCTCAGCTGGTTTCATGTGGCTATTTACGTTGCCACTTAAAGTCTCATAACAAAATCATCACTAGATAATCTGCATGTAACTAGTTCACCCACTGGTCAGTGCTCAGTCATGATATGCCCGTCTTCATTAGGCTTCAAACTTTCTCAAAAAAATCATAACTTTCCTATAAAACTGACTTCAAAACACAAGTGTTTATGTGTACACATGCTTATCTTGAGTTCAGCAATATTTCATATTAATTTTTGGAGATACTTATAAAATAGAACTAGTTGACTTTTCAAAATTTTGTGAAGTTTTAGGAATTACTTTATATATTAGAGTTTTAATGTATAACCTTTAATTTTCATTTCTAGTTGAACACTGATTTAATAAGGGCAGGAATCAACAGAAAGTGTTGGAAAATGGATGTGAGACAGTAATGCCAACTAACATGAGAACAGCTGGATCTGAACTTTGTTAAGAAGTGGAAATCATGCTTGGGAATCAGCCTCAGGGTGATCAGCCCCAGAGGGAGGAATTCACATTAACTCAAGGGCATGTAAGAGTCATACAAATCAGAATGCCTAGCTTATTAATGCCATGAGAAATATAACCAGCTCATTCAGGCTGGCATAAATTTCTCTTCCTATAGTCAAAGTATATGAGAAGTCAAATTACAATTAGACAGTTTTGGATTACTCAGGAATCAGAAATAGTAGAAACCTAGGTGATTGGTACCTTCCCTTCCTACGGGCAGATGCACTTGGGAAACAGGATATTGCTTGATGAACATAGAGTCAGAACACAGAGTTTTATATTAATGGAATATTTAAAAGAACCAGGAAAAACCAGCTTGAGCTATCTATCCAGGACAAGGTATAATTTTGCTAATTGGTTTGACCACATACGTTTATCTCCAAACCAGAGATCAGAAATATTCCCAAACCCTGTAGGTAAAACTTCCTCTTCCAGTGACTGAGCATGGGCAGACACTGCCAATGTCAGCCTCTAGGGGCCTCTTCCTTCCCCCATGGCTGAAACACTCCCCTCTTCCCATCCACCTCAATACACACATCCACTTCTAATGTCACATTCTTTCTCTCATTTCTTGGTATAAACTTAGGAATGGAATTGTTTTTTTCATTGCTGGGTCAGGGGATGAGCCCATTTTGGTGGGTCCTGTCAAATTGTTTTCCAAAATGAGTGTATCAGTTTATACTCTATCATACCTTTTCTTTGTTTCACGTTGTAGCTAACCCTTGGTATTTGTAATTTTTGACCCATCAATGTTTGTAAAATGGTATCTTGTTTTATTGCAGTTTTAACTTCTATTTGTTTGTTTTGTAAAATTGAGCATCTTTTCATTTGTTCCTTGACCATGCTTCTTATCTGTATCTATTGAAAGTATCACATGGGTTTTTCAACCAGTTAATACAATAAATTACAGTAAGAGATTTTCCTGTATTTAGCTCACATTGCATTCACTTGGTTATGAAATAGTATCTTTCTAAAAATTGTAGAGTTGGTTTAATAATATTTTATTTAGGGCTTTTACATAGAAACTCAAAGTTAAATGTGGCTTATAATTTAACTTTTTCTTATTGTCCTGTTTAATCTTTTCTTGTCACAATGTCACTAATCTCAGCCCAATTTTTCTCTTTTCTGAAAGAGCCTGATAATTTATTTTTGAGAAGATTTTGAATCGCTGATTCATTTTTTCCATTATTTTAGAACCATTCAAACTTTCAGACACTGTTGGGTCAGTTTTGATCATTTACTTTTTCCTAAGAATTTGTTATTTTTTGCCTGTTTTTTTAATTTTGAATTTTTTAGTGAGGTATAATTTATACATAGTATATGCACAGATAGTTGGAAGAACACCCATGAAGATATAGAATATTCTATGACTACAGAAAGTTTTATCATGCCTCTTTCCAGGGAATCTTGCCCTCTGCCTCTATGAAGCATTTTCTGTTTTGATTTCTATCATAGATTCGCCTTCCTTGTTCCTGAATTTTAAATAAATGGAATTATATAGCACATATTCTTTTGAATATGAATTCTTTCGGACATTTTTTGAGATTCCTCCATGTTGCTGCATATATCACTAGTTTGTTACTTTGTATTGCTGAATAATATTCCCTTGCATGAATGTTCCACAATCTATCTGTCCATTCTCCTAGGAATGGAAATCTCCATTATTTCCATTTTGACTACTACAAATACAGCTGCTCTGAACATTCATGTGCAAGTCTCTTTATGAACATATGTTTTCATTTTTCTTGGGTAAATATATGAGAGTAGAATTGCTGGGTTAGAGAACAGGTGAATAAACTTGATGAGAAACTGCCATACCATTTTTCAAAGTGGTTTTAGTATTTTGCATTCCACCAGCAGTATAAACGAGTTCTAGTGCATCTGCTTTTTCTTTTATCTCCCCAAGTTTTTATTCAAATTCAGCTAGTTGCCATATAGCGCCATATTAGTTTCAGGGGTAGAATTTAGTGACTCATCACTTACATACAACACCTGGTGCTCATTATAACAAGTGCCTTCATTAATACCCATCACCTATTTAACCCATCCTCCCTGCCCACATCCCCTCCAGTAACCATCAGTTTGTTCTCTATAATTAAGCATCTGGGGGTGCTTGGTTGGCTCAGTTGGTTATAAGTGTCCAACTTCGACTCAGGTCATGATCTCGCAGTTCGTGAGTTCAAGCCCTGCATCAGGCTCAGTGCTGACAACTCAGAGCCTGGAGCCTGCTTCGGATTCTGTGTCTTTCTCTCTCTACCTCACCCCCGCCGCCCCCACCCCCACCCCCGCCGCCCCCGGCTCCCACTCTGTCTCTCTCTCAAAAATAAATAAACCTTAAATTTTTTTTTAAACTCTGTTTCTTGGTTTGCTTCTCTTTTCCCCCACAATGTTCATTTGTTTCGTTTCTTAAATTCCACAGATGAGTGAAATCATATGGTATTTGTCTTTCCCTGACTTATTTCACTTCAAATAATATTCTCTAGCTCCATCCACAGTGTTGCAAATGGCAAGATTTCATTCTCTTGATGGCTGAGTAATATTCCATTAAATATATATGTGACATTTTCTTTATCCATTCATCAGTCTATGCATATTTGGGCTCTTGCTGCAATTTGACTATTGTTGCTAATGTTGCTATACTCATAAGGGTGCATGTATCCCTTCAAATTAGTTTTTGTGTATCCTTTGGGTAAATACCTAGTAGTACAATTGCTGGATCATAGGGTAATTCTGTATCTCCTTTTTTTGCCAATACTTGGTAGTGCCCAGGTTTTTCAACTTAGCCATTCCAGTGGGTGTAGTGCTATCTTGTTGTGATTTCAACCTGTATCTCTCTAGTGTTAATGATTTTAAGCATCTTTGCATGTGCAGATTTGTCATTCATACATCTTATTCTATGAAGTGGCTGTTAAAGTTTTTGCCTATTTTTTAAAAGTTGTCTTTTTTCTACCGATTTGTTGTTCTTTCTATTTTCTGGAGACAAGTCCTTTTTTAGTCATAAAAATGGCAATACATTCTCCCAATTTTGTCTTTTTATTTCCTTGTGTCTTTTGATATACAGAAGCTTTTAATTTTAGTGCTGTATAATTTATCAAATTTTTAGTTAGTGTTTTGGTCCTAAGAAATCTTTGTGTCTACCCCAACGTTGTCCATCTATTTTTCTATGTGTTCTACTGGATTTATAATTTTGGCTTTTATGTTTAGATTTATAACTCATCTTGAATCAATTTTTTAATGGTAAATTGTTTCATTTATTGGCACAAAATTGTTTTTAGCATTCCTTTATTGTCCTTTTAATGTCTTTAGGATCTGAATTGATGTTTTCTTTTTATTTACTCTCTTCCTTGATCAGTAGTGCATAAGGTTTATCAATTTTATTACTCTTGCCAGAGACTCAACTTTCACTTTTGTCAATATTCTCTATTGTTTGTTTCTATTTCATTTATTTCTGTTCTCATGGTTTTTATTTACTTTTCTCTTTTTATGTTGGGTTTAATTGAATTTTCTTTTTCTAATTTCTTAAGGTGAAAATTTTTTCTAACATAAGCTATAAATTTCCCTCTAAGCACTGCTTTAGCAGCATCCCTCACATTTTGTCATTATCCTTCAGTTGAAAGAAGTTTTTAAATTTCTGTGTTTCTATTTTGCTCATGGTTATTTAGAAGCTTAATTCCCAGATGTTTGGGAGGTCAACCCAATCTTCACATTTGTAACATAAAAAATACTGTAACAATGATTTTCATGTATCTTTATCTCTGTTTTTATCTTTTTACTTCAATTTAATTGTTAACCTCTAATCACTGCTATATCTCTAACAATATTTTTTATTCCTATATTATTCATTTGTGCCTTCTCTCTGTCTTGATCCACTTTACCAATGATTTAATTTTATACTTTTTTCAAAGAAATAATTTTCACCTCTCTTTGTACTTCTTTTTTCATTTTAATTAGACTTCATTTTATATAGTGGTTTTAGGTTCACAGCAAACTTAAGTAGAAAGTACAGGGAGTTCTCCTGTCCCTATACAATCCTACCTTCCCCCATTATCAACATCCCACACTACATTTACATTTGTTACATTGTTGCCTATAGTGACACAGCATTATAACCCAAAGCTCACGGTTTACATTAGAGGTCACTCTTGGTGTTAAACATTTTATGGGCTTTGACACATACATTATGACATATATGAACTATTAAAGTAGCATATGGAATAATGGTTTACTCTACTGTTTGAGGTATATTACTCTATCGTCTCTTTTCTTGGTAATTCAAAAATCTGTTGACTCTCGTCAATGGATCTTCCTTATGCATTTGTGTTTTTCACTTTACCTGATAGAATTCTGTAATTCTGTAATTTAATTTGGCTCCTTCAGAAAGGATTTGCTTTTGTTTCTGCCAGGTGTCTGAGGTAAAAGCAACTCAGGAACTCTTTCACTGACTTTTCAGCTGGGAAATCTTATGTGGCTATACAGGTGGTAAAAATTCCAGCCCCAAACTTATATGAGAGCATCTTGAGGTGGCTGGAAATATCTAGAGGGTACTGTTTCCTTTTTGTTTTCTGTTCCTTCTAGAGGCAAGGCCATGATCAGCATGTATCCTCAACATCTCTTTCTGTGGGGGACATATTTGTTTTAGTTCACTGACTGAGGGGTTGATCACCCTTATGGTGTCTCATCTTTTTGTAGAAGGCTTTAATTTAAATTCTCATGTAGTAGAGGTTCTAGGTCCCTGTCCTTGCCCAAGTTTTTAGAACTTCCCTCCTCTGTACCTTAATAGAATTGGGTTATGAAATCTCACTTTGTTGTGGCTACTATTACTCAGCCTAGGTTAAGTGATGTTGCAATAATAAATTAGCTCTAAATTCTTTATATGTTATTTCTTATTCACGCTACCTATCTTGAGCAGGTTAGTGGAGAGCTCTGCTCAAAGGAATCACCTAGGGACTCAGTCTTACATGGTTTCCACCATCTTGGCTCTTGACTTTGGCATCTACTAAAGTGAAAGAATGGAAGATAGAAGTCAGCACAGGGCATTTCAGCCTCGGCTCTGAAGTGACTCACATCACTTCTGCATACATTTCATAAACCAGCAGTAGGCACACAAACCCACTTAGGTTCAAGTGGACTGGGAAGGATAGTTTTCTGGGCACCCAGGATGGAGGAAAATAAAATAGGATTTAGTGATATATACCATTGTCCCTGGGGTAGCCATTACATATTACCTACCATTGTAAGCATTCCTAAATCCTTGACTTATCAGATTCAGTTTATAAACAACAATTAACCTATTTCATAAGTTCTTCAAAGATGTCATGCATTATTTAACAGTTATATGATGATAAATCATACCTTTAAAAATAATTCAAAACCTTCAAATCCGTAGTGTGCACTGCCAAGACACTTCAAAGCTAACTAGACCCAATGTGATTTTTAAGACCAACTGGTTGTGGTCATCTCAGAAAGGGAGACACAAAAAGAGCATCCCTAGGCAATTCACTTATCAGTAGAGTCTGGCACTTTCCTCATAACATTTGGCAGTCTATGTGCTCACTACGGTCTATTTGCTTTTTTCTAAGACTTGCAGCGAAAATTAATAATTTGTTGGATAAATCCTTGCATGTTCATATTAACATATTTCATCTTTATTTGCTCTAACACAATTAATTACTTTCAAAGAACTACAATCACTATCATCATCATGGTTGCTAATTACTACCAATATCAGTGAATACATACTGAGTGTGGGGTACTAAGTTTCATATTAGTTTACATAATTCAGAGAAGCATTTCTTGTCATGAAATTTTTTAACCTAGGAGAATTAAATTATGGTTCTTTCAGATAATTTATAATTCTGCTTTCTTTTTCCTGATCTTTCTTCAGCAATGGTCATTCTTCATTCTTACACATTTTTATTTAACATTTTAGATCTTTTAGACTAATAATACTAAAGGAAATTTTAAAGTAGTTGGTTTATAAAGGATATATCACAGTGCCTTCAAGGAACCTGGAAATAGGGGAAATATAATTTCCCTTGGAAGTTAAATCTCAAGATCAACACACAATGGCTCAAAGAAGAGATTTCTAAGCCAGTAAGACTTGACTAAGTGGATTGGATGGTATTGTCTACTAGCCTCCTTCTTACCTCATCTATTTCCTCACCTTACCACTTATCCACTACCCCAGCTAAGCTATCTTTCACACCATTCCACTGAATCCTCTCTTGCTAAAGTCACAAATATCCTCGATGTTGCCTAATCCAATAGCCACATCTGAGTTTTTAGACTTAGAGAATGAACTCTACTCCTCAGAAGTTTTTTCAAATAATTAGCACTCCCACCATCTTGAAACATTTTCTTATTTTGGTTTCAGGAACATGTGTTACTGGTTTTTCTTCTCTCTCATTGGCTGCTCTTCCTCAATCTCCTTTGCTAGACTCTCCTTATTCCTCCTTCTAAATCAGAGTTGTTCCAGGTCTCAGTCTTGGAGTCTCTTCTCTTTTCTATCTGTGATCACCATCTTGAGGAATTGAATTCAATCCCATGGCTTTAAAAACCACCGATATACTGATAACGTCAGTTCCAACCTCTCCCCTATTAATTATAGACTACCAACTATAATCTGCCTTCTGATGTCTAATAGGCACACTAAAATCATCACATCCAAAAAACAAAATCTCTATTGCCTTCTCCTACACAAATATGGATCTTCACTCACCTCATGGTCAGGCCTCAAACGTTGAGTACATCCTTCAAAATACATTCCAAATCCCATCATTTCTTACCTCTTTTGCCATTTTCTGTTCTGCTCCAAGATACCATCATCTCTTACCTGACCCTGCAGTATTTACCTATCCTGCTCCCCATTGGCACCTATGCCCTCATTAGCCAATTCTCCAGGTTGCCGCTGGAGCCGTCCTTTTAAAACACAAATCTGAGCACATCACTCTCTTGTTTAAAACCCTCTAATAGTTTCTATCACATTAGGAAAAAATCCAAAATTCCTTATCATGACCTAAACCCTTATAAAGGCCTTTGTGATCTGGCCCCTGACTGCCTCTCCCAAATCATACTACCATTTTCTTCCTCACTCTTTGAACTCTAATAATATTGTCTACTATCTGTTTCCCCAACGTGTCAAGAATGTTTCCACTGCAAGGCTTTTCCCCGGTCTGAACACTGGTCTCATGTCCACTTAGCTTGCTTTCTTGCTTATTTAGGTGTCTGCTCAAATATCACACCCTGAAATAGTCCTTCACTGACCATTCAACTTAAAGTAGCATCTCTTAAACTTCTGGGGTTTTTTCTGCTTCATTTTTTCTTCCTGGTACTTACTATTAACTGTTTCTGTATGATTGATTTATAGATTTATATATTTTTTATTACCTTTATCTCTTCTCCCATTTGGAATGTAAGATCTATAAAGGCAGGGATTTTATTTATTTATTTAAAATGTTTCTTTAATTTTGAGAGACAGAGAGATAGACTGTAAGCAGGAAAGGGGCAGCGAGAGAGGGAGACACAGAATCTGAAGCAGACTCCAGGCTCTGAGCTGTCAGCACAGAGCCTGACGCGAGGCTCGAACTTACGAACCATGAGACTATGACCTGGGCCAAAGTCAGACGCTTGACCTACTGAGCCATCCAGGAGCCCCTATGAGGGCAGGGATTTTATATGAAGCCCTTAGAATCACCACACCATTGTATTGTTAGCACCTAGTCTTTCAATAAGTATTTATTAATGTTAGAATGGATTAATATTTTGACATATTGGTTTGGCCTCTAGTCCTTTAAAATTTAATTAATGTGAGTTTATTCCTCAGAAATGGCTTCCTTTTTAGTGTGCTGGGAAAATCAGGTTTCTGACCTTATAAGGGAGATCAGACACAGTTGTAAATTTATGAAAGTAATGGATAGGGAGCTTCTCAGAATGCCACCTGATCTTGGCAACCTATATGTATTCATGCAAAACTTCATTAGTTGCTTTCTCATACAAAAGAGAGGGTGCTGGAAGGTATGAATGAGTTCATTAGGTCCCAGGCAGGATTCTATTGATAGTGTGGTGGTAGTGAAGATCAGAGCTCCAGAGTGAGACTAACAGGGTGAGTCCTCTACCATTCAGCAATCGTGAAATTTGGGGCAAAATATGTATCCTCTGTGCTTCTTGGTTTCCTCATCAGTAAAATAAAAGAAAGAACAGTATTTGCATCATAGGATTATGGTCAGTTCATACACAAAACTTAGAACAGTGTCTACAACATTGTAAGCACACAAGAAGTATGTGCAATAATTATTATTGTTTTCTCTCAGTTATTCTGTCAGTCTTTCAAAGATCAAATCAACTATTGCAGTTTCTATTACAGGGATGGATTCAAAAAAGAAAGTGAAAAACTGTTTTGAGTTCTGTTTTCATCATCGAGTGTGAGTTACTCCTTTAATTTTGGAGAAATGTTAAGTGGAAGGAAGGCTTGCCATCTGTCTAGGTCCCAGCAGGTGGGTGGAGGGTAACTAGGAGATTACAAAACACTCTGCAAATATCAAATGGCAGACACAATGCTAAAAGTAATTCCTTCTAATTTCACAACCGTACAGTGACCAATGGCTCCACCAAAACTCAGATGATGACTTAAGTCCTGAACCCTGGAGTTAATGAGACAATCACCAAGGCAGTGATCGTCTCCCAGCTATGCAGACTGGGTTCCATATTTATACCCAGACTAACACCAGGAAACAGGAGACAGCAGAGGGGCACTTAAAAAAAAAACCATTCAGTGCAAAATGTATGTTTTCCCTCTGTTCAAGTCCTGATCCATTATATTCTAGCTTTGTTGAAGAACTGTTTAAAACAAAATGAAACACAAAACCATTAAAATAACATTTGTTGCATACTTACCACATACCATGCACCATCCAAAGTGTTTTACATGTATTAATTCATTTAATCCTCACAATGCTCCATGGAATAGGTGTTTTTACTGTCCTAATTTTCCAGAAAAAAAAAAACAGAGACAGTCCCAAGAGGTTTGAGAATATACCCACAGGCACACAGTTGGAAGGAATGGAGCTGGAACTTCACCCTGGGCAATCCAGCTCCAGAGCCTAGAAACGTAAGCACGCCATTCCATTGTATTGTTTAGGAAACCTTTTTCAAATTAAAAAAAAAAAAAAAGTTTATTTATTTATTTTTGAGAGAGACAGAACACGAGCCAGGGAGGGGCAGAGAGAGTGAGGGAGAGACAGAATCTGAAGCAGGTTCCAGGCTCTGAGGCTGTCAGCATAGAGCCGACACAGGGCTCGTATTCACGGACTGCGAGATCATGACCTGAGCTGAAGTGGGACACTTAACCGGCTGAGCCACCTAGGCACCCCCTTTTTATAATTTTTAATATTTTTTTTTTTAGAGAGAGAAACCATGCATGTACGGGCGTGAGTGGGGAGGGGCAGAGGGGGGGGGAGAGAAAGAATCTTAAGCAGACTTCACACTCAGTGCAGAGTCTGACACTGGGCTCTATCTGGTGAACCCTAAGATCATGACCAGAGCCGAAATCAAGAATTGGCGGTTTAAATGACTGAGCCACCCAGGTGCCCCATGTAGGAAATCTTTTTTTTTTTTTTTAATTTTTTTTAATGTTTATTTATTTTTGACAGAGAGAGAGACAGAGCATGAGCAGGGGAGGGGCAGAGAGAGAGGGAGACACAGAATCGAAAGCAGGCTCCAGGCTCTGAGCTGCCAGCACAGAGCCCGATGCGGGGCTCGAACTCACAGACCGCGAGATCATGACCTGAGCTGAAGTCGGACGCTCAACCGACTGAGCCACCCAGGTGCCCCTGTAGGAAATCTTTTAAGCACGCAAATCTTATGCACATTTTGATTGTCACTACTATACTTACTATCAGAAATAAACCCCCATTTCTCCTTTACAAGTTTTTTTAGGGATAAGTGCAAGGTACCGGACTACATGGAGGAGATCCATAGAAGCCATATAAAACTTCCCACGCAACTGTGTAACTGGGACAAATTCACTCACATCGATTCTATTGGCTCGCTCTCTTGTCTGCCGCCCCGTTTTAGACAGTTACCTGACTTCTTGAACAATGCAGTGTGTTCTTTTGTTTTTGTAGCAGAGTTGTAGGAAGGCCCATTGTCTCTTTTCTTCAGCAGCAGGTGGAGCGCTAGAGGGACTAAAAATGGAACAGCCTATCCTCTCTGACTCTCTGCTGTGTGTGTGAATTTTAATAGGTTGTTTCTGAAGTTAGGCTCCAACTGTCAAGTAGAAACATAATAATAGCGGGCAAAAGATTATGACTAAAGGCAAATACTTGCCTGAGAGATCCCTCTACTCAATGCCTCATCCTTATTCCTTTAAGGCTAATCTGGAAGCGGGATGGGAGGGGTCACTGGTGTCTTTTGTCCTTCTTCAGGTGAAGAGGAACCTTTTATTGACTCAGTGACTGTGGTGAGACAGAGGGAACCAAGATCCAGGGTAGAGACATAATTGCCAATAGAGACATAAAGGATGTTTTGTCTAAATTTCCTCCCAACCTTAAATCCATAATACAAACATTTTATTGTGCTTTGAAAATGGAGTAAGGCTACTCTCTCCCTGCTCATTTTGGCACTTGCATTCATGTATGTGAGCAAGAGCTTGAGATTTAGAGGCAGATGGAACCCGATTTTACTTACAAGCTGTGGCTGTTGGCATATTTTTCTTATTTGTAAAATGGGATTTATAATACATTCTGGATTGTTGTGAAGACACTACATATACCACAGGACATACAAAATCACTCAGTGAATGGTACCTATTATTATTAACCATAATGTTCAAAAGGTCTTAGGAATGCTGCATTCTATTCAATCCATGCAGACATGTCTTAAATTGTCCATTCGTTTGGACCCATATTTTCAAAAAAGTTAATAGACTTCCTAGAAAATGGCTCTCCTTTTGATAGATGAGACTGTCATCAACTTTGCAGAGACATATAGCAAGTACCACAGCAGGAACAACCCTTCAAAAATAGGGCAAACTTCTTACGCCAGGTAGAACGTGTTTATATCCCATTACGCACCTGTATGCCGATGTGTCTTTGAAGTCACTTTTCTATGCAGGATTTTCTGCATCTGTAAAATGAGGGCGTTTGCTCATCTCCAAATTCCCTTCCAGCTCAAGCCTCCTATTAGTTTACTAATGAGGTGAGAGATGACATAATTTAGAGATGCTGGGTTTAGGAACTGTGGATTTTAATTATAAAATTGCTTGCTAAGATGCAAGTCATTTTCTATTATCTATTCTAAGTGGTAGGAAGGCTGTAAGTCTCCAGAACTGAATATTATTATCTTGACCACAATGCTTTGTTGTACAACAGAAGTACAAACTACCTACCAATTTGAGGAATTAATTGGACTGCAAGACACCTATAGACAAAAAAACGTCTCCTGAAGCTAGGAAAACAGGCTGGCTTCAGAAATATAGTATATGACCATTTTCCATGGCTCATTCATTTCTGTTTTAGGACACAACCACTTAACACATACATTTATTCGTCGGAAAATTTTTTTTCACAGTGTTTGAGCATAATCTGTATATCAAGTGGCAATAAACATCTTCCACCCACACGAGTTAAATAGTGTGACATCATTCATACTGTGACAAGCCTTGCATTTAGAAAGCCAGGGAAATATTAGTAATCTACTCTAAAAATTTGGAATATGCTACTTTATAAATATAACTTTTAACATTATATTAAGTAGGAAATAAGAGCAACAAAAATAATGCTCTCTTAGTTCTTTGAAGATGGGACTATCTTATTCATCTTCATTTTTCCAGCACTTGCACCGGCAAGAGGATATTTAAATTAAAAAGAATATTTAATATTTGTAGCAGGGATATTTGAATTGAATTTATTTCTTGAGTTAGTAGAGAACTTTATCAAACACCTTATGCTGTATGTTACCTCCTCATGTCTTATTTATTTTATAACTTATTTATTTTATAACTATTTTATACTTACTTATTTTATACCTATTTTATATTATACCTCTTAATTCACTTTACCTATTTTGTCTACCCCCTAAACTCCTCCCTTCTGGCAACCATCAGTTTGTTTCCTGCAGTTATGAGTCCATTTCTATTTTGTTTTGATTATTTGTTTATTTTGCTTTCTAGATTCCACATATAAATGAAATCATACAGTATTTGTCTTTCTTTGGCTGACCTATTTCACTTAGCATAATGCCCTCAAGATTCATCCATGTTGTCACAAATGACAATATTTCCTTCTTTTTTGTGGCTGAGTAATATTCCATTGTGTATGGGTACTACAACTTTTTTATCCTTCAACTATTAATGGCCACTTGGGTTGCTTCCAAATCTTGACTATTATTAGAAAACACTGTGATGAACATGGGAGTGCATCTGTCTTTTCGCATGAGTGTTTTCATTTTCTTTGGGTAAATATCAAGAAATGCAATTTCTGAATCATGTGACACTTCTCTTCTTAAAGGAATCTCCTCACTGTTTTCCATAGTGGCTGCACTAATTTACATACCCACCAACACTGCACATGAGTTCCCTTTTCTCCATATCCTCTCCAACATTTGTTCTTTCTTGCCTCATTTAATCTCAAAAAAAAAGAAAAAAAGAAAAAAAGAAAAGAAAATCCATGAGTTATTTTGAAAAATAGGAGTAATTCTGTACCTGGGATCTGAAAGTGAATTAAAAATACATCTAGGTTTTGACCCCAGTCATCTCTCTCCAGTTGCAACTATTAAATACTCCTAAAGAACATGTGCTTGGGGTGCCTACGTGTCCAACTTCAGCTCAGGTCATGATCGAGTGGTTTGTGAGTCTGAGCCCCCTGTCGGGCTCTGTGTTAACAGCTCAGAGTCTGGAGCCTGCTTCAGATTCTGTGTCTCCGTCTCTCTCTGCCCGCCCCCACCCTCCCTCTGTCTTTCTCTTTCTGTCTCTCAAAAATAAATAAACATTAAAAAATTAAAAAACAAAACAAAACATGTGCGTTGCACTGGGACCGCTGCTTCTTCACTGTTTGAATTGGAAACTTAACTCTTACTTAACCCCTCCAAGCCTCAGTTTCCCTGTCTGTCTTTGTTGTTGTTTGGTTTGGCTTAGTAAATATTAGACATAATGTTTGTATCTTGTAGCACAATACTTGGCACAGGGGAAAGCTATCATTATTGTCATTATTATGAAGCTACCTTCCTCACTGGTAAGATATGACATCATCTGCTGTAAAATCAAGAACTACTCCTTGTCATTTCATTAAATCTAGACAAGTTGCCATGTCCCTTTTTGGCATGATAAAATATGGGATTTCAGAATTGTCATGGGATGTTAAAAATATTAACTGCCCCTCCCACCAAGGGCAACCCTCCCCCCCTCCCCCCCCCCCCACCCCTTGTGTTCCTGATCATCCCCTCAGCCAGACCCACTGGGAGACATAAAAACCAGGACAAGGTCCCCATGCAGAGCTGAATGATTCATGTGCAAAAGCCCTCTCTGATTCATAACAAGGAAAGGACTCATCCTCTCATTCCCAGAAGCCTACGGAGCCAGCCTCATTTGGCAGGGACTGTGGGGGCTCCCAGCTTCCGGGCATGGAGTCTGGCTGCATTCTGAATGCTTGGTGATGACCAAATGGGTGAGGAATATAGCTGTGCAGCACAGCCGACGACTCATGGAGGTACTGTGGGTAATTAGAGATTCATTACAATCCCATAGTTTGTATCATGGCTCGGGGTCAACACAGGGTCACTGCACATGGCAAACTTAGGGAGCTGTGTCTGGAAGGATGACGCCAGCTAGGAGAGGCTGAGAGCTCAAAGCGGACAGGGATGCGGAGCCAGGGGGGCTGGGGTGCACATACACAGCCAGGGACTGGCGACAGCCCGGATGTGGGGCAGTGGGCCCCGCGGGCTCTGGGGAAGGGAGCAAAACACAGGCAGCTGAACTGGCTTCCCCACCGCCATCCCTGCCATCTCCAATTAACCTTCTAAGCCAAGGGTTCCCAGAGACTGGCATGTCAGGGGCCAGTCCAATTTCAAAAAATAATTGGGGCCTGACATAGGGTAGCCAACTTTTTATTTTGCAGAGTAAGGACATTGAAAACAAACAAAACAGTTGCCATCCGCTATCACCATCACTTCACGAGAGAAAGGGGATTTTTACACTAAATAATGTAGGAAGGACATAATCTCAGGATAAATGACAGTCACGTAAATTTAATTAATTTAGCTCACCAAGTTGTGGTTATTTTTCTCATTACCATGAAGACTTATGAAAACTTTCTTGCAGACTGGCTTTAGATTTTCCCTCTAGATTTTCCACAATGGCAAGACCCAGACAACAGTTTCGTAAATATTCATGAGGAGAAAAATAACACTACAGACTTTATGAACTTTTTATGAAGGAAAAGTTTATGAAGATTTCTTTATAAAAACTTTACATAGAAAAAATGGCTTCCATTCCTTCTCTATACATTCTTTTCCTACTCCAGCTAAAAACAAGGGGGGACAGAGAAGAAAAGAAAGGTAAAAGAAAGACAAACCTATCTATTAAACTGTTTCATTAGGATGGCCTTCCAAGTTCTGGTGTAAAAATGTTTTAATGGATTTAAAAGGGATTTTTGACCCTGTATTCATTCCTTTCAGGTGATATAGCAATGATAACGTATGCTTGCAGAGCATTTTCATTTGTAAAGGACTTTCACATTTATAGTCTCATTGGATTCTCCAAATTCTGTAGTTATTATTATTATATTACCCATTCTATGGATGAGCAAACTGAGGATAAAATTTCCCCAAGATAGCACATTTGGTAAACTGTGGAGGTAGGATTTAAACTGTTGCCCTCTGCCTTTTGGGATGAGCACTGGGTGTTGTGTGGAAACCAATGTGACAATAAATTTCATATTAAAAAAAAATTAAAATAAAAAATAAATAAATAAAAATAAACTGTTGCCCTCTGGTACCGAATTCTGTGCTTTCCCTACTCCATGCGAAAGAAGGTGATACCTTGACATTTTACCAGGCTCAGTCTATTTTATTCTCCACAAGATTATCACACTTTGGGAAAATTTGATAAAGAACCCAAAATTCAACCAGAGTACATCTAAAATGAAAAGCTATGTTCTCAGTCCCAAGACACTCTAATTACAAAGAGTGGGTCATCTCAAACCTGCTGTATTTGAAGCCATTTCATTATGTTGAGTGGACCACCTGCAGGATGGGAGCATACAAAAAGAGAGAAGAAGAAAGCGCGTAGTTAACAAAACAAACCCCGAAGGTGTCAGTGCCTCACTGTAGCTGGTTTTGTGTTTGTACCTTAGATTTTTTTCTTCCCTTTAAAGACATGCGTGTATCTCTTTCTGCCGCATCAGGATGACGAATTTCACATGATGCTAATTTGTTCACATTCAGAGCTGGAAGATGACTCCTTGCTGTATTGCATCCTTTCCAGAGGTGGTGGGTATAAGGCTGTGGGGTAAGGGGACTGCAGTTTGGGTGAGAGATGGTGGGATGTGTTCATTGTGTGTGGCCAACTGGCTGAGGTAGCATGAATAGTGTCACTCCCACAGGACACACAGGCTCTCCCTGGGCACGAGGGATGGCCTCCCTCCACCCAAGTTTGATTTTCCCAGACATCACTGCCCAAATACTCACCTAGCTGGGGTCGAAATGCTGCTTGCGTGCTGGGCCTGCCCTCAAGGTTCTTTTCCTTCCAACACCAATGCCCGGCAATATCCAGAACTGATAGAAAAAGGAGGAATTTGTGTTTTAGGGAAAGAAGGGCTTTGACCTTAGAGATTAAAATCGGGGAGTCTCCTGTCTATGTCCCTTTGAAACTGTGAAGGCCTTTGTGATTTGCCTCTACAGAATGGGTAGACCAGACTTCTACACAGGTTGTGATTAATAACTTTTGGAGTTTTAAAATTCTTTGAAAATGAGAGGAGTTGTGCGATTTACAGGTTTTATACCCCAACGTGTGTCTCATTTGCCTGATTAATGGGGCCAAAATATGATCCTAATTAGCTCCTAACCCAGAGATTAAACAACTCTTCATATAAATTCAAGTAAGGTCTATATCTGAGTTAGTGGAATTGCACCAATGATAATCCCTTGGTTTTGAGGCTGTACCATGGTTATGTATGATATAATCATTGATGGCCAGTTGGGTAAAGTGTATTATTTTTGCAACCTCTTCAGAGTCTTAAACTATTTTTAAATCAAAATTACTTTAAAAAAAAACCCTCAAACTCTACATAGCTCTCTCCTGGGAAGCTAAGAAATCTCCAAGAAGTAAATAACATTAGTGGAAAGGTGATATACCATGTATTCATATCATCAGAAAGCTGAGGGTTTTTTTTTTTTTTTTCATCTAGATAGTTCAAAATGATAATCTAAAAATTTCTTTGCTTGGTATTTCCATATGTGTCCTGCGTAGCTGGTTATCCTTCTCATGTAGTAGCAGACCAAAGGACCTCCAATTAGAATTAATAAAGGAATCTTTCTATTCAAGAAAATTGTATAAAAGAGATTTGGGGGAATTAATAACAGTCACCATCCATTGTGGAAGGCACTTGGCCTATGGGCCTTCATACCCATTATTCATTTAATCCTCATGCTCACACTGCAAGGTGGTTATTATTATTCACCTTCTACAGGTGAGAGACAGACACACAGAAGTTGAGGAACTTATGCAAGGCCATCGAGCTATAAGGGCCAGACCCTCCAGAACAAGTTCTTGAAATGCCTGTGCCACCAGCAATTAGTTACCTACTGGATTTTGATGAGAATGCTGTATATTTTCTAATAATTCAGCTGTTTTTTGACATATATTCCCTTTTGCTGTACATGTTTATTCTACTATAAATTTTATCTTTTAATCATTCATTGATTGACTCCTTCATTCAACAAACATTTTTGGAGTGCTTAAACTGTGCAGCAAAAACAGAAATGCAGAATAATGCCCCTCTCTTCACAGAGGCAGCCAAATAGGTATATAAATATTTAAAAATAGCTATAAGTCTATGGAAGAAACACGAGGGGTGATGGACTGGAGGGCGCAGTGGGGGTGGGGTGGGAGATGAGGCTGCTATTTCAGATGTGGGAAGGGAGGGATCTGGGAGAGGCCTCCCTGGGGGGATAGCAGATGACCAGAGACCTGATGCAGTGCGTGGCAATGCCATGGGCAAAAGAAATAGCAAGTACGCGGGCTGTGAGGAGGGAGGGGCATGGAGAGGCCCAGCGGGGCTGGAATTCAGCTTGCTGGGAGGGTGGTAGCCAGCGTGGGGGAGAGGTAGCCTGGTTCATCACTACAGGGTTTTGTAGCCTGTGGTAAAGAATTTGGGTTTTATTCTAAGTGTGATAGGAAGCCACTGGAAAAAGACCTGGTCAAATTTACATTTGAAAAGAATCATTCGGGCTGCTGTCTGGGGAACTGTGTGTTAGGGAGCTGGGCTAGAAGCAAGGGGACCATTGGGGGCCAGTCAAGGGAGCCTGGTAGCTTAGATGAAGGTAAGAGTTTCTTTCCATCCTGGCTCTATGATCTGTGGCTTTCTGACAATAAACTCTAATACTGAATGTCTTTTGGCTTAACAATGCAGGGATCCCAACCTGCCAAAGCTGTGGGCACAGAACAAATAACACATTTTGTATTCTGAGTGTCTCTGGGAAAGGAAGAAAAACATGACAGGCGAAAGGGAACAAAGGGTGTGTGTGTTTTGCCATTGTCTCGAAAAGTAGATAATGTGCATTTAGTGCCCTCCCCCTTTCAACTCCCTTAGTGCTTATTTCTGCCCCACTAATTTTTACATAATCACATGTGGCCTTTCTGTGCAGCTTCCTTTAAGGAGATAGATCACTTCTTTCCAAGAATACTAGAAGCTCCTAAGGGCAGTTACTGTGTAGATATTAACTCTTCTATTCAATGCTAGAACTGTAGTGTTAAGAATATATACTTTTAGAATGAATTCATATTTAGGTGACTGAATGCATGCAATTGAAATGTGACATTTATTTATTAAAGTTGAAGGTTAGAAAATGACTTAGGTAGGGGTGCCTGGGTGGCTCAGTCAGTTGAGCGTCTGACTTCAGCTCAGGTCACGATCTTGCGGTTGGTGAGTTCGAGCCCCACATCAGGCGGTGTGCTGACAGCTCAGAGCCTGGAGCCTGCTTCAGATTCTGTCTCCCTCTCTCTCTGCAACCCCCACTCAGTCTCTCTCTGTCTCAAAAATAAAAAAAATTTAAAAATTAAAAAAGAAAAAAAGAAAATACCATAGGTATTTGAGCACCTGGGTGGTTTAGTAGGTTAAGCGTCCAACTTCAGCTCAGGTCACCATCTCATGGTTGGTGAGTTTGAGCCCTGTGTCGGGCTCTGTGCTGATAGCTCAGAGCCTGGAGCTTGCTTTAGATTCTGTATCTCCCTTTCTCTCTGCCCTTCCCCACCCCCTCTCTCTTTCTCTCTCTAAAATAAATAAACATTAAAAAAAAAAAAAAAAAGAAAATACCTTAGCTTTATTAGATGTCTCTTACCTCTCCTACATCCTTTCCAAAGGACATTCTGTGGACCACTGTCCCACAGGATGTTAAGAGGTGGTCATTGATGCTAAGAGGTGGTCAGTTTTTGTGGTCAGCTAGTTTGGAATGTCTATGAGAGAATGGAAATTATATGTTTCTTCACTGTAGGACTCCACAGTGGTTTTACTATGTTAATGTCTACTGTGAATATCCAAGGAGTGACATCATTTGTAGTCTTTCCCTAACTTATTTACCCATGGAACTCTTTTCACGGGAATTGTTTTACAGAGAGCATCTTCTGAGACTAGAGTTATGAAAACATATACTTTGCAAAAGATTTCAGTGGAAATAGACAATACAGTGAGTAGGTTTTTCTTCTCACTGTTATAAAGACCAAAGCCTGTAGCAAAGAAGAACAATTAGCAAAGGCTGGAATTGTCTTTTTCAAACTGACCATCAGAAAGATAGTATTTAAACATACTTTCTACCCTAATCTTACCAAAATATTGACGGGGTTTATCATTCTGGTGTAAAATACAGAATTCACTCAATTCACTGTGGTATATCAGAATCTACTGTTAAATAGTTGATTAATTTCTTTGAGCCTAAAACAATAATTCATTTACCAGTCTTTTTTTTTTTTTTTTTCAATTATAAAACTTAGCCAAAACCAGGACCACAATTTGTTGCTGGATGTGATTTCTGTAGACCCACAGTTGTGGTCTATAGTACTTTATTTTCACTATCTTACCTGACCTGGAAATACTGAATCTGACCCAGTTCTGCTTGCCTTCCATAATTATGAAACCAAAAAGCAGCCATGAGCAGACCCCACCATCAAGAAATGGCTGCAGTGGTCTGGGCGAGGCTCTCTTGAAATGAATCCATGAGTATCATTCTGGACATAGGCAGGCGCCAAGGCCTACAACAGTTATGAGAATGATCTGGTTAAGGAGTCAAAAGCAACGCAAGCAGAGCATGGTAAGATGATAAGCAGAGTGGTACTGACCACATATTATAACGGAAAGATCCTATTGCATTAAATGAGAGAGACAGTGCCCACCTTTCTTCCGTTAGCATCTGTCAAAACCTGATGGAGGGTGACAACTGAAAACATTACATGCTGAAAGACTCGAGAAACCCAATGAAAGCTGGCATTGCCTCCAGAGAACCAAGAGGCAGACGTTTTCCATCACAGGGCATTTTCTATGACAGATACCAGATCCAACTCCCGAAGCAGACCTTCTACTCAAAGATGAGATCTTAAGAATTGTGCCTCATTGTTTACTCAGTTCATTTTCGTGTGCATTATCTGAGAGGATATTAACTGAGTTAATTGCTGTTTAACTTGACATCAGTAGCTTATAACTCATTATCTATGAATAATGTATTTTAATTAAGTTTTTTTCTTTCAGTTTCATTACTTTTATACCTCTCAGGCAATGGAATTGATGTGTGCCACAATTCTCAGTGTGGCTTATAAGGCCTCTCCCTACCACGGCTCCCATGCCCTGTCACCCTGACCTGGAAAAATTGCCAGCTCCTCATTCCCTTCTCTCTCCATGTGACTCCTTCCCTGTCCTCTAGGCCTTCCCTGGGGATCTTCCCTGACATCACTAGCAGTCCTTAATTCTACCTCCCATCCCTCACCTACCCCAATTGTGTGTTCGCACACACATGGAGAAGTATTTAGCAATAAGTACTTCTTAGCAATACATTTTTTAGCCTGTATCTTCCCATCAGTCCCTAAGCTTCTTAAAGCAGACTTAAAGCTACAACCCCCATACTCATTGTTGCAATCCTGTAACCTATCACGTGCCTAGAAAATATTTGCTCAATTAAGGAATAAATTAATGAATAAAGGATATCTCTGATATTGACAGTATTCATAACTTGTGACTTTCCTGATAGTTCTACTATAGGATTTTTCTCTACCGAAGTTAAAAGTTAATAGTACTCA
Organism: Panthera pardus; assembly: GCF_024362965.1. Taxonomy (NCBI): domain Eukaryota; kingdom Metazoa; phylum Chordata; class Mammalia; order Carnivora; family Felidae; genus Panthera; species Panthera pardus. Next base: position 84,016,885 of record NW_026526721.1, read on the forward strand.
AATTAAAAAAAAATAAACAAAGTTTACAAGTGTCAATTAAGCTTCCCACATGTAGTCTCCAGGGGAATTCTTATAAAAGCCTGAGGTCCTCCTATCAGTAGCAAACGTTCTCTGCAAGCTCTTTGAGAAGAGTTTTGCACATTCTAGGTCTTATGGACATAGAAATATAAATCACATGTCCTGAGCATCTTAAGATTTAACGTTTACCATTTCAGTTTGTCAGCCTAGGGTATGTAGTATTTTGCAATTTTTCTGAGGCACAAAATTTAATCAAGTGATCTATGCATCTGGTTGTGAAAGTGAGTCATTTTGTGTTTTTCAGCTCATTATTTAATATAGTAACTCTTAGGAATTAAAAATAAACTTTGCTTATTTGTGTAACAACACCCAGTGAATGAGGAATAAACTTAGTGACAATTAAGGGATTAAATTTTTGGTGTGAAGATGTGAACAGAAAATAATTCGTGAGACCTCCAGGATCATGTAAAAACATTTCCATTTTCTCTAGTTTGGGATTATTAGGGACTTGGGGGGTATCCCTCATAAATGTCAAAGGTCTCACATACACAGTTGGTATTTCAGCACAGTGTAACTGTCATTCCAAGACAGAACAGGATTGTTGCCACCGATTATAATACATCAGAGAATTTTCCTGTGTTTGAAAAATATACTTAGATATATATATAAAATATACTTGAAAACACACAGACAGCAAACTATTATTTTGTGAAAGACCAGAAAACATTTCGAGGGCTCTGGTAAAATGTTGGCCACCTTGACCATCATAATATTATCCCACCCGGGAGTGGACTAGAATGATTGAGAGGTGAATCATTCCCCAGTTCTTCTTGGATGCTTTTTCCCCCTTCTCTAGTTCTGCCCTCCACTCCTCAGCTTGCAGAGCTGGCACCCCTGGATGTTGCTCTGTCATGGGAAAGGACATAGTCTTGCTTTTGGTGATTTAAATGCAGGGCCAGGTTCATCAACATGTCATACAGAACCTGCCACTCCAAAGGCTAATACTTAGTTTAATGCTTTCCTGTTGCTGTCTTTAAATTCTTAGTAACTTTATCTTTGAACTTGTGTTTTCTAAGTTGAGTCCAACTGGGGCAATGGGGAAACGGAGCATGAGCTTGAGCAAAGGAAATAAATACAACGCGTGTGCCGCCGTTTCTCGCCTCCTCTTTCGTGTGTAGTACTCGTGAGAGACCAAGAGCACAGGGTTACGGTGCACCTGTTATGTGAGACTTCAGAGAGACTCGAATTGAATACAGAACTTGTTTCTAGTGCAGAAACAAAGCAATGGCATTCTAAGAACCATGGAAAACCAAGAAATCCATCAAATCCTTTCTTGCTTGTGTTACTTCCTTGTGTCAGTCATCCACATATGCTGAAAATGATGACATGGAAGGAGAGGGAAAGACAGGACAGCCCATGGTTCAGAATTTCTTTATTCAACAGTAAACCAAAGGTGGAAAGTATTGGTAGAATATGAACGTAAAAGAAATAAAATAAAAACCATCGAGTTTATTTGGTGCAATGCTTCCACTGTCCGGTAAGAACAAAAGGCATAGGCATGTATGAGCTATGAAAAATGAATTGTGTAATTTCTATGATTCTGCATTTGAGTTAAAAGGTCTTTTATAAAACTGGCATTGCACGATATAAAAATGAATGGAAAATTCCTGCTAATAATTTAACTTTTTAATTTTGTTCTTTACTTAGAAAGATGTTAAACAACAGGTTAAAAACACCAAGACTAGTGGGGGAGACCACAGAAAAAAATGAAAAAAAAATTGTTTTAGTGCCTTTAACAGCACATTTTTCTTGCTTTTTACATTTTCATTCTGCACTGGGTCCTGCGAATGTGCAGCCAGCTCTGGTGACTGGATGTCTGCTGACAGGCACTAGGACCCCTGGAGTCTCTGCCCCCCCAACCCTCCGCCCCGACACATACTGCCTTGCCCAGGTTCTCTTCCCTAGATAGACACCATTGTGAAGGGGCTTGGAGTTGCCCAGATTTACCCAACCCATGTGGGTGGGGGAGGGAGAGTTTAGTTCAATCAGGGAGTCTAGGTGTATCCAGGGCAGTACTTTAAAAATTTCCAAACACTGTGCTATTTAGCAAGTCGTGCTACTAGTCATTACACTGATTCTTTGCATGAAATTGCTGGCACCTTGGAAACTGCTTAATGATACAGAAAATTCTATTTTTTCTGTGTGGAATGCCACTGGGCAAGTGGGTATTACTTATAGATGTATAAATATTGTGCATATTAGCATGAAGAGTCACTTACAAGTCAATAAGCTTTCTGAACTGTGGAAGAACAAAAGAGAAAAAAATCACAGGGAAACGAATAATTTCATAGGATTTTGTTTGATTATTTCTTAACCTTGGAAAGGTGAACCATTTCTATAAGAGGGTGACTTTAATTTTATTTTGAAGGTAATACAAAGGCAACATTAAATTAGTTTTCCACTTTACTATTTAGCCTTGAAAGAAAAAATATATATTTGCTTTCATTTTAGAATCCTGAGTAGAACAACAGAAGATTTTGAAACATGGCAAAGCTTGTGTTCATTGTTGCCTCTTTAATCCTTCTTTCCCACTTTGTTCTTTGGATCTGCTCCATTCTGATTTGCCTTTAAATTTTTCTTTTTCATACAACCCCCCTAGGAGCATATTTGCAAAGCCATTAATAAGGAGAAGTGTACCACCCACAATTATTACTTTTTAACATCAGAGGTCAAGGCGCGGCCTTCCACAGCTATGGACCAACCTTATGGGGGTTTCAGATTCCAATACCAGAAGTTAGAAGATTTTTGCTCTTGCTTGGTTGTTATTCTCATTACCTGTATACACTACCACATCAGTGCAGCCTATGGAAATGCATACATGGGGACTTTGTGGTCCCAGAAAACTGGATTGAATCTATTCCTGTAGCTTGTGAGAGTAAAGAATCAACCTCTTGGGGCCTCTGCTTCTCGCTCACGAAATGAGGGGAAGTCTTAGCTTATGAAGTTGTCATAAAGATTAAATGAGATAACATACGCAGAGTTGGCTATCTGGCACATGTGAGTGCTCCATGACTATTTTTTCTTCTCTTTTTGCCTTCCATATAAAACTTTACACACACTTAAAAGTCAGCTGCCTTTGTGATATTTTCAAAAAAGAGTAAAGTTTTTGCTGCAGGTAAAAATTTCAAAAATGTGTACAGGTATGTCACTAGGAAAAGTATAACTCCTCCTCCCCACTCTGCTTCCAAAACCCTAGGCCTATTGTCTAAGTAACCACAGAGTATCTTTACTCACATTTTCTTGTGAAAGACCTATGTGAGGATCTTTGTAGCGAGGTAGCTCCCCATTTTCTATAATCACAGATAGGTCATGCTGTACATTCTGATATATAATTCATACTTAGTCTCTTTTCACAGTTGCCTACAATTCATGGTCCCTATTATTTTTAACTGGAATACCACCTTGTTGCTGCCCCACAATTTATTTTTAATTGACTTTTGGTTTGTTTCCAGTTTTTTGCTATCCCAAACACTGCAGCAGTGAGCATACTTATGTGCATATCCTTATCTATCTGAGTAAGTACTCATGTAGGGTACATTCCCAGATGTATAGTTGCTGAGTTGCAGGACATATTTATTTTTACTTTGAATCTTTCCTACGTGTCCCTCTCCACCCCCAGCTCCATCATTGATCTCCTTCTCCCCTCTGCCAAAAAAAAATCTAAATTATTTACAATAATAATCTGATATAATAATAATGTCAGTAATAATATCTTTCTATCTATCCCTTGTTAGGGTTGTAGTGAAGAATAAATGCTTAGGTGAAAAGCTTAAGTTAACGCTAAACTACTTGTATAGGACTTGGCATAATTTAAATTGTAAAAAGTCAAGATATGTGCTAATCAATTTTGCCACTTATAATCCAATGAATGACCTTGACCCTCTTAGGAGTTTGGAAAGACTAAACCATCAGGGGAGGTTTTTTTGGGAAAACTCAGGAGTTGCCCTGAAAACATTCCATATCTATAGACATCTACTCTGCGAGTGTTAATCCTCAACTACAAACTCTCTCTAGGGTCCTTTTCATTGAAACCATGCTGGATCTCAAATATAAGGACCAAATACAAAATAACACGATGAAGTGCTCCCACAGTGAGGCCTTCTACAGCATTACGCAACTGGTTACAAAGGGACACACTCATGCTTTTCTCAAACTTGGTGAACTTCCCTAAGTGGTTTTAGAAGCTCAAATTACAAACAGCTTCCTAATTGTCTTTGAAAACCACCCATCCTATGAGTGTTGAGTTATTGCTGATTGAGTCTTATCCTTGGGTTTTACTGTGTCCTTGCTGACAAGTCCTGGATCCAAGGAAAATACAGAGAAACGCTCTGAAAGCAAACCTGTTCCTATCCATTAGAAAACGCCATTATTCAGTGGCTGCCATAGACTCAGGGAAACAATGTGACCCTTTCATCCCTGTATTTCTCTAACAGTCCTCATTGTATCTGCCTTGTCTGTGAATGGGTCCCACCATGCAGGAAGTGACATGGCACAGTGAACTTAAGAATATTCCTTATTTTTGCTCAGTTGGGTAATACCATGCATCTTACTCCATCCATAACGAGTGGAAAATAATGGTAATTCACATCATAGTGAAGATGTTCACTAATCTGATTAGCTCATCTGAACAAACTTCTACAATTGAAACAATGTCATAAATTTATATTGTGTGTCTTCAAGTCAAATTTTTCTATAAGGACCTTTTTTAGGGTAATTATAAAATAAATAAGTGGAGAGTGTCATCCCTCTTTCCCCAGAATATTTTGGTCTCCCACATAAGTAAAAATATTTCCAAGGTCACATAGTTAGGTCAAACTCAAATTTGTCAGACTCCCAAATTTAAGTTTTTTATCACACTAAGTCATCTGTCAGAGAAAAAAAGGGTGCCTACCTTCTGTGTAAAGATCTAATTTTTTTAATACTTAAATACTACCTCCAATGCAAACATTTTCTTCATAAATTGGCCATCTCAAGGAAAGAGTCTTTTTTTTTTACTTCTCAATAATCTCCATAAATTATATTAAATCACAGTCTATTTATTAATTTTCATATCTGATAGAAATAGCTAGGAAGATTTTTACCAAACTTGAAGAATGTATTTGGAATTATGACTTGATTCACCGGTAATGGTGTACATGAAATTTACTCTGGGGGGGCTCCCAAAAGATATAGGCAGTGATTATCTGGATTAACTGAAACTGGGGCACCCAGGAAAAGCCTATGTGACTGCCAGCTGGCAGAGACTAAGGACAGAGGAAACACAGAGGACAAAGAAAACAGAGCAGGTGTCCTATAGTAGCCCCACTCCAGAAGTCACAAAGGAGCACCCCCCACCCCCCATACAAGTGTGGCTTGTAACTGAACTGCTTCTCACATGGGCAGCTCTGTTTGTTGTGGTCTGGGTGAGTTGCAGCTGGGACTTATTTACCTAAGGAGAGTTAGTCATTCTGTAATACCTCACATTATTTTATCAACAACACTCTAGGTTCTCTCTAGTTGCAAAACTTGGCTTCCTTATCTGAGGGTTTGCGGGCCATCCCCTTAAACTTCTCTGGTTCTTCTAATTATTAAGAGAATGGTTAGAAATATGCTAACTTAGAAGCAGGAATCATGCATGGCCATGCATTAGGAGGTATTCATGGTTAATAGGGTGACCGTGTCCTACTCCTGGAAAGTGCCTCCTTAAACCATGTTGTCTGTGCCTCGTTATTAATGGTATACTCTTTCTCCTTTAGAGGTTTGCTCAATAAATTATATAGTCACCCTAACCATAGGTGATATGACTTTGCAGAACTTGAGCTGAGTCATGAGATGTCGCCTGGATCTGGACATCAGGCCTCCAAGTGTCCTGAACTTTAATGGCACCCCGTGTCCAGATTGCAGTCTCTCCATGAGGGGCTGTTCACTATGAGTTATGACAGAGGTCGCTCCTCGCAGCAGAACAAGCCAGTTAGAGAGCAGCTCGTGACTTCTACCAGAGCAGGCAGAATTTCTCCATCTTGAAGGCTCACACTTCCTCGGCCGCGGATGGTTCCTGAAAAGTCTTGAGTTTTGTACTATAGCCCACTGGGTGGATGGGGCTTATTCTCTGGGAAACATGGTATCCTCTTCGTCAGACTACCCTCTCAGGTCTGCTATTGCTGCTCACAGTCCTAGAGAAAACCCTTTTGTCATCCAAGCCTCCTCATATCAGAGCCACCTCCGCGCATCCTTTTCTCTACCAGCCTTGCATGCATGCCCCCGCCCTCAGGCTTACCCGTCTTCTAATCAGAAGACCACCACTTATCGGAATCCGTTGTATCCCCAAAGTCCTGCTCCTGGGAGATACTCAGTCATTTTTATTAATGATGTCAATTATTACAGACAAACTTTATTCCCCAGTTTCTGGTGCTGGTGTAAAATGCCTACAGAACGGCATTCTTCCTTTTTGCCAAAAGCTTACATATTTTGTAGGTCTTTCTTCTTTATCATATGTTAGTATAAAACGAATCAATACAAATATTTTTTTTAAGTGTGAAACACTCTGAAAGCTTCTAAAGAAAGAAGCTAATATGAAAGTATTTATAAATAATTTGAAAATTGTATTCCTCTTGATTAGACTGAAGACAGAGGCGGTGTCTTAAGGAAGGCCACTGGCACAATGTATATATGTTACTCAGAAAGGGAAGGAGGACTGAGAAAGGAGTCTTCTCCCCTTAACACTGAGTGGCTTTGTTTGCCATCTTGGCTAATTGCCACCTTAGAGTGCCCTCAGAGTCCTGAGGAGATGGGACTCAGGATAAATACTTGCTTGTTAGTTCCTTGAGGCCGGGGTCTGATCATTTATTATTTATCTCTGCAGTAAGTAGCTGAAATGTAGCAGGTGTTCAATAATCTTTCCTTAAGCGGAATGGTGGCATGAAAGATCCATAATTTTGGGCACAGCCTGGGATTTTACACAAGGCATAGATTAGGATGATGAGTGCTAGAGGAGGCATTCCAAATGGGTTCTTGAATGTAGCTTGGGATTGGTCCCGTGGCTATAACATCCTGGAAGACCACATCCTAACCAGACACTAGTTCTTATTTGGAGCACAGCAAGATTCTTATTTAACTGGTGCATATAGATCCCTTGGGACCTGACACCTGCTAGCCTTATTCCCTACCTGATGATCTATTCCTTAGATCAGATTCTCCTGATCTAAGAGATTTTGTTACAGAAACACCAGGCCTTTCCCCATACCGCCAAACTGTCTTTGTTGTTCTCTTTGCCCCGTTACCTTTCCCACCTAGAAAATACTTCTTCAAGGCTCAGCCCAGGCCCTCTGTATGGCAGAAACCATGCCCCCAAGGATTCCAACACCAACCCCACCTCCTCTGTGTTCCCATATCAACTTGGGCATAGCATGTCATTTCATTGGAATTCCTTATTTGCTTTTTATCTTCCCCAAATAGTAAGCTCTATAAATCAAGAACCTCGTCGTCTTCACCCTGGGGTCCCCAAAACCCAGGCGAGTTTTTGGCATAATTTAGATGCTCGATAAATTTTGTTGAACTGAACTGAGCCTGTCTACATACTGTTGAACATCACTCTATTAAAACTGTATGGATGAGGTGTAAAATATTACTATGAATTCAGTGCTTTGCATCTTATCTTTTTTTAAAAAGCTAGAGGCTAAATTTAGACAATTCCTTGCTAGTATATTTATTTGTAACTAGATTGAGGATTTTCAGGGAAAGAAAAAGAAAAGTTGACCTATGAGTTTGTTCTTTTCACCAAAAATAATCTTCTGGGAGGATGGTACCTCAGAGCTGAGATCAAAGATAATTGTGGCTGTCTTAGAAACCCCCAGGTTATTTTTAAGTGAAACAAAATGGGATGATTATAAAAGATTATGTTTGGAAATATAATTATTTCCTAACTTCTGAGCACATGCCTTGAGAGTGCTTCTTTGAATACATGCACTGACAAATATTCCATTAAAGGATAGACTTGTTTACAGCGAAAACATTTCAGTGCAACAGGGTTATCCAGTTGACAATTTCTTGCCGTACATTGTAATTATATAGTGTAATTTTTAAAAAATCTGATTACCAAAAAAAAGCCACATATAAATTATAATTATTTCCAAAATAAATATATATGTATGTATGTCTATATATAGAGAGAGAGAGAAAGAGAGAGAGACATTAAAAATACCTAATTTAATGTAAAATGGACCAAAGTTAGGATATCTAAACTCAAGAATCTTATTGGTGTCATCTTGAGAAAGAGACTGATAAGATATAATTAAGAAAAAGTTTGAAAATAAATACTGCCTTTCATTGTCTCACCGAAATATAAATAAGTATATTTATATATCTGTGCAGTTGACCAGCCAGTGACTAACTACTGTTATGTGAGATACCTTTGGCCATATATCAGAAATTTTAAAAAGATAACTCACCTTTTATTGGAATAAGTAGACAAGGCAGATACCAATTATGCAGAAACATTGCAAGGATGATTGGTTGTCATTTACCCATCATTCTAAAGGGGTATCTTTCTAGCAAATAGGTCACCATCCAAGCTCTGTTACTGTTTGGAGGTCATGATCTCAAAGTAAAAACATTCCAATAATATGGAGGGCCTCCAAAGAATTGTCTAGGAGACCAATTAATCTGAAGCCATGTCAGCTATAGCCAAGTGTTCTGGACTAAAGCACATGGACTGGATAAGTTTTGCTCTTATGTTGTCTATGTGGTGATAGAATTGAAAGGGTGAAAGATCTAAGTTCATTCGATAATTATTTTCTGAGGATCCATAAACATGGTGCAGGACACAGAAAGACATTGCATGGTTCCTCGCCTAAAGTAATTTAGGGACTAATTTGGAAGATGTGATTTAAGCATGAGCAACAATTACAGAACACCAAATGCAATCCATTTTCAAGAAATGTAGTGGGAGATTAGGAGATATCAAATAGGGGGGTTTGGAATGGTGGAAAGCGTCAGTCTTCCTGCCTACCTGGGGCTGGTTTCCAGGTCATATATGTTGCAAATGCAGGTTTCAGGATTCACTTGTGCTCTGTGGTCTTGAGTAAAGCCCTGATTTCAGAGAAAAACATCCCTGGCCTGTGCTGATAAGATGGACTGAGTGATGCCAAATGGAACTCATGGTTCCATTTTGATTCAAGGACCTCTTGCCTTGGAATGGCAAGAACCTAGGTCTTCAGAAAAATTTCTCTGGTAAAGAGACTGCATTCTTCTGCCAAAAATAAACAAATGGAAAGACCACCAAGGATGTAGTATGGGAGAATTACATTGAAAAAAATTCATCTAAAGGTGAGATTTTTTTTAATTGCTAGGTTTGAGAAAGAACTATGAGGCTGCCCTGATTTCAGATATTTCCAATAACAGGCCACATATGAAAACAAACCTGAAATTCAAAGGGATCAAGGCCCTGGTGAAATGCCTGAGTCTGTTTAATTTCTGTTGAGGCAAAGAAAATTCAACAGACATTCTCTTCATTTTGACACTACTATTTGAGGTGGTTAGGCATGAATTTAAATGTACAATCTTTAAACACAAAAAAAACAAAAATGAAAAGGTTTTCTAACACTTCAGTCTTCTTCTTACTTTTATTTATATAATTTATTTAGAAAATATTTAAACATTTTTAATGTCAATTTATTTTTGAGAGAGAGAGAGAGCACAAGCAGGGACGGGGCAGACAGAGGGAGACAGACTCTGAAGCAGACTCCAGGCTCTGAGCTGTCAGAGTAGAGCCCAATGGGGGGCTCGAACTCACAAACCATGAGATCATGACCTGAGGCAAAGTTGGATGCTTAACCAACTGAGCCACCCAGGCTCCCCTAATTTAGAAAATATTTACATGCCTGTCTTTCAAAAATTAAATGCCTTTACCACATTTTTGAACTGTGCTAAGTTGTAGCTTACATACATAAAGAAAGTTCAGGGTGTGGTGGAAATCTATTCCTTTTGGTCTCCTAGCATTGTTTGCCTCATTTATAAACTGATATTATTACCTTTAAGGAATTGTCTTGCCCCCATCATATGTGCTTCTGTGGAACTACTAATCAAAGAGGACTACCCCTCTTCTCCAGGCCAAAAATGGGGGGAGAAGGTATTCCAGGTCTGGCCCATCAGAGTGTGCCATTGTGTTGGTCACATTGAATGGCCATTTAGAATCCTTCAGTAGGATTTTATACATAAATTCTGGGGTAAGAAGCTCACTATTTTCTCCTGGGGTCATTAATATGTGATGATGTAATCCTGGCCTTTCTGGCTCCAGTTGCAAAAGGATGCTCATTAGCTGCAAGACAGAATGAGGCCGGGCGCCTGGGTGCCTCAGTCGGTTAAGCGTCCGACTTCAGCTCAGGTCATGATCTTATCACTGGTGAGCTTGAGCCCCGCATCAGGCTCTGTGATGATAGCTTGGAGCCTGCTTTGGATTCTGTGTGTTCCTCGCGCTCTGCCCCTCCCCAGCCTCTTAAAAATAAATAGACATTAAAAACATTTTTTTAAAACAGAATGAGGCCAATAATCAAGAGAAAGAGAAAAAAAGCAGATACTACAGATGAAGAGAAAAGAGAATGAGTGTGAGCATGTGTGCATGTGAGGAAAAAAGAACTCATGTCACCTTATGAATCCCTTGCAGTCTGTGAGCCCAGCTTCGTCCTTGAATTTCTCAACCCTGTGGACCACTTATTTGTTTAAGCTGGTTTGAGTTGGGTCACTTTTCATCTATAGCAGAAAGAATCCATCTTTATACATAAGGTGAAAACTTCATATTGTTAATCCCATCCCTGCTAAAGAAGCAATAGAAAGCATCCATCCATCCATCCATCCATCCATCCATGTATGCAATGGACATCTAATGAATACTAACTGTATTCCTAGGCTCTGTACAGAACAGTTTGGATGATGTGCTGAGATGACTAAGACATGATCCCAACCCTCAATGAGTATTCAACTAGAGAGGGAGATACATGTGTGAATGGATCATTCATAATACAATGAAAGATTTAAAAATATTGATGTGAATACACACCCATAGATATGCAGGATCAATACATATGCCCAGAAGTCAGAGAACTGGGCAGTAAAGTAATAAGTGGGGCTGTATAGGCAAAGAATGGCTTGAAGAAGAACTTGGAATATGTGAACAAATGTGTAATGCTTTGAAATTACAGGTGCCTGGTTTTCTGGAGATTGGTGAGGAGACTATCACTGTGCTAGAAAGGAATAGCATAGAAAGTGAATTTTGGATAATCCTAAAGGCAGCAGAAAAATGGATAGAGGCTTGCTTTTTGTTTTTTGTTTTGTTTTGTTCTTTTTTAACTTTACATTTTGGTTTATTTTCTTTTGGGAAAGCACAATTAGCTTATTTTTAGGAACCTAACTGTGGTGTCTGTGTGGAGAATGAACCAGAGCTGAGGATAGTGGGTTAGAGAGACAATAGTCCAAGCTCAAGGATGTGAGATTCAGAGGCAGTGCCGTCTTCAAGAGGCATTTGGGAGATTGATGGGGTTTGGTGCTGACCACAGGGGTGGACAGAGTCAGAACTGACCACAGGATTTGTAACTTGAATTTCCAGGAAGATATTGAAGGTGTCAGTCAAGATCAGGATTGTAGGGAAAAGAATAAGTCTAGAGGGAGGAAATAGCGAGTCCTTCTTAGGACATATTAATCTGTGGGATGTGGAAGAGGGGATGCTTAGTAGTCAGCTGTTAATGTGGGTATAGAACTTAGAGTGTCTTAGCAATCAGAGATTGGGTTTCAGAAAGTTTTGACAATGTAGAGGGTAATTAAAGCCCTGTGAAATGGATGAGATTATCTCCAGCAGAGCTTTAAGACTGAGAAGAGAGTGCATCAAGAATGAAACCTCCCTGAATCACTATACTGTACACCTGAAAATAATATAACGTTGTACGTTAACTATATTGGAATTAAAATTTTAAAAATCAGAACAAAAAAGTAGAAGCTTGGGTAAGTAAATAGAATAATTTTAAATTTGGAAAAAGAAAAAAAAAAAAGAAGACCTCCATAGCGAACATCAATATTTAAAAAAAAAAAAAAAAGGGAAGAAGAGGAGAAGCCAATGTTATAGAGAAAGGAAATGATAATCAATACCAAACATTTAAGAAGGGCTCCTCTTGGGGGCACCTGGGTGGCTTAGTCACTTAAGCATCTGACTCTTGATTCTGGCTCAGGTCATGATCTCACAGTATGGGAGTTCGAGCCCCACATCAGGCTCTGGGCTGACAGTGTGGAGACTGCTTGGGATTCTCTCTCCTCTCTGTCTCTCTCAAAAATAAAATAAACAACAACAACAAAAAAGGGCTCCTCATATTTTTTAATAAATTAATGGATGCGTGAATAAGAAATTAGGACTGTAGACATTAAGAGAGAAAAGAATTTTGAAAATAAGGAGTGGATTGTCCCACCCTGACATTTAAAAATGAAATGATAAATACAATGGGAAAGAAAATTACAAATGATTAAGACTGACCTGCTCCTATTTCCATGTTTCCCCAATATTTTTTTTCTATTAAGTCTGATAGCTCTATAGCTTGTAGAATTAGACTTAATATTTGCCTGGGTGGGAAGAATCAGAATATGCCCCAGATATTCAAGGAAAGAGCTCATTACTAAAAGCATGATACGTTTGCACTGAGGAATCACCTTGCTGTGTTCCAGGGGACTTCTGGAACTAGCTGTTTTGTCATTGACATTCATGCCAGGGGTTCCCACTGAGTCCATATCTGGAGGAAAGCACTAAGGCAAGCCTTAAAGTTAATCCCCAGAAGAGGTGGCCATGACTCACTCCCACTACCTTTGGAAGAAGAAAGTGCTTGCTTACTGGATGTCAGGCTTCTTGATTCTAAGAATGTCTTCTGTTCGTTGGAGGAATAGCTGACATTTTCTTCATGCTGCAAATTGGAGACAACTGGGGAAAAAAAGGTTCATAGAAAAAGGAAAAGAAATCTTTTTACAGCATCTTTTATAAACGGTGACAATTGCATCTGGGTAATTATTCATTTAGTTTCAGAGGCTTCAGGAGATCAAACAGAAGGAGAATGATTCATGAAATTTAAATAGTAGCAGGTAAAGTCAGATCGGTGACAGGGAGCAGGAGGCTGCCATGCTGCAATTAGAGATTTCTGGATTGTGAGGTAGAGAGAGGATGAAGCTAATTAAAATGGCTGCAACTTCAGGCCATGGCCTTGCTCAGAAGACCTAAAATGTTCTTGAAATTTTAGTTGGCACATTTAAATGACAATTCGGATGGTGCTCCAACTTGTTCAAGTAAAAGCTGTCAGTAGGTCCACACTGTGGATGTGGGGCACAAAAACTTAGAAAAACATGCACGCTATGACCCACATAAGCAGAACAGAAAATGACTTGATAGGTCTTTCCCAAATAAGAGTTGACACACACATAGAAACCACCAGGTTCCCTACACTGTTCTAAGTGCTTTATTTATTTATTTAATTCTTACCACGACTCTGTGAGGTGAGGATCATTAGTACCCTCATTTTGCATATGGGGACGTAAAAGTGTGGGGAGTTAAGGAGTTTGTCTGAGGCCATACATACAGCCAGTAAGCGGTGTAACCAGGGATTCAAACCCAGGTTCTCTAGCCAGAGTCTAATCCCAAGAAGTCTGAGGATGGTATGCATTATTTTTTTTAAATTAAAAAAAATTAATGTTTATTTATTTTTGAGAGAGAGACAGAAACAGAGTGCAAGCTAGGGAGGGGAAGACAGGGGGAGAGGGACACAGAATCCGAAGCAGGCTCCACAGGCTCTGAGCTGTTAGCACAGAGCCCAAGATGGGGCTCAAACTCAGGAACTGCAAGATCATGACCTGAGCCGAACTTGGACGCCTAACCCACCACCCACTGGGACGCTTAACCCACCACCAGGTGCCCCTCTTTAAAATTTTTTTAATGTGTATTTATTTTTGAGAGAGAGATAGAGCACAAGCAAGGCAGGAGCATAGAGAGAGGGAGACACAGAATCCAGAGTAGGCTCCAGGCTCTGAGCTGTCAGCACAGAGCGTGATGCTGGGCTCGAACTCACAAACTACAAGATCATGAACTGAGCCGAAGCTGGACCCTTAACTGACTGAGCGACCCAGGCACTCCTGCATTATTTTCTGATTAAATAGTTTCATGTAAGGAAAAGTGCTTTGTAAACTATAAACACTATTACAACAGAAGGAAGGAAGCATGGAGAAGAAGACAAGGAGAGGAGTAGGAAAAATACCAAGATTAGAGAAGGAAATAGATAAGGAAGAGGTCTGAGAGAAAGAAGAGAAAGGAAATGGATCAAATAAAAAAGGAAATAAAAGTTTGATGCCTCCTCTGTGCCAACGTCAAGGTTGACTCATGCAGCCACGTGTCTGGCTCTGTGCTTATTGTCCAGTTGGATTTCTTATGGTCCAACACACTCCTTCCTCTAGCTAGGATAACACTCATGACCCCAGAATCACTGCTTGTTCCTTTCAGTCCCTGCTGCCTGAAGGTGTTCTCCTCCCCTCTCTCAGATTCCCTCCAAACACTCCCATCTCCATCCTTCAAAACCCAGCTTCAGGTCTAGCCCATCCTAGCAAACCTCTGTGGACTACTACAGCTTTTAGTGATTTTTGGAACACTTTGAAAACCATAGATTTTTTTTAGAATTTGACCATCTTTAGACATTCTCCAGTTCAAACTTCTCATTTTACAAATGAGGGGAACTGGGGCTCATGGAAGAGAGGAGTTTGCCCAAGGCCACCAATTACACGTGACTGTGCCAGAAATCATTCCAGTTCCCCTTCACTCCACATGGCTGCCCTGCATCGTTCAAGCTGATTGTTTGTACGTCTCTCTCACTGGACTGTCACACTCATGAACCGGGGCCAGGTCCTCCTTGACTTCTGTGTCATCTGCTTCTTGTAGCACAGCGTTGCACATGTAGGTGCTCAATAAATGATTGACTAAGAACTAATGAACTTTTTCTTTGTATATAAAAAACCGTTTAGAAATAGTAAAGTTAAAAGGAGACCATCAGCCCTGCTGTAATGCTGAATAAATATTTTCTGTAGCATTTACCTAAGAGCAGTTGTAACTCATACATATTAGAGATTGTCTTCAATTTTTAAAAATAAATGTCTTTTAATAGTAATCTAAATCAATGCATCCTCATTAGCCCTTTTTGTGTTCTGTTATGCAAACAGAATACCTGTCTCTTTCTCAGGGCAACAGGAAACCTATCTGGTGACAAAATATGTGAATTTTCTTTTCTTAAGGTTCTCCACAAATGGTAAATAAAGCAAAGGAGCATCTTAAACCACTCCAACAAAGGCCTCATTAAACGCTTGCTGGCAATCGATCAAGATTAATGTTTGCGTATATTCACTGGACAAAGTGCACGGATGGCTCTTACTTATTAAACATAACAAATTACAAGGGAATAAATTGGTTCATTACCTTTAATTGGAGCATCCCCAATTGACCACATCATGAGGGTCAAATATGACAACAGATAGGAACTTTGGGCAAATATCATTTTATACTACCCATTTATCAATTATCCCAATAGCAGCATTAATAACAAGTAGTAATCACATTCTTAAAGCATTACTTATGGTATTGTGAAAGCAGAAATCACAAGAGGCCGGAGAATGAGTGCCAGACCACCGAGACATGAAGAGACAAGAGAATGTCCTTTACTTCTAATGGAAACATGTATACTGAAAGCTTACCTAAAGGGACACAAAAAGGAAAAACAAGAAACCAACAGGCATTAAGTAACTATTACATGGCATGCTCTGTGCTGTCGTTTCACAAACATGAACTTGTCTAATCTTCACCAGCCATCCTTGTGGTAGGTATTTTTCACTCTATTTTAGAAGTGAGGATACGAAAATGTCACGAGGTGAAATTGCCTACATTTGTAAATAGTGAGCCTGGATTCGAACCCAGATCTGTATGACAGCACATATCATGGTGGACACTGCTGGTGTCCTAGTCCACATCCGTCACCACTCTTCTTTGTTCTCAGGACAAAGGTATCCAGCACCTTTGTGTTTCGGAGGCACCTGGCCTTCCTACAAGCCCCAGGCAGTCAATTTTGACTAGTCTAGTGACCTCTTGCCTGTGATCGATTTATGGGTTGACAGTGACCCAAGCTTGGATGATGAAACAGAAGGGGTTGTCTGCTCTGGAGCTTCTGGGAAGATCCCTCTTACTCTTAAAAATAGACCCACAGAAGAATGACACTCTTACTGTTGTCACCTGCAACCAAGAGGGATGTAATTGACCTATCGACATTAAGAGGGAGAAAAGATGGAAATACCTGGGTCTATGATTGTGCATTTAAATAGCTGAATTTACCAGCCGAGACTGTTCTAGTTCTAGCCTTCCTGTTATGTGAAATAATGCATTTTCCTTTTTGCTTAGGCTACTTTCAGCTTTGCAGCCCAAATGTGTCCCCAGATACAAATTTCATGTCCTTTCAACAATGCTGAGATTGAATTAGAAACAAAACAAAACGCTGCTGCCTGAGAGAGTTTATAGGCAAGCTGAAATTGTCCAAGGCATGTGAGGAAACAAGTAAAGGACGGTCGGACAGAAAATGAGGAGCATGTTTACAGTGAATGCCCTCGCCAAAGTCTTGATGCCAGCTGCATGTTTCACCTCCAATGACACCTTCCTCTGAGAAGCTTAAGGCACTTAGGGCAAAGGGAGCCCTTTGTTTTAGGGAGGTTCTGATGAATGTATTCTCTTTCGTCCTTTATTTCTCTTCACAGAAGGTAGCAGCTTTGTGGAATGGGTCCAATCTTGCAGAAAGGAGTAAAAATTGGCCAAGCCACAAACATATCTTGCCATCCCTTCCTCCTGCCTGCACATTCCATGGTCTGTGTGCATTGCCCAGATCATAGAGTAAATAAAATTACCATTATGTGGAATTGGTTCCTTTAAAACCAGTCCTGTGGGTCCCTGATACTTGGCAGGACTTGTCCAGGTTATTGCAGCTCTTTTAAGTAAAGTGGGTATTCCCTTGCGCTGCTCTGGAGGCGCTCTGGGCATGTTCACAGAACAAAAAAAAAAAAAAAAAAAAAAAAAGATAAATGTTAGAGCTCCCTGGTGCTGTAGGTCCTTATGGTTTTGGAGCAAAGCTGAATTTCTGGGAAATAAGAGTATATATAGATATAAACACATTGACATATAAACAAAGCAAGAAGACTGACCAAAAAAACAAATGAACAGTGAGTGCAGCATGGAATTAATGGAAAAGAATAAAAGAATAAAGACATAGCCACTTACACATGAGTGGAAATCCGGGCTCTGCCCTTGTTTAGCTCTGGGACCTTAGGTAATTTATCCAGACCTTCTCACTCTAAGATTCCTCATTTATTTGTTGGAGGTAACAGTACTGGTGTCATGGGAGGGTTCTAAGGATTGGAGACATGATTACTATACTTCCTGAACACTTACACCAGACCTCCTGCACTAACACATGAAGCAGTTTGTCTCCGTTAATTCACACAACCCTAGGAGGTAGATATTTTCTTCCTTTGCCCATTTTGCAGGTGTAGAAATTGAGGCACAGAAAGGACAAATAATTTTCTGAAAGTCACACAGCTACTGAGATGGAAAGAAGGGTTGACTGAGGGCTGCTGACCCCATTCATGTAGGCACTGATCAGGCTCTGTGCCTACAGAGCTGAATGTCCTACCCAGCCCAGGCTGTTCCTTGGGGACCTACCCAGGGGGATCTTTCTTTCCCGAGCTACCCCCAGCCTCACTTGCAAGATTTCTGTGTGTTGACCCTTTTAGTTATAACCTACTCTCTTGCTCCTGCCAGAATGTTTTCCTATTCATAATCTGGCCCCAAAGTAAAGTTAATAGTGTTGGGCAAAACTTTGTATCCAAATTTAAGCCTTCTTTGATTTGGAAGGGATTTCTTCTTTCTGGTGAGATCATCAGTTATTTTAAGAAATAACATTGAAGCTGCTAATAAGAGAAGCCATTGAGACAAAGGTCTCTGTCCAAAGCAAAATTGTCCAATTAGAGGCCATCAGTATGCTGGGACAGGGGTGCCATTTTTGCTTTCTGGGTGGCCACACCCCCTCCTCATTTCACAGACTCAGCCTATCTTGTCCCTTTCCCTCCTGTCTTCATCTCCAATTAGTGGCTGTCAGGGAAAGGCCTGGAGCTGTTTGCTCTTCCCCCCTTGCCACCCCTGACCCACCCCAAAACTTGATAAACTCCAACCAGCAGCTTTGTGGCCGGTCCTTTGGCTGAATGATCCTGGGAGAAGCCAGAAGTAAAATGACCTGCTCCTCTCAGCTCAGGGATGTAGTAGGAAGCCAGAGGGTGCTGCCTTGTGTGGCCTGGGTGGTTGTGAACAAAGGTGGGACTTCCTGGATAGGATGACCTGGGAAGAGCTGCCTGGAGACCAGGATGGGGTCTGAGTAGTATGTGGACATCCCTTTTAGCAATGGTGTGGGGCCATGTTTAGGAGGATTGGCCCCAGGAAATTCCTTCCCGCCGGCTTACCTGGTGAGCTGTCCTAGTCAGCCACAAATCCACTTGGGGCGAAGATTCCCACACTGAAGGCTAATCATGCCTTCATCAGAATTTCTATGATTTGCTGGTTCTGCAAAATCCTCTTTCTAACCGACCACACATTTACAATGTGCCATTCCTGGACACTGTCTGCATGCCCTGAGCTGTGTCAAGCACTATTAACATCTGCAAGGTTTGCTCAAGATTTATGTTTTAGATCATCTGGATGCTGTAGTTTTCCTTTTCCCTTCACTCCTTCCAGATGGATATTTTCTACTTCTCTATTTTTTTTGTCTCTCTCTCTCTCCCTCCCTTCCTCTCTTTTTCTCTTGCATTTGGTTTATCGGAGTCATGCAGCTATCACTGGCTTCCACTACTGTCACCCTTGGTATTTAAAGATAACCTGGCATCAAAATAGGGTGTCTTTGAATCCTGTGCATCCTGGTTTCCTCTGACAACCCATTCCCATGTCAGCTGCAGAACAGGGGCCTCCAGGTCCTCCAGGAAAGGCTGATTCTTAGGTAAGCGGGTATAGCCCTGGGAGTCCTAGAAATTGTGACCCACAGGTGGGGGTGGGTCATACTACATGAGCAGCTTAATATTGCTTTCTCTGGAAAGCCTTCTCTAAACCTACTCCAGCCTGGCTTAAAAGCTTCCTCCTGTGCCCTTCCCATGGCATGCTTTGTATTGCTGTTACCCTTATTTGTCTGTCTTTCCAAATAGACAGATACTTGTGAGCAAAGGCTAGACATTAAATATCTCTATATCCTTAGTGCCTAGTACATTGTCTTCCAAGTAATAAGTGCCAATAAAATGTTTGTTGATGCAACAAATTAACGAGGTGGATCCATGAATTCTCTCTAGAAAACACTAGCTCAGATCTCACATTCCTCTCTGTAGGAAGAAATGCCCAGGCTGTATCTATACATAATTGATAAAAGTGATGGGTAAAACACATCATAAAAATAAGTGATATTAATTAATTTTAATTTAATTTTAATTAATTTTTAGAATTAATCTAAAGTATCTCAAGGCGCTTCATTTGGAAACTATTAAAGGGCTACATGCTCAGTAGACCATCAAATAAGAAATAGCAGAGGCTTTTTTGCTTGTTTTCAGCAAAGGCTGTCAAAAAGATGTATTTGTGATATGTGCTATGCATCTCAAGTTCTGGGTTGTTTGGGCAATCAGGTTTACATCAGGTATCAGTAATGCCCTAAATTCTGTAAAGTTATAAAGGTGAAGAAGAGAAAATTTAAGGCATAGCCAAAGAAATCTGAGAAAATGTACCTAAAGGTATGCATGTAAATGTATGTTTAGACCATGTTCCCATGCTGTGTTATCACCTTACAAACCTGCTTCCTTGTTCTCTATGCTTCCCTTCCTTGGAGTCAACTGGTATCTTTACCTTTTCAGTGCCTTGCACTGCATTCTTAATGTCTTCCTTCTTCTGCCTCCCAGCTTTGGCTGGTCTCTTGTATAATGTCTTTTGCAAACGATGACTCTAGAGGAGTTAACTGTAGGATGCCTCTTACATCCATGACCTTATGTGGTTTTCTCAACTTCGTGGATGATATATTACCCTTTCCCTAAGAATGATCCTAGAATTTACTGCAAGAAAATTCATAGCTACTTTTAAGAGCTTTGTAATGGGTTGCTACCAGTTGACAACATTTTGTCTTGGTTTTCTTGAGAGGAAACAATCATGCACTTAGATATATGAGCAAAATTTGCTTTCTAATGCTAAGCTGGCAAAAATCATGGTCCCCAGTGTTGGTCTGTGAAAGGGAAAAGGCATCAAGATGAGAGTCTCTAACTTATTAAATCTCTTGAAAATGAATAGCTGACAAATTAATGTGTGTGTGTGCGTGCGCGCGCGTGCGTTCAGCGTGCAAGCAACAGACTGCATGAATACTTGCTTGAGCTGAACTCACCTTGCCAGTCACTCAGCTCTCTGGCAGTTAACAAAAAGGTTTTAAGATAGAAAGTGGACTATTTAGCCTTCATTAATCATTCATAGTGTTCAAACACATCATCCAGTAACTGAAGAGGGGTTAATGGTAGCTAAGCTTGAGTCTGTTGTCAAAAGTAGGTTTAACTTTCTATGAACTCACTGGACACAAAGAATGCTGCCTGTTTACTATTCCAAATGTCACCAGCTAGGAGCAAATGGATGACTACTAATGGTAATTAAATACCTCTGAAGCCATTTGTACCAATAACAAAGAGTTACTGTCAGAACTTGAATGAGGTCCATCTGCCCATTTTAAAAGAATGTTAACATTATATAAGTGATAAAGCAGACAGCAACAACTAAATAAATAGACAAACACATAAGTTTGGTGATAACATTTCTCTAGATGAACGCTTGATGCCTTTCCCTTGGAAACAAGAGATTAATGAAAATATTCTGTAGTCCTTAGTTGTTTAAATCCCACTTTGGCCCATGAAGTAATTAGGAGGTTTTTAGTAAAGGCTCTTCCATCTATATTCTCTAGGCTGTGGAAAAAACCGTTTGAAATTCTATTTGAATTTTTCCTTTCTACCCTGCGAACTTCCTGGATTCAGTTTCTACTACTGACTATTTCATTTAATTCATATGCTCTCATCTCCTTGAGTGAAGGGGGAAAAAAAAGAGTGTGGGTTATTTTGCTTTCTGTCTTCACAGCACAGAACCCCACAGTTGCTACTTCTTGCGCAGATGGATTGACAGCCCAGGGTTTTTCTTTGGTGGGCTCATCTATTCAGCCGCCCCTGAGGCCCCTGCAAGGGGCCGTCTGACTTCTGTTGGACATCCACCGAGGTTTCCTCTGCATCTTCATCTTTCTCTACTGTGACAAGACAAAATATAAAAAGATATTGCATGAAAGAACCAAAAGGTGAAGAATATCTAAATTCTTTTGAAATACACCTAAAATCCTAGAGCAGCCAGAATAAAAGTGCACAGAGGGTTCCGAGAGGGAGCTAATGCATTCATCAAACCTTTGGAAAGGCAGTTTCTTATAAAGATATGGACTTCATTAAATCAGCTCTCTTTTACCAGGATGTAGACATACCTGTATATCTGATGGCTTAGTTCTAGTGAGAAGAGAAAGTTGTTGGTGAAGAAGAATGGCAAGGGCATTGGTAACAATTGTATAGTGGGGGTGAATGAGCAGTGAGCACTTAGACATTTATCTAGGTCCTTACATAATACTTAAAACAGTACTGGAGAAGGAATGGCAAAATAACATCTTGAAGACACGGAGATCAGTCCCAAGAAAGAAAAATGGGTGTATAAAACCTAAAACAGCAGCCTGTATCAATTAGGTCTTTTTATGTTCCAAATAACAGAAAACTTAAACTGTTTAAAACAGTAGGGGAATTTATTGACTTACATAACTGGAAAGTCTAGAGGTAGGGCGGGCTTCAAGATTGGTTTGATCTAACTCAACAATGTCCCTAAGGACGCTGTCCCTTTGCTCTGCCTTTTGTTCATGGTGTCAGTTTTATCCTAGGCCTGATTTCACACATGGTTGCAAGATGGCTGCCAGTGGCTCTTGGGACTGCATTCTTTCTCACATAAGTCCAGAGAGAGGGAAAGAGAAAGGTAGAGCGTATTTATCCTAACCAAACAAAAGTCCTGGATTTCAGTCTCATAGGACCAGTATAGGTCATGTTTTGCGATGGGAATGGGCTCAAACTGAATAGCAATTTAGTGCTCACATCTGGAATTGGGGATAAGGGATTAATGACCCTCAAACTGCAAAATGGTGGTGTTGAGAAGAATGGAACAGATGTGGCAAGGCAGTTCACAATGTATGCTACGACCCAAGCATACCAATTCTGTGTGGTTCCTGAGAAAGGAGACATTCCATCAAGTTAATGTTTTGTGTCCTTAATATAGTTATCTTAGAAGATTTTACAGTATTTCTCAAAGTGTTGTTCACTTTGGACCATGGACCAAAATTATAACAGTTGCTTAAATGCAGGTTCCTAGGCTCTTCCCAAGACCTTTTGAATCATACTCTGTGTGAGTGCCAGCTGGGAATTTGCACTTCTAGCGTTTCCTGGATGGTTTTCATGCCCATTAGTATATAGAAATTTCATAGAAACTTGCTCAGAGGTAAAGGGAACTATCATCATACTTTAGGATTTGATAAAGTTTCTTACAGTACCTTTGTAAATTTTCTTGAACAAAAATAGCTACCAATAGCTGCCACCTTGGTAACATCTCACATTAATATGGATCTTGTTTTATCTTAGTAAAATGTAAAAATCTTTTTTGAAAGCTGTTTATAAAATGATTTACATATTTTTTATTGGGGAAATAAGTCTAGCTCTTTGGGATCATGCAGGTGAAATAATTGTGCACTGCATTTTTCTCTTTTTAAGGGATGCTTTTAAAATTATTCACATGCACTTAAACTTCATCTTAACTTCCTTTTTTTTTCAAGCTTCCTTTTAGATCCAGTGATGGGTATTGCCATACATATAAACATTAACTGGGAGTAGTAGTTTTCTACTACATTTGGAAAAAGGGTAAGTACTTCCAATTTTATGTGGCCTTTTATATCAAGTGAAAATTCATTTTCTCTTAAGAAAAATGAAAAGAAGGGTGAGGTTTTGTCTTCTGGCTGATCAATGATTTATTGGTAAAACTTTTCTTCAAAAAAATTAGTTTATTTTGATTAATATTTCCTCATACACTGAGATAGATCAAAACAACACTATCTTTATTATCCTATATTATCCTGGTGGTGATAATGAGTCTCAAAGAATGAAGGATGTGAGTGAGTTTTCCAATGGGTTGATTTTTTTTTTACTTTATTTTTTAAAATTTACATCCAAATTAGTTAGCATATAGTGCAACAATGATTTCAGGAGTAGATTCCTTAGTTCCCCTTACCCATTTAGCCCATCCTCCCTCCCACAACCCCCCCAGTAACCCTCAGTTTTTTCTCCATATTTATGAGTCTTTTCTGTTTTGTCCCCCTCCCTGTTTTTATATTATTTTTGTTTCCCTTCCCTTATGTTCATCTGTTTTGTCTCTTAAAGTCCTCATATGAGTGAAGTCATATGACTTTTGTCTTTCTCTGACTAATTTCACTTAGCATAATACCCTCCAGTTCCATCCACGTAGTTGCAAATGGCAAGATTTCATTCTTTTTGATTGCCGAGTAATACTCCATTGTGTATATATACCACATCTTCTTTATCCATTCATCCATCGATGGACATTTGGGTTCTTTCCATACTTTGGCTATTGTTGATAGTGCTGCTATAAACATGTGGGTGCATGTGTTCCTTCAAAACAGCACACCTGTATCCCTTGGATAAATGACTAGTAGTGCAATTGCTGGGTCATAGGATAGTTCTATTTTTAGTTTTTTGAGGAACCTCCATACTGTTTTCCAGAGTGGCTGCACCAGTTTGCATTCCCACCAGCAGTGCCAAAGATATCCTCTTTCTTCGCATCCTCACCAACATCTGTTGTTGCCTGAGTTGTTAATGTTAGCCATTCTGACAGGTGTGAGGTGGTATCTCATTGTGGCTTTGGTTTGTATTTCCCTGATGGTGACTGATGTGGAGGATGTTTTCATGTGTCAGTTGGCCATCTGGATGTCTTCTTTGGAGAAGTGTCTATTCATGTCTTTTGCTCATTTCTCCACTGGATTATTTGTTTTTTGGGTGTTGAGTTCGATAAGTTCTTTATAGATTTTGGATACTAACCCTTTATCTGATATGTCATTTGCAAATATCTTCTCCCATTCTGTTGGTTGCCTTTTAGTTTTGCTGATTGTTTCCTTCGCTGTGCAGAAGCTTTTTATTTTGATGAGGTCCAATGGCCTTGATATTTTATGGACAAAATTTCTACATAAATCATGGACATAGATTTTAAACATATTTGTTCATTCAAAATATTGTGTAGCTAATATATACTAGGTTACTTTGCTAAATGTTGAAGATATATTCATCAGTAAAACATTCATCATACCTGTTCTCATAGAGTTCAAAGTCTAGTACTGTGCTATCTAATATGGTAACCACTAGCCACATATGGCTATTTATATTTAAATTTGAATTAAATGAAATTAAAATTTTTTTCAGTTATATTAGCCACATTTCAAGGGCTTAATAAACACATGTGACCAGTAGCTATTGTATTGGACAGTGCAAATACAAAATAGTTTCATCATTACAGAAAATTCCACTGGTAGTAGAATCAAATAAATTTCACTTAGGGCATGGGAAGGGAGTGGCCCAAGATGGCAGCATAGGAAGATCCTGAAATCATCTCCTCACATGGACATACCAAAGGTATGTGGACTTACTGCCATATAGAAAGTAATTCCCACTGACAAGGAACTAAAATATAGCTGAATAGCTTCATCCAAAACAAGGTATAGAAGGGTCACATCAGGATGGGTAGGAGGCAGAGACGAGGTCTTGCTAAAAACCCCACTGGCATAGTGACACATAATAGAGAGAGATCTCATGGGCTGGAGCCTCTCCCTGAGGATCAAGAGGGTTTGTGCCCCATATGGAACACTTCAACCACTGGGACCTGCGTCAGAGAGATGAAGGCCCCAAAACGTCTGGCTTTGGGAATCAACGGAGTTTATATCCAGGGGCTCCAGGGGGCTATGGAGACCTAAGTACTCCTTTCAAGGGACTTGTGCGCGGACTCACTTATCCCAGGAACCAGTGCAAAGGCAGAAGTTTGAGAGGCGACCAGATTATATATGAAGGCGATTCAGTTGCTAATCTTAAAACATTTGCCAGAGAGGCAGGGATTAGGAGGAATTTTCCTAGGTACAGAGGTGCTAGGGAGCACCATTCTTTTGCACTCTCCCTCTGTTTTGCAGAGGGAGACATGTGTTTTTCTGGTGCAGACATGAAGATGTGCCACACACCTAAACCTCTTCTCCAGCATCACCAGACTGGGGGTGTGCCCTGCTGCCAGTGCTCTTCCCTGGCCTTGCTAAAGCCATAGGAGTGCACTATCCCTAACACCCTTCCTCTGCCTTTGCCATGTGAATGGAAACAAAAAGAAAGCTGGAGTAGTTTCATTTATGTCAAAATAGATTTGAAAACAAAGACTGTAATAAAAGACAAAGAAGGGCACTGCATAATGATAGATAGGCCAATCCACAAGAGGATGTAACATTTGTAAATGTTTATATATATTCAATATAAGAACACCTAAATATATACAGAAAATATTAACAGATCTAAGGGAAAAATGGAAATGAATACAATCATAGTAGGGGACTTTAATACCCCATTTACCTCAGTGGAAGAACATCCAGACAGGAAATCAATAAAGAAACATCAGCCTTAAATGACACATTAGACTAGATGCACTTAATAGATATATACAGAACATTCCATCCCAAAACAGCAGAATACACATTCTTCTCAAGTGCACATAGATCATTCCCAGGATAGATCACATGTTAGACCACAAAAAAAAGTCTCGAGGCACCTGGGTGGCTCAGTCAGTTAAGCATCTGACTTTGGCTCAGATCATGATCTCGCAGATTGTGAGTTTGAGCCCTGTTTTAGGCTCTGTCCTGACAGCTCAGAGCCTGGAGCCTGCCTTGGATTCTGTGTTTCCCTCTCTCTCTCTGCCCCTTCCCCCACTTGCACTTTGTCTCTCTCTCTCTCTCTCTCTCTCTTTCAAAAATAAAATAAACATTAAAAAAAAATCTCAATAGGGGCACCTGGGTGGCTCATTTGGTTAAACGTCCAACTTTGGCTCAGGTCATGATCTCATGGTTTGTGAGTTGGAGCCCTGCATTGGGCTCTGTGCTGACAGCTCAGAGCCTGGAACCTGATTTGAATTCTGTGTCTCCCTCTCCCTCTGTCCCTCCCTTGCTCAGGCTCTGTCTCTCAAAAATAAATAAACATTAAAAAAAATTTTTTTAATTAAAAAAATTTAAAAAATATATGGCACCTTTTCTGACTATAATGGTATGAAACTAGAAATAAATTACTAGAAGAGAACTGGAAAAAACACAAAAATGTGTAGATTAATCAACATGCTACTGAACAACCAATGGGTCAACAAAGAAATCAAAAGGGAAAAAAATATTTAAGACAAATTAAATGGAAATACAATACCAAATCTGTGTGATGCAGTAAACGCAGTTATAAGTGGGAAGCTCATAGCAATACAGGCCTACTTTAAGAAACAACAACAAAAAAATCTTAACTAAGTAATTTAACTTTATACCTGAAGGAACTAGAGCAAGAAGAACAAATGAAGCCTAAAGTTAGTAGAAGAAAGGATATAACCAGAGTGGATCAGACTAGAAATAAAAGACATAGACTAGAAAACAAAACAAAACAATAGAAAAGAAAATTGAAACTAAAACCTGGTTCTTTGAAAGAAAAAACAAAATCAACAAATCTTTAGCTAAGCTCACCAAGAAAAAAGAAATGACTCAAATAAATAAAATCAGAAGTGAAAAAGAAGTTTCAATTGATACCATAGAAATACAAAAGATCATAAGACACAACTATGAACAACTATACACAACAAACTGGG
Organism: Panthera pardus; assembly: GCF_024362965.1. Taxonomy (NCBI): domain Eukaryota; kingdom Metazoa; phylum Chordata; class Mammalia; order Carnivora; family Felidae; genus Panthera; species Panthera pardus. The sequence goes on from NW_026526721.1 coordinate 84,044,036, forward strand.
AAACATTGAAAAAATGGATAAATTCCTAGAAATGCACAATCTTCCAAGACTGAATCATGAAGAAGTAGAAAATCTGAATAGACCAGTTACAAGGAAAGAGATTGAATCAGTAATCAAAAACCTCCTAACAAACAGAAGTTCAGGATCAGATGGCTTCACTGTTGAATTCTACCAAACATTCAGATATCCTTCTCACATTCTACCAAAAAATTGAAGAGGATGGAACACTTCCAAACTCATTTTATGAGACCAGAATTATCTTAAGAAAGCCAGATAAGGACACTACAAAGAAAGAAAATTACAGGCCAATATCCCTAATGAACATAGATGCAAAAATCCTCAATAAAATATTAGGAAACTGAATTCAACAATACAATCAAAGATTCATACACCATGATTAAATAGAATTTATTGTAGGGATGCAGTGATGGTTCAACATCTGCATATCAATCAATGTGATATATCACATTAACAAAATGAATAATTAACATTATATGATAATCTCCATAGAAAAGCCATTTGGCAAATTCAGGAGCTATTTGTGATAAAAACTTTCACCAAAGTGGGAATAAAGAAAAGATACCTCAGTATAATAAAGGCTACATATCAAGGGAAACAAAAGGAAGAATAAACTATGAAGATTACGTCAAAAGAAGAAGCTTCTGCACAGCAAAGGAAACAATCAATAAAATTAAAAGGAAAAAACAAAAACAAAAACCTAAAAGGCAACCTACTGAATGGGAGAAGGTATTTACAACTGACAAACCCCATAAAGGGTTAATATCCAAACTATAGGAAGAACATAATATTCAACACACACACACAAACAAGTAATTGAATTTAAAAATGGGCAGACAACATAAACATTTCTGCAAAGAGGACATCCAGATGCCAACAGACACATGAAAAAATGTTCGACATTGTTCATCATCAGGGAAATGCAAAGCAAAACCATAATAAGATATCATCTCAAACCTGTCAAAATGGCGAAAATAAAAAGCACAAGAAAAACAGGTGTTGGTAACAATGTGGAGAAAAAGGAATACTTGTGCACCATTGGTGGGAATACGAACTTTGTGCAGCCACTGTGGAAAACAGTGTGGAGTTTCCTCAAAAGTTACAACTACCATACAATCCAGCAATTGTACTACTGGGTATTTACCCAAAGAATACAAAAACACTAATTCAAAGAGATACATGCACCCCTTTGTTTAAGCAGAATTATTTACAATAGCTAAAGTATGGAAGCAACCCAAGTGCTCGTCAATTGATGAATGGATAAAGAAGATGTGGTTTGTATGTATGTATATATAATGGAATATTATTCATCCATAAAAAGGAATGAAATCTTGCCATTTGCAATGATAAGAGCAGAGCTAGAAAGTATAACCCTAAGTGAAATAAGTCAGCCAGAGAAAGACAAATACTATATGATTTCAATTATATGTGGAATTAAGAGACAAAACAAATGAGCAAAGGAAAAGAGAGAGAGAGAGAGAGAGAGAGAGAGAGAGAGAGAGAGAGAGAGACAAACCAAGAAACAGACTCTTAATTATAGAGACCAAACTAATGGTTACCAGAGGGGATGGAGGTAGAGGCCATAGGTTAAATAGGTGATGGGAATTAAGGAGTACACTTGGGATGAGTACCGGGTGATGTATGGATAATTACTATATTGCACACCTGAAACTAATAAAACATTGCATGTTAGCTAACTGGAATTTAAATAAAAATTTAAAAAAATAAAATAAAGACTACATATGACAAACCCACAGCAAACATCACACTCAATGGTGAAAAGCTGAAAGGTTTTTTTTTTTAATTTTTTTTAACGTTTATCCATTTTTGAGAGATGGAGAGAGACAGAGCATTAGTGGGGGAGGTGCAGAGAGAAAGAGGGAGACAGAATCTGACACTGGCTCCAGGCTCTGAACTGTCAGCACAGAGCCCAATGTGGGGCTCAAACTCACGAACTGTGAGATCATGACATGAGCCAAAGTCAGATGCCTAACCGACTGAGCCACCCAGGCACTCTGAAAAGCTGGAAGTCTTTCCTTTAAGATTAGGAATAAGACAAGGAAGCCCTTTCTTACTGCCACTCTTGTCACTTTCATTCAACATAGTATTGGAAGTCTTTGCCATGGCAATTAAGGAAGAAAAAGAAATAACTGTCATCCAAATAGAAAAGGAAGAAGTAAAACTATCACTGCTTATAGATGACAGGATTCTATATAGAGAAAATCCTAAAGACTCATCAAAATACTCTTAGAAATAATATATGAATTCAGTAAACTTATAGGATACAAAATCAATACATGGATATTGGTTGTATTTCTTTACAATAATGATGGACTATCAGAAAGAGAAATTAGGAACACATGCCATTACAATGGTCTCAAAAAGAATAAAATATCTAGGAATAAGTTAAACAAAGGAGGTGAAAGATCTGTACGCAGAAAACTGTAGAACATTGGTTAAGGAAATTGAAGGGGACACAAATAAATGGAAAGATATTCTGCGTTCATGGATTGAAGCAATTAATATTGTTAAAATGTCCATACTCCTCAAAGTCATAAATTCAATCTAATCCCTATCAAAATTCCAATGCAGTTTTTGTAGAACTAGAACAAAAATTTTTAAATTTGTATGGAACACACACACACACACACACACACACACACACACACACACACACCAACCCTGAATAACCAAAGCAATCTTGAGAAAAAACAAAGCTGGAGGTATCATGCTCTTTGATTTTAAATACACACAGACACATAGACCAGTAGAATAGAATAAAGAGCCCAGATATAAACCTATGCATATATGATCAATTAATTCATGATAAAGGAGGCGTGAATATACAATGGGGAAAGTCTCTTCCATAAATGGTGTTGAGAAAACTGGCAAGCCACATGTGAAAGAATAAAACTGGACCACTCTTTTTTTTAAAGGTTTTCCCCCCCAAATTTATTTTCATAAATTAATACACGTAGCAGTGGGGATTTTATTTTATTTTATTTTTTTTTTAAACGTTTATTTATTTTTGAGACAGAGAGAGACAGAGCATGAACGGGGGAGGGTCACAGAGAGAGGGAGACACAGAATCGGAAACAGGCTCCAGGCTCCGAGCCATCAGCCCAGAGCCTGACGCGGGGCTCGAACTCACGGACCACGAGATCGTGACCTGGCTGAAGTCGGACGCTTAACCGACTGCGCCACCCAGGCGCCCCGCAGTGGGGATTTTAGAGTCACAAACTACCTATAGAAAAGAAGCTGCAAGGGCACCATGTATGTCAATGTTACCCAAAATGTACAAATTTCACTTAATAACTAACCATGATAATATATAAGCACTTCATGTTACTATTTGGGCCCAGACCAGCCCAAGATGATGCTCAGACATCTCAGCTCTGTAAAGAACTCAACAATAAAAAATAAAAATGATTAAAAAATAGGCAGAGGACTTGAATATACATTTTTCCAAAGAAGACATCCAGATGGCCAACAGGCACAGAAAGGTCTTCCACATCACTCATCATCAGGGAAATGCAAATCAATGCCACAATGAGATATCATCTCACAACGGTCAGAATGGCTATTATCAAAAAGACAAGAAATAACAAGCATTGAAGAGGTTGTGGAAAAGAGAGAACTCTCATACATTGTTGGTGGGAATGTGAATTTAAAACAAAAACTACCAAATGATCCAGGTATTCCACTTCTTGGTATATATCTGGAGAAAAAAAAAAACTGTAGTTTGAAAAGATACATGAACCCCTATGCTCATTGCGGCACTATTTGCCAATGCCAAGATATGGAAACAACCCACATGCCCATTAATGGATGAATGGATAAAGAAGATGTGGTATATATACACAATGGAATATTACTCAGCCATAACAAAGAAGAAAATCTTGCCTTTTGTGACAATGTGGCTAGAGCTTAAGGGTACTATGCTAAGTGGAATAAGTCAGACAATGAAAGTCAAATACTATATGATTTCACTTTTACATGGAATCTAAAAACAAAACAAATGAATGAACAAAACAAAACTCATAGATATGGAGAAGAGATTGGTGGTTTTTCATAGGGGAAGGGAATTAGGGGGGTGAAATGGGTGAAGGGGGTCAATTCAGATGGTAACTAGACTTACTCTGATGATCACCTTGTAACACATGCAAATATTGAATTATTATGTGGCACACTTGAAACTAATGTAAGGTTATATACCAATTTCACTTCAATAAAAAACAAACAAACAAAGAACAAACTTTACTTCAAATCATGGTTCTAACATCTAATTATAGTATGATCTTGGAAAAATTACTTAATCTCTCTGAACCTGATTTGTAAATTTCCTGATTTATAAATTTTCTAATTTGTAAAATAGGGATATAATAGCAATGCACAGAGTTAGTGAAGATTACATGAAGTCATGTTAGGAAGGCTGTTAGGTGAGTATCTAGCATATGGTAAACACTCAATAATTCTAGACAATCATCATTTTTAGCAGTAAACATTCTGTTGACCGGCAGGCATTTTATACTTCTCTAATTATCATTTTGTAGATTCTAGAAGGACAGGAGAAGATGGGTCTTGGCTGTGGCCCCTTGTCTTCAGATTCCATTCTAGAATTTTCCAGTGAGGTGCTTTTACATCTCTTGAATTTGTTTACTTGAGCTATGAACTGCATGGGTGTCACAAATCACTCTTGAGATATATTAGACTGCTTTTAAATATGAGAGAATCTTGAGAATCATCTAACTCTTCCTTCTACTGCTAAATGATAAACCAAGGGGCATAATAATATTGTGGCTTAAAAAATGATATTGCAGTAAGTAGGCATAGCTAATTGGGTGAATTTATTAACATTATCTTAGGGTTTACAGGATAGCTAACAGTTTTTATCTCCAAGGCCAACGGCACCGATTGGTAACAACTTCCTATGGAGCTTTTGAGAAACACTGCAATGCCTATCACAATACAGAAAGAAAGAACTCTGTGATGAATTGGTGATGCCTGCCAAAGGCATAAGACTTAGGGAGGATTGGCACACATTTATCTATTTATTAATGTTTTTAAAAGGATAGGCTGATTACAGAAATAAACAGGTTTCTTGTTTTTGGCTACTATTGCTAATTGCAGCCATCTTCACTAGATTAAAATTTATCTGTCTGAGGTCAAAATCACCTCAGGCCTATTTTATTTAGACTTAAATCCCATGAGCCATTGGCTTCACCATCTGTAAATGAGTCCAAGGTATGAAATCCTGCACTATTTGAAGGCAGGGAGCAGGGTCTGTGTTTCACATTTCACAGTTCATTACTTCGATCATATGACAACTTTCGAGATGCACAATTTATACTATTACTTAGCTCCCAATTGAGTTACAGGTGGGAGGAAATAAAAGCATAAAAATCTTCCCAAAGTGGAATTTCACTGTGTCACTCCCTGTTCAGGAGCTCCCATATCAGGCTTCCTACTGCTAATAAGCATCTCTTTTTAACTTTCAAGATATTCTATAATCAAGCTCCACATCCTATGTTTCCACACTTTTTTTTTTTTATACTTCAACAGCAATAGTCTGCTCTAGAGCATCCTCAAACCAGTTTGTCCAGTTTATTTTTCTCGATAATAGTTCCATGTGTGTTAGTTTAACCTTCTCAACCAGAATTATTTGCATTTAAAAAATAAGGTGTCATCTTAAATGTCTTCTACACTTCTCAGTGTATTGATTACAGCACTAAATAGGCACTAAATAGTAACATTCTCAAGGATAGGGGCCCCTTAACAGTTACAGGGCTCAATAAATATTTTTTGATCTTGTCCCTTGATTGCAGTATTTCAATAAATGTTTGATTGATTCTCTGATTGAAAAGAGAAACCAAAGTAATGTATTACTATTATTTTCTGCTTAGAAATTTGTTGCAGTGGGAATTCTGTCTGATTTGTATAAAGGAAGTAACATGATGTTGTCTACAACAGGATTTGATTGACATTGAAATAAAAATACATCATTCTTCTAAGAGTTTCCCTGAGGCAGCTTTCTGGGAGAGACCCGACTATCTGACTCTAATTTCTGAAGGGTGATTTACTATCTATTATGTACAACTAGCAAGAACAGGGCAACTCTAGACAGGTATCTCTGGATATATTTTACAGCTATAAATTATGATTAATAATCACAAATGTAATTCCAAACCCTTAATACACTAAAAGATTTGATTCATAAACACTTTTCCCCAATACAAAAAAATTATATTACCTCAATATGTTGCAAAACAGTAAAACAATTATTAAAAAACTAGATTCTTTTGTAACTCCTTCAACAATGGACTAAAATTGTACTAGAGTCATTTACAATCCAGACACTTATTTATATTGTCTTTTGTTTCAACAAAAATTATAAATGATTTAAAGGAGGTAAACTGAGAAAGGTGGACATGGATGAAGCTAAAGTGATACTGGTTTTGTTAGTAAAACAAGTTTACATAGGAATTGTTAAATGTTAAAGAAAAGAAAACGACTTTGTTTAGCAACAATAGGCAGATGTGAAAACATAACTGCATAATATTATTGATGATTGTGGGAAAAACTTACTTTGAGTACTACATCTAAGTCACAGAAGTAATGAAACAATTCGAATTTTGGAGATGTGAAAGTCTGTGCCTGCCTGCCTTCCTTTCTCTCTCTTTTTTCTTTCTTTCTTTCTTTCTTTCTTTCTTTCTTTCTTTCTTTCTTTTCTTTCTTTCTTCCTTTCTTTTCTTTGTTTCTTCCTTTCTTTCTTCCTTTTCTTTCTTTCTTTCTTTCTTTCTTCCTTTTCTTTCTTCTTTCTTTCTTTCTTTCTTTCTTTCTTTCTTTCTTTCTTTCTTCCTCTGTCTCTCCCTGTCACCCCCCAACTCCTAAATTCATCTGATTATGTTAAATCTAACTTCTCATTCAAAGCAATGGCTTTACAACAGAATCCCAATATGGAATTAAATCCTGGCATACAAGTACACAGATAACTTGATGAAATAAAGTTTGGTTTGTTTGGGGCCCCTCTCCAAGTAGGTGAATACCTGAATATGAGAATAAGACTGCAGATCAGTATTTCTGAGTAGAAGGAACATTATGGCTTTGGTCTTATTCAACTACTTGATGCCAGCCAATGTACAGGTCTCTTACATGCATCCACACATTATGCCTTATTGCTAGAAACACATTTCCCTACCTCTCTCATCTCAGCAACTTCTATTTGTCCATCAGGCTCCGATTAGCCCCATGCACCCCGACACACACACACATACACACACACACCTTTGGCTAGGTCAGGGATCCTGTGTGCTCTCTGAGTGTTCTCACAGCACTCTGGACTTGCTCTATCATAGCAGGTGAAGCCTGCAATATCACCTGTCACCTAGGTTTTCTCCAAATTGCTCCTTGAGGACAAGGAAATGTTTTAATTTACATGCAATGTGCCAGCACTTAGACCAGTGCCTGGCAATGAGCAGAAGTTCTCTGTGTATTGGTTTAACGAATAGATAAGTCAGTGAAACTTTATTTAAGCGTCTTCAAAATTACAGAATAAATAAATGCACTTTCATCATCAGATTATTAACTCTTCAAGGGTCAAAACTATATCTAATTTACTTAATCTTTGATGCCTACATCAATCTTTTGCATACTGAGGTGTTGAAAGAAATGCTTGCTGCAGGAATTGAATTTTTCCTTTCAAATATAACCAATAACTATAATAAAGTCCCTCATATATCTTTATTAGTAAAAGTTAGGATACAGGAAATTTAACTTTTTTCAACAAAAGATACTTGTCTATGATTTTTCTGGAAATTTTTAGTCATTGCTTCCAGAGCAGGGTTTTCAAAATTTATATGATAGCGATGAGACCCTTCCAATGAGAAGGGTATTCACTAAAAATATAGCTCTCCTGTTCTCACCCCCAAACCTACTATAGCATTAGAATCTCCAGGAGTGGGGAATTTATGTTTTTCTCAGGTGATTTTTTTATGATTCAGAGCAGGTTTTGCGTACAATTCATAGCACCTGAGAGGAGTTTCATCTAAGCACTTTGATAATAACATTTTATGTTCAAAATTATGAATTTGCTTCTTCCTCAGAGTATACAAAGTAGATTCTAGCTGAATGCATCAGAATGATTCCAAATACTGAAAAACTCTAAAAATAATCAAAAATCTCCTGTGTGCTAAATTTTCTGATTTCAGCAGCCTGGGTTCAAATCAAATTTAAGCATGAGCTCAACTTAAAAGCATGATGCAACTGAAAAAGCATCTCCTCCCATTTTAGTCCCAACACTCTATAAATGACCAGAAATTAAATGATGGTCCTTACCAGTGGCAAATGATTCTATTTGTGTCACCTGGGACCACAAAAATCTCTCTCACTCCTTCTGCAGTCAGTTGTACAGAGCAGAGAGCAGTTTTGTACACCACTTTGTTGTTGTGTGTGTCTTTCTGAACTCCACAGGTACCTATTTACCTGGCTAAAAAAATAATAAGTGTTATGTTAACAAATTAAAACAAAAACAAAGCATAGCATAACCAAGCTAGCACTTAAGAGTGTCAATCCCCCATCTCCAAGATTTCTCTTTAGAAATCACTTTGAGGACTTAGGGGTCAAGAAGAAAGCTGAGAATGGCCCCTTTACCAAGGATTTGACCATTTCCCACAAAGTGATCATACTCACAGGTGAGTCTTTAACCTTCTCCCTTGTTCACCAAACACACACGCAAGTGTCTAACAGCTCCCTGCCACCACCATAAAGCAAATTATGAGGAACAAAGGACATTAGCCTTCCGGTGTGAAGAAGCAAGGTAACATGCAGAAACACACAAGAGACACAGAACAAACAAGGAAGAACTAACTGACTAATGAACAGGACAGGAAACCAAACCAGAAAAACAAACAGGCAGAGAAAGCAACTGGTGATCAAACAAAAGAACAGAGTGACTCTGTGGACCCAGGAGTCTGGCACTCACCTGGGGCCCACCTGCTGAACAGGTGAAGGGAAGAGGCTGGGGCTGAAGCCTTTTGTAGCTCCCAGCTCCCACTCCTCCACACCCTGAAAGAGGCAGGGTGGTGGAACGACCAGGAGATCCGTGTTTGTGGCTCTGTGCTCTTTTCCCTGATGGGGGACCCATAAATACTTTATTACGAAGAGCCCATAAATAGGTCAGTAGTTACCCTAACCAAGCAGCAGACTGGGCTGAAACATGTCAAATACAGTACACCTGGATTACAAGACAGCTTCTGCTTACTGTATAACTAGTTCAACTGTACTCATATTAGAGGTGAGGACGACATTAAGAATAATGATAAATAAATATCTGAAATTTGCAATACAAATTTGGGGACCTCCAATATAAGTGGACACACACATATTAAATACAACTAACAGTTACTTACGGAGCACCTACTCTGAGCCAGGTATTATTTTGGCCCATACTATATAACGTATATGTCAAATATATCTCATGAAGGACAGTCCGCCTGACAGTGGTGTTGCCTGTATAAAGGTGCCTGAAAAGACTGGCATAATTATGATCACTCAGATGTTCACTTGAAGACTATTCAGGGTGGAATAGAGGTGTGGGTGGGGAATTGTTGGAGAATATTCAAAAAGACTGATTCTTTTTAAAAAGGGACACAATGGATTTGCCACTTCTGACTCATTTCATAGTAGAAATATCCAAATTCTATTTTCTTAGTGAAATTATATTTGTCCTGCTTGAAAACACTCTTGCAAATTTTCTGAAGGAAAAACCTTCAGAAGCCAGTTAGAATCTTTTAATATCTGTCAACTTTAGATTGATTAGAGGGCGAAATATTTCTCGTGGCTATCGAGACAGAAGTGAGGTTGATGCCCAAAATTCAAGCCATGTGATCCGATGTATTTCCAAAAGGTACAAATTTGGCTCTGGTGTTTCTAACAGCCAATGACGAGAAGAAAACCCTGATCGTTATAAGGACCAGTATATACGTGAAAGCAAAGCCAATTTCTCAAAGAATAGAAATATGAATATTGAGACCTGAGAGAAATGTCTGACATAGCTGCTGCCCTTGGAAAGGATTTTCAGCAATAGGGAAACAAATCTCTGCACAATATCCTTATGACAAGTATACTTGGCATAATTTTCTTGTGTTTAATTTAAGCTATCTTGATGAATGGTATGCACACTATAAGAACTTAAGTCTGTTTAGAACAGGTTGGGATAGGCAGAGAGATCGACGGACTAACATACCTGGTTAAGTTAGGCAATGGAGATCCAGCCTTTTGGAGCCCCATTTTTTGCTAAGTTTCCTAAATATCTATTCAGTCTTCCTGTATTACTTTTCTAAGGAAAACTTTGAGAATACCTTCTTCACTCTACAAATAAAAGTCCTTTTGGATTACTGTACCAGAGAAATAAAAAGCTCTGACTTTCTTAGCCCTGACAGTTCTGGGCCCACCCTGTGGATGTTCAAAAAAAAGGAGCTAAGTCCATCTCTCTCCATTCAATTTGACCTTGAAACAGAACATACCATAGAGAATAGCGTGGCACTTGAGTTTATTAAAATGTACTTTTTTTTCTCCTTCCCCTTGGATGTTCGCTATTTTCCCCAACCTGCCCGTGCTTTCCCATCTCTCCATCTTTGCCTGAATTAGCGTTTGACTCTAGAATGCTTTTCCTTTCCCACCTGTGTCTTGCCTGCTTATAGAAATCATACTCTCTTTTCTAGGTCAGTCCAAATGCCACCTCTTCCACAATGTCTTGCCCACTTACCTAAATATGATCAACCATGCCCACTTCCAGACCCCTTTAATTAACATAAAACAAGAACATGTTCTGCATTGCATTGTTGAAGATGACTATAGATAAGCTTTATTTTCTCCGATTAAAAGTTCCCTGAGCTATTATTTTGCAACATCCCATGAACCTGTAATTCCTCCAAAATAAAAAGTTAAGTTAAAAAAAAGAATTTCCATGTGGTGCCTGGGTGGCTCAGTTGGTTAAGCGTCTGACTTTTGATTTCAGCTCAGATCATGATCTCGCAGTAGTGAGATCAAGCCCCATGTCAGGCTCCGCGCTGTGTGTGGAACCTGCTTAAGATTCTCCTCTTCCTCTCTCTCTGCCCCTCCTCTGCACTCTCTCTCTCTCTCTCAAAAAAAGAAATCCCTGAGCATATTCGTCCTTATACAGCCCTCTCCTAATCTTTATACGGCCCTCTCCTAAAGTTCTAGAACAGTGACTGGCACTAAGCAGTAGACCCTTGGCAAAGACTGTGGAGTAAATGTCCAAGAATGAACATCAAAACAATACATGTGCAAAGAATTTAAACTTAGAAAAACTGGGTTCAGGTCTTAGCTTTCCTTCCTACTTGTGAAAATCTGAGACAGATGGCTTGGTCTTCCTAAACCTCAATTTTTTATCTGTCAACTGGGAATAATAATAAGTCACTTCACTGGGTCATTGTGAGGATTAAATGAGATAACGAATGTGCTGGTATTTCATTAGCTGCAAGTACTGTGGCAATGCTAGTTATTATGACCAGTGCTAAAGCAACTGTATATACACAGTCCCCCGTGTCGCCCATGGTGCCAGTCGGCTGTAGGCTGGTTTAGCTTGGCGCCCCATCTACTCCTTGTTATACTGTATGACACTCTAGAAGCCCTCTTGGTTTTTCCATTCTTTCCAAGTGTCCCTCAAATGATCTATTCTATTCTCTTAAGTAAGACTTAGAGAGAAGTAGTTGCAAGAACAGAAAACTGGAACACCTTCATAAAGTTGTGCTCTGCGCTATTTATAACATGACTGTATATTAATAAGCAAAAACACCAATTTCTAATTCAGCTTATGTTCTGAACACCGTTATTCTTATACGAAATATTTGTACGGAGAAAGTCCCTGACTTATGAACACCAACGCATAAATAGTGCATTTTAAACAAGGATCCTAAAACAAGGACTTCAGCTATATACCACTGCAAATTCAGACATGGTCTAGAAGGTTGGCAAGACAGGCCATCAGAGGTCTCTTAGTAGGAGAGAGTGTGAAACTTCATGGGAAGAAACTTCACCAGCCAAGGGAATAGACTTCACAGACTGAGCCCAATAGCAATAGTGCATCATTCCATGTCTTACTCAGATAGTTCTCGGCCATAGCCTCCTGATGACACTCCATATAGCTAAATTACAAATAATACTAAGAAATGCACATCAGAACTGCTTTGTGAGCCACTAACAGAGTGTAATGAAGTCGGGGAGGAGGCTTGGTATCTTTTCCTCTATAGTTCAGAGACGACTAAAAGCTAAAGTAAAGCATTAGAAGTTTTGCTACACATCAGAAAGAACTGATGACTTCCCTAGTGTGACCCGAGACCCCTGTGGCTGGCAATAGAAGCCGAAGAGAACTACAGTGACTGAGGAGTTGACCCGGTGCCCTGGGACATGTCCGATAACCTCTGAGACCACACAGGGCAGACAGCCTCTGGTAACCAAGGGGCCTGTATTCTAGAGCACACAAAAGGCACACCTTTATAAAGACACTCAGAATTTGAGAAAGAGTGGAGTTGTCACTATTCTATGGGGAGGGATCGAGCCTGACAAGTGCTTTTTGTTTTTTTTTAAAGTAACACCTTCAAACCCTTCTCCAGTGCTTAGGGAACCATGGGCTATTCCTACATAACCAATCCTACTGACTGACTTCTCTTTGTGACCCAGCTTCACCCACTCAGCCTTGTCACCACAATCATCGTGAATTCATGCTGGCCCAAGCCCATCTCATTTTTCTCCCTTTCCTTTAGCTCTGGTTTCAACTACTGTTCTATCCTCACACTTGTACTGGAAAAAGAGGTGGAGAAGAAGTTTCCTTTTGCCCTTAGCTGAAAGAAAGAATCCTCCTTTCTTTTTTTAAAATGTTTGTTTGTTTATTTATTTATAAATTTTTTATTATTTTTTTAAATATTTATTTATTTTTGAGAGAGAGAGAGAGAGAAACAGACAGAGTGCAGGAGGGGAGGGGCAGAGAGAGAGAGGGAGACACAGAATCCAAAGCAGACTCTGAGCTGTCAGCACTGAGCCAGATGCAGGGCTCAAACTCAGAACACTGAGATCATGAATCCTGAGATCATGACCCAAGCTGAAGTCTAATGCTTAACTGACTGAGCCACTCTGGCACCCCGATGTTTATTTATTTTTGAGAGAGAAAGCGTGAGCAGGGAAAGAGGTTGGGGGGTGGGGTGGGGGTGGCGGGGCGGTGGAACAGAGCATCCAAAGCAGGCTCCAAGCTGGCAGCAGAGAGCCTGATGTGGGGCCTGAGCTCACGAACCAGGAGATCATGACCTGAGCCGAAGTCAGATGTTTACCTGACAGAGCCACACAGCACCCCAGGAATTCCCCTTTCTTACGGAAACAAAGTTGTGCATGGTGTGTGGCTTCTCAAGAACTCTGAGAATTGTAGACAAGCTACAGTAACATTAAGTGATTTTGCTGGATCTAACCTTTCACACTGATTTTATCACTGTGATGGGACTGTGCGATTTGTATGCCAACCAACCAATTTCTTCAGCAATATCTGCCAAACTGAGAGGTCTTTATGGAGAAGAACTTGACTCACTTATTTTATACTCCATAAGAGGTACTCACATCATGTTGGCTGAATTAAGTCAGATAATTTAGGGATCATCCGTTTTAGCCAATATGGCCATGTGATAGGAAAAGCTTTTTCTCAGCATCAGGGCTTCGCTAGTCTGCTTTCTCCTAATTCAAGTAACATTTTCCTCTTAAGTTCACACCACTAAATTCTCTCATATATTGTCTATCATTCTTCAGTATAATAAGATATGAAAATAATTGACACATTTTCCCTTAATTTGGTTAAGTGCTATACTCGGTGGCATTTTTATCCCATCTCCACTGAGCTCAATAGTTAGATATGATTTCTTTTGTGCTAAAAATAACAACGATAGTATTTGGAAGAAATAAGAATGGACGAGTTGATAAATTATTTATAGCAATTTCCAGCAGCCTGCCAATCTGTTTTGTTATGTAGTTGAATCTTAATTTTTAATGAAGGAACCTATGAAAATCTGCTGAGGTAAAACCATGACCTCTAAATGATCGCACAAGAGCCCCACCACGGAGCTGGGCGGCACCCTTCCTTTCCCATCACCTCACCAGGGTTTCACCTCCAGCTGACCTTACCTGGTCCAGGCTGAGGGGAGTTGGTTGGTACAAAACCTGACTAAGACAGGAAAGGTGGAGTGAGGGAGAAGCCCAGCTCTGAAAGGGAATAAAACAAACCACCTTGGGGGACTATTGTGTGCCATTTCAAAAGTCTGTTTTGACTAATGCTCTATGCTATTCAACTTTACATCCTTAATCTGTTGTGTCTGTTTTAAGTTAAAAAAAAAAAAAAAAGAAAGAACGAAAGAAAGATAATAAGTGGGGGGAAACTAAGGACAATGAGAAAGTATTAGTGAACACAAATAGATGAGAGATGAAAGCACACTTTGGAGGCAGCTTGATGATACATCAAGCAGCTACATAGCATCTCTGATGATACAACTGAATGTGAATTGGTCGATCCCGTTTTTATCACTGTGCTTCAGCAGAAATGCATTTGACTCGCTATAGTCTTACTCCCTGATTAATTTCCCCAGTTTGTTGATGGACCCTTTGCTGTTCAAAAAAATTCAACAGATCTGTTCATTTTTTAGTTACTAAATATTAAATATTAAAACCTATATGATCTTGGAGGTTGTTTGCTCTGAACTCCCCAGTAAGCATTTGAGGAAACTGAGGTTCGGGAAGGTTTAATGGGTTGCCCAAGGTCACACAGCAGTTAATGAAAAAGCTCATAGTTCATGTCTTTTGAATCCCAAATTCATCCTTTTTGCTACACATTCTGTTCTATGCCCTGCCATACCCACCTAGTCTATTGCCACCTGTTCTGTTGCCCACTGAGACTGTGCACAATGGTTTTTTTAAGTTTATTTATTTATTTATTTAGAGAGAGAGGGTGTATGCATGCAGAGGAGGGGCAGAAAGAGAAGGAGAGAGAGAATTCCAAGCAGGCTTCACACTGTCATCTCAGAGCCCAACATGGGGCTCAATCCTACAAACCGTGAGATCATGACCTGAGCCAAAATCTAGAGTCGGTGGCTTAACCAACTAAGCCACCCAGGCACCCCTGCTTTTCTTAATCAGTGCTTATCTTAAACCATGCTCTTCCTCCATATGCCTATCGTTTTAACTTCTAGTAAGTGCATCTCTTCAACAAACATTAGAAAGGCACTATATGGGTAACAGTCGTACTGTCTTTGACCATGTAATTTTCTGAATTTAAAATAGCACAATGTAGTGAAACAGTGTTAATATATTTGGGGAAAAGAGGGGGAACCAGCCGATGAAGAGAACAGAAGGCTACCTTGCAATGCTACCACGCTGAGGGGAGCAAGGGAGACTTTCTTGATAAACGGAGAAACGAAAAGTTGTGATGTTCGTGCAAAACTTCAGATCATTTAACTAGACAATACACAGTTTAACTTAGCCCACAAGGACGCTATGAATCACTGGGGTGGTGGAAGGTGAAACTCTGATACTCATAATTAGAAAATTGTGAACCGAAATTGCTCGTGTAAAATAAACTTTCTGTTGTGTCGAAACATGTTGGAAAGACAGGGAGAGATGTCTTGAAAATTCTTAATGGTTGAAATTCCTGCAACGTTTGCAAAGAGCTGGGCGAATTAGAGTCTAAATCTATGATCCTGTCTCTGCTTCACAACTTGTTACTCTGCACTGGAGAATGATCCGGGGTAAGGAAATGCTAACTATGTTGATAATATAAATTGTGCATTTGTTAAATGTAAACTTTTCAGATGTTACGACAGCCCCACTGGCTCTCGATTTTGCCATCCCCTAACTTAAGCTTGGAGGAATGTAGTGAAGAAATAAAAGGGCCTATTTTCTATGAATTAAAACAAGATGGATATTAAAAAACCTGAATTGCTATTACTCATCAAAAAAATTTTCCTCTTTTATTATGAAGATTGTCAAACACATAGTAAACTAAGAGAGAACCATCTAATATACATCCATGCAGCCATCACTTAGATCTACTTTTTCACATTTTTGCTATATTTACTTCATACACTTTGTTTTTGCTGAAGTCCTTCAACATAAATTACAGATATGACATTTTACCTCTAAATGCTTCAGTATGCATCTGTAAAAAATAAGACCTTTTGGTATAACCAGAATACCAGTATCACAACTAATATAATTAAATATCTCCTAATATTGCCTAAACCCCAATTCACGCTCAATTTACTCAATGTATAATTTATAGCTGGATTTGTTTAAACCAGGATCCCATTAAGACCACACATTACATTTGGCTGTTCTGCCTCTTAATTTATTGTAATTCAAACCAATACCACCCATCCACTCCCCCCACCAACATACATCGTTTTTACATGGCACGTTTTTTACATAACTACAGGCCAGTTGTCCTGTAGAATGTCATATTGTTTTCCAATGATGGTTTAACTTTTTCTTCTATTCCTTGTTTCCTGTAAACTGGAAGTTTTGCCTAAAGTTCTGATTAGACTCAAGTTAAACATATTTTGGCAAGAATATTTCATAGAAACCTAACAGTTCCCCTCCTACATCTATATCCAAGAAAAGTAAAAGCACATGGCCACACAAAAAAAGGTCTTGTTACGAGAATTTCATAATAGCTTTATTTACCATAATGCCAAATTGGAAACAATCCAAATACCCATCAAAAGAAGAGTAGAGAAACAAAATGCAAAATATCCATACTGTGGAATACTACTTAGCATTAAAAAGGAATTAACCAGTGACACAAACATCAGTAGGGATAAAATTTTAAAGCAGTGTACTGAGAGAGAGAAGCCAGCTGCAAAAGGGTGCACACTATGTGATCCTATTTATTTGAAGTTCAAGAACCTGCAAAATTAATCTATGATGTTGGAAATTGAAACAGTGTTTGATTTGGGGCACAAGGAAAATTGATTAACTATAAAACAGCATGAAGGAACTTTCTGGGATGATGGAAAAGTTCTATATCTTGATTTGGGAATAGTAACTTGGTGTACGTATATTTTGAAATGCATGGAACTACCTTGAGTTTTACAGTATATAAATAATATCCCAGTAAAGAGAGAAAACAGATGACTCTATGTCCTTCCTATTGCATTTCTCAAGAGGTACATCATTAGCCTCTTATTAATGACACAAAGGTGGATCAGTCAACATAAAAATTTTTAAGTTATACCTTTTAATTAAAACAAATCTGAGAGTGTGGTAAGAATTCCAGGACCAAAGACATCTTTTGTAGGCAGTCTAATCTTTCTCCTCAAACTGAACTGAGATCTCTGAAGACGAAAAGTTTGTTTTACTCTTGTGAGAAAGGGCAGTGGGCAGTGGACCAGCTGGAAAGAAAATCCTATATAAAGGTAAGGAGGAAGGAGATGTTGATCCTAAAAGATGAGAAATTCGGAAAGAATGGGAAAAAAAAAAAGTTCCCAGGGACCCTCCCACCCACAAAGTCACAAAGAAGTCACTCACTCGCAGAAGAGGGATGGGGAGCCAGGTTGAGGGGAATCTGCTGAGATAAGCAGAACCTCCCCCCCCCCCCCCGTGTGGCCCCAGCAGGGAGCTTTTGCAGTCAGTACCCTACTCAGTGCCCAGTCACACCTGTCATGCCTGGACTTGTGGGCAGGGACCCGAGTCTGAGGAGGGGACAACACTGTCCAGTGCCAGCAGTTTCATGGCCCTCAGGAGAGGGGCCCATGAGTCTCCTAGTCAGATGGGACAATCTGAAAGTTCACTGAAGGGCTTTGTCCTCGTTAATTCACAGAAGGATTATTACTTCATGGACAGTGATTGAATCATGCCATGTAATGAAACAACGTCCTACAAAAAGAAATTTTGGCATCACCTGGAAGGCAGAGGCTTTTGTGCTTGCCTGATTTAAAATGGTGGGACCCACTTTGAGAAAACCTCAGGTACAAAATCTAGACTTTGAAAACTATTTTCACGTGGCAGGCTGAAGTGCTGTGGTCAGAGGCAAGGTGCACATTCACATTGCCAAAGGATGTTTTACTTTGTAGAAATGGTTCACCACAGGTTTCCTTAAATGATTCCCCCTCCTACACTGGCCACAGGGCTGACCATCAATCCGTCCCTTCTCTCCCAGCAAGAACACAGGCCCTGCAGCACCGAGGCATATACATGTTTCCAGGGACTGGATGGGATTTATGTGATATGTGTGCTATTTTATGAAGTCTTTTTTTTATTAAATATTCCAGTACCTTAAATCTGCAATCTTCCAAAAGTTCTCTTTAAGGAAAAATATGGAAGAATGATTATAAAAGTATTTATTAAATGGAAATATGTCCTATTGAATGGAAATCAAGTTAAAAGGATATTGTCTCACCAGAAACTATATTATAATATTTTTAGAGGAAGAGAGAGAACAGAGAGGGACAGAGAGAGAGAGCATGAGTGGAGGAGGGGTAGAGAGAGAGGAAGAGAGAGAATCTTAAGCAGTCTCCATGCCCAGTGCAGAGCCCTACACAGGGCTCAATCTCATGACCATGAGATCATGACCTGAGTCGAAATCAAGAGTCAGTCACTTAACCGACTAAGTCACCCAGACACCCCAGAAACTATATTACTGAAATATGATAATTGTCTGTAGCCTCCCATAATTTGAATCATTTAATCTGTTTATTTACTCATTTATACTCAGACTTCTTCCCTAATATATTTTAAGGGGCTTATGACATACATGCAATTCTAAAGGATAAAATAAAGAGGGGGCAAATCAAGATAGAAGGAAGATATGGATATGGAAATAAAACCACTTGCTATTGTATCCAGTTTAGGACTAGAGACAGGCACAGATTTAGCTCTGAGCTTACTGGGCTCAGGAATAACAAACCTGGCTCAGGAGAAATTCCTCCGGTGTATCCAAAGGCAAGGTGCAGTAAAAATGGCATTTCTCATCTCTATCCCGGTTAGTTTCATTTAATTACTTCTCATGATGACCCTTGGTACATGGCTTTGGTCACCGTGAAATCTAATGAAATCAATTGTCCAAAGAACTCTCCACCCTAAAAAACAAAGTGTGATCTAAACATGTAGCCTTGTGACAATGGCTTGATTTAAAGAAATGTATGGGAACATCACGTTGAAGGCACAGCCTTCAAATCGTCTTCCTTAAATATTGTATTATATACTTTTATTTGTCAAGAGATGGAGAATATACATATATATATATATTATACACACACACACACACACACATATATATATATATATATATATATATATATATAAACTATATTTCTGGCAAGAGGTGAAATAACAGCTCAGCTTTTATTGAGCACTTACTACGTGCCAGACATTCTAAACACTTGCCATGTAGTATTCAATCCTCAGGGAAATGCTACAAGGCATTCATTCTTATTTTTACAGGTGAGAGAAAGAGGTGTGGGAAGGTAATGGTTGAAGAGCTGCCAAGTATTAGGGCATGAAAACTAGGCAGTCTGATTCCATTGTGTTACACTTTCAGGAATGTGGCTCTGATAGGTCACTGATCTAGATTAGAGTCTAGAGAAGGAAAGATTTGGCTTATGTCTCCCCAAACTCAGAAGCCTGATCAGGCCAAGTGCTTGAATGTGCCCACCCCACCTCTGCACGAGGGCTATTTTGTCCACTTTTTAACAGTCTCAAAAATGGTAGAACATGTCCAGAAAGATATGCGTAAGAAAAAGATGGCCACCCACCTTTTTTACAGGATACCTCTTTAGAATATAGGAAAACATGTTCCTTCCTAATTTGAGGGTCTCCCCTAGATCTATCATCCAGTCTGATATGTTTTAGAGCATTTTAGGTTAAGTGCAGATTATAGCCTAGTAAATGAACTGACCTTGATAAGTACTTACCTGTATTTTTCTTTCACCAAAAACATTTAAAATCCCAAACCAACAGTTCTCAAAATGTGGTCCCTGGACTAGTAGCATCAACATCACCTGAAAACTCATTAGAATGTAAAGTCAGGGGCCTCACCCCAAATGTACTCTTTCAGAAATTCCAAAAGTGGGGGTGGGCAATCTGAGTTTGCACATGGCCCCCAGGAGATTCTGACACACTGCTAGGTTTGAGGACCTCTGTTCTAAACCACTGCAGCATAAGGAGCTGAGGCAGGACTTGGCAATATGTCAAGAGGTAATAGTAGGTTGGAACTGGAAGTGATCTTGGCAATGATCTCCCAGGGCTCGATTCCCTTTTTCATAGAGGAGGAAATGGCAGAGAAAAGAGGAGAAATATAGGCTCAGGGAAGTAGAGTGATTTGCCTGAGACACACAGCGAGTTAATAGACAAAATGGGCTTGAACCCAATTTTCCTGACTCCAGGTCTGAGGCTTTTCCTCTACCACCAGTGCTCATTTGTCTTCTGATGGTTATATTTCCTTCAGTGATAAGTTCCCTACAACCTGTCTCTGCAGTCTCTCCATGGACAGAACCTCTTTAAAGTGATTGCTGCACTCGTTCCCCTGAACCCTTCTTCTGAAGACGATACACCTGAGAAGGGGAGTGAACATGTACTGCCATGGGAGAGTTACTCTCTCACGTAATCTTGTGCTGAAACTGTCCAGCCCAGTGAACACTCTTTAGAACTCCTGACATTCCATGTTTTGAGAGCTTGTAGAAGAACTTACAATCCATTCTCTGAAGAACCATAGGATGAGCTTTCAACTCATTAACTATAAGGATACTCAGGGAATACAAAAATCCTAAATGATGCCTTTTAGTTAGGGTTTCTAGCTTTCTGAGTTTTGCCAAAACCTTTAAACATAATAGAAATCTGAAAAGACAAGTAACTTAACTTTCCTGTGCCTCAGTTTCCTTGTCTACATAATGCCTCACTTAAAGAGTGCTATGCAAATTAAGTAAAATGATACATGCAATGATACTACTTTTGCATAGATGTCTAAGAGTGGTTAGTTCATTTTCCCTCCTTTTTTCCTGATCTTGTTGGTGTTAATATCTGATAGTTGATTGAATGTACAGTGCAATTATTAATGACTTTTCAAAGACTAACATAGGAGCAACTCATATTGTTTCAGAAGAAGTTGGTGACTGATGTCTCTTGTTCATTTTTCTCTGTGGTTGCTGTAAGGGATTTGCTCTGTTTTGTATTAATTGGATTCATGTGTCCTAATCTTTCCTTGATCATCTTCCTTCATGGGACAAGAAAAAACAGATGATAAAACTTACCAAAGAAGACGAGGTCATATGTTTGGCTTCAAGAGAGTGGACACAAAGGGACTAACTCTGTGCTATGCTCTTGGGGTACATCAGTAATGTTTAGGCTAATGATTTAGGTCCATGTTGGATTAAAGAAACTTTATCGTATGTGATCTTCCAATGGCATGTTTTGGATGAGCATAAGTGAAATGCAGGAGAAAAAAGCAGTCCCTAGAATTGTGTTATGTTTGCCCACATTCCACAAAGTTCAAGCATGGATTTACATTTCTTTAAAGAATATATATTTAGAAACTGGGTAGAAATTGGGTTTTATGCTGCCTTGGCATGCCAAGCTTACCTTTTCTTAAAAATCTGTCTGTGAATCCTCACCTACGATTTCACTTACCTTCTAGCTTTTTGTTTTATTGATATCACACGTATCATTTTCCTTTGAGGCACCCTTGCCCGGTGTGTGTTTTCTAACCACTGGGGCAGGCTGCCTGACCTGCAAACCCAATTCTTTGGCTATCGTCAGAATTGCTGAATATTCACCATCACAATCTGTGGAATTAGGAGATAATAACAGTATTCACAATAAACTACAGTGGTTTGTGGTAACATACTCTGTCCCCCACTGGGTGTCCTAGAACGCTTGTGGAGGACCCAGCCAACGTTCCAACTGCCTTGTAATATGTCACGGAAGCATCTGTTTTGTTTCGTTTTGTTGTTTTAAGAAAAGTATCCTAAACATGTTTTGAAGTATATGTTCCGCTTCCACTTTACTGTGCACTAATTTGGTTATGTAAAAGCTGACATTGCCTACCCAAACACTAGGTCAAACTCTGAAAGTTAGTTTTGACACTTTCCTATGGAAAAGGAAAAACATAATTGACAAAAAGGTAATAGAAATGGGTGGTTATTCAACTCCAGGAGACCGAGGGAAAAGAAAATCACCTTTGCGAGGGTTAACTTTCTCAGAATCAGATATTGGTGCAAGCTACAGTTTCATGTCCCCCACCCGCCTGCCAGAAGGGCAGTGAGAGAGGTGAGGGCGATGCTGGAGATAACTGGTGGTTTCTCATGCAGTTCTGTTTACCGCGGAGAATGGCTCAGATTCATGGGGTGGCTCATCTGTTTGTTTCCCAGGAGTGTCCTCCTCATCAGGTACAAATGACTTGTTGTTCCCCCCGTCCCGTCTGCCTCCTTGGTGACGGATAGACGAGAACTGTTCCCTGTGCTCTGGGACTCTAATGTGATCTGGGTCGTGCTGGTGGCAGGAGGGGAGGGAGTGGGGGAGGCATGGAGAGGAACAAGGGGAAGTTAACACTAGGGGAACTACAGCCTTTCTTGGAAAAGAAAGTGTGTTTGTGTTCTAGGGCCGGTGCCCTTCTCTAACAGCTGCTATAATATTGATCTAGCCGTGATTCAGGATTCGATGTTAACATCGCCCTCGTCAGTGGGAAAGCGAGCCAGGGAAATGGAGAACTCAGTATTTCTTCTGATGAAGCAACTCAAAGAAACTAAATATTACAAGGAAAGTGGGGGAAAGAACTCCACTTCTTTGAGTTTCACAGCAGATACAGGAACCTTGAAATGAATAGTAATACTTCTAGCTTTTACAGCTCCCCGAAAACCAAGGAGTTGCAGGCGCGGCTGTACATTAGTCAAAATCCCCCTGTCAGGGGATGTGATATCAGGATGCATATTAAGCAGGAGGAAATTAAGGCAAGAAGATTAGAAACTTCCCCAGATTCCCATGCTAACACCGCTGGCGGAGCTGGGGACTTAGAATTCCTCATTTATCCCATGACCTGTGGGTTGGATGGATGGCCACCTCCCAGGTGCTTGTGGGACACTGAAAGCTCATGGCTCTCAGCCCTCAAACATTTCCACTATTTGCTTATTAGCATGCCTTGAATTTCCACCACTGGCGAGAGATGTGTTTGGAAAAGTTATTGTATCTCTACAAGAACCTTCTTTAAAGAATGTATGAATAACCATCATGCTTTGAGTGTCTGCGTGTGTTGCCTAATCATTTTTTATACAATATTTGAAAGACCCCTGCCAGGTAAGTATTAATATCTTAATTTGACCAAAGAAGCAACTGAGGGCCATTAGAGTTCAAGGAACTTGCTGAAGGAGGCAAATGAAGCTCAGAGGATTTAAATAATTTGTTCCAGGTCACAATGATAAGAAGTGCTTATGCCTGATATTGGGGGATGTCAGGTTCCAAAGCTTGTACTCTTCTGCGGAGCCATGCTTCATTTTTTAGCCTTTTCCACCAGAAACTTAAACCAGCTGCGCTTTTACTTGATAAGTGTTTCAAAGACGAGCAGACTAATCACCTTGGAAACTTGAGTGAGATTGAGAGAGAAAGGGAGAGAGGCAGGTGGTGGGCTTCAGGGAATTGGGTGGAGAAGAAGAGGGGAGGTGGCAAATGTCGAAGAAAGGCTCTGCCTTGTTCATAATCGTGCCTGGCACATGCCCCTTCAGGAGAGAGCCCCCTACATGGTCCATTCCCTTCATCACAGCCTGCCTATGCAAATGGATGTAGTTGCAACAAACTTCATCACACAGAGCCATCTCTTTAATTCTTGGCCACCACTCCATTGGCATCTAGACTATGAGCTGCCCCAGGGCAAGGACTATGTCCCACTCACATGTGAGCCACCACTACAATGTCCTGGCACATATGAGGTATTCCATAAATGTTTGTGTGACAGAACAATTACAGAAGTGTTGATAATGACTTCCTGTTACTTGCTAGCTTTATCTCCAGGGCCTGGAGAAGATGAAAAATATGATGATATGATGTGGAGGCAAGAAGGAGTAGTGGGACCTTACTTTTTTATTCATTTAATGATATTTATTAAAAGCAAGGAATTGTGGGAAATGGCAAGATTGGAAAACTCTTTGGTGGCACTTATATCGTAGTTGAAGAAACAGCAACATAAAGAACAAAATATAACAGAAATTAAGGTGCCTAAGCACAACTCAATGAATACAATGCAGGTAGAGAGACAGCATAGCAGAATAACTGGTTAAGTCAGTATGAGCAATGTTTAAAAGAGAACATGACATATAGGACCTCGACCTTGAAGGATAAGTAGACAGAGGACAGGGATCGCTGGGGGTAGCTATTCTGGCTGTATAAATAAGGTCAATCAGAGGTGACTTCATTTAGAAGAATGGCAAATAAAAAAATACACTAGAGGATAGAATATGTGGGTGATGTAGTGGCAAATGAGAGAGAAAGGTAATTTATGGAGAGCTTTAAACCTTATTTTAGAGGAAGAAGGCAACCAGTAAAGATTTTTGAGGAGGAAAACAATGTGATTAGACTTGTATTTCAGAGCCACCCTATAGATGATATGGAAAGGAAATTGCTCTGTGAAAGCAGGCAGGCTAAGTGATTTCTTGACTATTTTCTTTGATCCTAGGGTAAAAGTCCTTTGCAACATTTACTTTGCAGAAGCCATAAAACCACATCAAAATGAATCATGCACTATCATCCTCTACATTTCTGGTTCCAGTGGGTCTGATGCAACGCTAAGGTTTACTGAAATTTCAGGTAATCAGAACAGGAGGGAAATCATCTCAGCAAACACAGGTCATTTGTGTGGAACACCAGATCAACTCACAATCAAAGTCTGTGTCAAGGAGAGTAAGAAGCATCACCAGGCAGGTTGTGGAGAGCCCTCCTATCTCCAGTGCACTGTGTCACACTGAGCAGGGGTCCGTTTTGTCACACTAAGGATAGCTAAGACTTGAGACACCTTCTGCCGTGAACCTTGGCACCTTGGCCCCAGGAGTACTTCCCCTGGTTTGGGTGGTTTGTGTTTTTGTTCCATCAGGCATAATGCTGCTGAGCACTTAGAGGCACATTTTCTGCACAGTGTGTAGGGATTTAGTGGTACAACTCCCATTCACGTTAATGGAAATCCCGCCAGGAAATCTCCATGCCGGGCCACACTGAAAATTCACCCCTGATTGTTCTGTTTGATTTATTTCACCTGTGTCTTCCTCTAGTCTGCTCTGAGAATGTTTGTGGGCCCATTAGTGTTGGCCTGCACTTGGTGCTGAGTCTTAAGCCTATGTAGAAGTGGGGACACTCAGTGGCATGTTTCTTGCTGAAGGAAAGGGCACACCTGGCTGAGTTTAACTGCGGTTTTACTTGAAGCTATATAGGTTCTAAGAAAGCCAAGGATATTGCTCTCAGGACAGAAATATGGTCACATTCAAAGGTGAATTTTGTCGTGCTCAGCACAGGAGTGAGAAAAAGAAAGCAAATCCCCATTATGATGGGGAGACCCTAAAACCACTGACCTGGGGATTCAGGACACAGTGGAGCCCAGTCCCAAGAAGACACAGGCTGGTCAGGTGTCCATGCATGGGAAAGCCTGGTGAGGAGAAATAAATTATCTCACTCCAACATATGGCACAAAAGAGCGATTACCCTTCTCATACCATGTGCCCTTTTGAGTATAGCAAAGATTATTGCTAAAGGTCCTGAACTGTTATATATTTTTTCTCTAAGATATACAACTTCTTTAATTTAATATTTTATTTGACAGTGGCTTGACTTGCTCTTGCTCACTTAGGGACTATGACGTGCTGATTACTGGATTTTTCTCTTCATGATATTGGAACGCGGTTGACAGGTCTGACACCAGGACTCAGCTGACAAGTCATTTCTGTTCTTGGCCACTGTCACGTATCCTGTCTGATATTCGTGCTGATCTGAGCACCTCTTGTCTTTATACCTTTTCCATGTGCTCTTGTGTACTGACAATGTGACCTAAAGATGTGAGCTCTGGGGGCGCCTGGGTGGCTCAGTTG
Source organism: Panthera pardus (assembly GCF_024362965.1). NCBI lineage: Eukaryota > Metazoa > Chordata > Mammalia > Carnivora > Felidae > Panthera > Panthera pardus. The sequence goes on from NW_026526721.1 coordinate 84,070,156, forward strand.
GTTAAGCGGCCGACTTCGGCTCAGGTCATGATCTCGCGGTCCGTGAGTTTGAGCCCCGCGTCGGGCTCTGTGCTGACAGCTCAGAGCTTGGAGCCTGTTTCAGATTCTGTGTCTCCCTCTCTCTGACCCTCCCCCGTTCATGCTTTGTCTCTCTCTGTCTCAAAAATAAATAAAACGTAAAAAAAAAAAAAAAAATTTAAAATAAAAAAAAAAAAGATGTGAGCTCTGACCCTTCTTTGGGAATCAATGCTGTACATTTAGCCAAGACTTTGGAGACCTCTCTTCAAATTCAGTACTGAAATCCTATCTTACAGCCCCGTCATCATGTAAAAGTGTGAATAAGACTATGGAGTCCAGAGTCAAAGTGCCAGAGCTGATATCCTCTGTGTGTCCATGAAAAATTACTCAACCTCTGCAAGCCATGGTTTTCACCTGTGTAAAATATGCATAATAATAGTGCCATGAAGTGGGCACAGTTCAATGAGGTAATCCATGCAAATAACTTAATGTTTTGTGTCCCTCATAAAAACAACTCAAAAAGTGATCGTTATTATTAATTACCATTACTTCTGCAACTCCAAATAATGCTGTGGGTATTTGCTATGTAGAAGCAGAAACAATTTAAAAGGAATTTTGAGTATGCTACTTTTCATTCTTTGTTTTCATCTTTACATAATGTTTAGAAAAAAACTTTAAAGATTAGCTAGAAGAAGAAAGAGAAGGAGGAAAAGGAGGAGCAGGAGGAGGAGGAGAAGGAGAAGAAAAAAGAAGAGGAAGATGAAGAGGAAGGAGGAGAAAGAGGAGCTGGAGAAGAGAAGGCTGTTGCATTGTGCGTGTATAACATTCCATGGTTTACTCTCAACAACCATGAATGATGAACAAAAATGATATACTGTCCTGGGGCGCCTGGGTGGCTCAGTCGGTTGAGCGTCCGACTTCAGCTCAGGTCATGATTTCACGGTCCGTGAGTTCGAGCCCCGCATCAGGCTCTGTGCTGACAGCTCAGAGCCTGGAGCCTCGGATTCTGTGTCTCCCTCTCTCTCTGTCAAAAATAAATAAACATTAAAAAAAAATTTTTTTAAATGATATACTGTCCTCATTTCACAGGTTAGGAAACTGAGTCACAGAATGGTAAATAGCTTTCTAAATGCACATAGCTAGTGTGTGATGTAACTGAAACTTAATCTCAATTTTTCTTTCTCTAAATACAGTGTATTTTATACTTGCAGGGAAAACACACAATGAAAAGGAAAAAAAGTAAGATTTTCTGAGCGAAGGAAATGGAGAAAAAAAATCTGGAAAAACTGATGTAATTCACTATCAGAAGAAGCCAAACAGCATCGTTCTGATGCCCTTGTAAAACCAATGATCTTGGACCTGTAGATGTTTAATTGGAAATGATTTGGAAAAACACAATTCTCATTATGCAGTAGCAACTTGTTCCCTTAAGGGTAATTTCACTCTTAAATGATCTCAAATTCCACCCAAAAGATATAAGCAAGAATATTGTACTGCAGCCTTCTCAAGGAGCAGCAACTCATCTGCATTTTTATCATCATCATGAATTATTTATTAAGAAACAAATTGCCTGTAGGGGCACGCTAAAAAAACTGTCCAAACAGACCTTGAAAATCTCCTACAACTCATCTTTGTCTCTGCAAGTTAATAATCTAATGCAATTCCATAAAAGTAGATACATATACAAACAAACAAGATAACATTAAGCCAAATGGGTCAACAATAAGCAAGTTACACTGTGTAATTTAGAGCCTCTGGATCTCTACTAGGGATTTTATTTTTCATGCCAGGTTTGAGTCTGAACGACTTTCTGAACTGAAAGGAAAAGCAGCAAATGGTGTGGAGACTGCTTTTTTTTCATCCTCTTGAGGACTGGTCTGAAGTCTTGCATTGTACTTCCAGCACTTGTCATAGAGTTGACACTTACTAGATGGTGGGTAAATGAAATTGAAAAAAATTAATTGGGATAATAGGATAGGTACACAATTAGATGGAGCCATATTGGCAGTGGGAAGATTTCTAAAATATCCTGGAAGACTTCACCAAAGAGGCGACTGCATTAAACAAAGGAACTTGACCATTATGTCATGCCTGGTGAGCTTCTGTGGTGGTCTAGCCACACAATCTCAACTCTAAATTGCTGGGCAAAGAAAAGTATGAATGTCTCTAATACTCATTCTCAAAGGAAGAATAGAGATTTTTAAAATTTATACTAAAAAACCTAATCAAATTTTATCTTTAATAGGATTATTACCTAATGAAATTAGATGTGAAAAGCTCAGTTTATTTTGTTGGAGAAAGTTCAGTTTATAAATTAGTTTACCAACAAACTAGTTCTTTGGCCTCCATGATCAGTTAGATGTGAGGGGAAGGGGGGTATTGTAGATTGATCCCTAGAGAAGAAAGCTAGAAAGAATTTTTCTTGCATCAATTAGCTACCTCACTTAACTCTTTACCTTCTGGTTCAGAATGCCATTCAAATGAAAACTTTAACTGAAATAAGCAAAAGACAAACTGTCTCCTTAAAGGTCTTGAGTTTGAGAGCTCCTCAATGTTCCAGAATCTCACGATGCTTTTCTCTTTATCTACCCTACAAAGCGTTTTGATTCACTCGCAAGAAGCGATATTTTTTCTCCTCCAATAAATGTCTGTGTTCCGTGCCTTCTCTTTGGACATTATGTCTTAACTGCATGTACACTTGAAACCAGTTTGGCCACCCTGACTGATATGGTGGTTACCAGGCAGAAGAGTTCCACTAGCTTGCATGTCAGCTCATACACAGCAGGGAAGTGACTGCAGGGGCCATGGTGGTTCCTAATGAAAGGGGGGATCGTTTAAGCATCATCTGGGGTCGAACTAGAATTCTCGGAAAGACTCATCAGAATTAGATGGACTTCTAGTAGATCTTGAGCTTGTTTTAAAAGCTCTCTGTGACAAGAGAGAGTGTACTTACTAGCAAATGTGTATACTTTCCCTTTCCTTTATATGGCACCCCACACAAATGAAGATACTTTGGCCAAGCTCATCATTTTGCACATACACATGCACCTACCAACGTTCCAGTCCGCCCTCTATGCCAAAGACATTTCAGTTCTCCCTTGCCCCCCACCTAACAAGGGAAATAGATCCCAAGGAAATTTTGGTATGGACTCCACTGTTGTTATTTGGTTTGCTTAATAAATACTGAATCTACACATAATAGGGGGATGAGGTTCAGGACAAATAGATAATAAAAGCTCCGGCAGAAACTGACACAAAACATAAAGTGGCAACAGTATTGCAATCATAGAGGGGCCTTATGTTATTCTTCTTCTATCCAATTGCTAATGGTTTGGGAATCTAGCGCCTCTGTACCAACTTTTGAATTGCATTGAATGTGTGTGTGTATGGTTTTTTTGTTTTTTGGTTTTATTTACTAAATTTATTTACTAAATTTTTTATTTACTAAATTTACTAAATTTGGTTTTATTTACTAAGTTTACTAAATTTCTGATTAAACAGAAATCAGAACCAATTTAGAGAAATAAGGTTGATAGCATAAATTTCTCTGACATCTCTTGGTATTCCTTATTTCTTCAGTTATGTCATCACTATCCCTTTATCTCTCTGAATAATGTGGACAGCAAGTCTTAATCGTAGCCAAGAAGATGTAAAACTGAAAGATTGAAAACTTATTCACCAATGCATGTTTCTTCCCCTAATAACTAATCTTAGAACACTTAACCTGTACTAAGTAACTCCTTTTTACATGTTGTTATTTTATTTAATCCTCATAAGAATCTTAAGAGAAGATACAATTATTTTGAATTTAACAGATAATGTAGAGAAATTAAGTAATTTATCCAAGGCCACACAGGTCATAAGTGACAGATCCAGGATTCAAGTCCAAACAGTCTGAGTCCAGAGCCCCCATGCTTAGCTGCTTTGCTATGCCAATGTTTCATGTTGGTTTTTAATGGTTATTTATTCTTGAGAGAGACAGAGCATGAGCGAGGGAGGGGCAGAGAGAGAGGGAGACAGAGGATCTGAAGCAGGCTCTGTACAGAGCCCAGTGCAGGGCTCGAACTCATGAACCGTGAGATCATGACCTGCGCTGAAGTCAAATGCTTAACTGACTGGGCCACCCAGGCGCCCTGCTTCATGTTGGGCTTTCATTTTCCATCCAGCCATTACATACTAGTCTCCACCACACTCACATGTTTATACATCTGTGGCTTCTACTAGATTTTAAATATTTTGAGACTAAGGATTATGTCCCTAACCAAATGTGTAATTCCCACCTTACTTCAAATATATTAGGTGCTCAATAAATTCCTATTAAATCAAATTCATTCTTCATCCTGCTCCTCACAATTTACATGTTCTCAACATACTGATCAATTAGCCGTAAGTTCTCTTTTGAGCTTCCGGCCAATTCCAAACCAGGTGTCCTCTGGACACCTCTAATTGTGTGTCCTCCAATCCAGCCTAGCACAGGCACCTTTCTCTGGCTTAGTTCTTCTCTGTGTTCTCTCTGTTTATGGCATCCCTATTCACCATGTGGCCAGTTAAAAACTTAGGAGTCGTTTTCCACATCTCCATTTTTAACACCCTTTCCCAGTCATCCAGGAAAAAAAAAAAATGAAGCCTTTTAGAAAAGGTATCACACATTTTATCACATTTTAATATTCATGCTTCTTTTAAAATACTTGTATTGAGCACCTGCTCTGCTCCAGGTGCGTTTCTAGGGACACAAAGATACAAAGTTGAATTCAATGAGGCCATTCTCTGAGAAGACGTAATCTAATGCTAAGGGAAGAGGTTGGATATAAAGATGGATTATGTTCTGTTAACCTTAGAATATAGCTTCACGAAGGCAGGATTTTAAAAAAGATTCCAATGTCTGGCACTGTGCCTGACATATAGTAGGTGACATATATGAATTTTAAAAATAAATGAATTAGAATACTACCTAGCTGGTGCACTGTGGTACTGATGCCTGTTCCCATGTAATTATTTGACTTTGGTTTTTCTATGGCAGGTTGTTGGATGTCATCTCTCAATCTAAATTATAAGCTGTCTGGGTAAGAGGTTGGATCTGTAAACCCACACGGTTCAGATCAGTGCTTCAGGGTCAATAGATACTCCAGAATTACTGAATGGAGTGGACACATGGGCCTTATTGGTAGAAAATACCAATATAGATGGGAGTCATGGGGCACCATGAACATTTTCACTTTAACTTCCAGTCTGTGCTGTGTTTCAGTAAAGGGTCATTAACATCAGGCTTGTCTTCAGGGTTTCCACCTGGATTATTTTATTATAGGGTTGAGGTTAGGAAACAGCCAGTTTAGGACATGATCACTGACTGAGTTGAGAAGGCCACATGCTTCTTTTGAGGCAGGATTGGAGCCCCATTTAGTTAAGTGGTAGATCGACAGTGAGTGAAACTCAAGGAAAAGCTTGATGGTACCTGCCAAACCTGCCCCTTCTGTTTGCAACTCAGATTTGTTGCAACTTCACACACGTATGAGACAGTGGAGAGGAGACCAGTCGGGTTATTTGCTTGTTTATTCAGTGCCAGAGGCAGTGAGGTTCTTTTATTCCCTTAAGCAGTTAAAACGAATAGCACATTGGAGAGAGAATTGTGAACACTGGTTCCTATAAAAGAATATGTGAACTGGTTCTAATAACGCCAACGGTTACCTGACATACATTCTTCCTATAGTGTTTTAACAAGCTGGACTATTTTTAGGGAAATTCTTTGCCTTGAACTAAATTTATGGCCTTAAAGTCTTCTCGACTATTTTTCGTGTGTGCGTGCTCCAACGGTCCAATTTATAACTGACACCTTTACTACCTACCAGCATATCGGTTTCATCTCCCAGAGGAAGAGAAAACCAGACCCTGTGACTAGTGAACTGGATTGAAAATCTAGTCTAATGCTGACAGATAAATGCACTAATTTTCTTCTGTGACCGGTTCTGCATTGCAGGGTGAGCCTGCTTCTAACAACTCCCTCAAAAGGCTCTGTAACCCGTCCAAAAGATGATGTCAAGTGCTACAAGGACCCAGGTCAGCCCTGCATCATAGGTAACAGTTACCCCAGTGATAAAGTTACCAGGCAGGTTTTGAATGAGATTGTGTTTTTAAATGAAAGACTGGCTGGAAATGTAGACTTGGACGAAGCATTAATAGAGGAAAATTTGAGACAAACAGAGGTTAGCGTTTGGTTTCTTTGTGGTGTTCAGCAAAGGTCAGGAAAGGTTCTAAAATAGAAGGAACCCAAAGTTTCAATGAGGAGTTGTGGGATTCTATTAATACATGAGCATGTAGCCTAGACAAAGTGAACTCTAGGTTCAGCCAAGAGCTGTTTTGTGACATGGAAGCTCCGGTCATTCAGCTGGAACCGGTCACTTAATTTGGATAAATCCCTGAGTAGTTGAAGACCTGCTGAGTGTCTTGTTTAATTTTATTCTAAGGGCGAAGTGACGCCCTTCTACCCCCATGCCAACTGTTTAGGTCAAATGGGGAGGGAAGACATAAACAGCAGGCACGGAACCCGTCAGATAGCCTTACAGATTAACTTTATGGTTTTCCTCCTTTACTACCGGAGTCCTGGCTGTGGAGGCAGCTCGTGAATCAAGCAGAACCCAAATGGCAGCCATGTTCCCATTATCCATCTGCTGTGTTTCCTCACAAAGGTTTAAGTACAAGATTGATTGTGCGTATCTGACAACGTGAAGTACCCGTGAGTAAAGAAACTAGAAACAGTTTCTCACTCTGGACAAAAGGAAGCAGACATATACCCAGAAGATAAATGGTGAAAATCCAGGCCACAAGTACATAGAAGATACCTGTGTTATTAAAAAGGAAAGGAAGCATCGAGAGATCTGGAATTTGAAATATATGGATTTAAAGTGCCTATATGAAGTTGATATAGGAAAAAAATATATAGCTCTCTTTAAAGCAAACATAACTAGCGAGAAACCACGTCCCACTAGAAACAAGCTTTATGCAGAGAAGAGTAAAGAATTTTAAAGGCACAAACCTAAAATTACACTAACTATAACTAAAAGGAAGAACCAGATTGTTTGCTCAAGTGAAGAGTGTATTACTGTTGGCATAAATAAAGCTAAAATATTTTCAATTTTAAAAAGACAACAAAAACTGGGAGCTGTGTGGTGTGGATGGTAATTAACAAGGGGATTAAAAACACAGAAGCATGGAGCATCTGTGCTGCTGGGCTCCTCTCTGTGCAAGGTGGGGAGTAGACTCACGGACACTGGCTCCTGCAAACCCAAGAGGACTCCATTTCCTGGTGCTCCACCAGCCACTACCCAGCCTGCTCTGACACAAGCCACCTACACAAGCTCGGCCTCACTCAGGATAGCCAGGAGGTCCATGGTGGGAAAGTTGAACTCTGAATCCTTCCTCCATGCTATGTGTTTCTTTCTCTGTGTTTTTTTCTTGTTTGGAAAGAAAACTGTTCTGTCAATGATTCTGGATGCCATAGGATTTTAGGAGGGTGCTCTTTCTCTCCCTCTTCATCCTAAAAGGTGATTTTGCTTGAAATCTCCCCAGTAGGAAGACAGAAGAAAAAAGTCAGAAAAATCATACGGTCACATTATAATGCTTTACCTTCGAAGCTCCTTCCCACATTTTATCTCATCCAATACTACTCTCTAGGTGAAAAGCCTGGAGTTCGTAAGCCCATTTTGCAGATAATGACCCTGAGGCTCAGAGAGGTTAAGTGTCTTGCCCAAGCTCACCCAGCTGCTAAGTGAGGTCCAGTACAAGAACATGAACTCCCAATCTTGTACTTTTTCCAGATCACGTCGAATTTCATCACAATAAGCATATGCTACTTTCTACAAAGAGCTTTAGAATAATATAGATGGCAAAATGTAGCTTTCAGTTCTTGATTGCTTGTGTAAATCATTACTGCTGCTTTACTTTCACATTTCAAAGTGCTTTATTTATTATCCATCTTCTTGAGAGACAGATAATTATGTTTTTGTATGTTTTTATTTGGTAACTAAAGCTTTTAGTTATATGCTATTTATGTGTCCTTGGTATTTCTCGATAGATAGATAGATAGATAGATGACAGATAGATATCAAAAAGAGATATATAGGCATAGACTTTTTGGTATTGACAATAATATATTCATTTTCATTTGTTTCCTAAAGAAATAGTTTCACTTGATAGTATTTTGTGTTTTTCTCTGAATCTCATTCAAAACTTATGCAAATTGTTAATGCCCACAGATTTCTGAAGCAAGAGTTTAGAAGGAAATCTTAACCATGGTATACCCAATATCTTCCAATGATTTTAAAGTTTCACTAGAGGGCACTCCCACTTCATGGCCAGGAGGCAGCAAGGACAAAGGACCATAGTGGTCTGGATGCTTAACTCCTTGTACCTACTATTTTGTTTTCTTTCTCACTGTCTCTTCTCCTCTTTATTGTATAAAGAACATAGTGAAATTATACAAGTCTTCCTTGAAACATACAAATAGAAATGAACTACATTGAAAAACTAGCAGACATCTACAACTCTGAATATTGTTCACCTTGTGACATAGAGCATGTTCTTGGAAATCTGCATTGAAGTTTTGGTTGATAACCTAAGTAAGAGTACAAGATATAGTATGAGATGTTAGCTCAGTACATCAAGAAATATGTCTTTACTGGGCCACTTGGGGGAAAAAATTGTTGCCCACACTTATTTCCAACTTGTAAGATCTTCATGGTTCACCTTTTCTGGTCGCTCTTTGGGTAAACCCAAATTACAAAGGTGTGTGGGGTTAGGAAATTGGGGAATTTAAAGAAAGATCCAAATGGACAGTCAAATGAAATTGCTTTAGAGTAAATTAGACATTGGGCCCTGCTCTGTAGTTCATATACTCTTATGTATCAAAGATCTGAAGATAGTTTAAATCACATATGTTAGCAAAACAATAAATAGAGCATTTCTTGTGGGAGGAAAGTAAGATATTTCAAAGTCAGAAGGAAAGTAGCCTATTGCCAAGTGTAGAACCCCACAGAGCCCTGGGGCTTGAAGTTTTAAACTGATCTCAACCCTTTAGGGGTTTGAATTTCTTTACTGTTGGCAAAACACAACTTCCTGCTTCAAAGAGAAATGGCATTAAGAAGGCCTCTTACATAGAGATTCAAAAAACTTCTTGGACAACAAATCACTATTACAAAACACCATTTTGATGAGTTTAGTAAAGATTAATCAAGAACATATGGATTAAGTTTTTCTTTACAATTATGTTGGTTTATGAAATAAGGAAAAAAGGGAGGACATGGTAAAATATGTTTCAGGCTTTGCAAAGCCCCCAAACATTTAAAAAGTGAGTAAAGGTTCTGATGACCCAGGGAAGCAACCAGATTTTCCCTGTGTCAACTTAACCATCCTTATTTGATTTAAATTTAAAGGCAAAATAAACATTGTGACTTTCTACCATGATTATCCACAGAGAGAAACGCATATTTGCTTCTCAACCAAGGACTTATAAACTTCAATGGAAATGTAGGTTTATGTGTTTATTTCGCAATGATGCGAACACAATTATTCATATGTCCTAAAACGTTTCCTATTATTTTAATAGAAGGCAGTGTTTCTAAAGTCTAAGCTGAAGATTGCTTGAGAAATTTATCTGAAAAAAATAATTACTGGAATTAAATTCTTTTCTGACAGTTCTATAAGTAAAATATATGTGACTTAAAAGACCTACAATGAACATCACGGGGAAAATTCTCACCGCAGTGGGTGATACCAGGACAACTTTACCACCAATCACCAAACCAACCAAGAGTGAATAAGCCTTACACAAGTTGTGCTTTAAAGGAATATCAAATAAAGGGCAACGCAAGCATAGGTAATAATGAATCAATAAAAGAAATCACTAGAAATTGATAGATCATCCTGATTTTTTCCCTCTAGTTCAAGTAATCATTTAGAAATGTAGCACAATTTTAAGAAATGAAATAAAAATTGGGGTGCAACTAACAGATTTCATAAGTCATAAAATACAAAAGTGTTCCCTCCTACAAATAAATCAAAGGATATTAGAAGTTGCCTTTATTTCTGGAAAAAATACATATAATAATAGCACATTTTAATATATCTATATTTTTTCCCTGATTAAATGTTTGATAACCATTTGTAGCAAGATTAAGCAAATTTAGGAAGTCCTGTTTCAAAAATATTTCTAGTAAATGTTATCCTTTGACACAACCAAATAAAAAATGTTTTCCCCTGGGAGTGTGGTGATGAACAGTTGGTCTATAATCAAAAGGTACTTGCTAGAAAGCGTGTCCAGCTTTCCTTTTAAACACGCGCATGGAAAATAATACCAACTTCTGTCCAGCATTGGATTTAGCCCATTACCATATACGAATGTACCTGCCTATCAACTTCCAGATTGGGCAGGTATTTTACTAAGGTGAGATATTTCTGTCCCAGGTCATAGCTTGAGTGTTCTCCCTTTCAAGGTCCCCAAAGCTTCATCTGTCACTCTTATTGTCAAATGTTCTATTTTTCCCGTCCCTGCCAGCAGTGATTTCAATTTGGGCTTGACTTCAAGACAGGCCACATTGTATCTGTGATGTCAATGGAAAGGGGATAAAAGTCATTAAAGATATTTGTTATTTTGAAAGGTTAAAAGAGTTTTTCTTGGTGGGTAACACTTTCTCTGGAAAGAACCTCAACTAATTGTCTGACCAGGGAATGGGCACCTAAGTGAGAAAAAAATATACTTAATAGAGCATTGGCGTCTATTCTTTTTCTCCTTTTATTGTCCAGTGCCTCTGGGCCTGGTGGGCTTTCTGGAGGCATCTAAGCTCAATATTCCTTCAAACAGCAGAGCAATGATTGCACTGCCGGGCTGATTCTCTTTCTGTCTGCCCTAGGTAAGAGATTCTCGCTTCAAACACCATTCATTGTAGAAATTGTTGTGAGGGTTCCAGAAATTGTGTGTGTGTCCTTAAAAGAGCCCCCAAAAGACAGAATTAGAGGTTCATTTACATTCTGTTTTGTTGTGCTTAATACCCATCTCACCTAACGTCCACTGTTCCATAGCAATAGTGTAAGAAATTAAGAATGGGACACTTTCTAAAGGGACAGTAGAAACCAAATGATTTGGGTTCTTCTCAGAAAGGTAACAATTATAAAAAGCAATGAACTCAAGAACAATAGGCCAAACTCACACCAACATATAAAAGAACCGATTTGTGTTGTTGACTTTTATCAGGTTATAGGGGAAAAAAAACACAAAACAAAAAGACAACACTTTTGGTTATATTAGATTTTGGTTGGTTTTAAAGGCCACTTGTAGATTAAGAACCATCAAAACAGAATAGGCTTGCACTTGAGTAGGGAAGAGAAGATACTTTGTCTGGATATCGCTCACACGGGGATGGCAATGATTCTCCGACAGTCACCATTTTCTAAAATGTGGTTACCCGAACACATCTGAATAGCACAAAAGAGAAAGGAACATTTTGATGTGTTGAGGAAAGTTGTTTTGACAAATGTCAACGCCTGGGTCTTGCTGGCTGAGGCCTGTTGTTAACTTCCCCAGCCTGCATGCATGCTATAGCTTATGCCACTCTGTCAGGGGAAATTGGACATACCCAACACAATTTCATTTCCATTTCTCTACAACATTACAACCTTCCTTGGCAGCAAAATCACATATTCTTATCACAAAAATAAATGAGAGAAAAGAAGACATACGTTCCTGTCAAGTTATGTCAAGACATATTTGGTATGTATTTCACTTCACTATCACTGACAGCAAAGATGTCACGTATTCTTAATACAAAGTAAAGAAGTATTTGCCTTTTTTTCCCCTGCTAGGCATCAATTTCATTTTATTCACTTACAAGTGCCAGTGACAGGAAGGTGTCTTTTTAAAACAAAGCTTTAAAAAAGGCAAAGAAGAAAAAAGTTTTTGCGTTTTGCTGGATTTCTGAATGGACATATTGTACATGAGTTTAATTTGACAATATCATAACAACCACGATAATAGTCATCTATCACTGCTTTATTTCCCGTTTTCACAGCACACATTCATCGTTCTGATTTACTTCTCTCCGTGCATGTGATGGGATCTAGGTTGAAGTAAGTCATGGAGATGTTCATTTTCTGCTAAAGGTGCCAATGGAATAAGAAAGCAAAAATAAAAAAAGGAAGGAAGGAAGGGAGGGAAGAAGGGTGGGAGGAAAGAAAATAATCAGTTCACTCAAAAAGAGAAATAGGTTCTTAATACTAAATAAAACAAAAATCTTAAAAGACCTAAGTGTAATAAACTAGGGAAAGTTAACATGGAATTGTCATCTGGACAGTTCATATTAAAAGACATTTTACTTCATTATGTTTTACTTAATTACGGTATTTTGATAAATATGCATTAGAGTTGAACTCAGTGGCAGAATGCCTGCCTTAGCTACCTTGCTGGAAATGAGTGGAGCTCTAGCTTCTGAGAGTTGACAGCTGGACCACCCTCACTAGGCCAGCAGCACTCAGGAAAGGTGGGGCTTTCCCCAGCCAGCCTTGCTGTGTCCTCAGGAGGAGACTTTCCCGAAACACTTGGATTATTGCTCTTTGAAAGCCATATGACTCCTATAACTTATATATAAATCCATGGAATTTAAGGGCTGAGAACAATTTTAGAGATTGTTTAGGCAAACAACCTAATTTTGCAGCTTAAAAATGAAAACCTAAGGCCACTGAGATCAAACTGACAGTTTGTAATGAAGTTAAACTTAGAGGAATTACTACTTAATCTGATAGCAATGAAAGACCATTAAGATTTCTATGGAGGGAAAGAATATGATAAATGTGACACATGTATGTCACTGCTTTTTAAACATTTGAATTTCATAGTTGAAAAATTCTGAGAAATTCATAGATCCACAGAAATGCACACACATGCAACAAAAGTGGGAGGAACTGCATATAGTATTGCAACTTTTCCACATGTAGTCACTGAATAAATATTTATTAAAATTTCATCAAAAAATTTTTTAATATGAAAAAATTTGTAAAATTCTCAAGTTTTTCCAGGACTGAAATTTAAGTAACTCCCTGGAGATTCTGATTCCACAGGTCTAGGTTGGGACCAGGTTTGGGGGAACCACTGATTTATTCTACCCTGTCCTCCAAAGCAGGAAGCTTTCCCCTAATCTCTGAGAGACAATGGCAGAGACTCTGCTGGGCGCCTGTTCCATTTGGGGCCCTTCCTCCTTGAAAGAGATTCAAAAAAATCTGTGTCTGAAAAGAGCTAGAGGTTTGGGGTCCAAAGATGGGCATCACAGCCTCAGTTCATTTTTCTCACATATAAAAAGAGGATTATAATAAGAAATTCCCATACCTCAGGGCTGTCATGAAGATTAAATGGGAATATAAATATGAAAACATCTGTGTAAAGTGTAGAACACTCTACAGATATTAAGTACTCTTAATAGTGTTCAGGAGCTGACATTTGATTTACCAATTCTCTCAAGGGTTAAATTAAAAGCAAAATAACATCCCCCCAACCCCCCCCCCCCCCACACACACACGCTTACATGTGGACACATGACAAAGTTTCTCAAAGTAGAACATGCTAAACCAGAGATATTTTGTTCTGGAAGGGACCTGAAGTTATTATTATTATTATTATTATTTTTAGTTTTCCTCATTGTAACATTAACTGAATACCAAAGGGGCATCTTGGAATCACACAGTAATTTCTTGGAATTCTCATCAGGAAGAAGCACCATGATTGCTCTCCTCCTGACTGATGTTTCTATTGTAGAATTAGAAGGCAGTCCTTTTCTATGAACACCAAAGACACAAACTAATCCAAGGTATTGATAATCTTAGCACCCATACTACCTGGCATGGACAGCATTACGAGTTAATTCAACTTGTGTTAGAGATGAAAGATATATTTCACTTCAAGATTCAACTGCCTTATTTTATAGATGAGGAAACAGACACCAATTCACTGAGGAGGAATGATTTAATCAACATAACACACATCTCTCAGTCCAGTGTTCTTTCTGAAACGTCATTGCTACGAAGAACTTATCCCGTTGATCCTGTCCCACCTATGCATGCTCCTTAACATGCACAAACAACACATACATGATCACATATTCATACATGAAACATATAAAGACAGAGAGGTGATGCATGATAATCCTGCTTCCCTTCCTCCCCTGCCCCTCTCCAAGGACCAGGTACATTCAATCATTTGTTCCTTCCTTTGTTGATTCTTCTGCTAATGCTTTCATTCAACTATCAAGTGATCCTCAAATATTTGGTGAACTTCAATGTGCAAATCCCTGGGCTTGGAAATAGGAAAATAGGAAATAGGAAAAGCAAAGGCAGTGTGGAAGGGGAGACTCATATATGTGGAAAATAAACTACCAGTGGAAGTATGGAGGTCCAGTTCAAAATGCAAGAGTTGTTTTTGGCAACCCAAAGAATCGTATAGATGAACAGAAAGTAAATTTACAGCAGCTCAAAAAATAAAAGGTTAGTGAGAAATAAGCATCTATGAAAAGCAAACAAATAAGCAAGTAAAACCAGTTAATTAAGGGCTCATTAAAATGCGCGTTCCAAGATATCAGGGACTGGTCTGTCCTATACACTAGTGTAGCATCGGTGCTGAGAAAATGAGTGGGTGTTCAACACAGATTAGTGAACTGAATGGTATAGGTGTAAGATGTCCGCTCCTAGAAACTAAGTCCTCAGTGCCTAATCCTAGCATAGGAATTCTATCCATAATTAAGTTGATCTGAGATGCCACACTTGTCCAATGTTTGACCCAGAGCATTGGGTCTTTTCATCACGGCTGGTTTTGAGGAAATAACAGAATTTGAGGAGTGATTCTCATGTGATTTCATTTCTTCAGGAATGAAAATACACCACTTTTTCAATGTTCAATATTCTTAAACAACTTTAATGATCTGGAGAAAATAAACTATTAAAAAAGGGGCACCTGGGTGGCTCAATCAGCTAAGCATCCAACTTCAGCTCTGATCATGATCTCGTGTTTCATGAGTTTGAGCCCCAGGTCGGGATCTTGTGCTGAGAGCTCAGAGCCTGGAGCCTACTTCGGATTCTGTGTCTCCCTCTCTGCCCCTCCCCCACCCTCACTCTGTCTCGAAAATAAATAATAAACATTAACATTTTTTTTAAATACATAAGAATATATTTAAATGGGTGTACATATTTTTCCTTTTACCCCAGGCTCCATCCAGTATGGCTTGGCATGACACTTGCCTTAATTAAAAATTTTGCTATTTTTTATTGTGATATTTTTGCATTAATTTTGATTTTTTAAAATATTGCATCAAAATAATACTCATCTTGATTACATGTTCACACTCCACACCCCTTTAAAGCTTAGTGCCTTGCTTGCCTTAAGCCAATTCTACTCTACACAACAAGGCTATTCTCACTGCTTCCCTGCTGCCTTTCCTGGGCTTCTCTCTACCTCTGGGTCAGTCTAAAGTGAGATGGAGAGATTACTAGATGGGTTCTAAGAAGTTGGGGAATACTCACACTTTGAACAATCAAATTATATTTCAAATGCACTACAGTGCATTATAAAGGTGAATTTATTTGTGTGAATTACTTTAAAGCAGGGGGCATTTTGTTTTTATCATATATCTGTTTTTAAATGATGTTTGTTTTTTTTTTTCTCAAAACATGGCATACATCTACCTTCTTGCTCACTGTGACTATTTGTTATTTTCATTCCTTTTTTCCACTTGTTAATATAAGAGAGATGGAGCGAGAGATATGAGAGATAGTATGAGATAGACACTCACCAGTGGATGAAAAGGGGGAATAAGTGGGAAGTGCAATCTGTGAATAGCCGCAGAAATCAGAAACTCTGACTAAAAAGGAGGCTTAAGACTAAGAGGTCTGGGCCTAGGAGAGGAAAGGGTTTGGAACTCATGATTCAGAACTAGTTTTAAGTCTTCCCATAATAGAGTTAAGTGGAATTTGTTATATGCAGAAATAATTTGTTCCTTTTAAAGGTATAAAACAACATACCTATGCAGGATAATTTTATGACGTTTTTAAAATAAATTATAATAAAAAATTTAAAATAAATTATAAAAGTATTACATGCACGTGGCTTACAGAGTTAGAAACATTACAATACAGAAGAAAAGAAAAATCGTTCATAATCTTACCACCCAAAGATAACCATTGTTAACATTTTTATTACTTTCCTTCCAGCCTTGTTATTAAATATATCCAATATCACACTTCTTCTGCAGTTCTGTATGCTTTTTTATTTAAGAGTATAATCTTGACCATTTTCCTCATATCTTTAAAATTATTAACATGTATCATTTCTACTAACTGCATAATATTCCAGTGTGTGGAATAGGTCTCCTGTTGTGGAACATGCAGTTTATTTTCAATTACTGCCATTACAAAATTCTGTAATAAATATCTTTGCACATAATTCATTGGCTTAATTTCTGTTCATTGGTTTAGGCCAGATTTCCAAAAGTAGAAATAAAATTGTTATTTTTGAAGAAGATATGAATTTTTAGCTGTTTCAATTTCTTTTAGGTATAACTTAAATACAATTTCACACTTTATTATATATGTTCTCTACTGGTCTCTGCTGATTTAGTGTCTATGAGAAATACCAAGGTTATTATAATTGGGAAAATGTATCAGTGAAAATGCTAATGGCAGATATCTTGATTGGAAATTTTTCTGGTGAGGGGCATCTAGGTGGCTCAGTTGGTTAAGTGTCTGACTTGATTTCTGCTCAGGCCACGACCTCGTGTCTCATGAGTTTGAGCCCCATTTTGGGCTCTGTGCTGATGGTGCGAAGCCTTGCTTGGGATTCTGTCTCCTCCTCTTTCTGCCCCTCCCTGCCTAAAATAAATAAACATTAAAAAAAAAAAAAGAAATTTTTATGGTGAGGGTCTGGGTGGCTCAGTTGGTTAAATGTCCAACTCTTGTTGTGGGTTGGAGCCCTGCATCTGGCTCCACACTAAGCATAGAGCCTGTTTAAGATTCTCTCTCTCTCCTTCTGTGCCTCTCCCCTACTCTTTCTCTCTCTCTAAAATGAGAGAAAGAAAGAAAGAAAGAAAGAAAGAAAGAAAGAAAGAAGAAAGAGAAATAAAGAAAGAAGAAAGAGAAAGACAGAAAGAAAGAAAGAAAGAAGAAAGAAAGAAAGAAAGAAAGAAAGAAAGAAAGAAAGAAAGAAAGAAAGAGAAATTTTCTGGTGAAATCAAAGGCTATATTTTTTTCTTTTGAATATAGATTCTTTGGATTATTAAGAGTTTGCTTGTTTATTTCTAATGCTTTATTTACTTTTTTTTTTACATTATGCCCATGAAAATAAAGAAGAGATTTGTGCAAATACAGTCTCCTTTGAATTTCAACTTCTCAGATATTACTGGGTCCAAATCAGGGTTGGTGCTCTTGATAGCCTGCATTTAAATAAATGACCATGTTTTTTTTTTCTTCTCAATTTTAGCTAGTCTGGTATTTTCAAAAATGGTTATGTAGACAAATTTCTAAGTATGTCCTCAAGCTGCTGATTCTTGCTTTTCTGAGTGACCACCCCAAGACTCCCTGAGAAGCCCCTTGTTGGCCCCACACACTGGCTGGTCACCAGGTCCTTCTGTCAGGTGTCTGTACAAGTCACCACAGGACCAAATTCCCTCAGGCTTGTGAGGAGCAGAGATGGACAGAAAGGAAGTTTTTCAAGAGCCATCCAGTGGGCAATGTGTTTACTGTAGTTGATGTAGTTGAACGAATTATTGGTTCCTGACCTTCTTACCTCCCTTGCGCCTAAAAATAATCAAGGCTAATCTTGTGTTCGATACTTACCGTGGAACAGACGCTATGCTAAACTCTTTACAGACATCATCTATTAAATCCTCAAAGCAATTTTATAAAGTGGGTACTATTATTTCCAATTTACAGATAGGAAACTGAGGTCAAAAGGCCCCAGAGCTCAGACACCAGAGTCCATGCAACCACTGTGCTCTACAGCCAGCACCCCATTCTCACAGCTCACTTTTACTCCCTGACTAGATAGGATCTGTTAGGTGTCTAATGGCAAACTGAACTGACCCAATGAAGGACAAGAGAGAGATCAAAAGTGCCTTGCTTAGTCTTTGGGATGGAGGAGTGGGGAAGAGGCAGAGCAACAACCAAATGTCAAGGTGGGGCTCCTCTCATCCCTTTCCTGAATCTCTTCATCTTCTTAGAAACTTCTCTGCCTCCCTTCCTCTCCCCCAACCCATAGCTCTTTCTGAATCGATTGCCAAGTTTTCTTCTTCAGCAACCTAATGGCTGCAACTTCTGCCTAGTGCTTCACATTCTTAACAGCACCCCCCACCCCCGGAGACTGAATGGGCTGCTTCCTCTTTCACCTCCTCAGAGCTCCCTTCTGCCACGACTAGCTTGCTCAGCTCAGTATTCACAAAGGGCCTAGTAGGGCTGGGGTATACTACATATAACTGCTACCCCAGCCTTTATTTCCAAAATCAAACTCCTTCGGGGAAACAGTTGTGTGGTTGCAGAAAAAGGCTCCAGATCAGAGCACTGAAAACCAGTTCCTTGTCCTCCATTTGCTATGGACTCAGCAGACATTTTTTGAGTGCTTCCTGTGGACCTGGAGATTGTTTAGACAAAGGAAAATATGCCAAAATAAGAAACATGAGTCCCTGTCCTCAAGAAACTCCAAGGGGAGCCATGAAAATTTGATGAAGTAAACTAACCAGAGTCTCAATTCTATCATCTGTAGAAGGGTAACTAATAACATTTTCATTGTCTGTTCCATCCGCTCACACAGCTTGGTGGTATTCACCTGCCCAACCTCCAACTCTGAAGGTGTTCTATCTCTCAGCTGCTGGCAGATTGTTGTAAAACACAACACTGATTGTGCCACTTTTTTGACAATGCCCTGTATACTTTATGGTAAAAGTCTTACTTAATATCTTGGTGTGCAAGAGCCTTCAAGACCTGATACCTGCCTGCCCATCCTGCTTCAGCTCTCTCCATCCTCACATGCCTCTGCACACAACCGGGTCAACTATTCCATGTTGTCTTCTGTCTCTTCTCCCTGAAACCTTTTCTGATCCCAAAGCCCACTCCTTTGAGTTCCCTCAGTGTCCAGTGCTTTTGTCTACCAGAGTGTTTCTCATTCCTTTAATCTCCTCAACTTGACTGTGACCTTTCAAGGATGGAAACTGTGCCTAACACAGTGTTTATGAGTGTTTAGCTCATAACAGGTGTTTAGTAAATGCTTATTGAATGAATGAAGAAAGGAAAACTCCAAATGACTCTGAGGTTATATGGAGTGGTTGCATTTCAACAGCTTGATCTTCCCAATGCCCTTTAAATAATAACACAGCAGAACTCTTGTTTGGTTATGTCCAGTCCCCATGGTGGAAGCAAGTGAGTATCCCCTGGTGTCTTGCTGCTAAAGGAAGAATCCCATGATTACTCGTACATCTCCTCAAGGGAGTAATTGTTCTAGCACTAGAGAGCTCTTGGACTACTATGGCTCAGAGTATCATTAATAAATATGGATAATTCCATGAGAGCCTTGAATGACCCAGAACCTGAACACCTGTCCTATCCTGGCGCCAGCATACAGGGTAGACATCCCAAACAGCGAATTGACTCAAGACAAAGAAGTAAGGAAGATTTGCTGGGAATTGGCTTGAGATATAGAAATCTTCAAGGCTGAGATATAGGAGTCTTCAGAGAGTCTGAAAGCTGTGTTGAGTTCTAGTTCCTTTTTCTCAGCCAACTCCAGAAATACTGTCTTCATTCCAATTCCCATAGTTCCTTCACTTCTACCCCAGCCCCAATATCTGTCCAGCTGATTTTCCTGGGACACCTTGGCCCAGATCTCTGCTTTCTTGGCTAATTCCTAAGAGAAGGCCTTGATCAGAAAAACAAGCTCACAAACCACCTCTGGTTCTAACCCTACTCCAGTCAATCCCATCAGCTTGTAAAGTTTTTCTATGCAAATAGGAGTGAACAAACTCATAGCTGCCCCTTATGCTATCAGGCCACTCATTAAAGCCATAGTCAAGAATCCTTTGCCTGTATGACCTGCCAATCACAGACCATGCCAGCCTCTTAGCATGAGCATCTGCTTCATCTATAAAAAGAAATAGAGATAACAATTTAAAATAGGTTCTTCTTTAAATCTTGGATCTAATTTTAGAAGTTCTATTTTTCCTTCCACTTATATACTCTGTTCCTCTTTTTGTTCGCACCCCCCCCCCCCCCGCCACACACACACACACGAGTACCTTGATTGTTCCCCACTGTTATATCTTTGTTCAGGTAGGTCTAACTGCTAGGATTTACTTAGACCCAATTTTTCCTTCAAAGTCAACTTAAGCCATTTTTCTTCCACACTCTTTTAGCACACTCCCTCAATATTCATTCTTAGCACTCATTGTACCATTTTCTTTCTTTCTTTCTTCCTTTCCTTTTTTTTTTTTAAAGTGGGCTCCACTCCCAGCATGGAGCCAACATGGGGCTTGAACTCACAACCCTGGGATAAGACCTGAGCTGACATCGAGAGTTGGATACTTAACTAACTGAGCCATTTAGGTGTCCCTCGTTGCACCATTTTCAAATGGTATATTAATGTGTCTTTTTCCAGCCTAGGCCCTAAGCATCTTAGAGCGCAGGCCATACTTCATTTGGCTCTCTCTCAGTATCTGGCTCACAGTAGATACTCAGTAAATACTGGTTGAGCTCAATTTCATAGAGCTTTTTCTGACCATTGCAGCCCATGTCAATTCCTCCCTTCTTTCAACTCCCATTGTATGCACTACTGAGGACTGCACAGTTTGATGCTTAAATTGTTCTTGAGTTGGTTCATGCTCTGTCAGTGCTGTTCTTGCAATTAGATCCTCAAGGCTGGAGATCATATTATACATTCCTTCTGTCACCCCACAGTGCCAGTGCTGGGTGGAGAGGGTCACAAAAAGTAGTTGAGTTGTTTGCTTTCTTAGAAAGGAAGGACTAGTCACACACTGGTCATGAGCCACAACAAAAATCAGGGAGACCCTGATTTTCCCAGGAATGGTACTATTCCTGTCAAATAAGATGGGTTTCAGTTTTTGCAATGAGCTCCCATTTTCTGAGGAACTTCTATGAGCCAAGCATTTTATGGAACATGTTACATACATTATGTCCTGGATTTTCATGAAAACACTGTAGGACAGATATCATGGTCTCCATTTTACACATGAGGAAATTGAAATTTGGTAGGGTTTGGTGATTTGCCCAAGGCCATCCTGTTAGAGAAGATCCAAGAGCCAACCCCAGTTCTCTGAGACCTTACAGCCTATACCCACTCCATGCACTACAGAGTTTAGCCTGGCCAAGCACTCTCTGATTCTTCTTTTCTATTGTCTGTCAATCATGGCAAAAATCCTACCATACATGTCTCCCTTTTTGTCCAGAGAACTTGAAGGAGGCCATGTTGGTATCGGCTTTCCAAGGTGAGTGAATTTCTCCTGGTGAGCCTGGATGTCCGGTTTATCATGGGGCCATGGAAAGCTTAGAGACTCCTAAAACAATCTGGTTTACACAGAGTCCAAGAGGTTGGGAGTGACCTAGGGCCAGCAAGAAGGCCCCCAAGGGTCAGTGCTAATTGGAGCAGATGCCCCAGGGGTACATAGCCCAGACTGTTCCCAAGGAGTTCAGCTGGAACCAGATTGCCTCAGGAATGTGAGTGAGGCAAACAACTGCTTGATTGTTTGAGCCCCTACACTTGGTACGGGGTGCTGCTTCCCAGCTAAATGTAGGCCAACAGGATTTCTGAAAACTGTTTGCAAAGCTGAACGCAACACTTCCTTCATTTGCATTTAAAAAATAAACTCGGCCTTGAAATGGGCATTAGCCAAGCCCTTCCTGAAAATTGAGAAAGATTGTAATGGTATAGCTCTCTGCTCCCCAAATGCTCCTCTCCCCAATTTGTTTGCAAGCAGGAGGTTGTTTTATTTTATAAGCCTCTCTTTCCATTAAACTCTAGTTCCAGACCTTGAACAATGAACTGCAGCCTTTTCTTCTAAGGTGAAAGTGTCTTTACTGAGGGGCTTGCAAAGTAGTACTAGAATTTCTCATCAGCATTACTCTTTTAGACCCTTCGTCTTAAATGGCCTGCATTTTAAGTGCATGTTCATAATCATCCCCAACCCATAATGTTCATCATTCATAAATTAAACCTAGGACAGCACCTTGATGTCCTTCTTGCTTTCATAGTGGAAAGACTCAGTATCAATGAGAAATGACCACCACATTCTCCTGGCTAGCCCATCTTCTACTGCCCTCTTGTCCACAACCCACGGGTACACATGATCAAACGAGAGTTTTGTGCAGCATTTACTGGTTTTGAAGAAAGTCATTGCTCTATTACTAGTTCTCTGTAGCTTGTGCACTCGATATGGTCTAAAAAGTAATATTGTGAGCATAATCAAATATAAACTTGGAAAATGTAATGCCATCATTCCCATTTTTCCAAAATCAAACTCATTATAGGAGTACCAGAACATGACATCCTGGATCTCATTGACTTTATCGCAGGGATAAATCTGTCTGCATGCAGTGAATTAATTAATACATATGAATTATGGTTCTTAGATGAGTTTTGAAGATGAACTTGATCTTTTATTTTTATCCTTCTGGACTTTATCTACATAGCCATTTCTTTAGGCATCAAAGATGACACCACTGGCTTAATTGTTCTCTGTGGGCAGATGTGGCTGAAATGGACAAGACACAAAATCAACATGTGGTCAATGCACTTACAAATTAAATGATAGGGACAGTTTTCAGAAACCTGTTCTTTTTTCCCCTCCAAACTTAAAACATTTCCCTCCAGTTAAAACTTACATTTATCATCCTGTAAGATGGAGTTTTTAAAGGAAGTGTTAGGTAGAGACATCTCTTAGATATTCTTGCCTTAAAGGGACAAATAAGTACAATTTTTCACTGATTTCAATACAGTTTTGGGTTGTGCTTGCACGTTGGTTTGATGGTATTGTTTGTAAAAACTATGCCTCTGTTGGAATAACTGGTTGGGGGAGAGGAAGACCCTTCTGGAAAAAGTATGAATTGTTTTCTGTGTCTATAATCAAATTACTTATAAATGATATGCCATGTTGTATAATGTTCGAAATTTTGCTTTCAGACACACACACACACACACACACACACACACACACATTTACTTTGTGGTTGAATTCACTCGGGCTTCATTTTAAATCATGTAGGTCTCTGAGCCATTTCCACCAAAATGTGGTAAAATGCAGAAGTTGGCAATTCAATTTTATTCAGCCTTTCAAGAAGGAAGGCCCAGATAAGCTTTGCTTGTTCATGTCAGTGATAATATTCATCAGTGAGGCCTAAATCTAATTCTGTAGGCTTGCTACTGCTTTGTTGTACTGTCATTTCTGAACCTCAATCTCCTCTCTCTCTTTCTCTCTCTCTCTCTCTCTCTCTCTCTCTCCCTCCCTCCCTCTCTCTTTTTTAATCACAGCAAAAAGTTTCTTAAGGGCTTAACTTACAGCCAAGTGCCAGCTCCCCCATTTAATTTGTCCTGCTTCCCCATAGCACTTGTACTTTATGTTCAGGCAGAGGTGAGGTCAGTTCTCAGGGCCCGGCTCTCTGGACACCCTCAATGATGACCTCATTAGAGTCACAGATGTTTGCTGCACTTCGGGAGATCTGGAAAAAACAGAGCAGTAAACTAGGCCAGCTTGCAGTAAGGCTGTTACCCACAATTCAAGATAAAATGCTGGATAGTTCCCACTAGGTTCTGGTCGGCTAGGAAACAGCAACTTATTAATCTTGTGTCAGAGAGCCAGCTGCAGCCGTGGCAGTTACCATATTTCACCACCAACTCCGTGTCTGGACAGCCATTGTCTTTTTTTTATGAAAAAACTCTACAAATCAGCTGCGTTCTCTCTCTCCCTCTCCCTCTCCGTTCCCCCCCTCTAACTTAGCAAAGCCCCTGCATGTCCTCCTTGGAGAAATTGCACAGCAGCCCTGATAGAGTTCGGGTGCATCGTCAATCCTGTGGTTGGTTTACTAATTCAGAGAGACTGCTTACTTTCCAACTTTAATGATATTCCCTCAGCATATCACTTTGGTTGCCTGGCGACAGGATTTGAGCTAGGCCTCTCATTTGATTCCCACACATCAGACCCTGAAAAGCACTTTTTTTTTTCCCCCGTCCCTCAGCTTTTGATTCTTTCTCCTCTGAAACCCTTCCCCCTGCGGTGTCAGTATGGGTGGGCAGAGCGGTAGTAGAGGGAGGGCAAGGGTGAAGGGCGGCCTAGAGCGTACTGGTCACACATCAAGGCCTCCAAACAAAGCCTCCAGGAACCCTTCCTGACAAACACAAATTCCCCTCAGAAAAAGCAAATTTGGCTTTCCCTTCATAGTGTGGGTGTCATTTTAAGACTTTCCTTCGATACTTTATTAAATCTGATGCTTTTCATTGTTTTTCATGCCATCTCTCACAAAAGACTTCCTATTATCAACAAGTTGCTATAGGAGTAAGCAAACAAAATTGTGAAGAACTGAAATAATCTAATAAACACCAGCCTTTTGGCCATGTCCTCGTGGGTTTTAATATTACAATGTATATGTTAGCGTGCGAATTGTCTGTCTTAATTTTACCACAGTGCACTGCTTTTCCCACCACGAAGAAATGTTTTATGTTAAAATCCACACACTAAAATCCAAAGTGTTACTGCAAAAGAAAATGAAAAATGTGTCCCTTTTGGTCTTTTTAAAGGAAAAGAGAGATGCTTCTCTCTATTGTTTGAAAAGGCTCAACATTTTCAGTTTTCAAAACTGCAAAATTGCAATGATCACATGTACGTGAGTTTTCCTTCCAAAAAGGAAGTAAAAGAAAAATTCGTAGGACGTGCCATTTGAGTTTTTCCATAATATTATTTCAATTGTGTAAGTGAAATTTTATATGCTGTGATCACATCCTCAAAGAGCACAATAACAAAAAACAGTTGGAGCATTTAATGAGCTACTTAGTTTACTGCTTACAGTTAGTGCATAATCATATTGATACATACAGACTTCAAGTGTATACGTATAAGATGTATGTATGCATATAAATACGTGTCTGCATACCTAGACGTGTTTGTAGATTGCTCTTGAAATATTAAAATTTCCATATGCGTGTCCTTTTTGATGACCAGTCTATTGTAAAATGTAGTTCAAATATTCTTGTTAGAGTTTATTTTCTCACAGATCCCTGAAGGATTTGCTCATGTAACTCTCATTCTCGTGTGCAAATCCCCTGTGTATTGATGGGAGAATGGACTCCTAATTCCTCACTAGAGCTGCAAGAAGGATTCTTAACCTTTACTCTCTTGTTGTTGAACTTATATAAAGCTGACAAAAGTTCTTTACCCCTTTCTCAGCAATGATTAAAAATGTGTACAAAGTTACTGTTTTTCTAGTGACACTTTTTGGATTCCTCCTCGTACACTCACCCCTTCCTCTATTTCCTACATCTACAAGATCTATTACATGCTACGTTATTACTTACTTAGTTATTAGGTGGCTGAAGGAGATGGTTTCATAGTGTATATTCCTACGCGTGAAATAGGAATGTCCTCAAACTAGTGGTGAAGCTTCATTTTTCTTCTGTTCAAAGTTGTAATTAATACATTATTTGCATTTTAGCTGTGCAGATGGGCAAAGCAGATACTATTATAAATTCTATTGATTCAGTTATTCTAATATTTGGTAGTGTCATATTTCACGTAGGCCAAGAACATTCTGAGTTTTGTTTATTCTGGGATATCGATATTAAATGAATACTATATAAAATGTTTCAATGGTAAGAGCTAATAAAACAAGAGAAGCAGTCTCCCTTCAACTTTATTTTTTCCTTTTGTATTGAATGATTGCTACATCAGGCCAAGAACACAAAATTCAATATAAAAATATATTCAAGATAAAAATTCAGTATAACCATGCTAATGCTAGCATCTCATATTTGGGCTATGTTTAAGGAGGTAGAGGGTCAAGTGGAAAAGAAAATCTAATTGGTCGCTGGGTGTGGAGGACTATTTGGATACTCAAGGCAGGGTAAATGGAATGACTTACCCCTAACTTAAATAATTGTGAAAAATATCTCAAATATCCTTACCAAAAAAAAAAAAAAAAAACAATTAAAACCCCCAATAAAGAGTCGACCTGAGTTTCTGTGACTCTTCATTGATAAAATATTAAAAATACTAGAAAATTAGTGCCGTGGTCTTTCCTTAATTCAATGCAAAGTACAATTGTTATTCTATTTGCTCTTCCCCCTACTTCCTCACTCTACTGGAATCTGAGCTAAAAATTGTAAAAAAAAAAAACAAAACAGGAACCCCTTAAGAAAAGATTTCCTTAAAATATTTTCAATCTTGCAAATATCAAGTTTCTAAAAATCCTGTGATGGAAACCTGATCATTTCTAGTTCCTTTTCAGAGAGTACACCACTGGATAGGCATTTATTTTTGGATGCTTGCCTAAATCGTTTTGTCTGCAGTTCCCACCACTAATAGCAACTCACCTAGGCTGCAGAATTGTCCTCTCATTCTAGAGACCCTTGTGCGTATAAAAGGAGCAGAGAACATGAATAGAGAATGAGTGGTGTTTCACTCTTTTTCTCTGTAAAAGACAAGACAAAATCAAGTCTGAGTTTGGAAAAATAAAGGCTTATTGATCTTGTTAATAAATGGATAGCCATCAGAAATTCAGAATTATTTTGCTGTTAGTTATTTTCATGGTGCCAAGGTGTGCATTTATGGAAGATGAAAGCCCAGGGAGAGGTAAAATATCTTGGATTCATGATTCCTGATTTCTGACTCACTTGAGTGCTTCATTTGTTAAAAGCGAATCATGAGTTATATTATTGTTATCATCAATATATATACTTAACATAGTTATATTAAAAATAGTAAATATGTCACACTCGCAAGTGGCACCTAGCTTTTATTTATAATGTTGCTGTTGTAAACAATACCTATAAATGATGAGTTGTGTGATAAAGAAAGGAACAGGGAGATGGAAAAACCTGGAGATGTGTCCTTAACCTTGTCATAACATCCTGAGCCTCAGTTTCCTTAGCGGTAAAGGCAGGCAACGTCATATAAAAACTTCAAATAGTCCTTACTATTTGCCTTTTGCTATATGGTTCTGTGGCCTCTATGAGGAAGGGCTTTACTAATGATAATTCCTATTTGTATGTCACAAAGAGAAGAAGAGGGTTCATGAACATGTGTGTGAGTATGTTTAAGAACCACATGAATATCTCAGCCTTTCTAACACGATGCCACTCAAATGGGTCTATATGGTGAATATCTGCATGATCACAGTTTTAAAAACAAAAGTTCATGAAGGGAAGAAAAGGAAGTAGAAAAAAAGAAACCAGCACCCAATGCAGACTCCCAGAAGAAACCGGAAACCCTTCAATTTATTTCTCTTTGTGCATCTAAAGCTTTGAAAAGTCCAAACAGACTTCTTTTTGAACATTTCTAGCAGATCTCACTGTTCCTGTTGTTGCATGCACTGAGTTTAAATTCTCAGCACAGATGAACACAGCCCAGCGGAAGTTCTAATCCTCAAAAAGTAGACAAATAACAGGGAAACTCCAACGGCCCCTTAATACAGCTGAGCTCTCAGGCCTCCCCGGGATGCGGGACTCTGAGTGGTGCCGGAGTTGGGGTTGCTATTTTGTTTGTCCC
Organism: Panthera pardus; assembly: GCF_024362965.1. Taxonomy (NCBI): domain Eukaryota; kingdom Metazoa; phylum Chordata; class Mammalia; order Carnivora; family Felidae; genus Panthera; species Panthera pardus. The sequence continues at coordinate 84,097,944 of NW_026526721.1, forward strand.
CATGAGCCCCACCTCAGCATGCCGATGCACTGATGTCAGAATTCTAAATGAGCTTGCTCAGAAGGGCCCAGATTAGCCTGGTTGCTAGGATCTCGCCATTCCAACCCCCTTTTCCACTTCAGTGGACTGAGCTTTTGACACTATGAAAAGCACCATTTAAAATTAATTAAAGCTTCTTATTTGGTACCAAATCTCATCACTGCCGACTACATTTAATATGTTTTATGTGTGGCTCTAAGTCCCTGTAGCATCATGTGTTGTATGATCCTGCAATGAAGCGGCTGCAAGTGAGAAAACACAGAAGCAACCCAAATTTAGCCCTTGGGTGTTTCATCTGGTGTGTTAAACCACAAAGCTAGTCTTCCGGTCTCTTGGGTCATGAAAATTTCGTTGAACGAGAGAATGGTGTTCCCTCTGGAACTGAAGACAGGAGACCTGAGTTCTAGTCCTGCTCAATCACCATGATGGGCAAGACGTGGTTACTTTTGAAAACTTCAGGTTCCTCATCTGTAAAAGAAAGGGGCTGGTCTGCAGTCTCAGACTTGGTATTTGATGTGAATGGTTTTGGATTCTGAGTGGAGGAGGCAGGGCTGTATGACAGGGTAAACTCTCAAGTCTGGGGGTTAAACCGATCTGGGTTTAAATCTCAGTTCAACAACTTTCTGTGTAGCACTGAGCAAGTAGCCTAATCTCTCAGACCCCCGGTTTCATCATCTGTAAAGTGGGGTCAGTAATTATACCGCCCTTCAAGCCACTTTGTCACTTACATGGGCCACAAATTATTTTCTAGTCTATTAGCTTCAATAATTCTTTCCAAAAGTCAGAGTCCAACTTGTTCATCTCGTGATTGTTTTTCAAAAAAAATTAGATTAAATAATAATAGTAATAACAATGAAGACTCTTTAAGGTGCAGGAAAGTCTTGTAGGCAGACAAAAAGATAGTAAAATCTTAAAAAAAAAAAAACCGTGACAAAAATAATACAAGTAATTTGCTTGACTAAATGCAATCTGAGTTTTATCTGTCTCCAGGAGTCTTGTTTTGTTTTGTTTTGTTTTGTTTTGTTTTGTTTTGTTTTGTTTTATGGTGTCATTTTTAATACAGTTTGTTCCCATTCCAAATTATATTATGCATTTGTTTGGACTATGACAATCCCCCCTCACTCTTTTGTGCCTTTGATTTAACAGGAGGGAAAAAACAAAAATCTGAGAAGAATAGTAATGGGTATCTTGACTTCACACCAGAAGATTTGTATATGTGGGAGACAAAGTTTTTTGTTTTTTGTTTTTTTGTTTTTTTTTTTTTTTGATTGGTGATTCACATAAGAAATATATGCTTGTATAGAACCAATCTCAATGTATATGTAATCCAGTACCTGAATGTTTAACGACTTAGCAAAACATGCCACATTTGCTATTCATGAAGAAAAAACTTGACATTTTAACAAATAGGGTGTTTCTTAAAACACCACTGTAGTTTCATATTTTTTATATTTTTATACTGCTTACACTCTGAAATACAGTTTTAGAAGCATCATAATAACAACTCCACAATGGGAGAAAAATAGATTGACATACACGGTAAGTGGTGAGTAGCCTTCCATTTACCTGATGTAGCAGCTGAAAACACACGGTGATCACTCTATTATTAATGCTTTAGGCAAAGTCGGGAATCATCCCATGTTTTAAACAAGTGGCTAATTCGAACTGTAAAATTCTTTGGTTACAGAATTTCGTTGAACTGTCCTAAATGAAAATGCCCTGCAGAGTTTTCCACACAACTGCGGCTTTCACGTTTAGGTATTGATTGGAAAGTTTATCAGATTCATGTAATTTCTTAATTCTAAAAATTCTGGCAAGTGAAAACCTCCGCCTCTCAGTTTTCTCATCTGCAAAATGGGAAACATGGTAACCTAATATAATAATAATAATGCTGACAACCGTCTCATGAGGTTGTTGTGGTGTGGTAATTCATGTATCATATTTGCAGTGCCTGCCATATATGCAGGTTTTTAGTAAATAGCATCTCCCATCCCTGTTATTACAACAGGGCATTAATATGGGTTTAGACATTATTGTGCATACCACAAGGTTGATCACATCTGGACCATCGCCACCAACATTATGTATAGTTTGGTTTACTGGGAAATCATAACAAAAGCCTGAGAAGCACGTGATTATTTCAAAAAGCACCAGAACGCTTTTCTCAGTGTAGGAGTCCTACCAACACAAGGTATTTTCTTGGAGGAGCAAATAAAACTTTCCTTGGGTAGAATCAGCCTTAACATTTAATAGCCAGCATACAGCTACTTTCAAAAGAAAGCCCTACTGTTCTGGATCTTTTGTTTCCTGAGTATGACTGAGAATCCCTGTGTATGACTGAGATCAACAGCCAGATATCCAGCAACTGGCAGATCAATTACTATTTGTCTCTAATGTTGCTGTTTGCAACTTAGCAAAACACTAGTATGTTTGCACAGTCCCCTACTTAGGTAAAACTATGAATTAGTTAATAAAAGAACCAAATAGAAGTGAAGAGGAAAAAGTTATACACTTACTAGGTACACCTTAAAAAAAGGAGATAAATATGTAAATGTTTATTCCCCCTGGTAGATGATAACAGAATAGCCAGCCATTCAATTTAAATTTTATTTGTGTATGTTTCTTTGTGTCTTTTTCAAAACCCCAAGAAGTTCAACTTGACTATTAAATGCTTTTGGCAGCAAAAGGATATACTGTGTTTCTTAATGTAGTGGCCTAACAATACAACTATTTGGTAGCAGTGGAGGACAACTGTGGACGCGAAATTTGAAAAAAAAAAAAATTGAAGTATGTCTCCAAACAGAACGTGTTGTTGCTAAATATTCCTTCGACTACAGTTAATATAAATGAGTGTGCTTCTAAACATATATATGTATATATGTACATATGCATACAAAAGTCTTGACATATCATTCATCTAGTATTGCATAATGTAAAAAATAACATTAGTACCTAATTGCTTTTTCTCCCATGTGGTGTTTAAAAAGTTGTTTTAAACCAGAAAGGAATAATCAAATTACTGAAATTCTGTTATCAAGCAGACTAGAAGCAAACTTTTCTGTTTTCACTCCGAGAATCTGTAATAACATAATTAATGACTACAGATCATTATTTTGACCTGCAACTTTAGAAGAAAGCTGGTTTTGTTTCTCATAAGTGTGGTAAGAATGAGGTAAACTCACTAATACCTGCTTAAGGCGAGTTTAAAAAATGATCTTTTAAACAATCTCAACCCAGAGTCAAGATGTCTCTAACAAAGGGATCCAAACCATATAACTTGCACTGAATTGAATATGAATGAATAAAGGTTTTATAAGTCAAAATACAACAAAGCCGTCCATTTGTACATCAGATTTCCAAATTAGTGTTGCTACTAGAGGCTACCTGAATCAAAGTGGTAAAACTATTCCATCAGTCTCAAACACAAATATTACAATTAAGAGTTATCTGTTATAACGACAACCAAATAATTACCCATAGAGAGTCCAAAATTAAATGCCATATTAGTCTGATATATAATTGATCAGTTTATTATTTCTCAGGTGATGTTTCTGTTTGCCACTCCCATGACCTTTTGTTAGGCTCCCCTTTAAACATAGATTCACCTCAAATAAATCTTTAAAGAGAAAAGCAGTGAAAGAACGCATTCACCTTCCCTGCCAGAATAGAATCAACAAAGAAATAATCCTTTGTTGCAGGCTTAAAAGAAGTTTCTCCCAGTTCTTCCCTTTACCCCAAAGTGTAGGAACTTCTGCTTTCCTTGTTTTCCTAAACAACTCTTCCTCCCTCCCCCCCCACCCCTCCCTCACCCCCCACCCAATAGGCTTTAGGAAGTTTACTGATCCTATCGGTTTAGGAGCAACTACATTCACAGGAAGGCCTCGCACCCGGGATCATTGTCTCCTTTCTGAAAGCTGGATGAAGACATCAGACTCTCTGTTTGTCATTGGTGTATGACTGAGATTAAATTACTGGGTAATGGAAACTGATAGATCTGTTCATATTTCACCCTCAAGTTGCTAAAAATAATTTCCACCTATGTGCCAATCACCTCTCTAAATGCTAGCTCAAATACTAGAGTACCCATGGGATAAGGAAAAGTTTTGTGGTCACTGGGAGAAGACCAGTCCCTCATTTTGAATTCAATATCTAAATTTCGAACATCCTTAGCTCAAAGGAAAGGATTGCAATGTCTCAGTTTGACATAGTTAAAGAATACTAATGATTTCACATTTAGAAGTTGTTGAAATATTTCCAATTTGAAACGAGATTTGTTTCCTGTGAAAATGGGTGAAAACTCCATTAGCCATCAAGAAAACGATACTCGCATTGGGGCATCTGGGTAGCTCAGTCAGTTAAGCATCTGACTCTTGATTTTGGCTCAGGGCATGGTCTCTCAGTACATGAGTTTGAGCCCTGCAACGTGCTGACAGTGTGAAGCCTGCTTGGGATTCTCTCTCTGTTTCCCTCTCTCTTTGCCCCTCCCTGCCTCTCTCTCTCTCTCTCTCTCTCTCTCTCTCACACAATATATAAACTTAAGAAAAAGATACTCCCAGGTTTTGTCATTTGGAAAGAGGAAGGAAAGAAGCCTATTGTAATGACTATGTCAGATCTTAAGCTATGGGAGCTTTTCACCTGCACCAGGTGAGGCAGAGGAAATTCCCTTATTTGGTCAAAAGAATGAATACTAGTTTCTACTAGTTAATTAGGCAATTAGTATAAACAGCTGGTATGGCCCAAACCGCTCCAGGGGAAAAGTCTTTAGAGTCAAGATAAGCAAGGGATGTTTTCCTTGACTTCATAAATGTACTAAAGGAGGACTAAAGAAAAAAATCAAATCTTCATGACTTTGTGTACTTAGCCTCAAGCAGGACCAACAAACAATAAATAAGAAAGTATAATTCTAATCCATTACGGTAACATAATAAAGAGCAAAGAAGAACATATCTATAAACAAAACCAAACCAAACCAACCAGAATCTTTTCTTCTGAAGCGAACCAGGCACTACTGAGCTTAAAGCCCCCTGTGCCTCATTCATCCTCCTGACCTGACCCCTCTGACCTCTTAGAAACCTAATACATTTCCTGTTTCAGTCATACGCCCCAGAAAACTCTTCTTTACATGATATGTAGTATTTCCTTACTTGACTACCAATCAGAAAGTCACCATATTATAATACATATAGAATGAGATGTGTCTGTTGTTTGGGTATGGATGGAATTTGATATCAAAAGTAAAACACAATCAAGAGAGCTGAAGTTTTACAAGCCAGGTAAGTGTCAAGTGAACGTAGGGGAAAACAGTCTGCCAAATGTGAAGTGTGATACGAATTAGGGGATTATTGCAATTCAATTGTTTTCTTTAAGTGTCTATTTCCAGTAGGAAATAAAATGGACTTTTCAAGAAGATTCTCTTAGTTTTATGCTCATTTGTAGATTATACTTTATTTTAGAAGTGCAAAAATATAAGAACGAAATACTGAAATAAAAATAATAAAGAAAAAACTCTATCTTTCATCTGTGACATTTGCATTCTCAATTCTTTGCAGGAATTCTAAATTATATGGCAGACCTGATTTTCTTTGAGTAACTTTTGCTTGACATCTAAGTCACAATAAATGGTTTGGGGTATCAATTTCTTAAATGTGCTTGATTTGCTAAGAAAGAAATCATGAAACCAAATATTACCCAACTTACCATCCTATGTGGAGGGTAGACAGTAGGTTATATTTTTCAAATTCACCATTTCAAACACCCCCTTCCACACCCCGCAATCCCATCCTCAGTATAGGGGAAGAAAAAAGAGGGAGCTCTACTTAACTCAAGTTAATTCTGTTTAATTCCACATATTTTATCAAAATGTTTAATTTAGAGGTAATAATTTAGTTTAAAGATAGCTGTTGAGACAAACTAAATGTGCTAAAGAAGTTGATATCAAAAATGTTGAGTGTCAGTGAAACTTAGCTGAAAGCCAATAGGATTGGCCATCTAATGGCGATTAAGTATGCTATAAATTTAAATCTTTGAAATAGTTGTTGAGATTTATTCAGGCAGACAAACAAAGATAACAAAAGTCTTTTGTGTGTTTGTCAGTCATTTCCACTCCTCTGTTGTTGTGGTGTCAAATAATGTCAGTTATTTAAGGGCAATTACTGTAATTTTAAATTCTCAACAAATTAAACTATAAAGACTAGAAGTCCAAGAAGGACTCTACTCATTTTTCCACCACATTTTCCATCTTCCATTTTTAAAGGTAAGTTTTAATTGTTTGAATGTTTAGAGAGAAAAAACCCACAATTTTTCTATTGGCATTTTGTTTTGTTTTTGTTTTCTGTTTTTTAAACTACCCGTGTTTGGATATTTCTTTTACACTGAGTTACATTTTATAAAATTTTTCCAATGGCACTATGCTTTTTTGGTCAAGTAAGTGAAATGATCTTCAACTAAACTTCATTCACTTTTTAAAAATATTAAAATAGCTTTATTTTTAGCCTTCTCATATTTGGCATATACAATTTAATGAACTTAGGTTGGAGTCTAGGAAAAAAAAATTATACAAGGAAGCAAAATAGATCTTGAGATGAGTGAGAAAAATATGCATTTAAATTGTGTTTGATAATAGAATGTTCTACCAATAAAAAAAAATCTTGGAAATGAAATGTAAGCATAATTAATTTGAATGGGATCATTAAAGTAGTTTCATAAAATAATTTAAAGTGAAGGAGGAAAATAATTACCACCCATCATATTTAAGCTATGTTGACAAAGTTTAAATGTTACATAATTTAAGAGGAAGGATTCAATACATTTTATATTTCATGAGATCTTTTTTTAAGATTTAGAGCAGCATCTAGGATTTCTTTGCAGTAATAAAGACAATGATCCATTATGTTCTTCTATTACTAATTATTCTGTAAAGATTGTCTGTTCCAAAAGATAATTAGAAAGGGTGAAATTTAATTCCATTAAACAGAACTCAGCTGGGACATAATGAAATTTTGCTGTGAAGTTGAAGACTTTGAAGCCAAATAAAAAGCTTTCACATAGATAGAGTAAATGAGATTATAAAACTCACACCTTATTCATGCAGGGCATATTTAAGACATACCAGGACAGGATTATGTTTACTCATGATGAGTTTTAAGTGTTCAGTTAGTACAAACATTCATAAAGTAGGTTTCTTCATTTTTCCTTGAGAATTTTAGTGATGGGCAGAGGTTCTTCTAGAGTTTAGATTTGTCCATTCATTTATTCAACAATAATGTTTTGCGTATTTTCTCTACACCTGACTCTAGACAAAATAATGAGTGTACCAAGATTAATAGGAAGATAGTGGCTGCTCTGAAGGAGCTTTTGGTAAAATCCAACATCTATTTATGATAAAAACTCCCAACAAAGCAGGTATAGAAGGACCATATTTCAACATAATAAAGGCCATAAATGACAAGCACACAGCTAACATCATATTCAATGGTAAAAAGCTGAACACTTTTCCTCTAAGATTAGGAACAAGACAAGGATGCCTACTTTTTCCACTTTTATCAACATAATTTTGGAAGTCCTAGCCAGAGGAATTAGGCAAGAAAAGGGAAAAGATGCACCCAAATTGGAAAGGAAGAAGTAAAACTGTCACTATTTGCAAATGATATATTATAAATAGAAAACCCTAATGACTCATTAAAAAAATTGTTGGAACTAAAAAACAAATTTTGCAGGATACAAAACCTATGTCCAAAAGTCTGCTGCATTTCAATACATTAACAAGGAACTATCAGAAAGAGCAATTAAGAAAACAAGTCCATTTGCAAAAAAAAAAAAAAAAAAAAAAAATTAAAAAAAAAGAAAGAAAACAAGTCCATTTGCAATGGCATCAAAAAGAATAAAATAACTAGAAACAAATTTAACTAAGTAGGTGAAAACTACTGTATGTTGAAAACCATAAGATATTAATGAAATAAATTGAAGAGGACACAAATATAGGGAAAGATATTTTGTGCTCATGTATTTGAAGAATTAATATTGTTAAAACATTTATACTACCCAAAACAATATAGAAATGCAATGCAATCCCTACCAAAATTCCAATGGCATTTTTCACAGAAATAGAACAAAAAATCCTGAAATTTGTATGGAACCATAAAAGACTCTGAATAGCCAAAGCAATTTGAGAAAGGAGCAAAACTGAAGACATCATACTTCCTAATTTCAAACTATTTTCCAAAGCAATAATAATTAAACAGTATGGTATTTGCATTTAAAACATTCACGTTGATCAGTGGAATAGAATAGAGAGCCCAGAAATAAGCCCATGTATATATGATCAGTTTATGACAAGGAGTCAAAAATATACAATGGAGAAAGGACATTCTCTTCAATAAATGGTATTGGGAAAATTATACAACCAAAGGAACAAGCAAAGGAATGAAACCGGACAACTATCTTACGCCATACACAAAAAAATTAACTCTAAATGTAAGACCTGAAACCATAAAACTCCTAGAAGAAAACAAAGGCAGTAAGCTCCTTCCCTAAGTCTTGGTGATTATTTTTTTGTGTCTGACACCAAAGGCAAAAGCAATACAAGCAAACCTAAGCAAGTGGGAGTATATCAAACTAAAAAACTTCTGCCCAGATATGAAAACCATCAACTAATGAAAAGGGAACCTAGTGGAGGATCCTAGGTGGCTCAGTGGGCTAAGTGTCTGACTCTTGGTTCCAGCTCAGGTCATGATTTCATGGTTCATGAGTTTGAGCCCCAAGTCAGACTCTGCTGACAGTGCGGAGCCTGCTCAGAATTCTGGGCCTCTCTCTCTCTCTCGCTTTCTGCCCCTCACCTGCTCATGTTCTCTCTCTCTCTCTCAAAATAAATAAATAAATTTTCAAAATTAAAACAAAAAAAAAAAAAGAAAAGGAAACCTACTGAATGGGAGAGAGTATTTGTAATTTACATATCTGACAAAAGGCTAATATCCAAAAATATGGCAAGAATTCATACCACTCAATAGCAAAACAAAAGCAAAAACAAAAACAAAAAGACCCAAATAATCCAAATAAAAAATGAGAAGATCTGAGTAGACATTTTTCCAAAGAAAACATGCAGATGGCCAATAGACATGTGAAAAGTGCTCTATATCACTAACCACCAAAGAAAGGCAAATTAAATCACAATGAGATATTACCTCACGCCTGTCGGAGTGGGTATTATCAAAGACTGTATATAACAGTTGACGGCAAGAATGTGAAGAAAAGGGAAACCTTGTCCACTGTTGATGGGAATAAAAATTGGTGGAGCCACTATGAAAACAGTATAGAAGTTCCTAAAAAAATTAAAAACAGAACTATTACGCAATCCAGCAATTCTGCTTCTAGGTTTTTATCTGAATAAAATGAAAACACTAACATGAAAAGATATGTCCCTCCATGTTCATTGAAGTATTATTTACAATAGCTATGATACAGAAGCAACCTAAATGTCTATTGATGGATGAATGGATAAAGAAATTACAGTATATACATAAATGCAATTAAATGTTATTCAGCCATAAAAAAAGAATGAAATCCTTATCATTTGTGGCAATGTAAATGGGCCTTGAGGGCATTATGCTAAGTGTGTCTGATCACTCTTATATGTGGAATCTAACAAATACATGAATTAGTTAATTAATTAATTAATTACTAAACAAACCCAAGCTCATAGGCATAGAGGACAGACTGGCAGTTGCCAGAGGTGAGGGTTAGAGGGTGAGTGAAATGGGTAAACTGTTTTTGTTTTGTTTTTGTTCTTGTTTAACTCAATTGAAGTTGTTTTTTGTTTTTTTTTTTAAGGGCAGAAGATGGACCAGAAAAGTGGGACTTTACACAGAGAATATAGACTTACAGTATAAAAGAAAGCCAAAAGCATTGTTGCCTCATTGTGCACTAGACCTAGCAGAGAGGAAAGGGCGAATCCTTAGTCTAAAGGAGAGTAAGGGTGCCTGGGTAGCTCAGTTGGTTAAGCGTCCAACTCTGGATTTTGGCTCAGGTCATGATCTCATGGTTGTGAGAATGAGCCCCATGCCCAGCATGGAGGCTCTTAAGATTCTCTCTCTCCCTATCCCTCTGCCCCTCCCTGCCTTAAAAAAAAAAAATGAGTAAGAGTTTATAGCTCCTAACAAGATCAAAATAATACTGAGGGAAACCATTTTCTGAAACACTTTCTTCAGGTTCAAGAGATCTTTGTAAAGGCTTGTATTCATTTAAGAGTGGGTATATGTGATTGGTAAAATATCCTCTCAAAAGTATGCTTTTAACAGTCAATTAGGAATGACATTTTATTTCTTTGGTCCCTAAATTAATTGAAGTTTATGGGTATTGAATATAAAGATTGATGATATTGTAACAGGTTAAACTTTGGTTCAGGGTTACTTGTACCTAAGAAGGCCAGGCCCTGAATCACTGAGAATGCCTGGTCATTCTCAATAATGTCTCAGGACTACACTCATTTGGCTTCCAAAATAAAGAAGGCCCAATGCTATCTATCTCGGACCCATGTAAAAATCAATTCTGTTGTGTTGCACATGTTGAAGCTAGAGGAATTGTTCTATCTATTTTTATACCTATCAATTCCTTCTACTATACTCATAGATGAAAAAGCATATGACCCTGTGTAGTAAACAGATAACAGCCCTCAAAGATGCCTACATCCTAATCCCCAAAACTGTGAACATGTTACATTACTTGGCAAATGGGAATTAAGGTTGCAGATGTAATTAATGTTGCTATTCAGCTGATCTTGAGATGGAGAGATTATTCTGGATCATCCACATAGGCCCAATGTAATCACAAGGGTCATTATAAGTGAAAGAAGGAGGTAGAGGGAGAAAACCAAACAGATTGAGTAGGAAAAGGTCTTGACCTAATATTGCTGACTTGAAGATGGAAAAAGAAGGAAGGAAGGCCATGGGCCAAAGAATAAGGGTAGTCTCTAGAAGCTGGAAAAGACAAGAATATGGATTCTTCCCTACAGCCTCCCAGAAAAATATACAGCTTTACCAACCCCTTGATTTTGGCCCAATGAAACATATTTCAGACTTCTAACCTCCATAAAGACAAGTTTGTGTTGTTTTAGGCCACCAAGTTTGTGGTAATTTGTTAAAGCACCGATAAAAAACGAATATACTCTGAGAGCAATTGGCAGGCATCTTACCATTATAGTACAGAAAGCAAAGCAAAGATAAAGAAATTAGGCCCTTGGTGTATTTAGCCACTGAAGCCTACCATATTTCTGGGGGAAAAGGAACAAATATTCCTTACAGAAGGATTCCAAATAATAAATGCAGAAGCAATGAGGGAAATAGAAAATCAGCTTTAGAACACCATAGCAATAATTGCTCCAAACAAGATCTAGTGATGAGTGTCAAAATAGTTGGTGAAACTTTAGTGAGAAATAGGATATTTACATAGATTTAAAGTATCCATACCCCCAAATATGTATTAGTGTAATGGTTTTAAAATATGTCCACAAATTCTTTGATACTCTACTCTCTAGGTGGTGAGATTAACCCACCTCCCACTGGAGTGAGGGCTGGACTTAGTGATTTCTTTCTAACAACTGAGTATGGAAAGAGAAAAATGGTAGCTTTAGAGTGGGGAAACACAAATTGAATAATATTATACAAAATACTTGACTAGTATTCTTTAAAATTGTCAAGATCATGAAAATTAAGGAAAAACTAAAACTACCATAGATTGGAAAAGACTAAGGAGACATGAAAACTTATGCAATGTAGGGTCCTAGAGTAGTTACTGGAACAGAAAAATACCATTGGGGGAAAAACTGATGAAATTTGAATAAAGTCTATTCTAAATAAAATACTAGTTAATAGCATTGTACCAATGTTAATTTCTTAATTTTGATAATTGTACTGTAATTATATAAGTAAATAGGGAAGCTGGATGACAGTTATATAGGAACTCTCTGTACTACTTTGTAAGTCTTCAATAAATCTAAAATTATTTAAAAATAAAAACTTGAGGTGCCTGGGTGGCTCAGTTGGTTGAGCATCCAACTTTGGCTCAGGTCGTGATCTCACATCATGAGTTTGAGCCCCATGTCCGGGTCTGTGCTGACAGCCCAGAGCCTAGAGCCTTCTTCAGATTCTGTGCCTCCCTTGTTCTCTGCCTCTCCCCCACTCACACAGTGTCTCTCTTTTAAAAATAAACATTAAAAAGTTATAAAAAATAAAAATAAAAATAAAAACTTAAAAGTAGATAAATAATTCAAAGGAAAAGAACAAACTAAGAAAAATATTTTATATAGCTGGCAGAAAAATGACTGACAACCTCACTACGAAGGGGTTTTTACAAATGCATTGCAAAGTAGGCAAAAAAATACATAAGCAATTTATAGTGAGAAATACAAATAAACCTATAAGAATAATAAACTTACTAAGCATCAAAACATAAAAAATAAAATCTTGTCTCCTTTTTTAAGCCTATCGAATTAAAGATCTAAAAAAGATAATATTCAAAGACAGTTCTTTGAGGTTATGAAAAGAATACGTATTCTCATATATTCTTTTTTTTCTTTTAACATAATTTATTGTCAAGTTGGCTAACATCAGTGTATACAGTGTGCTTTGGTATTTGGGAGTAGATGCCTATGATTCATCACTTACATGCAACACCCAGTGCTCATCCCAACAAGTGCTCTCCTCAATGCCCATCACCTATTTTCCCCTCCTTCCGCCTCCCCTCCACAACAACCCATTTTTTCTTAATAGAATATAAACTGGTATAACTTCTGTGTATATATTATCAACATAAATAAAACTTTTAAAGTACACAAATCTTTGAGGCAGAAATTCTGCATAGTGTTATTATAGGAATGAGTACCCATTATTATTATTTTTTTTACTTTCTTCTTTATTGCTTGCTGAATTGTTTTCAAACAATAAGCATGTGTTACCTTTAAAATTAGTTTTTTAGGGGCGTCTGGGTGGCTAAGTCGGTTAAGCATCCGACTTCAGCTCAGGTCGTGATCTCTTGGTTCATGAGTTCAAGCCCCACATCAGGCTCTGTGCTGACGGCTTGGAGCCTGGAGCCTGCTTTGGATTCTGTGTCTCCCTCTCTCTTTCTCTGTTCCTCCCCCGCTTGTACTCTGTCTCTCTCTCTCTCTCAAACATAAAGATTAAAAAAAAATTAAAATTAGTTTTTAGAAGCTATTTATAGGCTTACTTCATTTTAGTGTGCTTCACTTCACTGAACTTTGCAGATGTTGACTTTTTGTACAGATAGGTTTGTGGCAACCCTGCATCAAGTAAGTCTATCGGCACAATTTGTCCAACAGCATTTGCTCATTTTGTGCCCCTCCATCACATTTTGGTAACTCTCACAATATTTTAAACCTTTTCATTATTAGTATATTTGTTATGGTGATCTGTGGTCAGTGATCTTTAATGTTATCACTGTAATTGTTTTAGGGCACCCCAAACTGCACTCATATAAATAAGATGGCAAACTTAATAAGTATAATGTGTGTTCTGGCTATTTCCCCATTTCCCTCTTTTTCCTCAGCCTTCCCTATTCCCTGATACACAATAATATTAAAATTAGGCCAACCAAAAACTCTACAATGATCTCTAAGTGTTCAAGTGAAAGAAAGACTTGCACGTCTCTTACCTTAAATCAAAAGCTAGAAATGATTCAGCTTAGTGAGAAAGACAAATAGAAAGCTGAGCTAGGCTAAGTTGTGACTGCAAAGGCAAAGTTCTTGAAGGAAATTAAAAGTACTATTCCAGTGAACACATGAATGATAAGAGCAAAACAGCCTTATTGCTGATACGGAGAAAGTTGCAGTGGTCTGGATAGAAGATCAAACTAGCCACAACATTCCCTTAAACTAAAGCCTAATCCAGAGCAAAAATATAACTCTCCTCAATTCTACGAAGTCTGGGAGAGGTGAGGAAGCTGCAGAAGAAAAATTTGAAGCCCAGCAGAGGTTTGTTCATGAGGTTTAAGGAAAAGAAGCCATCTCCATAACATACATGTGCCAGGTGAAGCAGCAAGTGCTGATACAGAAGCTACAGCAAGTTATCCAGAAGATTTAGCTAAGATAATTAAAGAAGATGGCTACACTAAACAATAGATTTTCAATGTCTTCTATTGGAAGACAATGCCATCTAAGATTTTCATGGCTAGAGAGGAGAAGTCAATGCCTGGCTTCAAAGCTTCAAAGGGCAGGCTGACTCTCATTTTAGGGGCTGATGCAGCTGGTGACTTTATGTTGAAGCCAATGATCATTAACCATTCCAAAAATCCTGGGGTCCTTAAGAATTATGCTTAACCTACTCTGCCTGTGCTATAGAAATGAAACAACAAATCCTGGATGACAGCACATCTCTTTACAACACAGTTTACTATTTTAAGCCTACTGTTGAGACCTATTGCTCAGAAAAAAAAGGTTCCTTTCAAATTTTGACTGTTCATTGACAATGCACCCAAGAGCTCTCTGGAGTTGTACAATGAGATTGATGTTATTTTCATGCCTGGTAACAGAGCATCCATTCTGCAACTCAGGCGTCAAGGAGTAATTTCAACTTTCAAGCTTTATTATTCAAGATCTACATTTCATAAGGCTATAGCTGTCATAGACAGTGATTGCTCTGATGGGTCTGGGCAAAGTAAATCGAAAACCTTCTGGAAAGGATTCCCCATTTTAGATGCCATTGGGAACATCTGTGTTTCCTAAGAGGTCAAAATATCAGCAGTAACAGGAGTTTGGAAGAAATTGATTCCAGCCCTCATGGATGACATGGAGGGGCTCAAGATTTCAGTTGAGCAAGTAATTGCAGATGTGGTGGAAACAGAAGGAGAAATAGAATTAGAGGTGGAGCTTGAAGATGGGACTGAATTGTTGCAGTCTCATGATAACACTTTCACAGGTAAGGAGTTGCTTCTTATGGATGAGCAAATAAAGTGGTTTCTTGAGATGGAACCTAGTCCTGGTGAGGATGCTGTGAAGATGTTGAAATGACAATACAGGATTAGAATATTACATAAACTTAGTTGATAAACAACAATAGCCAAATTATGGAAGGACCCCAAATGTTGATTGACAGATGAATGGATAAAGAAGAGGTCATATATATGTACAATGGAATATTACTCAGCCATCAAAAAGAATAAAATCTTGCCACTTGCAAGGACTTGGATGGAGCTAGAGTGTATTATGCTAAGCAAAACAAGTCAATCAGAGAAAGACAAATACCATATGATTTCATCATATGTGGAATTTAAGAAACAAAACAGATGAATATCTGAAAGGATGAAAAAGAAAAGAAGAGAGAGGGAGGCAAGCCTTAAGAGACTCTTAACTATAGAGAACAGACTGAGGGTTGATGAAGGAAGGTGGACAGGGAGATGGGCTAAATGGGGGATGGGTGTTAAGGAGGGCACTTGTTGTGATGAGCACTGGATGTTGTATGTAAGTGGAATCACTAAATTCTACTCCTGAAACCAATATTACACTATATGTTAACTAACTAGAATTTAAATAAAAACTTGAAAAAAAAAACTTGGTTGATAAAGCACCAGCAGGGTTTGAGAGGACTGACTCTAATTTTGAAAGTTCTACTGTTGGTAAAATGCTATCAAACAGCATCACATGCTACTGAGAAATTGTTTATTAGAGAAAGAGTCATTCAATGCATCAGAATTCATTGTTGTCTTATTTTAAGAAATTGCAACAGAAACTCCAACCTACAGCTGCCACCACCATGATCAGCCAGCATCATCTAGGCAAGACCCTCCACCAGCCTAAAGCTCAGATATTGGTTAGCTTTTTTTAGTAATATTTTTAAATTAAAGTATGTATGTTGTTTTTAGACATAACATTATTGCACATTAATAGACCATAGAATAGTGTCAACATAACTTTTATATGCACTGGGCAACCAAAAAATTCATTGGACTTGCTTTAGTGAGATATTTGCTTTATTGTGGTGTGAAACTGAACCTGCAATATTTCTGAGGTGTGCCTGTACTTGAAAATAAATAAATACAATGGATTTAAGAGACTGAAAAGTTATATTCCAAAATGGTAACTGTGGTTATTTTTTGTGTCGTCAGATTACATGTGATTTTCACATTTTTCTTTTTCCTTATATTTATGTAAGAAACATATATTGCTTTTTGCATTAAGTTCTCCCATACATAAATGAAAAGTGGCATAAAAAAATGACCAGCCAGTATATCTTAACTAGTCTTAGTTATTTATCATCAAAATCATTTATGCCTGTCTGTATGTGCTGCCCTGCTTGTCTTCAAGTTTACAGCACTGCCAACCTATATGTATCACAGGCTTTGGTGATCTGTTTTTGAAAAGAATATCTTTGATCCAGGTCCACAGCCATAGGGAATGGACGTTGAGTTGACGTTGGTCATGGTTAGGAACAAAACAAAATCTGTTGAAAACACCACTATTTTTATTGACATCAAGATGACCTTAAACAGATAATAAGCAAAACATTCATATCAGGCTTAAAGGGGAAGACAAATTCCTCTTTCATTTTTCAGAAACAGTTTGAGAACACTACCACTGTCACTGTCTTGTAAAAGAACTCAGCCCTAGCTGATAAAATACAAGGCAGACCAATTCATTTAGGCACAGGGGAACATTCCACCAAAGAGCTCTTTTGCTAATGCAGGTCTGAGTACCTATCTCAAAATTTTGGTGCTATCACTGACCTTTACTTTGGCCTCAGTGTTCTTACAGACACAAGTCACAGAAGCAAGGGCTAGTGGAAGGATAGTCTGAGATTATCTGGCACATAAATGTCTAATTAATTTCTGATTGGATACTGTTAAATTCCCCCCTTTTTAACAAAATTCCATTCAACCTTTACCTTTTGAAATTTAAAAAAAAATTTTTTTTTAACATTTATTTATTTTTGAGACAGAGAGAGACAGAGCATGAATGGGGGAGGGGCAGAGAGAGAGGGAGACACAGAATCTGAAACAGGCCCCGGGCTCTGAGCCGTCAGCACAGATCCCGACGCGGGGCTCGAACTCTCAGACTGTGAGATCATGACCCGAGCTGAAGTCAGACGCTCAACCGACTGAGCCACCCAGGCGCCCCTACCTTTCGAAATTTTTAAAGTACTGTGTAAAAGACAAAATTTGTAACTGAGCATCTTAATTACATAGTCTTACTTCTGTAGCGGTGTTTGAAAATAGCGTGTTTACCTTTTCTCATAAACAATTAAGTTGCTCACGACAATGATCATCCAGGCAAAACATGCACAAATTCAGGCCCAAACCCTCAGTTTCCAAAAGGAAAAAGATTCCCACAGGGAAAGATGATATTTACATTACATAAATGATGCTAAAGCAAACCCTGTTCATGTAGGTGGAACACATGAATAAAATCCTTGGAACAGGCCAACAGCAAAGACGTGTTTCAGAAAGAGGACAAATGCTATGTGCCCATAGCACAGGATGAACATCTCTACTTGAGGGTCTAGATCTGAGTTTCCTCCCACAGACAGCTGAGGGCGCCCCTCCTCCCTCCCACCTTCACCCCATCTCAGGAAGGCAGAGCAGTGTACAGGAAAACAGATAGGCTTTGAAGTCAGTCACAACTGGGTTTGAAACCTGTCACCATTAGCCACGTGGCCTCACGCAAATGAATAATTCCTGTTGTGGTCCTCAGTTTTCTCATCTGTAGAATGAGGGATAGTAGTACATTCTTAAAGGGTTGTTGTGAGAATTCAATATAGTTACATGTAAAATGGCAGGCACCTTTGAAACGGTAGTGATCATCATCATGATCTTCACACCCATGGACTGACTCTCCATCCGAAAATATGGTTCTTAATACCTTGCCCTGAAATATTTAAAAGGAACCAGTACAGAGCTGAGGGCAAGAGATCTTCTTCTCTATTATGTAAGCAGAAAGAAACACCAGAACACCAACAGTGTCAGCAGTACTAACGTCACCTCCTAATGATCAAGTGTTGTCTGACTAAAGATATGGAAAATTCTTAGTGATGAATTTTTAACAGTGAAATTTGACTTACCTCTTGTGTTCTGCTGCCCTAAATCCATTTTGGAAACAGGCAGAGCATAAATAAATAAACACTCAACTCTTCCCTGGATGTTTGGGTGGAAGCAGGTGGCTATTGAGAAGACGTGGGTCGATGTGTGTGTGAAAGTTAAAAACAAATGTCTTATGAGGCTACTAACTTGAGCACTCAGGATGGAGATCTTTCTTGGATGGGAACCTAGGTCACTTGGGTGTCTTTGCTCTATTGTCAACATTAAAGGTAAATCGACAAGCAGTCCTGCTTGGTAACTTCCTCTATCCTTCCTTTAACCATTTCCCTCCCCATTCCTTCATGGTGGCATTGGGATTTTCTCTCACATGATTATTCTTTTCCTGCCACAATCTTTGCTCTCCCCTTTCTCTGCTGGCCCCCAGCTGCATGTTGGCTCTCACATTAACTTGCCCTTAATCTTCACCATCTTTTGTTGGAAAACAAGAAAGAGCATCCAGTGCTACCCAAATGCCTTCCCTTTCTGCCCTCTACACCAGCCTAACATGGGCCTTCCCAATAATTAGTCTGAGCGGATTGTTGAGGGCACATTAGAGGACACTGACAGTTCACTGAGAGCCATTTCCCCTTAGCATCACGGAAGGAACATTCCATTTGAGCTCAAACATGTTTGGATGGCTGTGTTGAGATGAATCTTTCTTCCCCGGGTCATCTGCTCTGTACTCCCAGACTGTTACAGAGCTCATAACGTCCTGTATTGTAATTAATGTGTTTGGGGAGCCGTGTCTCCCTCAGAATAGTGCTGGATTACCTACAGGCAAATTAAATAGACACATATGGCTCTGGTGAAGCAGAGGCACTAAACCAAACAAACAAGTAAAAACACCAACACCAAGAACAAGCAAACAAAAAGCAACAGTATAGAAATGGCAATTTGAAGTTCTAGAAAGAAGCAATTTGAATCTACAGCACTTCACTTTTGTTTCTTTAACACATTTAAATTGTATTTTGAATTACATGTAGGAAGGAGACACCACAAACCGGAAGGATTTAGAACCTGCTCAATTCATACTGTGTCTGGACTTGGTGAGGATTGGGGTCTCCTTCAATCACCTGAAACCTTATTCAAAATCCTGTGTTTGTACACGTGGACATTTTTTCAGGGGCGAAAGCCAAAGAGCTCTTAGAGCCTGAACTGTTTAAGAACCACTGCTAATGTGAGCTAGAGAGCAGGGCTGTTTGCTTTATCTTTGTGTATCCAAGGCTAGTGCAGTGCTTGGCAAAGTGGGCACACAGTGCTGGTTGATATGCAATGGCTCTATCTCAGCACTGAATATTATTTTTTCCCACATTTTTTAAGTATCAAAGAGATGTAATTAGTGATTCTGTGACCCTACTCTGTTGTGGTTACTTAACATTTTGGTCTACCTGGCTTGAACACACATACACACATATACACACACGTGCACACACTTTATTATTTTTAAATTAGTTTCTAATATTTTAGTAAGCCCTAGGAAAGCATCATTTGCTGTGTTTTAACATGGGATTTGCTACTCATCAAGTCAGAAGTGTTTTTGGGTACTCCATCTTCTCATCTGTCAATTTAAAAATCACCCTGTTAAAATTGGTAGGTGTTGCCTGAAAGCAAAATAAAATTCAGAGAATTTTATCCCCATTTCTCAGAGGTTCTTGCCTATCTGTGTGTGTTAGGGCCTGGAAAACCTGGTTAACATGTGGATTCCAGAGTCCTACCCACATAGATAACTGGTCTGGAATCCATTTTTTGACAAAAGCCTCAGCTGATTCTGACAAGGATACTCTGACTTAAAAAACACTGTTCTGGGGGCGCCTGGGTGGCTCAGTCGGTTAAGCGTCCGACTTCGGCTCAGGTCACGATCTCGCGGTCCGTGAGTTCCAGCCCCGAGTCGGGCTCTGTGCTGATGGCTCAGAGCCTGGAGCCTGTGTCAGATTCTGTGTCTCCCTCTCTCTCTGCCCCTCCCCGGTTCATGCTCTGTCTCTCTCTGTCTCAAAAATAAATAAACGTTAAAAAAAAAATTAAAAACAAACAAACAAACAAACAAAAAAAAACCACTGTTCTGTGTTAGCTCACTCTCCGCATTAATATTTATTGAGGTATAAATGCAAAGTTAGGGGGGAATAATGAGCTTGTATCACTCTTAGAACTTTCCTTTGAGTCTGCATTTCCATGAGACTAAGTGAATGTGGAAAACTGCTCTAGGGGAGAAGCAGTCGGCCCTGTTTGAGACTTGTAGGGTTTTGTTTTGTTTTCTTTTGAACATGTGGGTAATATCTAAATGAATCAGGAAAAGTCTAAGTACCACAGCGGAAAAACTTCTCGCTTTATACTCTGCTTCATCTTTGGTGCTAGAGCCTATTAAATTTTAACACTGAAACTGATAAGACCCGCAGCCGGTGGATTCCTGAGGATGATGACAAAGGTTGGTAGCACTCAGCCACTCTGTTTATTTGTTTGTTTTTACTTCCTGCAGCTACATGCTAAGTGTATTATAGCTATTTGTGGAACCCTGGCCAGTTGTTGCAGATAAACGTGTTGACAGTACACAGCCTTTCTTCTCGCACACACTCCTGACAAGGGCAGACTGTGCTTGGTTTTGTTTTGTTTGTTTGGAGAACATTTACCAGGTACTTGTATGTGAAAACTACAGCTAGTCGATTTTACATATATTTCATGTACTTCTCAGAATGTCTGCAAGCTAGGGCTATTGCTATTGTATCTATGGTGTATTATTAGGCTGACAGCAGTGGTACCCAATCAGCCCAAGGATTGCAGCCTCCATGCTCTGTATAGCTGTCTCCTTGTCTCCTGCTGGAGCAGTGCTCAAAGGTCCAATGGAGCACCATTTCTTTCATGCAATAATAATACATACGTTAATATTTTTTATCGGGGCATAATCGACATAAAACATTTAGTTTCAGGTGTACAGCACAATGATTCAATATTTGTAAATTTCGTAAAATGATTACTGCAATGAGTTCAGTTAACATCTGTCATCATACAAAGTGCCAAAACTTTTTTTCTCATGAAGAGAACTTTTAAGATTTATTCTCTCAGCAATTTTCCAGTATGCAATACAGTACTGTTAACTATAGTCACCATGCTGTGCATTAGATCCCCAGGATTTATTTATTTTATAACAGGAAGTTTTTACCTTTTAGCCTCCTACACACATTTTTGTCTACCTGCCCTTCCTCCCAATCTCTGGCAACCACCAGTCTGTTCTCTCCAAGTTACATTTTTTGTTTTTGTATTTTTTAGATTTCACATATGAGCGACATCACATGGTATGTGTCTTTTTCTGTTTGACTTATTTCACTTAGTAAAATGCCTTCAAGGCCCATCCATGTTGTTGCAAATTTCATTCTTTTTTATGGTTAAGTAACAGTCTATCATGTATCTATGATATGTGTATATGTCACATCTTCTTCATCCGTTCATCTATCAGTGGATGCCTAGGTTGTTTCCATCTACTGGCTATTATAATTAATGCTTCAATGAACATGGGATGCATATATTTTTTCAAGTCAATGTTTTTCTTTTCTTTGGATAAATACCTAGAAATGGAGTTGTTGGATCATAAGGTAGTTCTCTTTTTCATTTCTGAGGAACTTCCATACTGTTTTCTGTAGTGGCAGATCCAATTTACATTCCACCAACAGTGCACAGGATACGTTAATATTTAAAAATAAATAAATAAATAAATATCATTTCTGATTCTACAGAGGAGAAAGCTGAACTGAATAGGGTTATGTTACTTGCCCAAATTTGGAGCCAATAATTACAACAAGCAGGATTTGAACCCCAAAGCTTGCAGAGTTGTTCAACAGTGTGTGTACCAGGCCTATTTTTGATATTTTTCCATGGCTGGTCATGCCCCCTGCAAGACAAAGGGTGATTCTTGGGAGGAAAGGGTATCTTCTAGAGAACTTTCTTCCAAGGGCACAGGAGACCAGGAGCTCCTTGAAAGATGCAATTTTACCTTATTCTTATTTTTCCTTTGTGTGTGTGGCCCAGCACCTAGCCCAATAAAAGCTGGTCCCTCTATATTCATCAAAATAGGTAAACAGGTACATTTTAATATACCTTTATACAGGTACATTTAATATACCTCTTGTTTCCTTAATTTTAGTACCTGAGTTAGTGATGGCTAACTTCCATGGAGTACTTGCTAATTGCTTTACAGGCAGTACCTGTAATGGGCTAAATGTGCCCTCCATCTCCACCAAACTAATCCATATGTTGAAGCCCTAATCCTTTCCCTTTTTTTTGTTTCAACTTTGAGGGCATTTTTTTCATTTTAAATTTTAGTTAGTTAATATACAGTGCAATATTGGTTTCAGGAGTAGAACTCAGCAATTCATCACTTACATGCAACACCAGTGCTCATCCCAACAAGTGCCCTCCTCAATGCCCATCACCCATCTAGTCCACCTCCCACCCACCTCCCTCCATCAACCTCAGTTTGTTCTCTACTGATAAGAGTCTCTTGTGGTTTGTTTCCCTTTATTCTCTTTCCCACCCTTTCCCATATGTTCATTTGTTTTGTTTCTTAAATTCCACACATGATTGAAATCATATGGTATTTGTCTTTCTCTGATTGATTTATTTCTATTAGCATAATACATTCTAGCTCCATCCACGTTGTTGCAAATGGCAAGATTTCATTCTTTCTGATGGCTGAGTAATATTCCATTGTGTGTACACACACACACACGCACACACACACACATACACACATATGTATATATATGTGTGTGTGTGTGTGTGTATATATATATATATATATATGTACAAACACATCTTCTTTATCCATTCATCAGTCAATGGACATTTTGCCTCTC
The DNA here is from genome assembly GCF_024362965.1 of Panthera pardus. NCBI lineage: Eukaryota > Metazoa > Chordata > Mammalia > Carnivora > Felidae > Panthera > Panthera pardus. Next base: position 84,120,899 of record NW_026526721.1, read on the forward strand.
TCTATGGTTTGGCTATTGTTGATAACGCTGTTATAAACATTGGGGCACATGTACCCGTTTGCACCTGTATTTTTGTATCCTTTGGGTAAATACCGAGTAGTTCAATTGCTGGATCGTACAGTAGTTCTATTTTTAGTTTTTTTGAGCAACCTCCATACTGCTCTCCAGAGTGGCTGCACCAGTCTGCATTCCCACCAACAGTGCAAAAACAATACTGGAGGCATCACAATTCAAGATTTCAAGCTATACTACAGCTTTGCGCAGTGGCAGTATCATAGCCAATGAGGTTTATCTGAGGCGCGATTATTGCTAATTGAAAACAAGCTATACTACAAAGCGGTGGTCATCAAGACAGTGTAGTACTGGTACAAAAACAGATACATAGACCAGTGGAAGAGAATAGAAAACCCAAAAATGGACCCACAACTATATGGTCAACTAATTTTGACAAAGCTGGAAAGAATATCCAACAGAAAAAAGACAGTACTATCAACAAATGGTGTTGAGAAAACTGGACCACAACATGCAACAGAATGAAACTGGATCACTTTCTTACACCATACACAAAAATAAATTCAAAATGGATGAAAGACCTAAATATGAGACAGGAAACTACCAAAATCCTAGAGGAGAACACAGGCTGCAACCTCTTTGACCTTGCCCGTAGCAACTTCTTACTAGACATGTCACCGAAGGCAAGGGAAACAAAAGCAAACGTGAACTATTGGGACTTCATCAAAATAAAAAGCTTCTCTACCCTTAGGAATGGGAGAAGATATCTGCAAATGACATATCTGATAAAGAGTTAGTATCCAAGAACTTACCTCACTCAACACCCAAAAACCAAACAACTCAGTTAAGAAATGAACAGAAGACATAAATAGACATTTTCCAAAGATGACTTTGAGATGGCTAACAGACACATGAAAAGATGCTCAACATCACTGAGCATCAGGGAAATGCAAATCAAAACCATGATGAGATACCACCTCCCACCTGTCAGAATGGCTAAAATTAACAACACAGGACACAACAGGTATTGGTGAGAATATGGAGAAAGGGCAGGGGGATCTCTAGCCCTAATCCTCTTGTGATGGTATACAAGGTGGTGCTTTTTGGAGGCAGTTAGAGTTAGATGAGGTCATGAAGGTGGGGTCTTCATGACGGGTAGTACCTTTATAAGAAAACACCAGAGAATTTGCTCTTGCTCTGTCTCTACCATGTGAGGACACAGGAGGAAGACAGCTGTCTGCAAACCAGGACAAGGGCTCTGATCAGGAGCCTAAGTGCCTGGCACCTTGATCTTAGACTTCCCGGGCTCCAAAACTATGAGAAATAAATTCCTGCTGCTTAAGACACTCAGTCTATAGTATTATGTTATGGCAACCCAACTTAAGACAGTACCTATGTGGGGCGCCTGGGTGGCTCAGTCGGTTGAGCATCCGACTTCGGCTCAGGTCATGATCTCACAGTTCGTGGGTTCGAACCCTGGATCTGTGCTGACCTCTTGCTCAGAGCCTGGAGACTGCTTCAGATTCTGTGTCTCCTTCTCTCTCTGCCCCTCCGCCTCTCACGCTTTGTCTCACTATTTCTCAAAAAATAAATAAATGTAAAAAAAAAAAAAGACAGTACCCTATGAGCTGACACTGAGGTACAGAGAGCTTAGCAACTTCCTCAAAGTCACACAGCTGGGATTTGGAACAGGCTAGTCTGACTCCCCGAGGGAATGGTTGTTCGCTGTGCTAACCTGTTTCTCTACCTTCTGAGGTTTGAAGGGGCACTGAAATATAAAGCAACATCCTGTTGCAGAAATATTTGAGTAAACGAAGGTCATGAAAAGTGTCAGTTACAAGTGGAATATAAATTAAGGTATAAAAATATGACAAATAATGCTGCGAAAGGTAGGTCACAGGCAGACCTGGAGACCTTGTCTTGATTCACGCACAGGCATTGATGCCACCATTTTCCATTCCCCTTTCCTAATTCTGATCATCAATTTTGGAAGATTACTGTAGGGTAAGTGCTGCTTCCAAGAAACTGCTGATTCGGAGACATGGACAAGAACTCTGCCTACCAAAATGTCTTGCCTTGTCACCATCTGGTCATGGAGGACTAGTGACCAAATCACAGACTTGAAATTTAGTATCTCTGAATGACATGTCCATTCACCCATTTGCCTTGTTTTGTGTTTTTTGGGGGGGGGGGGGAGCTATGATGTATATCACAGATTGCTTATTTTCAAAATAAGAAATAATAGTGGGATTCTGCCTCAAGGAAACTGCCAAGATCATCTCACAGAAATGACTGAAATTGACATGCAGTTGCAGAGTCCTTTAGTTACTAAAGAATGAGTGACAGAAGCACTTTCAGGTGGAAGGTGTCCAGGGTTAGACCTGGTCTCTCACACTCCACTCTGCCACTTCCCAGCCTTGTGACTTGGGGCAAGTCGCCTAATCTGCACATGTGCCTCAATTTCCTTGCATATAAACTGGGAATATGAAAACCTGTCCTTTGAGCATTGTCATGAGGTTTAAATGAGATAACCTGTATCTGGCACATACCAATGCACAAATAGCTTTGCAACGGCTGTTTTGTTTTTTAACTAGACAAAGACAAATCTTCCCCATTGACATATTTTTCTATAGGAAAACAACAGTATATGCTTTTAACATAAATCTACATCTGACTTTTGTATGATAATGGATAGGATAAGGCACCAGAAATCTTTTAGAATTTTTTTTTTAGGTGAGCTCTATTAGTCTGCATTAAAGAAGCAAAAACCTTTCTCTACAGACTGAGAAGGAAAAGACAGGGGAAAAAAAAACTGGCCAGTTTAAACAATGAGGGATATATTTTTTTTTGTCAGTATCTTAAAGAGGCTTTTCTTATACAAACAGGAGTATTTGCTGGTCAGTACCCAGATTTTTTTTTCTTTTGATGTATATTAAAAAAATTAAAAGGAATATTCTTAGAAAGACATCTGTGCCTGGGGTGACTCACATTTGATCAATCCCTGTGAACCGAGCTTTTCAGGGGATGTGCAATTATTTGCTCAGTTAGGCTTAAACTTTTTATTTATCTAATCACCCCCCTGTAATGCTTTGATCTGAACTTCCAAGGCCTATTTTTCAACCACTTTAGCTACATATTTTAAGTCTTATGGTCTAATCAACCCCAGCCCGTAAAACATGCAATGTCCTGTTTAATGCATCCTATTAGGAAATCAGCTGCCACATGGATTTTGAAATCTCCCACTTTGTGACTGGGTGAGCTGTTTGGAAGTGTCATTAATGTCATTATTCTGGGAGAGCAGGAGAGAACCGGCAGCCAACTGTACCCTCTGCATCCCGGCTGCTTCTCTCTGCTAACTCTTGCCGAGTGACTCAGAGATGAATCACCGATTTCTGCAGGTGTATGCTTGGGAGTCCTGGAAGCCTTCCACAGCCCAGCGGGGGCACATGTTTGCTTCATTAGTTCATGGGGTTACTCAGTACTTCCAGCTAACTTAGTTTGATTGTACAATAATGTAAAAAAAAATATACTGTGTGTGTCTATTTGAGTGTGTGTTTATATGCCACAAATACACTGCAACTTAGAAATTGAAAAGTAAAACCTGTCACTGAGTGATTAGAAAGTGTGCTGACTTAAAATCTTTGGAAAGAAAAATAATTCCTATGTATGTCATTTTTTATTGCACCACATACTTTTGGTAATGGTATTCTTCCTTTTCCTATCTCCTTGATTGGGCCATGTAGGGGACAAGGACCTATCAAGACCTGATGAATTACCAGACTGTAATTTCTTTCTCAGCCTAGAAGCTTTTTTATTTGAGTATCTTCAGACACTTTAGCCTGTCAGAGACTTTTTCTTTTTAAAGAGAGAACACTCAATTTTTTTCTATGGAAACAAAAATGTAAATATAAATATAAAGACAAATATAATCTTTACTTTGTTAACCTCTGAACAAACCTTACTTTTATATGGGAGCAGTGCCTAATGAAGATAACAGCCATCAATTAAATATAGAAACAAGGTTGAAGAATACTGTGATAAAACCACAATGCATAAATTCACCAAACACCAATGGTCTTTAATCATGATCTACGACACAACATAGTACACAATGGTAATAGCTAACGTTTGATTCCTTCCCATGTCCTAACACCAATTAAAATGCTTTACATATACTAATTCTTTTACTTCTCAGAACAACCCTGTGATATTGATACTATTATTGTCCTCATTTTATAGGCTAGAAACACTAGGCTAAGGCTTAAGAAACTTGCCTAAGTTCTCACACAGATAAAGGATGAAGCCAGGGGATACCTAGGTGGCTCAGTCAGTTAAGCTTCTGACTCCTGATTTCAGCTGGGGTCATGATCTCAGGATCCGTGGGTTCGAGCCCTATGTCAGGGTCTGCCCTGACAGCTCTGAGCCTGCTTGGGATTCTCTGTCTCTTTCTCTCTCTGCTCCTCCCCTGCTTGCGTTCTCTCACACTCACCCCAACCCAGCCCCCGGAAAATATACAATACAATACAATACAGGATGAAACCAGAATTTAAAATAATAAAAACAAAAAAACAAAGAGTATTTGCAGCTCTAAATCCCTTCCTTGCCTCTCAGCTGGGTAGATTGATGCCATGTCTAATCACAACCAAGCAGAAATCTGGGTTTTATCTTCTGGAGAGGTACCTGAACTATAGGATACCAGGCACATACTCCAACCCTAACATTAACTGTAACCCTAAATCATAAACCTGAAACACCTAACCCCTAATGCTAATTCTAACCCTAATCTTAAGCCTAACCTTCTGTAGAGCTCTCTGAACTGCAGTACACAAGGCACATATCCTCACCCTGACCCTAGTCCTGCCCCTTACCCTTTCCCTAACCCTAACCCCAACCCAAACCCTAATCTTAAAGATGTAGTAACATTTCTATACATATACACATGTATATATAGGAATATTACTCAGCCATTTAAAGTATGAAATCTTGGCATTTGTAGTGAAATGGTTGGAGTCAGAGTATTATGTTAAGTGAAATATGTTATTCAGAGAAACGCAAATACCACATGATTTCACTCATATGTGGAATTTAAGAAACAAAACAAATGAGCAAAGAGACAAAAAAGAGACAGAGAGGCAAACCATGAAACAGACTCTTAACTCTAGAGAACAAACTGATGGTAGCCAAAGGGAGGTGGGTGGGGGGATGGGTGAAATAGGTAATGGAGACAAAGGAGGGCACTTGTGATGAGCACAGGGTGATGTATGGAAGTGTTGAATCACCATATTATACAGCTGAAACTAATATTACACTGTATGATAACCGGAATATAAAAGTTTAAAAAATAAAAAATGAAAAATAAAAATAAAACCAGCCAATCAGCCTCCAGAACCTGCATTGCAAAACTGTGCTATTATGGTCTAATGACAGGTTTTTAAACAAACACTGCAGAATCTTTATATCCAAATGGATCCTGCCCACTCCAGAGTTGTCACCTATGTATACTCTAGGTTATTCCAAATGTTGCCATGGTTCAACAAATCTACATCTTTCTCTCAAAAAAAATTTTTTTTAATTTTCCTCTAAGCCTATGGCTGGTTGTTCAAATATTACCAGTAAAACATTTACTCTAACCTCAGATTTGAGTTTTGGAAACAGTCAAAAGAAATTCAGAAGCAGGTTGGCGAAGAGAGGAGGAATCAAGTTTGGTAAGGAGGTTATTAGTTAAACTGTCTCTAAAGATAATTTTCAAATGGAGGTTCTAAAGTTCCAAACACATTTTGTATAGTGGCAACATCATTAAAACACACTTGTAGAGGCGTCTGGGTGGCTCAGTCAGTTAAGTGGCATCTGACTCTTGATTTTGACTCAGGTTATGATATCACAGTTCTGAGACTAAGCCCTGAGCCAGACTCCATGCTGAACATGGAGACTCCTTAAGATTCTCTTTCTTCTTCTCCCTCTGCCCCTCCCCTCCCTACCATGATCTCTCTCTCTCTAAAATAAAATAAAATAAAATAAAATAAAATAAAATAAAATAAAACTTGCAAAGATCATTCTAAAGAGCATTAGATAGATGGAGAGCAGTAGCATAAATGTGTCTGATACTGTATTCATTCTCTAAACATGTGACACCACACTATTAGGTCATGATTCAGTAGCTGCTACTTGGTCACATGACCTGTCATAAGCCCTTTTGATTCTTTTCTGTGTACAAATTTATATATACATATATAAATTTTATATAAATATATATAATTAACTCTCTCTATATATAAAACTATATGTCACTATCCTGGCAAGAAAGTGACAGCCAATCAAAATGGATAAATAAAGGATAATATACAAGGTTACTTTCTTGCTTGCTTAACTCCTGCTGATGCCCCATTGACTAAACCCCACATGAATCTAGGCAGCAAAGAATCTGTCTGTTGTCCTATAGAGATCACCTTTCTGGGGCACAGGACATGATGAGAGAAGTCCCAGAAGGGCAAAGCACAGGGACCAATTGTACCCAGGGGGCTGTCTCCAAATATGGTTGGCAAAAATCCAAATTTTCTCTTTATTCTCAAGCCTGTTTTCCATCTGGATCATACTTTCCTAGAAGAGAGGAACGGGAACATGGTAAACATGTTTCATATACAGATTATTTCTTGGTTGCTAAACTGGCCTGGGGAATGGAAAGAGAAGAAGAATCTGTGCTTTATTGAGTGCTGCTATGTGCCAGGTAGTTAACTTACATTAAAAAAAAAAGACTCATTATAGGAAGATAACGTTGCTTTACTTATGTGGTCTTCCCCCCCAAAATCTATAACTACAGTCTAATTATGAGAAAAACATCAGACAGATATCTCTTGAGGAACAATCTATAAAATATCTAAGCTGTCTTCAAAATATGCTCAAAACTCTCAAGGTCTTCAAATACAAGGAAGTCTTGAGAAACTATCCAAGTTTCCTGGAAGAGAAAAAGGACAAAACAATGGAAATCCCCATAAAGGATGGACTTCAGCTCATAATGACATCACTAATTGTGACAACTGTAGCATACAATGTAAGATGTTAATAACAGGGGAAATCGGGTACAGAGCATATGGGAACTCTCTGTACTATCTTCACAGCTTTTCTGTAAATCTAAAGCTACTCTAAAATAAAAGTTGTATTAAAAAAGAAGAAAAAGTCCTAGTGCTTCACTTTACTTGGAGCGTAAGAATGAGGATGAGGAGGAACAAGGGGAAGGGGGAGGAGGAGGAGGAGGGAAAAGAGGACAAGGCGGAGGAAAAGGTAGAGGAGGAGGAGGAGGAAAGACTCCATTTCTTGGTTCTTTCCCTCATGGCCATTATGCTGCACAGCCAGCATTGTAGCAGTCAGGGGGTCCTGCCACTTCCTGACTAGACACCTTAAGCAAATGCTTAAATGTTTTCACCTTATGATGTGAAGTATTATATTAGATTACTGACCCTTAAATTTTCTGAGACCATAGGGCCTTAGAATTTAATATGAAGGACACCAATAATATTTCTCTTCAAAAGTCATCTCCCCTTCTAAAAAGACAAAAAAAAAAAAAAAAAAAAAAGGAAGCGGTGTATGCATGATTAAGAAAAAAAAAGGACTGGGACACTTGGGTGGCTCAGCTGATTAAGCAACTGACTCTTGATCTCTGCTCAGGTCATGATCTCCATTTGTGAGATGGAGTCCGCATCAGTCTTTGCACAGACAGTGCAGAGCCTGCTTGGAATTCTCTTTCCCTCTCTCTCTGCCCCTCCCCTGCTCGTGCATGGGCTCTCTCTCTCTCTCTCTGTCTCAAAAGTAAATAAATAAGCTAAAATAAAGGCACTTAAGCAAGTATTGCAGCAATGAAAAATTAACATATATCTGATTTTAATAACAGAAATAATAAATTCTATTCTAAGAAATAATAAATTCTACTCCTAAATATTTACTAGAAGAGTGTTTTCTGTCTTCTTCTGATGCCAAACACTCGCCTCCCTAAAACATATATGTACATCAACATACACTATACCATGAATCACATACTATGACGTGTGTACCCGTGGGGTATAGGAGAGCCACCTTTTGGTGTACAGGCCTCTGGTTCACCATCAGAGCCCAAACGTCCTGTGAAGGGGCATTTTATTTTACTTTGCATTGAGCCTGAGTCTCTCCCGGGACTGAGAAACACTTGCTTGGAAGGTCCAAGGCAGAGGGAGTGCCTAGTACCTGCCAAGCCTGCCTGCACAAGGCAAAGTTCCTGATAGACAAGCAGGCTCTGCAATGCTCCCCTGGGTCAGTCTGAAATTTTTGTAGTACCGTTAACACCATCCCAGACTGCCCACCTTGCTCTGTCTTGTATGTGGCACTGTGTGCGGGGCCCTGTCTCACTTCGGACTGGCGGAAGGGGCAGTACAGCACTGGCAAGGAGGCTTGGCTTTGTCCCATTGCAGGAAAGCCCACCTTCTCCTCACGGAGCACAAGTGAGCACAGAAGAGAAGCAGCAGGTGGAGTGAGAAGTGTGAGGACTTTGCAGCCTGCAGAACTGGGTTTGGATCTGCCTTTACCTTTGGCTGCTGTGTATCCTTGGGTCAGTCTCTTAAAGTCTGTTTTCTCATCTCAGAAACAGGATGTGAACCAGAGATAACGCCTATAAGGTGTCTGACACGTGATGAGAGTTCGTCAGATAGCAGTTATTACTGGCAACTGCAGGCATGGCCTCTTGTGTGAGGCCATGAGGACTATCGTTTTTCTTTCTAGAACCCTGACCGCTCATTTGTCCTAGAGTAACTAGGAGCACTTTTCAGTTAGGTCTTTAGCATTTCATTTTTCTCTGGCTTCTTTCCTCTTACTAGACTGAATCTGACAATTGTTTGAATCCCCTACAGTCGTCTGAAAGAGACGCACAGGAGGTACGCTAGGTAATCTTTGTTCAATGAATAAGACTTTTCATTAACTTTTGAAGTTAACTCCACAGCACGTGTACACAGGAATGCAAAAGTGTGTGAGTGTATGCACACACAGACCCACATCCACCACATCCTCTCCACACACACACATATGCGGCCCGACAAACACATCCTTTTGAAAAGCAATACGGGCAAATTTGTAACTCAGTGAGCCAAGCCACAAGCCCTGTGGATTTCAAGTGGTTCTTTGCACCAACTTAAATTAATTTTTAAAATGTGCGAGTGAATGGATGCTCTGAAATTGAATATTAAAGCATTCTACAGAAAAGTGCCAAAGAATAGCTACATATATCCATGAACAAATTTCCGACAATAAGGGGGATTTTGAAGTTTTCAGGAGAACATTGTTTCCAATGCCTACTTCAAACACGAAAGCGAAGATGTGCCAAATTCTGAAGTACTCTCCCTGCTTCCATTAATGGGAATTCAATTCTGTCAAGATAATGCTATTCTAATTGCTCACCAAAAATAATGGCCACATCATATTTATTATTAGTCCTTTTGAATTCTAAAGAATCCATTCTGAAACATGAGGTTCATGCTACGGTTCCCAGCACAGACTTGATCAGCACTTTCCTTCTTCAGTTTTGGAGCATTTTCTCTGAGTATGACAAAGATGTACATGGGAAGTATGTCTCCAACGCACCTCTACGAGCTCCGAAAGTTTCCCGAAAGGAGTGTGATGTGAAAAAGCACATAGAACTAAGTGGTTTATTTTTTATTAAAAATAATTTACATACAATACCATGTTAGTTTCGGGTGTACAACATAGTGATTTAATATTTATATACATGATGCTCTGCTCACCACCATAAGCCTAATCACTATACAGAGCTGTTACAATATTATTGACTCTACTCCCTGTGCTGTACATTTTATCTCTCTGTCTTATTTATTTTAGAACTGGAATATTTGTTCCTCTTAACCCTCTTCCCCCTTTCCATCCATCCCCCCTTTCTGGCAACCATCAGTTTTTTCTCTGTATCTATGAGGCCGTTTCTGTTTAGTTTCATTTGTTCATTTGTTTTGTTTTTCAGATTCCAAATAGAAGTAAAATCATATGGTATCTGTCTTTATCAGTCTGACTTACTTCACATAACATGATGTTCTCTAGGTTCAAGTGGCTTGTTGCAAGTGGCAAGATTTCATTCTTTTTTATGGCTGAGTAATATTCCATTATGCGTATAAATATACCACATCTTCTCTAGAGGAAGATTCATCTATTGAGGGACATTTAGGTCACTTCTATATCCTGGCTACTGTAAATAATGCTGCAATGACCATAAAGGCACAGATATCGTTTCAAATTAGCGTTTTCGTTTGTGTTATCTGGAGGTGAAATTGCTGGATCACATGGTGGTTGTATTTTTTATTTTAACACAGTTTTTTGTAACTTAATACCGGTAGTGCACCAATTTACATTCCCACCAAAAGTGCATGAGGGCTCCCTTTCCTTCACATCATCACCAACATTTGCTGTTTCTTGTTTTTTTGATAATAGCCATTCTGACAGGTGTGAGGTGATATCTCATTGTGGCTTTGAATTGCATTTCCCTGATGGTGAGTGATGTTGAGCACCTTTTTGCATTACCTTTATGTCTTCTCTGAAAAATGTCTATTCAGATCCTCTGCTGATACTTTAATCAGATTTTTTGTTTGCTATTGAGTTATATGAATTCTTCATATATTTTGGATGTTACCCTCTTATTGGATATATCATTCATGAATGTCTTCTCCCATTCAGTAGGTTACCTTGTCATTTTGTTGATGGTTTTCTTCCCCGTGCAGAAGCTTTTCAGTTTGATGTAGTCCTGATTGTTCATTTTTGCTTTTGTTGCCCTTGCCTGAGGAGGAAGATCCAAAAAAAATATCCCTTAGACAGATGTCAAAGAGCTTATTGCCTGAATCACTGAATTTTACTCCTGAGGCCAATATTGCATTGCATGTTAACTAACTAGAATTTAAATTTAGACCTTTTAAGAACTTATGCCTATGTTTTCTTCTAAGAGTTTTAGGGGTTCAGTTCTTAATATTTAAGTCTTTAATCCCCTTTGCATATGGTGTAAGAAATTACATTCTTTTTCATGTTGCTGTCCAGTTTTCCCAACACCATTTGTTGAAGAGACTGTCTTTTCCCCCATTGAATATTCTTGCCTCCTGTGTTGTAGATTAATTTGACCATATAAGTGTGGGTTTATTTCTGGACTCTCTATTCTGTTCCATTGATCAATGTGTCTGTTTTCGCCTCAGTACCATGCTGTTTTGATTGCTACAGCTTTGTAGCATAGTTTGAAATCCAGGAGCGTAACACTTCCAGCTTTGGTCTTTTTCAAGATTGCTTTGGCTATATGGGGTATTTGGGGATTCCATACAAATTTTAGGATTATTTGTTCTAGTTCTGTGAAAAATGCCCTTGGTATTTTGCTAAGGATCACATTGAATCTTTATGTTACTTCGGATAGTATGGTTTTAACAATGTTAATTCATCTAATCCACAGACACGGTTTTAAAGAAAAAAAAAGCAAAGACCACTAGCTTTTCAACTTAAATCTAGCTTCATCACTTAACAAGCTCTGTGACCTTAGGAAAGTTGTTAACTTCTTGGTTTTATTCCTTCAGTGGTAAAATATGGGGAAAAATACCCATCTCCCATGGTTATTAAGCATTTTAACTGAGATGATAAACAGAAAGTGGTGCATAGTTGAAACAGCTAGAACACAGAACTTTGGTCTGCAAAAAAAATGGATAATTAAAGAACAAAAGGTAGTTTATAAGAAAGAGCCTTGCCTTCTTTGGAGAAGCCTAATGCTGCCTGCTGTAGGTGCTGTGTCCAAGGCTAAGAGCTGCAGTGACCACTTACCTCTCTAATCCCCCTTTAGTCTGGGAGTAACCAAGAGATGAAAGGTCTGACAATGCCACATGTGACCATTTACCAGTGGTAAAGACATATGGTCTGCTCAGGAAGATCCCCTTCTAAGAAAGGCATTTGCCAGGTTTCCAGGAGCCAGAATTCCCACATCAATGATGCCCTTGCTATGGGTTAGAGACACAACTATACCCTTACTATCTCAACCATTCTCACAATATTCTGTCAACCTCCATTACCTGTGTTTATCCAGTGCCTAGTATTATGCCCGGCACAGAACAGACCTTCACTAAAGAGGAAGAATCTAATGAGAGAAGGAAGTGAAGAAACAAATGGATGAGCTCTCCTAGTCTTCTCTTTATGTCATTCTCTATGTTTAGTACTTCACCAATCCTTCCTGCTTTATTCAGGTCATCCATTTGGCATTTACTTATCCCTCAGCAATACTCACCTCCTCAAGGAAGACTTCCATGATCTATCATACCCCCATTCCCAGCCTAATGAGAATCCACTGCTCGATTCTTCCTTGCAGCTCAAAGAGTATGGTGTTTGGATAATGCTTGCGCACTTGAGCTGTCCCGTGTTTTTATTTATTATCTCCCCATTAAACCCTACGAGGGAAGGAATTGTCTTCAGCATCTTGAAAAATGTTTTTTTAATGAGTTTTTGGTTTATTTAGGTAAGGGCCTAAAATACTATGAGCTTTATTTATACAAAGTAAAACTAAACAGTAGTCCTGCCCTCAGAATGCTTAGTTAGTAGGGAAGGTGAGATCTATAGCTGTAAAGTAGAAAGCAAAGAGCACTGAAACACTGATATGGATGAAGATAGCAGGAAGAGAAGGGTCAGTTACATCTTCCAGATGGCATAATGAGGGCATATTGCCGGAGGAGGCACCGCTGAAGTCAGGTCAGGAAATATGGTAGGAAAGGCACTCCTGGTGGAAGAGAAAATATGTGCCAAGGCACGGAGAAGGCTCATGACAAACAGTTAGATCCCACTTTACAGTTTCAAAGGGCCTTTCCTTCTCTTATTGGTTCTGCACAACAGCTGGGTGTTGAGGACAAGGCAACGGTTACCTGACTGCTTCCACAAAAGGTGCAGAAGGCTACGGGACTCACCTAGAGTAGCAATTGAACTAGGACATGATGTGACTGTTAGCAGAGCTGAAGCCTCACTCTGGGTCCACAGTGAAAACTCCCTCTTTGGAAAAAGCAATGACCCCCGTGGAAATCAGGCAGTCCTTGCTTATTGGTGACCAGTGGCTTGGAAGGGGGGCAAATAAATGATGCACCTCTTGCTACCTGGAGGGCAACAATCCAAGAGGCTTGTGGGTTCCTGGAAGGACCTGAGGACCCTGGGTGTTAGGGGTGAAAACTGATCACAAACACTCCTCTGGGCCATCTCTAAACAACGGAGGACCATGTGAGGCAGGTGACATGCCCGGGTGTGGGGGGAAGGCCTCCTAATAATAATGAGCAGTAGCACTAGTGAGCCCTCACTCTGGGCTGGGCACTGTGCTCTTTGTCTTACATGGATGATCTCATCTGATTCTCACAATAAACCTAGCAGGTAAGTTTCCATCCCTCCTTTACAGATTGGAGAAACTGAGGCTCGGAAAAGTGAGGAAACATTTCCTAAGTACACAGCTGGGACGGGGTGGAGTCCAGATCCAGATACAGGGCTCTTAATTATGTGTGCCATGAACCCCTTTGGCCATCTGGGGAGGCCCATGGACCACTTTCCCAGAAAAAATGCCTTTAAATGTATATTATAAAATATGTAGGTTTCAAAGACCAATTGTGTTAAAATTTAAAAATATTTTAAAATATTAAAAAGCAAAATTTTATGTAGTAAGATATGGGCTTCCTTGCCAATGGATTAAAGGATAAGAGCTGGTAGCAGGTCATGATTTAGAAATCATGATAAGTGTAAACAACATTTTGAGATAAGAACAATAACTGTGATGAGATATGAAAATATCTGTGACTTCACCTGATTTCGCCAAGTCATAGGTACCACGAATGCTACTGTTGTTCCATCCAAAACAGAAGAAAATGCTACACTTCAGTTAAAAGTTAGTGGAAATTAAAATGTGTTGTTTCCAGGGGCACCTGGGTGGCTCAGTCGGATGAGCATCTGGCTTCGGCTCAGGTCATGATCTCACATTTGGTGTGTTTGGACCCCACATCGGTCTCACTGCAGTCAGCTCAGAACCCTCTTCGGATCCTCTGTCCCTCTCTCTCTCTCTGCCCCTCCACCGTCGGCACGCTCTCTCTAAAAAATAAACAAACATTTAAAAAAAATGTGCTGTTTCCATTCAAGTTTACAAGCCTCCTGAATTCTCTTTAGTTAGGAACTCCTGGGCCAGGCTATACTGTCTTCTTGTGCCCAGGACCTTGACTGGAAGGGTCCTTGAAGCTCCATTGCAGCCCTGATTGGTGGGGCAAGGGTTTTAAAACACCTCCTGGGAAGGAGTGATGCCTAGGGTGTAGCAGGGCCACTCTCTTGGTGGGGGTGGGGGTGGGGGTGGGGGCGAGAAATGCACAGATGGGCTGACAGGGCCAAACTGGATCTAAGGGCTGAAAAGGTAAATACAGGAGAGTGATGGGGCAGAAGGAAAAGGGGCTCCCAGTGATGGCTTGATGCATGGTGCATGGTTAGGGAGAGGAGGGCAATGCACCATGCATCATTGTGGCACCATTGTGCCATTGTGGCATCTGGCACCATTGTGCCAGAATCCTGCACATCATTAGTATCTGGTGCCCAGAAAAGAGAGGACTGAGGGCAGAGGTGGTAGAGAGCAAGGGAGAAGTGAATGGCAAGGATACCGTCCTTTTCCTCCCCTGGAGGTAACATGAAAGAACAGGGAATATAGGGGCACCTGGGTGGCTCAGTCGGTTGGGCGACCGACTTCGGCTCGGGTCATGATCTCACAGCCCGTGAGCTCGAGCCCCGCATCGGACTCTGAGCTGACAGCTCGGAGCCTGGAGCCTGTTTCAGATTCTGTGTCTCCCTCTCTCTCTGCCCCTCCCCCGTTCATGCTCTGTCTCTCTATGTCTCAAAAATAAATAAACGTCAAATAAAAAAAATTAAAAAAAAAAAAAAAAGAACAGGGAATATGGAGCAAGATCAAGTTGGCCAAATCCTGTGTCCTCACTTTCCGGTTCTATGGCTTTTAGGTAAATCGAATTCCCTCTTGGGGCCCACATTTCCTGAGTGTCAGGAAGGAACCAAAACATTAAACTCTCAGTCCATTTGAAGGATTGACTCACTGATTGGCACTGGGCAGAGTTCCTGGCACGTGGCTGCTGTCTGATAAAATTAGGTTGAACTATATGAGATGGCTGTTTTTGTAGGTCAAAAAGTAGTTGAATATGGATAGTTTTATGTGGTTCCGATTATAGTTCCTGGCAAGCAGGGGAGCTGATGTGAGCATACCCAGCTCCCTTTGGTGGATTCATTTTTAATATGGGATTAAGAGAATCCAATCACCTATGTTCCCACTCTACCTCCTTTGGGGAGGGGTATTATTAAGAACTTCCTTCTGCACCTTCATCCCATGATACAGAGTAAATTCTGTAAAGGAATGTTTATGGCAGCATTCTCCATGGTATTCCAGGGAGTGATAAATCACAAATCACAGATGGCATAAGAGGAGTCCTGTGACCTGTCAGTGGATGAATAAGAGGAGGAAGAAGGACTTTACCGTCTTTAGACTATTTTTTTGGTATGAGTTCTAAAAAAACCTAGAGCAGTGAATTGAAAAACCCTGCTGTCTGGATCTGAGTTTAACCCTTGCTTCATACTTAACACTTAATTGCCTGTATGACTTGGGCCCATCACAGTCACCTTGACCCTCAATCTTCTCATCTGTAAGAAGAGAATATTAGACTAGATCATCTCCAAGATCCCATCCATGAGTAACCTTTTAAAAAAAAACAATTTTTAAGGTTTATTTATTATTTATTTTGAAAGAGAGACAGCATGAGATAGGGAGGGGCAGAGAGACAGGGAGAAAGACAATCCCACTGACAGTGCAGAGCCCTACACGGAGCTTGAACCCATGACAATGAGATCATGACCTGACACGAAACCAAGATTTGGACACTTAACCGACTAAACCACCCAGGTCCCCCCATCCATGAGTACCCTTGACCATCAGGCTCTGGTTTGCTCCTCAGCTCTGTACTGGGAAGCCACAAGTTCATTCTGGATCTGGTTAGCCATCAGCTCGGCAGTATAACTATAATTCAACCTGCAAAATGGGGTTTATGGAACCCAAGTTTGGAGGTGCATCTGCAGACCTGGATGGATGTCTAGGGAGTCACATGGAGGGGTCTTGCCATGAAGCAAAGTGAGACCCAACAGAAGCATACAGGGTCAGTGAGGTGATGCAGAGGAATAACTATTTTAAAGTATAGTTTTCTAAAAGTTCATTTCATATTAAATTATAAGAACCTCAGGGAAAAGTGATTACTAGCTCTTTCTGCAGTAATAAAACAGCCCTTGGGGCAAAGAAGCACTAAGGCTTAATACATCTAAAAATATCTTATTTTTCTACAGCTTGATTGAAACTGATGTAGGTGTGCTTGGCATTTGACTTGGGGAGGTCGTGCCTTTTTTTCTTCTTCTAATAATACTGTTTGGCAGCTTTTCACTCTATCTTACCACAGATCTTTGCCAAAACTTGAATTTACTTCCGTCAGATTAACTGTCTCCAAAAACAAACTGGCATTTCTTCTAAGGGCTCCGATTAAAAGGATAAGCTTGAGTGACACTCCCTTAAATGGCTGGATGTTCTCACAGGGCTAGGAAATCAGAAATGGAAAAGTAGCAGGGCTGAATTTAGTCACAGGGCAGCAAAGGCTTTTGGACGGGGAGAGGGGCTGCATCTGACTGTACCGTGTTTAGAAACAATGGGTGAACTATGATTTTGAATACACATGTCTCAAAAAACTGTGAGAAGAAATCTTTTCAAATCTCTTCACTGCTGCTTTGCTCTAGGTCCTAATCTTCCGGCATTTTATTTGTTTTAAATATCGCCTTCCATAATTTTAGCGATCAAATTACGTTGGCTTCCCAAACCACCAACGAAATAGACATTCTTCTAGTTGCACTGCTGAATGCGTATGGAATTTGAATGAGTAAACTATGTATGGGCCAAAGACCTTCCTTCAACATTCCAGGAGACAGAGAGGAGAGTCCAGGAAAAAGGAAAGCAAGAAGAGCTGAAGGAAACATTCTCCAGTTTTCCCCTCACTCTCTGTCTATAATTTGGCCCCTCAAGAATAAGAGTAAGAGACAAATAATTTTCCAAGAAGGCATTTTTCTGTTTTTTACCTGTTGTTTTTTAGTAACTTCCTTTTAAATGTACTATGTTGAGAAAAAATAGGGAGTGGCTAGAGAAGAAACAAACTGGGTTGCCGATTTTCTTGACAAGTTACAAATGTGAATATTCAACAAATACAAAGTTCAAGTGAGATAACATTTCAAGAACTAAGTCAAAATGTGGCTCCTGAACATTCTCTAGCCTCCCCCAGCTTCACAACAATCCGTGTTCATCAAGTAATAGAATACTGAATGAAAGGGTCCTATGAGAAGTCTGTGGAAACTCTTATGTCAAATGTGAATATTAAGCTAACTTCTCTAATCCTGTATTGAGACCAACCACCCAAAACTGTAGGACAAAATAACTATTAATTCTTCCCCCACCTAACTTTCAATACTCAACCTGAGAAGATGTAGGATCAGTAAATAATGCTTTGAAGTCATTCTGAGAAAAAACATTTTACTCAGATTGCCATATATACTTAAACTTTTTCATTGCCAAAATCCAAACTTCTCTGAGTTGGAACCTATTTGGCTTATCTAAGCAAGGTATGTTATATTTATATTTTATTTTATCTAACTCTTTGGATCCTGAAAATTAGATTGCTATCATTAACCTAGGTAAGTTTTGCTGTGCAGAAGTCAGAAACGGATGATCATCAGTGTCAAAGCCATTAAGTTGCTAAGTCTTCTTCCATTTTCCCTATAAGGATGAAAAGCGGGGTTAGCCCATGGATTACTGGGTAACTCCTCAGGTGCCTTTGGTTGTGATATAAATATCCATCAAGAATGGGATTGTTCATAAAGACCTGCTATACATTGAAATGAATTAAAAATATATCTCAGTCCTCACCGACAGTCATCTGAACATAAGCCACTTGGTATATTAGACTGACAACTGCTGGTGAACAGAATTGTTCCTGGGACTTCATATGTATTTTTATATCTAATCTCTGAAACAAATGGTTGCCCAACTTTTTTTGATCACATGCCCCCAAAGTATCATAGTTTAGAACATACACCCTCAAAATATTCATATTGCCCTAATATATGCGTTTATTTCACTACCGTATTATATACATTATGAAATATGCACAAAAACAGAAATTTTAAAAGAATCAGATGAATATGAAACAAACATTATTTTAAATAATTATTTTAGTTCTTAAAGGCACAAAATTATTTTGTCCTTAGCAAAAATATAATAATATTTTAATGAGACCAATATAATTAAATGTGTCATGTTCTGTGAAAATTTTGACTTATCAGTTTCTGAATCAAAAGCCTGGCTCTAAGTTCACTTTATTTTTATACTTGTTATTAATGATGTCAAGGATTAAACATATTGTCATTTTTTTTAGCTTGATGTGGCTACTAATGAGTTCATACTAGGGGAAGGAGAAGTGTCAGCTTGGCCATTTTTTGCTCATTTTTATTCATACTATTAATATCAATTTCAATATATGGTTTCATTGTAGGGATCTTCCAAACCCATTAGTCCATTTTGTGAGGGATCCTGCAGTTAACACAAGATAATGTAATCCACAACGCCCTTTAGTTGAACATATAAAAACTATTGCTTTACAATATGCTGAAAGCAAACCTAATGGATGAGGATGCCTGGCCAGCTCTCTGGGATGTGGTCCCTCCCTCAAGATCCCTTCTGAGGTATGTGAGCCCTATGGTCCTCTGATATATAGGACAAGCCATCCATGCTTCCAGCATTGAGGTCAGCAGAAATGTATATAAATTAATATATTTGTGTAAAACTGTAATGCATAACACACACACACACACACACACACACACATATAATGAAAATGCACCACTGTTTGCTTCTTCCATACCTGCTAAGATGAGCATACCTGATTTTGGAGGCCATTTCTCAAGGTAGTTCACATTGTAAAATACATATTGTTTATCTTCATTTTACTGATGAGAAAAAATAAGTTGCTGAAGGTTGCAAGTCAGTGACTTTTTTCTGCAGCCTGTATTTTCCCATAAATACTGGCAAAACAACAACAACGCAGTTAGGTAGCTTAGTCACCACTGTTTTTGTTTTACCTTTTAATTCCATTCTTTAAGACTCTTGTTTTAGGAGGGAAACATATTTTCATTTGGTAGGATATGGGAAAAAAGGTCCTAAGCCAGTTACTAATAATGATCAATAAAATTCAGTGGGATCTGAACAAGAAATCAGTCAATAGTACCCTAATATTAAAATAATCAATGTTCCAAAGCACCTGGTTGGCTCAGTTGGTGGACGATGAGACTCTTGATCTCCAGGTTGTGAGTTCGAACCCCACGTTGAGTATAAAGATTACTTAAAAATTAAATCTTTAAAAACTAACAATAATCCATGTTCCATTATTCCTATTATCTAGTTATTCTAACCATTCCCCCATCTTCTTTATTTTTCTTCCCATCCATCAGTTGTATTGATACCCTAATCATCCTTCTCACCAGCACACCTACCAACTAGGGTTCAGTCTTCTTTACTGGCACAGACTCAGAATTTTCATGTCTACATGTAAAATAAAAATAACTTCAGCAAGATGAAGGAATGATTTTAAACATTATTTGATAATAGGAGTCAAACTCACACTAGTCCTTTTACATGAAGCTTTTTATATTATGAAAATAATTTAGGGGAGCCTGGGTGGCTCAGTCAGTTAAGCACTGGACCCCTGATTTTCACTCAGGTCATGATCTCACGGTTCGTGAGTTGGGCCCTGTGGCAGGCTCTGCACTGATAGAACGGAGCCTGCTTGGGATTCTCTCTCTCCCTCTCTCTCTGCTCCTCCCCACGCATGCTCTCTCTCTCTTAAAATAAACATTAAAAAAACAAGAATTTACATTTGGTATATACAAAATTGGAGAATATAGAAAAAGGAGAAGAAAAAATACCTATAACTCTGTCACCCAAAATAATTACTGTTACTATGTTAGTGTATTACCTTCTGATATTTTTTCCTATTTTTCTTTCATATAGTTGTAATCATATTGAATATGCAATTTTGTACTCTGCTTTTTTTTGCCTTAATATAATATGATAAACATTCTCCCTGTTATAAATTCTCATAAATAAGTATAAGTTTCTGTAGAGGCATAATAATCGATCACGTGGGTGGCAGCATACTTTTACATGCATATCAGTCCTTGAGATAGGAGAGAAATAAATGATGTAGGCAAGTATAGTCAGGTCATGATTCCAACTCTAATGGGAAATATGAGTAGACTAAATAGTTGAAAATCTATTGTATTTTCCTTTCCTTTGGTGACTAATTTTACTAAGACAAAGTTATTTTGTATTTCTCAAACACTTATTCAAGTGATTCAAGGCAAGTGATTCAAGAATACAGTAACTAGCAAAGGAAAATCAATTAAAAAATTACATATATATGTAATATACATTATATACATATATAAATATTATATTGCCTTATATTAAATATTCTATTAAAATATTAATGAAAGTTTTTTGTATGTACGATATTTTAATAAATTATTTTTAGGTTGCAGTTTCTTATCACTTCTAATATTATCAGTGTTGATTGCCAACATGAAAGATTGGCCACTATTTTATGAATATATTTTTGCACCAGTGAAGATGATATTAAAAAAAAGGCGGCTAACTTTTACATGACAATTTCCACTTTTTAAAATAATAAGTATTGTATATAATGAAAAAAGAAACAGAAAACATTCACGAAACTATTCTTGAATACAAGCTGGAGAATGACCATGTAAGAAAATGGGATGATGATCAACTATGGAAAAAGTATTGTTAGTATCTTTCCTCTTTTCTCCTATATACTATTTGCAATAAGGGTTCTTGCTTGATGGTAAGGTACAATGGTATAATAATTATATGGTATAATTATAAAATTATTTTAAACCAAATAATAGACAAAATTTAAGAGGTGTTTTTCTATGTATATATGCGTGTATATGTATATATGCATATATGTCCACTTTCTGTGTTTAATACAATGTCTTATTTTATGAAACACATTTTATGAACCAAATTTGATTATCTCTGTATATGAAAAAAAGTAACAAAGCCTGTTTTAAAATTTAGTCAACTAGATATATAGTTCCATTTAGACAAAAATGTTTCAATAATTTCACTGCATTTGTTTTAACTCTCTCAAAAAATGGTTTCAAATGGTTCTGGCTTTCGAATAAAACCAGTGCTCTGTCTTTGAACAACTGAATATATTGAGTTCTAAGATTCTGTGTGGCTGCAAAGTGCTTAAGCCATTTCGGGTTATCTGTACAGTGCCACTTCAAGCAATTGAAAAAAAGTGAAGAATCTGATCAACCAGGTGTTAATTTGATGATTTTTTTTCTTTTTCTCTCTTTCTTCCTTCTTTTCCTCTCATCGTTCTCTCCTCCCCTTCTCCTTCCCTCCTCCCTCCCTTCTTTCCTTCTTTCCCCTTGTTTTTAACTGAGTCTATGGAATTTCTTGACTATTCTAGGGTCCTATAGTCAAACTGTAGACAAACTACATTGCTCATACTTTCATCTTCTGGAAATTTCTGTAAGTATATTTAATAGATATTTTAAGACAAGCTTTTCTCTCTGAATTGGTAAGAAAGCAATTGCTTTCTAATCAAAATAACTTTTGAATCCCAGATAGTGTCCTTCTTTCAGAATTAAAGAGAGAATCAGTCTTCAGGTGCTTTGGCATCTGATAAACAATTGTAACCTTGAATTAACCTCACTGAACCTCAGTGTCCTCATCTATAGAATCAGAATGCTAATAATTCCTCCCTCAGATGGTTGATGTACAGATGAAGTGAAAGGGATTTTTTACAGTCCTTGGCAGAGTGCCTGGCATATAGCAAGGGCTCAATAAACAGTAGCTGTTATTTATTTAATGTATCCTTTCCTTATGTGTGCAGTACAAATTGTACTGAACTTATGCTACATAAAGTGATTGCCCAAATGCTCAATTATATTGCTCTAGGTAACCAAAAGACTGTTGTAGAACACAGGGTAAGTACATTTAATTATCACATGGCATATTTATTGATTTTAGTCATTATATATAAATTATAGAAAAAGGAAGATAAGCAATTATGTCTAGAAAATAAATACTAGAGCTAACAACAAAGACTTATTTTATGAAACATATTTAATTTGTTACATGTGGTCAGGACCTAAACAAAAATCAAAGACCTGATAAAAGATTATGAAAACTAAAATGAGCTGTGAAAAAGAAACCCACACAAATACACAACACCTTACCAAATATTCTAAGCTTTGGCATGATAGCATCTGAGATTTTCAATACGCTTCGAGGGTATTTTACTGACCTAACAGAAGTTCATTTATACCCTTAAAAAAAAGTGTAACACCTGCTGTGTTTAACCACTTTTGGAAAATCAGTTAAAAAGGTCTCATGCAAAACAGAGGGCAGATATTAGAACAGTTGTATACTATAATTTGTAGTAAGAAAAGCTGCCTCAGCCTAACACATTGGAAACAGAAAAAATAGGGGCATTTCACCTGGGCCTATTTATCTTTCTACTTGACTTAAAAAAATAATAATAATAAAATAAAACAAAACAACAATAACAACCACCACCACCAGTATAACCCCAAATTGTTATCCCATAAACAGTTGAATTTATTTGGTCACTACTGAGTGACATGGAATCCACCAACATAATTCACCAAAATATGAGCCAAGGAAGATTGGAAAACAAATTAGAAGTCTAGATTAGACTGATTGTAGTTTCTTTAGAGCCATCCAAAAACATAAACTTCATTTTATTAAAAAAGAAAATCTATTAGTCTGCTTTTCATAAGGGGAAACTATTCCCTCGACCTCCATAATTTCTCCATCTTTTGTTTTATGACAGAGCTTCATGTTTTAATATAGTAAATACGGATGTGATTGGGAGTGAGGGAAGGTCAAGGCACAGAGCTCTGTCTTTCTTCCCCTAAAGATCTTCTGGGGTTTCCAATCAATTCAGTCAAGGGCAAAATGAATTAATTAGTGGAAAGTGATATTTCAAATAAAACAATTAGCACTTTAATCCAATTTTGTAGGGGGTGGGGACTTCACCAAGTCTCCTGCCTTTTATTGAAATGAATTCAATTTCAAAGTTAATTTTAAAAATTAAAAGCACAACCTTGAACCTCAACAGAAATATTTAACTATTTGCAGTGTGTGCAGTTTTAACCTACCCCTGCTGAGTGAATGAAAGCCTTTAAATAGATTTCCTCTGTCACTTTATTTAGGCAAGAAAAGAGACAAACAAACAAAGGTGGGGAGGGGTGTGACCTATCCTGCTGCAATTCTCAGAACCATTTTGAAAACCCTGCTTGACATTCTATAAAAAGCACAAGCTATAGATTAGATCTACATACATGATCAAAATGAGATGTAAAAGAAAGACAAATACAATATGATTTCACTTACGTGTGGAATCTGGAAAACAAAACAATCAAACAAACAACAATAACAACAACTAAAAAGAGATAAAAAGAGAAACAAGACTCATAAATATGGAGAGCAAACTGGTGGTTGCCGAAGGCCGGGATGAGGGTGGGGGATGGGGGTGGAGGTGGATGATCAAGGTGTGTGAAGGGAAGGGGTTTAAGATGTATAAACTTCCAGTTATAAATCACACAAACCACTGGGATGAAAGGTACAGCATAAGGAATATAGTCAATAATACTGTAATACACTTATTGTGGTGAGCATTGCATAACGTATATAATTGCTGCATCACTATGTTGTACATTTGAAACTAATCAAATATGTCAATTGCACCTAACAACTAAAAACAAAAAATATATATTATAAATGATTAATCTAACAAAAAATCAAGTCATCTTTCCTAGTCTGTATTGATCATAAACTGCTACCTTTATAATTTTATGATTATATATACAATATACATTGTGTAAGTTAAACAAAAAAGCATGAATAATAATGTAGTTATTTATGCAATGATACTGAAATGGGAATTTTTTCCCACTATTTACTATAAAAAAGTAAATACAAAATTAGTTCAAAAATATGGTTTTTTTAAAGAGGAGAAATAAAATGGATTTTAAAAATAGCATTTCTCCAGACAAAAATTACTGCATCTTTAATATCTGGGAAACTAGGTAGTACTCAAATTTTAATATATATGGTGTAATTTAGCAGAGCCCTTGAAAAGTGCTAAAAGAAGTTTAATGGAGGCGTACCATTGAGTATTACTGATCTGCTCAAGAAAATGAAGGCTGTGAACATAAACCAAACTACACAGTGAGTATCAACTACTTACTGTGTTTAAAACTGAGCCTTCCAAGGTTAAACCCAATGAGCTCCCAGTGAGAGAGAACTGCAGGGAGACCGATGCATTTCAATAAGAGGGACAGATAGGCTCTGGTTTAAATCTTATCTGTGCCTACATCTTGGGGAGCCATCCTCACCCACGCTTCCACTTGAAAATTCCAAAAATCTGTCCCACTCAAAACTAAGTAATGACCCCCCCACACACTCCTACACCCCACCCCGCCCCCGTAGACACACACACTAAGAAATGAGTAAAGGGCAAATAACTTTTTAGTGCATGGAAACTTTCTTACTACAGAGCCATTTCTGACACTACTGGTCCTATGCATTCCCTGATGAACAACTTTGGTAAGAGCATTTCAGCCACATCAGTAATTGGTCTACTCTTACTCTTTGCTTTAATTTAAAACCAAAGGGGGAAAAAGTGATTTCAAAAGCACCTGCAATCAGACATGTGCGAGCAGAACTAAATTTTTTTTTCAAAATTGGATTAATTAGCATTATCAGAAAAACAAAGGGAACAAAGCCACCAGTATGTAGTGCATTAATCATATTGCTAGTAATTAGTGCCACAATAGAAATACAAGACAAAGCAAAGAAGTTGGAAATAGTTCTGAAACTAGTCATATTTTGTAGGTATCGCTAGCTAAGAAATAGACTTACTTGGACGTGCACAGAGGACAAGAGTAAAATAGAATCTCAAAAATCGCATAAAGTTGAAAGACTAGACTGCATAAATCCTGGACCCCAGAGAAATAGGGAAGTCGATATATTTATAGCGTCTAATACACAGAGTTCAAAAAAAAAAAAAAAAGGAAATAAGGGGACAGGGGAGGATGTGAAAGAATTGCAGGAACAGACTATTTCCATTTTTAAAAGAGGGAGAGCTTATCCTATTGTAACAAACTAATGCTAGGTCTAGCCAAACTTCACTAGTGAGATTCCTTTTTGCTTTATATATACGATCAGATGACATTGGGGAATGAAAAGCTTTCCTCTGAATGCTAAAATATTAAATTAATTATAACTTTTAAAGAATGGAACAAATCAGAGGGCTGATTTCTAACCATTTGATTTTTCTATACCAGAATGTATTACAAGAATCTTTTATAAAATAGTTTCGTATGAAAATGCTGATTTGTGCTGGTTCATTTTACAAATGAAAATTGGCCCAGTGATGCCCAGAAGAATATGGATGAGAGAATGAGCAAAATTTTACTTCTGGTTCTGAAAAACTCCTATCAAGTCACCATTTTTCTGTCTCCAATTTTCCTTACCTGGGATGGGCGGGGGGGGGGGGGGGGAAGCCAGATAATTATCTAGTCTGAGTGTTGCCTCCTTGAAGATGGCCTTCCTGGAGGCCTATGGGATAAAGGACTTTGCTTCTCTTATTAAAAAAAAAAAAAAAAAAGAAACGAGTTGTGCATCTGAAAATGGTGACAGTGGTGGGTAATGCTGACTTGGAGCTGATTTTCACCTACAGGCCTGCCTGCAGAGCCATAGAGGTAAGAAAGAAGGCACCTCTGAGAAACTAAAGGGAAGAGAGGTATTTTCCTGGGGGCTTCCCCTCTTATACTTCTTCTGGACCTTCACTAGATACCTTTCTCAGTCTTTGATTTTTTTTTAAGGTTTATTTATTTTTGAAAGAGAGAGAGAAAGCATGAGCAGAGGAGGGGCAGAGAGAGAGGGGACACACACACACACACACACACACAAATAAATAAATAAAATTAAATTAAATTAAATTAAATTAAATTAAATAATAAATGCTTGTAAAAACAAAAACTAAAGTTAAAAAATAAGATAGTGGGAAGAAATTTGTCCACTATAAATGCTAGAAAAGGAGCCAATTTAATAAATACACACACAATCTTTATAAAATTATTTAGAAAAATATAAATCATTCAATATAATATGGACAAAGGACACAAATAGGCCACTTTTAGAAAATAAAATAAAATGACCAGTAAATAAATAACTGTTCATATTCTCTCATAATTATAGAAATGCAAGTTACAGTAATAATGTATCACTTTTCATCTATCAGAGAAGGATTCTAAAAATTCAACAATGTTATTATTGATAAGAATGTGGAAAAGTGGGTGCTCACCCACAAAAATATTAAGTAAATATTTACTGAATTCTACTCTGGAACACTGACTATGGGATTGCAAAGTGGTGCAATCTTTTAAAAAAAATTTTTTTTTAACGTTTATTTTTGAGACAGAGAGAGACAGAGCAAGACAGAGCATGAACGGGGGAGGGTCAGAGAGAAGGAGACGCAGAATCTGAAACAGGCTCCAGGCTCTGAGCTGTCAGCACAGAGCCTGACGCGGGGTTCGAACTCATGGACCACGAGATCATGACCTGAGCCGAAGTCAGCCGCTTAACCGACTGAGCCACCCAGGCACCCCAAAAGTGGTGCAATCTTTAAGAAGAGCAATTTAGAAATATTTCACAAAATTTTTAAACGCACACATCTTTTGATTTAGCGTGTATCTACACAATGAATTTATTGCTGCAATACTTTAATAGCAAAAAAAAAAAATTGAAAACAATATAAGTGTCCTCCAATAGGAGACAGTGGTTAAATACATCACGTTATTTTTATACATATCATATATGTACAATGCATATTACATAGGTGATAAAAGAAATATAAAAAGCTATATAAGCTGATACAAAAAGCTATCCAAGATACATTAAGTAAAATTATACAGGTACAGAATATAGATCATACTTTCTAGAATGATCTCAATTTATAAAAATAAGGAATATATATTTATGCCTATAACATGTTGATGCATTAAAATTTTCTAAAAGCATACAGAAGAAACTGTTACCAGTTGTTACCCTTGGAGGATGGTAATAGGAGGAAGGCAAAAAGGGCCTGTCATATTTTCACTTTATATTCTGTCCCATTGAATTTTTGTTTTTGTAAGAAGTATATGCATTGCTGTTATAATTTTAAAACAAGCTTAAAAAATGGGCCATAAAAATGAACTTCCTGTCTTTGCAAAAATTCATTTCAGAAAGAGACAAGGAAATTTATTGGTATACAGTTTTTGGGAAAAAATTATGAACAAAGACAAAAAACATTTTTTTCATAATTTTACTATATATTTCATACATAGATATGAATACTATAGGAATAATTAAAGAAGAATATAAATGGATATTCATCAAATTTGTCAGGGGGCAGCCTTTTTGTTTATATGTTTGAATTTGTGAAATTAGGATCAAAAGTTAATTATAATAATTCTCTCAAATAGAATAGAAAGGATAGTGGGTTTCTAGTCTCAGTATAACTGATTTTCACCATTCTTTACAAATTACCTTACAATTTTACAAGAAAGATTTTATTTAAAAATTGCTTTAAATAAGATCCAGAGCTTACACAGTATTAGACAAAGGGCAGGTCACTTCTGCATTGTCAGAACTCTAATTTGTCAAGCAAACTAGAAAGAACTTTAGCTGTGGATGCAGACTGGGATCTATTGCAATTAGGCCTCCTGAAGCCAAATATTTCATCTCTCTGAGCCTTGTTTTGTTATTGTTGCTATTGTTTTAATCTGTAAAATAGAGAAAATAACACAGGAACTATGTTTGTGAGGGATAACTTGATCCATGAAGGTAGCATGACACTTTGTAAAGAATGTGGACTTTGGAGTCAGTTCTGATTTTGAATCTTCCCTCCACCACTGCTAGTTGTGAGAACTTGGATAAGCTAATCTATCTTTTCTGTGCTTCAATGGAAATTAGGTATAACGATATATATATTTGTTACGGTGAGTGGTTTCAAAGATTTAAGAGGCAAGTGGCATAAGACATTAAACATATTCTAGTTAATCGTAAGTAAATGTTAGTCTTCAATTCACACGGAGTATCATAAAAAGAGTGTCAGAATGATAGAATTATACAGTTCTTTCTTTTATCTCATTGGTCTGTAGAGCAAAGGAGTAAAGAAGAAAAGAAACTGTGGTTTTTCCATATCTGGATTTATAAAGAGTTCTGTCTAGAGTGAGGATAATTCCCCAAAACTTCCTTCGCATTTCTGCTTCTGGCCAAGATGGAGTAACAGAAACTGGACTAGTCTCCCACCTGAAAGAACCAAATACGAGATACAATATATGAAAAAACAATTTTCAAGACACAGGCATCAGGCAATGAAGGGCAGTGATCCCTGAGAGATGAAAAACAAATGGGGTGAGCTCTACTATTGCCCTATCTTACTGCTTGGAGAGAGTCTCCAGGCTATGGTACAGAGAATGAGAACCCAGGTGTCGTCTAGCAGACTCCCTAAGTTGAAGAAACAATGCTGAGCACCAGGGAAGTGCAAGGTGGCTAGAATTCACTGGACAGAGTACAAGAGAGGAGGAGGTTGTTGAGAGAGAAAACTCTGGATATCTGCAGAGGACGTCTCTCCTAGTCAGCAAAACACTGATCAACACATGCATTCCAAGACCAGCAGCTTTTAAGTAAAAGAGCCAGGTGTTGAATCCATGCCTGTCTGATGCCAATTTTCACGGCCTTTCAGATAGCTGTGGTCTGCCCATTTCCCACGTAACAGATTGTTTGAAATGTAGCTGAGAATACCAAGGTTCATGCTCACTACCAACTTTACAAATTAAAAATCTACCTTTCCTTTGAGCTTTTGGCTCTCTTTTTGATCATGTGTAACTGCATAAAGGTTTTTTTTTTTTTTTCTTCTTTTCATGTAAATCTGCTCCTAAACTCTTAATAATTTAATCAGCTATTGAATGAATACCATGCCTTCATGTTTTCCACTGTTAAATGAACATTTAGAAATTGGGTAGTTTTTTAAGGATTCGTAAAATCACAATTGTATTTTGGGAAACCAAACAGGCTGTAAGACTAAAAAGGACCAGCAGAAGGAAGACTTGGAAATGGAAATGTTCCAAACTATCAGTCCAAGGTGTTCCTCATTGCAAAGGAAAGAGAATGAAAATTCCTTTTTCTTTAAAAAGGCTGTTTTGCTTGCCCTAGACCTCTCTTTCCTCCAGTTGTGGGCATGAAAAGAGGGCCACAGAATGAAGGACAGAGACTAGAAGGAAATTTACTAAAGTAATCTTGTTTATGAAAAAATAATAATAATAAAAGAAAGATCATTTGGGAAGGCTTTCTTGGCTTTCTGCTCATCTCCTTCCCTACCTCCCCTCCTACCCTCTTTGGAGAGGCTTGTGGGCTTGTTGAAGTGTAGCCAGGTTCTCACCCATTGAGTTCAGACTTCAGATTAGAAGCATAAAGCAGTGCAAATTGAAATTTAGAATCAAGCTCACAAGACTCTCAGAATGTTCCCCCAGCCACCAGAGGAATTTGGCCAATAATTGCTGTAAATGATTCCCCTCTTGTAATATTCAAATTCAAGTTCTTTCGCACTGAAAAAGTGTTCTATATAGAATGAAAGAGAACTGCATCTTAAGCTTTCTGTGCAGCACCTTGGAATATAACATGGCCAAAAGACAAAACTTTCACCATTAACAATAAAAATCCAAAGACATGGTAGACAGTGTGGTATGTTTAAGGAACCTCTCCGGGCCTAGGAGCTAGGTTCCAGTTCCAACTATTTCAGATAGCCTTCAGGAAGTCACGCCTCTCTCTGGCGCTCAGTGTCCTCACCTGTAAAATGAGGAGGTTGGAATAAGATAACTTAGCTTTAAATCGTTATGACTGTAATGAGCATTGTAATGTAATAAATAAAGTGAAAGTGATTATATCAATGTAACTCCCAAAGACATTTTTTCCTGTTATTTAGACTCGTCCACCAGGGAAGAGAGAAGAAAACACTAACATGGTCTGATTTCACTTGTGCAATGTGCCACCGATCTTCTAAATCCAACTAGGAGAAGGCATTTACTAAGAGGACACAGCATTTGGAAGAATTAATGACACCACCTCAAAGTGGGAGTTGGTGCATTTCCTACCAGTGGCACCAGCCCCTTTATCATAATGTCTACAGAACTGGCGATTCCAAACCCATGCTTTGTCAAGGAGCATTCTGAAGAACGAGTCTTGCTGGAGATTATAGAGTCAGTCATTGAATTACCACAGCATAGATTAGAATAACATTGAGCCCTTTTAGAAGCAGGGTTGAATTTACAGTTTCTCTTCAGATTGAAACTCTGTTAGTGTGTTCACTTTTACACTCTTAAGGCTATATTACTTATTGATGTTGCCACTTCCTCTTATCTTATCTCACCCCATCTTACCTTTCCTTACCTTATCTCATCCTCTGAAGTCATTACACTAATATTAAGACACCTCCATGACAAAAGGCTTTTGTTCTCAATAGGACCTTTCTAAGTCCTCTTTCCTCTCGACCGTGACATAAAACATGCACCTTGGTTCTCTTTTCTTTCTGAGTTCAGCATTTAGACGGACGCAAAAAAAAAAAAATAAAAAAAAAAAAAAAGGAACCAAGCAAATATTTTGTTGAACATGAGCAGATACACACGTGCACACATACCCAACCCCAAACCAATTAGAAAAGCATGCCGCGGTGAATAGTGTGGAAGGCCAGAGGAGCTTATGCTTTTTTGTTTAAGCAGGTGCTTGGGAACAAGCAGACATCAGCCAGATTCAGGGCATCGTGTGAGGATCTGGCTTCACTCATCGCTCGTTGTTGAGCACCGGGAGCAAAAATGTAGCAAATAAGGCAAAGAAAATCCTTCTAAGAGATCTGGGCCCAGAAACTAATCCAGGCAAGTATGACTTGTGTCTCTGTAGTTTTATAAGGGCGGATTGCTTTGGTATTTAATTAGTGAATGGGTGGAATCTGCACATTGAATTTAAGAAGAAAACATTTCACTTTTTAGTCCCTGGGAAGTCATGGGCAGTCCAGAAAAGATATTGAATTGCTCACAGCAATTGCTCACAGCAATCACAACAGAGTAGATGGCATTTCTTGAATGCCCGCATGCATCACAATGCAACAAAATGGAGCATGGCATTCAGATGAGACACTTCCATCTGCAAATATGAATGGGAATTAAAAATAGACAGGGAATAGATGGGCACTCCTTGGTGAAGATTACCCATCTCAACAGGTGTGTGGCAGGGATAAAAAGGGAGGGGGAGATGTTATTTAGCTTTAAGCTTTCAATTTGTTGGGCCGAGGGTGCCTGTCCACCACCACTAGTGGTCATATTAAAAATCTACACGAGTCCATCTGTGAGTATTCAGTCCTTGTGCTCACAGGAAGCAGAGAGGGAGGGAAGAAAGAAAGGAAGGGCACTAACATTTATTAAACACCTGCCGCATGCCTATACCTACAGCACTGGGTGCTGGCGGGCCACTGGCTGGGAGGGCGCGAAAGGGAGGAGGGAAGTGAGGATGGTGAGGCTTTTGACAGAGGTGAGTTCCTGTTCCTAGTTTCTTGCCTGGAACTGCTGCTGTCCCCTTACACTTCCCCCCCCCCCTTCCCTTTCTCTTCGACATCTGGAGTTAACTTGTCACATCTGTCTCAGGCTCTGACAGATTTAGTCTCATGGCAGCTGAGGAGACGGTGATGGTCCTGCCCGCTTCACCTCCCCAATCCACTGAGGTGAGAGAAAAACCCAAGCTGTCAGAGGAATGGATATTGAGGAGAGAATGCTGGTCACCTGAGGGCTCTGCTTGAGGGACACCTGCTTTTGGCTGCTAGGCCTGCCACATCCAGGCCATGGAATCAGGGACAAGTTATTGTTTCGTTGCTGTTGTCATTCTGAACCTTAGGGGAGGGGTTAAAAGCACAGATTCCAGAGCCAAACCACCTGGATTTAAATTCAGACTCTGCAATTTATTAGCTATATGACCTTGGAGGAATTTACTCAACCTCTTTGCCTCATTTTCTTATCCACGAAATGGGGGTGATAATATCTTCCTCATGAAGACTGCAGGATATCCTGCATATAAAAGGGTAGGACAATACCTGGCATACAGTAAGTGCTCCAAGTTTTTTTCTTGTTTCGTTTTGAACTGTTTTTAGGCATAATAATCCTACTTTATAGGTTCTCTGTCGTCAGCCTTAGAGAAATAGTTTTGAGGACCTATTTTTTCTCAAAAAGTATTTCTTGGTAACCAGTTAAGGGATATTTATATCCTTCCTTATTTATTTTTTTGCCATAGTTGGTTCTTTCTTAGGTTGCAGAGAATCATCCTGTAGATTAATAATAGTTCCTTGAATATACACCAGCTTTCTCTGAATCCCTGTGGCTTTTTAGATCAGGTGAACCACATCTGAACCTCAGCCAGCGGCGCATGGTGACAGTGGCTGGGTTATTGTCTGCATTTTCATGTGAGAGGAATATGACTCACAGACAGCAAGTGGAATGCAATGGCCAGAGTTGCACGGAGCACTGAGGTTGTTCAGACTTTAGAGCCTGCCTCACCACTGGACACATACCAATTGTATTCGCCATCCACGCTTGCCATGGCCTGAACCGTCACAGTCTAAAACAATAATAATAATGACTGATTTCTGTTCTATTTTGTAAAGCGCTTGGATACTGTGGTGATAATGTTACATACATATCAATTGGAATAAGAAAAAAGCATCCAGAAGGCAGAAGGTAATTTCAAGCATGCAAAATGGAGTTACTCACATGGAAATTCAGTGATATCTAATCCCCATTGTGCTGGCATTATGTAAATACATAGGTAGGAGGAATTTTGTTAAAGCAGTTCTTAATTATTACAAATTACTATTGCATATTTAAGATCAAAATTTCCAAGACGTTTTTGGGAAAGCCTTGCACTTTTGTGGTTATCTTACAGCTTAACAATGTTTTCTTAGAAC
This sequence comes from Panthera pardus, assembly GCF_024362965.1. Taxonomy (NCBI): domain Eukaryota; kingdom Metazoa; phylum Chordata; class Mammalia; order Carnivora; family Felidae; genus Panthera; species Panthera pardus. The sequence goes on from NW_026526721.1 coordinate 84,154,159, forward strand.
CCAAGCATCTAGAAGCTTTTGATTTGTTCTTGGGTTTGTGACTTGAAATTGACCATAAAATGTATGGCATTTAGACACATGTGATACGTGGTGAAATCTAGAATTATAGAATGTGAGACTTAAAAGAGATTTTAGAGGTAATATAGTTTGGTGACCTCCACACCCTGCTCACCCCATTTTTACAGGGAGGAAACCGAGGGTCAGAGAGATTATTTATCCAAGTTTGTATCAATTATTAGTTTTTATAGTAACTATTATTCCATAATCGGGTTGCCAGATTCCAAATCCATTGATCTTTTTATTTCATTATTCTCAGTTTTTGGAGTCAAGTAAATTAAAATGTTAGCAATAGAGCTAACAACAGCATCGCTTAGCAAAGCTCACCTCCATACTATAATTTATTTTCCAAGCGTATGCGTCTGGGAGACTTTCCACATTCATTCACTGCATGTTTATGGTCCATTCAACATTTTAGAGTTCATTCAAACTAAAGTTGCCTTCTAATCCAATCCTTCAGACAATTATATTTGCTTCTGCTTCTCCAAAAATAGAATTTAAGGTTTTGTGAAGATCTTTGAACCGTAGGCATTATATTTAGGACTTGAATTCTGTGTTTCTGCAAATATTAGGGTCTTAGACTACCTACCCCCTGGGTCACACTTTATATTTCTACCTGTCTAAGCCTCCCTGAACCTCATTCCCAGGGGCTGGAATCATCCTTCCCTTCCAGTTAGGGTCTTTCTCTCCTTTAACCCCATTGGAAAGCAGTTCACATGCTTTATTTCTCCGTTTCATCTAAGCATTTTCTCACGGAAGTTGATTTTACATTCACCATATGCTCATTTTTTCCAGGTGATTCCTTTAATAAATATATTTTTGAAATCATGTCCTTGCCTCTAAGGAAATCAAATTTTTAATTTAATTTTCTAAAATAAGCAATGTTAGCAAATAAGGAGCTGTCAAAGGGAAATGGTGGCCACATGTCACATATTCTTGTGTAACCACATTCATGAAGCCTGCTCTGGCTCTGCTCACCCAACTTACACGGAAGCGTTAGTGTGGATCACATATGTGTGTGTGTGTGTATTTTGTGCCCTTTTCACTTTGTCTACACAGGTTAAAAGAAATATTTATATGTTTATTTTTTTTTCCAATTTGAAGTTGCTTTAACTATTTTCTGAACTGCATTTTTCATTTGAGTCCCCTGTTCACTTTGATAAGAGATGATTCTCCTGTTTTCATATCTCCCTGCCAAAAGGGACTCGCTGGTTATCTCTGATTGCAGGCAATTCGAACTTTAAGTAAGCCTGTCTTTATCAACTACTGTTTTAACAGCTGATTAATTAGTGCCGTGGAGATCTAGGGGAGGCCTTTATCTGAAGAGTAGTTCAACCATTAGCAAAGGAAACTTCCTTGTGCACCAGCAGCTCAGATAACAAGGTAAGATAATAGTTCACAGTCCTTCTCTGACTAATGCAAACAGGAGCACTCCCTCTTATCCCACTACAACGGCCAGACAGAAATGCTCAGCCAAATTCTCAAAATACCATGATCTCCACCAGCAAGAACTGGTCATTTTTGTGAGTACTTTTTAGAAGGCTTTTTAGAAGCCTTGCCGAGTATACAGAACAGCTGGCACTTAGAAACTTAAATAATATTGCATTCTTGGCTAGTCACAGGAGGAAATCAAGCCCCAGTGGGATTTGGCAATGAGCATGGTTGGGTTTGTCTTACCAGTTGAGAGAGTCTTTGGGCCCAGATCCAAGCCTCTTGTTCACCATTTATTCTGGAACGAGCCACTGACTCTCCCTGCAACTCAGTTGCCCCATCTGTGAAATGGAGCTAATAATAGTACCTGGCCTTAGAGTGAGAATTAGGTGAGCCAATGCTTCCAATGTTCTTATATTTTGTCTGACACATGAAAAGTGCTCGATGAATGTTGATAAAACTACTAAGGTGGGAAAGGTGCAAATAATTTAGGTTCTTCAAATCCTGACAGAAGTAACCAGAAGCGATTAAATATAACCAGACAAGATCTGGGGCTGTGATTGGGCACAGATTGTCAAAACTCTCACACCACCACCATCATTATGACTTCTACTAGCAATAACTATAATCACTGTAATAAGAGTTAACATTATTCTAAGCACTTTATGTAGATTAATATGCTTAACCTTTACAACCGTATGAAGTAGGTACTATTTTCATTCCCATTTTACAGCTGATGGAATTGAAACCCAGAGAACTAAATAACCCACCTAAGGTCACACAACATACAATGCTGGGAGAGATTTGACCCCAAGCAGTCTGGCTGCAGACCACTTGCTCTGCATCACTTGCTCTTAACTTCCTATAGCCATCACATTATTACTCTATCCTGTTTGTGGATGCTCAAAGGTGAAGTGACTTACCCAAGACCCAAAGCTAATAAAGAGTTGAGCTAAAATTCAAAGCTAGATTTTCCCCAGCTGTTTTCCTTGCGCTAGGATACCTCTACAGTTTGGAAGTTTGGGGGAAAGGGTGTTCAGGGTTAAGGGGAGAAAAATAACCGAGTACCCAGGAATGTGGGTTTGACTCATTTGATGTTCTAACCCTTGGGATTCCCTCAGAAGCTCTGGTCTTTGGGGTGCCTGGGTGGCTCAGTCGGTTAAGCATCCAACTTTGGCTCAGGTCATGATCACACAGCTGGTAGGTTCCAGCCCCACGTCGGGCTCTGTGCTGACAGCTCAGAGCCTGGAGCCTGCTTTGGCTTCTGTGTCTCCCTCTATCTCTGCCCCTCCCCACTCGTGCTCTGTCTCTTGTTGTATCTCAAAAATTTTTTAAAAATGTTTAAAAATTTTTTTAAAAAAAGCTCTGGTATTTGTTCTGAACCTGTCTCTCCCCTCACCCATCCATGTTTGCACCCTGGCTCCTAACATAAGCTTAGCATACAGTGTAGCACCTAGAAGGAGGCCAGTACAGGGAAGGAGGTTTTGTCATAATTAATCACTACAGAACATTCATGAGAGTTGATTTTACTCCTGAGAGATAGAATGTGATTTAACACTTTTAACAGATGAGAACTGAGACTATTTTAAAGCTAACATAGGGAACAGCCTAAGGCAGCCTTTTGAGAGGGGTAGAATGAGCCAAGCAAATGTTTTATACTTAGAGGTGCATCACATTTAAAAACAGGCAGTATGCCATTTATGCTTTAGATCATCTCTTTCTTTTATACAATATTGAATGGTCTATAGAAGTAAATTTAGCAATATTTTCCTGAATATAAAAACTATAATTTATTTTGGGTACAAAATATCAAGTCATTTCTGGAGAGCATAGACTCTGGTATAAACCTTGGCTTCTTGATTCTTTTATAACTACCTAGGAAATTCCAAACTATCTGCATGCTAAGTTTTTCAAAAGACCCACCGCTGGTCACCTGGTGGTAGACACATCAAAGGAACTAATTGACCCCTTAGGACATATCCCCAAACTTCAATCCCTCAGCTGAGAAGGAAATGTCACATCAATTATGGAGGGATGTTGGCAGGGGACTGGAATTAGGACCGGCCAGAGGACTTGGGGAACTTGTTCAGCTATAGCATAAACACTTATAGAGCACCTAATGTGGTCAAGGCCCAGGGGGTTGCATAGATGAGTCTCACATGCCCTCTCTCTCCAGGAGTATCTAGTTGCAGCATAAATAACAAGAAGGGAGAGGGTATTAGGTGCCATAAAAAATGTGCAAGGGAGATGCTGGGGGGACATTAGGAGCACAGAGGAGGCAATCTGTCCAGGTTCTGTTGTACTGTCGTTAACACTTTCTTTCCGTGGTTTGTCCTAAGGATGGAAACAGAAAATGCCACACCAGATGAAAATGTTTTCTGAACAACCCCAGGAATAAGTACTATATTGGTGAAAGTGTATGTGGGTGCCAAAGATGTTTATACCAGCAATGTTCATAAATACTAACCCCCCAAAACAGAAACTGAACAGAGATGATTTCTTTGATTGAGCTACTATGCAGCTATCAAAAACCTACATAGAATAATATTTAACAGGCGGAAAAATCATGATATATTACTAAGGTTTTCATGCTTGAAAACAATTATATGTATGTTGTGTATGTACATATACATATATCAACACACATATGTTATTTTATATATATATATATATATATATATATATATATATATATATATACACCCCTGTTGTTATGTAATAAAAGCTTGGAAGCATATATACCAAGAGATCAAATTAGTTATCCCCGAGTGGCAGAATTATGAGTAATTTTTTTCACTGTGATTCCCTACGTTTCCCAAGTTTTCTGAATAAGCATGTATGACTTTGGTATTAGCATTAAAAATAAATTTTGAGAAAAAGCCAGTATATCCATCCTTCCCCAAAATTGCATTCTCAAAGCCCACAGACTAGTTAGTCAGTAATAGCAATTTCACTAGATTGATCTCATTTGTTCTTGAGAAGCTTCCTCCCTTTGGATTGCCCTGCTCTCTTGGCTCTGACACCGACTGAAATCAGACTGGAAAATCCTTGCTTTGCTGGTTCTGCCTCCATGTAATTTGAGTTTTTAACAGTATTTCTTATTTGGTTTTTCATGGGAATTTTTTCTCTTTGTTCTGTTTAAATATTTGTATGTTTATGTCATAGTTGCCAACCTTGTTTCCCCAGGGCACCTGTCTTGGGGATAACCAGGATGTAGATAGTGATGGCTATGGTGCCTGACTATGGCCTGGGCCCAGGGATGTTCCCAGGATGTTGGGCTCTCAGGGCCGTCCCATTGGGGCCAGTCCCAGGAGGCTTTGATCCCTGGAAGGCATAGTAGTAATGACCTGCTTGGCTTCTCTGGCCCTTCCCCCATGCTCTCTCCCTGGCTCTGTCTTTGCCCTGCCTCACCACAACTGGCCAAGGCTCCAACCATATGGAGTTCCGAGGGGTTCTCAGAACTGGAAAGAAGTGGGGTGCCTTTATTATTTGATCCCTTTTAACCAACTTTGAATGGTTTGCAGGACCAGCTTCATGGGCCTATGATCTGTGCACACAGGGCCCGACATTCAGGAGGACGTCATGCTTAGCTCATTCCTCTGCTCTTAAAAACCTTAATTTCCGGGGCGCCTGGGTGGCTCAGTCAGTTGAGCGTCCGGCTTTAGCTCAGGTCATGATCTCACAGTCCATGAGTTCAAGCCCCACATCAGGCTCTGTGCTGACCACTCAGAGCCTGGAGCCTGTTTCGGATTCTGTGTCTCCCTCTCTCTCTGACCCTCCCCTGTTCATGCTCTGTCTGTCTCTGTCTCAAAAATAAATAAACATTAAAAACAATTTTTTTAACAAATCTTAATTTCCTTGTTTGGACAGGCAGAGTGGAAAGAGCATGGTATTTGAAGGTAGGCAGTCCCATGTTTGAATCCTCAGCTCTACCACCTAGCTGTGGGATCAAGTTCTTTGATCTCTGAGTCTTAATTTCCCCATCTGTAAAATAGGTATAGAGTCACCTATTCTACAGAGCTGATGTTAGAGAGGAACACACATAAAGCTTCCGATATGTACCAGACAAGAAATAATACTATTTTATTACTGTTGTTCAATAATCATAGCCATCTGGACTCAGCATGTCTCCCTGATGTCCTCTCCATGAAGGCTGGGCTGATCTTTTTCTTCCCAGTTTTTCTGGAGTGTCAACCCAGGGGTTACCTGACACTGCTATGTTGCCTTCCTTCCTTCCCCAGGTGATACGGAGTCCCTTTGCCAATAGAACTCCTACCCGATGACTACGAAATTCGTGAATTTCGTATTTAAGGACAGCCCCTTCCCTGTCCTGGCTCCACTCTTGCTTTCAGGACACACTCGATCTCAGATCCGCTTTTGCTCCATTTCATGCAGCTAAAGCCCCAGTGGCGGTACTTCTTGTATAGTGGCTTACATTTTAATAGAATTTGATCCTTTTCAGGGCATTCAGGTCACTTCCATGCCATGTGATCCTTGAAACTATATTCAGAAGGGGCCAAATGATATCATTATTTTCTCAAATGAGAGAATGACCACTAGCAAGAGGAAGTGACTTATTCAAGGGTACTCCACAAGCTGGTGACAAGCCAGGCGTAAGGAGAATGTAAGTTTCATTCATTCATTCATCCATTCATTCACTAGTTCATCTAATCTCTACTGGGCTTGTGCTAGGGAGACACTGGTGACAAAAGCAGACAATGTCACTAACTTTAGGCATCTTGCAGTCTATTTGGGAAACACAGATATTTGAATTTTTATTTATTTATTTACTTACTTATTTAAATTTTAGAGACATAAAGAGAGAGTGTGAGTGAGGAACAGGGGCAGAGGGAGAGAGAGAGAAACCCACACAGGCTCCACACTGAGCACAGGGCCCTGACGTGGGGCTCAATCCCCTGATCCTGGGATCACGACCTGAGCCAAAATCAAGAGCTGGACACTCAACCAACTGAGCCACCCAGGCATCCCAGGAAAAAAAGGATATTAAACAAATAATCACAATAATAAATGTAAAGTTTCACTCGTGTTAAGTGTTAGGAAGAAGAGGCACTCAGGGCCAGGTTTAGACTGGTCAGGAAGTGCCCTGATCAAGCTGCTTCTTTGAAAAACGCAAGAGGTAATTGTGTTTAGAGGCTTTTATTTGCCTGTTTATGTGATACTTTAATATACAAATGATTTCTTTGAAAGCAAAGCAATTTATTTCATTGAGTAGATATAAGCAACTTTAGATCTTCTTTGCTTTTAGCCATTATCAACACTAATGTTTCACCAGGGGAGTATACTACGGTAAAGCAGGCTGAGTTACATGGGTCTACCAGAGAATTTAGAAATATTAGACGGTTTTGCTCTTGGAAATCATTACCATCAGAAAAGTTTGCCATCTAAACCTGCACTCTTTTTTTTTTTTAAGCTTATTTATTTATTTTTGAGAGAGAGAGAGAGAGAACAAGTGGGGGAGGGGGAGAGAGAGAGAGAGAGAGAGAGAGAGAGAGAGAGAGAGAATCCCAAGCAGGCTCCACTATCAACACGGAGCCTGGGTTCTGGGGCTTGATCTCACGAACCAGGAGATAATGACCTGAAACCAAACCCAAGAGTTGGATGGTTAACCTACTGAGCCACCCAGGCACCCTTAAATCTGTACTCTTTACCTAGAGCACCACGTTCCACAGCCTCTACCTGCTGACGCACAAAACAGAAGGGCACTTTACACTTGGTGCTGAGGACCTTCCTTGCTTATTGACACTCTGATCTTATTCTGTCATTTATTTATTATTTATTTATCAAAACATGTTTATGCATTTATTTATCAAAACACCTTCCTTGGGGCACAATGCAGGACACTGGAGACCAAACAGGAAACATGAAGGATGAGGTCCCCGGTCTCAGGAGCTTATTACAGTCAGACACAAAGCAAACACATGAATGAATAAGGAAAAGACCCAGGAAAAGAATGAAATGTGCATCAAGTAAGGCCTCTCTGAAGGAAAAGTGACAAGTGGGCTGAGATGTGAAGAATAAGATGCAGTTCATGCAGGTAAATCAAAAGAGGACAACCTTTCCAGGCAGAGGGAACAGGTGCAGACAGGTACAAAAAAAGAGAAGGACAGAGAGACAGAGAAAGACAGACAGCTAAAAAGTACACCTGAATGGCAGTTATTAGTGGTATTTCACAGAAGTCTAAATCAAACGCCAACTGATTCAAGGATAAAGTTGCATTTGGGATATTTTAAGTTTCTTTGGGTGTTTGCAATTTAATGGATGGCTTCTTTATGAAGACCTGTACGGTGCAAAAATCAGAAAGTTTTCTTCTGTGTAGTTTGCACCCGTTTATGTATTAAGTGGTTTAAACATTGAAGGCCACTTTCCCCACCTTTGGCCTATCTTTGCTTTTGCCCTGTACCAATTTTGTGCTTTGAATTTGCAGTCCCGCCTTTGAAGCAGAACTCCTGCTTTGTGTCACCACCTTGAGAAGTGATTGCAAGACAGCTTGGTTTCACTCTCTTGATTGTCATAAAGCTGCTATTCTGCCTGTACCAAGGAATGACTTCTTTCTCTTGGCCAAGAGAGTGCTCCTTTAATGTGGCCCTGAAAGCAGTTTTATAATCTGAATAATAAACAGATTATCTGTCAAATTCTCTTTGTTCCACTGTGACTTACTAACATTTACACTGCGTTGCAGAAACATGGCGGAGGGGTTGGTTGCCTACATCAACTACTTCCATTGTAGGAAAATGTGATTCTGCCACTTTCAAGCAAAGGGGACCATCCCCACACAAGGCCATGACCAATCAAAGACAAAGGGATGAAATGCTCAGTAGTTATTTGCAACTTTGAATCATTTTAGAAAAATACTTTGAAAGAATAGATGCATGGATTAGGCTTTTTTTTTTTTTTTTTTTTTTAATAAAAACCTCTCTCTCGATAGCCATTGTTTTAGGACTCATTTTTTCCCTTATTGTATTTGGATAGATGTTGAATATGCATTTCTAAGAATCCATGATTTTTAAATTACAAAAGCCATGGACATGGGGAAGTGTTTCTTAGTGATAAAGGAAAGGGTTTTAGAAAATTCTACAATGGCAGTGAGAGGTCATATATTGCATTGCCTTGTCTCAGCTTCATCCTCTCTTCTTTATAAGCATCTCCAGCCATAGGGATCTTCTGATGTAACCCATTACATATTTGGATGGCTCAAATCATTAGAAAGTTCTTCCTAACATGGAACAAAAATCCACCTTTATTTTCTAACTATTGGTTGCACATCTCATCTGTACAGGACAGTACAGACACTTACTCTACTGAAATACTGTTGAGGAAGAAACAATGAACTCAAGTTCTCTAGGTATCTGGTTTGAATTACTTACTCCACAAGTCTTTTCTGCTAACTGGCTCCAAATTTCTGTATAATTAAAAAAACACATGTTCACCTAAAATTCAAATATTCACCAAAATTTTAATGTAGAAAATTTTCCAATGGTTCCTTGTTCTGACAAGGCAAGTTTCCTTGTAATGGCTCTAAAGAGAAAATTAACATTTTTCTGAACATAGTGATTTTTTATTCCTTTTCATGATAACGTGTTGGAATTTTAGGAAAATATTGTGATTTAAAAGAACGTGCTAGAGTGAATAGTGAAAACCAATGATCTCTGCTACCTGGAGACTGAATGCCACCACAGCGTTGCTCCTTCCTAAAGCCCCCCTGACACAGTCCATCCCCAAAGAACCGGTGATTGCAGATCCAAATAATTGTTGGGCTTAGCTGCCAGATTCATTCAGAAATCGCTGGTATTGTCTTCTGTAAAATGATATGTCCCCATGATCTCTCTCTCTTTTCAGCAAACCAGAATCCTGGATATAATTTGATCTTCATTACGAAGAGGGGAGCCGAATCAGATAATAGAAGACTTGAAGAGTTTAAGTAACAAGGGATCAACCTCACATTCCCCATCCAGCTCTACACCCCCATTGGGGTAGTTGTTTGTGGCTCAAGTTACTTTGATAGGAACTGAGGAAAGGCTATTTTGAGTCCAAGACATGAGGCTAAGGGCTTTCCCTCTCCTGGGAAACCCCCAACCCTGAAATCTACCCAAATCTCAGATTTACATCTCACAAAGGCAGATGCCAAGACCCCTTCTTTGCACAATACATCCCTCCCGCCTGCCTCCAGAAGCCTACAGGTAGCAATTTGCCACATCCTCTGCATTTGACAGAGGGCTAGGAATTAGAGGAGTGTTTTGCTCTCCTGTCACTTGTCTCCTCATGGTATAATTATCTGAGTTCCTAGGTGCGGCTGTGATATGTGAATAAATCCAAAGAAGAAACACAATATGTCTTCATTGTCTTTCATCATTAGCCTTCAATTAAATATTTCCTACCCTGGGCTAAGGTAGCTTGGGGTGGAACAAGCCAAGGGCTGCAAGCCAGAAGAGATGAACCTTAATCTCTCTTCCACATGTAGGAGCTGTGTGTTGTTAGCCAAATCTCTTACTATCTCTGAGGCTTGGTGTTTTCTTCGATAAAACCAGAGAATAGACTGGATTATTTCTGAAATTCCTCCTGGGGCTGATTTTTTAAAAATTCTATAGCTATAATTTATGCTCAAATAATGATGGAAAAAATAGTCTAAATACCAAGTGAAGGTGGTTAAAATCAGGCTATCTGATGTTGATCTGTTGAGGTTTCCTCCATAAGGTAATTTTGAGTTTTGCATTTTGCCTGCCCATTTACAGGAGCTGGTAATGTTCGAGAGGAAGCAGGAATTCAAGCAACATTTTTTATGTAAACACACTACATTTTTTTGTCTTAGGAAATGTTTTGAAGCAACCCATGCATTTCACAATCTTCATAACTAAATTCTGAGAAATTTACTTGTTTTAGGAACATATTTATCGTATCTAAGTACGCCTAAAAAGTAGTGAGACTACTTTCTAAAAGACACACCCTAAGAAGTCTCATGGTGTGTGTCATACAACATGTTCTCCTTTCCACATAAATGCTGTATTTCAAGAATGGATAGAATTTAATAAGTCATTTATTCCATAAACCCTTGCCCTCTTGTCATCTACAAAGAAAGGAAGTAAAAAACAAACAAAATATTTCTACAATTAAATTCAAGTCTTAAGTAATAACATCATTTCATTTTTGAATGGGGCTTTAAAACCTTTGAAGCATTTTTACGTAAATTATTTTACCAGCTTCTCCCATCACCCCTGTGAAGTACAGAGGAGGACAATGTTATCTCTATTTTACAAGTGAAGAAATGAAAGTCAGGCAATAAAACTTAAAAAGGAAAAGGAGACACAGCCCCTAGGATCTGGTATTGAAGCCAGAGTACCATCAAATGGGATTTCCTTCTGAAGACATGTTGGCATTTAGGGAACATTGCCTTGGCCTTGCTTTTCCTGAAATGAAAAGTCATGAAACAAATCTTAAAGGCAAGCTCCTTGGGTCTCACGGGGCTCCTGCATGCTGTCAGGCATCCATGGTCTCTCTGTTTCATAGAATTTTAAAGGGGATTTCTTATAATCCTGACTATTGCTAACAACTACAGCCTGTAGTATACACATAAGAACATGTGATCCAAAGCTCTGAATGAGTTTCTAGAAATTCCATGAAGCCAGCCTGGTGGATTTTCCAGGCTGCTGACAGGGACTAAAATCACTATGGGCTTCCAAAGAGAAGATTCTGTTGTATAAAACATGCCTTTGATGCACTGAAATGTCTAAAAACTTTTTTGAGAGTGGGTAGTCTTTTCTGCTTGAATTTTGGATTGACAAATGAGTGACATCGTGAAGCATGAGTCTAAGTTGGTTTGGAATCTCTTTCCTATCTCCTAAGACCCCTGGACTTGAGTGGCAAGAAGGTCAGAGTGGCAGTCACATTGTAAGAGCTTGTGAGTATAATCCAACAACCAGAAGAGACATCTCATATCATTCGAGTGACCCCTGCACACCTCCCGCAGGTCACCTTACACTTCCTAGCTTGAGGCCTTTGCAGAATCCACACAAGCTGTGAAATGATTCCTTTCCATGAAGCACTGGAACAAAGAAGCTCACTCTGCTTTCTGGTAAAGCCTTGCTGAGCTATCTAGAATTGTGGTTTAGCTCCACAGCCTTGGACCTTTTGCAAACAATATCATTTCTTTCAAATGAGGATAATAGCCAGCAAGGCTACTATCGTTATTACTTTCTCTCTTACTTAGTCTTTTTTCCTCCGTGAATGTTTCAAGGTTTTCGAGGCAGGAAAAAAAAAAATCCAGGTTTGCAGGTCAGTAGTAACAACGTTGGACAAAACTTCTTCAATAAAGATTCACACTATTTGATTTAGCCTATTTGAAAGCAATAACTTGCAGAGACAAGTAACATCTTGCAAAACCTGTTGGCTGGCTGTTCAGCTTTGTCATCTGATTTCTTAAGGAAAATACCAAGTAGTTTTGGATTTTAACACCCTCTGTTTCATGATGCCTTAGTAGCGTAAAATATTTCAGAAAAGTTAGGTCCTAGGAGAATCCAGTCTTAAAGATTTATTTAGTGAAAGGAGATATAATTTACGGGGCAGAGATAGAAGTACATGAATAGAGTCTGGACTTCACCACGAAATCACTCAGTTTCAGAACCCCCTAAGTATCTGTGGCTGGGGAAAATTTGGGTTGATTTAATTTCTTGGAATGCAACAAACTGGTAGGGACTTGTAGGAGAAATATGAATCACAGTCTCAAAGTTAAGAGGGTCTGTAGGTGCCTTCTAGTCCAACCTACTGGATGATACAGAAGTTTCCTGTAGTAGCCCACAGTCTCTGCTTAGACATCTCCCATGGTGGACAGCTCACACCCTCATAGGCACATTCCCCAAGCTCTAAATTTTTAAAAACTTCTTCTTTGAGCTGGAATTTTCTTGCCTTTTAACTCCCATCTAGTTTGGGCCTTTGGAATATGGAAACAAAATTAATTCCTCTTCCATTTGACATCACATTTGAAGACAAATATGACATTGACATTCAGTTTGCTTCTCTTAGATAAATAGCCCTCTAAAGTATAAAAAGTTTCCCCTAGAATGGGGCTAGTAGACTTTGATTTAAAAAATAAACACTTGGGTAATTGGAAAGGCATTCAATATTCTCGGGTAGGATTAAATATGTTAACGGTGTCATGTCTCCCTATGGTAATCTGAAAATTCTATGTGATCCCAATGTATAAATATACACATTATAAACAATATGTGCTCCTTTTTCTGGAACCATCAAAACTCATTCCACTTACTATGGGCTTACCACGTATCAGACACTAATCTGGCTGGGCCTGTGCATACATCAATGTGACAGATAAATCACTTATTTGTAGGGTTTACATTTCCAGTGGGAAAGACGGAAAATACATACTATCATTTTAAAAAGTTTTAGGTGAGACGTAGAAAATGTAATAGAGTAGTAGAGCAGAGAATGGGTGGGGTTGTAGATGTGTGGGTAGGTATGTTTCGCTAGGTTAGGTGGGGAAACCTCTTGGAGAGATAGTATTTGAGTTCAAACCTTGAGGATGAGAGAGAGTCAGGCCTATACCCCACAGGCAGATGGATCCTCCCAACAGAGGGACCAGCAAAAACAGAGGCCCTGAGGCAGCTCGTTGTGTTCAAGGGACTTAAAGGAGGCCAGACTTGCTGGAGTGGAGAGAGTGAGGGAGAGGATGATGAGTGGGTGGTCAGTCAACCAACTGTCAGGTCATGGAGAGCTTACACTTCATGTAAGTGGCTGAATTTCATCAGAAAATCTTAAACTGGTCAGTGACAGGCTCTGATTTGAAGAGATCACCCTGTCTACTGTCTACAGAACCAACTGCTAGGGAGAGGGGAAGCAAGAGTGGAAACAGACCAGTTGGGAGCCCAGGACTCAAAGATAGAATGAAGGCTTAAGCTATGGCTGTAGCAGAGGAGATAAGGCCATGCCTTGCATTTTGGAAGTAGTGCTCCTGATCTTGCTGATGGCTTGAATCAGGAGTGTGAAGGGAGGAAAGGAGACAAGGACAATGCCAAACTTAGCAAGGTGGGGAGGGTAGTGTTGCCATTTGCACATCTGGTTAAGAGTAGGGGAGCAGCAAATGGAAATTGGGTGCAGGAAATAAGAGTTCTGTCTTGGACATATTAAGTGTACAGTGTCTATCAGACATCCAGGCAGAGATTGTGTATAGACCATTAGACAGGGAACTGAAGCCCAGAAGAGAGATTGATGTTGAAGGAATAAGGTATTAAAAGCTGTGGGACTGGATAAGATCAAATAGATGGAGGAAAAGAGGAAAGAGCAGAGCATGGAAGGAGGAAGGGGAGGTGAGGGAAGAAGAGAGAACAAGAGGTGAGATGAGGGGAAGAGGAGAGGAGGGATATGAGGTACTCTAATGTGTAGAGATTAGATGTAAGAGGTTAGATAGCAGAGGGGACTAAGAAAGTGACTGTTGAGGTTGGAGGAAATGCAGGAGAATATGCTGGCCCCAAAGTCTCAGAAGAAAATGTATCAAGAAAGAATACTCCCTTGTGTCAAATGATATTGAGAGTCAAGTAGAATAAGAGCAGAGAACTGACCATGGGTTTGCCAAATGAAAGACATCTGTGACCTTGATAAAAGCTGCTTCAGGGTAGTGGTGGAGTGGAAAGCCTAGGGCAGTGGTTGAGGAAGGGATGGGATAAGAAAGCAAACAGAGACCACTCAAAGGATTCCTGCTGAAAAGGTGACCAAAGAAATGGGGCAGAAGCACAGGAAACAGAGTTTTCTCTTTTTCTTCCTTCCTTCCTTCCTTCCTTCCTGCCTTCCTGCCTTCCTGCCTTCCTGCTTTTCTGCCTTTCTTCCTTCCTTCCTGCCTTCCTGCCTTCCTGCTTTTCTTCCTTCCTTCCTTCCTTCCTTCCTTCCTTCCTTCCTTCCTTCCCTCCTTCCCTCCTTCCTTCCTTCCTTCATTTTTTGTAAATGAGTAATTTTAAAGGTATATTTAGAGGCATAGTTAGCAAGTAAGAAAGGATAAATGAGAGAGAAGCATAATTCCGAGACAAAAGAGGGATGAGGATCAGGACCACACCAGAGGGGGCACAGGAAGAGGCACAGGGACTATCCTTTGCTGTAACAGGAAGAAAGGCCAAAAGGTTTTGGGTTTTGGTATTTTTGATGGAGGGGTGATGTTATGTTTATCTATCTGATCACATCATCTGATATAATTTTACCAGGAAAAATAAACATGCCTAAGAAAAATGTGGTGGAATGAAAATAGTGGTGGAGGTATGAACTCTACCAGAAATTAAAACAGTTCGTGCTATATAAGCATTGAATAGAAAATCCAGAAATAGTGCACAGTGTATATGAGAATTTAGTGTCTGATAAAAGTAGCCTTTTAAATCACCAGGATAAAGATGGACTTATCAGTAAATGACATTGAGATACATGTCTGGCTATTTGGAGGAATAGGAGGTTTGATTTCTGCTCCAGTCTTTAAAGCAATTAATTCCAAATGGATCAAACACTCAAATATAGAAAATGCCATAAAATATTCTTTAAATAAGGAATTTTTAAAATATAGTTTGGGTGTGGTGAAAGCATGATGCAAAAATCAGGATCATAAAGAAATGGGTTAAAATGAACTAAATAATATTTAATTTTTATAATAAAATTCAATTTATAATTAAATTAATTTATAATTAAATTTATTAATTTATAATTATAGTATATAAATTAATATAATTATAATTTATAACAAATAATGTATAATTAAAATTTATAATAAAAATTAAAATTTACAAAAATTAAACTATTGAAATAAAAATACTACTTTATGAAAATATCCCATGAAAAAAGTTCAAAGACAAACTAGAAACGAGAAAATAATATCTATAATATCTAAGGCAAAAGACTGCTTTTCTTAATATGCAAAAGACTCCCAGAGGTCATTAAGACAAAGGAAAAGATAAATAATCCAACTGAGAAACAGTTTTCACCTATAAAATATTTTAAAATTTACACCCCTCATGAAGGGGTGAAGAAACAGACAATTCAAGAGGTGCCATTTGGAAATTGTTAATAGGAAGAAGAACAAACATGCATGTGCCCTTTGACCCAGTAACACCACTTGCAGGAATTTAAAGTGTGGATATTCTTGTACAGATGTACAATGAATGATCAAAACGTTTATTGCAGCACTACTTGTCATAAAAAAATGGAAACAACCTAAATGTTTATCAAGAGAACATCATTAAATATACCATGATTAGCAAAAAGGAATTATTAAACTATGATACATTTTATAGAATACTATGCAACAATGAATGAAGTACAGGTATGGATAATATGGAAACATAAAGTATATTTATGTAAAAAATGTCAAACTTTAAAAACTTGATCCCATGTGTACATAAAGCAATATAACAGCGTGTGTTAGTATGGAAAAATCTGGAGTATGCATATTGAATTATTTACATTAGTTTTCTCCAAGAAATGAGATTAGGGTGTTAGGATGTTGGTACAAAGACTTATATTTCACCTTATACCTGTGCAGGTATTTTCTTTTTTTCTTTTTGTTTTTCTTTTTCTCTCTCTCTTTTTTTTTTTTTTTACTATAGGAATGCATTATTTCTATAAGAAAATGAATTAATTTAAAAGTTACACCTAGATCTAAGCACTATAACCCAGATATTGTCTAATATGTGCAGAATGCAGTTTGTAGCTAGTATTTCCCTTGATCTGGTCACTCTCTTACTATCTTTCAGTGGGAGCTCTTGTCTTCCCTCAAGTCTTGATCTTCACTAGATGATTCTAGTTTATTTCATCTCTACTCAAATGATAGGATCCAAGACCCATCCACAGTCTAGGTGCCCACCAGCAGAGACACTTTGATTTATTAAACTTAAAAAAAATTGACCGTAGTTTTTAAAGGATGGTTAGATCTAAACATCATATTACAGATCGTATCTAAGTGAAAAGGTGAATGGAAATATCACCTGCTTTATTTTGGACATTGCATTGCTAATAATGCAAACTGACCTTCTATCTTTCTATTTAGGGAAACTACTGTCAATTTATTAAATTTAAGGTCAACCAAAATCTCCAATTTCTTGGACACCCTCTGTTATACTATACTGGTACAGATTTTTTAAAAACTCAAGTAGTAGGTTTCACATGTATTCCTAATAAATTGAATTAGTTCTTCCCAATACTTCACGCTGTCAAAACATTTTTGAATCTGTGACACTGAGACTTACCTCATTGCCATTCCATTTATATTAATTTGAAGGTCTTGGATAAGATGGTTCACCCAGCTATGAAACCACTTCTTGAGGTCCTATAATGTTCAAGGAACATTTGTTAAATAATTCAGATTATAAGTCTCTCCCTCAGTGCAAATGGAGCCAGATATATTTCTGTGCCTACAGAGAAATGAAAATGAACTGGTATTTACAAAGCCTTGCCCTAGCAGGGATCATGATTTGCATGTTCATTCCTTTTGAGTAATTATTTTCAATTGACCTCTGATTTTGTCCATGTATTCAGGCCTCTTACTAATGGATTTTTTTTAACTGTTAGAATCACAAATTTTAGAGATTGAAAAAAAAATAGATTCTCTGGCCCCCAAATCAGTCCTTTGCCTAAACCATTTCAACATGATGGAGAAAATTATTTTAGAAATATTTACTGAACAAAATTGGAACTCGAGGGTCTGCTAATTGCAGTTAAGGCTTTTGTGCTCAACAAGAACATGGCACTCTTCTATTAAGGATCATTCAATTAGGAGCTTAACCGTTAACAGATGCAATGACAAATTTTAGGTTGTCTTACAAAATGTCTTTTTAAAAGCAGAATTGCGACTCCCAGTAGTATTAGTTGATTTACTTAGAATTTCAAAGATAAAAAAATAATAATCAGGAAAGAAAAAGGATAGCTGAAACAAAAATGGTTATATTTATATTTATATATATAAATATATATATACATATATATGTGTGTTTATATATATAAACACTATATATATATATGTGTATATATATATATACACACATATATATATGTATATATATATACATATATATATACACAATATACATATTGTGTATATATATATACATATATATATATATATACACACACACACATATACATGTATTTGCAGTTTCCTAAAGAATTCTGCCCCTAATTAGTAGAACTTTTCTTTTAGGAAACTGAGACAAAGGGAAGACCTTCAGTGGGTCACATTTATTTTCTGTCTTATCTCTAAGTCACCTTTTTCTTCCTTTCCTCATTCAGGTACCTTGAATTTTCTATCACCTCCTTCAAAAGCTCTTCTCTTCTCTCCATTCCACAATAAAACCCTCCCCAAAATAAAAAAGATGCTACCAGTCACTCACAGTTTAGTATGAATTTTCACCATTTTTTCTCCAAAATATTTGTATTCAAGCTACTAATAGTTATTATGGAATGCAGTTTTATTATCCTTACCAATAGATTCCAAACAGAATTATTCTAGAGCTAGAATTCCCCCCCCCCCAAAAAAAAGCTTACTCTTTTGTTAATACTAACAGTGCTTGGTCAATCACCTCTTTAATCAATTAAAGTATTTTGCTTAGGTGTATGGAGCCATGATAATGGTTAGCACACCCACTATACATTTATTTAACAAGGAAGAATTAAAAAGAAAGAAATTCAGGTTTAAGAATCTTCCCCAGGAAATGTTGCCAAGAGAATGTAAAGAAAGATACAAAGATCCTTAGGAAGCACATCCTTTCAAGTAGGATGTTAAGAGTAAGACAAGCAAGGAGGCTAAGAGCTGAAAGGAGCATTGAAATCACCACGCCAAACATTCTCATTTCACTAATAATAAAACTAAGGCCAGAGAAGGGCACCTGGGTGGCTCAGTCAGTTAAGCGTCTCACTGGGTTTCAGCTCAGGTTATGATCTCACAGTTCATGAGTTCTAGCCCCACGTTGGGCTCTGTGCTGACAGTGCAGAGCATGCTTGGAATTCTCTTTCTCTTTTCCTGTCTCTCTCTCTGCCCCTCCCCATCCCTCTCTGCCTTTCAAAATAAATAAACAAACTTAAAAAAAAAAAA
Source organism: Panthera pardus (assembly GCF_024362965.1). Lineage (NCBI taxonomy): Eukaryota > Metazoa > Chordata > Mammalia > Carnivora > Felidae > Panthera > Panthera pardus. The sequence goes on from NW_026526721.1 coordinate 84,172,733, forward strand.
AAAAGCTAAGGCCAGAGAAGTTGGATACTTGCTTGTCGACATACAGCTGTTAGTAGCGGAAATGAGACCAACGTTCAAATCTCCATATTGGTTTTTAAATTTTTTTTTAATGTTATTTATTTTTGAGGGAGTGAGAGAGACAGAGCATGAGCAGGGGAGGGGCAGAGAGGGAAGGAGGCACAGGATCTGAGGCAGGCTACGAGCTGAGCCGAAGTCAGACGTTCAACCGACTGAGCCCCCCGGGCGCCCCTCCATATTGGTTTTTAGTTCATTCATTCATTCATTCATTCATCAAATACTCATGGAAGGTCTCCTGGGTTCCAGGCTGTCTTTGTAGTTTTGGGACGCAGTCATGAATAAAGAGCCTATGTCAGTGTCACTGTTGATCACTTTGTCGTAGCTGTGTGGGTCAAGAGCCGTTCCCCAGATCGCTGCGCAAGAACCTGACTGACCTGCAGGACATGGCAGTGAACAAACTTCCTGATTAATGACAATCATCAGAATGCTTAGTGGGAGCTTAACAGGAGCTGACATAAGTACTTTCTCACTGGAGATTTCAGGGGAATTTCAACCCATGTGTTTCTGACTCACTGAGAGTGTAAATACCTATGCGGCTGTTATGACAGGAAAACTGGATATCCAAGATCTTTCTGTCATAGCTATGACTTGAAAGGGTAAAGACCCTCACATTCTACTAATAAATAAGTAGAATTATAATAGATTCTCTTTTTTAAATTCAAACATATCATATTTTATTTTAAGTTTATTTATTTATTTTGAGAGACAAATTGAGAGAGAGAGTGAGCAAGCACAAGTTGGGGAGAAGCAGAGAGACAGAGAATTCCAAGCAGGCTCTGTACTGTCAGCACAGAGCGCAATGCGGGGCTCTAACTCACATACTGTGAGATTATAACCCGAGCCGAAATCAAGAGTTGAACGCTTAACCAACTGAGCCACCCAGACACCCAAGACAAACTTATCACATTCTAGCCAGTACCAGTTTTGTCCTCCAACTTTGCAAAGGTTGATGAGAGTACTATATACAATACCATATTTGGTAATAAGTATAAAGGAAAAGCTTCCCTCTGCCATAGGTACCTAATTTTAATACACAAGCATTCTAAAACAGATTTATATATTACAGAAGAAAGACTACATTTTCCTAAGCAACTTCTTCTGTTAGGCATTGGTGATTTGCATATTGTTTAACTTAATCTCCCCCTGATACCATAGAAAGAGCTGGAATTTTGGGGTTAGGGACCAAGGCTTAGATCCCTGCCCTGACATTAATTAGGTGTGTTCTCAACAACGGGCCTAAGCCCCAGGTTATCTGTATATTAGGGACAGCAACACCTCCCCTCAGCGTTATGGTGAGAATTATACATGGGGTTGTTTGAGAGAGGGCCAAGCCCCATGCCTGGTTTGTGGTAGTTATTTAGAACACATTAATTCTTCTTTTCCCTCCCCTCTTTCTTTCAAACTGCTTATTTCTACCTGGTTCCAGAGGTTCGGTTTGCAATCTGACCTCGATTTCCTCTTCCTGCCTCACCTCACACAAAGTTCAAGGCCCTCATCTTCCAGGAAGCCTTGGTTGGCCAGCCCAACCTATTCTTTAGCTTGCCAGCTTTATGCTTGCTCCTCATCCTCCGTAGATGGATGCTTCTACCATTAAAATCTGTAAGAGCTTATTACATATGTCCTAAAGGAAACTGGGTTCCCTTGGGGGTCTCTTCTAGTGACTTCCAGTACTTAGCCACAGTCACTATTAAGGGAGGGCCATGAATGCAAATGCTCACACTATGTTATTACAAAAAGGAAAGCAAATTGCAAGACGATATGTTCAATATAATTTCATTTTGAGTTGTAAAGTGTCTCTCTAATCTATGTGTTTGTACATACATAGAAAAAAAAATTGAGGATAATCACACCAAAATGAATAGTGCTTACTTTTAGTGAGTAGGATTGGGAGGTAAGGATTTTAGGGGTGCCTGAGTGGCTCAGTTGGTTGAGCGTTGGACTCTCGATTTTGGTTCAGGTAATGATCTCACGGTCATGGGCTCTAGCCCCGCATCAGTCTCTGCGCTGAGTGTAGAACCTGCTTAAGATTCTCTCTTTCTCCCTCTGCCCCTCTGCCCAGCTTGCACTCTCTCTCTCTCTAAAAAAAAAATAATAGTAATAATAAAAGAATAAATAAGGGATTTTATTTTTTACTTAACTGAACTGGGGTGTTATTTTGATTTTTTTAGAAAAATTATTTATGCAACAAAAAATGTATGTCAAAAAAACAATGAAGAAAAAATATATACTCAGTTTTAAAGGATCTGGGATTAGATGTTTGAAATATTTTCAAAACAGTTAACAGAATGATTTAGTTTCTTATTAACATTTTCTAATGATAAAATATTCTTGCCATTTGGTTAATTGTACGCAGAGACATCTTCTTTCAGGTTATTTGATAATCACAATCTGAATTCATATCAATTAAATTTAGAGGTGGCCATTAGCATTACGATTACTGCCAAGTGGAATTTACAGTTGAATTGGATTACAGATAATTCACAAGCCAGAAAGTATGCAAGGGTAGGACAATTTAAAGTATTTATTGGAAGGTACCATGTTCAAAGTGAAAATAAAACATCTTTAGATTCAGGTTCAACACATTTTTATAAAACACATACCATGCATCCTCTCTTGTGCTATGCATTTTAACCTATATTTTTCTTATTTGGGTCCCAAAATAATCCAGTAAAATACATTATGCTAGCCTCATATACAGATGGGAAAACTGAAGTTTGGTAGAGAGACTAAGAGTGATTTGTCCACAGTTAATCAACTAAGGGCATCAGAGCCAGGACATGAATCCTACTTATATGACTCATGGACTTGTGCTCTCCCCTTGGTATCACAGTGCTGGTGAAGATATTCTGATTGACTTGTGACTTCCCAGGAATACACAGGGGAGCCTAAAGGACTCCTGAAATCAACAGTACACTTTTCCCTTTGGGCTGTGGCATACACCCTTTGTCTGTTACCATCGTAACCATCCTTAACAAATGCCTATTTGCATTTTTCTGCAGCAACCCTATAGAATTAAAATAAAAAAAGCCAAAATTATCCAGTTATTACCAAAAGTTTTCTCCTGTGTCACCATAGCCAGTATAAAACTGGTTAACGACAACTTGGAGACGATAACATCTGCCATGCCCTCTTCAGTAAGCTATTTGACTTAAATTGGAATTTCACTATGCTTCTCTGTAGTTAAACAAAGCCTGCATCTTGTTGTAAGTAATAGAACTTATTTATACTTGATATCTTTTGAAAAGTGGTGGCACTTCAGCAACTCAAGCAGAAAGTCTTCCCTAATTCTTCCAGATGAAGTGACACATCATTATCAGATAGCAGCATTGTTAATATTTAAATATCGGCATGAACCTATCCATTCATTTCTAAAGCTGTTTGAGATCCACCAGGGGGAGATGAACTTGTGTGTATCTCTTGATTCTGCTTCTCGATGTGTGGAGAACATATATAGTAACAGTAGGATCACCCAGGTACCAGATCCTGCACGACCTGTTTGTTTTTGGTAGCTCCATGACAAGTTTACAGTTATGCCTGAATTTTCTCATTGCCAAGATTTTGGCCAGCATTTCTTGCTCATCCTTCTTCATTCTTGTCTTTGCACTTCAGGTGAGTCATCGCCATATTGCCACCAAAGCTTCTTGGGGTAAAACTCCAGATCTCTTTTTCTGTCATATCAGACAATCCTATTGGGTGAATCTACTTTGATTATGTTGCTGCAGGGGGTTGGGGGGTGTTTGCTTTTTACTAATTTGGAGATACCTACTTATGTCAGTCCTAAGTCAAGATGTAAACTGTGTCGTCCTTTGCATAAAGCCTGGCCTATGAGAAAGTCCTAACTTTAGGAAAATGGCTAACAAAATTTACATGTGATCTCTAAGTCACCTTCACCCCCCCCCCACCCCAACACACACACACATTCCATCACTGGTCCTAGGCTTATACCCTTGACTGAACCCGTATGTGATGTTCAACAAGCAGCTCCCTTCCTCTTGGTCTCCACTTCCTTCTCCAGAAGGTACAGTTCTGACAGAGGCATGCTTCTTGTCACTGCCCTCCTGTGCTCATGGAAGATATCACGAGTTGAACACCAAACTCTTTCCTGATGAGCCCAGAAATAGCTATAAGATCTCAATACAACATCCTCTATATACACATGTAGATGACATATCATTAAAATAACTTTTAGGGATATTTTCCCTTCTCAAAATTTCTCTATCCTAGTTAGACTCTTTTAGAGGATATTTGGGTTTTGGATTTCAGACTTCTAGAGGAGAATAAAGGGAGCACCAATGATTGGCACTCTTAGAAAGCTTCCCTAATGGCCTAGACTTGTGCCAATTATCCTGATGGAATTTGTAAAGAGAGTCAAATACCCAGAGGGTTTGGTGAGTTTGGTGCCATTCTAATTAGATTAATGTGGAAATCTTGTGTTTAAATGCTGGTTCAACTGAGGGAATTGTCTTACTATCTTACTGCAAAGATGAAGGACAGGCTTGAATATTATATTAATTTCATTAAACATTATAGCACCTACCAAGTGCCATGCTCCTTTATAAACACACTTCAACTATTAAATCATTTAATCATTAAATAACCTTATGATGGAGATATCATTAGTATCCTCATTTTACAGATGATGAAGCCAAAGTTCAGGCAGGTTAAGCAACTTATCCATGGCCACACAGCTAGTCAAGGGTAGGGCTGAGATTTAAACCCATCTTTCCACTCTTCAATGAAGTTCTCAACCACTATTCTTCTTCAATAAGCCATAGAAACTCTATGATGCCTGATCCATCTCGGGGGCATTCTTGACTAGAGAAGAGGTTGCCCTCAACCAATACTACCAATACCAGAGTAATGATGCTGTGAGAATCAAATTACATAATACTACAAAAGATCTGGCACATTGAGTACATATGTAATCTAAGCCCCTGCCTTCTACTCTGCCTTTCCCTATAAGGAAGATTGCAAATATGCGAATCCAGGAGAAAATCAAGAAGACATGTTCTCTGTACAAAAAAAAAGTATTTTTAATACTGCATATAAGGTAAATTTTTATTAAAAATGCCAGTGTTGAAATCAAATAAAAGAATACAATCAATGATTTGGAGAAGGCAAAAAAATGAAGAGAAATCATTCATCATTTAGGAAAATTTAGTGAGATGCTTTACATTTATTCTATGGTAATATTCTAAAGCTACTGATTTACTGACTTTACTATATAAGAGATGGAACTTCTTACTCCTACCCACTTTCTCATGGTTCCCTTGTCATAGAGACATAGAGACACTGAGATTTCTTTTTATTTGACCTGATAAGATATTTATCAAGGGTCTTCTCACTTCAAAACACTGTTCCATTCATCCCTTTCTTGAAAGGCAGCACTTAGGTTCTAAGGGTTCAGAGGGTCTCCTGACAACGAGGGAAGTTTCTCCTGAATTCATTCTGGCCACGCTTTTCACTCAAATGCTGTTGAAGGTATTCAGCAGTTCACTCCATGGATGGTATCATCCATTGATTGGGATTCCTTTGTAAGTGGTCCTACTGAGCACAGAACATCTTAATAATGCTATTTCAGTGTGAAAGAGTCAAAGAAAATTTTACAGAGGAGGCTTGAACAAGAATGAGATTTTGAATGAGGGGAGAAATCTGAATTGTAAAGGATGAGCGTGTGCCAGTGGGGAGTGGGGAGTAAAAAACGGGAACAAGGCTGAACCTTCAGGGGCAGTTTAATTGTTATTCTGTATGCATGCCAACTTTGGGTTGCAAGTGTCAGAAAGAACAACTGGAACAGGTTTAAGGGGTGGGAGTAAAGGCTGAAGGTGCCATTGGCTCACATAACTGAAAAGTCCACAGAGCCACTTGGTTTGGGGCTGAAATGGTGCCCTAGGATTCCCCTCTTAGCAATGCAAGGGTGTTCTTTCTGTTGGTCAAGCCTCTAATTTTGTTTTGGTGGAGTAACCTGGGAGGCAGACTTGAGACTGGATTACAGATAGAAAATTAGAAGCTCAGCTATCTGAAAGGGCAACTCTTGCTCTAGTCCAGGAAAGGACGATTAGTGGCTGTACTCTGACAGAGATAGTAGGTAAGAAAAGGACATTAAGGAGGTCTGGTGATTGTACATCAGGGGTGCAGGGAGGGAGAGGTCTAAAATGGTTATTAACTTCCTGCCTTGGGTAACTAGAAAAAAAAATTGAGCCTTTCATCAAGATAGAAATACAAGAGATGGGGCACCTGGGTGGCTCAGTTGGTTAAGTGTCTGACTTCGGCTCAGGTCATGATCTCATGGTTCATGGGTTCAAGCCCCACGTCTGGCTCTGTGCTGACAACTCAGAGCTTGGAGCCTGCTTCGGATTCTGTGTCTCCTTCTCTCTCTGTTCCTCCCCTGCTCTCACTATGTGTCTCTCTCACTCTCTCAAAAATAAATAAAGATTAAAAAAAATTTAAGATAGATATGCAAGAGGTTTAGTAGGAAAAGATAGATAAATTTAGTTTTGAATGAACTCTGGAGCATTCAGGTATAGATTTCTAGTAGCTCATCTAAAGCCAAGAAAAAATACTCTGAGCTGCAGATATGGATTTGGGGCTCCTCAGATCATATGGACCACCAAGTAATAGCAGCATTCACAGGTTTTGAAAGAGAAAGAGGAAAGGTCTGTAAAGAAAACCAAAAGGAGTAGAAGAACCAAGAGACAATTTCCACAAAAAAACAAAGAAGGAAGAGGAGTAAAAGTGTAAAATTCTAGGTGAAATTAAGAGACTAAATAATGCCCACAGGATGTAGCAAACCAAGAAAGCATTATCAAACCAGGTCAATGGTAGAATCCATGTCTTCAACAGTTGGGTGTCAAAAAGAATCACAAGCCCTGATTAAATCAAGAAAATCAACATGTTTATTGATCACCTGCTAGGTGAAAGACACCACACCAAGCGAATGGAGAAACAACAATAAAAATCACGCTACAGGTCCTGAGCACTAAGAGCATAAATTTGATATTTTATGTTTGATTTGAAATCCATCTGGCATTATAACTTAATTTGAAACATGAGCTGAATTTATTCAGAGGGGTTAAGTTTTCTAAAAAGGGAAGGTGGTTTATATACCAAAGTGTGTAATCAAGATCAGAGGATTTTGTGTAAAAAAAAAAAAAAATCAATCACATATGATTGTGCTCATCAAAATTATTCCTCGTTATCTCCATTTAAGCCCTAATAAGTATTGCAACTTTATCCTATTTCTGGAGTATTTTTGCCACGAGAACAACTTCCAACTCTTCCTGCTCAGTGGCTTGACACAGAGGAGGCTTCCCCTCAATAGCAGTTGCCACCTAACGACGCCAGTGCCCGCACCATTGAACGTGCTTCTTCAGTTTCTCTCTCTATTCTCTCTCCCTTTGAATCAAGCATACTAATGGCATCTATCTGAAAGATGGTTACTTCGCCCTGCTTGTCTGTCTTTTAGCTCCTGGACTCCCAGGGTTTCATCTTAATCTCTCTTGTAATGCAATATGACTTTTGGGTTTTACTGCAGTCTTTCTGAGGTCCCTAGGAGGAAGTGAAAAGACTATCACTGACAATGGCACTAGAGTCCATAATTCTCATGACCTTGTAGGTACTTGCTAAAATTGCAGAGCTGGCACTATAAATGTTTGAGCAGATTTGTAACCCAGCACTGACTGCAGGGATTCCTCATCCATATCCATGGGCATCCTTTAAATACGTATTGGTAGATGGCAGACCTTTTTCTCTAAATTCATAAACCTCCAAATATCCCCAGTAGGAACACCTAGACCAAATTCAAAACTTTCTGTGGCTTGCATAAACTCAACGGAACTGAAACAGGACTCACCTCTTTTCCTTTTCATTCCACAGTTCTGGCTGTGTAATCTCTTGATACATTTTCCTTGCTCCTGCCACCATTTTCTTTCTTGTTTTTCTCCTAGCAATGGAAGATATATAATGCGACTGAAAGGCAAACAGAAAGAAATTCTGCTGTTTTCCATCTCCCTGCCTCTGTGCCCCTCCATTGGTGTGGGCCATCAATGGCCAGTTGTTTCTGTGTAGCGTGTATGTGTGATTGGCACTCCCTGCAATTACCCTTTCCACAGCCTCTGCCCCCGAGCAGTGCGGCTTCTTGAGTTACTGATGGCCTCACAACAAACCTGACTTTGTTCTTTTAACCATCTTCTCTCAATGCCATCTCATTAAAGTATATTGCCAGTGAAAGCAGCCTTGACAAATGTCTTTCCACTTGTAACCTGGTCTGAAGCTGCCTAACTCTTCTGATTGAATGGGCTAAATATTCCAAAATAGTTTAGGAGAGAAATGAAAAACAGCAGTTCATGGTATCACCTATATGTTTCAGAAGTTGTGGTAAGTACAGACCACCAGCCGTTTAAATTCTTGTCCTATTTAAATAATGAGACACGCATAATTTCATTTTGTGTCCTTCAGTATTAAGCATGAGTTATGAAAGCATACAAGATCCAGATAATAAGGGAAACAATGGATGACTGAGAAGCACAGGGGGCAACAGGGACTCCAAATGTTGAGTGTCTTGTGGGAATCTTTGGACACTAAAGCTTTTTCTGGAAATTCTTATTAAAAAGTGGTAAAATGTTCTGTGTCTAGATAGAAAGTTGTCAATAAAAGGTGTGTTAATGTAAAAATAATTATGCCACTTACAATTTCAAATAGAGTAAATTATATCACTGAAGGCAAGATGTAGCCCCATCTCCTGTTATGTGGTTCCTTCCCCAGCCCCTGGTTTATTCTCTTGAGAAATAATAATAATGCCAAGGCAGAGCAAAGGGGTGGAACTGACACTTCCCAATTTGGAACACAAATCCATTCCCAGTTATTGGTAGGCAATGAGTGCTTCCACTAGATTCCTGAACTTTATATCTGGTTGTCTATCACATTCCTGCCTCTGGAGGGAAATGCCTCCCCAAAAGAAGAAAAGAATAAAAATAATACTAAAATAAAATTATTTGTTTTATCCTTTTAAGTTTATTTATTTATTTTTGAGAGAGAGAGAGCACAAGCATGAGTGGGAAGGGGCAGAGAGAGAGGGAGAGAGAGAATTACAAGGAGGCTCCCCACTGTAGCATGGAGCCCAATGTGGGGCTCAAACTCAAGAACCATGAGATCATGACTTGAGCTGAAACCAAGAGTCGGACGCTTAACCGACTGAGCCACCCAGGTGCCCCAATTTTTTTTTTTTTATTTTAAATAGGAGGAAAGGGAAAGAAGAGTTTAAGGGACCAACTCCTTGTCCTAGATATCAACTACTGTATCCATTAATTAATTTATTTGTAAATACTTTGTGAGCATTTTCCAAGGACACTGTACAGTGAAGTAGCTAAAAGCATCCACTTGGGTCCAAACCTCTTGGACTTGAACTTCAGCTCCACCACTTTGTTGCTCTTTGACTTAGGTAGCAAGGCCAGAGTATATTATTTAGCCTCCCCAGGCCTCAGCTGCCACATCTATAAAATGGAATTGCAGATTAATTGGCATAGCCTGTATCCAGTGGTTAAAACAATACTTGAGACTTAGTAAGCACTCGTTGACTATTAGGATTATTATTCCTGTATATGAGATAAATTTCTAAAAATTACCATAATATATTTCTGCCCTAAAGAAACCTTATATGTGCACCTATAACATTTGTAGAAAAAAATTCAGGTACCCTTAAATCTCCCAAAAGGAACTGATGTGAAATGTAAAAGAAAGGAATTGGCTAATATGAATGCTTTATAAATAGATAGATAAACTGTTCAGGCTTATGACTCACTAGACAGCCTATTTCATGGCTGTGCTACCACTGACATACATCCAGTCCCCGTCTTTCCAAAGGATTGGAACCTGGCATTAGTTATCCCTACCTACTTGAATCTTTAAGGAGGTCGAGATGAATTCCTCCAGTTTGAATCATGCACGATAGCAAAGCAATTTTACATACTTATATCTCTTAACCCTGCATCCTTACACATATTTTTGTTTTACAGTTATGGAAATTGACACGTAAAAAGTCAGGTGTGTTGGCTCAGACCAGCGTTACCACATCTGATAAAGGTCGTAAGTGTCCACGTCTTGATTGTGAAAGTCATGTTCTTGTGTCAGTACAAGACTCACTCAGATGACCTCTCCACTGATAAATAAATAAAATAAATAAAAGTACAGGTTAAAGGTGTCCTTGTATTCTCACATTAATATGCCTGAGTGAAGCTTAGAGAGATATGTAACTGGTTATACACTCAGTGACAAGGGCCCTAGGATTCAAACCAAGAGCTTGTTGGTGTGAAGTCTCTTATCTTTCCAAAACTTTAGGAGCCCTTTTCTTTGTGGTGACTTCTATTCTCGTGGTTTTCTAGGTAATGTGAATGTGAGATATGGCAATGGTCGAAATATCAATATTTGCCAACATTAGCCAATAGGAGTTTGAAGCTTCTACCAGAAGCTGCAGTTGAACTGAAAGAATTTGTTCGAGCGATGCTTTTGTTATATTTTTTGTCTTCATAAACAGAAACATGTTTGTCCCAAGATGTAACTCTTAATGTTTAAATTCAAACGTGCATTACAAAGACTGTTCCCACAAACTCAAAGGATTAAATTGCACATATAAATATTAAATGTATACATTTCATTACTCTAAACACTTTACTTGCATTTAAAATTATCAGTTAATCCCAAATTCAACAGAGAAAGGGAGAGTGTACAAGATCTTTGGAGAGGTGGGAAGAACATCTTAGAGCTGGTCATCATAAATCCCTGCACGCCCCCACCGGAAGTCAGATAAGAGCAGGCATTCTGGATCAGAGGAGCTCAGTTTCCACACAGAATGTGGAAGCTACTGAATCTTTCTGAACTTCAGTTCCCTCACCTGTAAAGCGGAATAATAATGCCTAGATGGTTATGAGAGTTAAGTGACGTCGCTTGCCTGGCGCATGGCAACACTAGTTGAGTGTTGTTTGCCCGTGGTACCTGCCACTGCCCTGGTCGCAGCTTTTTCAAAAGACTACCTTCAGACAGTAGTGTTTTCCCAGGCGTTAAGTGTGATTTCCCACAAAGGGAGAGACACCTAGGATCATTTCTTTTTTACCTCTCCTTCCTAATTCATCTTTGTCCAAGCTTTGTCTATGTGGCCTGGCATACTGGCCTCACCTCCCTATGTCCAGAGGTAGTCCTAACCGTGTAGAACTTGATAATTGATCGCTGTCGTGGGGTTGGCTTTCCGCTGCTCACTCGAACCGTCAACATCCAGATGCTGAACACTCATCTATTTATAATCAGGCCCCCTGACTCCATGAGAGAAAGCCTGTCTGCTGGCCTTCTCCATGGTCTGGAGACGCTGCTCCAGATCATTCCAGGTGGCTTGAATTCGGGGGAGTTGGGGGAAGGGTGCAGTGAGATGTGAGGATAGTTATTGCTCCAACTTTGAAATGGCCACAAAGCAGAATGGTAACAAAAATCAAAATCACAAACACTAATGAGGCTCCCTAGTTGGTGCCAGCTCTATTCCTGTCACCACCCTCCACAGCCCCAGAAGAGAGTGGAGGATTATAGGTTTGGTGGAATCCTTGGGGCACATTCAAAGAGTTTGAGGTTTTGTTTGAAAGTCTGTTTGCAGACAGTAAAAATGGATTAAATTGCCTCTCCAACACAAAGAAATGCCAGGTCTCAGTAGAGGTAAGACACCAGAGACTTAAAGTGCCACTAGAAGCAAAATAATGAAAAGAGCCCAGATGCTGGACCATCTTTGCAGCCAACACTATATGCCTTGTGTTTAAGAGTATCTGCATTCGTTGTCATGGAAGGAAGCAAAGAAGTGATGCATTTAATAACATGTCTTTTCTTCTTAAGAGGCAATGGCTTATTTAAGGACTATTGGGGCATGTTACACATTCCCTTTTTTTTTTTTTAAGCACAACAGAAAGTGACTTCCTTTGTTTTATTTCCCATTGCTACTCCCTTCTATAAAATTCATATTCTTTATGTATATAACTTCCAGAAGTAATGTGGGTGGGTCAAAAACACCATTGGGGCCCAAAAATTACATGAAGAATGAAGATGTGACTTTTTAATCTCTTGAATTGAAGAGATTAAACATTTGAAATCACTCTAAGAGGTTATTACTTTTATTCATGTTGAAAACATCAGATTATATATTTAGGGAAATATTGGAGCAAAATTGTATGACTATACCAAGATCATGCTAATAAAAAAAGAATCATATACTTGGTAAGATATTGACAATTATCTAAGCTTTAAAGCAGTAGCACTTTTAATTGATAGTACCTACAAGACATGATGGGAAAGATTAATTATGTGAATACCTTTTCTTCAAATGATTTAAATCACCATTAATCCCACACAAGTAGATCAGTAGCTCTTTCTAAGGTTGAATTAAACTTCTCAAAACTGAGTAAGTCGATATGCATAATGTACGTTATGTATATATTTTGTTATATATATATTTTTTCAGTTTTGCCTTTCTGTGTGTGTTCGTGTGTGTGTCTGCACCTGTGCCTACAAATTTACGGGCAGTCTGCTCTGTGACAGACATTGTATTGGGCACCAGGGGAAAAGACATGGCATGGTCTCTTCCCTCAGGCAGAACACTGTTCCTAACATCACAGAGGCCAGTGTATGAGCCGAGCCGTGAGAGCACAATGAACCATCAGGCTGGAGAGGGCACAGAGCCTGGAAGATAAGAGAAAACTTAACAGAGGAGTGAGCACTTAAATTGGGCTCTGAAGGAATTTTAGGCAGTATTTTGAGAATACTTTCCTCCTACAAAGTGCATTATGTTCTTTTTTTTTTTCTAATTAATAAGCTTTACCTCTTAGAGCAGTTTTAGGTTCACAGAAAATTGAGGAGATAGAACAGAGAGTTCTCATATAGTTCCTTCCTCCCCATACAGTTTCCCCTATTATTAATATCTTGCATTAATATGGTACACTCACTATAATCGATGAATCAGTGTTGATGCACTATTATTGTTAACTAAAGACCCCAGTTCACATTAGGGTTCTCTTCTTCTGTTGTACACTTCTACGGGTTTTGATAAAATGCCTGGTATGATGTGTCCATCATTATAATATCATACAGAATAGTTTCAAGGCCCTAAAAATTTCCTGTGCTCCACCTTTTCATACCTCCCTGCCTTTCCCCAAACTCCCAGAAACCACTGATCTTTTCACTGACTCAGTAGCCTTGACTCTTCCAGAATGTCATATAGTTAGAATCATACAGTAGGTAGCTTTTTCAGACTGGCTTCTTTCACTTAACAATATGCATTTAAGGGTCTTCCATGACTTTCCATTACTGGATAGCCATGTTCATGTTTTCACAAACAGAAAAAAAAAAGCATCATTCATAATCCAGAGATAAAAACTATGAGCAGCCTGGTGCATTTTTGTTTTCACTTTTTTTCATAGATAGACGGATAAGCATATATGTATCAAATGATCGTACTGCCTAACTAATTCAGAAGTCCTTTCTATTACTCAATAATTTATTAAGAATATTATATTGTTAAACATCAGTTTGTAAAGGTACCTGTAATGGCTAAAGATTATTTTGTTTCTAGATGTATCATCATTTATTTAACTAAGTCCCCATTCAGGGCCTTAAGATTGCTGCAAATTTCCTGCTATTGTATACAGTACTAGCCTTCTTGCCAAATATTTATTTCCATATATAATGATTTAATTTTGTATTAAGTAAACTCTATGCCCAACATGGGGCTCGAACTCACGACCCCAAGATCAAGAGTCGCTCAGTCACTGACTGAGCCAGCCAGGTGCCCCAGTTTCCATACATATATGTTTTCAGGGGAAAAAATTCTAGAAGTATAATTGTGGCATTGCACGGTGTATGTAATTTCCCGGCTTTCGATAGTGATAACCAAACTCTGCTCCTGAAAGTCTACAACAATCTCCACTCCCCCGGAGTAGAGAAACTGGACAAGAAACTACTCATTTCCCCTCACCTCTTAAAAGCAGGGGAACATCCTCGTAAACAATGTTTACATTACCAGAGTTGATAGGAGGTTAAGGAAAGGGAGAAAGCATCTGATGATAAAAATAGCACGAACAAAGGTTTGAAGGTGGGTAAGCACAACCATGTTCAAACAATCAAGTATGCTAGTGAGGTTTAAGTACAGGGAAGCATGGTGGGAAGCAGTGTGAGTTGAGGTCTGAAAGGCAGATTTCATTGAGATTATGAAGGTCCTTGATGCTCAACTGGAGGATTAAATACCTTGGGGAGACAAAAGAGAAGGCCAAGAAGCCCAAAGATTTTTGAATAGGGTCATGAACAAAGCCATGTTCTTGTCAGGTCATTTCGGGGGCAGCATAAGGGTAAAACTGGAGATGGATGTTAAGGAATTAGGGGAACCTGTTTAGAGATATGGAAATAGTTGGGTCGGTAAAACTGATTGTTTTGAGGAACCAACAATGGAAATGAAGAGGGAAGGGTGACATAAAGAGCAGGTGCCAAGTGATGTTCTAGAATTTCTGTGGCCTCTTTACACCTTCCTATCCCCAACAGCTTTCTCTCAGACTCTTCTACATCCCCAGCTGACAGGAATTCCCCACTTAGGGACTGTTGCTTTAATATGGGGATTGGAGGACACAAAACAAAAAGGAATTTCTTTTTCATTTTGGAATTTCAGGTAATGCGACAAGTTAGGGAGGACATCTTTAGGCAAAGGCTTTTAGGGGCATTTGAAATTCACAGTAATTTTTAAGCCAGCCAAGAATCTTTATGTGCTCATAAGCTCACCAAGAAATTGTTCCAGTTTTGAATTTATTCATATGAGAAGCTTTGTAAAGGCGTGAAGTCGAGGGGCCCTTGGGTGGCTCAGTCAGCTGAGTGTCTGACTCTTGATTTCCCATCAGGTTATGATCTCACAGTTCGGTTCATGAGATCGAGCCCCACTTCCGGCTCTGTGCTGACAGTGTGGAGCCTGCTTGGGATTCTCTCTCTGCCCCTCCCCGGCTCATGTGTGCACTCATTCTCTCTTTCTATCTCTCTCAAAATAAATAAACATTAAAAAAAAGCTTATATAAAGGTATAAAATCAAAATCATATTTAGTTATGCAGTCAATAAAGCAGAGTCTATTAAAAAGAATACAATTACCCGACATTGAGACTGCAGCCAAATTCTGGGATATTTAGTTACCAAGTCATGATAGCGGTCCCTCCTCTGGACCCTTTCAGCTGTTCACAGAATTTCCCAACAGAAGATGAGAGAAGCTAGTTCAAGGGGAAGGGGCAGAGGAAAGGACAGTTTTTGAAGGAGCTAGTGAGTCATCCACCTTCCATGTCCAGCCACGGCTGAATGCTTACTGGGACCCAGGGGAGAGAGGTTCACGTTGCCTGCCCTATTTGGGAATTCCTATGCATATTCCTAATTGTAAAAATTGTGACAATTCCAAAAATGTCCTTAACACCAAATTTGGAGTTATGTCAGCCGGTTTCACTGAGAGAAAAATCACACTGTGAGTACCCCATTTATATTATCTTTTGAACTGACACGTATTTTTGGCCCTTTATAAATTACTTGCTTTTTGACAAGATTGTTTTTGTGTTCTCTCACTAATATGTGTGTGCATCTCCACGTGACTCTTTCTCTGTCTTTTTCTGTCTTCTGTTATATAAGATCTTACTGCTGTCTTCACCATGATCACACTTCGACAGTCAAAAAAAAAAAAAAGATATATTTCAGGTGTTTGAGATGAAGGAGGTTGCGTGAGTTTAACCTTCCTTGGTATCCTTGTGAGCTTTCTGTATTTAATACTTGTTTTATCTGAAGCCTGTGGAGGTTCTAAACTATTAGAAGACACACTTTCTGAGAACTACCTTTCTAGTAGCCTGAAGAAATATCATTGATGTGGGGCAACAAAGTTATTCTCTGTAATCCTCTTGATGTTGTAAATGAAAAAGAAGACGGAGCCAGCGCCATCTGAACTTTGGGCAAACCATTTGCTCAAAAGGATCATCAAAGGACCAAGCCCTGCCAAAATAATATTTTTTAAAAAAACATCCAGCAGAAAGGAAAACATCGAGAAGCACGCACAAAAATGAAATTGGTGCAAATTAACTCCATTGTGGTGGGACAGCGGTACAAAACAAACTCCCACCACAGCCTGGAAAGGAGAGCCACACAAGACACATTGAAGTTGTGGCCTCACAGTGGCCATCTTTTGACAGCTTGCTTTCTTCAATGCTTTAACCTAAAAAAAAAAAGAAAGAAAAAGAAAAAGAAAGAAAGAGAGAAAAAAAGAAAAAGAAAAAGAGAAAGAAAAAAAAAGAAAGGAAAAAAAGAAAGAATAAGAAAGAAAGAAAAAGAAAAGAAAAGAAGGAAAAAACCTACCCATTGTTATGCCCCCTATTCATCCTTCATTCAAAGTCATTCTCTCTGCATTAATTACCACTTTCTTCAAGGCTAGGGAGCTCCCAACACGGCCTGTTTTCAAAGAGGCACACTTCCATGCCTCTGCTATTTATATGCAGAGCCTGCTGAAATTTTCATCCCAATACTTTGAGATCCCCCTTAATTTTTGCATACTGTAATTGTTCATAAGAGAAAAAAAAAAGACAAAAGAATGATTTCATGCTTCCGGGATAGTTGTTTGCATCTCTTTCATTTTTCTTTCCAGCTGTGACCGGCAGCAGTAGGTCCTTTAACAGGTGTCCCGCCTGCCCTATGGTAATTTTTAACTTTTCTTCACTTTCTTTTATGTCTGTCACATTTATAGAGACGGTTTTACCCCTGTTGCCTGGTACTGTTGTTTTTTTTTCCCCCTTTCTTATATCAATCTAATTTCTAGGTTTTTCCTAAATATGTCACTGTCCATAGGGGCCATTGAGGGAGATGGAAAAGGACTGAGCCAAGAGTGCAAAATCTCATGTAAACATTTTTATGACATAGTAATTGGCTCTCTGACACCCACTTCACTTTAAAATCCTACGGGTCTGATTACTCTGTTACAATATTGCTTAATAGGAAATTAATGCACACTTGACAAAAAAAAAAATCTGCTCCAGTGTCTGTCCTCAAGAGAAAGCTTTGATTTTCTGATACTATTTAAACATCAGAAGATTGATGGAACTGTTTCTGCAATGAAACTTTAATAATTAAAAATTAATTAGGAAACATATTTGAGAGTCAATTTAGATAGACATACAAATGTGTGTAATGTTCCAGGTTATTCCGGCTAAAAAATTAGATATTAATGTTGTTCTAAGGAGGCAAAAAGAAAAAAACAATTAGTGAAATGTATACACCTATAGAATTGTTTATACTTATAAGAACCCAAAAGGTTCAGGCAAATTAAATAATCGAATACCACATCAGGGCATAGGATGTTAGACTTGGAAGGAGATCTCAGCTTTTTGTTTGTTTGTTTGTTTGTTTGTTTGTTTGTTTGTTTGTTTGTTTAAGAAAACTGAGGTCTACAAAGACTGTGACTTGTCACTCAGGACTAATGAAAGACAGATTCTGGTCCTATGATGCCAATAGCGGTATATTTTCCATGATACACCTGCCACGTAGAAAAGTTTTGCAGTCTTTCATGGATACTTCAGCTACACAACACAGTGCTGTGTCACCCAGCCTTGGCACCTTCACAGGGCCATGATCTCCAGTGTCCTAAGGTTATAGGCAACTTTCCACAGTGTGGCTTACAGTGCCTGGAATACAGTAGATGCTTTAAAAAGGATTGCTGTTATTACTGCTATTGTTACTATTGTTACCAGTGCAGGGCTCCTTCTGGCATTGTTTAGCATCGGAAAGACCAGCATTTTCCTTTATGCCCGTGGGAAGGTTCTGTTTTGAAACTTGTTTGCAGCACATGTATATATTCAGATAACAGATCACATGTATGAAGACAATAGTGTCTATTTCACTCCCATAATTAGAATCTCTAATAGGTAGAACACATTGGAAAATATCAATTACAATAATAGGAGCTCAGAGTTACAACGGATCTCTGCTCTGCCACTGACAGAACTCTCCCTATACTTACATTAGGTTTCTTATATTAAATAGTACAATGTCTCACAGTATAGACCTAGCAATAACTTGAAAGGAAATGAACCCTATTAGCCATTGTCACTGTTTATTGAAGTGCTTATATTGTAAAGCACTACATAGCAGGAGCTTTATATAATTACTTTTAACGCTTACAAACAAACTTGCAAGTTAAATATTCATATTAATTCCGGGATTCTCATTCTTCAATTAGGAGACAAGGGCTCCAAAATTCTGAAGAAATGTGCTTTATTTCCTTTCCTTTTCCTTTCTTTTTTTCTATGAATTTCTTGGGTTCTATACTACTCATCAAAGGACACTCCCAACCTTCGAATTGATGTACGGATCTTTCAGCTCACACAATGACCAGTTATCGAACCATTTTATAGACTCAAGGAATCTAAACTTCAAACTACAAATGAAATAAACTTCTTGACTCCTTCCAAGGTGAAATGTCACTTGATGATACGGCAGTCTTGAATTAAATAATTTCAGTTTAATTACACTGACATTTACATAAGACCCAACATTAGGAGATGTCTGTGTTCAGGCATGGCTCTGTGAGTCTCTAAAGCCTTGGCCAAGTCATAACCTCTCGGAGCCTCCTTTCCCCACCGGTCAGTCAGACGGTCAGTCAGTCAGTCTATTAGACTTTTCTAATAGAGTGAGATCAGTGCTGGGTAAGGAAGTGTGATCTTGCATGTAAACTAAAATGCATGATATAAAATTTCATAATTAATAATGATTCATGTATAAAATCTCAGTGGTTTAGGAAAACTTTTTATTAAATATTTTAAAAATGAATTATTTTAGAGTAATAAGGAACTAAGAATTCCTTTGCTCTGAAGAGGCACCAAAATGCCACCATCATCTTTTGGCGTCTTGAAAAGAGAAATATTTGGATTTAGATAATTTCTCTTTCTCTTTCTCTCTTTCTCCCTCTCTCTCTTTTGTACTGGCTCTTGCTCTCTTTTTGGTTTGTTTTTAAAGGCAACTTAATTATTAAAAATAAAAGGAAAAAATCACCCAAAGCAATTATGACTTCATTGGAGATATAATTTCATTCTTTGATTTCTAGGCATTTAAGACTTTTAGAGGTAATCGGGTTAAGCCTCCCTTGTCCCCTAATCTGACTCATGGTGAACCTAGACTCTGAGAGAGAAAACGATTGCGGAAGTTCACCCATCTCTTGAACTTGGAATGCAAGGACAGCTCCTTCTAATTCGAAATCCAGGTCTCTTTTTGCTACACCACAGGCCTTTGTTCCTACCATTAAGGACACCTGCAGGGCTTACAGTTTACTTTGTTAAGGCTATAAACTCCTAGTAAAAATGTTTGTCTTCAATTTCACACACCCTTCAGGATATCACAGCTGACCCAAAAGCCCCCCAGGCAGCACAGGCCAGACTGAAGAGGCACCAGTGTGTGCGTGTGCGTGTGTGTGTGTGTGTGTGTGTGTGTGTGTGTTTATGGAATGGGATGAGGGTGTTTGGGGGTGGCCAGGAGAGGAACTACATGAAAGATTTCTAACAAAAAATAAAAGCAAAAAGATTTTCCTATCTGCTAAGAGCTTTTCATTTTTTATTTTTTCCTTCAAATTTTGCTTATTTTGAGAGAGAATGCAAGAGCCAGTGGGGGAGGGGCAGACAGAGAGGGAGAGAGAGAGAATCCCAAGCAGGCTCTGCACTACTGACCCAGGGCTCAAACTCACAAACCATGAAATCATGACCTGAGCCAAAATCAAGAGTCAGATGTTTATCCAAAGGAGCCACCCAGGTGCCCCAAGAGCTTTCTTTAACATCTCTATCTATCAGTACATCTCTTATCAAAATAATAAAATGAGTAATTCTTAAGATAAAAAACACAAATAGTGCTCTCATCTGTGTGCAGTTCATTACTCCTTTAGAGAGCACCAAATTCACAGGGATTCACTTTTGATTATAATACTCCCGATCACACGATTTGAACATCTGATTATTACTGTTGCTCTGGCATGGCACTATTTGTCATTTACACGACTACAGAGAACACATCACTTTTATTGTCCCTAAGCTTATGGTTTAAGAAAGGGTACACTATGGCTATGTGTGTGTTGGAATGGAAAAACAAACAAACAAAACAAAAAATGCTTTTTCAGGAAGGTTTTAAAAGAATTCAGGAAGAGGACAGCTAAATATAAAAATTTTAATTAGTGGCCACGATAGGCAACCAAAAATACATGCATTATATTATACTCAAACCTGATGTTTCTCTGCATTTTTAACATTGAAGCTAAATAAGGTGTAAGCTTCCTTTCCAATACTCACATGTTTTTACTTCAGCACTTTTTTACTTCATGTTTTTACTCCAGCATTTGTCAACCTTATGTAAGAAGTTTCTTTTGGGACTGTTTGGAGGAAATTTTTGTTCTCCTTGAACATAACAAGTCTTTGTCATTACCTGGAACTCTCTTCTGTGATAGATACTTGTATAGATATTAATTGGTGATTATGATGGTCGCTTTGGGTTACTAGACAGGGAAAGAGTCCTCTGTCAACTGTTTACCTTCTAAAGTGTTTTCTTATTTCTTCTTCAGAAGAGAATTTTTTATTCATCAAGATTGTTAAGCTCTTAAGGGAAGTATAACCAGTCATTAATGTCAGTCTTCTGTAAAAATATTAGTTTCTAACATTATATCTTTCAGGTAACTAAGTAATGTTAAATAAGACAATATTCCCTGGCGTACCTAAATTTACAAAGTGCTAATAAATGCAATCTTACTCTATTTTATGCAAGAGCATGGTTCCAACAGAAACAATGGATTCAGCCTAACCTTCCAATAAATGGGATCCAGGGTATATTTATTTATTTATCTCTTTAATGTTTATTTATTATTGAGAGAGAGAGAGAACGAAAATGGGGGAGGGACAGAGAAAGAGGAGAGAAGGAAGAGAGAATCCCAAGTGGTCTCGGCACCGTGAGATCATAACCTGAGCCGAAACCACAAGTCAAGCCACTGAGCCACCCAGGCACCCCAGTAAGTGTTGCTATTTATCTTAACATTAAGAGCTCTCAAAAAAGACTTAATACCATTGGTGACGTTTTAATTCTCTATCTTGGATGTTTGGGTCACATGTTTTACCGGTTTTATAACATACATATGTTTTCTAAGTCCCTTTATATGTTTACATGATGATCATTATAAAGTGGTACCAAAAAAATTAGAAAAATTCTCAGTAGACAGATTTTTGAATGGCCAAAAGTTATCTGAAATGATGCCGAAATGCCTTGTGCTTGAAACTGGATGAGTCTCCGAACTATCAACACAAAATAACTGTTAAGTAATAGCTGCCATTTATTGAACAGCTGCTTGATGTCTGACACAGCGCTAGGTTCTCCATGCACTTCAGAGCTTGGCAAACCTCCCAGGTGAATGTTAGAAACTCCATTTTGCAGATTCAAAGATGTTAAAGAGCTGGTTGAGAGTCACAGCGAGTCAACAGTAAAGCCACATTTAAGCCCGTCTATTTTCTTCTAAATACAAACGAAAGCGGTTACTATAATACATAAAACTATTTAGTATTAGTGTGTCTGAAAAAATGTGAAGTGTTATGGCAAATACACATAATCTACTTGTGAGTATTTGATTATTTTTTAATGAAAAGAGGACAAAATGTAATTTTGTTTTCATCTCTTCATTTCTACTTTCTCCAGAGTATTTGAGAGCAGAGATCATTTTTACTTATATTTATATGCTTGCACCCGGCACATAATAAGAGTTTTTAAAACCAGGACATGTTATGAACTGTGAATTGTGAATTCAAACACATTGCTACACTACTCCCTAAGGGATTGCTAAATATCCAAACATATCCTAGAGTGTTGAGGGGTAAATAAACGAAGAAAAATATTGTTAAACATGTTCCTAATGTTTGAGAGGTTCAAGGCATAAACATGCTTGCTTTCTTTGGTTACCAGTTCTTAATATCTCCTTTAGCCACACCTGAAAGATGACCAGACTGCCGGATCTTCAGGAGGCTTCTCCATGAAACCCAGATTTCTGGATCACATTTGCGAGTGAGGCATAGAAAGATGTTAAGTTTAATCAAGTAATTAGTTTTAACGGTTTGGATGGCTCAGCCACATCTTGATTAATTCAGTATATGCATTAAGTAAGGTATAGCTTTTGGGGTGCCTGGTTGGCTCAGTCTCTAGAGAATGCGACTCTTGATCTCAAGGTTGTGAGTTCGAGCCTCACGTTATGTGTAGGGATTGTTTAAAAAGATATCTCAAAAAAAAAAAAAAAAAGAGCAAGGTGTAGCTTCTTCCTTGAAAAGCAAATTTACTCCAACACCTGTCATAATTACCCTTTCACAGGATGGGACACATGTGGCTGACATGTGATTTTTTTTAACCTCTCAGGCGCTTCCATACCTGGGGCATTTCTCTCAGAAATGTGCAGCCCATGCTGTTTGCTTGCACTCTCCTCTGTTATCCTGTTGTTTGTTTTGCACACCTTGCTGTATTTGCGCTGAACACAGATAAAACCCCAGTGCTAGCGCGGCCTCTCGTCTGGCACAAAAACAGCTTCCGGGAAGGGGATTCTTACAAGTGCTGCTCGGTGTGTAGACTTGAAGTGAGAGTGTTATTTTCGTTAATAGTCTGTGGATCCTGATGTGGCAAAAACACATCTTTAAGGTGCACATGAATGCCTACTTTCTCCCAGCCCGATTTCTGTGCATTCTTTTCCATTAGAGATGGTTCCGTGATCAGGCATTACCTTGTTACAGAGGGTGGCCAAACAGAGCCTGGCTTGCTGGAATGCTGAAGAAAGGACTTTTGTTTTGAGTCAGAGATTGAACTAAATGACCTTTTAAATCCTGGGGTTCTATGCTTCTACAAAGAGGGTAAAGAAGAAGATATTTATGGCACTTAAATAATTCTAAAACAGGTTGCTTTGGCAAAGGTTTATAAAATAGCATGAAGTAGAACTGTACAAATTTTTCTAAGCAAACAATTTACCAGTAGTGTTAATTAGCACCTTTGATCTACTCAGCTTCCGTCATGAACTTGGGTTTCCATGTATTATAGAGCACTATGGACTTTTCTCAGTGTAGTCAGATTTCAAGTAAAGGTTGAATGGAGTTCCATATATATCTAATTGCTCAGTCATGTCTTAATGGTTGGTTGTGTTTATGACTTTTCTTTATGCTCATGTCTCATTACAGCCCTCTACTCACCATGCCTTCAAGGCTGACTTGAAAACAAAATCCATTTCTTAAATGTTCTATTTGTTAGGTAGAAGACTTTACCCATCTAGAACTCAGTTTCTCCATTTGAAAATTGGGATGATATTTGACACTTATCTCAGTGAAAGTCAAACCAAGGATGCTTATTAAGGCTGGTAAAATTCACTTCTAATTCTGAGTATTGCACATCCCACAAGGCAGAGGACAGCAGTATGGCTGAATGGGAAACCATGGTCCTTAACTCGCTGGGTGGGTTGGGATAAGCCACCACATCCTCTTGGTTCAGGTTTCCTGTTCCTTAAGGGAGGGAGTCAAATAAAATTGACCTCAAAGTTCTCTTCTGATGCTCTTATGTTCTAAGAATCTCCTGCCCTCCCCCATGAGGTCAATTTGTGAAGTAAACATCTGAACAGTGTCATCATTATTATTGTTACTCTTGTTTGTTTGTTTTTTTTTTTTAAAGAAATCTCAAGGGATTTGGGGGATTAAAATGTCTAGAGAAGTATTAAAAATTTCCATTCCAAAATGGCTGTGCCTCTTTCATCAGCCCTAACCTGGTGCTTGGAAACCTTTAGAGCTGGTGGCAGCCAAATGCTCATTTGATTCCCTTACTCTTGAAAGAGCTACTGGCCATCTATTTTTAAATGAAATAAAACTAATTTCATTTTGAGAATCCTTTGGAACATTTCATGACATTCGTTGAGATAATTGGGGACATCCTGGAGTGTCACAAAACCAAGGTTCTAAGGACTGAAGAAGCAAATTAATTTTTCTTTCTGGTTTTCTTCAGATAGTTTTATGTGTGAAAACTCAACTTTCTAAGGCTTTCATTATGTGTTTTGACTTTCTTTTCCTTGTTATCCTTTCTCCTCTTTATTTACTGTGTATGGACGACTGCAGAGCTCATTAATGTATCCTTTAACCTAATTAGCTTTCTTCCAATGAAACAATGCCCCTCGTTCCAGGAATGTACAGGTTTTTAGAGCCACGAAGAAGGCTGTGACCTTCTGAACCATTCCGCTGTCAGGCTGAGCAAAGGTGACTCATGAAACACTTGTCGAGGTCCAGGAAAAAACAGCTCAGCAAGACAGTGCCCTGTCTTAATAATAGGAAAAATACATTTTCAAAAAGTTGTGCTGGGTTTCTTTTGAAGATTCTGTTCATGGTTTTCAAGGTATCTGACCTAACCTGATTGAATTCTGGAATGAGCAGAGCTTTAGAAGAGGAAACCTGCATGCAGTCATGATGCTGTGTTTATAGGCAAAGCCAAAACAGTTCCCAGGAAAAATTAAATGTAAATGTCTAGTTCAGGGTGGCCCATTTAAAATTTAAGTCTCACAAAATTTAAGTCTGACTGCCATGTGACCTTTTAATCTGCCATCCATTCATTTACCTAAAAATGACAATTTCTTTGCTTACTTCGAGGTTCTCAGTGACTTCTCGCTCTACCTTTCAGATTTATTTAATATTCAGTCAAACATTCATTCATTCATTCATTCACCCTATTAGCCCTGAATAGACACTACTGCAAATATAACTCTTTCACAAAATACTTTTTCATTAGTCAACTGTTATTTTAAATAAATCATTTAACTACTTTGCATTACCATTTCCTCATCTGTTAGAATATGGAATTAGACAGGATCTCTTTCATCAATTTCATTCTATAATTTCTAAACAAACCCCCAATTCATGACATGGACATTTGTATCAGTATATTACTCATGCATGCTGAGAAACAAATAAATATTTGGCAGCTCTTTATAAACAACTCTCCCTAATAACTGGCAACCCAACCAGCTTGATGAAGGTCGGACCACAGACATTTTGCCGGTGAAGGGGTCTAAGTGTCCTAGAAGCCCACAAACGTGATCCTCAGATTGCTTTAGTTTTATTTGCTTATCGTTTCAAGATTCCTGGCACTGAGCTCACTGTTTAGAAGTAGAGCATTTAAGATTGGTACTTAACACTTCTATCGCCTCATGTAACAGTCAGAACCAGACTGGTGACCAGACTAAAAACAGATTGTCACAGAGTCAGCTGTTTGTCCCCAGCGTCCACTCTCTTGCTATTCCCTTTAGTAGGAGAAGACCTGGGTTTCAGATAAGCACTTGACTGCCCAACTAAAGTCTGTGTTTCCCAGACTTCCTTGCAACTAGGTACATCCCTTGAGGGCTGCATTTGAGCCAAGAGATAAGAGCTGAAGCAATGTGTGCCATGCTGGGTCATCTCTTCAAAGATGAAGCCACTTGCCATGCATTTTCCCTTTCATCCTTGCTGCTGTCTGGGAGAGCGACAGCTCAAACAACCTTGGAAAGAATCATTAAGGGTGCCAAAGCTGCCCATCAGGCATGAACCACTGTCCTCTAGACGGTCAGGAGAGCTAAATAAACTTCTCATCTTCTTTCTGCCATTGTCTATCACAGATGCTTTGTTACAACGGCTTAGCCTCTACCCTAACTAACACCCCCTTAGTTCTGGGGTTAACAAAAGAAAACAGATTTCGAAGGAGATGCAATTGTTAAATATTTTTAAAATAACACTTGGGAGGAAGGCAAAGGGATGATAGATTGTACTGCCTTTCAAGTATATTCCAAACAGGAGAGTGTCAGAAAAGTTAGGAAAAAATGATGAGGTGCGTTTAAGGATCTCTGTAAAGTCAGGCGGGCTCTTGGGCCAGCTGAGGCTTACAACACAAAGGAGTCTCTTGGATGTCAGAGGCAAAAACTTATGAGCATACATTTTATTTTGCTCTCTTTGTGTTATTATATTCTT
Organism: Panthera pardus; assembly: GCF_024362965.1. Lineage (NCBI taxonomy): Eukaryota > Metazoa > Chordata > Mammalia > Carnivora > Felidae > Panthera > Panthera pardus. The sequence continues at coordinate 84,198,860 of NW_026526721.1, forward strand.
TTTTTTTAAGTGGGCTCCACACCCAATATGGGGCTGGAACTCGGGACCCTGAGATCAAGAGTTGCTTGCTCTACTGACTGAGCCAGCCAGGTGCCCCCTTTGTTATTACATTCTTATGCCCATAAGTAAACAGAGGTTTGCAGCCAGGCACACATGAATTCAAATTACACATTCACCACTGCCTAGCTATGACATTGGGCAAGTCACTAAACCACCCAGGCCTCAGTTTCCTCATCTATAAATCGGGAGTAATAATAGATACTTCCTTACAGAGTTGTGGCAAAAATCCAAATAATATATAAGCTGAAGTGGTACATACTGCCTCATACCGGGTACATACTGGGCTGTCTTTGAATAGGAAACTGTTATTATTATTATTATTATTTTATTATTATTATTGCCCTTCCTTGCCTGGTAGCTTGGCATTTTGCTACTGTTGACTCAGCTGCAATCTTGCTGACACTTTGCTTTCTAAGTAGACTGATGAGTCTATCTCTGTAGATCTTTCTGCAGAATGCCCCCTCCACTAGAGCAGCACCTGCAGGAAGTTCCTCACCCTACGCGTGCAACCCACGCACGCCGAAAGCAGGTTCAGGGCTCCCTGGCATTTGCACTGCTTGTAGGGGAGCATGCTCTCACAGACATTCAGTAAGAGGCTTGGTAACTGGTAGTCCACACGCCAGTCTAGAATGTGGTAAAATTATCTGAACAGGTCAAGTCCCTACTGCAAGTCTCATTTGCAAATGCAGACTCTCAGCCTCTGGACCCCTCACTTACATGCTTTCTTCTCCTGATCCTCCTTTGAGGATTATTTTTCAAATAATAACTTACTAGCTCTCCAAATGCCTGCCTCAAAGGACCCTCCTTTTTGGAATTTGTGCTTCTGCATCTTATGGAGCTCTCATTTAGAAGTGGAAGAATTTTAAATGTATGTCACGAAACATCTGAATCCTCTTACGTATTTTCCAGTTACCCTTGAAATATTTTTGTGCAGGTTAAACAGGCTGCGCGCTTTCGTCAGAAACAGAACCTGCTTTGTGCTAAACTCAGAAGGTTTTGACTAGGATGATCTCTTCAGGAATCCAGAGTGGGAAACTGAAACAAAGCACGGTGCGTCTCCTATTGTCAAATTTGCCCAAATAGGTCCACTCTTCATCCAAACTCAAATAAACCTCAGTTAAAGCAAATAAAGATTTGAACAGGTTGTAAAGACATCATGGCCTGTGTGTTCAAGCTTTTCTACATCGCTTACAGCATGGGATTTCCATATTTTAAAAATGTCTGCATTATATTTGAGATTCCAATGATGATAACATATTTATTACAACTGAATTCATGCCAGCTTCACTCTTAAGATAGTGAGGATTATGTATTACATGCCTCCCATGGGCCAGACAAGGCACAGAGTTTAGGGCTTTACATTAGCTAATCCCTAAATTTAATATTACAAATATGCCCATTTTAAAGGCAAAGTAAGTGAGGCCCAGAGCATCAAGTCACACACACAGTGAGTGGCCGAGGAAAGATTCAAACCCAGGTCTGTTAGTCTTTAAAACTCCTGCTCTCCCCAATATTTCTTCCTCCTTCTCAGACGGGAAGCATAACTGGGATCAGACAGCTCCACTTTGTTATAAAACTGGAGCTCATATCTCCGAATTAACTTGGGTGGAGACCAACCACGTTTTCCCTTTGTCATACTGGAAATGTATGGCTTTGGCAGATATCATGCTCTTGGAGCAGAAATAAAAGGATATTTTTGTAAGTGAAGAGTGTTTCTTTTCTTCTTTTTACAGATATGATGGGGAAAAGAAGCTTAATGGAATTTAGTACAAGTTCAGCTTATTTAAAAATGTATCTTTCCGTGTTAATACCTCAGATATGCAAAAGGTGTCAGTTTCCCTTAATGAACGCAAGTTGGAGGGAATAAGTTTGCCAAATTAATTCTTCTTCTTTTCTATACCTCAAAGATCTCAACGAATAACCCCTCAAACTACATCTTCAGAGAACCCCTGTGGATTGTAGGGGAGTATTTCTGTCCAGCAGTAGCAGGGCAGGTGAGCCCCTCGCCCCCTTCCCCATGCCCAAGAAACACCCCACTGCCTCCAGCTTAGTCTATGCGTCCTTCCTCATGGCCACTCAGCAGACGATGTGCAATTAATTTAGGGCAATTACTTCACTAATGTTTCTTGTCCTCCATCCTTACCTGACCCAAATTTCCACTGAACCCACCCCTTTTCCCCATTTACATTTTTCAGATAAACAACTGATGAAACCTAAAAGTGAGCTAAGCTCCCCTGATCTGAAGGTCACACCAGCTTGCAGTAACCGGAGAGCAAGGTCCCCCTGACACAGGGCTGCCGGTGTCCAGTCTGTCATGACAGGCACCGTATCCTACAACTGAGCTGTATGTGAAAGAGCAGCAAGGAGAATATCTTATCATTTGGGGGTTAAAATCAACCACAAAACCTATTACACGTCTTTGGGAGAAAGTCCTGGCTAGAGGATACCTATGAAAATAATTATTTATGAATTTTATGATTTATTAAAGTATTTAACATCTATAACATCCCTACTAGAAAAAGAGAAACCAAAGATTTAGAAGATCAACTGTTAATATAGTAAAAATATTATTACAGTCATATACAGACTGTAACCATTTTAACTCAAGCTACCTTCCCCAAATATAAATTACTAGGATTTTCTACTGGGTAATTATCCCATTTAATAACGGTAATGGTTTGATATCTACAGTGCTGTACTATTTTCAAAGCACCTTTCTATGTGTAATATCTGTTAAATGCTTTGGGATCTTAGTGTTTTACATGGATTATTCCTTTGGATCCCTCAACTTTGTGAGCGAGACAGCATCATCGCCATCTCATAGATGGGAAAACTGAGGTTCTGGTGACTCAATATCATAAAATCTGTTACTGGCAGGCTAGGACTCCCTTCTTCCATTCCATTCTTGTACCCTCAGTGCTAATGGCCTACTATTACTATGTCACACTGAACAGGATTGGAACGTTTTTGATTAACGTGTATTGACAACGTCTACAATCTTCTCTTTGTCATAAAAAGAAAACCAAGGTGTTGCAGTATTTTTTCATACATATTCCATGCTTTCCAAGCCCCATCCAGAGGCTGCCAAGTCTTAGTGCTGGATGGACTCTCTGATTTTTTTTGTTGATGGTCCTATCTTACCTGTGATATTACTGTGTATGGTCCATTCAGCCATGGCATTGTTGGTAGAATGAACTAACTTTAGATTGATGTGTCTTCTTTATGCCCAAGAGGAGATAGGATCTTAGGTAAGGTTAAAGTCCAGAATTTTGCTCTGAAAGCCAGAGGACAAGCAGGTCTATTCTGCCTTTATGTAATGGAGAAGCTTCTTGTAACAAGTGGGGTTTGAAATGGAGTTTGAAGAACAGAAAATTGACAGTTGTAAGAAAACACACTCCTGACTTTTATAAGTGAAAACCTATGGTTAAGCAAATCAACTATAAGACATTTGTTTTAGGGATGCCTGGGTGGCTCAACCAGTTGCACTTCTGACTTTGGCTCAGGTCATGATCTTGCGGTCCGTGGATTTGGGCCCAAAGTCAGACTCTGTGCTGACGTCTCAGAGCCTGGAGCCTGCTTTGGATTCTGTGTCTCCTTCTTTCTCTGTCCCTCCCTTGCTCACGTTCTGTCTCCATCTCTCTCTCTCTCTCTCTCTGTCTCTCGAAAATAAACATTAAAAAAATCTTTTTAAAGATATTTGCTTTAAATATTTGAATTATGTCAAGATAGTTCTTTTAGGTATCTATTTTCATCCATAAGATATAGATACTTGTCAAAAAGTAAAACAAAAGTAATTAAAAGGACTTTGAGGGCCTTATTTATATAGTCGATTGATATTACCCAACTAATTCCTTCTATGCATTGCTACTTGAAATTAATGTTATAGAACATTTAATTTAATTATATAGTTACTGTAGCGTTATCTCTAATGTACAGAATATTGTAGAAAGATAAAAAATAAGTAGATGTCACTCTATGCTAAGTATCAATTTTAGATGATTTAGGCAAGATGTTCTATAGAGTCTTCTATACTGAGTCTTATTCTGTCCTCATTGACATCGCTACAACCTCCATATCTAGTGAGGACCGTTGGCTCCATGTGCACACGCTTATGTGTGGCTCCCAGTATCCTCAAAATAATTCTTTCGATTAAAAAAAAATGTTTGTTTGCCTTTGAGAGAGAAAAAGAGCGCATGGGAGCAGGGGAGGGGCAGAGAGAGAGAGAATCCCAAGCAGACTCTGCCCTGTCAGCACAGAGACTGACTCGGGGTTCAATCTCTCCAACAATGAGGTCATGACCTGAGCAGAGATCAAGAGTCCAAGACACTTGACCGACTGAGCCCCCCAGTCACCTCAATTCCTTGGATTTTTGTATTGTTTACATTTTAATGTTTCTTGTATAAAGTCAGCTTTTTTAAGATGAGACTATTGAAATGAATGGCTTATATTTTCTACATAAAACTTTCTTTAGAAAGCACCATATAGTCTGCTCCAATTCAAGATTGAGGCATAGGAGAGTTTATAAGATGGGAATTTCTTTGTCTAACTCTCCCACAGGCATGCTGCTCTTCAGTGTTCTCCTCACCTTTCTTTCCTACCTCCTAGTGGTTCTTTATTTTTTATTTATGTTTTTGTTTTATTGTAGCTCAAATTATGGTGAATTCCTTACTTATCTCTCTCCCCAACTAAATTGTAAGTGCCTTGAAGACAGAAATCATGTCTTATTCATTTTTTTCCATATCCACAGCTGCATTTTACTCTGTATTTTGGCTAAAGACTGAGAATTTAATGTTTTTGAATTAATAAATACAAAAGTCTAAATTTAACAACTGGAAAACTACTTCTAGATAAACATCATGCTACCCACAGAACAAACATCCAATAACTGTTTGTTGATTGGACTGTTGGCTAAATTACACATTTATGGAGTGAATTGTTGAAAGAGAACATTCTTTATTCTTTCCTAGTTCAGCTACAGCACAAGCTGGAAAAGTCCAAAAACAAGAAAACAAAAACAAGAACAAAAACAAAAACAAAAACAAAAAAAACTGTCTCTTCCTTTGTTTCTCTAATATTTCTTCTCTGCTAACTATAAACTCATGAAAAAGTTTCTTGCCTTCAAGAAAGTGACGTTGCTTTTACAAAGACAATTTCATTAATCTTTAAGCAAATCCACTCTGTTAAGTGAAGTTCTCATGTAGACATTGGGAAATTTATGCTCTGGTAGACCCACTCTTTGAGCTTCTAAAAGAGTATATATCCCTGTATATCTATAGAAATCCTCTAAAAGTCACTGCAGATGATAATGAATAACAATTTATATTTGTGATCTGTGTACAATTGTATGTTGGTTTCATATGTAGTAGGTTTTAATTCTCACAGAACACTTGTGAGATAGGTTTTAACTTTGTTTTCAGGTAAAGAAACTCATACGGTTAAATACTCTGCACAAGGTCATGCAGCTAAGATGTAGCTGAATTAATTATGGAACCCATGTCTTTTGACTCCAAATCCAGTGCTCTCCTTAGCGCCATGCAGAAAGAGAACAAGAACTGGGCTCCTGCAAACTTAGGAAAAACAAACAAACAACAGGCTCTGTACAATAACACAGGTGGAAATACAATGAGACTCTTGAGATAATGCTGCCTCCCCCCTGGTAGGGGTTTTAGAGATGGAGTAAAGTCTTGAACAATGGAGTGGATCGTGCATGTGGAGAGAAAAGCCAGCACAAGAAGTCAATAGAGAAGCATCCAAGAAGCCAGTACAAATGCAACATCTCCAGCAAGGTGATTAGGAACAAAACCCCAGGGGCACCTGGGTGGCTCAGTTGGTTAATCATCTGACTTCGGTTCAGGTCATGATCTCAAGGTTCGTGATTTCAAGCCCCACGTTGGGCTCTGTGCTGACAGCTCAGAACCTGGAGTCTGGTTCAGATTCTGTGTCTCCCTCTCTCTCTCTCTGCCCCTCCCCCACTCATACTTTGTCTTTCTGTCTAAAAAATAAATAAATATTTTTAAAAAAAAGGGAACAAACCCCAAACAAACTATGACCTTATTCTACAATGTGCTCCATGTGGAGGGGAATTTGAATCACAACCCAAACCCAAGGAAGATTGTGATTGGACCAGAGAAGGGTCTTGGTATTCTCAGCACTTTGCATAGTGCTTAGCTTTGACAGTATTGAATGTACCTTGTAAGTGTAGATTTGAACCACTATGATTGAAATGAGTAAAGGGATGCTTTACATGGGAAGGTCTCAATGTTTCAGTCCTTTGAGCCCAGAAAGGCCAAAACAGAGAGTCACATGGACAAAACCTACAAATCACAAATAGTATGGTTAATGTAAACATGTTCACAAAATCCTGAAAATAATAGAACAAGAGGGAATCTTTTAGAAGTTGAGTAAGATGAATACAGGTTCTGTAAGAAGTCCCCTCTGCATCACTCCACGTATTTCTTATGTACATGTAAGTAAAATGTTTCAGAAGTTGGCCCAAACTGGTGAAACACAGGGATAAATCGTTCCTAACAGAAATCGAACTGATTCATACCTTTCAGATATATTTACTCCTTCATTCTTCAAATATTTATTGAGTATGAACTATGTGTCAGACCCATACAAAGTGCCAACAATGCCATAGTGAACAAAAATTGCAATTCTCAGTCTCTTGGAGCTTGCAGTCTGGTTGACATGTGTGAAAATGATGGGCTTATTGATAAGTCCTTTGGGCCCTGTATAGACCTTGGGTTTGATCTTCAATTAAAACTTCTATATGTCTTGCTTTTCTCCCTCCTGCTAACTTTGAGCAAAAATGCAGGGAGTGTTGATGTTGAATGACGGCGGGGGCGGGGGGGGGTGGGGAGCGGGATTTAGCACCAAACAAGCAATGATCAACTATTCACAGTGGCACAAAAAGACAACAGAAAGACCTGAGGCCCCTGTAAGAGCCAATAGTGGAGCTTCAGATTAGGCGTAGTCAACTGCTATGTTTTTCAAGCTCTCTGACATAATGTAAATTCCAAATATATTGATTAAGCAAGTAGTATGGTAGAAACGGTCCTTTAACAATGAATAAATATCTGTACCCTTCATTGCACATTTTTATATACCAAGCCCTGACTTAAGTACCTTATGTTCGTTATTGCCATTAATCCTCAAAACAACTCAACAAGATAGTTTTTATTATTATCACGGCCGTGATGATGTGGAAGCCAAAGCTCTGGGTGGTTCTTTAATCCAAGGTAAACCTTACCCAGAGTAAGGCAGGTGAGTAAATGCTGAAGTCAGGATTTAAAACTAGTTTTGTCTGATTCCAAAGTCCATGCTAATTAGATGCAGCATTGTCTCTGAGTCCCTGCCTTCAACGATCTTAGTCTTCTAGGAGAGAAAGATCATTTAAAGTGCCATTTTCAGATTAGCGATAACGGCTACCAGTACAGCAGGCATTGGGTTACTATGGGGACACATGGGAAATCATAAAATCCAGCTTTGAGGGTCAGAGGAGGCAACAGTGAAGCCAAATCCTGAAGGGTGTGCAGACATTAGCCTCATAAAGACAGGAAGGGAAGACCATCTAAGAAGGGGAACAATATGTACAAAGATACAGAGGCAGTTCTTGGGAACTGCAGGTACTGAGGTTATGATCATCAGTAACCATCCAGCCACCATGTGACACAAGTTGCAAAATGCTTTCAAACAAATACCTCTCCCCTGCTGGGATACCACATGAGGGCACATGAGGACTCTGTTCATGTTTGTGAAACCTGATATAAGTTTGGTAGGAAACCCTACTCTTTACACTGAATCACTGCACAGAAGCAGTGGAGTCCTGGTTACCCCAGGGCGGTACAACTTGGGAGGAGAATATGCTGACACATGGCCAATACAGGCTCAGCTGTGGTCCTTCTGCTGTCTTTGACTGCCTAACAGGTGGTCATTGGCTATTCCTTCTTTGTCACTAGATGCCGCTGGAATTCTTAGACTTCGGTTCTGCATCACAGCATACATTTGAATGAAGAGAAATAGACTGAGTAACCAAAAAGAGCCAATTCTACCCTGGCTTGCCAAAACATGCAAAATATTAACTGAAGCGAGCAAAGCCATTGGATTTGAAGTAAAACCATGAAGGAAATGAACTCAAGTCTTTACACTCTACCATAAATGTCTGTCTTGTGGCATGTTTCCCGGGGCCATTATTTTAGGACCTGCATTTATCTTAAAGTAGTGTGGACTTGGTGTCATTGATCAGCATAGCTTTATGCATTCATTACTCCATCTTACAGGGAGAAATGAAAAGAAACACAGAGACCTGGATTCAAGCCTTGGCCCTAGGACTTACTAGCTGTGTGGCCTTGGGCAAGTTGCTTATCCTGATCTTTAGAATAAGGATAATAATGCAGACTTTGAATGACAGACTTGGGGATTAAAGATGTAATGTATGTAAAGCACCTAGTCTGCCCCTCTGTAGGCATTCAACAAATGGTAATTATTATTATGATTATATTGACATTTAAAGGAGAGCTTTTCAGTGACTTAACTCAAATTTTGACTAATGGTGGGAGTTTGGGGCTATTGGAGAGGGAGATTTTTTTTTAAGTATTGATAATTTTCTGAATCAAACAATAGTTTAAATTCACTAAGGATTCTTGCCATTTAAAGGAATCCTATGGTTACATAACTGAATTTCTGAGATAAGAAATTTGCATCCACTATCTGATCAGTATCAGTAAATTTATAGGAACAAGAGGAAAGAATATCGAAGGTGAGACTCCCACGAAAAATGCGGTCCATGGGTAAGCAGCTCTGGCAATTAATGATGTTTTATAACACCCTGAAGCTTTATTGCTTGGGATCAACCAAGTACTCTCGTACTCTAGTGCGAAAAGCCAAGCTCACCAATTGGTAGGAGAGAGGTCATGTTTTTACTCTTCTCCAAAATTGAGTAGACTAGATATTTGTGTTTGATAGATTTCAGTTATCTATCAGTGCTAAAGCAGAACATGCAAGAGAGGCGCAATTGTGGAAAGATCTTTGGGCTAAAGACTTGAGTTTTAATTCTGACTCTGTACCAACTAGTTATTAGGAGTTGGGCATAAACAAAGTGAAGCAGACAGCTATCATCTTCTCACTGGGATGAAGCAGGGGGAGTCCCCAGGAGCTTCATTTCTTAGAAATGAAGTGTGATGAACCTTATTCTCCCAACACTCGCATTCATTTATGGCTGCAAGTTAGGTAGCTCTGAAAGTTTAATTAAAATTTTTACGCTGATTCATAAAACCCAGTAATTGTTTGGCACCCATTCACTTATATGTCTTAAAATTTAAAGAGCTAGGGAACTTTAGTTTTCAAATGTTAAGTGCAATAATAATCAAACTATTGCCTTTTGCTAATTAAATTTTAGGTTATAGAAAATATTATGGGGGGACGGGGGTTGCTATCTTAGCCTTCTTCTAAATTTAGAACCCTAGAATTTTACCGGAAGATCTAACAACTGCCAACAAGGGTGTACTTTCAATCTGTCTTAAAAGAATTTTGCTTAATTATGGAATTCTGAAAACAAAAGCATGTTTTACACAAAAATAAATTTTCTAAGGGTCATGTAAATAAGTATTTCTTTTGTTAAATGAATTTAAGGACTTCATTTAAGGAAACATAAATCACTTACCTTATTTTAAACCATCCATGTTTCCCTTAATGGTGTTTACTAAGTCTGAAAGGCATTTATTTAAAATAAGTAGAGTAACTTGTACATTGATTAAACTGCCTATCTCTTTAGGCAGATCATGGAATTGCAATTTTGTAGATAGAGTTGAAGAGAGCATCAATTAAAGATATAGCTAGGCTGAGTCAGGTGCTCATCAGAAGAGATGGGATTAAAGATCGGTTAAAAAACGTAAACCCCCAAGTATGTAAAACTTAAATGCAATAATATAATGAAAGCACAAAATCAAACCAATTGAGATAAAAATGAAGCACTTACCTAGTGTGATCACCTGAAAAGCGTGACAAATTCCTGCAAATTGCAAGAATTCATATTGCAAAGTACTCAGCAATACTTCTGTGTAGTTCTATAGAAAGCCCAGAAAATCCTGTAATATCTTGCAAAGTGCTCCACAGGTATCCAATACTTTTGAACTGATATCATTCTAACCTTCCTCAGTGGGTCCAAATCATGTAACCACTGGTCTTCAAGTGATGAAAAGGTAAACCCTGGAGAAATGGAGGATTGGTTTTCAGTTTTGAGGATGGGCTAGAGATCAAAAATCTACTACTCAGAGGTACCCTGGATACCAAAAAATACAAATAAAAAAAATGCCCCTTTGATTATTTTTTTAAAGTATTTGCTTCTAAAAAGGACAGAATCCCCCAACCTCCCAACCCATATTTTAATAACCCAACAATAGAAGAGAAATATTTGACAGAGGGTGTATTGGATGTTGATGATCTCCAACTGCTTCCAAATCTGCATAAATAGAACTCCAACAAATCCCCACACAATGAACCTACTGAATGGGGCTCTATTTATCTGCCGCTGACGGATAAAGGGCCAAGCCAATCCTATTGACAGTTCAGTCTGTAGCTTCCAACATATCACTGAGGTCACTAACCCATCACTACAGGACAAGCTGACATAAACAGCTGATGTACTCAACAAAAATTAGGTCTCAAATCAATTCACTGCTGAAACCCAATTTAAGGAGTCCTCAGTTTGCACAGTTTTGGTTGATCAAATTCAGAGATGCGATTCGATTCATATTTCAGTAATGAAGATCAGGGCAGGGAACTGATATATTGAAAGGTGTATTTTTCCATTTCTTCTCCACATAAAATATTCATGGATGCCATGTTCTACAGTGTACTCTGACAGTGTAACAGCTGCCAAAAACCTGGTACCTGAGGCCACTTTTACATCAATAAATTATCGAAGGTTACATCTGTAGCAAGATAGCTTTATTTGGCCACGCAAATAATACCAAGGTACGTAACACAGTTATCCCAGCTTTTGTTCCCTTGAGGGTGGACTATTGTTACACTCCATGCTGCAGAGCATGCTGGGAAGCTCCAACCAAGATGTAAGGAGGAAAAATACTTGCTTTTGTGTTCTATTAGAAGCAGTATGATGTTAAGGAAAGGTCATAATTTGGAGTCAAACATCAGGAGCTGTGTGAAAGTGACCAGATGATTTCAACTCTCTGAAACACCGTTTGTCCATCGTTAAAATAAGAATGTTCTCCTACCTCCCTGCAGGGTCATTGAGATCAATAAATAGGCAACATCTCTAAATGGTCTGCCACATGATGGACAGTTTATGTTATTCAGGGTGCTACCTTCCAAGAATGTATCATGTAGTACTAAAACACCAAAGTACTGTGTCTCTCACGAGTCCTGGAGAGCTTCTGTCTCCCTTTAGGAAAATTGGCTGAGTGTAGAAAGTCAATTTTCTGGAGTTCTGTAGAAGCTGGTTTCACGAATGGACAATTTATCCTTTGCTATTCTCACTGTATTTCTCCTATCATCTCTCAGAACTCTGAAAATCTTCTTCCTCCTGCCCAGAGGAATGTCCTAAATATATGGGGCACCTCCTGAATAAAGCCACTATCTAGTCCAACATTAGTGTTAAAGACTTTGCATTTTGAAAGCACTTCTTAAAACTTACCACTAAGCTCTTCTTCTCCAGAGAGAGACAGAGAGAGAGAGAGATCATTTATACATTATTTGTTTATATATATATATATATACATATATATACACACACACATATATATATATGTATATATATGTATGTATATGTATATATGTATATATACATATACATACATATATATACATATACATACATATATATACATATATATGTATATATATATATATGTAAATGAGTAACCTCTCATCAAAGGCCACAGAAAAATCTGTGTATAAGCATTGGATTCATGCCTGGCTTTGAGACCCAAGGTCTGTTGAAATGTCCTTCTGCCAACTCATGCTCAGGTTAAGTATCAGCAGCATGCCAGACTACAGAAGGAGCTTTAAAAACAAGGTTTCAGTTGCTCCAAACTGAGGCAGGACCTCCTGGACTCCCCCAAACACATGCCTGTGAGGCTCCTTGCATGATAAACACCCTTGCAAACTAGATTCACTCTTTTGTGTCTTTTAGGTACTTTTTAAAAAATTCAATTAAAAAAAAAACCAACAGCAATAGCTAAATTCGTTGTTTCTGCTGTTTGCCAAGTATGATTCTATTCTCTTTACAGACATAATATCTAATCCTCAAAAATCAGGCACTTTTAAACTCAGTCAATAGATTTTGAAATTGAGGCTCAGAGAAGATAAGTGGCTTGCCCGTGTCTACAAATCTAAGGAATCAAAATCTAGTTCGGTGTGGCTTCAAATTCAGCTCTTTTCACTACACTACATTGCCTCCTTGAATCAATTAGTACATTATATTGAAGCATAGTCAGTCAAGGGATCCTCAATCTTACTTCTTCAACCACTAATCCCCTTTGTTGAGTGCATCGCCCTGATCCTGCCCAGTAAAGTAAGGAGGAGGAAGCAACAGAGGAGTTTGACCTGGTTGCCAAGAAAATTATCCTCTCAGTATCCGACAGACCAAGCACACCAGGGGAACCTACCAGGCTCCCGTAGCCTGGCCCCATGTTAGCAACAGGAAACACAGATGTTTTCCCATCGATATTTCAAGGAGGACCCCCCGCCCCCCACAACAATATATGTTCCTGCATAATGTGCAGTAAGACCTGACCACCACAAGATAACCTCAAATCTCAGTGTGGATCACAGAGCACACACTGGCTCTTTTCCCTGCCTGGCATAGGTGATGCCATTCAAGGGTGAGGTCTACAGTGACTCAGAAATGATTTAAGCCCTGAGGAATCAGACTGAAGGGACAAAAGCCACCATTTTTCAGGAGCTGAGTGTTTTGTTTGTCCAGAAGATAGCATCTTGGAAAGCTCCCGGCCTCATGCCCATCACCCCTCGGGGGGTGCACCATGAGTTCTGTTCTTCTAAAGAAAGAGGCCAAGTTCTGACTCACTGGATTTTCTGAGTACATAACTGTGGTTTCCATCATGCCCCTCACTTAGTTACCACCTAGGTCAAATGCCTGCACCTCAGGAGTTTGGAAAACACATCCTAAGGCAGTGTGGCCTCAAGCTAACAAAAGCTTAGCACATCTCCACAGTAGCACATCTCCTCTTTCACTGCCAACTTGCCCAGTATTTGACTTAAGTGGAAATGGCTGTTCATTGGCGAGGTTCATTAGTGAAAAATGTTTCAACAGTTCCATTTAACAACCTGGAATGTCCTTTGGAGAAGGCCAAATTAATATGATTTTTACCTTTAAGAAGCTTAGAAATATAGCTGCCACTAACTCAATGATTACATTGTACTGCCAGCAACAATTCAATATTTTTTTCTCGCCTGAGGGTTACAACACATTTGCACCATGGGGAAGCTTTTTCTCTTTACATCTCAAAACTGTACCACAAACTCTTCCTTTATTCATAACAGCGAGATCTCCAGCTGAGATAGGCACTTTTGTATTGCTCTAGATGACAGTTTTCTGTGTTCTTTCCAAGCACAGGGGGTTTAATAAACATATCTGGCAGGCCTTCCATAGCTGGAGGGCCCAGGATGACACTGTGTGCAAACAATATGCTCGCACTGGAGGGAAACAAGTTTATTCAATTATTCAATTAATAGATTACAGTCAAGATACTTGTTATCCTACAATGAAAAATGGGGCAAGAACTCCAAGAATTAGGGTAAGTCCCAGGATTAGCAGCAGCAGGCAGTATGGCATATACAGATCATGAAGGTATGGCCAAATGCTTGAAAACATACCCACCGACCATCCAAATATGCGCACGCACGTGCACACACACACACACACACACCCACAAACACCAGGTCAGACACACACACAGGCACAGATGCACAGATACGCACACACTTGTGATTATACCCTTAGAGGAACTCAGACTCCAAGCACCTAATATTATCAGGGCCTTAGAAACTTATTAAATACTTTAATATATTTTAATTCCGAGTTTTGATTTTGGCGAGGGAAAGGGAAGGTTGATGTCAGAAGAAGCAGCTCTATATTATGGTCACAGAATTCTGGAAAGTGATGTTCATAGACTTTTCTCCGTGAAAACTGAAAGTATGTTTGCAGGGTTTCATGCATAGCTGCCTTTCTGTTTCAGGGCAAGACCCTTCCTTGATGCAGAACATCTTAGACTAAACTCCATGCCAGAACTTCTCACTCGGGCAATTCTTGGTTTCAAAGTGAAGTTTACCTAGTCGGTATAGATATGTTAAGATCTCATTAATAAGAAATGAACCACTATACTTAAATGTGTGATTTGGGGCAGGGAGTGCACCTTTCTTTCTGTCAGGTTGGTATGTTATGTGGATACAAAGTCACTTGGAGGAGAGAGGAAAGGATAAAGCTGGAAAGTTACCTTGGGGAAACACTGTCAAGGACATTGTGTGCTTGAGGAGGAAATTTTGATTCCTATTATACCATGGTAAATGGGGAGCCATTGAAGGTGTTTGTCCCAAAAATCCATTTTTCTTGAGCTCTTCCAGCTGTATTTTTTTTTTAAAGGTCCTTGCTTTTATTTAGAATTTGTAGAATTATACTGTTTGTGACCAAGCCCCAGGTAGTACCTCTCTCCCGAGATTTGTAGAATTAAAGACTTGGGACACAGTAGAAACGTACTAGTTGCACTCTCTGTGAAATGGCAATGTGGTTAGCATTCCAGGAAGCACAGGAGTACTGCTATTTCAGTACAGATCAGAAGGGGGGGAAATTCTTTAGGTGTTTTAGTACAGAGCTATTCCTTATCTGTGGGGATATATACCTCTCAGCTGTGCCATAAATTTGAGCTCAAGGTAACTGGAAATGTATCTTTTTATTATACTGTGGTACCAAGGAAACCATCTCCAGTTTACTGAATGGAAAATAAAGCCGATGAAAATTAAAAAGTCTTCCAAAAATGACTAAGGAATAAGACAGGAAATGCATTTCCAGGTAGAGAAATTTTGTGATGCTTTCAGGAGAGATTGGGAATAGCCTCTGGGCATCTTTATTTCTTTCCTCTGTGAGCTTTAGCCAGGTGGGAGGGTAGACAGACAATTCTTCCAGCAAGGAAGTGGGCATAGGAAGTTAAGCAGATGGTTTATTTTAGCTGCTAAGGGAGCTAGCCAAGGCAAGAGACTGGAGTTAAAAATTAAACACCCCCATTCTCAAGGGCAGAATTATCCCAAAGTTCATGGTTGTCTCCCAACAAAAGAATCAAGATGGCTTTTTATGTGTCTGTCAGTTGTGACCTTGCCCTGGCTCTTCCAGATGGAGTCACTGATGTTCTATATAGCAGGCTCAGCCAGTCCCCATCCCACCCCCTGTCTAGTCCCGGGGCCAAACCAGAAAAGGGCAAGTCTTGGCCTGTCCAGGAGGATGGCTGTAATTAAAGAGTGAGGGCATCATGGCCAGGGCTGGAAGCAAATGCAGCAGACACCTTTTCCAAGAATGGCAGACACTGTTTTAAATTAAGTGAGTATATGCAGGGTCAAAAGTCAAGTTTGGATGTGCATCCATGTGAAGGCGTTAAGCCTGAAAAGGCAGTTCAAATGCATTTCCCAAAGATGGAAGAGCAATAGGTATACAGAGTTGGATCTATCAGGCATGTAGAGACAGGGAAAACAAACGGATAAATAAGAGAAGTCTGGTACATTCTTGAGTCAAGGGCTATTGCCTATTACCTTGGCTGGTACTTCAAGCCAAGAGTACCAGGTGGTCAGCTATTTTCAAAGGAATACAAGCAGAAGGAAGAGAACAGGGCCCAGGTGACCATCTGGTGGAACCTGAAATTAGTCCTGTTACCATGGATCTGCTCTCTGGTTTGCCTACCAAGAGCATGGGCACACATCTGGACTCTGAGGTCTAGCCTTTTCTGGTCTTCATCATCTTGGCCATGCCTTCTGCTTCTATTCTCTTAGAAATGGACCCTATTCTGGATTCCAGAACCCTTGGCTGGAGCTCCGATGATTCCCTTCCTACATCTTCCAGGGGATGGCCCTAATGACTCTGTTGCTTGAGTCTTCTCTTCATGACATCTGTTTTAAGTGGACCGATGTCCCAAAAGTGTGTTGTCACAGACATGACTTTGCTTTCCTTAAGACTCTAATTTCTGATTTCCACCTGCAAGATTAGACTTGCTAGGACATTGGCCCTTGATCAAATGGTGACTTTGTGCACACTATGTATTGGACAAATGAAGGTCCTCGAAGGAGCCAATGTTATAGCCCATTAGCTTCCCAGCTCCCTTCTACTGCTGCTAGCTTCCTCCTTCTCTCTTCTGTAGAAGGTGGTTGATGTCTCAGCCTGCCTTGTACTTGAAACTGCCCCAGTTAGGACAGTGTCTCCCGTATGTTCCCAGTGGTTCCAGTATGGAAAACATAGATAACTTAATTCCCATCCACAGAGAATCTTAGAATAATCCCACAAAGGAAAGCGCTCTTAAATCATGTAGGAAAAGTACTTTGTAAATTGAAAAAGTCTATGTAACTGTTAATATAATTAACCATGGAGAAAAGAAGACTAATATTCATGAAAGAAACACACCATATACATGATCTCATTTAACTTAATTCTTACAAAAACACTAGAAAGTAGTTATTGTTACCCTTGTTTACAGACAAAGCCATTAGGACTTAGAAAGGCTAAGTAACTTTTCAGGTCACTCAGTTCATGAATGTAGGTCTGCAATTTTAACCCAGATCTGTCCATTTCTAAAACCCATACTGTTTTTCCATGCAGGGCTGCACTATGTAGCCACTAGCATTGCATAGAGTTAAAAAGAGACAATTTATAGGTCAAAGATGTGTACTAAGATACTAATTGTGTGGTAATGACAAATTGCAAATGTGGTTTGGGATAAGCAAAATTGAGAGGATTGAGTATCTTCATGGGTGTCTTCGAGGGGGTGAGCTTTGAAAACTGGCAGGATTTAGATAAGAGGAAGGCTATTTCTGGGAAGGGGATCAGCAGGGGTGAGCCCCAAGGGTGGAACTGGTGTTGAGGAGGCCTGTGACATCATTCTGGGTGAATTGGGTGGGACAGACAAGCAGAGGAATATCAAAAGCCAGGCCAAAGAGTTAGGCATCATGGGGCGGGAAAAAGGGAGCCAGAATCACATGGAGACTCTAACTCAAAGCAGCCTCAGTCATTATGTTTCTTTTTACTCACAGCCAAGAGAGAAGACTGCAGCCAGCTGGTGGCCCATCTCAAAACTTTCTCCTACCACATTCATTCTGGTGAATCACTCATGAAATTAAGGTATGGGCTGTGTGTATGATGATAAGGGTGTGAACGGGATAATGTTACAAATCCAATATTCTGCTCACCAAGTCTCTGAAATTGGTGGTCACCTTCCAAACCAGACTTTGAGTAGAGTTCTGCTCACTCATTTTTTACCCACAACTACAATTTCTCCTTGACAAACATTCTTTATCTGTTCTTACCTTCTATTCCTCATCAGCAAAAAAAGTGACTGTAAAAATGACTGCACCATGGAGAAGATTAAGGAAAGAAAGTGAAGGAAGACAGGACTGGTCCCAAGAGACAAGGTTCTGGGTGTGGCCTTCCTGCCATGGTGGCATCGATTTACTTGTAATATGTAAGTCCAACCAAATAGAATCATATTTCTTATTCAGAAAGAATGTTTGAGAGTTCTAGTTATTTACTAAAGGAACAGTCCTACTGTGGGCAAGATGTGGTACCTTTAGTTCTAGCTAGTGGCAGAAACAAGGGGTGGGGAATGGGCTCATTTCTAAAGCTTTCTCTAGGTATCACACTTGACCTTGAGCCAGTCCTGTCTCAGTCTGCTAGAGCTGCCATAACAAAACCCCACCAACTGGGGGGCTTAAACAACAAAAATTTATTTCTTCACAGTTCTGGAGGTAGGTTTGGTTTCTTCTGAGACCTTTCTCCTTGGCTTTCAAATGGCTACTTTCTTGCTGTGTCCTCACATGGCCTTTCTTCTGTGTATGCACACTGCTGGTATCTCTTCCTCATCTTATAAGGACACCAGTCCTATTAGTCAAGGTCCCACCCTTATGACCCCATTTAACCTTAGTAACCTCCTTAAAATCCCTATCTCTAAATATAGTCACATTGGGGGTTAGAGCTCCTATGTATATAAGTTTTTTTGGGGGGGTGGGAACCCAATTCAGTCCATAACAAACCCTAATACAATTTAAACGGAAATACGAAATTATAGAAATACTACATATATGTATACAATTATTATTAATTGCTCACATTGTTTAAAATTTGTGATAGCTTATGTCAAGTAGGTTTTCTCTAAGTCACCTTACAATAAATAGAATATGGAACAATGCAGGAAAAGTATGCCAGAGGCAAAGAGCCCTGCAGATACATGAGTGTGGTCCTAGTTCAGCCATTAACTTCCTGTGTGACCTTGGAAAAATCACTTTACTTATCTATGTGTCAATATCCTTATCTCTTAAAGGAGAGGCCTTAAAAAATAATAATCTCTAGAGCTATTTCTACTGTAACACCTATGATTTTGTGACTTTGCTTTACAATTTAGTTAATCAAAAGCTATTCATTCAGGGATGAAGAAGGCTTTAAACACTGGCTACATGCTGCAATTGTTTAGACCTGAGCATAAATATTTGCATTATGCTCAATGGCAATATCTCTTCAATATAAGATGGAAGTGAGATCTGGAAGGTACCAGGTTCCGCTGGTCACCACAGTCAACCTAGGCTGCTGAAGCTATTTACTGGTATCAGTCAGGGTTAAAATCAGGGGGATAACTGCCAAATCTCCACTTCATTTGATGACATTTGTGCACAGCTTCCGTAAGTAACACTCCCTTTGGTGAAAACCAGTTTCACAGTGACTTTGAGTCTGTGTGTATGTGTGTGTATGTAATTTTAAATATTTTTAAATAAAATAATTCTATTGGGAATTTTCCTGACTTCTCTTTTTTGGAAGACATATGTCTCATAATTAGCTTATATGAACTCTATTTAATTTGACTGCTTATTTAAAGAGATTTCCATGCTGCATGTGGTATCCACAGGTGCCGTGGGCAATTGATAATGAATGTATGTTAACAAAAATGTCACAGTTGTAATATAATGAAAAAAAGAGACAGAAACACTCTGGGGATAGAAGAATAGATACATCAATCTACGGTCAGGGCAAAAACAACTCTTGGTATTCTTGTGAGACAGGAAAAAGGAAAAAGTATAAAATGAGAGAAAAAGATGTTTTCCAGATAAAATTAAAACCTACCCTGTTTAGTTTAAAATATATTGAGTTTACATTTTTCATTGGAATGTTTTCACTCCTACATACTACTAATAAAATTAACCTGTTTAATGTTACACTTGTCCTGAGCCCTCAAACAGCCATTAGGGCAACCCAGTGTTATATGTGGATAGAATCACAAGTGTTTACTTTTTAATTATTGTATTTTAAAGCTTAAAATATACATTTTCCAGGCAATCTTTAACATCTATTTGTGAAACCACAAGTAGAAATGGATCCTCCAATTTAATTCCCAAAACTAATATGCCTTCTAGTAGAATTTTCTTCCATTATCAATCTATTTATTACTTGTTCTTTCATCTAATAGAAACTATACAGGAGGCAGCCAGACACTGTTCTGGTAACTTGTTACATTGTCCTGGATGTTCATAGGACCTAAAGTCTAATAAATAAGTAAACAAAATACTGAGAAAATAATTGATGAGTTCAAGGAAAAAAAATAAAATAAGATAATGTGATAGATCAGCGGTTCTCAGTGTGGCCCTTGGGCATCACCTGGGAACTTGTTAGAAATGCAAGTTGTTGGGCCCCACTGAACCAGAAACTCTGACACAGCATTCTGTTTTTAACAAGTTCTGCAGGGGATCTGATGCACAGCAAAGCTCAAGAACTCCTGTGATAGATGGCATTGTGGCAGGACAAAAGGGAACTTTAGCCTGAGAACTCTGGAAAGGCCTCTCTGAGCATGTTTGGGCTGAGGTCTGAATATTGAGAAGGAACTCGCCATTTGAGCAATTTGGGGAGGCATTTTCCATGAAGAGAAAGCAGTACTGCGAAGACCTTGAGGCAGAAAATCTTGATGAGTGTGAGACACAAGAAGAAGGCCAATGTGGCTGGCACATCTTGAGAAAGGGAGAAAGTGCATGAGATCACGTTGAAGAGGCAAGCAGGGCACATCATGTAGTAGATGGTTTGCAAGTGTCTGTAAGAAAAAGCAAGAATCAAAAAGGGGACAGCATGTAGTCTTAAAGAACAAATCATCAAAAACTATACTCAGGAAGAGTTTTACTCTGTACTTAAAAGATGAGGGTTTTCTCTAAATGTGAGCCTTTATTTCTCTCTTCATTTACCTGCTGTTTGCATACATAATAAAACACAAAATTTATATAACTAAATGCATTATTTTATTTCAATTCACTTGTAAGGTAACAACAGAACTATGAGCTCCTGGGTGGGGGAAGGTATTTAGGATTGTCTCATCATGAGTTTATGTCATATATAATTTATAGTAAAAGCAAACCTGTGATTAATATTTCAGTAACATTGGTATTCACAGAAGGTTTATTGCCCTTGAAGAGTTTATGATCTGATGGGACAAAAAGTCTAGCAAGGTGTTTTACCATCTCTAATAACCACAATTTCGATTAAATACTTGGATCAAGTTCTCTACTTCCCAGGGGATCATTTGCACATATGTTATGTCTCCCCTGTCTGAAGTCCATTTATTAGAGAACTGAGAAAATAAGGTGATATGGTGGATGCACTCTATTATTGCCCCCATGCTCCTAGTATTCATACCTTTGTGTGGTTCCCCCCCGCCCCCTGCCCCGAGTGTGAGCAGGATCTGTGACTCACTTTTGGCTGATAGAATATGGCAGAGGTGACAAGAGATACTCGAGTGCATGTATATGATTCTCTTTCCCTTGCTGTTTTGAAGAGGCATGCTGCTACGGTGTGAGTTTCTATATGGAGACATCCATGCAGCAAGGAGATGAGGATGGCATTAATCCATTGAACCAGAAAGAAACTGAGGTCCTTAGTCCATGACCTACAATGAACTGAATGCTGCAAATAACCATGGAAGTTTGGAAGCAGATGCTTCCTCAGTCAAGCATCAGATGAAATTGCAGCCCAGCAGACATCTTGATTACAGCCTGTGATCTCCTGAAGCAAAGGACCTAGCTAAGCCATGCCTGCACTCCTGACTCATAGAAATCATGAAATAATGAATGTGTTGTTTGAAGCACTAAGTTTGTGGTAATATTGTTATGCAGGGGTAAATAATTAATACAGAAAATAAGTAATAGCTTATATTAATTGTTTTCCCTGTGCCAGGTGCTGCTTTAAGTATTTTACATAATTTGACTTATTTATTATTAGTACCATTTTACAGATGAGAAAGCTGAGTCACAAAGCAATAAAGTTACTTGCCTACAGTTATACCTAGGAAGTGAAAGGGCTGTGATCCAAACGCAAAGTCTTAGCTACTACACTACAGTGCTGCTCAGTCTGCCTAGTTATTACACCAATACCAACTACTTAGAAGGTTGAGGTTGGAATTGTCAATTGACCCACAGTATACAAAGAAATAATACATGGTATTCAGTGTGAATTTCCCTGAAATCATTGGTTGTTGTTCCTCTGATTATTCAAATTTTATTTAATTTCCTAAGTGTTATTAAGTGGAAAAGTGTACACTGAGAGGATTAGGTAAGTGTTCAAAATGTTATAAAGAGACAATAAGAAACAAAAAAAATTATAAGTTATTAATAATGGCAACTTATATTTGTGCAGCCCTGATCCTTATTATATGCACTCAGATATTTCATCACAGTCTGTCCCCAAAGTAACATTTTGAGAAAAGGAGAGTAGATACTACTCTCATCTCTGAGATGCTATGGCCCAGTAACAATGTTGTCCTGTAAGAGAACAAATTACTGACCATACGATCCTAAAGATTAAAGAGGCTTTAGAAGTTTGATATGGCCAAATGGAATGGCCGGATGACCCTTAACTAAAATTATACTGCAGAGGAGTAAACTATTCTATATCCTTTACCTCTCAAGTCAGAGAGAGAAGAGTGAGCAGTATTAAAGTAGAAGATACTAAGCCATAGCAACAGTGGCCACAGATGAAGAAGGTATCAGGTTCAAAGCAATATGCTTTTTTTCTCTCTTGTCTAAGCATCTGAGGTTGGGAATCAAAGATGGAGACCAACCATGCCTCATGGGTAATCACCCAGTCTCTGCTCAAACACTGTATGATCTACTTCCTCTCCTGTCTTATCTTCTATTACTCTGAGTCTTGCTTGTTTAATTTTGGCCCCTCTGACCTTCTTGCTGTCTTCAGAACAAGACAAGCTCTTTCTCCTATCAGGGTCTTTGCACTGTCTGCTCCTGTCTCCTAGAGAGGTTCTTTCATCAGACCTTCTTATGGCTTTCAGTTGTCTGCTCAAATATCACCCCAAAGATATATTTCTTGACCATTCTATTAAAAAAAAAAGGCTTCCTCTGCATTCTTTCATTCCCTTAGTCTGCTTCTGTTTGATTTTCCTTCAAAGCACAAATACATTACTAGAAACTGTTTTTTGTTTTTTGTCTGTTTGTTCCATTGGAATGTAAATTCTAAGTGTGGGGACCTTATTTTCTTGTTCTCTTTTGAATTCTCAGCTCTCACAACAGTGCCTGTGGCATAAAATATGCTCAACAAATATATGTTGAATGAATGAATGAGTGATTACACCCAGGTCAGAGTCTTGTGTCAGGATGCGGGACAATTTCTCTCAGGGTGACATGGGATGATTGGTCAAGAAAGTGGAAATTCATCTAGACAATATTGCTAATAATTTTCCCATCAGGTTTGTAAGAAAATCTCTCAAAGACCTCGTGGAGTCAAGATACTCCCCATGCCTAGTGTCTTAGTTTCTTAGTGCTGCTGTAACAGACTACCACCAATTTAGTGGCTTAAAAGAGCAGATTATTTATTTTACATTTCTGGAGATCAGAACTCACTAAGATAAAATCAAGGTGTCTGCAGAGTTGGTGTTCCTTCTGGGGGCTCTCAAGAATTGTTTTTTGCCTCTTCTAGCTGTTAGGGACCACTAACATTCCTTGGCTCATGGAAGTCTTCTATCTTCAAAGGTAGCAATGGCCAGTGCAGTCTTTCATTCAGGGCATCACTCTTCTGCCTCCCTCTTCCACATTTAAGGAGCCTTGTGATTACATTGGGCCCATCCAGATAAACCAGGGTAATCTCCCCGTTCAAATTCAGTTGATTAGCAACTACAACCTTAATTCTTCTTTGCCATGTAACCTAACTTATTTATAGGTTCAGGAATGAGAATGAGAACATTTTGGGGGCTATCATTCTGCTTATAACTACCAACCCAGTGCTGTTGTCTGTGTGCCTGTGCCTGTGCCTGTGCGTGTGTGTGTGTGTGTGTGTTTAATAATCAGGATTTGTTCTGAGCGAGAATCCGAACATGAGAACCATGTTGACTCTTAACATGCGCTGCTTTTATCACAATGTGCTCACAAACTCTCTAATTGAAAAATGTATTCTATTTTTGCTAGAGAACAATATTGTGTTCATCAGACAAATGCTTTATCCTTCTATCTTTTTAGAAAACTGGGATGGTGTTTATTCTTCAGTCTTCTGACTCTTCTCCTGTTCTCTGTGGTTTCTTAAGAGCAGCAAGACTGGTCCTTTGATCATATCTTTAAGGTGTTTCAGCATCCTGGGATGCAGTTCTTTCAACCATAGAAAGTTTTCTCATTAAGGGCACTTGATACTCTCTCTCTTCATCTCTCTTGGCTCTGTTTCCTCCTTGCATTGTTTGTTCTGCCCTCTCAGTTTGAAGATTATTCTTCTTGTTAGATCACTCCACAGGCAAATAGAAGTGATTCCTGGTAACAAAGCAAAAGATTCCCAAAGCAAGGGGCCTAACACTAATCAGAACCAGGCCTCCTCACATTCTGTATCTCCCCACAGTTTATAGGATATGTTTACCCATGCCATCCACCTTCACTTTTATAGCTCTCTTTCTAATTTTCCTTGCTTGAAAGCAACTTTATATTCTTTAGCATTTTTTTTTTATCAGCTTTCACTCATTCTGGGCTGGTCTTACTTGAATACACTCTGTTTAGGATCACGCTTTTGCATGTTTAGTGTTTGTAAATCTTAAATCTTAAATCTGGGAGAAAGAATGTCTACTATAAGGCCCACATAAGCAAAGAATGGCCCATCCAAGGTCACCTGTAGCTGAGCAGCTTATGGTCTATTCCTCCCACTATCAGGCACTGCCCAGCCAGTCTCATCCATCATTGTACTTCCCTTCTTCCATCTCTCTTCTGAGTCCTTTTAAATATAAGCTCATCAGAGAGCCCCTTGACAGTCACAAAAGCTTCCTTAGATGTGCCTACCTTTATTCACATGGGGATTATTCATGAATATATGATCAGAATTACATTTTTCAGACCCCCTGTCTCCTTTGAGCTATGTTCCCTTTTAAAGTCTCTGTCCATAGAAGGATGCCATTTCTTGAGAGTCATTTCTTTGATTTAGAGGGGAAAAAGGCATTCTGAATGCCTGAAGAGCATATTTGTGCTTATCTTTGCTCCTTCGACCATCTTTAAGTCCGAAAAATGCACACATTTTCTCCCACAATCCCCATCACCTTCACAGACATCGCCTTACTAATGAGAAGTAAGTTGAGAGGGGCAGTAACCTCTACCTCTTGGAAAATCAAAGTGGTGGTAAAGCACAGCAAGGTAAATATTTATCTGATTTCCTGACTTTGGCACAGTAAGACTTCCTGCCAAAGACTCAATGGTACATGTTCCATTTGCTACTTGGAAGGCCTTTCTGAATCTTACTTCACCCATCTATCAAATGGGGGAAATATCTACCTTAGCCACTTTTCCTAAGGTTTCTAGGGAGGATCAAATGAGAAAAATATGAAAATGTCTTGGAAAGCAAATGCTAAATAAACAGAGTTTTTAAATATCTTTCCCAAGATCCAAAGTTCATCAAGAAAGAACCACAGAAACAATAGACCAGCATTGGTTGGCTAAGCAAAGGCAACAAAACTGAATCCAGGGGCCAGAAAATTCCTGACTTAACTCAGAAATGAAAGGCTGTTGCTTATAGGTGTTCATACCATCATGTGTCGTTAGTCCTACAATTTAAGGTTGCAAATTTTGGGAAATGGAACCTATGCAGAAAAATGAAATTGACTGACAGGCTTCAGTCAGGAAAAGAAGTGTTTAAGAGGTGATCCATTCACTTAATTGTCAATGCTTATATGTGTGAAGTGTGTAGGGCTTAGTGGGAGGTACGAAAATGTAAAAGACAGCCTCTGCCCTCAATGAGCTATCAACTGAGTAAACACTGATATTCAAACTCCAAACATGAATTCAGGAAAAGGTTTCAAGTTTCTCCTAAAGTGCAGCCAACTTTTGGATGCAGAACAGTAGAATAAAAACATGATTTATTTTCACCATATGAATTGACATATAGGCAAATGTAAATCACTCAGTATAATGTAATGATTTCTACCTCAGTCAGAATGGGTTCAGTTATGCTGTCATAACAAGCAATCCCAAAATTTCAATCACATAAAACAACAAATGTTTATTTTTCATTCATGCCACTTATCTACTTGATATGTGGGGTATCACTATCAAACCTGTTTCAAAGGGGTGAGTGTCTTTTCCATGTCTGCTGGGACACAGTGTGGATAGGACCACTATGGATATATTTACTATCCATGAAAAGAGAGTGAGAAGAACTCTTCCGTTCAGAGCTTCCAAGTCAGAGTTTCAGCTTGGTCTCTGATAGCTATAGGTAGTCTATTATTTAAAGGCCTTTCTCTCAGTCCTACTCTCCTCAGACCTCTCTTCCAATTCTGCCACTTGTAGTACTTGGCTTTTAGAAACATCATGATGTTGCTCCTTCTGCCTAGAGCATAACCTGTTCCCCACCACCACCACCAGCATTTACCTAATATTAGTTCTGGGCTAAATTGACAGGTATAAATCAGACACAAAGAAGCACTTCCTTAAAAGCAGTTCTAGCCTTAGAAAACCAGAAGAGGGGTGCCTGGGTGGCTCAGTCAGTTAAGTGCCCAACTCTTGATTTCAACTCAGGTCATGAATGATCTCACGGGTCATGAGATCAAGCCCTACATTGGGCTCTGCACTGGACATGAAGCTGTTTAAAATTCTCTCTCTCTCCCTCTCCTTCTGCCCCTCCTCACTCATGCATGCAGGCTCTAGAAAGAAAGAAAGAAAGAAAGAAAGAAAGAAAGCCAGAAGAGTAGTATTTTTTTTATGTGAAAAGTTCTGGTATGAGTCCACCTGAGCAACATTCATCCAGCACATCTGTACTGGGCCCCAAGTAGGTACCAGGCACTTTACTGGACATCAGAGATTCAATGGTGAGCAACACCAACCTGTTCTTGCCCTCCTGGAACTCAGTGCAGAGGAAGACGTTCATCAAACAGTTACACAAATGGATTTTACCAACTGCAGTAAGTGCTAAGAAGGGAAAGAGCAGAGTGTTGTGAATATGTATATTCATTCACATTGTGAATATGTATGTATATCTGACCAGGACACACATGAGGGTGATCTTAAACTTTTGCAGCTGACCAAAAAAGGCAAAAATTAATAAAAATGTGAGCACCCTCCATCTTCCTAAAAAAGGGGATGATGTGAAACCAGGAACCATGTGCCAAGTTACAGGCTGGGGGAAAATTCATAATAACTCACCTCAGTCAGATACTCTGAGAGAAGTCAATATCACCGTCATAAACAGTAGAATCTGCAATGATCAAAAGCACTATGATTATCATCGCGTGATTGGGCTGAATATGATTTATGCCGGCAGCCTCAAGGGTGGAAAAGACTCATGCAATGGAGATTCTAGAAGCCCTTTGATATGTGAGGGTACTTTTAGAGTTATTACTGCCTTTGGCCTTCTAGGGAAATGCGGAAACCCTTGAGGACCTGGCATCTATACTCTTCTCTCACAGAAGTATCTCAACTGGATAAATAAGACTATGAAGGGGCAGTTTAGATAAGTGTATTTCATTTCACTTGCCATCACTTGTTAATGTTATCATAAATAAAATCAATTTGTGAAAAAAAAAAAGTCCTAGGAAGGTTTTCTCAGGGGAGTGGCATTTGAGCTGGAACCTGAGGGGTGAGTTATAGTAACTGAGGTTGGGAGGTGGGTTGATGAACTAGGTCAGTGGTTTCCAGCCACATAATGGCTACTTATGAGTCACATCAAACAATAGAACTAATAAAATTTAGGAATGGTTTACATTTCTTAGGCAAAATAAATTCCAGACTTGTCCTATAATTGCATCATTCTCAATCACCTGCTTTCCATTCCTCTTCCCCTATTGGAAAAAGTGGAGTTCTGAGCCATGTACTCTGCTTGTACACATCCAGATATGCTTTCTAAGGTGGGTTTATTTTGTATGAACATCATCTCTCACATGTCTCTCTTCGATGAGAGGTTGGGAACTAGTGGAGAAGATGACATATAGGGAATTCCAAGCCAATGATTCTTCCACATGTCAAAGGAAAGGTCATTCACAGTAGAGAATGTCAAATGTTACAAAATTTAATTTATCAATTCTTACTGGTAGGATGTAAATAATAATAAAACTATGATTGATTTTTTTTTCAAAGCTTTTTGCTGAAAGACATTTTAGAAACTTAGTACTAAGGCAAAGATATCTTCAATGCTGACATGATACAAAGTTAAATATCACATTGGCTTTTATTTTAATGTTTATTTCCTTCTCACATCCCAATCCATTGTGGTCCACATGTACATATATATGATGCATTTTGTATATATTCGCCTCATAACTTGACAGATGGGAGGGAGATTGCAGTCATTTCTAAAAGCAGACAAAAGGCCGTTGGTTCTGCTCGGCATGATGGTTTGTGAAGACAGAATATCACACGCTTCCGTTGATGATTATATAGCTCTATCCATCTGTCTGCCACTGGAGGTTGGGAGACAGAGACACAGCTCCCACCATCCCCATAAACAAAAGTAGACCATGCTGTCACCAGTCAGACACGCCAGCTAATTGGAGCTGTCGACAGACACAATATTCTGTGTCAACAGCTCTAGTAACAGTTTGAAACAGCAATGATATGTTGGTTGATGGTGAGGATGACACATGTGTCTCTAATAGCATGCTAGAAATCTGACATAACTAGAAAAGAATTACTAAAATGTGATTCCTGGCCTCTGGTATCCCTGTTCATACTTACCAATCCCTGCAGAGGTTGGGGGAGGGGTGGTTGTAACCCATCTCTCTCAGTATCATTCCACAGGCTGACAGCTTAATTTGATACTCATAATGTCTAACTTTAAAATTAATCTTGCTAAAAAGATTTGTTTCAACAAGCCACCTAACCTTAAACTCTTTGGATAATTAATAAGGCAAAAAAAAAAAAAAAGGGGGGGGGTTTGTATAGCTTTCTAAGTTGAAAATAAAAAGGAGATGTTTTGTCAATTTACCATTTCTGTAACTATACATTTATACTGATATTCGGGAAAGTAATTTTTACACAGTTAAATATATACAAATGCTCATAGACATGGCTTATTCTTGAACTTAATTTCATGATAGACAAAAATAAGCCCAAGACAGAAACACACTTACAACATAAACAAGGTTTTGGAATATAAATGCGTATTGTACATTAATCTCTGTGTAAATTCATACCTTCTAGGAAAACTTTATATCATGCCTTAATAATGAAAAGTCAGGAAGTCCCTTGCTATTTGCAATCATTTATCTTCCAAATAATTTCGTCACCTGACTACCTGAGTTTAAATTTTAGCTCAGCCACTTACTAGCTTAGGTAAGTTAGCTAACCTTTTTCAGCCTTTATTTTCTCATCTATAAAATGTAGGTAAATAACATAAGCTACCTCATAGAGTTATAAGGATTAAATGGGTTATCACTCTCTGAGTGTGTAGAACAGTGCCTGGTATATCACATAATTAGAGGTCAATAAATATTATTATTACTAGTGGTAGTAGTAGTAGATTTCCAAGGAGAACTTTAGTGATTAATGAAAGCAAGAAAATAAATCAAGAACAGTGCAAATGCCAAAGAGCAAAGTTGTGGGCATTACACAGGCCTGAGTATAAATCCTTCAGCCATAACCAGGATTTGTAACTTTGGTCAAGTCACTTAACCTCCCTGAACCTTTTTACTTTGTCTGCAAAAGAGCTAATACTTGTCTTTAAAAGATATTTTGGTCGGGGCACCTGGGGGGCTCGTTCGGTTGAGCGTCCGACTTCGGCTCAGGTCACGATCTCGCGGTCTGTGAGTTCGAGCCTCATGTCAGGCTCTGTGCTGACAGCTCAGAGCCTGGAGCCTGCTTCAGATTCTGTGTTTCCCCCTCTCTCTGCCCCTCCCCTGCTCATGCTCTGTCTCTCTCTGTCTCAAAAATAAATTAAAAAAAAACATTAAAAAATTTTAAAAAAAGATATTTTGGGGGAACCTGGATGGTTCAGTTGGTTAAGCATCTGACTTTGGCTCAGGTCATGATCTCATGGTTGGTGAGTTCGAGCCCCAGATCAGGCTGTCTGCTGTCAGCACAGAGCCTGCTTCAGGTCCTCTGCCTCCCTCTCTCTCTGTCCCTGCCCCCCTGGTACTCTCTCTCTTTCAAAAATAAATAAACCTTTAAAAAAACTAAATAAGTAAAAATTAAAAGATATTTTGAAGATTTAAGATAACTTAGAGCACCCAACACAATTCCCAACATGTGGTAGGTATTTCCACCGATTACACCACGTATTCTTATGACTAGTTTGCATTATAAAGCACTTTTATATTTAGACTAATTATTTTTCCTCTAATTAATTCTGTGAAGTAAAGTATAATGACTACTGTACTGGGGAAAAAGTGGTGCTCAGAGTTGTAAAACAAAGGATCAGTGGGTATGGGATTATTGAGGTTAGAATAAGATGTCATCTTCCAATTCTAGGACTAGGGTGATATTCAGCTATTGCCAAATACCTCTTTGCGAGATGACCAAACAACTGAAAGCCTCTTAATTTATTTTTTCCATTCAGACCCCCAAATTTATGTCTTCAGAGGCCTCTATCCCTCACATTTAGAATCAGCCTTAATCATTACCTACTTACACTTCATCAATATTTCCATATTCCTTGGATGTTTGTAAAGATCAATAAATGGACCCCACAACACTTACCACACCACCACCACCAAAAACAACAACAACAACACAAATGCATATGCACACTGGACTTAAATTATCTTGTTCTTTGAAGATATAAGGAAGACAAGGAAAAAACCTTTCTTTGACAGGCAGGTAAGATACTTTTACAACAAATAAACCACAAAGGAGGATTCTGTGTAAAAGGCATTTCCACATCCCAGCCAATGGCCTACGTCAACAATGTATTCTTTTTATATTTTATTTATTTTTAATTTTTTTTTATTATTTCTTTCTAGAGAGACAGAGTGTGAGCAGGGGAGGGGCAGAGAGAGACAGAAACAGAGAATCCCAAGCAGAGTCTGTGAAGTCAGTGTGCAGAGCTCAAAGCAGGGCTTGAACCCACAAAACCTTGCAAGATCATGACCTGAGCCAAAATCAAGAGTTGGACACCTAACTGACTGAGACACCCAGGAACCCCAACAATATGTTCTTTTTAAGTCATAATGTTACCAATTGTACATAAATAATAAAATAACCATATGCAACACAGAATTGTCTGGTTACTTCATGTCACAGCCACTGTATAATGTAAGGTGTTTAGCTTTCACTTCCAATGACTAAGAAGGTAATGGGGCTTTACTTTCTATGAGGCTAGATAAGCAACTGAGCTCTGACCATTAGATCCTGCTTTCTGGAATTAGCGAGGTCCCTTTTTGAAAGCATGAGGAGAGCAACATTGACCTTTCCAGAGAGGAACTAATGCTTCAGCTTTGGCTTCTTCCCTCCTATGCCAGGTGACTTGAACCTGCTAGCTCAGATTTGCCACCCAATGCACCTGCCCTTCACTTCCACCAGTAGAGCCATTTATGTCGTCCTTTGCGTTTCCCCACCTCTGGTTCTTTATTCATGGCGGCAGCCTGACATACTGGATCTTTCATGCCTCTAAATGACCAAAGCCATCAAACTCCATCTATGCTTTAAGGATCCTGTTACAATGGTCCCCTTCAGAAAGGGGGTTCCCTGATTCTCAGTACACCTGTCCTGAGCTCAAATGAAGGGGGTAAATCTCTCCCTCATTTGAATTCTCCCTAATATGGCACTTGTTATTTTTTTTTTCCATGCAGTATAATCAGTTACTTACAAGCCTTATTTTTTCCCCTGTATTGTCAACTCCTTGGTAGCAGGATTCAGGTCAGATTCATTTTTGTTTTTCATGTAGAGCTTAACATCTCTCTGTATTTCTTAGTTACTTGAATAAATGAATAAATTCCCCTCATTCTTTTTCACTTCAAATATTTAAACTTCATATGCTTAAGTGGACAAAACCATAACCACACAATATATCCAGGAGGAGGAAAGGCATGTAAGGTGGACATGATGGCAATTTAAATGCTGAGGCTTGAGATTCTTTTTTAACATCAATCCCATTTCTTCTTTAGGCCCTGGGTTGCTTGAGAATATGGTTTACAGCAATGTATTTGCTTTGGCCAATTCCATTATTAAGATAATCAACATGTTTTAACTTGAAATCCATGGTAAAAGAATTTTCCCTGTATGATTATTAACATCTACTCACATTAGTGCTATCTTCTCTAATTCCTCCTATAAAAGTAGCTACATATGCATAAGCTTTGACAAATCTCCTTGCTTTTCTACACATAATCTCTAAGTCAAGAATTAATCCAAGGTAAATGACTTTTCAGGTAATGGGGCAGACATGCACATTGCACAACGCTAGGAGGCGCCAGTGAAGAGAGCCTAATATAAAGGACACTCCTGGTGTTGTGCAACACACAGTCTGCATGGCTGCATGAAGTTCCCTGAGGTGGAGAAACCTCAGAGAAACAACTTGAGTACATACCTACAATTCAGAGTATTTTCACTCATATTCCAAGGAAAAATAATAAGCTGGGCTTCTAATTATATACATGAAATGGCTTGATAATATTAAAATAATGCTTTTTGTTATGGTTGATTATAACTCACTGTAAACATTGTAGAAAGTACAGGAAAGTGAGAAGAATATAAATCCTTATCTCAGAGACTAAAAGTCCTTATCTCAGAGATTATCACTCTCTTAACCTCTGTATCATATTTCCTTGTGGTCCACCTATATGCACATATGAAAGTATGTATCTGCATACTTGAGAATATGCTCTCCATGCTATTTCTTGAAACTTAACATTATATAATAAAGCCTTTCTCAAACTTGCCTATTGAACAGAATAACCTGAAGAACTTGTTTAAAATATAGACCTTTCAGAATTTTCCATAAGAGAACCAATTCACTAAGTTTGAGGTGGATCCCAAGAATTGGTATTTTTAACAGCTACCCACCGCGATGTAATTTTTATTTTCAGGCAAGTTTGAGAAACAGTGATTTCATAAGCATGTCCAAAGGTATTCAGGTGATTTCTGAACAAAGGAAAACAGTTTAACCTAATTCTCTCAGCCTTCTCAGCTGTGTGGATCAAATGCAGTTATAGTATAAAACTGGAAAATTGAGTGCACTGAACAAGCAAGAAAATGCTCCCAATGCCCCAACTCTCCTTAACGTCCTGACCCTGGCCATGAGCAAGAATTATCTAGTGACCCAGATATTCCCCATCAGGTTGGAATGGGCCAGAGATAATGTTAGTAATGTCCCTTGAAACCAGACTCGGGGAACTCTACAGAAATTCTCTGGGCAAAATCAATCTCCTTATATGAGGAACTGATCATTTGTGCCAGTTTGCCTGTTCCCTCCCAGGCTATACCTGTAGTTCTGGCATATATTGTTAATAATAATGCCTTCTTTCGCTTTCAGGAGTGTCCCAGGTTAGAAAATAAATCCATGGGTGCTAACTTATAGGGTCATTTCCACCTTCTTCTCTGATCCATATAACAGAAAGGAGGCTTCCTTCTCATTGGATCCTTCATGTCCAAAACCTTTTTTTTTTTTTTCCAAAGTGGAGATCTTATTAATGAATCAACTGCTCTCTTGCATAGAAGAACAATGTTAAATAAAACTGAGAACCAAACCATTCCCATGGTGAGGTCTTTCTGGCCAATTAAAGGTTATTATTTTGCCATTTTTCTCAAAGCTCTGGAAGTTCATAAACTTGTTAAGGTGTGCTCTCCTTTTAAGAAATCTTCTAAACACTCTGCCACAAAAAGTTCTGCAAAAATAGCATTTTAATTACTGTAAAAGAATCCATTTAATATTTACTTATTATAGACAACGAGCTTCTTAATTTTCACTATGATAAATATAATTGTGATTAATATCTCTATTCATGTATTATTAGTCATTATTTCTTTAGGGTAGTGTTCTAAAAGTTAGCCATGATATTTAAAGTAACTCTTCTTCCTCAAAAGAACCCCCCTATTTTATTTTATTTTATTTTATTTTATTTTATTGTTTGTGTGTGTGTTCCAATAAAATGTTATTTACAAAATTAGGTGTTGAGCTGGAGTTGCCTGGCTTCAAAGTTAGGCCCCCGTTTTTAAAAATAAATGACAGTTACAAAGAATTCAAGAAAAAATTAATGGGAATAGCCTGCAACACTTAAGTGTTAAAAGCCACTCTCTCATTGGTTGTGCTTAAGAATATATGACTGAAGATGGATTTAAGATGGTGAAGTGTATGGGGACCTTGAGCCTGAAGCACAGCTAGATCAGCATAAAACCATTTTTTTTTTTAACGTTTATTTATTTTTGAGACAGAGAGAGACAGAGCATGAATGGGGGAGGGTCAGAGAGAGGGAGACACAGAATCTGAAACAGGCTCCAGGCTCTGAGCTGTCAGCACAGAGCCCGACGCGGGGCTCAAACCCATGGACCGCGAGATCATGACCTGAGCCGAAGTCGGCCGCTTAACCGACTGAGCCACCCAGGCGCCCCAACATCAAACCATTTTTAACACATAAAAAGTTGATCTGAAGATTAATACTACAGTGTGCATAATTTGAGCCAGAGAACTTGGCAGGTACATGGTGTGGAGGCATGAATTGGGGGAGAGAAAAGTCATGGAGCCACGGAGAGTAGGGAGACGTTTTCACGAAAAGAGGACAGAGAGAGAAAGAGAAAAGGGTAGACAGCAAGGCATTAGGATCGCTCAAGAAAAGCACTCCCCCCAAAAGTAGCTGGAGGGAAAGAGAGAAAAAGTGAAAACACTTGCAGGGGACTGGACAGGAAATCTGTTTCCCAAAACCATTGGCAGGGAGAGAGGGGAGGGTTTCAATGCCACCAGGATTCTATGAACAGTGAAGCACAAAGACTGTTGAGGAAGTAGGGTGAACCCTCAGAAGCAGGAAGCACAGTCTGAGGGGTACATGTGCCACACAGGGAGAAGTAGTTCCCCTGTTTGGAGTGCATTTGGTAGAGGTTGTATGGCCTCCTTCTCAGCAAAAGTCCCAGCGGACCCCAGAGAGCTGCCACATTTACTGATACTGGAAAAAGATGCCAGAGTGCAGCAAAACCTGGTTCTGGCTGTGTGTTGTGATTTACCATAAACTCTGAGCCTTTTCCACTGCGGAATCACATGAACATTTTCTGGGACAAGCCAGAACCCCATCATTGCTTGGCAAGACCCTCCCCCAGAGAATCAGCGATGGTCCAAGCCATGGGGTCTCTAAAGTGTTGGGTTTTGAAACACAGCCCCACCTGGTATAAAACTCTGGAGGGAAGCACCTCTTGGCTGGCAGACAGCTTGGAAACAGAGTAAAGGCAGGGAGCAGACAGAAGCTTGAGACAAAGGAAGGGTGCTTGATTGCATGTCCATGAGGGCACAAAATTGCTACACCAGAGACTAGACAGCTGGGTGAAGCTATTTTCACTTCTAGAACACAAGCATGTATGCACATGTGCACACAGATCTGCCCAACTAAGAGGCACCACCAAGTTAAGAACAGTTCCTAAAACCAAGTCCCATCCCCCTGTGCCCTCCAGGCAGATTCACCAGAAGACCAGCATAAATCCCTTCCATCTGCCATAGTCTATGGACTATAGTGTGCTACAAAGTTTCAGTTATAGGGGCTACTGCATGTAACTTCATTTGAGTTTCATTCTGTTTGTTCATTTCTGCTTCTGTTGCTTTCTTTTTTCTTTTCTTTCTCTTTATTGGGTATGGAAAGAGCAATTTTTTAATCTATTCTATTCTATTCTATTTATTTTATTCTATTTTATTATTTTGAAGTTTTTTTAATTTAAAAAATTATTTTTTTTCCTTTCTTTTTTCCCTCTTTTCTATCAAACTTCTTTCAACAAGCTGACTGAAACACACCTAGGATCTACTTTCCTTCATTTTCTTTGTTTTGTTTTGTTTTTAATTTTTTAATTTTTCTTTTTTATTTTATTAATTTTTTTCTTCCTCCAAAATCACAAGATGGAGGAATTCACCCCAAAAGAAACAACTGGAAGAAATAACAACCAGGGATTTAATTACTGCAAGAATACGTAAGATATCCGAATTAGAATTTAAAACCATGATTATAAGAATACTAGCTGGGGTTGAAAAAAGCATAGAAGACCCCAGAGTATCCCTTTCTGCAGAGTTAAAGAAATAAACTGTAGTCAGGCCAAAATTGAAAATGCTATAACTGAGATGCAATCTTGAATATTTGCTGTGATTGCAAGGATGAATGAAGCAGAGCAGTGAATCAGTGATATAGAAGATAAAATTATGGATAACAATGAAGCAGGAAAAAAAAAGGGAAACAAAGGCAAAAGATGACAATACAAGAGTTAGAGAACTCAGCGATTTATTAAAGAGGAATAACATTCATATCATAGGAGTCCCAGAAGATGAAGAAAGAGAAAAAGGGGAAGAAGGTTTATGTGAGCAAGTTATAACTGAGAACTTTCCTACTCTGGAGAAGGACACAGACATCAAAATCCAAGAAACACAGAGAATCCCTATTAGCTTAAATAAAAACCCACCGTCGCCAAGGCATATTATAATCAAATTCACAAAATACACTGACAAGGAAAGAATCATGAGAGTAGCAAGGGAAAAAAAGTTCTTAACCTACAAGGGAAGACAGTTCAAGTTTGCAGAAGATCTATCCACAGAAACATGGCAGACTAAAAAGAAGTGACAGGATATATTCAATATGCCGAATCAGAAAAATAAGTAGTCAAGAATTCTTTATCCAGTAAGTTTGTCATTCAGAATAAAAGGAGAGATAAAGAGTTTCCCAGACAAATAAAAAACAAAGGAGTTCATGACCAATAAACCAGCCCTGCAAGAAGTTATAGGGGGGACTCTTTGGGTGGAGAAAACAAAACAAAACAAAACAAAAAAATACCAAAAGCAACAAAGACTACAAAGGACCAGAGAATATTACCATAAACACCAAATTTACAGGGAACACAATGGCACTAAATTCATATCTTTCAATAATCACTTTAAATATAAATGGACTAAATGTTCCAATCAAAAGACATAGGGTATCAGAATGGATTAAAAAAAAAAAAGACCTATCTATATGCTGTCTACAAAAGACTCATTTTAGACATAAAGACACTTGCAGGTTGAAAGTAAGGGATGAAGAACCATCTATTATGCTAATAGATGCTAAAAGAAAGTTAGAGCAGCCATACTTATATCAGACAAACTAGATTTTAAGAGAAAGACTATAACAAGAGATGAAGAAAGGCATTATGTCATAATTAAGGGGTTTGTCCACCAAAAAGTTCTAACAGTCCTAAATATTTATATCCCCACTTGGAGACACCCAAATATATAAATCAATTAATCACAAATATAAAGAAACTCATTGATAATAGTATCATAATAATAGGGAACCTTAACTCCCCACTTAACAGCAATGGACAGATCATCTAAGCAGAAAATCAAGGAAACAATGGCTTTGAAAGACACACTGGACCAGATGGACTAAACAGATACATTCAGAACATTTCATCTTAAAGCAGCAGAATACACATTCTTCTTGAGTACACATAGAACATTCTCCAGAACAGATCACATACTGGCTACAAATCAGCCCTCAACAAGTACAAAAAGATCGATATCATATCATGCATATTTTTAGACCATAACACTATGAAACTTGAAATCAACCACAAGAAAAAAATTTGCAAAGACCACAAATACTTGGAGATTAAAGAACATCCTACTAAAGAATGAATGGGTTAACCAAGAAATTAAAGAGGAAATAAAAAAAAGTATATGGAAGCCAAGGAAAAAGAAAATATGACAGACCAAAATTTTTGGGATGCAGCAAAGGTGGTTATAATAGGGAAGTATACAGCAACCCAGGCCTTCCTAAAGAAGGAAGATATGTCTCAAACATACAACTTAACCTTACACTTAAAGGAGCTAGAAAAAGTACAGCAAATGAAGCCCAAAACCAGCAGAAGAAGGGAAATAATAAAGATTAGAGCAGAAATTAATGATAAAAAAAAAAAAAAAAAAAAAAAAAAAGTAGAGCAGATCAATGAAACCAGGAACTGGATCTTAGAAAGAATTAACAAAATTGATAAACCCCTAGCCAGACTGATCAAAAAGAAAAATGAAACGAGGACCCATATAAATAAAGTCACAAATGAAAGAGAGATCACAACCAACACCACAGAAATACAAACAATAATAAGAGAATATTATAAACAATTATATGCCAACAAATTGGGCAATCTGGAAAAAATGGACAAATTCCTAGAAACATAAACTACCAAAATTGAAACAGGAAGAAATAGAAAATTTAAACAGACCCATAACCAGTAAAGAAATGGAATCAGTAATCAAAAATCTTCCAACAAACTAGAGTCTGGGGCCAGATGGCTTCCCAGAGGAAGTCTACCAGACATTTAAAGAAAAGTTAATACCTATTCTTCTCAAACTGTTCCAAAAAATAGAAATGGAAGGAAAACTTCCAAATACATTCTATGAGGCCACCATTACCTTGATTCCAAAACCAGACAAAAACCCAACTAAAAAGAAGAATTACAGGCCAATATCCTTGATGAACGTGGATGCAAAACTTCTCAACAAGATACTAGCAAATTAAATCCAACAATACACTAAAAGAATTATTCATCATGATCAAGTGGGATTTATTCCTGGACTGCAAGTCTGGCTCAATATCCACAAATCAATCAACATGATACACCACAGTAATAAAAGAAAGGATAAGAACCACATGATCCTCTCAATAGATACAGAAAAAGCATTTGACAAAATACAGCATTCTTTTTTGATAAAAACCCTCAATAAAGTAGGAATACAAGGAACATATCTCAACATTATAAAGGCCATATATGAAAGACCCACGGCTAATATCATCCTCAATGGGGAAAAACTGAGAGCTTTCCCCCTGAGATTAGGAACACAACAGAGATGTCCACTCTCACCACTGTTGTTTAACATAGTGTTGGAAGTCCTAGCCTTAGCAATCAGATAACAAAATGAAATAAAATGCATCCAAATCAGCAAGGAAGAAGTCAAGCTTTCACTCTTCACAGATGACATGACAATCTATGTGGAAAACTCAAAAGACTCCACCCAAAAACTGCTAGAACTAATAAGTGAATTCAACAAAGTCGCAGGATGTAAAATCAATGTACAGAAATCAGTTGCATTTCTGTACATCAATAATGAAACAACAGAAAGAGAAATTAAGGAATCGAACCCATTTACCATTGCACCTAAAAACATAAAATACCTAGGAAAAAGCCTAACCAAAGAGGTAAAAAATCTTTATGCTGAAAACTACAGAAAGCTTATGAAAGAAATTGAAGAAGATGCAAAGAAATTAAAAAAACATTCCATGCTCATGGATTAGAAGAAAAAATATTGTTAAAATGCCTATGCTACCCAAATCAATCTACATATTTAATGCAATCCCTATCAAAATAACACCAACATTCTTCACAGAGCTAGAGCAAACAATTCTAAAATGTGTATGTAACCAGAAAAGACCCTGAATAGCCAAAGCAATCTTGAAAAAAGAAAACGAAAGCTAGAGGCATCACAATCCTGGACTTCAAGCTGTATTACAAAGCTGTAATTATCAAGACAGTATGATACTGGCACAAAAACAGACTCTCAGATCAATGGAACAGAATAGAGAACCCAGAAATGGACCCCCAAACGTATGCTCAACTCATCTTTGACAAAGTAGGAAGGAATATCCAATGGAAAAAAGGCAGCCTCTTCAGCAAATGGTGCTAGGAGAACTTGACAGCAGAAGAATGAACCTGGACCACTTTCTTATACCATACACAAAAATAAACTCAAAATGGATGAAAGACCTAAATATAAGACAGTAAACCATCAAAATCCTAGAGGAGAAAATGAGCAATAACCTCTTTGACAGCAACTTCTTACTACATATGTCTCTGGAGGCAAGGGAAACAAAAGCAAAAATGAACTATTGGGACCTCATCAAGATAAAAATCTTCTGCACAGTGAAGGAAACAATCAACAAAACTAAAAGGCAACCAACAGATTGGGAAAAGATATTTGCAAATGATATATCAGATAAAAAATTAGTATCAAAAATCTATAAAGAATTTATCAAACTCTAACCCAGAAAATAAATCATCCAGTGAAGAAATGGGCAAAAGACATGGACAGACAGTTTTCCAAAGAACACATCCAAATGGCTAACAGACACATGAAAAGGTGCTCAACATCACTCATCACCAGGGAAATACAAATCAAAACCACAATAAGATGAGACACAACCTGTCAGAATGGCTAAAATTAACAACTCAGGAAACAAAAGATGTTGGTGAGGATGCAGAGAAGGGGGAACACATTTGCACTGCTGGTGGGAATGAATGTAAACAGTTGCTGCCACTCTGGAGAACAGTATTTTTTTGAGGTTCCTCAAAAAATTAAAAATAGAGCTACCCTACCACCCAGCAATTGCACTACTAAGTATTTATCCAAAGGATACCAGAATGCTGATTCGAAAGGGCACAAGAACCCCAATGTTTATAGCAGTGCTATCAACAATAGCCAAATTCATCTTTTGGGATGAGCACTGGGTGTTGTATGGAAACGAATTTGACAATAAATTTCATATATTAAAAAAAAAATAGCCAAATTATGAAAAGAACCCATATGTCCATCAACTGATGAATATATAAAGAAGATGTGGTGTATATACATAGACACAATGGAAATTACTCAGCTATCAAATAGAATGAAATCTTGCCATTTGCAACAACATGAAAGGAACTAGAATGCATTATTCTAAGCAAAATAAATGAGTCAGAGAAAGACATATGTAAGATTTCACTCACATGTGGAATATAAGAAACAAAACAGATGAACATAAGGGAAGGGAAGGAAAAATAAGATAAAAACAGAGAGGGAGGCAAACCATAAGAGACTCCTTTTTTTTTAAGAAAATTTTTTTAATGTTTATTTATTATTTTGGAGAGACAGAGAGAGAGAGAGACAGAGAGTGAGTGGGGGAGGGGCAGAGACCCAGAGGGAGACACAGGATCCAAAGCAGGATCCAGGCTCTAAGCTGTCAGTCCAGAGCCCGACATGTGGCTTGAACTCACCAGCCATAAGATCATGACCTGAACCGAAGTTGGATACTTAACCGACTAAGCCACCCAGGTGCCCCCATAAGAGATTCTTAAAAAGAGAACAAACCGAGGGTTGCTGGAAGGGTGTTGGGTGCAGGGGAAGGGCTAGATGGATGATGGGCATTAAGGAGGGCACTTGTTGGGATGAGCACTGGGTGTTGTATGTAAGTGATGAATCACCAAATTCTACTCCTGAAACCATTATTACACTATATGTTACCTAACTTGGATTTAAATCAAATTTTTAAAAAATAATATAAAACATTTAAATTAAAAAAAGAATATATGACTGAAACATGAAATTCAGATATTTCTGCTAAAATCTGCAACATCAGAAATATCTGTCTTGATTTTAGAACAACAGCAAGATGTCTGAGTTGCTGCCTGATACTGAGTTACATACCTGGTAGCTCCTCTTCCTTTACTTCAGATGGAACAGAGGAACATGAAGAAATGGTTGGATCGGCCCTGAACCAACATAGAGACTTGTCACTCACCTTCGTCTCGCCAATTACTGGAGATGGGATTCTATCGTCACAGAAAAGTCAGTATGAGATGTCCTCTAGAAGGATGAGGGTAAAATAGAACGAGGACAAATGAGACACTGTGCTTTATGCAACCAGTTAATGAGAGGGAGATCCACATGTAAGTAGCTGAAGTCCCCAATATTGAGATAAGAATGTGA
This sequence comes from Panthera pardus, assembly GCF_024362965.1. Lineage (NCBI taxonomy): Eukaryota > Metazoa > Chordata > Mammalia > Carnivora > Felidae > Panthera > Panthera pardus. The sequence goes on from NW_026526721.1 coordinate 84,240,474, forward strand.
TCAATCATTCATTCACTATTTATTTATTGTTTCCTTCAATTGATATTTGTTGAATAACATTGTTTTGCAAAATATCCCAATATTGAATCATTATGCTGTATACTGGATACTAATATATTGTCATATGTCAATTATACCTCAATAAATAAATATATATATACCAACTATTGCCAGACACTGTTCAAGGCAATAGAAACGGATGAGTAAATAAACTAAAATCACAGTCTCCCTGAAGACTACATTCTAATAAGGGGGATGGGTTATTTTACAAAGATGAGTAAGTAAAATATTTAAGACGCTAGTGATAAGTAAGTGCTAAGGAGAAAAAAATCAAACAAGGAAGAATAATATGAAAAATGGGAGTTGAAATTCTAGTTAGAGTTTCCAGAGAAAATGACTTTTGAATAAACAGCTGAAGGAAACACATAGCAATGTGAGTATCTCAGGAAAGAGAATTTCTGGAAGAGACCATAGAAAGAGCACAGTTCCTGGGGTAGAAGGTGCCTTGGGTGTTCAGGGAATTGCCAGGCCAGTGTGGCAAAGCAAGATAAGATCAGAAGGGTGGGGGCGATTTTCTAGGCTATCAGAAAGATGTTTGGTTTTTACACTGAACGCACAACAGGATTTTTAGTGGAGCAGCTTGAAGATTTTGAGTGGAGGAGGGATTTGACTTATACTGAATTACTCTCTGCTTTGAGAATAGACTTGATGGGTGTGGGATGGTGGGAGGAAAGGAGGTCAGGAGGTGAAGAGGGATGGCAGAAGCAGAGAAACCAGCTAGAAGGTTATTTGCAAGGCAACCAGATGAAAAGTGATGGAAATTTGAACAAGATGGTGGCAGTGGAGGTGGTGAGAAGTGCCTGAATGTTGGATCTGTTCTGAAAATGGGGCCAAGACAATTTGCTGACGGATCAGATATGGGGTGAGAGAAAGGGAGAGGAGTCAAGGACGACGCCGAGGTTTCTTTCTTGAATTGCTACGAATGGGATTGCCATCAGCTGAGATAAAGACCACAAGACGAGGCGATTTGGAAGTGATGAGCAGGAGCTGTGTTATGCACTAATTTGTTGTGAGATGCCTGCTGATCATCCAAGTGGAGACTCCAATCGGGCAGTTGAGCACACAGGTCTGGAATTCAGGGCAGCAGTCCAGACTGCAGGCGTGCGTTTGGGAACCATCAGCATATGGATAGTATGTAAAGCCATTAGACTTGATGAGACTATCACAAGAATGAGCTTAGATGGAAAAGATCACCAAGGAGGACACACCAATATTAGAGTGAAGTCAGAAGCTAAGTGGTAAAAAACAACAACAAAAGGTATTTTTCGTGGACGTATGGGTTTGTTGGCTGGCACATGTACCAAGTTTGAATGTTTCTCAGAAGAGTTAACCAGACTGTATGCTGTGCATAAGGCAGTCAATCTGCCTCAGGTGTGTCCTCCATGGGGTCCAGCATAGAGACGCGGTAAGCATTAAAGCGAGAATTGAATTGGCTGGAAGAAATGTCATATAGTTTTATGATCTAACTTTGCTTCTTTCTGCCTAAAATTCCTACATTTCAAGTCCTAGAATTCAAAGCCATTGTTGGTAAAATCACTCTAGTGCAATGACAATTACATACACCAAAACATTAAAGTGTCAAATAATTAGATATATTCATTAGGCTGTTACGCTTTAGATATTTTCCTTAGGGATTTAGCAGCCGCTACAATCTGACCACTGTCTATTTTTGTATCAGGGCTTTGCTTAGGTGGATCCTAAATGACTTACCATCAGATTTTTAGAAGCCGTATCAAATGAATTATTTTTCTAAAAAAGCACACATGACCTGATAGTATAGAAATAGTCATGCATTCGTATATATGTGAATATCAAGAAACTGTAGGTCTTAGTTGGCTCATGAAAAAAATTGCAAAAATATTATAAAAATAAGAGTCACTATAAAGCTCATTTAGGGAGTACTTATTAGGGTCACAGAAAAGAAAATCTATTTGACTGGCTCAGGGCCAATAAGTGGAGCAGTTACATTGTCACGGACGAAGTACAAAAGGGGATGTGTCTTCCTATTTGATCTACAGCCTCAGCTGGTCCAGAAACACTAACTCTGACTCTGTGTTTGGCGTGTACATTGTACTCCTAGGAAGAAATAAGGAAAAAAAAAAAAAAAAAAAAAAAACAATGGTTAAAAAGAATAGAGAAAATGAAGAAAAAATAAATCCATGACGTTCGAATCCTTGTAGTCTGTCCCAGTATAAGTTGATGGATTGGTTCTTTATTCACCATTTCTCTACTTAAGATGTTATAAAACTAATACATTAGAGTTATAAAGAATTTATTGATCATGTCTGAAAACAACTTGTTTGTGGAATATGTTAAATACCGAGTTGGCCACTGACTTGTGTTTTAAGGAGTGAAGGTATACTTAGAAAACTAATAAATGGGATTAGACAAGATAAATGTAATAGTGAGCACTTCTCTCCATCTACACATCTCCCTTGGCCATTAGACTCCAGAGCACATATTTACATGGAGAGGATTACATGTGCATTTTTAGCACAAGTGTTCATTCATGATGTCAGAAGATTGGAGCAGAGATTCCAACTAAGCAATAAACGATTTTCTCCCTGGAGTCGTGCAGCAGGCTCCACAAGCCCCCAGGAGGAATCAGCACAAACACTGTGACCGTTATTTACTAACTGGGACTCCAGCAGCTGGGCTGTTTGCATGATATGCAAATGGGCACATCATTCAAGGAAGAAAGGATGAATGCTCTGGCACTTGCAGGGCAAACATTAACTGCTATGGGAAGAGGGCCAGCAGAAGAGAAACCAGACAGAAGTGAGTGGGTGGCGAGGGGCAGGACAAGAAACATCTTCCAAATAGGCAAAATGCAGGAGGCAGACACTGCTTGCTGGGAACCGTTCAGCACTCTCAGCCTCGGTAAACAACAGATGGGTGTGTGCTGTAGCCCATCTCCCGCGGAACAGTGAATTTCCTCTCTACCCAATTTCTTGCTCTGAATCACGTTCGTAAAACATTTTATATGTGGAAAGTTACTGAGAGGTACAGAGGGAGAATATTAACTGAAAGAGCAAAGGCTAAGGGCGCTAAGAGGACACAGTGATAGGGACAAAAGCATACCTGGAGTCAGACATACCTTGGCAGGAATTTCAGTTCTACAATTTAACAGCTATGGGTATTGGGCAAGAGTTTCAGTCCTTCTGTCTCAATTTCCTTGTCTGTTATGTGGGCATAGTAGTACTATGTCATAGTAGGATCTCTAAGATTTAGTACATCTTCTCTATGTAAAGTGCCTCCTACCAACATAGCAGTAACTGTTTAGTATTAGAGCTGAAACTTGAATTATTCAGGTTTTGTGACGCCAAAGTGCATCAGTTCCTACGAAGTCCAGAGATTTAGAGATTTAGAGATTTAGAGATATAGCCCTATGGTCACTCTGTATCTTGAGGGCTTCCCAGTTCAGCATGGAACATTTGCTTTGGTTACAAAGCAACTCTACTTCCAGACAGGTTATAAGACCTGTGGGTGAAATCCAGGTTTTTTTTTTAAGCTCCAGTTTAACCGAGTCTGGAAGCTTATAGATGCCAAAACACTTTGTTGCCTTGATGACATATGTGTGTAGAGTGTAAGGTAAAAGAGCATCACTGGAATGAACATCTGTGTATCCACCAACACAAGTCTGGCACTTCTTCCTTTTAGTTAATATTTGCAGGGAGTTTCATTTTGAATCCTGTCACTTTCAACTTTTCTATATCCCTATAGCTTTGTAAGGGCCTTGTAAATACCATACAATTGGTTTTTTTTAATCCAGTCTAACAATCTTTAAATTAGCATTTTTGTTCATGCTGCTAATATATTTAGATTTATTTCTACCATATCATCTGTTCTTTTTATTTTCTTTCATGCTCCTTTCTCCTTTTTGTTTCTTCTTTCTTGACTTTTCTTAGGTTAAGTGTTTTTCCTTCCATTTTTCCCTCTTCTAACATATTTTATTTCTATTCTATTATCGGTGATTACCCTAGTAAGTTAAACATGCATTTGTACTTTATCAAGCCGGTAGCTAATAACCTTATCCTTCTCTTAGACTATGTAACCAAATAATAACATACTTCTCCTAAACTGTAACTATGTAAATCATAGAACACTAAGTCTAATAACAGCTTTCCAGCTTCTATATTCTTACTGCCTCACATTTCATTTCTCATTTTTAACCTCACAAATTGATCGTTATTGTTTTATGCAGTCAATGTTTGCTTAAATTTGCTTATAATTTACTACTTAAAAAAAAAATCCTGCCTGATGCATCTCAAACTTCCCATTTGGGATCACTTTCCTGCCTGAGGTATATTCTGTAGTTGACAAACTCACCCAATAAAAAATGACTTTTTCCATCCTTGCTTCCAGGAAATATTTTCAAAAGTATATAATTCTAGGTTTTCTCAACACCTTATCAGGATCATTCTAGTATTTTTTATGTTCCATTGTTGCTGCTGAGAAGTTGGCTGACAATATAATTGTCATGCCTTTATAGGTAGCCCTTCTTTTGTCTCTAGCTACCTTTAAGATCCTCTTTATGTCTTCATTGTTCTGCAGTTTCACTAAAACTGGGCTAGCTATTAATACTTTTTAATTATTATTCTTTGGATTCTTTGGACTTCTATCTAAGAAGTATATTTTTCATTTCAGTCACTGTTTCTTCATGTATTGCTTCTTCCACACATTCTCTCCATGCTTCTGAAATTCTATCTACATGTTCTTAACTACTCATTATTGTTATAACTCTCTGTGCTTCATTCCACATAATTTCATTGGAGCTTTCTACTAGTGCATTATTGAGTTTTCAGCTATTTCCAATCTGCACTTAATTTTATCCATTGAGTTTGTCATTTCAATTACTATATCTGGCTCTTTTTAATCTGTTTCAAAATGTTTTAGTTTTCTATATTCTCTCCCTTTATTCCTTTAAATATATAAACATATTCATTTTACATTTGTGTGAGACACTTTCAATTAAATCTGAAGGTTTTTCCAGTTCTGAGTCTGTTGGTTCTTGTTCATGGTATCTTGTTTGCATGGGTATTATTTGATTTTTGACTATGAGCTCATGTTTATTAGAAGTTCAACCTGGAGGAATTTGGGGGAGCTGGGTGTTACATGGGTTTTTCTATACATTTGTATTTCCCTGTCTTAGACACATGAGCATGGCTTACCTAATATTTCTTTACAACTAACTATTGGCTTTAGGATTTTTCAGCCCACCCAGATAGTATGTTTTTGGACTACAAACCTAGGCAAGGACTCACTAGTAGCTGAGAATACTCAGGAGATTTTTTTTTCTCATCTTCCTACCACCAAGACTGAAACCAGGCCATTTTTCTTACTTTCTCTGGGGAATTGAGGTTTTTATATTTTTATCTTTACTCTGAGGCTATAACCCTTTACACTTTTAACTCCATATCAAGGTCTCTTAATTAAATTCCTCTCCTTGAGTAGGTTCTATGTTTCACCTCCTGTCCACAGTATGAAAATTGAAACTCAAAGTCACTGAAGTTCAACTAGCTTCCGTGTGTTCAGTTTGCCCCTCTGGGTTTCACTTTCACTTAGTATTTGACCTCTCAGGAATAGTTACCTTCTTGCCAGCTCACCAGCACCTTTAAAAATATCTTTTGTATATTTTATACAACATTTATCCAGTTCAGTAGCAGAGTTAGCCAGGATCTCTAGCTGGCCATACTGCTGGATATGGAAATTACGATGAATTTCCACCAAGTAGGAGATTAAATCTGTCTTCCACTAATCTGTCCTGAAACTCTAAAACTAGTCATGAACTTCTCTTCCTTGATTCCTATTGTCTGAAAAAAAATATATTATTTTTAATTTTTTTAAAGATTTTTTTTAAGTAATCTCTACCCAACATGGAGTTCAAACTTACAAACCCGTAGGGCACCTGGGTGGCTCAGTCGGTTGAGCGCCCAACTTCCGCTCAGGTCATGATCTTGCCATTTGTGAGCTGGAGCCCTGCATCAGGCTCTGTGCTGACAGCTCAGAGCCTGGAGCCTGCTTGTGATTCTGTGTCTCCCTCTCTTTCCGCCCACCCCTGTTTGTGCTCTGTCTCTCTCTGTCTTCCAAAAACAAACCTACAAACCTGAGATCAAGAGTCACATGCTCTACTGACTGCGCCAGCCAGGCACCCCTGAAAATTTTTTAAATCTAAATATATAAAAATACATTAAGGCAGATGTCATGTCTCTGTTTGTGTTATAGAAAATCTCACAGTATCTTTATTATTCATTATCCAAACACTTTGATGTTGAACAAATTCAAACAATCTTAGAACTTCTGGAATAAAGGTTTACCAAAGGTTTTATCACCATTTCAGCCTTTAATGTCTTAACTGAATTTATTCCTCCTCAGAATTAATAGCTAATAGATGTCTAAAATTGATGTTGCTGTTCTAGGTCAAAAATTTTTAAAATGTTATGTGCATACCTCTTGGCATGCAAAAAGGGCAGGAAGAAATTATTAGAACTTTTATTTAAAAATATTTTTATCTTAAAAATCAAAAGGAATTAATATTTACTAGAATTTAGTATAAAAATTGGCGCTTGCATCCAAACTTGGCCTGCATGTGCTGAGGGAAGACGGCCTATAGTTTGGAGAGATTAATAGCGGTACCCTCCCATTCTCTCCCTTTGGCACACTACAACTTTCTGCAATATGTACGCTCAGCTCCGTGCATTTTCAAATTATGTTTTCTGGGTTAAAGCAATCCTCTCTAAATGGACATGTGGCTTTTAAAGTTTTGTTGCAAAGACGCTATGGATCAGAAGGTATGTTAATTATGTAAGCACGTATGACCAACAAGAAAATGGCAGACATGACATTGACATTTGTCCTGCTCCTAGTATAAGCTCTTTATTGAGCACATTAAATAATGATGAAAAGAATAATGATGATCTTATTAGGTCTGTCAAGATATTGTCCTTCTCCAAAAAAATTCAAGATTATTTTGTAAACTGAATTTGCATCCACAATTATGAATCATCTTGCCTTAAGCATATTTTTCCCTGAGATATTAACTAATGATAGTTGTACATGTATATTCTGTACAATAAACAAACACAAATGTATTGAAATACATAGCTAACATTGTATATAGTTTGAAATAGTTTGAAACCTACTGCTTAGGCACTTCAAGATTCTCCCCCCCACCCACGCACATAATTATTTTCTCTTATTGTAACTCAGATAGGTACCATATATTTTTTAAATTAATTTTTAATGTTTATTGATTTATTTCTGAGAGAGAGACAGAGCAGGAGCAGGGGAGGGGCAGAGAGAGAGGGAGACACAGATTCTGAAGCAGGCTCCAGGCTCTGAGCTGACAGCACAGAGCCTGACACGGGGCTCAAACCCAAGAGTGGTGAGATCATGACCTGAGCTGAAGTCGGACACTTAACCGACTGAGCCACCTAGGCGCCCCTGTATTGGTTCTACATTTTAAGTGATTTACCGTCTGTCCTTTCAGAATGATTCATTTGAACAAAGATTCATTCCATGTTCACATGCAACAATCACCACTTTCTCCCCACTTTCGATTGTTTAACTAGCTCTACTTTATTTTCAAAACTTTTCATATACCTCGTCCTATGAGTACTTTCCACAATCCCGTCGCTCTTAAACGTAGTTGAGGGGCGCCTGGGTGGCTCAGTCGGTTGAGCGTCCGACTTCGGCTCAGGTCACGATCTCGCGGTCCGTGAGTTCGAGCCCCGCGTCAGGCTCTGGGCTGACGGCTCAGAGCCTGGAGCCTGCTTCCGATTCTGTGTCTCCCTCTCTCTCTGCCCCTTCCCCGTTCATGCTCTGTCTCTCTCTGTCTCAAAAATAAATAAATGTTAAAAAAAAAAAAAATTTTAAAAAAAACGTAGTTGAATGTGATGGGCTAAATAATTCTGGTAAAACATCTCAAAGCTATGCACAAACATTATGAATAATAGACTAAGATAAAGTGTCCTGCTTTGACAGGGCCATTAGGGCCATCAAAGTTGAAATCCTACATAGGAAGCATGGCTTGGCTCCTGTGAATGCTTTTAGATTGGAAATTCTTAGGTAAAGCACTTTCTACATATTCAAAGAGCTCCGAGGGTCTATGAAAAATTACATTTATAAATATAATGCGCCCAGCTTAGCCAAACCTAATTGCTAAAGATTGTTCTTCAGCCTGCAAAGAGGAAGTACTCCCTCACATTCCAATCTCTGTGAAGAAAGCAGAAAAAAAACAGGTACGAAACTAGCCAGAATCAGAGTGAGGAAGATTGCTCCTGTTAGCTGCCTTCTTTCCCTCTTTTGATGAGTATAAATACAATGCAAATCACCCCTGAGTTTTAAGAGAACAAGGATCGTCTATTGTGGACCCAACAAACCCATCCCATCATCTTCTGAGCCTCATTACCATTATTACCTATTCACTTCCCATCTCACTGTGTTGTTTTGCCCTTGAAGTCTCAAAACCTTTGGGTCTGTTGATTGATCACTTGATGATAAATCAAATACATATACCCCATTATTAATATATTATATGCAACAGAAAAGGTACACAAAAGATAAAAATAAAAAATAAAGAGAGTTAACACAAACCAAGTGTACAAAGGTCACTACTTTACCATTTTACATATCCATGTAGTGCATAGCCTACATTAGCAGTCACTGGTGGGTAAAGCTCTATAGACTCAACGAGAATGTTCTGGCTTCTTTTGCCTTTTTCACTACCTGAGGGTAAATAACCATAATCAATAGGCACAAATAGAATGAATTAAGAGGAGCCTGCAAAGAGCATTGAGGAATGGTGAATGGTGGCAGAATACTTAGTATAAAAACCAAAGAATAATCCCAAATTCTCCTATAAAAAGTAAACTTTACTAATACTAATACTAATACTAATCACCCAACTGTCTCTTAACTCCTCTCACTTTCCTTTACAAAATGCTTTTTAAGTGTTTCCTACTACTATATGGGAATTCTCCTAAGTTTAGGATAATAAAACCAAAAGCAATTTTTTAAAGTGTCGCTGTCATTACTAATGTTATACCTTGTACAAGGTCTCTCTGACTCCTGATCAGGTTAATGAGTTGTGATCCAAGAAAAGCACAATGGTCCATAATACACAGTACATCACAATCATTAATTAATATTAATTGAATGCCAATTTAGTTCATAAAACTACTCCAAACATAATGATTACTAACATTCTGACCGTGAGAGAAAGCAATGGCAATAGGGTATGTGGAAAGAGGAAATACAAAAGAGGCACTCAAAGAATATAAAGAAGAAATTATTCCTTTTTTTTTTTTTTTTTTTTTTTTTTTTGTTAAGTAAGCTCTATATCTAACGTGAGGCTTGAAGTCAATGACCCTGATATCAGGAGTCACATGCTCTACTGACTGAGCCAGCCAGGCGCCCCAGAAATCATTTCTTTTATAACTATTATATCTGCTACTCTCTGGTGCCCGCTCCCCATTGCCACCACACATGGGCAAATGACAGCATGTGATTTATAATCAACTGATGAATACAAGTAGATGTTTTCACATTGGTATTTTCTCCTCCACTTCTTCTGTCTCTTCTTTCACTTCTTTTCCTCTTATTCTTCTTTTACTAATTTATTTTTTTTTTAAGGCTATTTCTCACATTCTGTCAAACATACATTAAACCTCTTGGGCTTTCTTATCAAAGAGACACCTTCATAATCGATGTAAAGCTGAGTTTAGAAATACATGCATAGATACTTATTAAAATGAAATTAAAGATCACTCTAAAAATGTGCTCAACAATTCACTCTTCAAGTATTTTAAAGTATTTTAAGCTTCTTGTGTTGGGGTGATCTGTAATATCCTGGTATGTGATAATTGCCATAGCTGTCCTCCAAGCTACTTTCACCATCTTATGTGGACATTGTTGACCATAAGGCTTCTCTAGGTACAAATTGCTGAACAATTACTTATGAAAGAAAGGTCATAATAATGGGCTACAGAAGTCTGGGCTGGCTTTGGGGCAATTTAGATGGAACCATTTTGTCTTATTGTTATAAAGGTGAGAAGGAAGTAGTTTAAGACAGTGAGAGACAAGCAAACAAAAGACAGGCAAGCAAAGCTATATAACTTCTACTTTCCCTTCCTGCGTACTCCATTACTTCTTGCGTTATGGGAGAAATAACGTGATCAGAATGACCTGAAGGTTAGGGGGTAGGTGAGGTTTACCTGGTAGAAAGAAGATTGAATACTGTGGGCTAAACCTTTTTGTAAGTGAAAAGTAGTAACATTTAACAAAATACCAACTGACAGTAGGGGTGGAGAAGGACTCAAATTGCATTTGGCCATTGGCTTTTTTTCTTCTTACTGTGTATCTTTTATTAAAAGAAAAAGATAGAATTGAGAGGGGGATGGGTAGAAGTTGTTAGAGAGGGAAAGAGACGGATGGAATTGTTTGCTTGAAAACTGAATGTCTATTATGACACTTGTGCAGCTGTAGTGGCTTCAAATATTATACAAGAATCAGTAAGATTCTAAATTGTATTCAATCAACAAATATTTCTTGAGCATTTATTCTGTGTCAAAACGGACACTACAAAGCTCAAAAACCTTTCCTTTTAGCACATAAGTCTTCTTCATCTGAGGGCTGTGGATCTTGGAAAGGTTAATACAAGGTTAATAATTTATCTGGTCTCAGTAAATTTAAAGGGTCTGACACCAGTTACAGTTCTTAAAAATAAGCAAATTGGTGAGATTAAGGGAAAAAACTTGAAAAAAAAATGTACAGACATACATACAATACATATAGAAACACGAGAAAGATACATTGTAATTTGACAAACAGCAATGATGACCTGTTTACTATTTGATGAATGTTTATAATATTGACAAAACTATCTCTCCCATAAATTATACCTTTTACTTGGAAAGCAAATTCATGAAATAATAGGATAAAATATTTGACATTGAAGTTGACGCTTAGAGTAATCTACTCATACATTCCAAGTTCAAGGACATTACTTCTGGACCATAAGTATAAAGAATCAACATTCAGAAGAAGGAAGGGTCTCAAGTGACCAAATTGGTCAGTATCCTGTACAAGGCTTGCAAATAAGGGGATGTTAAAGAGATTGGAGCAAGAACAATGGCCCCTTCTCAAAAACAATAAGTTGTCTCTGGAGTATTGTTAGGAATTAGAAAGCCAATTCAAACAAACACGCCTCAGGTTTTTTGACAATAATAAATTTCATTTACATATTTCTGACAAAACCAAATTTTCTTAGAGATCTAAGTTGAAATATAAGTTATTTATTATATTTAAATTTTGCTGTCCAATATATCAATAATGACAAAACAGGTTAAATCAATTCCAAATTTCTCCTCTCTGTTCTCATGTGGTTTCTGGTCCTCTGCTGTAACCAAATAATTTTCATAGGTTTTAGATAAGTAATTGAATTTTGGGGTATTTTCTGAAGTCACAATTCTTTTCTTCATATCATCCAATACACTTCAAAATTGGGTGTGTTCTTCTAATAAAGAGGACTGGTAAGTGTCTTGGAGAATATAATTATATGACTAAATGTTTTTTAAAAGGGTGCTTAGAATAAAAGAAGCATGGAATACTTTGATCAGAACAAGTAAATGAAAAGGGCAGAGGTTTACTCACTTTAAAAAGCACTAGGAATAAAAGTATTGAGTAGAATCCTCCCTTTCCTAACCAAGTGAGAACAGATTTCTGTGTATGGGGGTATTTCAGCTACTACTAAATGGAGAAGGAATAAGATAATTATAATATCCACTTTGCAATCCCTAATTAAATAACAAATCTAAGTGATGCACATTAATTCATGTTAAAATCAGAAAGAGATGGGACTGGGTATTACATGCCTCCTGATGGAAGCACATGCCATTCTCTGAAGTATCCTTGCTACAAAAATCTACACGACACCTTTTCAAACCTCTAGATACAACTACCATTTTGGAGCAAATACAGAGAATTCTGGAGATACAATCAGCAAAATCCTGAGTGTGGGAAACTGCAGAACAAACAACCCTTCTTCAACAAAGAAATGCAAAGAAGGTTAAAAAAAAAAAAAAGTAGCATAGAGAGGAAACCTATGGATTTAAAGGGACCTTAAATACATACAACACATCACAACATGTAGACATTATTTTTAATTCCTGATTAAATAGAAAATTGTTCATAAAAATTGACATTTATGTAACATTTGTGAATTTGATGAAGAGATATTCAATCATATTAAAAATTGTCATTTTTTTACGTTAATAATGGCATGTACTTAGGATTTTTAAAAAGTCTTTATATGAGCAATATGGCTAAATAAGACGTCATTCATCATGCTCCCACCTCTATCTCAACAATGAAAATCTTATCATCCATCCCTGGACAGAAATGCATTTGTGTGAGCTGTGGGATCCAGAACCATACACCAAGGGACCCAAGAGGAATTTCACCCACCTACGTGTTGGGTAATAAACATACAGAACTCTCAGTCCAAACTATGGGCACTACTGTGCCCCATGAACTGACTCTCAGCCATGGTCTTAGAGCCCTTAGAAAATAGTATCTTAGACAATCACCAGGAATGAAAGACCCATTGTGAAGTTCAGGTATCCAACAAAGAAGTTTCAGCATATCGATAGGAAAAAAAAAAAAAAAAGTAGCCCACATGATTTTGGGAAGAGCAGTTAGTAGAAACAGAAGGAGGTGACTGTCACTCCAAATGCAAACAGAACAATGCAAAACTTCAAGAAACATGAGAAAGCAAGGAAACATCACTAAAGGATCCTGAAAATCTTCCAATAACTGATTCTAAAGACATAGAAATCTTTATCCAATAAAGAAATCAAAATGACTGTTTTAAAGAGGCTCAAAGAGTTACAAGAAAACACAGAGAGAAAATTCAGTGAAATCAGAAAAACAATACAAGAATAAAATAAGAAGTATAACAAAGAGATAGAAATCATAAAGGAAGAAACAAATAGAAATCCTAGAGCTGAAGAATACAGTGAATAAAATTAAGAATTCAATAGACAGCATCCACATTAGAATGAATCAAACAGAAGAATCTGTGAGTTAGAAGACAGAAAGTTTGAAATTATGCAATTAGAAGAGAACAAAGGAAAAAGAATAAATAAGTGTGAAGAAAACTTATATGATCTATAGGACACCATGAAAGGAGCAATTTGTGATTTATTGGAGTTCCAGAAGGAGATGAGAGGAAGACAAGTGTAAACAGCTTATTTAAAGAAATAATGGCTGAGAACTTCTCAAATCTGGGGACAAATCTGGATACCCAAGTTCCCAAAGCTTACAAATTCAACTTAGAGACCTTCTATAAGATAAATTATAATAAACCTGTCAAAAATCAAAGATAAAGAGAGAATATTAAAATCAGCAAGAGAAAACAAGCTTGTAAACTTACAAGGGAACCCCTATAGGGCTATCAGTGAATTATTCAACAGAAACTTTACAGGCTAGGAGAGAGTAGGATGATATATTCAAAATGCTAAAAGAAAAAAACTACAACAGGGGCTCCTGGGTGGCTCAGTCAGTTGAGCATCTGATTTTGGCTCAGGTCATGATCTTAGGGTTCAGGAGTTCAAGCCCTGCATGAGGCTCTGTGCTGACAGCCCAGAGCCTGGAGCCTGCTTCAGATTCTGTGTATCCCCTTCTCTCTGCCCTTCCCCTGATCGCACTCTGTGTCTCTCTCCGTCAAAAATAAGTAAACGCTAAAAAAAAAGAAAAAAGAAAAAAGGGAAAAACTATAACAACCAAGAATACTTCATTTAACAAAGTTGTCCTTCAGAAACAAGGGAAGGATAAAGACTTTTCCTGATAAGCAAAAGCTAAGGGAGTTCATCACATGTAGATCTGTTTTATAAGAACTGTTGAAATGAGTTCTTCAAGTTGAAATGAAAGGACACTATTAGTAACATGAAAACATATGAAAAAATATGCTGGTAAAGGTAAGTATGTAGACAAATTCAGAATTGTGTAAAATTGTAATATGGTGTCATATAAAATTATAGTACGGTTAACTACTTTACTATAAAGGTTAAAGGACAAAAGTATTAAAAAAACTATTGCTGCAATAATTTGTTAATGAATACACAATAAAAAACAAGATAAATTATGATATCAAAAACATATAAGGAGGGGAGTAATAAGATGAGTGTTTATATGCAAGGGAAGTTATTAGTGTAAAACAAATCATTGTAAGATGTTTTGTGGAAGGCTTATGGTAATCACAAAGCAAAAACCTACAGTAGACACACAAAAAAATACAAAGAGATTCGAAGCATACCACATTCACAAAGAAAGGCAACAAGAGGGACAAAGGAACAAGGGAAATATAAGACAGCCAGAATACAATTAATACGAAGTCATTAGTAAGTCCTTACCTATCAATAATTACTCTGAATGTAAATAGATTAAATCTCCAATCAATAGGTATAGAGCAGCTGGATGGACAAAAAAAACAACCAAACAAACAAAACAAACAAAAAAACAAACAAAAAACCCCACAAGAGCCAACTATATACTGCCTACATGAGACACTTCAGCTTCAAGGACACACATAGGTTCAAAGCACAGAGATGCAAAAAAAAAAATGTTCCGTGCATGGGAAACAAAAAGGAGGAAAGGGTAGCTATACTTATATCAGGCAAAATAGACTAAGCCAAAAGCAGTAATAAGAAACAAAGAAGGTCATTATATAATAAAACAAGATTAAGTGATCAAAAGGATATAACAATCATGCATACATATCCACCCAATATCAGAGCACCAAAATATATTAAGCTAATACTAAGAAATCTGAAGGGAGGAGACAGACAAGAATAAAATAATAATAGGTGATGTTAATACACCACTTCCAACAATGGATAGATAATCTTACCAGAAAATCAATAAGGAAACATTTGACTTGAACTAAACTTTAGAACAAATGGACCTAACAGACATATACAAAACATTTCATTCAATAGCAGTGGAATACATATTCTCAAACACAAAAGAAGCATTCTCCAAGATAGATCATATGATAAGTCATAAGACAAGTCTAAGCAAATTTAAGAAGATTGAAATTATATGAAGTATCTTTTCCAGCAATAACGGTATGAAACTAGAAGTCAGTAAGAGGAGAAAAATTGTAAAGTTCACAAATATGTGAAAATTAGACAGCATACTTTCTGAACAACCATCAGTCAAAAAAGAAATGAAAAGGGAAATCAAAAAATATCTTAAAACAAACAAAGATGGAAACATATCATGTAAAAGTTCTGAGGTACAGCAAAAGCAGTTGTAAGAGGGAAGTTTGCAGCAATAAACACCTACATTAAGAAAAAGAAGAAATATCATATATAATTTTAAACCTTAAAGAACTAGAAGAAGAACAAACTAAGCCCCAAATTAACAAAATGAAGAAAATGACAAACATCAGAGCAGAAATAGAAGAAACAGAGACCAGAAGAATAATAGAAAAGATCAACAAAACCATAAGCTAATTTAAAAAAAAAAAAAAAGGTAAACAAAACTGATAAATCTTTAGCTATGCTAAGAAAAAGAGAAAAAACATGCAAATAAATAAAGTCAGAAATGAAAGAGGAGACATAATAATTGATACCACAAAAATACAAAGGATCATAAAAGACTACTATGAACAGACACCAATAAATTGGATAATCTAGAAGAAATGGATAAATTCCTAGAAACAGACAACCTACCAATACTGAATGACAAAGAAATAGAAAATCTGAAAAGACCAGTAACGTATTAAGGATTATATCAGGAATCAAAAATCTCCCAACAAAGAAAAGCCCAGGACTAGATAGTTTCCTTGGTGAATTCTATCAGCTAGTTAAAAAAGAACTCCAATCCTTCTCATGCTCTTTCAAACATTTGAAGAAGAAGGATTGCTCCCAAACTAATTTTATTAGGCCAATATTACCCTGATACCAAAGTTAGATAAGGATACTACAAGAAAAAACAAACAAACAAAACTACAAGTCAATATCCCAGAGGAGTATAGATGTAAAAATCCTTGACAAAATAATAGCAAACTGAATTCAATGGCACATTAAAAGGATCATATACCATGATCAAATGGGATTTATCCCTGGCATGCAAGGGTGGTTCAACACATACAAATTAATAAAAGGGATATACCACATTAATAGTATGAAAGATAAAAATTATGATCATCTAAATAGATAGAAAAATCATTTGACAAATTACAATATTCCTTGATGATAACAACTTTCAACAAATTGGGTGCAGAAGGAACATATCTCAATATATTAAAGGCCATATATAAAATGCCCACAGCTAATATCCTACTCAATGGTAAAAGGTTGAAAGCTTTTCTTCTAAGATCATAAATAAAACAAGGGTGCCCACTCTCACCACTCATATTTAATATAGTACTAGAAATCCTAGGCAGAGCAATCAAGCAAGAAAAAGAAATAAAAGAAGTAAAATTGTGCTTGCAGATGATATGATCTTATATATAAAATATGTATGAATATACATATCCTAAAGATGCCATGGGGAAAAAAAACTATTAGAACTAGTTAATAAATTCAGTAAATTTGCAAGATACAAAATCAACATACAGAAATAAGTTGCACTTCTATACACTACCAATGAAATACCTGAAAGAAAAATAAAACAATTCTACTCCCAGTAGAATCAAAAACAATAACATATGTAGAAATAAATTAAACCAAGGAGGTAAAAAGATCTGTACATTAAAAGCTCTAAGGCTTTGATGAAAGAAACTGAAGAAGACATAAATAAATGTAAAGATATCCACGTTCATGAATGGAAAGAACTAATATTAATAAAATGTCCATACTATCCAAAACCATCTACAGATTCAATGCAATTCCTACCAACATCCCAATGGCATTTTTCACAGATATAGAACAAACAATCCTCAAACTTGTGTGGAACCACAAACGACTCCAAAAAGCCAAAGCAATCTTGAGAAAGAATAAAGCTGGAGGCTTCACACTTCTGATTTCAAACTTACTACAAATCAGTAGTACCAAAACAGTATGGAGCTGGTATAAAAATAAACAAATAGACCAATGGGACATATTGAGAGCCCAGAAATAAAACCCTGGCATATATGGTCAACTAATACTTGACATGGGAGCCAAGAACACTCAATAGGTAAAGGATAGTATCTTCAATAACCGGTATTAGGAAAACAGGAAAAACACACGTACAAGAATGAAATTGAACCCCTGTCTTATATCAGTCACCAAAATTAACTCAAATGGATTAAAACCTTGGGGCATCTGGGTGGCTCAGTTGGTTAAGTGTCTGACTTCAGCTCAGGCCATGATCTCATGGTTCATGAGTTTGAGCCCCACATCAGGCTTGGCTCTGTCAGTGAAAGACTGCTTGGGATTCTCTCTCCCTCTCCTTCTCTCTTTCTACCCTTCCCCCACTCATACTCTCTTGTGATCTCTCTCAAAATAAATAAATAAACTTCAAAAAAAATTCTCTCTCTCTCTCCCTTTCTTCCCCTCTCCCCCACTCATACACTCTCTCTCTCTCAAAAGCAAAAAAAACAAAACAAAACAAAACGACTAAAACCTTAAACATAAGATCTGACACCATAAAACACTTCTTGACATTAATCTTGACAATGATTTTTTTTAGATATGACACCAAAAGCACAAGCAACAAAAGCAAAAAAGAAATAATCAACAAAGTGAAAAGGTAACTATGGAATGGTAGAAAATATTCACAAATCATATATCAGATAAGGGCTTACAATCCAACAAAACAAAACAAAAACAAATACAATTAAGAAATGGGCAGAGGAACTGAACAGATTTTTTTTTTTCAAAAGCATGCAAATGGTCAACAGGTACATGAAAAAGCACTGAACATTACTGGCCATCAGGGAAATGCAAATCAAAACCACAGTGAGATATGACCTCACACCTGCTACAATGACTTGATTATCAAAAAGACAAGAAATAACAAGTATCGGTGAAGATGTGGAGAATAAGAAACACTTGTGCACTGTTGGTGGGAGTGTAATTTGTTCAGTCACTATGGAAAACAATAAGGAGTTTTCTAAAAAATTAAAAATAGAACAACCATATAATCAAAAATCCCACTTCTGGTTATATATCCAAATGATGTATATGATATCCATGCACACACACACACACAATGGTATATTTTTCAACCATGAGAAAGAAGGAAATTCTGTCTTTTGCATAAATATAAATGAACATTAAGGGCATGCTAAGTGAAATGTCAGACTGAGAAAGACAAATACTGTATCTTATCCCTTACACGTGGAATCTAAAAAAGCCAAATTTATAGGAACAGAGTATAATGGTGGTTGCCAGAAGCTAGAAAGTGAGGGAAATTGGGAGATGGTAGTCAAGGTACAAACTTCCAGTTATATGATAAGTAAGTTCTGGAAATCTAAGGTACAGTGTGGTGATTATAGTTAGCATTACTGTATTATGCACTTGAAAATTTCTAAGAGAGTAGTTCTTACATGTTTTCACCACACACACACACACACAAAGATAATTATGTGAGGTGATGGAGGTGCTAACTAACCCTACTGTGGTAATCATTTCACAATATATAAGTGTATCAAATCAACATATTATTCCCCTTATACTTACACAATATTGTATTATCTTTTAGAGATATACATTGATATATTCACAGATGAAATGATACAATATTTAGGATTTATTTCAAAATAATTTGAGGGAGGGAGAAGTAGGGACTAAAATGAAATAAAATTGATTATGAATTAACAATGATTAAAATTTGGTTGATGGATACCTGGATTTTATTACACTTTTCTACTTATTTTTGCATATATATATTTGAAATTTTCCAAAACCAAAAAGCTTCCTTTTTTAATTTTTTTTAAAGCGAGGGAGAGCAAGTGGGGATGCGGTGAGGGGGAAGAGGGAAAGAGAAAGAGAGAGATCCCGTGTTTGACACAGGACTTGATTTCACAACCCTGGGATCATGACCTGATCCAAAATCAAGAGTGCAATGCTCAACCAACCGAGCCACGTAGGCGCCCCCCAAAAATTTCTTTTAATAAAATCATTATGTGAGGTAAGATCAGAAAAAAAATACAAAGAAATCCTAATCAACAATGTACTAGTAAATTTTTAGCTGACTGATTTGCAGTGTTGGCTAATTTCTGTGATGGGCAAAATCATGATTGACAAAGTCAGCTCTCATAACCCTCAGTGATGTTAAAACCCCAAACTAATGTTTTCTTACTAGATTCCCTGTATCTTTGGGGCATTTGAAGTATAGGAAATCAATTTGTTAGAAAGTACCTTCTGTATGTAGAAGGTAGAATTAGCAGTTCTGGAAATTACTTCTTATCCTTCTTTTTCTCCTCCTGTCTACATGAATTTTCTTAGTAACTGGAGTTTACCTTTTTAGGTGATCAATCTCATTAATTTATTCTTTTGATAGCAACTTTCTAAGGGCATTTTAAACAGAGTATTAAACAGGAATTTCTTCAACATACTGTGCTATTTTAGGCTAAACAAACAAAAATTAACAGTGCTTTCATATAACAGAACCCTTCTTATAAATAGTGAATATTAGAGTTGCCCTCAGGGTTGGTTCAGATCTGTAGGAGAATTTGTCTAGACTGATAGGATTTTTGCTTTTTTGTGTTTGATTTTTGTAGCTTCTCTCTTTCATCCCCTGATATTAGGCTGTCTGTCAGCTTTCACTTTTGATTTTTAATCTACTGTGAACCTGAGTAGCAAATCTTGGTGGCCCTCCAGTTTTGTTATGCTTATTGTTTCTACAGTTACTATCTTCCATCAGTATATGCTGACCGTATGCTTAATCTGGACTTTTATACCTCAGGTAGCGAACTATTTCCGTGTGGTGGTATTACCTACTGAGAAAGAACGGAGTTTCTGCAGCATTGCCATCTTTGTATGGTAGGGGCTTATTCAATTATTTGAAAATTTTATTGTATTTGGCACTTATGATTTCATTTAGACGTCTGAAAATGGGAGAGTGAAAGTGCTGATGCTAGTGATAAGATGTGTAGATTTCATAAGTGCAATTCAGATGATAAAAAGATGGAAATCATTAGGCATGTCAAAGAGAGGGAAGCTTTGGCATCAATTGAATACTTAAAGGAGTTAAGGCACTCAACTGTGAAGGAAATGAACAAAATTAAAACTATATGTGAAATGCTAGAAATTACACCTACAATTTGTGTCCACATTTATTTTTGAGCTCTCAGAGAATGGAAACTCTCCTATAACATTTAAGCCCATTGTTTGGATTTTATATGTTTAATTTGCACACGTATTTTAGATAATGCATTAAATACGAAAGTTTTGCTTTTCCTATTGCCCAGGCTGCCTGAGGCATGTGTACAGGCTACTGATACGGCCACAGCTTTCTCTGGACTCCTGGAATTGCTCTCTCTGCTTACCTCTTCATGCTTAGGTTTGCTGGTAAGAGCTCCCCACTGTGGTTAGCCCCAGGATTCTTCACCATACTTTGTTGGCCTCCCTATTTAGACCTGTCCACGCCTTTGTGAATATTCTCTTTGTTACATTCTCCTTAATTACCCTTTATGGATGAGACCTATGTTTGCTTTTGGGACACTCACTGATAAACCAGGCCAGAGAACCCTGGAGAAGTGAAGTGCTCCTAGGTTGGACATAGTCACAAATCCTTGACTTACTTAACCTGCCATGATTTTGTCACAGAAGGTGAGAGAAAATATGACTAAAATAGAGATGAAGCGTACACATTTCTAATTTTTGTAATGCCATTAAGATTTTGTTTATACCTGGCATAGTCATTTTCATTCACGTCAATAAGAATGGACAAACTGG
The DNA here is from genome assembly GCF_024362965.1 of Panthera pardus. Lineage (NCBI taxonomy): Eukaryota > Metazoa > Chordata > Mammalia > Carnivora > Felidae > Panthera > Panthera pardus. The sequence continues at coordinate 84,261,425 of NW_026526721.1, forward strand.
GGCACCTGGGTCGCTCAGTTGGTTAAGTATCCGACTCTTGATGTCAGTTTGGGTCATGATGTCACAGGTGATGAGTTCGAGCCCCAGGTAGGGCTCTGCACTGACAGTGCGGAACCTGCTTGGGATTCTCTCTTTCCCTCTCTCTCTCTGCCCCTTCTCAACTCACAAACTCATGCTCTGACTCTAAATAAATAAACAAACAAACTTAAAAAAAAAAAAAAAAGAATGGACTAACTGAGGATGGTGTATTCTGTATCCAGATATTCAGTTTCATTCCTAGGTTGTGAAATCTCCATTGAATGTATAAAGACCCACCCTTTAAGAAGAATGGCAGAACCTGGAACTAATTCCATGAAATTAATCTAATCTATGCTCTATGTGTGACATTCTAGATGATTTTACTACCTCTTATCTCTACAAATCTTTTAAATATGAATTGCTTTATCTGAGTCTGAACTAAATTAAGTAATAGTTTTAAAGTCTGCCTTTTTCCTCTTCTCCAAAGACACAATATATTTCTGATTGTGGGTTTACATAAGCTCTAATAATGAAAAAACAAAAACAAAAACAAAAAAAACCTCTGCACTTTAAATATGATCTCCTTAGTGCTTGACAGTGGACTTCTGTCATGGTGGGCTGAGCCTTGAGCCCTGAGAAAAGAAGAGTTCCATTTGAAAATAGAGTACTGAATTTAAAATATCCCTGAGGATATTCATTTCTACTTTATTGTTATTGTTAAGGCAAGAGGGGAATTTACTCTTACATGCATCTACTGTAAATCACTATTAAACAGTTGCATCAGCTTCTCCTTACTTCTGCCTTTCAGGCCAAAAAAAAAAAATTTCATCTGATTAGTTTCATTTATTTTTCAGTGTGGTCACTGTGATGAAGCAAGGACCCCTCAGACAGTCACCCTCCAGCCATTCTCCAAATGCCACTCACTCTGTGTTATTTTCTGCTGCCAGCAAGTATCGAAAAAGAACATATGCATCGAAGCGGGGGTAGGGATAGATAGTAAAAGAGCTAGTTTTCTCCCAAAAGGCACACTCACTAGCTTCCTAGCATGCTCTCGTGATATGTCACACTACGGTCAACGATCCGTTCAAGAGAACCACAGCTGAGCACAGAAGAACAAGGGCCTGGTGTGGCCTTGGAAGACCTAGTCTGCATGGAGGTCCATTGCACCATCACTGTTACGATCCTGGGCAAGTCATTTAACTCCTCTGAGTCTCAGTCTCTTCGCATGTAAATCAAACAGAATATTCTCTGCCCACCAGACCTCAAAAAATTTTGGCATGACTCAAATGAGCTAATGTGTATGCCGCATGCTCAAAATTGCTAAACCCAAAGTATTGTTATTGTGGTTTCTGCGGTTTTCTCTAGAAATTCCAAATTGAAGTGCTAATCAATCTCCCAGTCACCTGCTATCCAATATTCTGGACTCTATTATTTGAAGGATGACTCCAGACCTAACCAATCTCAATCTCTCTCCCTCTCTCTCTCTCTCTCTCTCTCCCCCCCCCACTCTCTCTCACACATGCACCATTTCACTAAAAAGAAAAAAAAAAGAGTAAAAAAGAGTACATTTTTCTGACCTTGTAAAGGACTTTAACTTCAGCTTCTGGCCATACTTACTTGTCCTCTCATCTCCTGAACCACCATCTCAGCCGCTCGACCCAGACTTCATCTGCAGAATTTTCCATCTTGGGAATCTCAGCTGTCTGAGCAGAACCTCTCTCTGGTCTTTGAGGTTCCTCATGCATCCTTCAAAAGCCTCTGTCTTTGAAATCTGACTCCTCTCCTAGAGGGAGAGGCTCTGTTCCCACGGGGAGGTCTCCTCTGTCCCTTTTTCTCACAGAGACCCATTTCTTTGCCTGGGTCTCTAACCCATTATTTTTTCTCAGAGAACCTTAACTAGAATATTAGCACATCTGCATCTAATTAAAATTCCACTTTTCTCTGCCTTGAGTTTCCTAAACACACCCAGATACCACAGTGATTTGGGGAGAGTTTGCTCCTCAGTAAAATTACCCCAGTTTGCTCCCATCTTCTGTCCATTGAGGCAGCCCTGCAGATTGCTCCATGTCAAGACTTCAAGACTGCCACGTCTTAAGGTCAGAAAGCGTTGTGGTCTCCTCAGAAATTGTTCTGTTTTTGTTCATGGACATATGAATCGTGCAGTAGATGAGCTTTTCCTGTTCATTTTTGTAGGAGGAAAACTCAGACCAAATTTTCTCCCAGCCCCCATGTTATGAACTGAACTGTGTTTCCCCCAAATTCGTATGTTGAAGCCTAAACCCCAGTACTTCAGAATGTGACCGAGTTTGGAAAGAGTGCTTCTAAACAGATAATTAAAATAAGGCCATTAAGGTTGGCCTTAATCCAATCTGACCAGTGTCCTTATAAGAAGAGGTGATAAAGACCCATGTAGAGAGATACGGGCTCTTCGTGCCCAGAGAAAAGACCACGTGAAGAGATAGCAAGAGAGTGCCATCTGCAAACCACAGAGAGTGGTCTCAGAGGAAACCAACTTTGTTGGCATCTTGATCTTCTACTTCCAGCCTCTAGCACTGTTAAGAGAATAAATGTCTGTTGCTTAACCCACCCAGTGTGTGGCGTTTTGTGATAGCTGCTCTAGCAAATTAATACAAATTTTGGTTCTAAGAAGTGGGGCACTGCTGGTAACAAACGCCTAAAAATGTGGAAGTGGTTTTAGAAACGGATGATGTTCAGAAGTTGGAAGAGTTTTGAGCTGCATGCTAGAAAAGCCAAGACTGCCTTGAAGAGATTATTATTACTGGATATGTAGGCACTAAAGGTGACTGTGGTGAGGTCTCAGACAGAAGTGAGGACCATGTTACTGGGCACTGGAGGAAAAGTTATTCGTGTTACAACGAGGCAAAGAACTTAGCTGAATTGTTCTCCCATGTGTTGTGGAAGGTAGGATTTGTGAGTGACAAAGCTGATTATGTAGCTGAGGAGACCTATACAAGGTAATGAAGGTGTGGCCTGGGTCCTCCTTACTACCTATAGCAAAATGCAAACGGAGAGAGACAGATGGAAGGAACTGTGTTTCTTGGTGTTGTTTCAAAGTTTTTATTTATTTGAGACAGAGAGAGAGAGAGAGAGAGAGAGAGAGAGAGAGAGAGAGTACAAGCTGGGGAGGGGCAGAGAGAGAGGGAGAGAGAATCCCAAGCACTGCCAGTGCAGAGCCCAACTCGGCACTTGAACTCACCAACTGTGAGATCATGCCCTGAGCCAGACGCTCAACCAACTGAGCCACAGGCGCCCCCTGGAAGGAATTGTTAAGCAAAGAGGGACCAGAACTTGAAGACTTAAAAATTCATCTTTCTATATTGCAAGAAGGAAAGTGTGTTTTGGGGGGAACACCAGAGTGTTAGTAGACTCCATAGAGACTAAGGGTGTGATGCATGGATTCAATCGGCCACCTCTGGAGCTGTCAGGAACAGAGACGGGATACACCTGCGGAAACACTGTCAGCCTGTACTAAAGGGGGCAGAGATGGGACAGAGTGAAGGAAGGCTATTGGACTCCAGCTGCAGCATCAGATTTTCCTTAGGTGTCCAGCCTGATGGCTCACCCTGAAAACTTCGGACTCCATAGTCATGCTAGCCAATTCCTTCAAATAGATAACTGATAAGAGTAGAGCCTAATGGTTCTATTTCTTTGGAGAACCTTGACTAATACATACCCTTAGCAAGTACAGAGATCTATGTGGAGCATATTTTTTATGTGCTGTTACACAAATTCGGTCCCAAGGTATTTGCTGAGTAATATAAAAGTTCTCCTCCGAACAGCTATTGCTGTTTATTACTAACAACCCAGCCATTAGTATTCTGAAAAAAACTATAATCAAGGCATACAGTGTGAAAAAGATATTCTTGTTTAAAAATATATATGTATTGACTCACAGGAATGTTCTGATAATTTATTCTTGGTAAAAAGGGGCAGGTTTGTTACTGCTATAAACTTCAAACTAATTTTGTCTTAAACCAGATGTGATTTTTAAATGGGGAAGTGGCACAGGGTAACCACACCCAAGTATGTTTCATGAAGGTGCTGTGCTTTCTTTTTCCAGTATTTCTCTAGAATTTTCAACTCCATTTTATGTGATAATTCCTACCTGACTATATTCTATTAAACCATGTTCTTTTCTTGCTTCCAGCTGTGGTAATGGGAAATAAACAAGGCTGATATTTACAACTCCATTTTCTTACTTACTGAAATATTCTGTGATTTTGTTCCCTGATTGGATTCATGCAATTACTGGTTTGTTATTTTCCAAGCCATTGAGCTCAGGTTGCAACTAGATCAGAATTCAACAGCCAGGGTTGTTCACTGAAACCTTACCTTCCTGTGGTATAATTCCCACATTATCATAACTGATTTCCAATCGCAAAGGGCAACCCAATTTTTAGATTTCAGGGCTCACTTATATATGTCTAGTATACCTAATAGAGAAGACTTATATGAAAAATAACTACAAGAAAATAAGAGAATATCTGTTCATGCATGTGCCATCCAAATTGCCCTTTAGGATGTTTTTGCTTTCCAAAAATGGAAAACTATATGAATCTCCACATATTTAATTCTGAGGCTTTGGTATGATAATTTAGGCCAAAGAATGATTTGGTATTAATATGGAGTTTTAATATACACCATTACATCATCCTCTTTTATGCAGAAAACTTTATTAAGTGCCAGAGACGAGAGCATGTATGATATTTTCAAAGATGGTTTTTGTCACATTTGTAGTAAGAAGGTGCAATTCTTTAAACTTGCCATTTACTTTAGTGTTGAGACATTTTGGGAGACTTCCAGGTGGCAGGAATTGTAGGATCATTTGTGTGTGTGTGTGTGTGTGTGTGTGTGTGTGTGTTCATTCACAAAAGTTTTGAGATCACTAAAAGAGTTAATATTGCTGAAATATATATGCACCCTTTCTCTGCCAACAGAGAAATCTGTTATAGTCTGGAAAAAGTAAACTCAAAATTAAAGGCTAAGTTACAAATAGAAATGAAGCTGAGTTGTGATCTCCACTACTCACACAGAATTGTCAAATCCTGTTGTTTGGTCTACTAGATACTGAAGAACATGGTGCACTTTTGTTGGTGTTACTGGGCTGGCTTTGTTCGAGAATTCTGAGAAACTGTCCAATATTCTTTGAAGTACTGAGTGGCATCAGTTCATCTCAAAGATCACTTGTGTCTAGTGGCAAAAGGTCCAAAAGTCAACGTCTGATATATGTAACTTTAAACTTGCAAAAGAAGTGAATTGTATTCATTCTGGGGCTCACCTTGGGGTATATAAATGCTCTCGTACGCTCTTGAAACGGTATGATCTTTATAATGTCTTCAGTGACTAGACTGAGAAAAACAGCAAAAATGCTACAGAAAACATTTAAGACCCACCTTTTGCCTTTATTTCATGTGATCTCCAAAGTGCATTCAATATATCAAAAGTTATCTGACATTACATTTAGAAGCTTCAGCCTCTTTTTAGAGCTTCCATGAAATGGGTTCTTCCTATGAGATTCTTCTGAGCCCCATCCCTTATTCCCACACATCCCACACTTACAATTTAAATTTTAAGTCATTACTTTCCACAAAATTCAAGATTTAAAATATCTATTTTGTGTTCTTTAGTAAAAACATCACCATCAACAATGGTTTTGTCATTTGAACACATTAAAATCTCCTAAAAATTAGAATTTCCCCAAATGCAAGAAATTGAAAACCATAATTTCTGAGTTGGTGGCGTTCCCTTCAACTCTCATAGTTTTAAATTTGTTGCTCACTCTGCATTTTCAAAGCTTTTGGTTTAGTTGCCCAAAAAATGCATTGAAAAAATAAGTCCTTTTTATAAATCCCCTTAGGCTCCGTCATGAGTCACTTGAAACAGAATCAATTTCCCTGAGAGTGTATTTTCTCCATTGTTCTTGGGAGAAATGGGTAAAATAAGACATTGCAGGGGGCAATCAGAATAACTGAAATTAGTTTTATGAAACCATAAATTTTTTAGAATGCATTTCCAAAACTTTTGCAGGAAGCATAAGTTCTTTACTTTCCATTACATGAGAAATAATACATCTAGTATATCTTTCATATGACTTCATAATTTGAAGGTGTTATTAACAATATTGTTTTTTATGTTAGACTTCCTTTTCTTCCACTCAAATTCTTTGCGTGTGTGTGTGTGTGTGTGTGCTCATTGTGAGATGATGACGTATCATGAATAAAACAGATTCTGTAATTACCATGTGTACTGAAAAATGAGGTTTACGCCAGTGGCGTCCGACAAACAACTATATGAATAAACATTTCCTTGGGGCAGGAACTCTGTTTTATTCATAACTGTAATCCTATCCCTAACTTTTAGCCTGGTATCAGACATGCAGTAAGCCCGCAAGAGATACTTGTTGAATGAGTCAGTCCCATTTTTATTTATAAGTGTGTATTAGACATCTTAACCTAATTATTAGAGCTAACCTCTTATTTGAGCTACATATATTTATGTTTTTCTTCCAAGATTTTATACAGATCTCACATTTTCTTGATTTGGAATTAAATTCAAAACTCTCAAAATCCTTGGAAAACATGGTTTTAAAGGAAGACTTCTCCTCAGGCAATTTTCCCAAGTCTTTATAGTAAAAGTCCTCATCCACATCACCAGACCTTTCATAAACCTTGACATGGCACTCTTCTGTGTCAATTTTCATGCTTCATCATGAGAACAAGATGGGTGATGTTATATTAAAAGACTTTCTGTTAATTCATAACCTCTGAAATCCACTGGGTCCCAAATAGAATGATATTTATCATTAAAACGTTGCTTTTTGGTCTACAGTATATTTTATAATTAATCTGCACAGAATGAAAGATAAGCATTAAGATCAAGTCATTTCACATTAAAAAAAAAAAAAAACTAAGTAAAAAGTTAAAATGAGATAATCTAAACATGTTCCCCCAGATCAACTATAGCCAAATGCAAAGTATGGCAGTCACAAGGATCAAATTGTCAAAGAACAAAATATATTAATGATAAGAATAGTGAGATAGAATTATGGAAAGCTCAAATAATTGTTTCAAAAAGGAAAGGCATTTTGATATTAGCAAACAAATAAAAATCCCATTGGGTAACAAAGGCTTTAAGGTGATTTTTATTTTTTCACTTTCATGTATTAGATTCCCTGAATAACAAAACTAATATCTTATTAATATGAAACCACTAATGCCATAATGAGTGTTATGAAGTATTAAAATCATTATCCACTGAGATAATGCTAGATAATCACTAAGCTGAGTGAATGCTTCAGCCTGAATCCACAGTATGTTCAGTATATCCATTTGGGAAGATTGGTCCCAAGTGGTTAGGGCCTATTTTTATAGCATGTTTCCATGACAAAGCTCCAAATAAGCAGAAATAGCCATCTTTATTTTATCTTTTAGGGAAATTGTATGCAAAAAGCATGATCCATTCACCAGTGTTTCTTAGTACTAGAAGAAAACTAGAATTCAGTTAGAATGGCTGTTTGGTTCAAGACAATTGACGGCTTATTTTTTTTTCTTTTTGTTTTAGTCTCGCAGCTAGGTAGACAGTTCAAGGCACACTACCCACCACTTGAATTCAGAAATTAGGTAACACAAATGCAAGCCCACAGAAATTCTGGGTACTCCATCCATGTAAAGCATAGTCAATGCCTTTTATTGTAACTAATACCATTGCTACTTTTCTCCAAAGACCTTGAGGTTCCCTTCCAAATCAGTATAGAAGAGTCATGTTAAGAGCCAGGTCAGCCTTGTCTTACTGGTGCTTCCATTTCTCCAGGCTCCACTTAGCCCTTAAATCCCAGACCCAGGAATCAGCAAGGGACAACTATGACTTTTGAAGTCAATGAGTTTTGCCTATATAGAAATTTCAAAGGATATCAACTGCTCCCTGATACTGCCTTAAAAATAATATATATAAGGGGCACCTGGGTGGCTCAGTCAGTTGAGTGTCTGAGTTCGGCTCAGGTAATGACCTTGCAATTCATAAGTTTGAGCCCCATGTCAGGCTCTGTGCTGACAGCTCAAAGCCTGGAGCCCGCTTCGGATTCTGTCTCCCTCTCGCTCTGCCCCTCCCCTACTCATGCCCTGTCTCTCTCTCTCTCTCAAAAATAAACACTAAAAAAAATTTTTTAATGAAAAAACTAATATATATGTATATATGTATACATGTGTGTGTACATATATAGTGCAAAAAGTGGCTTCATAAAGAGTGACTCAATATTCCTGCTCTCCTTATACAGCAGAAGTAACTGATATCTTTTTTATATTTAAAATTTTTTTTTACATTTATTTACTTATTTTTGAGAGACAGAGAGAGACAGCGTGAACAGGGGAGGGGCAGAGAGAGAGGGAGACAGAATCCGTGGCAGGCTCCAGGCTCCGAGCTGTCAGTACAGAGCCCCATGACACGGGGCTCAAACCCACTGTCAAACCCGCTAACCGTGAGATCATGACCTCAGCCCAAGTCGGACACTTAACCGACTGAGCCACCCAGGCGCCCCTATATTTAAATAGTTTTAAATGCTAATACGTTTAAACTTTTTAAAGAGTACCATTAAAAAATTAAAGATCAATTTCTATTTTGAGATCTTTCATGATCTCAATGAAAATGTGCATGTTTCTCCCCATCTTTCATTCAAAAGTCCAAAAAGCTGTGTGAGATCACAGAAAAGAAATGCAGACTTGACTCAGTTATCTGGAAAATTTCAGAACAGAGTTGCTTCTCTCTTATTTCTCACACCTGTCCCCATGATTGATTTCATCCAGAAAAATCTGTTTTCATTACTACCCTATATCACAGAGCCTCTCAACAGATGCATATAGATAAATGAATAAATTCATTGGCTATTTCCTGAATTCCCTTCAGAGAAACCTGAAGTCAGGTTTATTAATTTGATATTAATATTATATTATATATAATATTAATTGGATATTAATTGGAAATTGGTGCTCTGTTCTCACAGTGGATGAGTCACGTAACACACTGTTGGTCATAAAAACGATTTCCGGGATTGTGAACTTTTGAGATTTTTTTTACAGGCGAATGTGTTCTCTGCAATTGCTCAGAAATCAGAACTGAGGAGAAGGCTAAGCTGCTTGTTGAATACTTCCAAGTATTGGATTAACAGGTAAAATGAGAATCACACTTTCAATAACTGTTGAGCATGTGGGAACACGTGGATACATCCTCAAGGCTTTGAGTGATATAGGTTTTACCACTTCCTTTTATGGTGTGACTTCATATTTTTGACATGAGAAAAATAACCCCTAACAAAAACCATTTGCTTTTAAGCAAATCCAGTCTATTTTCAGAGATTTGTGCTGGTCTCTAACATCAGACTTACTATAAATGACAATAACAACTTTGGTTAATTTCCTTCTCCCTCCAAGATTCTGCCACGAAGCTCACAAAGTTTGAAGGCATTTGAGTGTATGGTGATTTTACACTTTTAGGTGCCAACCTAGATTTAATCCAATGCATGTTTTGTACTAACTTGCTACAAGTACATGGTTCGTGGCACCTACTGTATTGACATGTTTTCTTGTTCCTTTTCCTTCCTCCCTTCCTCCCTCCCTCCCTTCCTTACTCTCCTTTCTCTCCTTCCTTCTCCTCTCTTTTTTCTTTATTTTTTAACACTTGGTAAAAAGTTATTATCACCATCTAGGTCTAGGCTTTTTCCCTACTGCACTTCTCCAAACAAATGGTCCTAATAAGATACTGAGCCCGATAGTATTCATTTTGGCTTCTGCTTTCTATTCCTTCTGCCACTCAGCCCTTATGTGAAAGATTTTAAATAAACATATGTTTTTTTATACTTTTTTTTTCTTCTTTGCAAGGAGAATTTGGGTTCATTGGAACCGGTTGGATTTAAAATATTCTTGGTAGGAATAGATGAATTCATTTTTCAGATGGAGTCTAGCTAACTAGATCGTAGACATTTCATTCAGGGATGGGAAATGAGGAAAACTTGGCCCCAGAGGGGAGGCCCTCAGGTACTGATGTGGAGGGAGGGGCTAAACACAGGAGGCTTCTGGCTGGCACTTCTCAGTTGCCTGGGTCACTCTGCGGATCTGGCAGTTTCTCTGATGGGCTCACAGTATTTATTTTGTCAATCGGCATTTTCACATTGTCTGGTTTCAGTCACGCACTGCCATTAAAGCCAAGAAGCCAGGGACGATGCTGTCTAAAGGTCTTTGAGGGTGGACAGGCCTTATTAAGGCTCGGAGTCCCTTGTTCCAGACTCAAATCTTAAGTGGTGCTGACCATATACAAGAAAAGAGATTCATCTAATACTCAATATGTCCTCAACCACCTATCCCACTTTGGCTGCTGTGGTCCCAGGAACTGCAGTACCATTCACTGAGCATTGTGTTACATGTCTCGAAATTAGAGTGACCAGGCATTCAGTATTGTCTGCTAGTTCCAATTCAAAATAGTTTATTCTGTGTCTCCATAAGCACTTTTATGATTAACATTTCAAAGCATACAAAAATGACACACACTTTAGCTCCTTAAATTGAGTAGTGCCATAACATGAAGGAAGTCCTCTCCCTTGAGAAACAATTACGGGGATCCTGAGTTCACCATGGAACACAGAGGACCAGAAGGAATTGAAATAATTACATCATGGTGAGGAGCATCACAAAAGCATCTTAGAATTGGAGGACCTGGGTTCAAATCTCTATGGCCTTGTTACTTACTGTGGCTTTGTTTGTTGATCTGTTGTTTGGGAAAACCTACTTCTGCCTTAGGGGGTTATTATGGGCATTGTCTAAAAATGTGGATAAAAGAACAGAGCCTCAGGACACCTAGGTGACTCAGTTGGTTAAACATTAAGCTCCAGACTTTTCTGATTTCCCCTCAGATCAGGATCCCAGGGTGTGAGATCCAGCCTGGGGATGGCTCCACACTGAGCTTGGAGCCTGCTTAAGACTCTCTCTCTCTCTCTCTCTCTCTCTCTCTCTCTCTTTCTCTTTCTGTGCCTCTCCCACGTTTGTATGCACACTCTCTCTCCCTAAAATAAAATTTTTAAAAATTTTTAAAAAAAGAAGAAGAGTGCCCTTCACACAGTCAATGCAAACCTATAGCTATAATTTATTTGCTGGAATGAAATAATTTCAAATTTATAAAGAACTTAAGAGGCTCATTCACCAAAGAATATGATACAATTTTTCAGAAAGCTTTCTGCAATCCCATTACAAAAATAGAGTCCCTTCCCAACTCCGTCCCCACCCACTATCACCTGACACAGGTGAAATACTACCTGATTCAGAAGAAATTAAATGTTTTAACCCCATTTAGTACCGCGTTCTTTCTATGTTAATGCTAACAAACATGCCCACTTTTTAAAAACATTTTTTAAGTGTTCAGGAGCGGTTGGCAGGCTCCGATAGAAATGATAGTCTGCTTCTCTACGGGGTTAAATCCTCAGTATCCTAATAACCCCTCTCCTCACCACATAAAATCTTGCAACTAACCCCAACCCCTGGCAGTTACAGACGCATTCTATCTAAGACTCTTTTATGAATTCAGACCTAGGCAGCTAGAAGCACCCACATTGAAATCGGGTCTGCGGATACCTTCCGTGCTGAAGCGAAGCCTTTACAGAGTGTTTCAATAGCCGAAGGGCTACTGTCATGCTTGTTAGCGTCTTGCTCCAGTACACAGAAAAATTGATTCTTTTAGCAGGTCAAATTATTTTTGTATTTTTCTTTTTTCATGCACAGTAACTCCATTCTTTTACCTGGTCAGTTCCTTTAAGAAAGATTCAGTTAGGGGAGCTGCATCTTATTATCTTCTGCCACCAATGCATAGTGCAAAGACAGTTTAATTCTTAAGGAGAGAATCATTTAAGTGTGACCTATTGTATTAGTCTGGATGCTTTTCCTATTAAGCACAGGGAAGTTAAAGAGGTCTTTAATTTGTCTAAACCACATTGCCAATTTACATTGAACTTGAAGAGCCCATTGCCTTTCCAATCAGCTCAACCATTCCTAGATAGTCTAAGGTGAATTTTAAATAATACAAAATCTTTTGGTAATGTCTCTAAAAATGATGGCTACACTAATAAAATAGCTCATAGGAAGAGTGTCACACAGCTGAAATGACTGCAAAATTGTACACTATTTGCCTGAAAAACATCCCACCTGAATAGAATTCTTAGCACTGGACTTCAGCACTGGTCTATGTTCATTCATTAACAGTTTTATTGAGGTTGTCCAAATACATAATAGCAGTATAACTCCAGCACTACGGCCTATAGAATAGAGGTTTGAGGCAAAACTATAGTCTTCTGCTGGATAGATTTGTTATTATCAACTCTAAAAAGAAAACAATGAAACTCACTTGGAAAAGGAGTGTTAGAGATGCAAATGATAGCAGATGTAGAATTTATCTGCCAGAGGCCATAACTGGCCCCTCGAAATGTAGGACGGTGAACAGAAAGACGGTGAATAATAAATATGTGGTATTAACAATTCTACATAATAAATAATGCACAAAAAATAATAAAAATAATAGTAATCCAATGCTTACTATGAAAGATGTTTTATCAACATTATCTTACTGAATCTTCAACATGCCCAGGCAGTATATATTATATCTTTTCCCATTGGAAAGTGAGTCTCAGAGACATTTCAGTTGCCCAAAGTTCCAAAGATAGGAAGCAGCAAAGCTGAGATTCCAGCCCCTTTGACATCAATGTCCATGCCCATGACACGATGCCAGACTGCCAGGCTTCTGATGAGTGTGAGCTCTGGGATCTGGGTGGCAGTAACCGGGACTTCTGTTTGCAAACAGTGACAGTGGTAGGCTAGATCAAAAGTGGTACATGGCCCTAAATCGTATGTCTAATAACCACCATGAGGCTTCATCCAGCATGATCCTGAAACAATTTGTCAGGTATGTTTCTTGGCCAAGCAGCACCTTGTTGCATTGGGCTTTACAGCAATTTTCCATAGTGCATTCTTTTGATTTGGATCTTTTGTGACTGAGATTAACATGAAAAACATATTTAAAACAAAATTGTTTTGTAAGGTTTTGCGTTTCTTTTTTAAAGCCTCTGTGGGCCCAAAGCCCGCCTTTTACCAGCTGCTCAGGTGTTGTTTTATATTATCATTCAGCTTGTTCTGATACAGGTGGGGTGAATTGTTGGACAAACATTCACGAGGAACCCCAAAATGGTTTCTGCTTTGAGTGATCCATTTGTGAAATCTTCCTATGCAAAAGACAATTCTGTGAGACTTCAGTCAGAACAATTCCAAGCCAAGGAGGGCCTTGGCCAAATGGGTGGCTGCCATTTGAACATCCGACTCTTGATTTCAGCTCAGGTCCTGATCTCATGGTTGGTGAGACTGAGTCCTGTGTAGGTCTCTGCACTGACAGCACAGAGTCTGCTTGGGATTCCTTCTCTCTCTTTCCCTCTCTCTCTCTCTTAAAATAAATAAACAAACCTTTAAAAAAAAAAAAAACAATTCTGAGCCAAGACTTGATAGAAATACTTCATTTTATCTTTTATTCTCCCCCAAAACTACAGGTAGCCTTCTCTCCACTCAGGTCTGTGTTTACTTAGTGAGGCTGAGAATTGGAAGAATTACTTCTATTGCTCTGATCAAAAAATAACAAAACAATTAAAGCAAGAGCATGGTTTTTAAAAATTAACTAGGAAAGAACCCAGAAACCAGCACTGTTGTGCTTATTATATTGTAATCTATTTTTCTGCAAGCTCTAAAGCTGGCAACATTGCAGTGGGGCAGGGGTGAGGTGGGGGGGGGGGGGTCCCGATACTCAGATGTTTCTTAAGCCACGTAAATACCATCTTTGGGGTTGTTTCTTTTAGGTGCCACCCCTCTAGTTGACAGGGCAGGTGACAGTTCTCCCTAAATGGGAAACGCAATGAGTATACTTTATAATTTTAGCGTTTGAGATGATGACTAATACCCTGCATTATGGGCAACTCATGCTCATTTGGTGTTTTATGGGATGCACCCTAGGAGCTCTACAAATCTGTTCAGCTGGTGAGCCCTATTCCAGGGATATCTGAGCCCTCACTGTATGACTGTGTCCATCTTATCCTTCCAATCTCACCTAAAAGGTCAAATCCTGAGGGAGCATTCCATAGTGCCCCATTAGCTTTGGTGCCCAACTTCTCTCCATCAGAGAATGCTGTTTCTTCTTCCATAGAAACAACATGATAGCATAAGTATTGTTTGTTCTTTTATTTCTTACACTCTTTTCTTCCTCCTAGAAGGTAAGCTCTAAAGCCAGGGCCATGTCCATCTTATTCACTACCATTTACCAAGGGCCTGGAATATGGCAGGTGCTCAGTAAATCTTTTCTCCATCATTTAAAATAACATTTATAATGACACATGATACTTTTTATGCTCTTTTGTGTCTAGGTGTTATATCGACTATGTCATGTGATTCTCACAACCGCACTATGAGGCAGGCTGGGCAAATATTATCTTTGAGCACAGAAACTAAGTGGGGTAACTGAGGTCCTGGTAGTCCCACTGGGTGTAGTCTCCTCCCACATCAAATAGTACTGACATATACAACTAATAAGATAAGGCCAAAATGACGAAGTGTGTCTTCCAAGGTGAGATCATTAAAGACATTGAGGCTTCTGTCTCACCTTAGATCACTCACACTGGGGATAACAAACTGCCATGCCATGAGGACACTCAATCAGCCCTGGGAAGCCTGTGGGAAAAACTGAGGCTGCCTGTCAGCAACCTCATACCAACCATGTAAGTAGAATCTTGGAAATAGATTCTTCAGCCCCAATCCAGCCTTCAGATGACTCCAGTCCTGGATAACACCTTGGTTACTACCTTGTAAGAAAGCCTGAGCCACAACTACCCTGATAAGCTCCTGAATTCTTGATTTACCAACACTGAGATAATACATGTTTATTGTTTTAGGCTGCTAAGTTTGGGGACAAATCATTCTGTAATAATAGATAACTAAAACTCCAAGACTCAGAAATGTCAATCCTTAATCTTCTTTCTCATTTTTCCCCTTCTTTATCATCTACCCTAACCCCCTTATTTCTACCAAAGAAACTTGTGGTATGTGTGTAGTAAATATAGATGGGAATACATTGTGCCATGTGTGTTCAATATTAACCCAGTTTCTCTCACTATAGCCTCTTCTGGCTGGCAAATCATTCCATTCACATCATCTTGAAGAGAACAAAATTATAGGAAGCTACTTAAGAAAATAGGCAGCTTAGTTCTGTCAAAATCAGTGGTCTAAACTTTGTCAAGACCACAGCAACTTCTGGGCCAAGCTAAAATGTCCCTGAAAATCCTCCAAAACGTTTCCAAGTACAATAGTTATAAACTTATTTAAAGGCATTCGTGGTAGGAGGGTGGCAGGTGTTGTGGAAGTTGGGGAGATATAATTTTAATTTGCACTCTGGGCTTTTAAGGACAACTCATAATCTCATTGGAACTGATTCAAGAATCATTTGAATATTTATATAATGGAAGTCTGAACAAAGTTATATTTATTAATTAATGTGTTTTATAAAGTTGAATCTAAATTTTCCTTATAACAGGCAAGATAATCTATCATTATGCATATTTGAATACACACTGCCAGTCAGATTACCCTACCACTTACTCCCTAACCCTGCTCTCCAACACCCACAGAACAGTTCACCTAATAGTCCTTAAAAGTAAAGCCCCCTTAACATCACTTGATCTTCCCCCTTTGCTTCTCTCCATACCCTCCCCTTGCATGAATTTGCTCATGAGGGGCCCTCCAGTGGTATCTGGACCCCACTTATACTCTCTCATCTGCCTAAAAGAGAAGAAGGCCAAACCGTGTGGGCTTATGGACAATTGCTCTAGAGTGATTCCCCAGTGGTGATGGCTAACAGGCATGGAATTTTTTCTTGTTTCTGTCCTTATCACAGCCATACTTGTCACTGATGTGGGGTGAATTATATCAAAGACATGAATTTATTCTTTACAAAGTCATACTCATTCTGTCCAGTAGCAGGGATTCTCCCAGGGGTGTGTGTGTGTGTGTGTGTGTGTGTGTGTGTGTGTGTTGAGGTGCAGGGTGCCTCAGGGCCCTGGTTGCCATGTCTAACTTCACTGGAGTAATTGCCATCTCACCCCCGCTTCCATGAACTCCAGATGCCTTTTGTCCACGCTCCAGGGAGATACAGTGTCTAAGAGAAGAATCCCAACTTCCACCACTTAAACCATGTGATCTGAGATACATTATTTAATTTCTCTGAACCTCAATTCCTCATCCAGGGGCATTTTATCCTGCCTATGTGACAGGGTCTTGGAGGATTAAATAAGATTATGTACTTGAAGAATTTTTTAAATCAGAAGCAGATATAAGAAATATTTTGCAGCATTTGCATGTCTCAACAAAATTCTTATCAAGAAGGATTAGTGAATAAATGGCAGACTCTTTTGCAATAATCACTGTTGTCCTAACATACATCAAGTATGACTCTTTAGAACTACCCATCTTTAGAGACTTCAAGATAAATAACAGATAGATGATAGATTGATAGATAGAGAGATAGATGATAGATACCCAGTATCTTCAAGAGATATCTAGCTCACATTCTAGTGGAGATATAGACAATAAATGAAACACATAACTGTATAATATGTTAGATGGTGAGAAGTGCTATGAACTTGACACCAATAAAATAGTCATAAAAATGTTTCCCTGCAAACTGTGGCAAGTGTCATGGAGGAAAAGTAAAGCTGTCCTGAGACAAAAAATGGTGGCTGGGAGACTGACACCATCTGTTAGGAAGGGATAGCAATCTTAAAAAAGACCATTCTCTCCAAAGGGGTGTTGAAGTTTGAAGAAGGGGGTGGAGAGCAGGAGAGAAAAGTACTCCACACAAAGGAAGCAGCATGTGCAGTTTTCTTACCCTGAGCCATACTTAATGTCTCTGGCTGCCCTCGATTTCCTCCCTCTATTCTACGGCTGAAAATCAAGGGACTTTAATGTCTGACAGGCCTGAGTTCAAGTCTCAGTACCAATAGTGTATGGACTTGGGAGCAAGTTACTTAAACTGTTTGCTCTGGCTTTCTAATATGCAAAATGGGAATAATAACTCCTATTTCACAATGCTGTTTTAAGAACTGAATGAATAATGAACATAACAAACCCAGCACAGTATCTGGCTTTATATTTTTATAGGAAGTACTGAAAGAATGATAGCTATTCATTATTATAATACTATTATTATCATAAAAATAGTGAGAGGCTGGATAAGATTATGCCTAATTTTTCTTCCAACTATAGGATTTGATGGACCACTAGCCGTAGGTATTTGCATAGTTTCTGTTGGGAATGGGTTATTTACTGTGCGAAGGCAAAATGAAATACAGATTCTATAAGGAATATAGCTATAGGTATAGGCATCTTCTCTCTTAAATTCTAAATGTGATGCAAAGATAAAACCATCTGAAAAAAAGCATGAAAATATATTCAAGGGACATAGAGTGCTAATGTTATGTGAAAATCCAAAATACATAGTAAAACACAATATAACCAGATCATTTTCAAGGGAAGTTAAGTAGGTAGAAGAGCTTTAGCTTGTACACAATTCAAACTAAACCAGGCACTTTAAAATTTTTCTCATTACTTAACAAAAATAAAGCAATTTCAATACATAATGGCTTTTCTAAATTCAGATGCTATAATTAATCAATAATTTAGATGTGTCTTGTGGATTGATTGGAGAACTGCTTCTTGATGCCACACTTTCTACAAAATAGAAAAATGAAGGGTCAGAGCTAAAAAGGGCCTTCAGAGACCATGTGATGTCATGCCTTGTATAGGATGAGGAAACTGAGATCCTAGTTGTAAAGGGACTTGCCTTTACCAGAATGCAATTTTTAATGTTCTTTGTGCTTCTTTTTTTTTTTTTTTAATTTTTTTTTAACATTTATTTATTTTTGAGACAGAGAGAGACAGAGCATGAACGGGGGAGGGTCACAGACAGAGGGAGACACAGAATCTGAAACAGTCTCCAGGCTCTGAGCTGTCAGCACAGAGCCCGACGCGGGGCTCGATCCCACAGACCGTGAGATCATGACCTGAGCTGAAGTCGGACACTTAACCGACCAAGCCACCCAGGCGCCCCTCTTTGTGCTTCTTTAACCACATCATCCTTAAACCACAAAGCCCCCAGTGGTGTAAGATCTTCAACTATGCTGCATCAAAAAATGAAGTCCTATACATTTGTAAAGCTAAATGTAGAAAGAACAAATGAAAGGCCACAGTTAAGAAATATCTTTGGATATAGGAATGATTAAAAACAATTTCAATCACAATAAAAACGATTCTTCTAGTTTACTACAAGCTGGCTATCGAGTGAATTCCTCTAAAAGCTTGTCTGGGGAGAAATGAAAGGGTTAAGTTTGTGAAGCACTTCATTTTTCAGCCACTAGCTGTGGTATCCTGGGTAATTACTGCAGCTTACCTGAGACCACACCTTAGATAAACCTGTAATGCTGGAGTTTTCTGCAAACATCTTCTCTCCTGCAAGCTGTGGCTTGTCTCTTTCATATATTTGTCCTATGTTTTCAACTCGATTTTCCAGTGGCTAGTTTATACTTGGTTGAGCCAACAAATCAGGGTCTGTTGATTTAGCTTCATATGGTCTTGGTGCTGGCATGAGACAACCGTGCCGGCTATGTGGTAACGAATACAGTCAGGCCAGATGAATTATTTTCCTACTAGAGAAATAAAGTTAAAAAAAAAAAAAAAAAAGAGGATGAACTGGTTCAGGTAAAGGTTATGATTTCATTTCCCTCATTTAATTCATTGTTTTTAAAAATACTATAGGCTTTGCTTGCGACTGAAATTTCATTCTCATTTCACTTCTTAAATGAGCATTTAACTGAGCATTTCTCATGTTAAGAAATTCTGTTTTGTCCACAGAGCCCAGTATAAGAACAATCTAAGCACAAGGTAGGTACTCAGTGTGGCAAAGGAAAGCATGTCCTTGAGGAAGCCAGTTCTTCCTCATGGTGTTCTATGGAAAGTGCAATGACAGTACAGAACCATTTTTAGGTCATATCCGTCTATAAAGAGTACAAAGCAAAGTAGTTTGTGTTTTAAGTTTTCGTGGTTCCCAACTACAAGGTGCTTCTGGAACCTGCATTTCTCTTTGAGAAAAAAAGACTCATGACATCTAGGTCAATGGGGGCGTATCTTTTCTCCTTTGTAAAGAGAAATGGTATTTTCTTCTCTCCATCTCCCTGCACCTCATCACCACCACCACCATTGCCACCGGACCTAGGAGACAATGCAGTGAAAACTCACAGACTAAGCCCAAAATGTCTCTTCAAAATTTTCAGAGTACAAGAATGGTAGTATTACTTTCTTAGTTCTGCATGTAAGATTAAAAAAAAAAAAAAAATAGGCCGAAGATATGGGCATTTGAAATGATATGCTCAAAGTCTTAGAAGAAGCTCACGGTGATGGGATTATCACCCAGGTCGACCACTCTTCTGATACCCTCACCCACTTATTGCCTGATCGTCAATGTCAATAGCGCCCAACAGCACTTCTTGAACACACATTAGTGGAATTACTTTAACCAAATAGTTTGATCACTGCCTAGCTACCTAACATTGGGGAAATAGAAATTTTGACTGAGGGGAGGGGCCCTGGGTGGCTCAGTCAGTTGAGCACCCAACTTAGGCTCAGGTCATGATCTCACAGTTTGTGAGTTTGAGCCTGTCTCTCTCTCTCCAAAAATAAAAACAAAATAAAATAAAATAAAAAGAAATTTTGATTGGGCTGGAATGGAAGGAAGACTCACTTTTGAACTAGAAGATTTGGGGAAGGGGAGCAGTAGAGGAAGGAAAATGTGTTTATCAACGTTTTTATTTTTTAATTTTAAAAATATTAAATGTGTAAAGCAACAAGTACTATAATCCAAAAATATATAGTTTTTAAAGTGAATATCAAAAAAAAGAATAAAAAAAATAAAGTGAATATCATCCCTCTTGCCTCCAACATTAGTTAGTATTAACGGGCTGGTGCATATCTTTTTAGTTTTTTAAAAGACCACAAAAATATGTATATATAGAGAATAGTGGAAGTGAAGGAAGTCAGGTGGGAAGAAAAGGATTTAGGTTTAGGGAAAAGGATGGGAGAGTCACCACCCCCCCAACAACTTGCCCTCAAACTGGCCTCAAGCATGACTAAGATGATAATTCTATGTTGGGAAGGCAGCAATTTCAGTTTTCTAGGTTAGCCTCATTTCCCCACTTACCCTGGTATAGGCTCATGAAATCTGTACTCTCCATTTAAGCCCATTTTCTCCCTATCTAATCTGTTTTCCCCTACTCCCTATTCCCACCCCATTCCACACATTCACCTACTACTGCCCTACACTACCCATGAAGACATAAAACCAGAAGGTACAAGTGATAAAAGATGGCTCTCATGCTGTTATTCTCTGAGGAAAAGAAAGAAAAAGAAAAAAAAAAAAAAGACTGTTGGAGCCATCTGCCTCCCTCAGACCTTGGCATACTGGTCTCCTGAAATCAAAATGGCTCCAAAAGTGGAATGGATGGGTACTTTGCAGGCCAAATGCCTCTGGCGGTGATTCAGGTTCTGGTGGGAACTAGAGCTTTGATATTGTTGTCATGTCTTAAAGGTCAGCTTGAGGTTGTTGGTCACTGAATTGGAGTCCACTTTTGGAAAAGTTAATGGAAGTCTGGGATATGGGCTAGTTTCAGGCTGGGCAGCCATAGTCCTGCCTCCACTCCTCTATACACACACATATACATGTTCAAATAATTTGCCTCCCCAGTGAAGCTTCTTCATACAGATCCAGCCAGAGCAAGGGCTGCCCTCATGTAAAACACCATTTAAAAGTTCAGTCCATCTGCCAAGTGTTGAGCAACCACTGGAAGCCATAGTTCTAACATAGCAGGTTGGTCAAGGATAGGGTCAGGGAAATGAAGTAAGCTGTGAACTCATGACAATATCCTGGAAAACCCAGACTGTATACTTAAGCTTGGAGGGAAGCTGTCAGCTAAGACTGATGTTGACTTTTTAAGGACATGAATGATAACATGCCCCCTGAACTTTACCCTTCTGTCAGTTAAACTTCCACTATTCTTACTGGCATATAGTTGGTGCCAGAACAAGGCAAGCCAATGCCCTTTGAGAAGTGCTGTGCTAGAATCGTATAAAGAAGGGAAATCTTTCCATAGTGACCCAAGAAGTTCCAGACTACATTGTATATTACACACTGGAGCACAGCAGAGAGCTACATGAGCAATGGTTGACATGGTCTTCTACTTCTGTCTCGCGCTGATTTGAATGATATCTGGAGGCTTTTCTTAACAGTATTATAACTGCTTTTATTTATTACCGCTTCATGTGTGCCTGACCCTGTGCTCCGCACTTTATGGACATTATCTGATTCTTTCTATCAGCCTTTGGAAACTATTTCAGAATTTGTCCATGAAGTCAAGAAAAGGTTCTTTAGAGCTTAGCTTTGCAAATCTGGGTGAATACTTTGTAAAAATTAAACCACTCTTCTTTTTTTTTTTTTTTAATTTTTATTTTTGTTGAAGTGTAATTAACACACAGTGTTGTCTTGGTTTCAGGTGTACAACATACTGATACAACAATTCCATATATTACACAGTGCTCACCCAATAAGTGTAGCCACCATCTGTCACCAATGTTATTACAATATTATTGACCGTATTCTCTGCGCTGTACGTTTCATCCTGTGACGTATTTATTTTATAACTGAAAGTTTGTAACTCTTAATCCCCTTTATCTATTTCATCCATCTCCTCACCAATCTCCCCTCTGGCAACCATCAGTTTGTTTTCTGTATTTAAGAGTCTTTTTTTTTTTTTTAAACCACTCTTCTTATTTTAAAATCAGTTATGTATTCCAGCCTCTACTCTAAGTAATAAACTAGGTACTGGTACATCATATTCACTTTTTGACAATCATTTGACTTTGAAGACCCAGGCCTTGCCAACTCTCCCAAGGCCAACCTGAAAGAACAAAGTATACTGTGAGTAAAGACATTCCATTAAGGAAGGCAAGGAGATCAAAGTACTAATGATACACAATGATTCGTTATGTTATTTAAAAATAATAATCATAATAATTAGAAATATTAAGCTCTAATAGTGAATGGATGTTGAGCTAAGAACATGTGACATAACCATTTTCATCATGGAATGACTTTCAAAAAGCAAACAAAACTATTTTCTGAAAACACAGCAAATACCTAAAAATACTTATAAACAACTGATGGTTTTCATTTGGACAGTACTTTATTTCTGGCATTTTTATTTCCTAGCAGAGTATAATAAAATTTTCCAACTAACTTTTGGGCATTTGTCACATCAGGTCATGGGGTTGGGACCACTCCTGGTGGGCATCTCAATACTGTCCGTCAAGCAGAGTTTCTACCCTCAGAAATAATCTCTTGAACCCACCTTCTTCTTAAATGCCAACCAATAAAAAGAACAACCTGGGCAGTCTCCACACTTTATATTAAGTTCCCTCCAAAACGGCATTTGAACCTGCCCCCTGCATTACATAAAGAAACCGAACTTGTTAAAGATCCTTACTTACCAGGCTGCTAGGGTCTATGCTTCCTTTTAGTATAGTCTGCCATCCAAACTCTCAAAAATTTTAACTGCTTCTTGCCTTCCCTCTCAATCCAAATGTGTGGAGTTTTATCATAAAAGTGAAATGAGAGAAACAGAACTCATCCCGGGATAGAAAGGTTGTCACTTCTACCTATTATACCAGAGTTCTGAATTCCAGGGATACGAAGTAGACGCAACTAAAATGGCATTCGATGGCGTTGGTGGTGTCCAAGGCGGGATAAAGAACTTCGCCCTGGCACTGGAGGGCTGGGCCCCGGGGATGTTCCTGGGAGCGGCTCACAGGCCCCAGCCTGCAGCCTCAGGCCCCTGGGCAGGGGTGTGCGCATGCTCGTGATGACGCCTGCGGGTAGGTGTCTGAAACCCCAGAGATCCCGAGGTGATAAAGTCAACATGCCAGCCTGCCAAACTGTACAGCCTGAAAAGGACTATTTTTCACCACACGCATGAAGATACCATTCCTGTTCAAATATTTATTTGGGCTTGTATTCCGAAAAGACTTCTTCCTCTGTTAGGTTTAAGCACTTCCCCGTTCCCTTCTACTTCTGTTTAAGGTTATATGAGGATTTCCTTGTCATTTGTCCTAAGGGACTGATGTTTTATTTATGGAAATAGTAGCTGGAGCGTGAAAATGGTGAATTTGGGGACACATAAAGTTGTAACAATTTAAATTGTTAAACCCAAATTGCGTAGTCAAATCTTTAACAGACCATTCTGAAAACGTATCTGTTTTCTTTTAATAATAACAAAATACCCTGTGAGATTTCACATCCTTGATTTCTCACTTGAAGAATCATTTGGGATACATCTGGGTTTTTTTTTTTTTTTTTCTTAAGATTAAATTCTTTAAAAGCAAATTAGCTTTTAATATGAATCTTATGACTCAGCATAAGAAAGCTCTAGCCACATTATAGTTGTGGAAATTTTTCAAGAATAAACTATTCTCAGAAATAGAAATGATGCAAACGTGAGCTTTTAGATAAAAGTCTATAATGGCTCTTTGGCAAGACTCTCTACTGGATTCTAACGGGCCAAAGAGGATAAGTAAAATGTTACCTAGTCCCTACCAGATACCAGGTACTCTCTCATAAACATGGGTCATTCCGACCATAGAGTAAATCTATGACAAAGACATTATTATTTCCAGTTCATAGATAGAAATACTGAAGGTAAATGATTTGTCAAAATTGCACTGCTGAGAAAGTGCTGGGACGAGGATGTAAAATTTGGTTTTCTGACTCAAAATTTGGTATTCTTTCCACTACACTGTGACACCCCTTGGACATGAATATTAAGTATTCTAGTGGTTGTTTTTAAAATGAGAATTACTTGAGTCTGCACTTTCCCATATCCTACTCCAGATACAAGCTTTAAAGATTAAACTATAATACAGAAAAGGTGTTTCCCCTAATAAAGGGGACTTCTTTTAAGTCCCCCTTTAAAATAATGTGGCATATCCATAAATAAGCAAGGAAATAATTTTTTTTTAATTAATGAAAATTTATAAGTTGTCTTAAAACAAAATGGGAGGGGCGCCTGGGTGGCCCAGTCCGTTGAGCAGCCGACCTCAGCTCAGGTCATGATCTCGCGGTCCGTGAGTTCGAGCCCCGCGTCGGGCTCTGGGCTGACAGCTCGGAGCCTGGAGCCTATTTTGGATTCTGTGTCTCCCTCTCTCTGACCCTCCCCCATTCATGCTCTGTCTCTCTCTGTCTCAAAAATAAATAAACGTTAAAAAAAAAAATGGGATTACATATTATCTGTGAATCATGAGAATGCTAGAGGAGGTTCCCAAAATGCTATCCCAAATGAAATATCATTTTAGAGTATTACCAAGAATCCTAATGCCAAGAACTTTGGAGAGACCCTGTCCCTTTAGTTTTTTGTTGTTGTTGTTGTTGGTTTGTTTGTTCGTTTTTTTTTTAGCATACACCTTTGAGATAAATATACCAATGCAATAAATGTTGACCAAAGTATCTTGGCTTTGCACTTATGGTTTGCCATAAAATCAAAGATAAATTCTAATGAACTGTGCAGAAGAATGACCTCATAACTAGGTAGGTAATGATACGGTCAATGGCAAAACACACAGTCCTCAGCCAGAGCTCAAGCTTAAAGTGACATCTTATTCCTTTGTTCCATATGTTTATTTTTAAAATTTCTTAAAGACTATTAAAGGAAGTAAATTAATATCCTTAAATATTCATTGGCTCAAAGGAATGGCAGTTTATGATCCACTAATATGTTTGCGTTGGTTTGAACAATACAAATAAAAGGCAGAATGTTCTACCTTGTCAACCATAGAATTTGCATGTTGTCTGGGGTTGTATCTAAGTGCAAAAGTAAAGGGTATTTGAAAATAATCGATACTCTTTAGAATATGAGTGAGGGTAGATTTAGTTGGGTTTGTGGAGAAAATGTATCCAGGAAAGAAATATCAGTAACAGGCACTCAGAAAGCAAACTGTGGTGCCTCTGTTATGACATTTTAAACATATATTTCAGAAGCGGGTTTAAACCGTTTAAACCAAGGCTCAAGTGTAACTAATATATTCCCTGATGAGGTTGGTTCATCAGCTGTCTCGTTGCCCTGGGTCTTAACTCCTCCCACAGATTTCACAGTTTGTGTGTATCAGGTTTAGTCATTTATCTAGTGAAGCAGTTATCATATTCCACCCTTCCATGGCTAATCATGGCATAAGCAGTTAGCACTTTTCATCTTCAAAGCTCTTAACAGCAGTTAATTAATATAAACAACCCCCTTAGGAGATAAATTAATCACACTATAACAGTTCCCATTTTACCAATTGAGAAGCTGAGGTAAAGAGGCTAAGTAATTGGCCCAAAGCCATCAAGAAAACAATATCTGAAGACGGTGGTGGCCTGAGGAGCCCTGAGATCTCAAACTTTAATAAAATGTTTGCTTCTCTCATTAGTCTTCTGTATATCGGGTAAAATGCAATGTAGCCAATAGCTCTCTCCAGATGTCCCAATGAAAATGGGGTGTTTTGCTACCTACAATAAGAGCATCAGCTTGATTCTGCACAGTATCAACTAAATGGTCTTAAAGAAGCTAAGAATATCATCATCGCCAAATCCCAGTCTTCAGGTAGAATTTTACCTTCTGCTTCTGTGATCCTATCAAATCCGATCAAAGATCTGATCCCCAGATCCCCATGGCCAATATGTATCGTGACAAACATCTGGTCTCAGAAATCAAATGAAAAGGAAACTGAAAGCAGTGGGTCATTTGCCCACACCTTCAAATGGCTTACATTGAATGAAATTTGTACTGACTTAGCTAACCTCCCTAGATGTACTAACATTGTTTAGAGTTTAGATCAGATCACACTGGATAATTCCCAATAAACAGTATATACTTAATTCACTCTGTTCAATGTACAGTTCAATGTATAATTTAATTGACTAGCATCGGCCCGGTGAATGGGACACTTAAGATGTTCTTTTTTCTCACTGTTCACTGACTCACAAAATGAACTTTTATTTTTCATTTCCTCTTCTAATAAAAAGAAATCTTGAAATATCTGAAGCTGTTCTTGGATATATATGAAACAAAATATTCATGGAAATTTATTATTAAGGTAAAAAAATAAATTTGGGGTATACCCTACTAAAATTACTATAAATCTTACTCATAATTGAAAATCATGACTCTTCCCAATTATTACTCTAAGTGGAACTGTGTGGATCCATGCTTGTATTAATCAATTCGTTTGTTAGCCAGAATCATGGTCTTCTCCCTCCTTCTTTGGAAACGTAGGATATGGATAATGAGGATCTCATTTGAAACAAACAAAAAGTACCACATAGGCTTTTGTAAACATATTTTGTTCTAAAAACAAACACTGTACCCAGTCTTATTAGCACCTAATGCAAAAACAAATTTTTAAGAAAGAAAACATTTTAAAAACCATCCTAGAGAAGCTGGGGTAAAGATGTATGGGAACACTGTACCATCATTGCAATGTTTCTCTAAACTTAAAATCAGTCTAAAATTAAAAAAAAAAATTTTTAAAAAGACAATGTAAAACTGTGTGGTAGTCTGAAAACTAGCCACCCAAAGATATCCACAACTGAGTGTTACTTTATTTGGTGGAGAGGGGTGACGTGCTCTCAGAGAGTATGATTAAGGATCTTGAAATAGGAAGATTATCATAGATATCTGGGTAGACCCTAAATTTGATCAGATATATTCTTATAAGAAAGAGGCAGAAGAATTTTATAGACAGGAGAATATGGTGTGAAGACAGAGCAGAGAGAGATTTGGAGATGTCGACCTTGAAGACTAAAGTGATAGCCACAAGCCAAGGAGTACTGCAGCCATTGGAAGCTGGAAGAGATAAGGAACACATTCGCCCTGAAAGTCTCCGAAAGGAGTGAACCATGCTGACACCTTGACTTCTGTCCAGTGATACTGATTTTAACTTCTGGCCTATAGAACTGTGAGAAAACACCTTTCTGAGTTGTTTTAAGCCACCAGGTTGTGGTGATTTGGTAGAGCAGCCACAGGAAACTAGTATGATTGGCAAAAAATAGAAAAGAGCCAACTGCAGAAGAAATACAGATAGCCAATAAGCATATGAAAGATATTCAATGTTACTAATAATTAAACAATTAAAGCAATTAATTGGGGTGCCTGGGTGGCTCAGTCAGTTGAGCGTCTGACTTTGGCTCAGGTCATGATCTCATGGTTCGTGGGTTCAAGTCCTGCGTCAAACTCTGTGCTGACAGCTCAGAGCCTGGAGGCTGCTTTGGATTCTGTCTGTCTCTCTCTCTCTCTCTTTCTCTCTCTCTCTCTTTCTCTCTCTCTCTCTCACTTTGCTGCTCCCTTGCTCAGGCCCTGTCTCTCTCTGTTAAAATGAATAATGTTAAAATGAATGAATGTTAAAAAATTTTTTTTTAAAAAAACAGTTAACTTACCTGTTTTCTATCAGATCATGAAATTAAAGGGATTGAGAATGTTTTAAGTCCCCTGGTGCAGTTTTTACCAAAGATATCAAAACACCCAATGAACTATCATTATAGACTAGCCAAGGTCTTACAAGCGAATACATTTTACTTTCTTCAGGAAAATATGGTATCTTCAAAATAAATCTCAAGGAGTGAGTGAATAATGGACATTTGACTTTTGCTTTATAAAAAATGTTTCATTACATAAAATTTAAAATATATACAATAGTGGAGGGTTCTTATGATCAATCTTGTTTCATCTATGCCCCTTCTGGTCTCTCCCAACCTAGATCATTTTAAACAAAATACAGGCATAATATAATATTTCAGTATACATCTCTGCCTAGAGATACTCATATTAATAGATATATATTTTATAAATTTCTATGTAATTCATATGTATAATTTATATATATATTACGTATTCATATATAATTAATATATATGTGCATCTACCTTTATTTCTTCTGTTTGGTGCTTTGGTGGAATTCTCTTTCCCTTTTCCTTCATTTTTCCAGAATTAGGAATTTTACACCAGGATGTCTTAAGAAATAAAAGCAAGAGAAAAGACTTTCCTATGAGAGTCAAAAGATTCCAAAGTCTAATTCTCTTATACCATACGGGAAAGAGACGCATATGTTTGTTAAGGTGTGTGGAAGAGAGTGTGTGAGCATATCCTACATTGCTCCTCTTGGGTCTTGATCTATCAACATTTTCTCCTTATCTTCAGCCTCTCCTCTACTTCTTTGCTACTCTCAAAAACATGTGTAAGATGCTTTCAACCCCCCCCCCCCCCCACACACACACCAAAAACAAATACCTCATCTGATTCCACAGCTTCTCTAGCCATCATTTCATTCCTACTCAAACAAATATCATTAAAGAACAGATCACGATTGTCCTCATTTTCATCTCCCATTGACTTTGCAACACAAAGCACTGAAACCCCTCTCACTGGTAAATGTTCATCAAGTGAAAGGATGTGACAGAAAACAAAGCACACTTGGCCCCTGTCCTCATTTTTCTGTGGCCTACTTGCCCTTAAGTCTTGATACCCTGGGCAAATTTTGGGGAATGAATCTCTAAGCACTCTCTTCCCACTGTTCTTCACTGTCTCCTTTTGTTCCCTAAACTCTACTCTCAAAAGATTTCAGGTGAGCCCTGGATTGACTGAGATTGAAAAACAATGGCTCATGTTCATTCTTCCTCCAGAAATCAAATCTCAGTGTGGCAGGTCAGTGAGATAAGAACGGAAGATGGCTATTTCTTTCTCGATATCTTTAAGATTGATATGGAAGGATCCTTTAGGTCTCTAGTGGTTCCTAAAATTGTCAGGACTGTTCAAGCTATATTCATTTATCTGCCAGGCACAGACAGAGCCAAGTTCCCTAACAAGCCATTCAAACCTTCAGGAAGGGCTAATTTCTCAGCATATCTGAATCTTCAAGCTCTAAGTAGAGTGAGCAAAAACATAAATGAAACAATAACAAAATGTTGAGTCACTCCAAAGATACTATTTGTATTTTGGACTTAAACTAAAATAAACTGGAAGTGTTTATCTGTTGCCAATGATAAAGTTTAAAGTAACAAAAATGATTGCTGAAGAATTAGATGATAATGCAATGTATTAAAATCTAGGTTTTTCCCAGTCAGCAAGAGATTACCTATTGCAAGTAGGAGAAAGTGAATGAAAAGGTAAAACCTGAATATTGATATTTAAAAAGACACCCTTGAGGGGCGCCTGGGTGGCTCAGTCGGTTGAGCGTCCGACTTCAGCTCAGGTCACGATCTCACAGACCGTGAGTTCGAGCCCCGCATCAGGCTCTGGGCTGATGGCTCAGAGCCTGGAGCCTGCTTCCAGTTCTGTGTCTCCCTCTCTCTCTGCCCCTCCCCCGTTCATGCTCTGTCTCTCTCTGTCTCAAAAATAAACGTTAAAAAAAATTAAAAAAAAAAATAAAAATAAAAATAAAAAGACACCCTTGAGTGTTTGAAAGTAGTCAGTAATGACAAAGAAAATGTCTTCATATATAAATAGCAACTAGAGAAGTTATCACATGAAATAGTACATGTAAACTCTGACCATGCACATGTGTGCACATATACACATACATGTTCACCAATCTTGGAGGTCAAAAATTTTGCTAGAGAATATGACTTAAGTTTTGATACCTAACTAGGCTATTATTTTAGCTGATATATTTCAGAAGTTGATATAAGAGAATATAATTATTGACCTATATGGTCATTATAGTAAAATGAAGTTTTCTTTTTGAGTGAGAGGATTATATACACAACTTGAGGCAGAAAGACAGAAAATCAAAGAAAATGAGAAGGAAGCTTAGTCATCCATCTCAGGACAGACCCAAGATAATTGTAAGCTCAGTGAGGACAGGATCTGTGTTTCTCTTGCTAACTTTAATGACCTCAGCAGTTGATAAATGGGTGAATGAATAAACTCCCATTTCCCATCTTACCCAATTCCCACTTGATCAGAAGAGAGATGATAAGAACCAGAAATGGAGCAATTAAGGTACAAGTAGAGAAGAAAGATTGGAATTGAGAAATGTTGTCACCTG
Source organism: Panthera pardus (assembly GCF_024362965.1). NCBI lineage: Eukaryota > Metazoa > Chordata > Mammalia > Carnivora > Felidae > Panthera > Panthera pardus. The sequence continues at coordinate 84,291,691 of NW_026526721.1, forward strand.
CTAGTCTCAATTGAGACTAGTAATTGTAGTAACAGCAAATATGCTGTCCAGTGATTGCGAGAACATGGAGTCAACAAGAGTAGTTGATCCTTTTTAAAAGTATAGATGTGGGGCACCTGGGTGGCTCAGTCGGTTAAGCAGCCCAATTCGGCTCAGGTCATGATCTCGCGGTCCGTGAGTTCGAGCCCCACGTCGGGCTCTGTGCTGACAGCTCAGAGCCTGGAGCCTGTTTCAGATTCTGTGTCTCCCTCTCTCTCTGACCCTCCCCCGTTCATGCTCTGTCTCAAAAATAAATAAACGTAAAAAATAAAAATAAAAAAAAATTAAAAAAAAAGGATAGATGTGAAGGAAAAGAAAGGAAAGCAAAGGGAAGGGAAGAGCTGAGGTGGTGGCTGGAGGAGGTGCTGGATCAAGGAAGAGTTTCACTGGCTTGTTTAGAAGGAGTAGACACAAGGGCAAAGGTAAAGGGGAATGATTTCTGAGGAACCAGACCAGTGGTGGGTCCTACCCACACACATTTATATAGCTTAGAAAAGGCACAATTTGATTGAAAGACCAGTGGAAGAAGAATCTAAAGGACCCTGTGCTAGCCCTGCCTTTAGTATTCATTTCCAAGTGGGCGAGCTTGGACAGGCCACTGGAGCTCTCTGAACCTCAGATTTATATCTATGCAGTATGAAGATGAGAAAATATATAATTGGTTCATCAGAAGTTGACCAAGAGGAAAAGGGTTTAAGGAAACCCAGCACAGGAAGACTCACAAGGCACTGTTACAATGCATTTGAGGGGAACTGCTTGTGAGCTATCACCAATGACTATGTTTCTTGGGTAGGCCAGCGATTTCTGAGGTGGACAGAACCGCAGACCCAACCTGTCTTAGTAGGCCCATTATTCACTGCATCATTGGCACTGACTTGGCTGAGCAGGCCTCTATGGGAACTCCATTGTCTAAGCCAGAAAGAACAAACTGGGTCCTGTGCTTGGTCCTTTTGTATCAACATTTAGCAATCAGCCAGTTAATAAAGTCTCAAAGATTAGTATCAGTTTGAAAGGGAAAATGCACACAAAACAATTAATTAAGAGCATTAAAACAAATGCATTGCTGAGGATGGCACTGGATCCAGGAGACAAAATGGGTTAAAAAAAATTTTTTTAAAGGAATGCTCTAATTGAAAACTGGCAGCAGCAGAAGACACAGTATAGTTAAAACAGTATCTTATCAGAAAATTAGCAAAATGTAATTTTTATTGGGTTTTACAGATGTTATTTTTAACCACATCAAAAATCCCACCTCATGGCTATTGGCACAAATTGTCATAATTACTATAATTTGAAGTCTGAGCGATGGAATGGCTGCTGAGATAGTTATCTCATCCCCAGACTAAGTCTGCATTAGTTGAGCAGCCAGAAGAAGGAGCTCATGTTTTTGTACTTGGTCTGGACTTCATTTGTGTCCTTTATCCAATCTCATTCTTAGGAATATTGAAGAATAATTTTTTTTTCTACCTGAAACACTGGAGAAAATCAGGAGGTTAATATTAAGAGTGCTGAGGTCACCTTTAATTAACATACCAATCACCTCACCTCCAATCTGCAAGTAAAGTGTTGTATTTTATTCTATTTTTACATTTCCTGGTGAACTCTATCATAGTTAATGCATATACTAAATTCTGGGCATAATTATTCAACTACCTACATAAGCATGGCTAATAAAGCCAAACTAAGAAAAAAGAGCTTTTAATATCCCTAATACCAATTTAACATATGTCTTTGCTACTTCGGGAGTAAAAATATGACTATACATGTCCAAAATACATGTAACTTATAAAATTAGGAAACAAGATCAAGAAATTTGTTAGAGGAAATGCTGTGGATAACTTATATCCACAGATTCACATGCCAGATCAAAGAATAAAAACAGTTATGACTGTGCTATAATTTCGATTTGGGTTAGATTGGCAGAGGGCCTAAGAGACTCAGCTGATATAAAGAGAGGAATCTCAATAAGAGAACAAAGCTGATCAGACTTAAGGAAATACTTTGAAACAAGAAAGGAAAGGAAAGGTTAACATGCTATTTTAACGATCGGCCAATGCTGAGTCATCTCATTGTTATTTTAGATCATAGAACATTTTCAAAATGGTTTCTTTCAAACTCTCAGCCATAGTTTATCTGACTTATTATAGGAAGAAGGGACCTGGATTACATTCATACATTCGACAGATATTATGTGCTGGTCCTGCTGTAGGCCCTGAACAGTTGTGAGCAAGGAGTACATACAGTAGAGTCACACAGACAGAAATAAAACAGACAACAGACACGTAAAAAGTAAGTATGTAATATAATGACACGTAGTATACATGTCTTGCAGGAAAGTCAAGCAGGGTAAGGCAATGAAGAGTGATAGAAGGGTGGCAGTTTAGACAGAAAAGCCCCCATCCCCACCCTGAATAGGGTGATAGATGGGCAGAGACTTGAAAAGTGATGGAGGAATTTGGGTGGATCTGTGGAGCAAGGGCATTCCAGACAGAAGAAATAGCGAGTGCAAAGACCCTGACATAGGAACATGTTAGGATAGAGTAGCAGGAGATGAGATGGGAGAGAGGCCTTGCGGGCCATGGCAGGGACTTTAGGTTTCGTTTTAAGTACAGTGGGAAGCCCAAGGAGAGTTTTGAGCAGTGGAGTAATGCAATCTGACTAAAGCTAAAAAGTGATTCTGCCACTGGGTAGAGAGTAAGAGTGAAAGTCACAAGAACAGTGGTGAGGCTGTTGTACAGCTAGCCAAAGGATAATAGTGGCTTTAGACCATCATGGTACTCATGAAGGGGGCAAGAAGTGTCAGATTCAGAATGTATGTTGGATATTGTACGAACAGGGTTTGCTAAAGACTGGATGCAAGGGACGAGAGAAAGAGAATAATCTGAAATGACTCCTAGGTTTTTGGCTGAGAAAATGAATGAATGTAATGCCATTCGTTGGAATGGGGAAGACCTGAAAAATATGGGCTCCGGATATTGAGATGGGAATCGAAAATTAAACTTTAGTCATGTTAAATGTGAGATGCCCATTACATGACAAGTAGATAATTAAATATATGGTCCTGAGTCCAGGAGGAAGTTTGGGCCAGAGTTATAAATTTGGAAGCCATTAGCTTATAGATGTTATTGAAAGCCATGAGACTGGGTGCAGCTAACCAGAGAGAGTATGGATAGAAAGGAGAATCAAAACAGATTAGAAAAGGGGGAGAATTCCTCAAAAGGAACTGACAAAGATTACTTGACCTCTATGGGGTCTTTTCAACACAAATTAAAATGAAACAAGCTGGCTTTGAATAGATAAAGGAGGTGGTGGTTAGGGGCTCACAGTAGACTACAATCTGGATTTAGTTATCAGTAGAATACTCGCCTTGTTGTTGTTACTTCTATTTTTATACAAAGTGAGATACTGTATAAATGAGTATGTGGAGTGCGATTTTGAGGTACTTTTCCTTTACAGTAAATACTATTGAGTAAGTCTGATTCTGATGCAAGTGATCTAAGGATCTTATTTTAAGAAAGGTGGGACAATTAAGGGGAAAAATTAGCAGATTTGTATGTAAGTCCTAAAAGTAAATGCTAAAAACTAATGAGTTTTTTGGCTCTAACAATTATAGGCTAGAGGAGTCATTAAGTTTTTAAAGGGCTGCACTAGATTGGTACTAAATGAAGAATCTGTGTTTTCACTGAGAATCATGCAGCAAAGAAAAGGCAAAATCACTCTAAGAAATATTTGGGTTAACTATCTAAAACATGTTCTGATGTAAGAGTTATGAGTTACAAAAATAAAGACCATTGAGAGTCTTGAAAGAATTTAAAGGAAATGGACAAAGAACTCATCCAAGCAAAAAGTTTATAGAATTACTTGAAATGAATTTGATACCTTTAGAATATTCTACTTGCATTTGCCAAGCAGAATTACATTTATTTTTCTGCTAGATACAAATTAAATTGTAAGGAATCATTTGAGATGGGAATCAGTTGTAGTCACACCTCTATCTTCTAGAAAACAGATTTCTGTAAACATTAAACATTCAGCTTAAACATTCAGAATGAAAATGAGTCTGGAGTTTTGATTGTTTCTTTGGTTTTCTTGTCTGTTTGTTTGTTTTTTAATTAGGCTTTCTCTATCAGGAGAGAAGAAAAGGTAAACGAGTAATTGAAAATTTGAAAAACAAACATTAATGAAACTAACCAGAAAGATGCCATAAGATGGAATGGGAGTTGTTGGCTTCCACATTGTGAGGAAAGGATGGTGATTGCTCTGAAAACCAGGACATTTGGCTCAAGAGCCAACAATTGCTTAAACTAAAAAGAAGAGAAAAGAGAAACAAAGGGACCATCGGAAGTAGCAGAGTGTAGTATAAGTACCTGGCATTAAACTTTTAATTGCATCCAACTCAAATGACATCCATCTTGAATAAACATATAGCTAGCTGTATGATAAAGCTACTAGCAAAACAACCATCTAAGGAATGGGCCTGCCCCCACCCATGAAGTTCCCTCCTTCAGAAAGCCCTGGGTGACCTACAGAACTGACCACCCAAGTGACCCCACTTCCCCCTTCCTGTGCCCTAAGTCCCACTCTTATGCTTTAAACTAGCCAATAGAGAACCCCTGGGTGGCTCAGTCAGTTGAGCATCAGACTCTTGATTTTGGCTCAAGTCATGATCCCAGGATGGTGAGACTGAGCACGGCTCAGTGCAGGGCTGGAGCCTGCTTAAGATTCTCTCTCTCTCTTTCTCTCTCTCTCTCTCCCCCTATGTCCCTCCCTTGCTCGTGCGTGTGCATGTGCTCTCCCTCAAATAAAAAATTGATGATAGATAGATAGATAGATAGATGGATAGACGGATAGACGGACGGATAGATAGATAGATAAACAAACTAGCCAATAGAGTGTACCTGTGAAACCTGAGACTGCTACCTTGGGGCCCTGCTAAAGGCAGAGCCCTGGGTCCAAGCTTTCTCTCTTTCTCTACCCCAGACTTCACTGTGCAATCCTTGGGTGTGTCTTATACCTTCCAGGACTTGTGAATAATAAATCTCATTCCTCAAAGTTCCTTCATGGTTTTTACTGAAATGCATCCTGCAACCACAAGGGCCTGTGAGGAACATGTCTGTGGGGGCTGGCTACCAGAAATACAGGTCTGGCAAGTGCCTCGGACATTTCTAGCCATAGCATCACTATCAAAAGGCTGAGACCGACATAACACAGAGATGAAGGTCAATTAAAGCATTGAGGAGCAGACACCCTGCTGTTAGGAGTTACCTCAGCAGACCCCACAGGATTCTTCGATAACTCTAGAGATCTGGCACCAAGAGCCCATCTCATCCCAGGAGCTTGTAGAGGGCACACAGACCCGAGGCAGCTCGGCCGTGTACTGTGAGTCTGACAGACACATATTTGCAGGGTTTACAAACATTTTTGGCCTGTGGTGACAAGTCTAAGTAATTAAAAATGTTATGATTATTATTCACTATAAACTCTGTTTACGAAGGTAAGGAAATGTATGGTCTATTCACAAATGGCTTCCATCTCATGGTAAGAATCTACCGGCTATACATGAGACATGGTGTAAGGCATTGGAAATACAAAGATGAGCAGGACAGTCTCAACTCACACAGAGTTTACAGTTAATGGAGGGGGAGGAGAAAGGAGGCTGATAAGGACAGATGAGTAAAACAGATGCTTACAATACAAAATGGTGTGCGGTCACAAAAAAGGGAGCATAAACTCTGACTGTGGCTGGCAGAGAGATTAGGGAAAGCTTTCCAGAAAAGGCAATGTTGAGTTGAGCCTTGAATGATAAATAGGAGTGCTCAGGGTGAAAAACAATTTAAAGATTTGAACTTCAGCTATTTGGAAACAATCCATCTTTTGAAAACACCTCGTTCCCCCAATTGCACTAAATAACAGATTTTATTTTATGTAAGTCAATTCAAGTGAACATCCTGCAACTTTTATTATCATAGCAAAGTTCAGAATATTGAATCAACTTTGAAATTTAATCAACCATCTATAGCAGGCAGGTAATTACATACTAGAAATTATAAGTTTTTGTTCAATATAGGTAGAGTGAAATGCTTTGGCTTAGGGGAAAGGTACTATCAAAACAAGTTATCCTCAGGTTTACTATGAGTCAGGATTCTAATTGGGTAATATTTAGGGAACAAAAGTTATGCTTCATGTTTCATATTTTAATTTCTAATGAAACTAAGAACAAAATGCAGAGAAATGTAAACTTTTTCAAATCTCAGAGGTATGCTGTTTTTTGTTCTGTATTCTAATCTCTTTACCAGTTATCAGTTAAAGAAGATTGACTGACTGCCCCATTTTTCTTTTTTAATCTGGTTTACATGAGCTCAGAAATAAATAAAATAACACAAAGGAATTGTCCAATAAATTATGACTAATGAATTAGAAAGTGCTATTTGGTGCTTTGTGAACATTTCAAAATATTGTAAGCCTTTTTCCTCATTAAGATATCCCCCCCCCAAAACAAAAACAAAGAAAGAAAGAAAGAGAGAGAGAAAAAGAAGAACTTCACTGTAGAAGCATGAAATATGATAACTAATAAGAACAATTATAATCATTTTCTTTAGAATACAGCAACTATGAATGACACATGTAAATAGCTCCAATATATTCATTTAATATTACTGATAATTAACGTGAGCACTAAATTAGAATTGCCTTTATCAGCCCAAGTTGTAAAGCATTGCAACAGCTTAGAGATTACTAGGGGAGCTTGATACGTGGGTGAGGAATATACCAGACTGCTGATAATGAAGAAGTGTAGAGACTTTTAATTCTGTAAGTAAATAGAATGTTTTTAAGCATCAGACATCATCAAAATTTAGCTGAATTAATTGGTAAACACATCCTGCATGTTTGCCTAAATCCTTTTATTCCCTGAAGGAGCTAAATACCTTTCCTCATTTGCATCTGTTGGAATACAGAATTGTCCTAATTTTGAAATTCGAGCAAGCCCCACAAAATGCATTGGGAGTGATTTCTGTAGTGATTTTGCACAGTTTTACAAAGTGATAAAGTGATCTTCTGGATACACTTCTGGATACACTTCTTTATCTTTCTTTCCCAGATACTATCAGAAAAATGAACAAGATTTTTTTAGCTTAGGAAAAGTTGCTAAAAAACAAGTTTTCCCACAGCTCCCTTTGAAAACCTTTTCTCTTGCACTCAAAATAATATGAATTCAGAACAATCTGAAATGAAGTAAAACAGGACAGAAACTGACTTTGTGATATATCTAAAAGCTGCAAATGTACGTATTTTAAACAACTTAAGCTGACAAAAATGCTCACATCTGAACAGTGGTAGAATATTTGCTATAATCTGCTTACACCAGGTGCTCAATTAATGCTGAATGAAGGAGGTCCCATGGGATTTGTTTTAAGAGAAACTTGAATGAGGAGAGAAAAGTTCTGAATCTGACCACTTATTATTTCTTGAGGTAAAATAATGTTTTGTGCGTTTGCCATTTTAATATCACACAAATCAAAATACTTATTTTCCTTCCTCTAATACCAGCTTACGTCAGACCATCATCACCTCACTCCTCAGTGACTAAAACAGGCATGGTGGTCTTCCTGTCCCATTTCTTTCCCCCCACCCTCCTGCTCCCATCCATTTTCCATTCTATATGCTGACTGACCTTTCTAAAAGCTTTCCATGTCCCTGCATTCCCTTGGGTAAATCTCAAAGCATTCAAGACACTCCACACTGTGTCCATAACCAGCCTCCTTCATCTCCGCAACTGAAGCACCCACTTCTTGGTGTTCCAGCCATATTCTACCGCATGCAGTTTTTCTACACACCATGCTCTCACCCCAGGAACTTTGCACATGTTGTTCCCTCTTTTGGGAGGTTTTACTCTCTCTCCACTCTTGGCCTTCCATCCTTCCATCTGGCTTACTCCTACTTGTCTTGGAGATTTTCGTTGAGATATCATCTACTCTGAGAATCTTCCTTGACAGCTCCTCTCTTTCTAGACTAGATTAGTGATTTGCCACCCTGTGCTTTCATGTAACTAATGACTCAACATGGTGGCTTGTTTGTTATTACCTCTTAATAAATTCAAAGAATTTGTTACATCTAATGTGATGCCTGGCACATAGCAGGCACTCAAGAAATATTCTGTGAGCGAATTAGGGACCTTCGAAATGAGTAGTCTTCTTTGATGAAGGTGATGTAGCAATAACTTCTATTGTAAATGATAATACAGTAAAAAGAAAGTATATCAAAAATTGAGACCTGAATCAGGTAAGTGAAAGCACTTTAGAAAATACAAAGCACTAGTTATATATTATCATTATCATCATAATTCTCAAATGCCTAGATTGCCGTTTTGACTCTGCCACATTCCTGCTCAAGAGCCCCCAGCACCTTCACTCTCTTACCACCTCTCCACATACACCCACCCCCCTTCGCCTTCCACAGTGTTTCTCAAAGTGTGGCTGTGTAAAGTGGTAATCAATCTCATGGTCATTTGCTCCAGGGGAACTTCTTTCCCCAGTCTTAGACCATGTGCTCTGGATGCTGCTAACTCTGCCTTGGGACCACAGACATAGAGCCTGTGACTCTAACAAGGCCAACGAGCACCTTGCATTCTCATAACCAGTGGACATGGTGCGTGAGGCTCCCTAAACTGTGATTAAGCCAGTCTAGTAAGGGTGACCTCAGAATCTCTGCAGGGAATACTGAAGCAAACATGGCCATGCTCATCTGCTGTGTCAACCAGGCAGCAAACAACTATAGGAGTTACCAGCAGCCATCTTGCAATTGTTAGCGAAGCATCCTAGGATGAAGCCAATACGTCTATCAGCAGAGACATGAAAGTGTCTGGTCCTTGGGGTATTCTCAAGCTGCTGATGCATGTAGTTGACACTACAACTATCCATCATAACCAAAAATCAGAAAGATGTAGTTCTGCATCTTGACACGGAATGTGACACTTCTGGGTTTCTCCTCCTCGAAAATGGATTTTATTTTAATATTTATGTATTTTGAGAGTGAGAGAACAGGGGAGGGAGAGAGATTCAGAATCCCAAGCAGGCTCCGTGCTGTCAGTACAGAGCTTGACACAGGGCTCTATCTCATGGTTTGTGAGATCACGACCTGAGCCGAAATCAGCAATCTGATGCTCAACTGACTGAACCACCCAGGAGGCCCTGGAAAGTGGATTTTAAAACGTTTTTTTTTTCTTCCTTATAATAATGTTTTGAAAAATAATTAAAAGTTAAGTCCATATTCAATTAGTGCTAACAAAACAATGAATCAAATTTATAAAAACAGTATTGAGATCTCTATAAGTGAAGGGTTTTATTAGCTCAAAATACTATTGAAGTAGAATTACCATCATTGATTTACTAGTCACCTGACTTCTAGTTCAGCTGCAGGTCTCCAATGTTATTAAAATATTAAGTTAATGCACAGGAAATACATTTTCTACAAAATCAGTATCTAAGGAGAGAAAATAAAGTCCATGTGATCAAGGAAGAGCAACATTAAGAAGGATGTTACTGTTAAACTTCCAGGCCAACTCTTCTACTAAATCTTTCAAAAATGTTGTTGGATCTACAGTTTTGGTCAGATCCAGGTTAACACAAACTTGTCAGAATTGCTTTCTTCAGAAGTAAGCAGTTAGATCAGGAAATAAACCACAAAAATTCCTTAATTGCTAGTCATCTAAGTAAGGTCTTATACTTTGGCTGAAACAGTAAACCGAAGGAAAGAAATACCTAGCAATCTTTTGGGGGTATTTTTTTTTCCACTCAAGCTAAGAAAAACACCCTAACTAGCAAAGGGGTCAAAAAGAATAGAGAGGCGATAGCTCTTCAAACCTTCCTTTCTAGGTAGAATTAGCCATTTAAGCTTTGTCCACATTAGCATTAAGCTAGCGAGTCTAGAAAGTGACTTAACTCCTATCACTTTGCCAGTGTGTTTATTTAATATTAATCCCATGTGTTTTAGGAATTGGTCTGAACCGAGTTACATTGGAATTGCCTCCAAAAAGGCTTAATCATGCCTCAGGAGCATCTTAAGCTATTTATTATAATAATTTATTATTTGTTTAAAATTTATAATGAATTCATTTATAATGGGTTCTCATTTACAGAAAGTCAATGTATCATTAGCTGGTTGACTGTGGGCCACTTCTTGTGTGTGCTCTTGGTATGGACAACTAATACCCAGTCCTAGACAAGATAACTCTTCTAGAGAATTTCAGATAAGTAATTTGTATTTAATGAGTTCATGGTTCAGACACAATCATCAACGGGATCAATCAGTTAACAAATAGAGACTAAAAATGACAATAATAAAGATACCGTTTATTACTTCCTACAGGAAGACTGGAGAGGGACTTTCCATAGTGTTAAGGTTCGAATTAAAATATCCTTACACAGTAGGAATAATACAGCTATACAGCTATCCCTTGTGGGAGAGCCAACACACAGACTTCAGCTCACTATTATTGGCTTTTCTGTTTGGTAGGACTTGTTTCTTTGCTTTCCTTTTATAATGTGTATAATAATGTGCATTTAGATGCATGAAAAAATTAGCATAGTAATTCAATATTAGTATAGAATTTGAAATTAGCATAGAATTTCAAGCATAACTCTCGAGGAATTATTGATAAACCTGGAACTTTCTAAAGATAAAATCTTCTAGGAGGAAACCTACTCGTTGAATACATGATGGAAATGAGGCAGGGAGGCACAGAGGAGAACGTGACACCCCTTTGCTAGCCACAGAGGCTTCCCAGCTGCAAAGGTGTTTGAGTGGCTCAGGAAGGTCATAGGAATCCTCTGATCTATACAGCTGCTCCTCTGAGATGGAGCATGCCAACTGACCACAGGTATTCTATGACAGCAGTTGGTGACTGAGTATCGGATATGATTTCTCTCTATGATGCATTAATCCTCAGGTGTGTACATAATCATCCTGCTTATCGTACAGTCCAAGTTTTTGTCGCATTAGAGACACTATAGGTACACTATCTGATTTCTCCATGGATGCTTTGCTGCTGGGGGATAACAGTGCCAAGGGCTACATAATGTCCAAGCTTTAAGGCATCATTTTCTCCAGCCGAGTGTTGACTGTTCCAACACAGGCAGGAGTGGACTAGGAAACTTTTGAATGCTTAAGATGACCGTGTCTTTCAGCCACTCTCCTTTGTGCCCATGCTTCTCCAGGATAAGAGCATTTACCCTTCTGTGCCACCATGCTACTCTTGCTTGGCAAATAATCAATAGACAAGCATCAACCAACTCCAGGGGAAGCCTCTTCTGCTGCAAAGAAAAAATCTCTTCCTTTAAGTTTCCTCACCTCTATTTCAATGCCAGGCAAGAGTTTCACTTCATACACTTGGGTATCATTCCTAACAAAGACTACTTCCCATATGAATAAGCATATCTCTAAGTTGCAATAAGATGCAGTTTTTCAAAGCCCTTCTTATCAGGGCACTTGGTGTTGGAACTCTGGCATCATTAATAAAACAAAATATGTCTTGTGAATGAAAACCATTGCATACGTAAATATGCAATCTGCTACAAGAGAAGCTTTTTATGAGTTTATTTTCTACAAAACTTTTCAGTTAAAACCCCCAACCCTCCCCCCCCCCCCCACTGCCACATAAATTTAAGCTATGGGAGGTTTGTAGCACGCTGGAAGTATGAGGAATCTCAGTGATCCTGCAGTCCATCGGCACAGAAACCCAGGTGTCCTTTGCTGCCCCTAGTCTGCAAGAGAGAACCCCGAGGCCTTGGCAGGGCCCTGAACCCACCAGCCGGAGCTGCTCTGCATTTATATCACATATGCCTTGCTCTTCTGGAGGGGATTTATCGGTTTTAAAAGGGCTTTTGCTGCTGCCTAAGAAAGACTTAAAGTAAAAAATTTATTTCCGCTAATGATCAGGATGACACTCTAATTTTCTGTAGCCAACTGAGGCCCTGGAAGGTGAGGTGACTTGCCCCAGAGTCTCCCCATTAATAAATGACAGAAACTTCCTGACTTCACCTGTTACTCTCCCCCTGATACTGTGACCAATCATTCTGTTCACAACTCACCTTTCTACATATCTCAAGTTTTTATTTAAAAACATTTCTTTCTGGTTCTGTTGAGCTGTAACTAGCATACAGCACTCTGTGCAGCACAATGACTTGACTTATGTGTACTATGAAATGATTACCAAAATAAGTTTGGTTAACATCCATCATCTCATAACGTGTATCTCAGTCTTAAGCTGTCTTTGGCTTCCTGGACCTCATGGGTTTATGACCCTATATTTTTATATGAAGCTTAAAGGCACTAAAGGATCCCAAGGGCAACCTCCCCCTCATGTTTGCAGTCTTAAAATTATCAAAGGCAAATGCTTCCAGATGGAGCAGTTACTTCTAACATCCCTTGGCTGAGGAATGCGCACGTAGTCAATCAAAGTCACTGGCAAGAAGGAAAGTGTGCCTCCGATGTGCCCTGGCTTTTTGACAACAGGTGTATCATAGCAATAGCATTTACAACCAAACCTTTTGACAAATGACTGCTGGAGGTCTCATATCTCAGAACTGGTTTTGAAAGGACAAACCCCTTATGAGCCAGTCCTTGACAAACTGGACCCTTTGGACAGTTGTCTCTATCACACCAATCCAAATGAACTTGTTGCTGGTCCCAGAGCCCACACACCAGGCATTGTTAAGGCCATTCCTTGTGATCCCGTCTAGATCTTCAAGGCTCGGGTTCCTGGCATCCCAACCCTCCTGTAAGTTTCCTTGTGCTCCCGGACTGGGAGTGGTATCTTCCTGTTCTCACTCCATATGTACCACTCAGGTTTTTGACCACATTCTAATGATACTAGTAAAAAATAGCAATAACAACAATTAACGTGCATTTAGCACTTACTATGTGCCAGAGACAATAACTCTTCCAAGTAGGTATTATCCCTATTTTGTACATGACGAAATGAAGCCCAGTGAGAACAAGAAATTTGCACAAAGGGCAAGCAGACAATAAATGACAGAATGGGTGTTTGAACTCAGAATTCTGTAGCCTGAGCTTGTACCATTAGGCTGTGCATCATTGTCTCTCCCTTGGGTTACAAACTACCCAAAGATGTAATCAGTTTCTTATTTATCTCCGGTCACCATGATTTCTCATGCAGCCATGAACAGAATGGGGCCCCACTAAGGATATGTCGTCGTAAGAGTCAGGGAGACCATGCTCTAAAAACACAAAATCCCTCAACACTGGAAACCATTGGCTACACACACAGACACCTCCAGTCACACTCAGCATTTGGCTCTTTCTGCAGTGTCTGCAACAGCTTGGCAGTTCTAATATCTGAAGGATTAGTGCTGATCTACACTGATTGCTCACACCTGCAATTCAAACTAACCCCTGTTCCGCTTTGTGCAATCAGCCATGCCCAGGTAAGACCATCAGCTTCCCAAATGACAGGCAAACAGAGACCCACCTGACAGGTCTGACCAGACACCTGTGAGATCTGCAAAGTAGGAAGGAAGGGGGAAGGGAAGGTGGAATTACAAAATTAAAGCACCGAATGTAAACGGTAAAAGAGTGAGTGCTCCGTTTACTTCGCAGAAAGATTAGAAACTCTGTAGACTGAAAACATCAAAGGTCCCCAGCTCATGAATGCAGGGCAGTAACTGGCAATGGAATTTTTACAGGCACTAAGATCCGATATTTATGGTTTTATGTATAGGAAGCCTTAGAGAAGTCAGATAGACCTTAGATTATCGAAAGTGCCAAACATAATGGTGCTTTGATTTTCAATGCTGCCTCCTAACCAGGGAACTCTGCGTGCATTTGCTAACATTGTCCTGATAATCCTCATAAGGTCCCCTTCTGGAGGTCAGGGGTGTCGATGGGAAAATGCAGTCCATGAAGGACTAGGACAACTCGCTCAGAGCATCGTAACAGAGCCAGAAAGATGCATTGTTCTTCTTGATGAAAAGGGTCCAATTTTGTCAACTACATTTTCCATTCTGAATTTCTCCTCTTTGTTTTCAAGATGTAATAACCAAAAGAAAAATGTGTGCTGTAGATATACATAAACATATGTATGTATGAATGTATGTACACGTATGTTTGTTTTAATAGTCGCAGTCACAGAAATAAAAGCCACATCCCCATTCATCACGTTCTTATCTTTGGTAATCCATATTGCCTTCTCAAGGGAATGGTAGTTCAATCCTGAGTGACTGGACTAGTTCCAATTACAACCACAAATAATTGGATTTTGGTTTATTTCCTTCTTTTTATACGTGTCAGATTTTTGCAATATAAGTTTCACTAAATTTGTTTGCACTGTATGACTAACCTTTTTTAAGATGTAAATGAAGAAATATCAGAAAAGCAAAGCAGCAGGCCTGGTTTGATTTTAAAGGCATTCTATTCCAGGGGTACCTGGGTGGCTCAGTAGGTTGAGCATTCGACTTCAGCTCAGGTCACGATCTCATGGCTCATGGGTTTGAGTCCCGCACCAGGTCTCAGCTGTTGGTGTGGCGCCTGCCTCAGGTCCTCTGTCCCCCGTCTCTCTACCCCTCACCTGCTCTCTCACTCTCTCTCTCTCTCAGAAATAAACATTTTTAAAAACCCAGTTTTTTAAAAAGGCTTTTTTTTCCCAAATAGAGCCAAATATAGAAAATATACATCACAATATCCCCCATGATAAGTCACCATTTCTCCTGCTGCTGCTGATAATTAACAAAGCATTGAACCAGGGAAATTTTTCTTAATTCAAAGTTTAGTTTGGTGTTTGTTGAGGTCTATAAGCTTAGAAACATCAAGGTTATGATTTCTTCTTAGGAAAAGTTACTGACAACTTGGGGCACCAGTCCTGGAAGTGACTTCCACTCCCCCAAAAATCATTCCACTGACTTTCATTAAAGGCAAAATGATGCAGGGGCATCTGGGGTGGCTCAGTCAGTTGAGCGTCCAACTGTAGCTCAGGTCATGATCTCATGGTTTGAGGCGTGGAGCCCCACATCAGGCTCATTGCAGAGCCCTCTTCCAATCCTCGGTCCCCCTCTCTCTGCCCCTCCCCTACTCACATTCTCTCAAAAATAAACATTCAAAAAAAAAAAAAAGATAAAATGATGCAACAAATAAGCAGGATCTTCTCATGCTCTTCATCAGTTTTTATCTTCAGAGCAGTTACATGCCCTATCTGGTGATATTTGTTAAATGTTATCATTACTTTAGCCAGATAGTCAAAGTTGGCTCATGGGGATATATTTGAACTTGAGTGGTTTCAGGTTCCAGTAAGAATGCCAAAGCTTGGCTCTAGTAACACACTCCCTTCTGGCCAAGCCCTGAGCCAATCCGGATGATGGTAGAAACTGCTTTGGGGTCGTGGGTTTGTCTCAACCCAAGAGAGTAAAATCTAGGGCTTTTTAACTGTGGCACATCACACCAGACAAAACAGTAGGGTGGAGCGTCTGAAAGCTGAGTCTCCCATGTCTCTCTCTGACATACCTATTTCTATTAAGCAAAGGAAGAAAAGAGGCTCAGGGAGCCAAGCCACCAGCCTGGCACCTTATGATAGAAGAAGCCACTGAGAACACAGGCACTTCATCTTCTTGTACTCTGTTGATTATTATTATTATTATTATTACCACCCCTGGGTTAGTTCAAGAAAGAACAATTCGAAATTACCACCAGTCGCTACGTGTATGAAGCGAGCCAAACACCATAATAGATACCTTACATATGATCTCATTTCATTTCAAAAGTTGGCATAGAGGTGTGGTTAAGAGCATAGGCTCTGGTCCCAAGACTTCCTGGGTTTAAATTCTGCCTCAACTGCTTCTTAGGTGTTTAACCTTAAGCAAACTCTCCATGTCTCAGTTACCACTTCTGTGAGAGAAAACCAACTCTTGTGAGGTTTCTTTGAGAACTAAATGATATAAACTTGTGACATAGTTAGCATAGTGTTTGGCTGGCATATGGTAAGCACTCAGTACAAGTTAGATATTATTTTAAGCCTTAGCACCATTTCACAAATGAAAAGATTGAGACTAAGCTTGGGTTACTCGGATGGTTTTCAAAGTCGGGCCTCTGGGAACTTGCTACAAGTGGAAATTCCTGACCCCACCCAACACTAAATCAGAAACTTTGGGACAAGTCCCTGTAATCTGTATGCATATAGCCCTCTCTAGGGGATTCTAATGCATGCTAAAATTTGAGAACAAATGGATAAATCAACTTGCCCAAAGCTATACAGCTTTTATCTAAGCAATAAAACCAAGGTTTAGTCTGATCTAAAGGCCTATATGCTTTCCACTAGGCGTGCTATAAATTCAGTCCCAGACAAGAATCGTGTGCTGTGCCCCCATGTCTTGGCCACATATTAGTGTCCTCCTTTCTCCATACTCACAAAAGTGGTTTCTACTTTGTCAATGCAGCAGCCCCGGTCTTAGCTCTGCTACAAGAGCCTTCTGTTTCCTTTCCCCAAATTCAGAGCTTTCATAGAGTAATAAAATCCTGGGGGTGGTGAGAGCCAGGATAAAACATTGTACCGTGGTCAGAAAAATTCAAATTCTTGATTGGTGACATTTTTACCCAGAAATTTTAAATCTGATTTACACAAAAAATGAGGTAATTTGTATATAATTTTTCCTCCCCCCTCTCCCAAATTGAAAAGGGCACAGGATTGTAAATTTACAAATTAGTCTAGTTCTCTCTCTCTCTCTCTCTCTCTCTCAACTTTGCTATGGCAAGTATGGAGGTTGAGACAAAGGTCCCACTGAAGTCAAGAATACCACCAGGCACTGTGGGCAGGTAGACTCAATCCACATCTGCCATCTCAATCCTGAAGGAGTCAGATCAGACAGTATGATTTTAAGAAGGAAGAGAAGTATTAGTAAATAAAAACAGCATTGGATGCAACTTTGTGCTATTCTTTCTGAGATAACAATAACCTGGACAAAAATTCTCTTCCTTGAATCATCATTCTGTCTCTTCGCTTTCGTTGGAAATGATGAAACATTGCCACACTAACACACACTTCATCTTCTGGACACGATTGCTCTTTGTTGGTTTGACCTACAGTGGGAGCTGGATGCTCTCTTTTCGTGCATAACAGTTGCAATTGTCTTCCCTTACTAGATCCTGATCCCAATGTTCAGAGGACTTTGGAGAATAGCTTAGCAATGAAGCTTACGAAAGAATAAGATCCCTTGAACAGGAACAACTAGAGTGTTGTGTAAAGTTTCATCGTGAAAATAAAGAGCACAACAAGCCCACTTTACCTTTTGGTTCGAAATTCCCATCACCACCTCCATTTCCTCATGAGTCATTGTCTTTCCAGTTTACCATTTTACCTTTGCCTAAACTCATAGATCCGATCTGCCTTGAAACCACCAAATGATGTCCCAAGTCTTTGAAAGATAACAACCCATGGTCCAGGGTGTGGTTCAGATACCAAGCCCCACGGCCAAGTCCCCTTCACACAGAGAAAGGCTAATTTCTTCACATTTTTTTTCTGGCTGACTTCCTTCTGCTGCCTCAGTAGAAAAACGCACCCATTCAGAAAAAGCAAATTCTGTTGGATCAGGTCACGTTCTGGGGCCCAAGTTTAATCCTCTGACAGGAATATTTTAACTGATAAAAAGAACCATCCATTAGGTGAAAGACCCTTACAAAGAAACCGCCCCAATACACAGCGTGTCCTAGACCAGCTACCATCAGGTTAGGCATTCCTTCTGGACTTGGGATCAACAGGAATGGACCTGACGTCAAGATCAAATCCCACGGCAGGGCACAGTGAGTACCACCAGCCTACTCTCTGGATATAGCTGATAGGGAGTGCTAGCATCATTTCTGATTCAACCATTAGTGATTCTGAAACTGCTGCAAACGCACATTGGTTTGGGATATGGTACTAAATGTTCTTAGTTTTATACGGTGGGCAGAAGCCGGGTGAGATGAACAGGAATGTATACACGCTATGGAATGAAAGCCAGAAGAGCAAAGTACTTGCCTTCAATGGAGGAGACACGCTTATCATCCTGAAGCTTGATGTTGAGCCCCAAACTGAAAAGATGGCATGCTCTGCTAGAAACCCAGCAAGCCACAGGCCCCCGAGACCTGCTCGGTTCCATATCCACATATCAAATCTGAGAGGAAAATCTAGGTGATTCTTTCCTCTGGGGTGAGGGGGAGGAGGTGGGGGGCCCTAAGGTGTATGGCCAGATACCAGAAGTTACTGAAAATATCTCCCCTGCTAACCCAGGTGAGAGCTGAAGCCAGAGGGTTTTTGTTTTATGGTGTGTGTGTTATCGGACAATATCTAAAAAGTGAAATACCTATAGTTGCTTAACTAAGGTCCCTGTTGTAACATTCCAAGTGACAACGAAAGTTACTTTGCATTTTAAAATAACTAAGTACAAATAAAATTCAAGCTTAAAAACAACTATTGCCACGTAAGAAATGTCATAATTAACTGCCACTTGGTCACCAAAACTTCCTACTGATTTCTTCCCAAAGTCATAACTTTAGAGAGGTAACTAATCCCCTCAAAAAACTACTGTAGACATGTCTTACTCCCAGAGTCCACATATCTTCCCAATTAATTTAGGCGAAGGGTCTTATCCACTTTATCCTCCTCCTCCACTTGCTGCACACAGCCTTCTTTTGTTACTAAAGGATTCCTGAATAGAATCGTCTATTCTGTGACCTTACAAAATTCAGATGTGCTGTTATGTTCTAGTCTCACAGTGACTGTCCCCAGATTTGGGGTGCCCTATTTCCTGTTTAGTTTCTGACACTGTCTACCTTCCTTACAGAGCTGATTAATCTCGGGTGCCTGGAATGAAGGCCATGAGGTCATGTAATATTAAGGCACCAAGAAAACTTCAATAAGTGGTTTAATGTATTTGCAGTGGCCAAAATTAGAACGGCTTCCTTTTCCTTTGATTTGACAGACTATTTTTGTGCTACAATTTACAGTTCTTCCCCCTCTAACAACTTGAGTTAATTTCTACTCTGCAAAAAGTCAGAAGCAAAGAAGCTAGAGCAAAGCTATGGATTGAGATAGATCTGGGTAGGTAAAAGTGCAACAGCAAAGAAAGGCAGAGTCCCTTTCTGGCTGTTTCTAGTGACTGAGGCACCCCTGGGTTATGAGCATCCTAGCAATGGCAACTAGAGAACTGAAGAGATGTGGAGACATGTTCCCCAGTGGTGACAGTGGGGAGAGGCCCAGGAGTGGACTTCCAAGATGTAGGATAAAAGAAGAACCAGAGGCTGTGATGACCAATAAGCTTCTCCTCCTGCCAGAGCTAGTTAATGTGCTATATAACCTTTCCAGTACCCTGGAAATAAGGCCTTTTTTTTGGAATGTGCATTATACATGCATGTCTTTTTTTATATACAATAAAATGTTTTTAGATTATACCATTCAAAATTACAAGCATTGGGGCGCTTGGGTGGTTCGGTCGGTTAAGCATCTGACTTCTGTTCAGGTCACGATCTCGCCCTTGCTGTGTTCGAGCCCCATGTCAGGCTCTGTGCTGACAGCTCAGAGCCTGGAGCCTGCTTCAGATTTTGTGGCTCCCTCTCTCTCTGCCCCTCCCCCACTCATGGCTTTGTCTCTGTCTCTCTAAAACTTTCTTTCCTTTCATTGAGGAAGTGACAGTCAAAGGCAGGTGTATCATGACACTAATGAGGTTTGAGCTCCAGGACCCCTCATTTGCACAGGCCCCTTCGAAGGCTCTGGGAGCGGCCCTGGTAGTGTTCACGTGGTCATGTGCTTTGGGCAATTTCGAAAAAAGATATCTAATCTTGATCAGTTAACACCCTGGTGTCTTTCCACTCTGACCTCCTTTCTGTCATGCTTCTCCTTGTTTCATTCAGCTGGCCTTAGAGTACGTGTATTTTTGAGATCCAGTTAAGGGGAAGTTAATCTGGGGAAATATTTTGTTTCATTTTAATAGGATGTATTTATATAGTTTGGTGGCCATCACAGTATAAAGAGGGGCTTCCCAGTTGATGCCTACCACTACTGTGCTGACTCACCCCACATCACAAAGCAAAGTTACAAGGCAGATATTGTTACATGAATGTGTCTTGCAGCAGCTGGCCCCAGCATTACCTGTGGAATGGAGGAGTAACACAGTTTCAAATTTATTAAACTAGAACGTGGCCTGTGGGAAATTTTCGATTGTCAAACGTGTAAAATTGTGAGCGGAGGATGTGCTTCCCTTTGAGGTCTCCTCGAAATGAACATTCCCTCCCATCAGCAATATACTTGACAAGGTATGGTGGGAAATGTTTGGGTTCTGTGTTTGGCAGATGTGTTTGGGTTTGAATCTTCTCTTTTTGATATTTATAAACCTCAGTTTACTCTCCTGTAAGAAAGGAATAATAATATCTTTCCGAGTTACGATGGGAATAGCTACCGTTGAACACTTTGTCTGCCAGGCACTGGGCTTTACAACAACTCTGTGCGGTGGATACTGTTATTATTCCCATTTTACAGACGAAGTTATCCAAGGTCATACAGTAAGTGGGAGGTGGCCTCCATATCTACCAGACTCTTCCATGAGGATACAAGATAGCATATGGAATGTTTCTAGCATAAACCAGGCAGAGTCATCATCCAATAAATGGTAGGGATTGTTATGAAACCCACCACAGATCTCTCTCCCTTCTGACTGTCTATTGTAGCAACAAGCTCAACTTCAGAGCTTGCAGAACAGAGCTTGCAGAACAGAGCTTGTCTCTGTTCCTTTCTCCTACATGGTTCCTTTCTCCACTAGCAGAAGGCTTTATGTTCTTAATTATTACTCTTAGCCAATCTATCTTATTTTTGAAATTAGATAATAAATTATTTTAAAAATACAAAAACACTATTATACCCCATTAATAAAACTATTATGATTGTTGATATATTCACTAACATTCTCTACATGTTCTAAAGTTTTGTTATAAATCATTTGTATGCATGCATCATTTAAAATATTACATGTTTTCTAGACCTGCAATGATATTTTATAATTGACATTTCCTGAGTCACTACATAGCCTTTAGTCTTATTAAAAGTCTTTCTTCAACCAGAATACACTATTCAAATTTTGTAATTTGTGAAAAGGACATTACATACCATGCAGAGTGTTTCTCTATTTCTGTTCAGGCAGTCATTCATTCAACCAATATTTACTATTTACCATGTGCCAGATATTGTCCTCAGTTTTTAAAACTTGTTTGTACATGCAATTGTTATATAATTGTATTCAAGGTTTAAATATAAGTATATATGTTTTATATATATGTTTTTTAAAACACCATTGTTTTTTTTTTTCATTGTTTTAAAACATTTTTCAGGTCTTCATAATTATCACTTTTGGTGGCTGTATAATGTTCCATTAAAAATATCTGCCATACTATGCCACTTATTAAACTATTCTTAGACATTTAAATAATGCATTACAATTGGAAAGAATGCTATAGTGAATATCTTCATACATAAAACTCTTCTCATCTGTTGGATTATTTCTTTACATTAAATTCCTTTAAGTCAGGGGACTGAACTTTTTTTGTTTGTTTGTTTTGGACAGCTATTGTCTTCCAAAGGACTTTAAGAATTCACGTTTTCATCAAATGTAAAGATATCGCAAACACTTGCATATTGTTACTTTAAAAATGTTTATTAGCACATATAAAATAGTGCCTCCTTCTTCTGTAGCTTTGCATTTCTCTAATAATTTGTGAGGTTAAACATTTTTCTACTTCTTTTTAAAACAAGTTTATTAACTCTTAAATTGTCTACCACAGGGCTGTGTTAAGAGGACCAACACCAACAGTAACATGGATCAACACAGTGAGTGATAAGTACTGAATTAGGTCCATGTGGTGAATCTTCATATGAAGATTGTGATGGGGACCATGATGGGGAGAGTGTGAGTTGGAAAGGCTGTCCAAACCTGGGTTCATATCCTTCTTCTTCACTTGCCTGTTGGGAAAACCTGGACTTCAAGTCCATTGTGTATAAGATTGCACGAACAGTATAAAACATCAAAGGTTGTGATGAGGCTTAGGTAACTCTGAGGCAGAGACTGTATCCTTAGCACACAGCACAGTGCCTAACATGCAGTAGGTGCCCGATAAATATGTAAGCTCGGTTAAGCCCTGATAACACAGAAGTCCCCAGTAAACGCTAAACCTTAAGATATTTTCCCTGATCTCCTGGAACTAATAACCTGGATATGACAATAAGATATAAGAATAAAATCATAAGTTCTTTATGCAGATATTTTCACAGGGAAGGCTTTCCATATAGAAAGAGTGCATTCTAGGAGAGTGCAGAGGACTCTTGATAGAAGTGAGACAAGAATAATCAACATGACTTGGTTTATCAAAAAGGTGGGAATGTCCAGAATAGCCACATCCATAGGGAATAGACTGTGAAGTAATTGTTGCCAGAGACGGGGGAAGGGGGAACGAAAACCAGCTGCTAATGGGTATGGGATTTCTTTGGGGAGTAAAGAAAATATTATACACTTAAATAGTGGTGATAGTGGTACAACTTAGTAAATATACATAAAATCACTAAATTGTGCATTTCAAAGGGGTGAATTTTATATGTGAATCACATCTAAAGAAAAAAATTAGAAGTATATTCTTTTCTGTGGCTTATAATTTAGAACCCATGCCAATTAAGCAAATTCTAAGGGAAGGTTAAATAAGGAATTTATTCAAAGGCTCTAATATTTCACTTTTGCATGTGACTCAGCCCCAAATTCAGAAACTAGGAGAGTGGTTGAATAAATTTTGGTACCAATTGCCCCTATCATCAAGAAGAAACTGTAAACATGTCTTGTTATGCTTTCCTACCCCAAATTAGCTACTCGTTTCCTTGAATTAAAAAGTATAAAGATCACTATTTTCAATGAGCCTGGGTCCGTTTAATGCTTAACAGTGTCTTAGGAGTTGCTGAGAGCATATCATAGCAGAGGGCAACAGATCACAGCACCTTGATATTATTCACATAAAAGCTGATAATTCCTTGGGTAAAAATGGTAGAGATGCCTTTACAAGGTCCCTTAACTACTCAATCAGAAAGCAAAAGAAGGCAGTTGAAGGTCGGGCCACCACCAGCCTAACTATGTTTCTACTTTATAATTACCTTTTTTTCTGATGCTACCTTTTAAAATATCTTAGGTTACCTTTCTCTTGTCCTTCAAAATGTCTGAACAAATAATTTATTACTGCATAATTTAGTTATTTCAGTATGAAATGGTCAGAGAATGGGTATCTGTGATATTGCAATTTTATAATTAGACATACATATTTGGTTCTTGACACAGAGCTCCTAAAACCCATGGCATTTCATAAGTGAGGACAGTGACAAAGGTACCTTTTGTTATATTAATGAAGGGACTTTTGGACTGCCCTGTGAATTAGGGCTCGTTGCCTGTGGAATCAACCCTGTGATTCCAGGGTTACATCTTTTAGTCCCATCCCCCCACCCCCGACCTCCAGGAGGGGGGAGGGGCTGGAGATCGAGTTCAATCACCAAAGGCCAATGACTTAATCAATCATGCCTGTGTAATGAGGGAGGCCTCCATAAAAATCCAAAAGGACTGGGTTCGAAGAGCTTCCGGGTGTGTGAACCCATGGCAGTTTGGGGTGGGTGACTTGCTCTGGAAGGACACGGAAGCTCTAAGCTTTTTTTCCGAACCTCGTCCTGTAGGTCTTTCCATCTGGCTGCTCCTGAGTTGTACCTTTCTTGATAAAGTGGTAACCTAGTAAGTAAAATGTTTTTGACTTCTATGAGCAGCTCCAGCAAATTAATCAAAACCAAGGAGGGGGGACACCTGGGTGGCTCAGTCGGTGAAGCGTTCCACTTCCGCTCAGGTCAAGATCTTCCGGTTCGTGAGATCAAGCCCTGCATCAGGCTCTGTGCTGACAGCTGAGAGCCCAGAGCCTGCTTCAGATTCTGTCTCCCTCTCTCTCTGCCTCTCCCTCACTTGTGCACTCTCTCTCTCTCAAAAATAAATATTAAAATAAAATGGAATGAAAAAATGAGGGTGTCATGGGAACCTCTGAGTCTGTCAGAAGCAAAAGTAGCAAGCCTAGACTTGCCAAAAGCTATGCGAAGTGGAGGGCAGTCTTGTGGGACTATCTCTGTAGAGACAGCATGAGAAACCTATTGAGTTGAATTGTAGGATGCCTAGCGGGTGTTGGAGCATTGCTTGGTGTGAGGGGAAAAATTCACACGTTGGAACTAGGTGCAGAACCCTTAGTGTCATATGCCCAAAACAACTACACATAGTCTAATCGTATATTAATTGGTATTAACCAATAGCATTTTTCTGCTGAAAATTCAAAAGAGATTTATTTTAGCTGTATCTGTTCCAAAATGTAATAAGTTTATGTGAACAATCACGTGAAGAACATAATTGCATGATATACACACAGTACCGTGTATCAGACACGGCGGCAAACATCGGACTGCAATGTGTTAAGTGTCAATTTATCCTAAAGTTGTTCGGTAATAAGTGAAAAATGTGATTTGGCTCCTTGTTGTGTGGTTTCTTTCGCTGCACGTTCTCCAGCTGTTACTTGCTTGATGGCACTCAGAATACCTGGCTAGACACTCTCGAAGTTATAAGTCAAACATGGAGAAATCAGTCTGGCTTGCGTTTCCTGCTTGAGCCAACAGGAAGTAAAAATTAGTCCTCTGCTGTTTTGTCCTATTTAAAGGTTAAAAAAAAAAAATCCTATATGTGGGAAGCAACCAAAAGCCTTCTGCTAAAACAACTGATAAAACCTACACAATAAGTAATGACTTAAAATGTTAAATGGATTTTGTCCCCTTAACAAACTCAGAGTAGTTTAATCCTAAAGTGCATGTATCAGAGAGGAATAAACACGTGCTCAGTTGAATCTGAGGGTTGATAAAGGGTCCAAACTGGTAGAGAAAAAATATCCATATTGCCCTGTTTCCACTTTATTGTAGTCCATAAGATTCCTCAAAAAATTAAAAATAAACTACCCTACGACCCAGCAATTGCACTACTAGGTATTTATCCAAGGGATACGGGTATGCTGTTTCGAAGGGGCAAATGCACCCCAATGTTTATAGCAGTGCTATCAACAATAGCCAAAGTATGGAAAGAGCCCAAATGTCCATCGATGGATGAATGGATAAAGAAGATGTGGTATATATATGCAATGGAGTATTAGTCAGCAACCAAAAAGAATGAAATCTTGCTATTTGCAACTACATGGATGGAACTAGAGGGTATTATGCTAAGCGAAATTAGTCAGAGAAAGACAAATATCATATGATTTCACTCATATAAGGACTTTAGGACACAGAACAGACAAACACAAGAGAAGGGAAGCAAAAATAATATAAAAACAGGGAGGGGACAAAAACATAAGAGACTCTTAAATATGGAGAATAAACAGAGGGTTGCTGGAGGGGTTGTGGGAAGGGGGGTTGGGCTAAATGGGCAACAGGCATTAAGGAATCTATTCCTGAAATCACTGTTGCACCACATGCTAACTAACCTGGATGTAAATTAAACAATAAATAAATTTAAAAATATATTGTAGGCCATAGGAGATTATAGTGAATGTTCCTTTTAGTGGAAGTTTCTTTCAACTCTTGCTACTTAACAAAAGGAAGCTTACCTCTAAGAAGCCAAGATTTGGGAAAGGTTTGTCTGCTCACATCAAGACCCCCTCCCCTTGTTTTATTCTTATTTTTCTGTCTTTGAACACTCAGAAGCTCTACTCCCTGTCCAACACACTAAGAATGAAATGGTCTTAAGTAAGATCAGAAAGCTCTGGAAGCCAGGTCACTGATACCAGGCATTGGTTCCAGAAATGAATGGATGTGGTTCTCAGAGGGAAGTTACCCCAAGTTTGAGCTATTCTAGAACAGTCATTTCTAGACTGGCATTTCTCCTAGCAAAACCTAACCTTTGAATGGAGAGAGATTGTTCCCATTTGTCCCCACCTGTTCTTTCACTTCCCATCTCCTCTTCCACATCTTGAAAGCCGTGGCTGGGAAAAAAACCTCAAAAAAAGGGGAAGTCTTCAGAGTAAGGAAACCCTTCCAGTTTGCTTTTTTTCCTGAATGGCTGAGTTGGTATGGGAAGAGAAAAAGAAAACAACAAAACTGTCCTATTCAATTAAAGAGCTAAAGATTTAAACACTGGCTCAGTTCATTTGTCCCTGAATAAATTACTAAACCCCTCGGGCCTCGGGTTCCTGATCTATTAAATGGGCATAAAATATACGTCCTTGCTGGTTTACCCTGAAGAAAGTATCTGACACATAAGTGCTTAATAAATGGTGTTGGCCTTCCTGTGTGTTCTGGGAGGTGCTTTAGGCTGTGGCTGGGAGGAAAGGGAGGTTTGCCTCTAGCCTCTGCCCAATCACGGTGCCAGATGAATGTCCTGGGTGATTCCAAAGGCAGTTTCAGTTCATTAGGCACACCTTGTGAAAGGGGTTCACAAGAGCTCAATTAAAAATGTCAGATGATACCAGCTTGTTCAGGGATCTCTCCATAACACTTTGAGGAGTTCCTTTAAATCAGGACATTATAAAAATACTAGAGGATTTTTACGATGGACAAATTCACACTGTAGAACAAAGTATACCCAATTTTGAAATAAACTTAGATATAACTATATATATAATTATATCTGCAATTCATATTTTTATTATAATTCAGCCTTTACTGATACAAAGATGGCAAAAATGAAATGAGATGAAAAACTGTATAATCA
This sequence comes from Panthera pardus, assembly GCF_024362965.1. Classification (NCBI taxonomy): domain Eukaryota; kingdom Metazoa; phylum Chordata; class Mammalia; order Carnivora; family Felidae; genus Panthera; species Panthera pardus. Next base: position 84,318,507 of record NW_026526721.1, read on the forward strand.
GTAGGTGAAAGTAGAACAAAAATGTAAATCAAGGTGGAGCAGCATCCCCAGCCACATGCTCACACTTCTGATTTTAGAGAATTGTAACGTTGCCAGTTTGAGCGAGGCCCCCTTAACAATCCCACAGTCCGGCCAATCGCCTGAAGCATGTCATCACTTTAGATGCACGTGAAGATTACAGTCACTTGTTTCCTGATTACCCAGGTCACTTTTTAAAAGCATTTTATTTACTTTTTTGTATACATACCCACCTATAAAGATAAATTGATATAAATGGCACCATACACATGCGTCTTCAGTCCCTTTCTTCTCTTACATTATGGCCTGTGCCAGCCCTTGTCTCCCGCCCACTTTGCTCAACAAAATAACTTAGGTTAGCAACTCCATCTATCCTTCTATGAATGAGACCACCTTACACAAAATCCAAAGATGCCCTGGTCTCTACAGCTTCAGCCTAATCTTTCTCCACCTTCTACATCAAGAACTAAGTTGTATGATGTTCGACATGCTACTAGAAAGATAAACCAATATACCGTAGAACTATTTTCAAAAGCAAAGTTGAGATAGATGGACTTATCAGTCTTTGGTTAAGCTTGGTGCTTTGCACGTAGCACGTTGTCAGTAAAATCTTGATTCTGGAACTATTTCTAGTTTTTACTTGTCCCCCCCCCCACCCCCCTTCTTGGTACCACTCTGTCTACAAGGATGAATTTTCAGAGGTTTCTGGGTAAAAATTTTAGCCAAGACATATGTATGTTCTGGGGGGGGGTGGACACATAACACCCTGAAGGTCAAAGGAAAGAGTGGAGGCAGGGTGAGATTGGCCACCGTGAATGGATGTTTGAGTTACCAAGAAAAATGGGCTAGAGGTTCCATCCAACACCTGCAAACCAATTGCCACGTATTAATGTCTCAGTTGACATCAAAGATCTTATTTAGTGCCTTATTTTGCTTAGTGTCATAAGAAAAGTCCCAGCAAAAAGGGGTGCCTGGGTGGCTCAGTCAGTTAAGCGTCTGACTTTGGCTCAGGTCATGATCTCGCGGTCCGTGAGTTCGAGCCCCGCGTCAGGCTCTATGCTGACAGCTCAGAGCCTGGAGCCTGTTTCAGATTCTGTGTCTCCCTCTCTCTCTGACCCTCCCCCGTTCATGCTCTGTCTCTCTCTGTCTCAAAAAAATAAATAAACGTTAAAAAAAAATTTTTTTTTTAAAAAAAGAAAAGTCCCAGCAAAGTAATGAGCCCCTCAAGTCTCCTGCTTCATATCTTTTTTAAAAAACCATTTCTTGTTTTTGTTAACATTTATAAAAGAAATAAAGATGGAGTGTGCAGACAGGAGACACAGAATCCGAAGCAGGCTCTGTCAGCACAGAGTCCGATGCAGGGCTCAAACCCACGAACCGTGAAATCATGACCTGAGCCAAAGTTGGTCCCTTAACTGACTAAGCCACCCAGGTGCCCCTCCCACTTCACATCTTAAAGCTTCTTCTTAGGGTCTCCTTTCCTCTCTGAGGTTGCCAGGGCCCAGAAGGTCTCTCCTCATTCCCCATTAAAACTGCTTCAAAGAAAAAACCAGAGGGACACATTCACACTAATATCATATCATAAATGAATAATAAGAGAACTTCAACATACATACCAGTATTGTTTGCGATTTTATAAAAACCAAAGCATTATTTTTAAAAAGAAAAATCCAATAGGGTAGTTTTCAAGCATAATAGAAACACAGGAAGAAGTCCTGCAGAGCCTTTCTAGCACTCCTGAGTGCATACATAAGCCTCCATAGAAGGTGGCCCTGAGAAACCATTACGAAGAGCACAGGGCTAGAGTCAAGAAAAGCTGCGGGCGTGATTCCAGCTCAGCCATGCACCAGACACTGGAACTTAACAAGTCACTTCACTGTCTAGGCCCCAGTTTCCTCATTTGTAAAGTGAAGGTCTTGAACTAGATCACTTCGAAGTCACTTCCAGCTCCAACATGCTGGGATTCTAGGATTATAATGGCCCTTTTGAGTGGACCACATTATCTGGATTTAAAAGAGATAGCATGCTTGCCATGATACCATAAAGGACTTCTTGGCAAATCCAGAATGGAAAGCTTCTTTTCTGCACGGAACCCACCCCTCCACCCCCTCCCACCCTTAAGGTGGAGAGCATGACTCAAGGAAAATTTGAACTCCAGTTCAACACAAGTATTGATCGGTGACGTGCTATCTCATAAGACTGTTCCACTTGTTCTCAGTTTTCTGTCTATAAAAACAAAGGTTACACTAATGACAGGGTGATCTTTTTAAATATGAAAAGCTGACCATGCCACCCCCTGCTCATCACCTACTGTAGCAAACACTGTCAGTTGCCAACTCAGCAGCCATTTGTCCTGTTCCCCCTACTTTTTCTCAGAGGCCCAAATTTGTTCCAGTATTCTCTACCTGGCCATGTACTTCAGAAGAAGTGGGTCTGTCCCCTCCAGGGGGTGAGTCCAGGTTGGTCTGAGCCAGTCATGGTGGTTGCATTCCCCTTGCCAGTGAATGGTTTAGGGTTGGGCATGTAATGCAGTTTTGGCCACTGAGGCATGAGGATTAGTCTGTCAGGGGATCATCTTAAGAAAGATTTTCCTCCCTGATTAGAAAGACACAGATCAAGTCAGAAAGCAAACAAACCTCTCTTCCTCTTTGGTCATCTTGCGATCCAAAGAAGCAGCAGTCTGAGGATAAAGGACCATACCAAGAATGGCAGAGCAAAAAAGTGGAAAGAGCCTAGGTCCTTAATGACAGAGTTGAGCCACTGAATTCAGCCATCTTAGAACCTCCCTGCCTTTGAGCACATTATATATGCTAATCAATGTTCTTCAGTGTTTAAGTCAGTAGTGTTGGAGGTTTCCATTCGTGCAGATGAACACATGCTAATACATCTACAGTGCAAAACTAGCATACAGTTTTTGGTACACAAAGCCCTTCATGATCTAATTGCCTCATGTCAGTCACCATCCATGAGGCTCTAGTCACCCTAGCCTTTGCCTAGCATGCCCACCTCCAAATTGTGCACCCTCATAAACACCACTACTCATCTTTCAAGTTCCAACAAAAGTATCTCCTCCTTTTTAAAATTTTGCTTAACTTCCTCGGGCAGGCCCTGCTGTACCGATTTCCAACAGTGTATCGTACATGCCTCCATTACATTGTTACCATTTGCATGCCAGTCGACCACACTAGACTGTGAACTTCTTGAGGGCAGGGGCCTCCAGGGCCTGTTTCTCTTATATTACCAGTCCCTGAGCGTATTTCTGTCTCATGGGCATGCTGAATGAATATAACACCTGACTTTACCTATCATTTTAGGAATAGAGCTCACCCTTAATTTGGAAAGTTTAATTCCTGTCTATCTCAGTGTGGGCCTTGCCCCAACTCAAATGCACAGAGGTCTGAGTAATTGAAATGTCTGAGACAACATAACCACCAGTTCCTGAGACCTTCACAGACTATGAGTGGTGGCTCTGGAGTTAGTTATGTTTGACAGTCTGACAATCAATCATGTTCTCTTCATTAAAAGAAATGAACAATGGAGGGAAATGTGCCCACTCCATTTGGGGAGTAGACGAATCCTATCCTATAACTCAGCTTCGAGATGAAGAAGTGCTAAGGCATAGCAAGCTACCTCGGTGATCCATCCAGCGTGAGGACATCAGGGCAGGCTAATATTTTAGAGTGACCAAAATTCGTATGGAGGAAATGTGGAACAGGGAGACTTCAGACCACAAATCCAAAACCTAAATCGGTTGAGCTTAAGCTTTCCTCTATGTTGAGAAACTGCCTCGCAGAGATCGGACACCATCTTCCACACCAGCCTGCGCTCTGCTGTTCTCTGTCCCCTCCACACACACCACACATATAGGAACGTTGGGCGCTACCTACCATTCAACGTCTTTCTGTAAATAGCAGCAGCTCCACTGAGTAACCATTTAAAAGTTCACATCTGCCCAGGGGTAAAACAAATGACACACCCTGCAATGCACAAGATAAGCCAGAGAACTGGAACACACAATTTCAGCAATTCCCTATTCAGGCCCAAAGCATTCTTTTGGGAATGCAGATCACCTTTAGCGGGACAGGGGGCAAACAATTACACTAGGGGTGCGATGACTCGTTTAAACAGCATAATTCAAATATCTTATTCATGTTGCAATATAATCGAACTCCTGAGGGGTTGCTACACTCCTCGAAGGAAAGAAAAAAAAAAGTGATAAAGGAGAAAATGCAGAGCAATGACATGGCGGGGTAAGCAGGTACTGGAGGCTGAAGGGAGTCAGGGTGAGCGGGATGCTGGCCGCCCACTAGCCTTCACGGAGCAAATAGGGAAATTCCCCTCTACTGTTCCCGTAGTTGTGGGGCCCCACTGACCGCTTACACTGTCTATGGGAAAAACATGAATGCTAGTCCAGAGTCATTCGATCATCAAAACGTGCTGAGTACCTACTATGCGCTAGCATCAGGGGTGCAAAGAGAAGACAAAATTCCTCCCCCGGAAATAGCTCTCCCAATAGTAGGGAAGATAGACAAAACAGCATGGCCAGCGCTAGAACAGAGAGGGAGAAAAGACACTTGCCGGGAGACAGTGAATTCTAGCTGAGAGTGCTGACGCAGGCCTCACAGGACGCGTGCTTAAAATGCCTTGAAAGAGGAGTAAGAAGGGTCTCTCCTGGGCCTACACAAGGCTCACAAACAAGGTAATGTGTCAAACGACAAGTTGCTGGGAGTAGTCTGGAGTGTGTGTGTCAGATACACACAGAAGGGCAGGGTGAGGGGCCACGTTTACATCTAGGCCCAGGTCCAACCTGTCTTATTTCCCCCCCTGGCTGCTCCTGACTCACTCTCACATCCCTAAACACCACTCCCAGGCCTTTCTGGGCCTTCCCTCCTGAACACGTGCCCTGCCGTCCGCCTCCAATTTCCTTCACCCTGTTCCCTTCTCTGCCTGGACATTTCATCTCTGTGTGAAGCCTCCCCACATCCTTGGGCAGAGCAAGGTGCTTGTCCCTCTGTCCCTCTGCCCACCTCCTTTTGGCCACTTGGTAGGATGGACTATGTTTCTACTTTAAAAAGGCATAGACACAGTCCCTGCCTTCAGGGAGTTTGGGAACCAAAAGCCCTGAAACACAGAGCAAGACACAAGCCACAAGTGCAGGCCCCAGTGCCCAGATGACCACCACAAGCTGAGCTGGCTTGTTATGACAAAGGTGCAGGGACCGAGGGCCATATCCTTAAGAGAGCTCCACTCTGCCCATGGCCCTCAATCAACCCTTTTGATTCCAGTATCTCTCACTGCATTGTCTCAATCCATGACCTCAATTTTGTTTCATCCCTTTACTCCTCCCATTTCAGAGATTTCTCTGTTCTCCTGCCACACAACCAGCTGTCCAGAAACAACATGATAACAAGTAAGAGCACAAGCTGTGACTTCACCCAGAGCTAGACTTGCCTCCCAGCTGCAGCAACCCAATGACTTGCTGTGAATTGAAGGAGATGACAGCATTTAACTGCTCCAAGACATGGTAAGCACTCAACAATCCACAACTCCCGTGGCTGTTGATTAGCCCTGGGGTCATCCATCATTGCATCCACCTCCAAGCTTCATATCTACTGTCTTTTGAGTTCCGACAATTTTCTCCCCTCCCTCTCCTCTCCAACCTGTCCCTTATCCTTCAGCAAGAGTGACAGATCCTATATAACTGTAGGACCTCACAAGCTTCATAGAGGAGGTGGCTTCGATGATGGGTCTAAAAGACAAGTAGCCTTGGGATCTGTGGATCTGACAAGAAGAGGGCATACCAGAAAGTGGGAAATGGTGAATAAAGACAGAGACAGGAAAGTATGTATCTAGAGTTCTTGTAGGGGAATGTAGGGTCTCTGGTTTGGCTGGATGGTGGGGTCAATGCCAGAGATATTAGACGTCAAGATAGACAGAGGCTGGGACCATCATCTGCAGTTTCGGGGAAACCACAAGCATGGATTTGTGGGGGTAGGGGAGGGGGGAGCAGGCTGAAGGGTGACTGTATATGAGATGCATTGGGAAGAAAGAGACCCAAGATACAGGTCGCCCCTCAGGGGTGACCCTCGTGTCATACAAAACACACAAAATCGGAAGCCCTGAGCTCCAAGATCTGCAACCAATGAAGTGAGCCATCTTGGGACTTCAGTTGGCTCATCGGCAAAATGAAAAGCTGGACTTTCCTGTGGAGTTACCCAAGTTCAAATACCAGCCTGGCCACTTATCAGAACAAAAAGATCTTAGGTAAAGTCTTGAATATTTTGATGTCTTCATTTCCCTCATCTGTAAAATGATGGCAAGGGCCCTACTTTCCTTATGGTGCTGCTGCAAAGACAAAGCATAGACAACCATATTGGCATGAGATAGGAACTTAAAAAGGAAAAGATCTGACTGTTAAAAGTCCTTCCAGCTTAAAAAGAAAAAAAAAAAAAAAAAAGATTCACAGTCCCTCCTATGACAGTCCTATCCTATTCAGAAAAAATCCTGGAACCTAATCTGGGCTAGTCTGGGGTACAACATGAAAATTTCCTTCTGATCCATTAAAAAAAAAAATTGCATCCTTAATGATCCTTTCCAGATTGTCTTCAGAAAATGAAAATGTATAATTAGGAAGTTAGAAAAGCAATTGTAAAAGTCTTGGAAATAATAAAACTCAGTTAAGCCTTTGATTTCTAACTCAGACTTGGCCTGCATTTAGAAGAGGAAGGGCTATCCAACAGGTATGCAGGCACACCGCTTGTGTCTTCCCGTGACTCATGGAGACTCTGGAAAGCAAACAGACCACAAAACTATAACCAAGTGCTTGCTCAAGTCCACCAAACCTTATATGTCCCCAAGTTTGTCTGTGACAGGTCAGTTTTGACCCCTTCCAGAATCTGAGGACCAAAAAGATGATCTATTTCAAGACTCTGACCAAGAAGGTCCTGTTTCAGTTCTTAAAAAAAAAAAAAAAATCCCAAGAGTAAAAAAAAAAAAAAATTACCAAGTGTTACTAGTCCTATTCCACCCTTCACATACCTTGCACTTACTTACCCACCATTAGGAAAACATTTATCACACTAGCGGGTTTCTAGATGTCTGTCTCCCCAGAGACTGAACATAAGGATATGTCTACTTCATGTTTCATTCCCAGTGCCTCCTGTATGACCGTCACCATACCTACTATATTTTCAACACCTGTGATCCAGGGCAGCCTGAAACCACAGTGCATATTCTTGCAATTACACCTACCGCATCCCAAAGGACTGAAGGAAAAAATACCCGGAATACATGAGCGAATGAGCATTCACATCCCATGCCATTCTTTCCACCCCAGATACCCTTTCCTTTCATTTTTGAGACTTCTCAAGTCTCCTCTGGAAGACACTTCCTTGTTGATCCCCACTCACTTCTGACTGTGTCTCGCCACCGTGCCTCTCTCAGCAGTTAGCACTCAATGCGTGTTAGAGGAATTCTCACCTCTTTCACTCTGAAGCAGTGTGCTACATTGAGTAGGCTCTCTCTGAGCTTTGCCCTTTTGGCTCTCCTTCTACTTCATCTACTCAAAAAGTCCCCACTTCTTAAGCCTCCTTCTTCCTGCCCTCCTTTCCCACAGATGAAACATCTTTGAGGTGGACAGAGCAGGGCACAGGTCAGAGATTCTCACCTGACTATTCATCACAATCATCTACAGAGGTTAAAAAATAACAGACGGGGGCTCTCTGCGCCTCCCCATTCAATAGACAGCAGCGTCTTCGTGTGCAGTGCCAGCTGCATCCTCCAGACATGATGGTGGAGGTCAGAGTGAACGGATTTGACCTTATTGGGTACCTTGTTACCACGGCTGCTTTTAAATCTGGCAAAGTAAATATTGTCATCCCAAATGACTTCTTTGTTGACCTCAACTACATGGTCTATGTGTTCCAGTATGATTTCACCCATGACAAATTCAATGGCACAGTCAAGGCTGAGAATGTGGAACCCGTCATCAACAGAAAGCCCATCTCCGTCTTCTAAGAGAAAGTTCCCAACAACATCATGGGGTGATGCTCGTGCCGCATATGTTGTGGAGTCTGCTGGTGTCTTCACTACCATGGAGGAAGCTGGAGCTCACTTGAAGGGTAGAGCTAAGAGGGTCATCATCTCTGCCCATCCTGCTGATGCCCTCATGCTTGTGATGGGCGTGAGCCATGAGAAGTATGACAACTCTCTCAAGATTGTCAGCAATGCCTCCTATACCACCAACTGCTTGGACCCTCAGGCCAAGGTCATCCATGGCAACTCTGGCACCGTGGAGGGACTCATGACCACAGTCCATGCCATCAGTGCCACCCAGCAGACTGTCAATGGCCCCTCTGGGAAGCTGTGGTGTGATGACTGAGGAGGGGCCCAGAACGGCATCCCTGCTTCTACTGGCACCGCCATGGCTGTGGGCAAGATCATCCTTGAGCTGAATGGGAAGCTCACTGACATGGCTTTCCATGCCTCCACCCTCAACATGTCAGTTGTGGATCGGACCTGCCACCTGGAGAAAGATGCCAAATACAATGACGTCAAGAGATGGTGGAGCAGGCATCGGAGGGCTCCCTCAAGGGCGTCCTGGGCTACACTGGCCAGGTTGTCTCTTGCAACTTCAACAGTGACACCCACTCTTCCACCTTTGATGCCGGGGCTGCATTGCCCTCAATGGCCACTTTGTCAAGTTCATTTCCTGGTATAATAATGAATTTGGCTAAGGGAACTGGGTGGTAGATTTTGTGGTCCAGATGGCCTCCAAAGAGTAAGAGCCCCCTGGATCACCAGTCCCAGCAAGAGTAAGAGGAAAAGAGAAGCCCTCAGCTGCTGGAGAGTCCTTGCCCCAACCCTTCCCCCCACACACTGAGAATATCCTGACCTCTATGTGGTTTCCATCCCAGACCCCTTGATAAAGGGGAGGGGCTTGGGGAGACCTGCCTTGTCATGTGCCATTAATAAATACCCAGCCAAAAAGAGAGAGAGAGAGAGAGAGAGAGAGAGAGAGAGGAAAATAACAGATGGGCATGTGAGATCATTGCTTTCTAGAAGGAAACAGATCACAAGTCACTGTTGGAAGTGTTTGTCTGTGGAAGGAAGGACTGAAAGCTGGATGGAAGGGGCAGACACTTTCTTTTCTGTACTGTGAATTTTTACTTTGGACATGCATGTCATTTAATTTTCTTAAAAATGGAAAAAACAGATCCTCAAGGTCTGTTCCCAGATACGATTATTTAGTATATCCAGGAAAGGGCCTTGGCATCGGTATTTTATTTAAAATTTGGGTGATTTTGATGCAAAGGCAGAATTGGGGCCCAAGGGAGAGAAAGAGGGTGTATATGTGTTGTGTAGGTGTGAATGCACATGTGATTCTGTGTGGCAGGGAGGGGGTTGGGGGCAGGATTCCACAACTGAAAAATTCCTTCAATATTCCTTGCCTAGAAGTTTCTTCAGCCTTCTTCCCAGAAGCCAGATGAGACAGTGGGCTCAATTGCTTCCCCCTTAGGAAAGGCCAGAATGAAGCTTGCTCCCTATTGGAGGGCGAGTAGTGAATGGTGACAGGCATGGACTCAGGAGCCAGGCAACCCATGTTTAAGTCCTGGCCCTAACTGTGCATCCAGGAACTTCTCTCTGCCTTCGTGTCCTCATTTAGTGTTGTGTGAACATGACACATGTTGCTATATCCAGAGTACTTAGAGCCAGGCCTGGCATGGGAAAAGCACGGTGCAATCACTATTAGCACAAACAGGTGACAGGTGAGCCCCTTCGTTATCATGAAAGTTGAAGCGGGTCACCCCCTTCGTCATCTGTGCCCCTGTGGTGCCTTATTGCTGGCCCCGTGGAATCACACCATAATGCCATTGTTTGGTCACATGCCTGTCTGCATTACTGGGATGTTACTGCCCTAAGGGAGACCCTGCTGCCCCTTTAATATTTTGTTGTCCCTTGGACATAGAGCAGTGGCCTTTGAGTGCCTGTAAAGCATGCCAAGGAAGTAGCCACTTAGTTACAAAGCTCCAGCATCCCTTTCTTCCAGAAAGCCATTCTTGACCCAGCTGAGTTTAACTATCTCCTGCTCTCTGTCCATGGACTCACCTCCTGGTAGCATGTCAACATTTCACCACCTTAGGCTGAGATTCCATCTCTCTTTCCAGGTGAGGGCTCCTTGGCGATAAGCCTTTTCTTCTCCTGTGTTACACACTTCCAGATTTCACTGCATTTCTTGGCATACAGCAGGAGTGCAATAAATGTCTGTTGAGTCAGACTGCTGTTCTCATCTGACCCCAGCTGACACTCTCTGCGACCCCTACAGAAAGAAACCAAGGTGTTAACTTGATGTATAGTCTCCATATCAATGTGGGTGGGGTGGGGTGGGGTGGAGGTAGAAGGTGGGTTTCTCTCCACGAGAAGCATTTTTTTAGTAAACAGTCTGCAGATACTTGAAAAAGAGGAACATGTTGTGCCCTGGTTCTAAAATCCTAGGTAATTATACTTCATCGGCAGCCCGGCCCTTTGTTCTTTACCAAAACTGCATAGGAATAATCTTGCCATACTTTTGCTACTATTAATAATGTGTAGACCTTATCACATTACAAACTGTATTATGAAAATTGAGTGCCAACACAGGGGAAAACTGATAGGACAAAGCTACCTCATTCTGTTGATAAGGGAGCAGACTTCCTTTGGACCGAAGTTAGGTCCCTTCTGGGCATGGGAACAAACTGCAGCCTCCTCAGCCCCAACCCCCTCCATCTCCTCTGCTCGCACCAATCAAAGGGATCAGTGAGGACTTTGTGCCAAGTGCTGCCTCCTGAAGAACCCCCTATGCCTGCACCATGGCCAGCAGTTTGCATTCAGAGCAACCGGCAGGCCTTTCAAAACACAGGGACACAGCCCAATCCACACAGTGTTCGCTTTGTATAAGGACGTCTTCCCATACTTTCCACTTCAGTCTCCCAGACCACACCTGTAAATAGGGTGCCGTCCTCACTTTTGTGTCTCACCCTCCTCCTGTGTGAACTATAAATTCTTCTAAGCCGAGAATGGGCGGGGGAGGGGGAGAACCCTCTCGCTAGATTTGCCCCTCTTCCTCCTTGGGGTTGCCCAGGGCTCCTTGGGAGGGCCTTGACTCCTTCGGATTGTGGTGCTCTGTGAGCATTCAACGTACAGCATTGCATCAGCAGGAAGGAGAAGGTTTCCACCTACAGTTCATTAAACACAGTTTTGCTGTGCACATCCTCCATTAGGAAGTAGAGCATCCAAGTCCAGCAATCCGCCGAAGGACACTGAGGAAAGTACCTCCTCAGGGCTTACTTTTGCCTACAAAAACCAAAAGAGGTCTGAGCCCAAAAAGGATGTGGTGTAACTTCCTAAAATCACCTCCTATTCTTTTTGGGAAAGGACTTGCCCAGAGACCCAAACTGATTTTCCTTATTTCAAATGCAAATTGCACACACACACACACACACACACACAGGCACACACAGAGACACACACTGTGAGAGTTTTTATGAGGTAAATGGTGGTGTCGTGATCGTCCAAGTTCAGCACCACTTTTTAACTTTCCATCACCAGGCCTTATCTTTCCAGAAAACAGATGAAAAGGTCTGAGGGAGGGAGGTGATCATAGAGATGGGAATGGCTTTTATTAAAAGAGTGTTTTCCCAGACCTTAACTAAACCTCATCCACTTTTGTCAGTCAGGGCCGACAGTTGAGAGCAATATTAGAAGAGGTAATTGCATGTATCAGTCAACAGCTTTTGTCCTGCAGCCGCTGAGAATTACAGTAAAACGGGCACAGGAAAACAGCATACTGGATTAAAGGCAAAAAAGATCTTTCTCCAGTTTCTCTCTACTCACCAGCTGTTATGTTCGGCTGTAGAGACAGAAGCAGCAATAATATCTGGGGGAAATCTAGCCTACCACAGTCTGGTTTTTTTTTTCTCCTTCTGTTTTTCCTCCGCCTTAAACGTGATTAAGCTTCAACTTTAAAGAGAAACTTTCTCAAAAAGCATTCTATCTCACCATAGCAACTAAGCTATTGACCCTATATGAATTTTTCCCCCCATTCAAGTATATGAGCACATGTAAACCTGAACCTTCTACCATTGCTTAGACTGACTATAAAACAACCACCTCCAAGTTTTTGATATCACTTACTAACAGGGCCCAGTAGTTGCTTAAATAAACAGTTGGCAAGACACAGGTACGTACGCGGATGAAAAGTTCACATAGGGGTCCGAAATTCACCCCCCTGAAATGCCTACACCTATGCACCAGGCACAAATCCCCACAAGAGAAGTGTGGTTGTCACCAGGTCCCTGGTGCTGCGGACATCACACACTGGCCCCCATACCCCAATACTAAAGGAACTTTAGGAACTTTCTCTCAACCAGAGAAAATAACCAAGTTTGTCCAAAAGCAGCCAGAGACTTTGGACACAAAAGAGGAACTCTTAGGGCCGGGGTGGCGACGGTACCTTAGAGGGGGAACGGGCTGAGCTGGGAAGGACAGAGACCAACTCCAGCAGGATAGCAGTGGTCCCAGGTCATTACTGAGTGTGTTAGTGAAACCAGGGGCAGCGCTGAGTTTGGCCAGCTCCACCATGACTCTGGCAAAGGTCAATTGGGATATGGGTGCGGCGGGCCACAATAAAGTTGTTGTTATTAATGAACTTGATCCTTAGATACTTTAAATCCTATAGCCACGATCGATTTCAGATGCAACAGTAAACACGCCTTTTTTTTCTTAATTTTTTTTTACTTTACTTACAGGTCAGAAACTGAGGTTTAGAGAAGTAAAGCAACTCAGCCAAGTTAACATAACCAGTGAATAATACAGGCAGGATTCAAATCCAGCTCTGTCGTTCACAAAGCCGTGCTCATGCCGCCACAACTTCTTCTCCCTGGGGAGGGAGCACGTCCAGCAATCGTTGAGTATGGATGCCGGGGATGAGGGGAGCTATAGGATAAACCTGTAGCATTTTCCTGGGACATCAAACCCGTTCAAATATTAGTGAGTGTCAAATGGAACAGGAGGAGTAAGGTGGTGGGGGATTAAGTAATTGCATTAATCAATATTTTATAGCATTTTTCACATTAAATCCAATGGCTGTATTAGGGAGCAAGATGCAATATTGCTATTTTTAAAAAAGATTGAATAGGTAATGAATTAATATGATTCAAATTCAAACACTATAAATAGTACAAAGTGGAAAGTTTCTCCCTCCCTTATCCCCAAGCCCCCAATTCCCAATTCCCTACTCACTAGGCAAATTATTACCTATTTTAGGCATATGCATATACATATATCATATATATGTATATATATATATATGATAGCAAGTATATATATAGTAATTTTTTTTTCTTTTTTAAGCAAATAGTAGCCCACTAGACATGTTTTTCTGCACATTGCTCTTTTTCATTAAACAGGAAACCTTGGAGTTCATATCTATAAACAACTCCCTCATTCTTGTTGACAGCTGTTAGTATTTCATTAAATTGATGCCTCATTATTTATTTAACCAATCCTATTAGTGGACTCTCAGAATGTTCTGAAACTTTGCTACTACAAACAATGCCTCAATTAATAATCCTTTACATGGATCGTTTCACACATTTGAGAATATGTATGTGGGATGCATTGCCACAAGTAGAGCTGCTAGGTCAAAGGCATTTGCATTTACGTTTTGACAGATATTAACAAATTTCTTTCTCTGGAAGTTGTACCAATTGGCAGAAAGCCATTTCTCAGTATTATCAAACTCTTTTCAGTTTGCCAATCTGACAGGTGAAAAATGAAATTTCACTGTTGTTGTAATTTGCATTTTTCTTCCTATGGGTGGGGCTGAGTAGCTTTTCCATGTCCTTAAAAGCCATTTCTCTTTTAGTGTCTGCAAACTGTCCATATCCTTTGCCTACTTTTTATAGGGTTTGGGGCTTTTTTTCATTGGCTTGCAGAGTTCTTTTTAGAGTACAGAAACCGGCCCTTTGTCGGAGACTTGAGCCACACAGTTTCCCCTCACCCACCAGTCTGCCTTCTCCCGTCAGTTTCCACTGAGAAACCCAGCCCCACAGTGGCAGCATGGCACTGGCAGCCTGACTGTCCCCATGCTGACCCATGTTGACCCATCCGCACCTGAACTCTCCTGAAATCTACTTGTGGCCTTGCCAAGCTCCCATCCACGTCTTGGGTTCATCCCCCAGGGCCTGTTCTTGTCCAACGGATGTCCAAGTCACCATGATCTGGCTATTGCATCTCCAAGCTCCTCTGAAGAGGTGAGGAAGTAAGAGAACGGTGAGAGCTGGTGCATATTCTCAACACCAGACCCCTACCAGGATCTCTACAGGCCACTGTGTCTTCTCCACTAAGCATGCCCGAGATCACGTAAAGTGCCTCGATAATAATAATCGCTCTCATGTATTGAACGTTTACTGTGTGCCAAGCACCAATTGAAGCACTTTACATCTATTTCCTCATTTCATCTTCAAAATGTCTCAAGAAGGTATTATTATCATCAACCTCTTCTACAGATGACAACACAAGTGACAGAAATGTTAAATAATTTGCCATGGGTCATATAATGCCAATATGAAGCCAGGACTGAAAGTCAGCTATATATCAACCTAACCCAACCCTGAAAATTGCTGTAATCTTCAGCAGATATCCTGGCCACCACTCAGGTTACATATATCACATGCATGTACACACATGTACACACACTGTAATACAGGGAAATCTCACTAATATTTTATGAGATTAACAAACACTTTATCCTAGTACCAACATGATATGAGGTCCTGTGGGCTTACATAAGCAAATTAAAGATGTTTGGGGCCTTAGCTTGCCTAGTTTTAACCGAAAGTCACATAAGTTGTACAAAAATCTAAGGAACTATCCAACTTTCCAAGAATCAAGGAAATAATATCTAAGAAAAGATGGCTTAAGAATTATGACAGGGGCTGGTCCCATGGGTCTACTTGGAAGTGATGCTCTGTTACTGAAACTTACACAACTCTCATATCCAAGGTAGAAGGTCATCCCAACCCTCAGCACATGCAAATGAAAAATCTTCCTACAATAAGTTGCTTAGGGATGCCTACTTCCACCTTATAGTTCCAAGGCCTAGGGCTATAAAACCAAACTTCCCCAACTCAAACCCACATCTCAAAGCCAAATATCCTGGGAGAGACACCAGAGTGACTCATTCGGCTATGTCTCTGCCGTGCCAGATGAGGCCAGCTCATGTCTGTGCTCTGCCCCCCTCTGCCTCATTCCCTCGATGTGACCACAAGGGAAACAATGATCCGGTTGCATCTTCATCTTGACAGTATCAATGCAGCCCAAAAGGACAACTTCTACGCCATCTACCTCGGACAGCTGTGGCTAAAGGACACAGTCAATCCCCTGACTGAGTGAGTCTATGCAGGAACTGGTAAAACACGACTCTCTTGCGCTAGTTCTGTAAGGGATTCCAGCCAGTGTATATGTTTAACTATACAGTCAGATTTTGGACACTCCAGCTCAAATAATCCAGATGGCGATCTAATCCAATTTTTAGTTCCTCTACCCATATTCCTTTTGATCGGTTGACTGTTAATTCATCCCTTGGACTGAAAGATAATCTATTCATTTATCTTCCCCAAAACATTCTGAGTCCCTGTTGTGCTATAGGCACTAAAAATAAAAGGATCACACAAAAAAGTTCTTAATTATAAGGAACTTATTGTCTATTAAGTTACAGGAATTAAACTATTAAAAATTAAAAAACTATTAAAATTAAACTATTAAAAAAACTATTAAAAGCAATTGCAATGCTAGGGAACTTCTGTTTGGATGGAAGTAAGAGTCCACGGGATGACCCTCAAGAGCTGAAACCAGGCAAGATGGCAAAGGATAGCCAGGGGAAGCGATGACTGAGCTAAGGCACTGGCAGGTCTAGAGGTAGTAGGGAAAATAATCCAAGTAGAGGTGCACCGTGAGCAGAGGCCTGGAGATGAGAAAGCCATCACTCACCTGAGAGGCGACAGAAGTGAAGTATGACTGCAACCAGAAGGGCTAAGTTTGTAAACATGAGCAGGGGCCGGCTGTGAAAGGCCTTGCATGCTTTGCCAAAAGTGTCTGACCGAAGGTGGGGACAACCACAGAAATAAGTGTATTAAGCAGGAGCATGGTACAACCACAGCAAAGCAGTTCAGGGGGTTAGTCATTTCATCATAGATTGTAAATGACTGTTGAGGCTTAACTGGTTAGTGTTTCAATAAGAGACAAAATCTTCAGCAAAAGAATGAGTCCCAGTGTAGAACTAGGAGAAATCAAATGAAATTGGTGTTGGTGGGCTAAGTGCCCAGATGTGAGAGACCCCATTGGTCTTTCCCAAATCACGCTAAACGATATCTACCATTTCTTTCATTAGCACAAAATTTCACACACACACACACACACACACACGCACACACACATGCAATATCACTTATACATCAGATTATTCATTATAGTATTAGTTATCACAAGATTGAAAACCTAAATATTTATCAGTTTGGGACTGTTTAAATAAATTATGGTAAATATATATATTAATTGTATATATATATATATATATATATATATACACACACACATATACATATATATATATAATGGAATACCATGAAGCTATAAAAAAGGCTGAGGGAACTCATTATTTACTATGTAAAAAGAGCTTCAAGATAAAGTATTGAGCAGAAAATGCAGAACAGTGCATATACTACACTATCATTTTTCCCTGAAAGGTACTGGGAGCAAGTGGAAGGGAAATACATATGTATTTTTGTGTGCGTGCATAAAACAACCCTGGAAGGAGACACAAGAAAACAATAATATTTGGTGGCCAGTAGGAAGTGGGTAGCCAGGGGAAGGAGGCTTCACTATATTCCTCTTTTGTTCCTTTTGAATCATGTAAATGTATTACCTATTCAAAACCGTCCCTGTCCTTGAATAGCTCACGGCCCAAACTGATAAACACACGTACA
This sequence comes from Panthera pardus, assembly GCF_024362965.1. Lineage (NCBI taxonomy): Eukaryota > Metazoa > Chordata > Mammalia > Carnivora > Felidae > Panthera > Panthera pardus. The sequence continues at coordinate 84,335,549 of NW_026526721.1, forward strand.
ACAGGCAAGAGCTCATTAAAAATATCTAATAGGCTATAAAAAAAAAATATCTAATAGGCTATAACACGAAGGTAAGAGAGGGGTTAAACAAATACTTGGTCCTGGGCCAAGAAAAATACAATTGGAGAAGATCATATTCCTCCTATTTCAGCCAACGTTTCTGTTGAACATTTCTCAACTGTTCTCCAGGCCCGCATCTTGCAGGCGTATCTTTACACCTGCGTAAGTTCAATCATGACTGAACACCCAGGGAGCTTTTTCCCCAGTCCCCTCACCTTACAGATGTGGAAACTGAAGTACAGCAGGGTGAAGGTGCTGGCTTCAAGCCAGGTGGGTGGTTGGCAATGTCCTACGTGAACCCATCATGGTGTCCCTTCCATTGGCAGACGCTGACACTACAAGCACAGAGCCAGCGACATTGGCTGAAACACAATTTGGTCTGTGGAGATTCCACTTGCCAAATCTCTTTGGGGACCCTGAATAAACTGTGTGCCCACCAGCAAGTGAGATGCCACCTCCTCTCCCCTCAGCAGGGGCAAAGGTCAGCAAACTTGTCCAAGGAAGACAGAAGGCATCCTTTCCTGGGGAGTGTTCTTCAGTATCTGAGCTCACTTGGTCCTGGCCACCTCGTTAGACCAGCCCCCAAATCTTGGAACCTGTAGTTCGGTTTTTGTGCAGAACAGAACATGATCCTCTGTGCAGTTAACAAACTGAAATCTCAGCATTAAGTTGCAAATCTTGCTTTAAATGAAACAAAAGAATGGTCCATCAACCCATCATCCCCAAGCTTCAGCCTTTAATGTCTTGATAACAGTAGAGTGATCTGCTCTCATTTGCAAATCCGCACACACCCTGGCAGGCAGCCTATGAGTCCGGTTCAGCACCTTGTGGCTTCAGAAACAGACCAGGGCTTAGCCTGAGGCAGCTGGAGTCCTTAGGGATTTCAGAGCCCTGACTTGCTCACATTTCTTTCCTTTTTCCACAGAAGTGCTCTTCCTGTCCAGGACCTTTCCTTGCTCTTGAAACTCCACACAGTTAACCGTTGATCTCCCCTCTGCCCTCCTCATCAGCCTCTTTATTCTTCTTGCTCCTTCCTCTGAGCTTTCCAGCAGCAACCCCATCCTAAAAATAGCTCCCCCCCCCTTCATCCTGCCTGCTGATTCATGGTCTTTCATGATCTTCCACAGTGCTCTTCCTTTTTTCCTTTCATTTCTAGGTGCCTTTAGAGTATGAGGGGGAAATCTCACTTCAGCAATTTAAAAATAAAACAATCATAATGTAAATCGCAAAAGTGGTGAATATTTACTGAGCATTTACTTTGTACCAGGCACTGAGCTAAATGTGTGTGTGTGTGTGTGTGTGTGTGTGTGTGTGTGTTTGTATCCAGCATGCATGATCTCAGAATAAAAACATCTTCTGAGCTATTTTTGTCTAGAAACAGAATATGATTGGTTTCATACTGTCTACTCTCTAAGATGACAATAATCGATTGTGTTACCATCTGACTGCTTTCAAGTAGCCCCTCATTGTGTGACAGCCACACTCGAACAAACCATCTGGCTGTATGATGCTTGCACTGTAGCCAGAAATGTAGCTCCCTCCCTCCCGGGGAGGGAGCCATGAGACAGAGCTGCATCAATTTTATTCTTATGCTACAAAAACTCAGATTTCAACATCTCTCACCAGAACCACATCACTCCTGCTTGACATGCTACCTCAGTTTGAAGCTACTCAACATGACAACCCAACAGCCTCAGTCTGTCTGAAGAGTTTGGAAAAGAAATGAGTATGAAGATGAGCTTTGAAAATCTCTCACTTCTACCTACAAAGATTTTATCAAATGTAACTGCCTGGGTTGGGGACTTGGATAATATCTTCCTCATAAGGAAATTCCACTAGAACTAAATATCTAAATAACTCATGGAACTTGTGACACTATATTTTCTATGCACCAATTGTCACTTTTAAATTACTCAGTTGAATGTTTAGCTTATTCATCCTATTAAGATAGAATGGGAACCAGCCTCCCTTCCTCAACTCTTTCCCTCCTCTAACTGGTCTTCCTTCCACATGCTGCCAGAGTGGTATGACCAATAAAAATACTTGAGTGGAATTAGTAAACAGACATACGATCGCTTACTTATTTTGCCCACTGATATATTCCAAGATAAATGAATTAATCAGTGGTCAGGAAAAGCATATTAAAACAGGAAGTTCATTATTGCTTATCAATTTACATCTTTGGTTTTGTTTATTAATGATTCTTCCCAGTGCTGGCAGGGATGTGGTCAACCGAGAGCATCCTTATATTCTTGACAAGAGAATTTGACAACACGGTTTTTTGAAAAGCCTTCCTACTCTTTCGTTCCTAGGAATTAACCTTAATAGCCTAAATATTGGACAGATAAAAGAGTTTTATATAGAAAATGTTTTTCAAATCTGAAAATATGAAAAGTTCAGCGATCATGAAATGTGCAGTAATGGTGGTACAGCCACTCAACGAAATCGTATGCAGTTACCAAAAATGATTACTAAATTTATATAATGACGAGTGGAAAAAGTAACAAAACACGCACATTGTGATGAATACCTATGTCAAACATTCAGAGGCACATGCAGAAAAATGCTAACAAGAGAAACTTGGCTTCCCAATCCTGGCTTCCCAGATTGTAAATTGTGTAAAGTTACGTGGGTTCATCTCTGTTGACCGACTTCCTCATATTAACTATAATGTGATGATAAATTTAACAACAACAAAATAGCTGATGCCTTAGGAGTGCTGTAGGGAGGTAAATGAGTGCTGTGGCTGACAACATAAGCAGCGAACAGATAAGCTTACTATACCGATTACTATAAGGGTGATGGAACTGTGGTGCTCTGTCTTTGTTTTCTAAATCCTCAGTGACGTGCTAATAGTACACACATCAGGATGGGGATCTATTTATCTTTCTCCTCTCTCCCTGGGAGAAATGCCTGGATCTGGATGACTTCAGCCATGGTGCTATTGTCCTCTCCTTCCTAGAAATTCCTATAGAGCTTCCTGCTTGAAGCTATTGCTTGGCAGTGTTTTTATGCTGCCTGGAGTTCTTCATTACATTTTATATGTACATAATGATCCCTGACTCCCCACAACGTGGCTCTTAGGAATATGGCATTTTGGGTACCTCCTTATGGACCTTTTGGCACAGAACCTAATGTGCCACAAGCTAATCTGATTTTTAAAATATGTTGATTTGACAATCACACAGACAGAAGCATGCATATTGCCCATAATTTCAACATTAGTTCTTTTTCCATTTCTTCCTTAATCATATTTTATTTCCATAGTCACACAGGAGCTAAAGAAACAAATAAATGCTGGCGTGGTTTTCCTTGATTTATATTTCACATCCACTTAGTTTTACAGCTCAGCAGAACCTGAAGTTAGTCTTGTTTCTAAGATTCATTCTGTATCTTTCCTGCACAGAAATAAATAATCTAGGCCAATGGTAATTAATTCCTAGAAAAAAAGATGTACCCAGTGGAAAGCTGGAGGATGGGCCATATAGGACTTCTAGGAGGGAACCCTTTGGAGGGTAGGATTGCCTTCAATGATTTGAATGATGCTCTCCATCCAAAGGTAGGTATTTCTGCTTAAAGGTTTTTGTGATGCTATTTCCCTAGGGCAAGAGCCCTGTAAGCAAATACCTTTAACTGTGCCAGCTCCTTTTTTGTTTTCCGCAATTAGCTTATCTCCAATCATATAAACACACACGTGATGACTGTCTTCGGTTATGGAGGTAAGACAGGAAAAAATAGGTTACTTTAGCTTTTAGAGTTGGTTTGAGGACAAACCAGATTAAAGCTTATATGGATATACAAAATAATAGGCAAATGCTGTTGTGTGCTTTCCTTAAATTATTTTATTACAAAGAACATATTAATTATAATAGAAGCAAACTTGGACTCTGTGGGTTTCGAAAAAAAATTCCTTTGTAGCATCACGGCAGGATTTCCCACCATTTCACTCTTTCTGATGAAATTAACTCCCCATGGTTGGTCAGCAGGATAATCTAATTTTAGCCAATCAGCTTGGGAGCTGCCGTTGACCTCACAAAGGGAGAGAAAAGTATCTGCAGTCATAGCAACCACCCGCTCAGCTCTGATCATCTCTGGACTCTTCCGCTTAATGACAGACACCGGCTTGCTTCTTAGATGATTAATCTTTTCCCCTGTGAACCTCCTTGAATACATTAGCCAAACAAGTCTGATAAATTTGTTTATCCCAAGACAATCATTAGAAAATTACCTGCAAAAGTAATTCTCACTAGAGCAGTTTGTGAATGGAAAGCCATATGGCAGATGAGAACAGAAATAAGCAATAAAATCTCTTGCTGTACGTTGCAACAGGTCAGGAAAGTTTTTCCTCTTTAAAGTTTATCATTTTACATTAAATCACTAAGTACATTTTACATTAAATCAGCAGTGTAAAGCCCATTTTATATGAGCAAAAGAACCTTCTATCCAGTCAGTAGCTGTTCCTCCAACACCGCACCTAATAGGTGTTGGGTTCTAGGGATGGCCTTCTGAATCTGAGCTATCTGTGCCATTCTCAATCCCACAGTTCAGTGAGAGGAGGCACACGTGTAAATACACCATAAGGGCCCTAACAGAGACAAAACAGAGAACTCTGAGAGCATTGAGAAGGAGGGGATAATTCTTTGTTTTTCCAGAGTCAACAAAGAGTGCCGTGGCTATGACTTTCAAGTTTGGCAACGAAGGATGAGCAAGATTTTTCCAAAATGGAAGAATATTCTAGGCAAAGAGAACAACATTTGAAAGACATGGACTTACGGACAACTGTGCTAAACTCCTGGGCAGCAAAATGCCTGGGGCAGCTGGATACTGGCCACATCTCCTTCCAGGAAGTGAGATGGGAAGTGTGAGCTGGGACAAGATGGCCAGTACTTTGTAAGGTGGCATGAGCGCATTTATAGGGCTTCAAGAAGGCTAGACAATAAGGATGGATGGGAAGGGCCAATCTGGAAGCTCCTTCTAAAAATTTTTTTTTAATGTTTATTTGTTTTAGAGAGAGAGAGAGAGAGAGAGAGTGAAAGCAGGGGAGGGGCAGAGAGAGAGGGAGACACAGAATCCAAAGCAGGCTCCAGGCTCTGAGCTGTCAGCACAGAGCCGGATGTGGGGTTCAAACCCATGAACCATGAGATCATGACTTGAGCTAAAGTTGGGTGCTCAACCGATGGAGCCACCCGGGCACCCCTGGAAGCTCCTTCTGAGATTGAATTGAGAGAATGTAATTGTTGTCCTATCCTTGGTAATGCTCTTCACTTGTGGAAAGAATGAGAAGACAGTGAGGGTTTGTTGCAGCCACACAGCCAAATGGGCCATTTCCTATGCAGTCACTGGTTCTGCTACTAAAGGGTCAGTTTGATGAGTGGGAGAGAGGGCAGGGTCTCCATTTGGTTGAGTGGTTTAAAATGAGAGAATGTGTTTAAAACAGCTGATGAGATAACACAGTGGTCATAAATGTGGGCATAGCCTAATTAACCCTACAGACTTTTACAAATCAACATTCGACTAACCTCGCCCGAACCAGGGGTCAGGCAGCAGACGGCCGGATGGCAACCCAGGCAGTCTGAGTGCAGATGCGGACTCTAGCAGCGGCAAGACAATCAGGCCCGTGCCAGAGGTTCCAGAGCAACACTCGGGTTCCATTAAGACAGCTTCGGAAACACAGACTGGATTGAAAGACGTCATGTAGCTGGGCCCCTCACTGATAATGTTCTCCAAAGCCATTCAGGAATCCCAGCAGAAAATGTGCTCCAAGCCCAGACCAAGGCCCTGGGCCAGAGGGCTTCTACGTCTACAGGTCTGTCTGGGGATCCCAGTTCTGGCCTCCGATTCTCTCATGTCTTCTAAGATGAGTGTTGCTCACCCAACTCCACGAGAGCCTCAAAAAAGAAGCCCTTCAGTAAGCTGAGGAATCAGTATTGCCCGTATTTTCCAAATAATCAGTAGTGAGCATGTTATTAGGTTTCTTAACATAAATGTATCTTCTAAAAAACAAAAATTATAAATCAAGCGACCTCAAATGCTATTCTCTATAATAGCAAATACACAGCTAGTTGAACATAAATGACCACAAGTGCTTACTGAGCACCTGCTCAGAACTAGGCCTGTGCCGAGCCCTTCACAGACCCTGAGTCATTTAATCCTCACAGGGACCCCAGACAAAAAGAAGCTCTGTGAGTTTCTCCTGTTTTTTATGGGGAAATGGCGTTGGAAGTGTACATCTTAAAAAAAAAAAAAGAACAAAAAAACACGTGTAAATGCAATTCTACTTTTAGATAGCCTCTTCTTTAAAAAAGGAACGAAAACTTTATTGATTCAAGATTTAAAGAGAATATTGCCTTGAAGCTATTATTAAAACATATATGTATATATATTTTATATGTATATACAGATGCATATATAAGTATTATATATGTACATATGTATATATTAATCTACATGTATTATTATATATAATATATTTTATATATATATATATATATATATATATATATATATATATATATATGTAATATGTTCTGAGCACCTGTATGCCAGGCTCTGGAATACAAGGAGAAACGAGTGATATGATGGAGGAGGCACAAGACAACTAGTATAAGATGGTATGATACGTGCCTTAACAGTGGGTTGTGCAGGGGCACCTGGGTGGCTCAGTCAGTTAAATGCCTGACTCTGGCCCAGGTCACCATCCCACGGTTTGTGAGTTCGAGCCCCATGTCCACCTCTATGCTGACAGCTCAGAGCCTGGAGCCTGCTTTGGATTCTGTGTCTCTCTCTATCTCTCTCTGCCCCTCTCCCATTCCCTCTCTCTCTCTCAAAAATAAATAAACATTAAAAAATTAAAAAACAAAAAAGAGTGGGCTGTACAGAGTAGTACAGGAGCATAGAGGAGGCAGAAATCAGCCCATGAGTGCCTTGTTTGAGCAAAAGCTGCCCTTCACTGAGCACCAGGCTCCACACTCCAGACGTGACAAACAGCACTTCATTTACATGGCCTGATGACCTCGGGGGCGCTGTTTTCCCCGGACAGTTTGTAGCTACAGAATATAGAGCTTAGAGGTTAGGGATCTTATCCAAAGTCCCAAGATCATTAAATGATATTTCTAGGATTTGAACCCTCATCTGTAGGATTCCAAGCTTTGGGTGCATTTCACTACGTTGTAAATCACACGAATACACTCTACGCCCATCTCGCAAGCTCAAGTTCTTTATACCTGGACCATCAACTTGCATTCAGAGGCAAACTCCCACGTTCACACCTCAAGGGCTCTTCCCTAAATTTGCTTCATTTATTCCTCAGTTTCCTTGTTTCTTTTATTCTCCTTGAAAGCAGACCAAGAGACAGTATTTTCCCAAGGTCCAGGGCACAGAATGCTGCTTCATGAAAAACCCTGTGTTTCAATTCCAAATGACACAGGCTACATGTTTAATTTTTTTTTCCTTGGATCTCTTCAGACCCTGGAGATTTGCTGGAGATACATTCTTTCTCTCTCTCTCTCTCTTTAATGCTGCAAGTCCATAGTCTACCTTTTTACAAAGGAGTTCTCCATCGATAATAACAGGTCCTCTATTAATTTTCCCCCTCTGAAACCCACATGATTAGAACTATTGACCTTAATCTTAACTCTGTAAAGGTAACGCAATGGATTTAAAACCCCAGGCAAAAAGACAGCAATAAGGACCTACATGAGGGTAGGAGGCCTCATCATTTAACCCAGGATTGCTGTAAACTCTGAGGAACATAAAGCCAAAAACCCTAGACCTTTCATACAAACCTTTTCCATTTACTTTCTTGCTTTAGCCCAGAGGGAAATGACCTTTAGGACAAATCTGTCCAGGCAGAAACCCTGAGTGTCTCATGGCAGGTGTGCATCCTCACACATCCTCCCCTTCATGTTCATGCAAAAGTGTCCATGGGGACAATTACAAGGCCCTGCAGGGCCTGGGACACCCCATGGGGATGCAATGTTCCAGGGAACAGAGCCAGGATATTTTGGTTCTAAGGCAGAGTCCACTGGTTAGATCCAATGGTCAGAAGTACCTGGACAGAGTTCTGATCACCTGGAGACAATTGGCTGAGAGCTTCTGCCAAGCATGCTGCGGTCCAGAAAGGATGACTATTTTCGTAACAATGAACTAGAGAAAAAACGAGAAGCCAGGACAGAAACCCAGACACATCACACACTGTAGCGCTAGAACAATCTACTATCTGCTGTTCTCTCACCTCCAAGGCTTCTTCTTCATCATGTTGCGTACCAGTGACAGAAGAATTCTTTCACGCCCCTGCTCAAGAACCTACTATAGCTTCCTGTTGCCTCTTATTACTGCGGTGATCATACATCCTCATTTGCTACAGTCTTGGCTTACACTTGTTATCCTCGTGTAATTACTAATGGCCTCTCCTACCATCCTCAATAGTGTTCCAATTTGAACAATCAGTTATGTGGTCACTGTATCTCCTGACTACTTCATACTCCTCTGCCCACTTTGCCATCTTCTGTTATGCTCTGTAGACTTCAAATCATTTTGTATTTATAGTGACACATTTCAGGGATTAGATTGGACCCACCATTATAACTTGGTGCTCCCTTCAACACAGAGTGGAACTACGTGCTGCCCTGTCTGTGCTGAGCCATGGTTCCTAAGCATTTCAGTCAATTACACATTTAGTAAGGTACATGTGCCAGTATGCACAAACTAGTTTTTGGAGCTAACTTTGACTTTAAACACAAGTGTGTTAGAATCCTGACTGTGCAACTTACAAGCTGTGCGATCACAAACAGGTAACATACATACATACATACATATACTCTGTGGACCAGATTTTCCTCATCTATGAATATATATGAATACAGGCATTATCACAGAACCTAACTTGGAGGGTTAGTCATAAGCTTTAGGTGCAAAGATGCAGGTACAGTGCTTAACATATACATGCTGGCTGAAGGTGGAGGTCACCATCACCACTCCCACTGCTTGCTCAGCACAGGCTGCCGGACAGGTGATGGTTGCACAACATAGTGTTAGCACTTGCAGCAGTGATAACACTGCGCATCCCAAACACGATTTGAGACCTATCTGCTGAATGATTGTGTCTTAGTAAGGTTTGATATATCAGGGGAGTGCTCTCGGCAGAAAGGGAGTAAAGGATGAAATACAGAGTGTATGGAGAGGAGGGAGGAGAAGAACGCAAGAATGTGATCTCAGCTTCAGATGAGCTTCAGTCGGAGCCCATGAAAAAGCTCTGGAGCACAAAGCACATCACAAAGTGGTTTCCAGCTTGAACAAAGGGGCCGGCCTTTTGTACCCCATGCATAATGGTCATTAGCCAAGGTCTCGAGGGCTGTATCCTCCCGGGGAATGAATGCAGCTGAGGGATGCAGCTGGCAAAGTGGATGCTACCGTGGGGACCAGCAGCATCCATTCATTTGTGATTCCCACTCGGACCTACATACGCTCCACTACGCCTAGACAACCTCTGGGAGACTTTGGAGGCTGTGCATTTAATACGTGTGACTGAAGGCAAGTCACTTAATTTCTCTAAGACTCAGTTCCTTTATCTGCAAAATGAGGCTGGTAATGCTTAATATTGTAGGTTATTCTCAGGATTTAGAAAGAACACATTCTTAATCCTGGCAATAAATGGGATGGAACTGCACATCTTTTTCTCACAGCCAGATTTTTCTTTGTTCATTATGCACGGAATCTAGGTTCCTCACTTACATGCCTTTGCTCATGCTCCCTCACCACTCCCTGCAGAAAGCAGTGCCTGATCACATACACGCAACACATGCTTACAACCTTCCCCTCAAATTGCACCCCCCCCCAAAATAACCTCCAATGTATCCTCTACTTCAAATTTCCATATCCAAATTCTTCCTCCTCCCTCAGCCTCATCCACTTCCTCAAGTTTACACTGTTCTTGCCCTTCTCTGAAATCCCTTTTCAGTTAATTCCATATAACTTAACATTTCATTGATTTCTAATTGTTTGGTATTTGTTTGGTCTCTTCCAACCAGATTTTAAATATCTACTCCTCCATCCCCACTCCAGAACTCAGGCATCCAGGGCGAGGCATCTAGTGGGGATTCAATTTACCCTTTTGGTTCAATTAAGATTTTTTGATCAGAAGAACAAAGAAATACCTCGGTTGACCATTTCAACTCTCAGGATTCTCAAAGCTAGCAAAATTCTTCCCTCTGATCTAGAGGTGCTCGGCTGACACCCCAGAACAATAGTGCATGTAAAATGAATGATAATGGCTTCCCTGTAATTTAGCTCACAGATGAATCTTAGGTGAGATTTTTCTATTGGGTTCTAACAGTCGCTGAAAATTGGTGCCCTAGGAGGTGCAAAGTGGAATGCCCAACACAGCTCTGATTATCAACTGCAGCCGATGCATGCATCACAATAATGGCAGGCCTAGACCGCTCTTAGCATTTGAAATCTTTGAATAAATCAAACCTCGAGTATTTAACAAGTGCGGGTGTGTCCTGATTTATGCAATAGGTGTGTTTCTGAAGAGCTGATTTATGCAAATTGAAATTTGGGGGGGGGGTGAGGGGATCAAATTATAATTGAAATTCCCTTGGAGTACTCTCTAATTGATGGCATCACACTACTGGGAATTTTTCCTATAAATGATTACCATTCACTTATTTAGTTAGTTTTAACACAGCATTTTTGGTCTTTTCAAGTCAAGATATACATATATTTTCCCTCTCAGACATTTAGGGAAATAAAATATAAAAGCCACCATGATTCAGTACTATTTTTTGCTCATCTCCCCTCCCTCCTCCCATATGAAATAGGTTATTTTATTTGTTTATTTTAAAGTACCACCCATTTTAGGGGCGCCTGGGTGACTCAGTCGGCTAAACGTCTGACTCCTGATTTCAGCTCAGGTCATGATCTCATGATTTTATGAGTTTGAGCCCTGAGTAGGGCTCTGCGCTGGCAGTGTGGAGTCTGCTTGGGATTTTCCCTCTCTCCCTATCTCTCTGCCCCTTCCCTGCTCATGCTCTCTCTCCCTTTCAAAATAAATAAATAAACCTAAAAAAATAAAATAAAATGCCACCAATTTTTATGTCATAATCTACATTTCAAAAATGAGGAAATGAAATTCGAAGAGGTTAAATTTACAGAGTTACACCGTACATTAGTTTGTTAGGGCCACCATCACAAAGTACCATGGGCTGGTTGGCTAAACAACACAAATGTATTTTTTCACAGCTCTGGAAGCTAAAGTCTGAGATCAAGTTGCTGGAGGGGCTGGTTTCTTCTGAGGCCTCTCTCCTTGGCTTCTAGATTGCCTTCCTCTCCTTGTGTCTCCACGTGGTCTTCCCTCTGAGCCTATAGGTGTGCTAATCTCTTCTTCTAAAGACATCAGTCACATTGGATTGGGGACCACCCTAACGACCTAATTTAACTTTAAATATCTCTTTAAAGGCCTTATCTCCAAATTCAGTCACATTCTGAGGTACTGGGGATAGTACTATAATTTCAGGATACACAAGTCAGCCCATGACACACAGCCAACGGGAGAAGAGCTCAGATTAGAACCCAGTTACTCAAAGCTTTAAACCAAGGTTCTCTCTCACTACTTTCTGTGTGAGGTATCAGGTAAATATCAGGTTTCACTTACATTCCTATGTTCCATCTACAGCATTTCTGTTATAGTACAATGTATGTGTAATTGAAGAAAACTTTGTTTTCTGCAAAATTGCACGTGAAAAATAACAGACTTGGGGCGTCTGGGTGGCTCAGTCAGTTAAGCGTCCAACTTTGGCTCAGGTCATGATCTCACCGTTTGTGAGTTCGAGCACCGCATCGGGCTCTGTGCTGACAGCTCAGAGCCTGGAGCCTGCTTCAGATTCTGTGTCTCCCTCTCTCTCTCTGATCCTCCCCTGCTCGTGCTGTCTCTCTGTCTCTCAAAAAAAAGAAAAAAATTTAATTTAAAAAATAAATAAATAAATAACAGACTTTATGCGGGAAATAAGGTTAGGCAGACCCCTCAAAAACTGTAGAGCTTTGTATCAGAGCACTAATAAAAACATTAATGGTCCTTTAAAAATCCTTAGCAGTTAAATCTCTATTAGCATTAGCACCTAGTCTCAAATCAGTCTCCATCATCTGCAGCCTTAAACCTCAGAGTTTGGGTGTCCTCTTCCTTTACGATATATGTATCAAATAACATTTGCTTCCAATAGAGACCACTTTCATCAAAATTTAAAAATCTGATCCCGAGTGCAGTCTTCATAAAGATGGTGTCCTCATACTCTTCTTAATCTTGTTTATATGTACCCTATTCCTGGGGACCAGTGAACTATGAGGGCATCCTAATCTGTGAAGTCCACACATGATTCTATGGCCCAGAACCAGTGAAATGGTCATTATTATACTAATAGCTATTATTTCCCAAGCACACACCTGGCAGACCCTGAGAGAGGTCTCTTACACGTCAATAATCCTCATGGCAACTCTTCAAAGCAGGTATTTTTATCTTCACTTTTCAGCCAAGGAAACTGAGGCTAACAAAAGTTATGGGACTTCTTCAAAAACACAGAGGCACCCAACAGTCTAGTTCAGGAATTGTTCCAGAACATTACTTGTTCAAAATCCTTTGCCTGTTCCACACTTTCACAGGTAAGTTGGCCTGTTGGATGTAGGTCCAACCATTCATTCAACCAGCCGCCAGTTTTAGTTAACTACAAGAATCATCCCCATCCTTACTACTTTCCTCCTCCAAAGTGAACACTCTAATCAAAATGTTCTTTCTGACCATTGTAACATGGGGTGACTTGACTTTTCAAAAGGAAACAGAGTAACTGAGATGGTCCATCCACATTTCCCACGAACTGTTGCCATGCCCAACTCCCAACCCCTCCTTTAGGCTTTGATTTTTTCTTTTTTTAACCTAAACCCATAACTTTATAGTACTCTTTGTTAATTTTCATCATGTTAATTTAAACCCATAGTCCCAGGAATTGGTTATCTTTTTACACTTGTCATCTGTTTCCCTACCAATCTGGACTTCTCTGCAAATGTGATGAATATTATATATGCCCTCATTTAAGTCATTAATAGACACTGAACAGAACAGGATCAAGGTTAAGACCCTTTCGTCTTCTAAAGAATCTCTCTCCATAATCACAGAGACATGCTGTTAATCCAACCAACTTTTCTGCCATCCAGGTTTTTAATGACAGACTGTATCATCTTGCAGAGAATAAGGTAACAGCTTGTCAATGTATTTGGTTCTTCTGTATTTGGTTCTGACAACTAATAACTCAGCTTTTCCATTAGGTGCTTAGAAATCATTAGATTTCTAATTTTTTTCAATTCTTGCCCAGGATCAGCATTATAAGTTCGTAGCTCAACAGTTTCTCCTTTCGTTAACAGCAACAGCATGTGCTCCATTTCTTGTCTCCTGGCCCCACTCCTGGCAACATCTCCTTAAGTTCTGTCAGAATGGATTGGTAGTCACATCTGTAGACCTAGTGATCATCCTGCATATTATCACTCAAAAATTGAGGCACAAATCTACTTAAAGGCATGGACTTGTTTAAACTTTTTATCCTATCCTAAGTCATGTGTTTTGTCTAGAATATTTACCCTACATTTTTGAATCTGAATACTATATTCTTTAATAAGGAAGAAAAGCGTTTATTTTATCTGTCTTCTTTCCACCTTCTATTAATATTACAGTTGAACTTTTAACAATGTAAGGGTTAGGGAGGCCAACACCATCTCCCAACCCCTCCCCCCCACAGTCAAAAATCCACATATAACATTTGACTCCCTTAACTACTAATAGGCTACTGTCAGCCAGAAACCTTACCAATAACATAAAGAGTCGATTAACACATATTTTGTATGTTATGTGTATTATATACTGTATTCTTACAATAACACAAGCTAGAGAAGACATGTTAGTAAGAAAACCATGAGGAAGATAAAATATATTTATAGTACTGTACTATAAAACAATCTGTGTATAAGTGGGCCATGCAGTTCAAACCCATGCTGTTCAAGGGTCACCGGTAGTCTGTCATTCCCAAGCTAGACATCTTTTTCTTCTTGCTTTCAATGTCCTTTTTGAGGTCTTCAGTGTTTCATGAGGCTTAATGCATTTTAAAACTAACCCTTCTTTTAGCCTCTAAACAAAACTGTGCCCCTTTTGCATTAATCCTCATTTATTCGGCCGTTCTTCCATGGCTCCTTACCATTTGAGCTCACTGAAAAACTCTCTGGGCAATCACATTTTTCTCTTCTGACACCTCTCCTAATATTTTGAATGACTTCTTCATGATTTTTGAACAAGATTTTTTGTGTTTTTGTCTCAAACCACTTTGAATGTGAAAGATAGATTTGCTTCACAGGTTTATGAATGTTTAGGAAATATTGTAACATATATCTCGGAATTTTCATGTTTTCTTAATTTATGCAATCATTTACATAACGGCTTAATATTTTGAAGAGCTTACAAGGCCTCATAAATAACTAAACTTGGATCTTAGTTTTGATGTTTTCATGTTACTAACACATTAATTATGAGACACCTATAACTAATCTATGAAACATATAATTCCTTTTGTTTTTAATTTAGTAAACTAAGATACTAACTTTATCATGCCTTCATAAAAGTGGAATAATCAATTCAATTAAAAATTCAATATTGTTTTAACAGACACTATGCTGGCTAAATAACAGACACTATGCTGGTTAAATAGTCCATTAGTAGTTTCAGTCACATTTTCAGCTCAACAAAATGTTTCAAACTTCTTAAAAAATCTGGAAAGTTGGCAAAAGCCACAACATATTTTGTCAATATATCTAGCTTAATTTTTAAGCCCATGTGAACTCCAGAATAACTTCATTCATCTGTTTTTTATTAATTTATCCTGAACTCATCAAAATATAACTTTGAAAGAGTACTTGATGTCTCAAGAATTTAAATTTTTAAGTAGTCTTCTTGGTATTACGGTAAGTAGGAATCAATTCCTAAACCTCTAAAATTTATTTCAAAATGTATAATTCTATAGGTGAAAACTTAATTAAAATTGTTTACTTAGAGACGCCTGATGAGGTTATAAGAGCTTATAGATAAACAGTGGGTTCTGCTACTCTTTATTCTGGAAGGCTAGAGCAGTATTTGCTAAGAGAAGTTCATGCTTATAAACAAAAGCAACCAACCCATGCCATACTTCTGGCCACATCTTCGCCCCCATTTAGTTGACATGGATGTCATAATGCAGGAAGATTAGGCTGAGGTACATTGGGCCTTAGGAATACAGCCCAACGAATGATCATGCCAAGTGGTAGAGAGAAGGTACACTGGAGATTAAAACTGACTTTTGACTTGTTAGGTGTCCTGTTCTTGGTCATCTGTGTTCTTCCTGCCCACCGTGCTCCTTGGTCCATATTAGGCCTTCAAAAATATTCATTAAACAAATGTACTAACAGATGAATGAATGATTTTATGGCCCACTAGTGAGTAGACTTTGAGACTACCAACAGACTTCTTGCAGAAGTCATGAGTGTTTCTGGATCTCAGCAAGGCTGAGCTTACAGAAGATGGGTATGATGGATGCTGGCAAAAGGTAACAAGTTTCTACCAGAAGGAAGATCACTAGTGGTGTGTTGGTGAAAGTTTAAGAACTAATGTGCCAGGGGGCACCTGGGTGGCTCAGTCTGTTAAGCCTCTGACTCTTGGTTTTGGCTCAGGTCATGATCCTACAGTTCACGGGATCAAGTTCCATGTCGGGACTTGTGCACTGACAGCACAGAGCCTGATTGGGATTCTCTCTCTCTCTCTCTCTCTCTCTCTCTCTTTCTCTCTCTCTCTCTCTACCCCTCCCCCACTCATGCATGTGCACTCTCTCTCTCTCGCTCTCAAAATAAGTAAACTTAAAAAAAAGAAAAAATTCTCCAGAAAAAAAAAATCTCTGATTTGCAGCATTAGTCGATTTTCATAGTGTAAATATTCCCACTGTGACCAAAGTGATATTACTAAATGTAGAGTTGGGAGGAGATGCATACAGTCTGCAGTCCTTAACACAGCCTGAGTGGCTTCAGTGCATGGGTAAGCTACTCAGCACGTCAGGAGTGTCCAATACTTACATAGACATTATGACCTCTTTTTCTGGCATATGTGTATGTATGATTTTATGCAAATAAAAAATGAGATTAAATACTTTAATCTCAAACTATACAGAAATGCAATAATTTAACTTTTTTCTAAGTTTATTTCTTTATTCTGAGAGAGAGAGAGCACAAGTGGGGAAGGAGAAAGAAAGAGAATCCCAAACAGGTTCTGCACTGACAGTGCAAAGCCTGATGTGGGGCTCAAACTCATGAACTGTGAGATCATGATCTGAGTCAAAGTCAGATGCTTAGCCGACCAAGTCACCCACGGGCCCCAGAAATGCAATAATTGAAATTGACAGAGTAGACAAATATTTATAGACATGGGAAGATGTTCTGTATCAATACTTATTGTTTGGGGGAGATGTCAAGACAGTTAACACAGCATAGCACTTTACTGAAAATATAAATACATAGGGGCATCTGACTGGCTTAATCAGTAGAGCATGCAACTCTTAATATCGGGGTTGTGAGTTCAAGCTCCATGTTGGGCATGGAGTCTACTTAAAACTAAGTAAATTAGTTAAAAATAAATAAATATCAATATCAATATACATGTAATCAAATTCGCACCCAGAACATTTCAGAGTGAAACTGTAGAGTGTCAAAGAAAAATATCAAATATCAAAAACAATCAGGGAAAATAGACATCTTAGCTACTTAGCACTATCTGGACTGCTCATCAGTAGCAAAAGAAAATCATTGAATAGTATCTTCAAAGTGTTGAAAGAAAATTCTGTCAACCTAGAATTCTATAACCAACAAAACTGTCATTCAAAAGTGAAAGACAAATAAGCATTAGAGAGGTCATAATATGCAAAAATCATCACTGAAAAAAATGCTAAAGAAATCTGAAAGAACTACTGAAATAAAAAGAAATACAAATGGAAGAAGTAGAATGCCAAAGGTAAACTAAAAGCATATAAATTGGGTGTTAAAATTTTAGGAGTAGTGACTAAAACTCTAGAAATAGATTCTAAAACTTTTAACCCAGGTAAGAAGAATTTTAAAAATGTAGTCGACTCAAAGGAGGGCAAGAAATAAGAAATTAGAAAAAAGCATACAAAGCATAGTAAATAGGATATACAAGTAATAAAAATAAATTTAAATAAATGCAATTAAATGAATGCAATTAATGTAATTAAATAAATAAATATAATTAAATAAGTTATAAATGTAATTAATCAGTGAAAACACAGAGGTTGTCAAGTTGGGGGGAAAAACAGCTATATGCTACTTATAAGAGACATATCTAAAACAAATTGTTATTAGGAAAGATTTTTAAATACATACTGGCTTAATACTGAGGCTGAAGTTGTTAAAGCTTTGTCAGGTCTGACACTGACATTCTAAGCAACCACTTTGGAAAACTTGATCAGAGCTGCCTTTAATGCAATATATGTAGTACTTTTACATATATGAGTATATACACGTGTATATATATTTATATACCTATACACGTGTATATATATACCTATATATGCTATGTATGATGGAACTGGGATTTCCAGCCATGTCTCAGCATCAGAGCTTTTGGCCTTCTAGAAGGATTTCTAAGCCATATCCTCATCAGAATCTTTCCTTCAAATAGGCCAAACACATTTTTATAGTCTAGAAGAAAATGTGCACACACATGAACACAGACAGCCAATGGCCATAGAATGTTCCTACTGAAAAGATTTGAGTGATCCTCTAAATGTTCTTTTAAGGATCTCAGAGCCTTTGGAGACTCTGAATAAAGTTATGGACCCAGGGGGAAAAAAATAATGTCCAAAAACAGAATTATGCATGCTATTTATGGGGATTTACAGACACCCATCCCCCAAAACCCAATCCTTGAAACACTAACAGCCGTAGATGGACCCCATTTCATAAGCCTACATTGTCAAGACAAACAAAATGAGTTGCTAGGAAAGAGGGATGTTAAGTATGCCCAAGGCTGCCTGACCAGGTTGTAGCAGAAGCAGGACACAGAGTCAGAGCCTGCCTCCCTCAACCCCTCAGTGTTCCACCAGCCAATGCTTGTATACATTTTCATGGCCACACTCCTGGTGCCATTCCTTGAAAAAGCACTTCTAAAATAAATGGAGGATATCTGACAAAAAGGGCCAAGTAACATCTCCTTCTATTCCTTTTATCTTCAGAACTATTTTAAAATTTTTTAAGTTTATTTATTTATTTTGAGAGAGACAGAGACAGAGCGAGTGGGGAAGGGGCAGAGAGAGGGAGAGAGAGAGAGAGAGAGAGAGAGAGAGAATGTCAAGCAGGCTCCACACTGTCAGTGTGCAGCCCAATGTGGGGTTACAACTCACAAAACTGTGGGCTTATGACCTGAGCCAAAACCAAGAGTCGAACACTTAACACTTAACCAGAGCCACTCAGGCACCCCAGAACTATTTTAAATGAAATTCTTAAGCCAAATGATCAGTTAACTATTAGCTCAATGGGTGCAGAAGGGTCATATGGCCCAAATTATGATGAAGGAATCATCATAAATGTATGCTGTGTTTAGAGACCTTGAAGATCTATTGTGCCTTAAAAATCAGGCATGGACATAAAGAGAAAACATGGATCAACTAGGGTAAGGCAGGTTGGTCTCTTAAACTATAATCCTTTCTAGTAAGAGGTTCCGGGGTTCCCCAGGTTTTGGAAAGTTGCCTGTCTTTTAAAAGTACCTTGAACTATTAGAAAAATTTTCTTTAGAATTATAAATCATTATTAATAATTACATGTAGATTTTGAACTAAGTGGAGATGGAAATGTTCCTTCACTAATTCATACAAAGCTGATCATGTGTTCCTTCAAGACACTTGGGTTGAGAGCCGTGGTCGAGAGACAGAAACAAGAAAATCTCCTTTGATTTCAAAAACTGCATTATACTTCTTTCTTATCCTGCTTCAAAACTAAATTTTCTATACTTCACTTACATTATTAAGAAATATAGTTGTTTGATAAAAATGACCCAAACTTTTTATGAGAGCTGAGGTAAGTATGGAAACAATTTTGTTTTAGCTATTAAAGCATCCCCTCATTCAGTCGAGTGCGCTAAAGAAGGGGGAATAAAGTAACATTTATGTTCCCCCATAAATATGAAGGACACTGTCTTGAGTCACTGCCTATAGGCTTATCAACACTGACATCTGGTCCTGAAAGCCTATCCCATTGTCAAAAAGAGACACTACATTTGGGAATTCTATGATTGACTGGATGCAGAGACAAATTCAAATTCTAATACTGCTACTCCCAAATGAATTTCTGAATTTCCCATACTGGATGCGTGAAACAGGCAAGACTGATTCAAATAATGTGTGTGATAGGACCTGGGAAAGAATAGAAATAGAAAGTTCACCCTCCCCCACCGGATTGTAAACCCTAGGAGGACAGGCCCCTTGACTTCTTCACAGCCATGTCCCTTGGGTTTAGCGCAAAGTCTAAGAAAATATTTATTGAACCAATGAATTAATGTATGAATTTTCCTGGTATACTTGTATTTTTTGTTTGAAGCATCGAGGCTTTAGCATCTGGAAGAATTTATTTAAAGCTCTTTTTTTAAAAAAATACAGTCTGTAACTGTGTAATCTCGTGTGAGCACAAAGAGGAAAAGAGGGAAAAGGGGACTACACATCAAAATATGGTCCAAAAACCCAATTCGATGTGTAGTTAATGTCTACTTAATAAAGTTATCTCCCTCATAATGTTTGGTTTTAAAATATGTACATCAGAGTTCTCAGAATCACCTGGGCCAGTATCTACCAAGTCAAGCCCTAACAGGACCAAGAAAAGAATGAGAAAAGAGCCAGGAACACAAAACAAATCTCATGTACGAGAAGGTCATGCTGGTCAATCACCTCTATTTCCCTCTTTGCCCAATGTCATTCTCCCACCTTTCACAGCCTTTGGCAAGCCCTGCTGCTCTCCCCTCGTCATTCACTGTTATACCTAATGTGTCACACCTTGCTTAGCTTTGGGTCTCTGCATTCTCCTTCCACCCCACCTAGAACCTTTTGATCCCCACATGTAGGCTGCCTCCCTCTTCCTGTTTTAGGTACCTTAGGCATAAGAAATTCCAGCTTTCTTGTCAGTGCTCTGTCTACAAGGCAACAGTAAGTTTTGATTGATTTTAAGACCCTACAACAGTTTTCTCATCTTTATCTCTTTGGTCAAGTCATCAGCTACATGTAAACGTGCACACATGGGCATATGCATGAGTATACATGTTAATGTATACACACGTACATATACAGGGACACACATACGCATACACACACATCTTGCATAACCAATAATGGACGCTGAAAAACCATTTCCTTGATATCAAATGTCTAAAAACTCAAATGACTATTTGTTATAGTACAGCACTATGATGATTTCCATTCATATTGACAGACCTTGACAATGCAAGACATTCATGTGTTTTACGGTAGAGAAAAGATTAATCATTTCTGAACAGTTTTAATGGCCAATGGTTTTGAATCAGGTGAAATTTGGCAGTTCAATCCTGAAAGATGGTTAACTGGTTAACTCCTTCTAGGCACATGCTTAGTGACTGAATGTCCACAGATGCTTGAGAACTGAGATTTCTCTTCTCAATGACACCTGAGTGAGGTCTTTAACTCATCTCTAAATGGACTTTATTGGGAAAAAAATGAAAAAAAACCCTTGTAAAACTAACTTAAATTCTCATCTATCTATCTACCTGTGTACCTTTCTTTATGCATCCACCCATAACATATATAAAGTTGTATAACTTCCTGGAATCTACTACGTGCCATGTAAGAGTTCACTATTGTAACACAGAGTGTCATGGGCAAGACTTACCGTTCGGTAATGTGGCTTTTGCCAAGGCCTGAGTTTTCTCCTCCTCTTGTCTACTTCTGTATCTAGTGCTGTCTCTTTTTTCTTTTCCAGGTTACTTGATCTGTACTAATTTTGTCTTCTGTATTCACCACTGAAGTGCTAACGGGAAAATCAAAAAGCACATAGCACTCTAGGCAAATACTCTGAATTCAATTAACAAAACATTTAGATTTTTTAACCTTAATGATAAGAATGTATTCACTGGTTTTCTTTTCACTGATATTAATGTTATATAAATTTCTGCACCCAGAATGAGCTCATCTGACACCTTGCAGTGATGCTCCTCAAACTTGTCATGAAGAGTTTCTCAGGACACCCTTGCAAGACTATAAATGAGTCTCCAACTGGCAGTGGAAGACTATTTAAGAGACTTCAGCAGGCTTAGACAAGGAAAGAAGAGCTTCCCACAAAGCGCTTTTCCTATCTCTCTTATTCCCAAATCATGCACCTGAGACACATAGTTTGCTATCAGCAAGAGGGCAGAGGAGAGAAAATATAATTTTAATTATCATATATGTGCTATAAATTGCACAACTGTCAGTTATTTTGGTGATCTTGAATCTCAATACAATAGTAGGTTCTCAATAAATGTTTATTTCATAAATAAATCAAAGTCAGTAAAGCAGATTTCATTCACCAGCACATCTAATCTTGCATCATTCTAATATAAGTGGAAGTTTGTTGCATGAACTTCAACTGCTTTATACGACTTCACAAACATAAAGAGAGAAACAAGCATTCTAAGGTATTCACCACCTGAAGCAAATACAGGCTATGATCTTAACAGGATCAGTTATGGAACTGAATGGTTCAGAGAGGACAGTGACATTAAAGTCCATTCCAGCATGATTTGATCCTACTGTTAGGGTCGTTTTACTCAACACCTAAATCAAAGAGCCATTCCCTCCTATGGCAAGTGTTATACCTCCCAGGATAAATGAAGGCCCCACTTTGTAAGTTTCACCATTACTTAGTTAACTATTCCTTAAATAGATACTACCCAAAATAAGTTATTTCCTTTCTTTTTAACTAAAACAATAGGCAAAGTAGCAAATAAAAATCACAATATATTGAAATCAAAGGCATCCAAAGTGGCAAAGAAGTCAAACTTTCAGTTTTTTCAGATGACATGATACTCCACATAGGAAACCCAAAAGATTCCACCAAAAAGCTGCTAGAACTGATACAGATATTCAGCAAAGTCGCAGGATACAAAATCAATGTACAGAAATCAGTTGCATTTCTATACACCAATAATGAAGCAAAAAAAAAAAGAGAAATCAAGAAATCGATCCCATTTACAATTGCACCGAGATCCATAAAACACCTAGGAATAAACCTAAGCAAAGATGTAAAAGATTTGTATGCTGAGAAGTAAAGAAAACTTACGAAAGAAATTGAAGAAGGTACAAAGAAATGGAAAAATATTCCATGCTCATGGATTGGAAGAAAAAATATTGTTAAAATTTCAATACTACCCAAAGCAATCTACACAGTCAATGCAATCCCAATCAAAATTGCACTGGCATTATTCTCAAAGCCAGAACAAACAATCTTAAAATTTATATGGAACCACAAAAGACCCCAAATAGCCAAGGTAATGTTGAAAAAGAAAACCAAAGTGGGAAGCATCACAATCTTGGAGGTTAGCCTCTACTACAAAGCTATACTCATCAAGACAGTATTGGCACAAAATCAGACACATAGACCAATGGAATAGAACAGAGAACCCAGAATTGGACCCACAAATGTATGGCCAACTAATGTTTGACCAAGCAGGAAAGAGTATCCAGTGGAAAAAAAGACAGTCTCTTTAGCCAATGGTACTAGGAAAACTGGACAGCAACATACAGAAGAATGAAACTAGACCACTTTCTTACACCATACAAAAAAATAAACTCAAAATGAATGAAAAACCTAAATGTGATACAGGAAACCATCAAAACCCTAGAGGAGAAAACAGGCAACAACCTCTTTGGCCTCAGCTGCAGCAACTTCTTACTTGGCATATCTCTGAAGGCAAGGGAATAAAAGCAAAAATGAACCATTGGGACCTCATTAAGATAAAAATCTTCTGCACTGCAAAGGAAACAATCAACAAAACTAAAAGGCAACCAACAGAATGGGAAAAGATATTTGCAAATGACATATCAGATAAAGGGTTAGAATCCAAAATCTATAAAGAACTTACCAAACTCAACACCCAAAAAACAAATAATCCAGTGAAGAAATGGGCAGAAGACATGAATGGGCACTTTTCCAAAGAAGACATCCAGATGGCCAACAGACACATGAAAAGATGCTCCACATCACTCATCATCAGGGAAATACAAATCAAAACCACAATGAGATATCACCTCACACCAATCAGAGTGGCTAAAATTAACAACTTAAGAAACAACAGATGTTGGTGAGGATGTAGAGAAATGGGAACCCTTTTTCACTCTTGGTGAGAATGCAAACTGGTGCAGCTGCTCTGGAAAACAGTGTGGAGGTTCCTCAAAAAATTAAAAATAGAACTACCTTACAACCCAGCAATAGCACTACTAGGAATTTATCCAAAGGACACAGGAATGCTGACTCATAGGGGCACTTGTACCCCAATGTTTATAGCAGTGCTTTCAACAATAGCCAAATCATGGAAAGAGCCCAAATGTCCATCAACTGATGAATGGATAAAGAAGATGTGGTTTAAATATGCAATGGAAAACTACTTGGCAGTAAGAAAGAATGAAATCCTGCCATTTGCAACAATGTGGATGGAACTGAAGGGTATTATGTTAAGTGAAATTAGTCAGTCAGGGAAAGACAGATATCATATGTTTTTACTCATATGTGGAACTTGAGAAACTTGAGAAACAAGAGACCATGGGGCAAGAGAAGGGGAAAAAAAATAGTTTCAAACAGAGAAGGAGGCAAACCCATCAGAGACTCTTAAATACAGAGAACAAACTGAGGGTTTATGGGGGGCAGGGGAAAATGGGTGATGGACATTGAGGAGGGCACTTGTTGGGGTAAGCACTGGGTGTTGCAGTTAAGCAATGAATCATAAGAATCTATTCCCAAAACCGAGAGCACACGGTATACACTGTATATTAGCTAACTTGACAATAAATTATATTAAAAAAATAAAAAATAAATTTAAAAAATCACAATATATGTTCATTGAAAAATAATGCCATAGACTATGTAGTAAACGCTTTCTTTCAGTTTAATTTAACCAAAAAATTGAAATAAAACAGTGTAATGCATTTTAGTCATGCCTTCCTTTTTATTTAAGTACGGGTCCCTTCTTATTCTTCAAAACATAAAAAGGCTGAGCAGATTAAGTAATGATAAGGAGCATGTTCCACCTTGTGTTTCATAAGCATTGACCTCTAAGGAGACTAGTGAAGTCTGGCTTTTTACCTAGAAAATGAGAGCTTGGAAACCATTTAGTCAGAGGTCACAGACCAACACCCTGAGGCTGAACTGGCCCAGGTACAACAGGCCAACATGTATATATGAGATACCAATATTTAGAAATCATAGATTTCCAGAGAGCCTGGGTGGCTCAGTCGGTTAAGCGTCCAGCTCTTGGTTTCGGCTCAGGTCATGATCTCTCAACTCATGAGTTCGAGCCCCACATCAGGCTCTGTGCTGACAGTGCGGAACTTGCTTGGAATTCTCACTCTCTCTGTCTCTCTCTGCCCCTCCCCTGCATGCTCTCTTTCTCTCAAAATAAATAAATAAACAAAAAAAAAGGAAATCATGGATTTTCTATAAAAACTATACACTTCTACTAGTTTCTCAAAAAACAAAACAAATGAAAAAGTGGGTTCTGGGCTCCTCAGACCTGGAGGCTTCCCCCACTCTAGGTGGGAGGTCAAAACTGAGGAAGCCTAGGTGTTCCCACATATCTTCAGTTACACACATTTCCTTCAAGCTACTGTACAAATAAGTAGGCCAAGCCCACTTTGTCATTCTTGTCAATCCTGAGACCTAGACCAGGAACAGAGAAAAATCCAGACACAAAAGGATACAATTCTACCATCTTGAACTTTTGCTTACTTATCCATTTTACAATTGGTAAGAGCACATGACAAATCTCTAATGCCCAAAGCTGTTCTCAGCATAAATGGCCACATTTTAATCAGCCCAATATTCACACTGAAACAGAATTATTCTTTGTTCAAGTTTGGTCTGCTAGCAAACCTCAACAGGTTGGGAGATCTTTGAGAGGAGGGAAATGTTACACCAGGCCTATTCGTCCAGCACCTCGCACCACAACAGCCCTGTGGGGTGATGAATACACGGGAGAAGGGGAGGTGGGCTGAGCCTCTGAGGGAAGAGTCCAAGTTGGAGCAACTACAGTTACTTTTGTTTTCATGCATAAGTGAATGACTCGTCGCAGCATCGTTTGAGGACATACAAAGGAAATTTGAACACTGAGGTCAATCCCTAAAATATTCAGATTACATTGCTATTTCACAAAATGGATTTCAGAGCCCAAATTACCTTAGTAACCGGCTCCATGCATTTCATAACCTGCATTACATCAACCACCAATTTAGGAAAGAAATATTTAAACAGTAAGAAATGAAATGTTTCTTCACCGCAATTGATTTTCCTTATCAAGAGGTTAAAATCACTGATACTTTTCAGTGAGTGAAAAAAAACAAATGCAACTTTCGGTGAATATAAATATTTTTAAGAACAAAAACCACTTAAATGTAAAACTGAAATTGGCTTGAAGTGATTCACGAAGGCAGAAATAAAAATCACAAATAAGCATTCAGAATCTGAAACAAATTCATTTTATGAAGCAAAACACATGGAATCAAATATTTTTCCATAGCAGTAAAATATGATTTTCCTTAGGGAGCTTGGAAAATTCCCTCCAAAGTTCTGATTGATAAGCTTTTTAAGAGAAAGGCTGCTTTTTGAGGTAGTAAATCGCCTACTGACATTCTCCACAAAGCTTCAGTGTTTAATACCAAGCTGCTGGGATGCAAGTACAAAGACATCAATTATCCCAAAATAGATTGGGGCAGAGTCCAGTTCACTTATTAGTCCTTTAGGCTATGTCCACAGGGGACAGAGAGAAATAGAGATTTGGCAATCAGCTGGTTAATTTGATCATCGCAGACAACTGCGTTGTATAATTTAGGTCGGAAACATACCCTGACCTGGTATTCCTAATTTGGAACATTCATCAAATTAATCAAATAATCACCAATTCTCAATTTCACTATACCCTGTAAACAGAGTCCTAGCATCAAGCCTTCACTTACAATTATAAACAAAATGCAACATAATCTGGGCAACTGCACCTTTTAGGGGTGTCCCATTTTCTACATAGCCCTTCCAAGCCATCTTCATTCTCCACAGCTATCAGCCTAATTCTTCTTATCCCTACTCCTTTCTGTACAGATACACTTGCCTCCTAGCGTACAAAGAAAACGGAGTCCATCAAATAGAAACTCCCTCAGCTCCCCATTTCTCAACACATATACAGTCTTTGTAGCACTCTTTGTACAACACATATACAAACACCCTTCTTAACTCCTGTCTCAACAGGAGAGCTTTCTTCTTCAAGAGTACCTTCTAGCACCTTCTCCAGATCTCATCAACACTACTTCTCAGGAAACTTGTTCCATCTTCTTTATCTTCAACCTTTCCCTTTATACTGGCTGAGTCAACTTAGCATATAAACAAATGACCCCTCTCTCAGGTGAAAAAGGTAACTTTGTCTTCCACTGTTAAGAGTTTAAATTAGTGGAGGGGCGCCTGGGTGATTCAGTCGGTTGAGCGTCCCACCCAAATCAGGTCATGATTCTTGCGGTTCATGAGTTGGAGCCTGGCAACAGGATCTGTGCTGGGAGCTCAGAGCCTAGAGCCTGCTTCAGATTCTGTGTCTCCTCCTCTCTCTGTGCCTCCCCCACTCACACTCTGTCTCTCTCTGTTTGTCTCTGAAAAATGAATAAACATAAAAAAAAATAATTTAAAAAAAAGTTTAAATTAGTGGAAACCTCTCTGGAAAGCAATCTCACAATAAGTATCTAAATACCATAAAAAGTTCAGGTCTTCTGACTCGACAAATTCCTCTTCCAAAAATTAATTCTTGAAAAATAGTACAAAATATGGACCAAGCTTAACTTCAAATACACTTCTGAAGGTGTCATTATAAGGAGAAATATGAAAAGAAAAGCTAAATATTTAACATTAAGAGGAAACTTTCTAAAGACTTTTTAATGTCAGAGGAAATATCAAGTGGAAAAGTTATACAAAAGAAATCGAAAGCCTGTCTGTAAGATCTAGCAGGTGAGTGCAATAGGGGTATGCCACAGGGTGAAGTAGAGGTCCTCTGCAAGTGCCACTATTCAAGCATCATGAGATAAGTGTCTGTCTGCTTCACTGCTCCATCCCTCAGCAACTAACGCAGTGCACATGGTAGACAGCTAACAAATATTTGTTGAATGAATGAATGAGAAGTTTTATCTCTGTCTAATTAAATAACTCCATATGGAGAAATACCCAGGGTGCAGTGAGGGAGGAAAACGGTCTAGCCAATTAGACTTGCCAAATCCACCCTGGTAATTAATGCAAGGACAGATGCTAAAGCCAGTCCTCTGTATGTGCAGAACAGAACCTGTAATCACTAATTTGGCCTCTTCCCAGCTTGGTTAAAATGCATGGAAAAGACTGTAAGGAAATGGTTAAAAAAAGCATCAGTGTTGGGGTGCCTGGGTGGCCCACTCAGCTGAGTCTCCAACTCTTGATTTTGACTCAGGTCATGAACCCATGGTTCATGGGTGGGTTCGAACCCCACACAGAGCCCCCCCCAAGGAGTCCCACATCGGGGTCCACACTGATAGTGCACAGCTGCTTGGGATTCTCTCTCTCCCCCTCTCTCTCTCTGCCCCACCCTCTGTCTCTCTCTCAAAATGGATAAATAAACTTAAAAAATATTTCTAAAAAATTTTTTAATGTTTATTTATTTTTGAGACAGAGAGAAAGAGAGAGACAGAGTGTGAGCAGGGGAAGGGCAGAGAGAGAGGGGGGCACAGAATCCGAAGCAGGCTCCAGGCTCTGAGCTGTCAGCACAGAGCCCGACACAAGGCTGGAACTCACAAGCTGTGAGATCATGACCTGAGCCGAAGTCGGACGCTTCACCTACTGAGCCACCCACATGCCCTCCCAAAAAATTGTTTTAAAGAGCAGCAGTGTTTAGAGTGGTAGGATTATAGATCTTTTTGGCTTTTTATTACCCTCCCATACTGCTCCAATATTCAGTAATGAATATATATTCTGCCTATAATTAAAAAAAAAAAAAGCTTAAAAATAAAACCCTACATTTACTCTACATACATGCACCTCTTCTCCCTACAAGGAAGCGTCCTCCCAATCCCTGGCCTTCCTTTTCTCACCCTGAAGAGTCACCCCACTGCACTAAAATTGGCCTTGCTATCATCACCAAAGAGCTCAGAGTTGTCACATTCAATGGTTACTTCTCTGTCCTCATCTGGCCGAACATTTTGGCGGCAAGTGACACTGTCAGCCCCTATGCCATCTGCTTGAAACCCTTTCCTCCTTGGGATTCCACGACAACACTCCTACCTTTTATCTTTCACTTACCGCTTGTTCTTTTCCCCTTTCTCACTCACCAAGTAATGATCGTGTCATCCGGAATTCTCTCTTTATCCATCTTCTTACTATAGATTACCTTTAGGTGATCTCATCACACCCTGACTTCAGCCACTCTGTGTTTATAACTCTCTGAACTTACTTCTCTAGACTATTCTAAGCTGTGACTGATACATACACAAGTATATGACCCACCAAATCATATATGTAACTACAGAATGTATAACACACAAATTACCAGCCCTGAAGAATGAAAACCTGTTCTTCTACCTGGAACCTGGATCTCTGTTCATTGCATCCAGCCCCAAAACCGGGGATCCTCTGAGATACATCCGTCTCCCTCACTGCTCCAAAACATACAAAGAGTCACTGAACAGTTTACCAAGTGAACTTTTTTCTGGACATCTATTCTTTCGTATTTTCATTTAGCATCCGTTATGTCTCTATGGGTAAAACATGAGATAAATACATCTCTGCCCTCAAGGGCCCACAGTCTAGTGAGAGAACAGACAAATCAGTCATCATGACATGTTCAGTGTTGTGGGTATATACAGAATGCTATGGGAATGAACAACTGGGTGAATCATAACGAGTATCTTGGCAAAGGGTTCCTGAAGGACAAAGTTCTTCAATCCAGGCAGTGGTGGTAGGAATGAAGAAAAGGAAATGATGGGCCTGTGGATATTCTGGATGACACTGAAGGAGTGGTCAGAGAGGACTCTCAGGTTTCTGGCTTCAGTGACTCGGCAAATGGCCCTAACCCCTCCCTACTGCCACCAACACCAAGTGTGTGAAAGATTGTAGGAGAAGCAAGTTTGGGAAGTAATGAGTAGTTGGAACAAGATAAGCATCAGATGCCCAGCATCTATGCATGTGTATTGTTTTCGTTTGTTAAATGAAAAAAGCACAGAGATGAAGAGGATATGTAATATTCTACTCTTTGTGTAAGGAAGGGGAAAAAATAAGAACCCACATTCCTATTTGTCACTAAATACAAATAAATTTGGAATTGCTGAAATATGCATAAAGAATGTCTGGAAAGATACATAAGAAACTAAGAGCAGTGGCTGCCGGTGGAGAAATGAGAGACAAGGATGGGAAAGACCCTACTCACTCCTTTTTACGCTTTCTGGGTTTGGATCATAAATGAAGTACAGTTCAAAAGATACTTGGGGGCACCTGGGGGCTCAGTCGGTTAAGCATGTAACTCTAGATGTCGGCCCAGGTCATGATCTCACGGTTTGTGAGATCAAGCCCCACATCGAGCTCTGTGTTCGCAGTGTGGAGCCTGCCTGGGATTCTCTCTCTCTCTCCCTCTCTCTGCTCCTCCCGCTGGCCCTCTCTGTCTCTGTCTCTCTCTGTCTCTCTGTCTCTCTCTCTCTTTCAAAATAAATAAATAAGCTTTAAAAAAGAAAAGATACTTTAAGGGGAATATGGTGGTCAAGAAGTCCCACAAAACAAAGATGGAGACTACAGCTGGATAAGGAGGTCACTGGTGAGTGTGGTGACAGCAGTGTAAGGGGAGGGGGCATGGGGAGAGAGGGGCTACAGGTCTGGAATCGGAGGAGGGGAAGCCCCTTGCAGCAGGTGAAGGAGGGAATGGACAGAGGAAAGAGATTGTGGGGACAGACCGCTCCTCTGAGAAGCGTTGGTGACAGGTGAGGAGGTGACAGGAAGAGACTTAGAAGAAGTTAAAAAGTGTGTCTGGTATGGCTCTGGTCTTCTAAGCAGCCTCCCTAAAGTCTCTCCCTCTCCTCAGTCTGACATTCCTGTGGCCACCGCGCCCTCCAGGCTCCCCACCATCTCTCAGCAAATGCCACGTTCCTTGACACACGGGTCCCTTTACACCACAGTGTGGCTCACTGCATCCACTGTCTCTCCCCTCTCACCACAGAGCCTCACTCTTGTAGCAGTGTCAAAGGAGTGGCATTCCCAATATTCCCATTCTTCCCTTTGCACGCTGGCATGCTTTTCCCCACCTGGCGAAGGTTCAGTCAGACATCAGCCCTCTCAGAAGTTTCCCCTGACCGCCTTCCCGCCAGGGTCAACAGCCTCTGTTCTGTATGCCAGTAACACCAGGACCTCCTCTAATGAGGGGTTCCTCATTGGTTTAACCACTTCACCGCAGCTGATCTCTTTCTCTTCATCATTTGGCAAACACTACATGCATATTGTGTGCCAGACATCGTGCAAGGTGCTAGAAATTTTTTTTGAATGAGCAACACCGATATGGCTCTGTCCTGAGGATGCTTACAAGATAAGTGAGGGAAGCACAAATGAAACCAAACATAAGCTACTCACAGTTGCAGTAAGTGCCAGGAAGAGAAGGTACAGGATCATCCTGTAAGCTGCGTGACGGCAAAAACAGGGATTTTTAAAATTGAATTGCACTGTAAAATTTTAAACATTTAACTGAAAAGTTAAAATGTAATCAGGCTATTGCTATATATCTAAATAAATTTGTATTTCGGAAAATAAGGCAGGGCAAACAACAATTACTAAATTATGTCACATGGGGGTGCCTGGGTGGCAAGTTGGTTGAGCATCCGACTCGATTTCAGCTCAGGTCACGATCTCACCCGTTGAAAAGATTGGGCCCCACGTCCGGCTCTGCACTGACAGTGTGGAGCCTCCTTGGAAGTCTCTGTCTCCTTCTCTCTCTGCCCCTCCCCTGCTTGCTCTCTCCATCAAAAGAAATAAACTTAAAAAAATTGTTTCTTAAGTAATAAAATAAACTATGTCACACAGAAAGAGGAAAACAAAGTATTCACTAGAAGAAAATCATGACTGTCACTTTTCTGTCAATCCTTCTAATTAGTGGCAATCCTTTAAACTGATCATTTTTCTGCATTACTACATAAAGTTCGCTAAAATGTTTATTGAAGCTTGAAAGATTTTTTTGGTCACACCAAAACACCCAGCTCTGCTGCTGGGTTAGCAGTGACTTAAGCTCTCTTAGCTCTTTCACTGGTTAAGTTAAATGTTGGAGGTGTATTTTCCTCACTGACCTCTGACCCTTTACGCTAATTCTGGCCCTGCACACTTGTCCACTTACCTGCCTGGGGCCCTGTGCACAGACTGCTTATGTTTGGTCTTCTGGCATTTGAGCCTCCCCTCTCCCTCTTAGCCTTTGGCTCTGCTCTGCTTCTGGACTATCATGGGGAAGTCCCTAGCATGGTCACAGCCTCCTCCCAACCCAACACCAGATTCAAATGTTGCTGAAATATTTTGGGTTTTTTTAATGTTTATATAGATGTATATGATTTTTTATTTTATATAAATGATATTTATTTTATACAAATATTTATTTTATATAAATATATATTTTATATATATATATAATTTTTTTTTGAGAGAGAGAGAGGGAGACAGAGAGAGTGAGATGGGGAGGGGCAGAGAGAGAGGGAGACAGATGATCTGAAGCTGACAGCAGAGTCAGATGCAGGGCTCAAACTCACAAACAGCGAGATCATGACCTGAGCCAAAGTCATACACTCAACTGACTGAGCCACTCAGACACCCCTGAAATATTTTAAAACAAAGGGCAAGACTTCTGAGGTTTTGCTGGTTTGTGAACAATCAGGGGCTCCTGTCCAGGCTAATAAGCTCCGTATGTTAGAACATAAAACTAATGAGACCAAGATCACAAATTCTTCCTAAACAAGTCTGTCAGCTCTGACGTTGCCTAAGGGACTAAAAAATTTTGTAAGTTTCTCTATATCTCCTCTTTGACTTCAATCTGAGGTACGTTTGCATTGGGAGAGATAAGATGTCTATCCAAGAGCCAAGTGACTAGAAAAAAAATGAGTGGATTTTTTTTTCTTACTTTGAGACCTAATTGTCAAACCATGTGAATCTATTACTTATTCCTCAAAAACTCCATTTTAAAAATAAAAGTGAACATGCTCACCTCGGTGCCAGTATTAGAACTTGGAATCTAGATAACCAGGAGTTCTGATATGAATCTGTGGTCATCATTTGCCTTGCCTCCCACCCTCTCTCTATTTCTTCCCTCCTTTCCTCCCCCACCCCCAACCCAGGTTCCCTGTTTCCTTTCATTCCTTTGTGTCTGCTGCTTTCCATAATATGGGTAAGTCCCCAGTGCCTAGAACAGTTGTTCTGCATTTGAATTGCACATGTGTTTCTTAATAAATGCTTACTATTAATCCTTTTAAATCATTTTACAGATACAGAAAATATATACCTTTAATCCTGGCCAAACGGTTTACAAATATATCTCTTTGGTCACAAAGGTGACAGGGTAAGAATATAGAAAACAGGGCAGCACAAATCATGAGATCATTAAATCTGGAACATGAAAGATACCAATTTGTTCATTAAGTTAACAAACATATGCTAGCATCTCCCATGGGTGTGACCATGAAGTTGGGGAAATCTCTGTTCGATATCCATAGATTATACTTAAATCTACCCCCTTTAACAACATGGATTCATTAATTCCACAAGGATTAAAGGTCCACTTTTGTGGCAAGCACTAGGCTGACACTAGGGATACAAAGTCAAACAAGACATGGTCCGTGTCAGGGTCAGGTAGTTTGGGGGAGCTGGTGGGCTTGTTACATCCTTGGGTGCATGTTTGCCTAAGGAATGTGTGTGGACAATGTGTGTTTCTCTAAAGGAGAGAGTAGTAGTAACTACCAGGGACTGGAGAGGAAAAATGGGGAAATACTGGCAGGGACATGAAAAGTCAGTTCAATTTCAGTCCATTACCCCATCCCACCTCCCTCCCAACCCCCCCACCACCCCCCCCCCCCACACACACACACAGGCACTGGTTTAGATCCACATGATGAGGGAGATTTTAGAGTGGGAATTTGAAGAACATTTCTCATGAAAGTCACTCACTGGAACACTCGAGGCACAAGCAGAGCACCTGTGGGATCAAGGGAACAAAGTGCTTAGAGGGTTTGGGAGAACACAGTTCCTCCCCAGACACTGCCACAGACTCTGTGCCTCTGTGGAACCCTAGAATCTCAGCAGAAGAACCCTTTGCCAATGAAGCATGTTATCACAGGTACCTGCAGCTGGACCAGAGACAAGTGACGTGACAGGTTACTAGACGAGGAAAACATGCATGAACTTGTTCCTACTCTGGAAACTGGAAGAGACATTAAGAGGAGGTATGGTTCTACAGTCATCGAAGGGGGCATCAAGGGTCATCACAATTTGGTCCATAATCTTAGTAAGGCCTCATTTATACTCAAAGGTGGACAGAGTTTGGATCCATTTGGGTGATATATAAATTGTGCCCACTTGTTGGGATGAGCCCTGGGTGTTGTAGGTAAGCATATGAATCACGGGAATCTACCCCCAAAAACCAAGAGCACACTGTACATACTGTATGTTAGCCAACTTGACAATAAGTTATATTTAAAAAGTAATAATAATAAAATATAATATAATATAATATAATATAATATAATATAATATAATAAATTGTGTCCAAAGCTTTCTCCATGGAATTTCATCCTTTGACCCTGTTTCTGTCCCAGCATTACTGGGTTTTTAAAAAATGGCCAAAATATGATCTACTCACTGGTAATTTCCTTGAGGACAAGCGCTCTATCTCATTTCTCTCCGGACCCGTAGTTTCCACTATAACGCCTGTGTTCGACAAGTACTACACTGTCTTAAATAATATTTAGTAGCATCAATTCTATGGGAAAATGCTGCATATTTACATTTAAAAGTTAATAGCCATTTTTTTCCTGTTCAGAAGGACAACCTGTTTCTTAGTTTGGCTGCATATCTACCAACTGACTTGTATTAGTAAAAATTATGAAAATAAGGTCAGATCACAGGATATTTAAAGCTTCTAATACCATCACATTAGGGGGTAGCATTTCAACATACAAATTTAGGGGGGGGGGGACACAAACATTCACTCCATTGAAGGAACTATTTAAATAATAAGTTTCCTGTAAGTTTCTGAGATTCATATCTGAACAAAATCTTTCAGGTCTCAAAATAAGGTTATTTCTATAGTACCGTGTAGCAGCAGAATTGCAGGATCAAAAGGCATGAACATTTTAAATTTCAGTAGGTATTGTCAAGAGCTCTCCAAAAAGCTTGTAACAATGTACATAACTGAAGGCAAGTTCTTACTTTATCTGACCTGTCCTATATATGGGAATAAAAGAACACAACACTCAGTAGCTAGCAGACAAAATCAAAAGTATCAAAGGCTGTAAACATAAACAACTCTCCTCTTTGTATGCCCCCCATCCTCACGGCAAGAGACACCATGTGTCCAGCAAAGATGACCAGTGCCCCAGATGGCTTTCTAGATAAACAGTAGGACAGAGGACAATGCTGACATTTAGGCTGACTAAAAGCAATTGTTGAGAGTAAGACCTTAGAGATAAACCAAAAACCATGAACCTTTTTCTATCTAGTCCATAAAAATACACATATATGCCCAAAAATAAATGAATAAAGGAAGGTTATTAAAGCATAGTTTATAACACCCCCCAAATTGCCTACAGGTTTTTCACTAGGGGACTGAATGTTCTGCGGACATCAAAAGGATAGTAGTGTCCAAGAGATGTCTCTGAGGAATCACTAAAAACAATCTGAAGAGTATGACCCATTTGTTTATAGGTACGACCATGTGTATTTGTGTGTGTGCACACGTGGTGACAAAGGAGAGGTCTCGCGTGACACACACCAAATTGCTATCATTGGTATCACCCCTCCTCCTTGAGGAGGATAGAAGGGATGGAATGGGACAGTGGCATTAAGGGGCTTTTCCTTTATTTTTTACCTCCGTATACTTATGGAAGCTTCTATCATTTACTTGTACAAATATTTCATGACAGGTAGGTACTACTCCTACAATTATTTCATAAAGTGCCATTTGATGAGTCACTATGACACGTCCTATTCATGAGGAAAGAAATTGTGGGCACAATGAAGCTCTCGTTTTCCCCAGGGACATGGGCCAGAGATTTCCACAAGTGCTGTCAGGTCAGCACCACAGCGCTTGGTGATTAAAACATGCTTCTGAGCTGCCATTGACCATATAATCTAGTTCTCAATAGGATTCAAATATATCACAGCTTGACTCAATTCCATTTTATAGGATATAATTTCACCCCAAGCCAGGACTCCAGACCCCCTAGATAACAGATCTGAGAGGCTGTGCCGTGAGGCAGATGGAATTAATGCACTGGAACTAGTGGGAGATGAGAAGGTATTTTTTTTTTTCTAGCACATATTGATTTTGAATGGCAAAATACCTCCCCCTAGAAAATAATCTCAACCATAGTGTGGTCCACAGTGGAAATTCTTTCTCCTTAAAATGTTCATTCAGAAAACTCAGGCTGAAAGCCTCACCAAGGCTTGCCAAAGTCTGTCCGTGTGTCCTGGAATGTGAACCCACTTACCGTGGCTCCAAGTAATATCCATGGATATTAATATATCCATGTTATTTAATAGTAGTTATCTTGACCCTCGAGAGAAATTATATTCATTCTGGAGATTCAGTATACTATCTTCTAAGAAAAAAATTTTTTAACTATTCACTCAAAAATATATCTGGCTCAGGGCACCTGGGTGGCTCAGTCGGTTGGGCATCCACTTGGGCTCAAGTCATGATCTCACGGCTTGGGAGTTCGAGCCCCAAGTTGGGCTCTGTGCTGA
The DNA here is from genome assembly GCF_024362965.1 of Panthera pardus. Lineage (NCBI taxonomy): Eukaryota > Metazoa > Chordata > Mammalia > Carnivora > Felidae > Panthera > Panthera pardus. The sequence continues at coordinate 84,371,909 of NW_026526721.1, forward strand.
CAGCTCAGAGCCTGGAGCCTGCTTTGGATTCTGTGTGTGTGTCTCTCTCTCTCTGCCCCTCCCCCGCTCATGCTCTGTCTCTCTGTCTCTCAAAAATAAACATTAAAAAAATTTTTAAGGGGCGCCTGGGTGGCTCAGTCGGTTAAGCAGCCGACTTCGGCTCAGGTCACGATCTCACAGTCTGTGAGTTCAAGCCCTGCGTCGGGCTCTGTGCTGACCACTCAGAACCTGGAGCCTGTTTCAGATTCTGTGTCTCCCTCTCTCTCTGACCCTCCCCCATTCATGCTCTGTCTCTCTCTGTCTCAAAAATAAATAAACGTTAAAAAAAATTTTTTTTAAATTTTTTAAATATATCTGGCTCTAAGAGTTTCCAATAAGGGATGAAGAACTATATGTGCTCTGATCAATGAAGCTTTGAAAGAAATGAGATTGAAGTTTTCCTAATAATCAAGAGCAATATAGTGCTTGAACACTCACATGCGCACACACACACACACACACACACACACAGAACCTTGTTAAGAGCTAACAGATAATAGCTTCATTACCCAGAGAAATAAAATGAGTTCCAAGGAATAAAGAGAAGCAAGTGGAAATATGCCATATCAAAACAGCTAGTAATAGGAAATGACTTTACTGCTTTGGTACTGAAAGATATTGCCCTACATTTGTTAAATGATGTAACAGAGAGAATATTCTATTCATGGTATAGGAAATAAATACAATTTCCTCAAAGGAAACCTATCCTGATCCTGCTAAATGAATATGATCTTACATTTTCTCTTGGGAAAACATTTTAAGGAGTCAGTAATAAAGGCCACAGTAGTTGATTCTGTAGATACACAATGCAACCAAATTGTAAAAACTACTGTGAAAAAGTATCAAAGACCTGCTCTGTAGGTTAAACTCCATGGACCCATTAATTTCAGTCAAGAAAGAGCCGATAGAAAACATTAGTTTCATCTAGTCTTTGAAATAACTTATAAAATCACCTTGTTTTTATAAAACTTCTAGAAGAAAATGTAAGAGAAAATCTTTGTGAGTTTGAGGTGAGCAAAGATTTCTTAGATATGATACCCAAGGCATCATCCATAATAGAAAAAATTTAAAAACTTAGACTCATCAAAATTAAATACTTGTGTTCTTCAAAAATCAGCACTTAAGAAATGAAATGAAAAGATAAGTCATGGATTAAGAAAAAAAATATTTATAGGGGCGCCTGGGTGACTCAGTCGGTTAAGTGTCCAACTTCGGCCCACGTCATGATCTCACGGCTCCTGAGTTCAAGCCCCACGTCAGCTTCTGTGCTGACAGCTCAGAGCCTGGAGCCTGCTTCGGATTCTGTGTCTCCCTCTAGCTCTCTGCCCCTCCCCCACTCATGTTCTGTCTCTCTCCATCTCTCAAAAATGAATAAACATTAAAAGAATTTTTTTAAGAAAAAGAAACTAGAAACAACGAACGTTTATCAACAGAGCAATGGTTAAACAAGATGAAGCATCCAGATTATGAAAGATCATGCAGATGTAGCTGTAATGAAAACAATGAAAAGATCCCCAAGATATGCTGTTAAGTGGGGGGAAAAAAAAGCATAGTCATAGGGACATAAGGACAATAACGAATAGTATAATTTACATCTAATATACACACACAAGTACATATATACTAAACTACATTAAGTTTCCTTCTAGGGAAGATTGAGACAATGAAGACAGAGTGGACTTTTATTTTTTAATATGTTCTTCTGTAATATTCTAATTTTTTTCACAAAAACATGTACCACTTTTGCCATCTAAAAACACAGTTTAAATGCACCTGCTAGCCCTTGACTAAATAATCATTTCTCAGAAATACCTGCTTCTGGGAAAACCATGTTTTCCTTAAAAGGAGACTAAATTACTGTGAATCGTGTTGGAAAACAAAAACAAAAACATATAATAGAATTGTCTATCAGCCAGCATTTTGATATCCTGGTAGCTTACCAGCAATGATAATAATTACAACATGCACATAGTTTTGTACTACGACAGCCCTATGATGTGATGTTACCACCCCTATTTTGGACAGGATTCTGAAGCTCAAGAGGTCAAGAACTGCCCAAGACCACCCAGATAGGCAGAGTGAGAATGAGGCCTATAACGTAAAATCTTATATTTTTATTCAGCTGCCTGCCTCATGAAGGATGATGATATATACATAATGGTGACCCTGAGGCACTACAGGATCCTAAAGGACTTATGAATCATCAAAGAAAGATTTAATTATATTTAGTGTAGTTTGGGTTTTACCCATACTTTATTGTGTTATAATCCCTGGAAAAGTATTCAGCCACGCATAGCACACACCATCACCCTAGTTCAGAATATGTGATTAACCAGAATGCCTCTGGCATGGCTGAAACATGGAGGACTTACTCCACATTGATTCACTTCATGATTTAAGTCTTTACTTTCCTCTGACAGAGAAAATACCTCGCTGCCCTACCTCCCCTCAACTTTACCTCAGAAAACCCTCAGTTCTCTCTTCACCAAAGACCATGTCAGCCCAACCTTCCAACAGTGGGAAGGCAGAAGGGTCAGGAGGAGACAGCCTGAACTACCACCAACAGAGGCCTTAGGGTGCGACAGCCTTGAGGCTCTCTTCCCAGCTCCCCTCCTACAGCTCCGGCTCTGGTGAAAATCTCCTGGTCACCACACCCTCACTCTGGCTGGGCATTCCCACAGCCCATACATGGGAACACTCACAAACGAAAGGCAGTGGGTGAGCAAGTGAAAGTGTATCTGAGCTCAGGCTGAAGGCCTGTTCTCATATTGCATTTGCCTATAAATTTGGAAGCAGGCTTCTTCATGGCACCAGACTACCCCAACAAGAGGACTATAATTTGGGGGTTGATCTGTTCGGCTAACACAGGTTAAAAACAGACTTGTATTATTTAAAATAATTATAATTTAAAATAATTAAGTGGGTAGGAGAGATAAAGTTCTAAGACTGAGAATCAGGTAACCCATGCTGAAAATAAGGCAGAACTATGTACAAGAGCCTATTTTGGAGCCAAACAGGTAGCCCGCCTTGGACTCTGGTTGGATAATTTGAAACAAGCTACTTCATAGATGAGGAAGTTGAGGCATAGAGAGCTTCTAAATCTCTATGCCTCAACTTCCTCTATAAAAATCAAGATAGGGGTATTACATACCTACCTTAGTAGTATGATTAAAGATTAATCCGCATAAAGTCCCCAGTACCATTCCTGGCACATAGTGGATGCTTAATGAAAGATAACATTACTATCAAACTCTCATCCTGGTTTTGCCACAAAAATGAGAACACATAGTAGATGATTCTTCAAGATCCTTCTAGGTCTAACACTTTATGATTCTATCATTGCAATTAGCAAGCTGGCAGCATAACTTCATTATCATGACAAGTCCACAGGACTCCCTAGCTAAGGACTTCATTTCGGGGAGTTATCTTGGGACCATTTCCAGGTCTCCAACACACCATTGTTTCTGTTGCCCAAGGAGCACTAGAGGAGACCCCAGATTGTCTCCATAGTAAGTCACAACCCACGTGCCAGGCCAGGTGTCCACTGCAGAAGACATTAACCGCAAGAATGAAATGAAAAAGCACAATTCCTACCCCTACATTGTTTCCCTATGCAATGCTCTTTGTGGGTTGGGAAGTACAAAACACAAAGAAGGAAGCTATCAACTATAATCTCACATGCAGCTATAAATGCCTCAGTTTACTTTAGATCTTTTGTCTATACATGTTCCTCTGTGTGGAAGTGAACTCCTTACTGATGTTCAACTGTTTCCCTTAACATTTTAGCAACAACCCATCCCCCCGCCAGTGGCCAAGCTTGAAACTTGTAGCTCTAGGCTCCATTCACTAGCAGACACGCATTTCACTCAGCCCATCTCCTAAGTCTTGAGGGTAAAGGATTTCCAGAGAAATCAGTCGTCACCGTTCTTAAACTACTTGACCCAGGATTTTCAGAGTCCAAGGTTATTCCCAGGACACGGTTTTCCTTTAGCTCTTAATGGCCTCCTTGGGGGAGGGAAGGGAGCATAGAAGGGAAAATTCCCCTCTGCCCCTGGGGTTCTACATCTGACCTTCAGGCAATGGGTATAAAAGGCTGAATGGGTATAAAGTGGGTTGGGGGGAATTATGTCCATGGAGCAGCTGGAACAGAAAAGATCCTCCTAATACCTACTGTCCATGTGGTGGCCACCTGAAATGAGTCAGGGCCCATTCAACAATATTCACCTGGTGGTCCAAGTCATAGGCCACACATACCTCTGAAAGCCTTGACCTCATAAGGACGCACCCCTCAGGCTAGGTGATTCCAGGAGAACGTCATCTGAGATTTCTGCGGATTGTAAAAAAAGAAAAAGAGAGGGTGAGGAAAGGGAGGGAGGGAAGGAGAAAGAATTGAAGGAAAGTATGGAAGGAAGGAAGGGAGGGGAGAGGGAGAGAGGAAGGATGGATTAAACTATCTTAAGGCAGAATATGAAATAAATTAGCATAAATTACAGCTTAATATTGCCAGTATCTTTGATAAACCTGATGGAAACCCCAGAAGCCTGTTTGGGGCTAACCTTTAGTCAGGAATGGCAGAGTTGAGATGCTGGTAATGCTATTTTTATTTTTAAAAAATAATACCAAAGAAACACCTTTCCTTTCAAATATGACATCTTGGTCCAAACATGAAGTCAAAACTCAAAAATACCCACCTGCCAGCCTCTGATATTTGGTTGCTAAAACTCCAGATTCAGAAGTGTAGCCAAGAAGGGGGTGCTGTTGGAAGTCAGAGGTTTGCAATAGGAGGCAGGCTTTTAAGCACCTGCCACTTCAAGGGAACTGAGAGGTTGGCAAAGAATCAGTGAGTTCATGTTGCACTGAAAGCCGGCCTGGATCATTCAGGGAGAAAAACTTCCAGTGCAGGACAGTGTGAGCACCTAAGCAGGCTGCCTGGGAACAGGTGTCAAGCCATATACCTGACCCCTTACTTGTCACATGGTGCTTGCTAGACTTGGACAAAGTGCAATGATGGCCTTGAGAGAAAATTATTTTTGTTATTTTCATTTTATTCTCTTTTCTCCTGGATTGAGCAAACAAGTAGAATTAGCCTTCCAGGAATATTAATTCTCCAATGCATGTTGAAGTGATCCTCATTTTCTAGTAGGGCCAGGTCAAGGATAAGCACCTATCTGAAAATTCTCTTAATCTTGTAATTAGTTTGCATCTTCCATTTTATAACAGCCTTGTATACCAAGATAGAGCCAAAAGCAGACCAAGGTAAAGGAATTCATCTCAGGTTGTAAATGTGCACTCACATGAATTATACAAATAACCACACTGACAAAATTCATTAACTAACTAATGTCCTACTACCTCAGGTAGAGTTTATTCCCTTTAAGGATATAACTTCATAATACATACAACTCTTACTCTAAATCTTTAGACTTGACTTTCACCTTCAATTTTCAATTTATTGTTTATGCCTTTTGGTTTTCTTTCTCCTCTGAGGCCCAAGGGTAATCCTCCCAAGGGATGGCCATCTTGAAGGAAAATGGTAACCAGGTATCTGTGATGGGGACAAGGGTTTCTGTATGAGTCTCCTCAGTTAGTCAGGGCCCCTCATAATGACTTCTAGAAAGTTGAAGAATACTCTTAAAAAAAAAAAAGTAAGCACAATGGTTAAGATAGGTGGGATATTGAAGGTGCCCCAAATCACTCATAGAATCAAGGTACATCTCAGCTCCTAGGACAGTTTCTTGCCCCCCTTGTTTCTCCCTCCAACTACCTAAATGTTGTCTCTGGTTTTTTATTAAGGCTTCTCTAATCCCCCTCTAAATGACTTCCCAGAAATCCCTTCTTCCTTTGGATCCTTAGTGCTCTTACTATTGGTACTAATATAAAATGTCAATGCCCTATGTTGGTCATTATGTCCCACCCTTTCACATAGGTTATTCTCACTTTAAAATTAAGAACATCCTCTTAATTCCAGAAAATTTCCACAGCCTCAGAGCAGTGGCTTGTAATGGGAAGATTGGTACCAACTGAAAGCCCCATGAGGGAGTACTGACCCACTCCTGACCTCCAGTGACCTTGCTTTATCTGTTCTCCCCCTGCCTTTATTTCTTCATCACCCACCACCTAATCTCCAGTCCTAACACCTCTCTCCATCCAACATGGAAACATTGTCTCTTTTAGTGCCCAACTCTCTCAAATGACTGGAAACCCAAATGATATTTGTTTTGTTTTGTTTTCCAGTTTTATTTCATAATCCTCTCATTCACAAGGCACAGAGCCCTCTCAGGTATGGTGTCTAGGTGGGGTCAATTCCTTGGAAATACCACATCTTTCCAGTGACAAGCTCTGATGCCGAGTCTAGTCTATCATGCAAAATGCCTTACTTTGGATGATTTTTCTCTCAGGAATGTGAGGTTCATCAGCAGTGCCCAGCCTAGTCCATCAGTTACAACTGTCAGGGTCTGAATCTCAACCACCTAGAACACTCAAATTCTTTCCCAGAGTGCTTCTGGGCACCAAGCCAATCAGATGGTGAGATGTCAGTTTTGTCACCCGAGCATTCTATGACAGTTAGGAGGGTCTTCCCCATAGAGCACAGGCAGGAACCTTGAGGGAGAGGGGCATACTCCTCAGACCAATGAGTTAGAATCTTGGTGCTGACATATTCCAAACTTTCCAACCAGGAAATGGAGAAATTCCAGGGAGATTAGGGCAAGCAGGTTTCCAGTGAGGACTCTGAAACTCATGTTACACAGAGTGGCATTTGGCAGAACACTTTTTGTTTAAGTTTATTTATTTATTTATTTTGAAAAAGAGAGAAAGTCTGAGCACGAGCAGGGGAGGGGCAGAGAAAGGGAGACAGTGAATCCCAAGCAGGCTCCACGCTGTCAGTGCAGAGCCAGAGGCAGGGCTCGAACTCACGAACTGTGAGATCATGACCTGTGCCAAAATCCAAAGTCCCACGCTTAACTGACTGAGCCACCCAGGAGCCGCCAGAGCACTTTTTTTAATAAAGAGGTTTTCTTCTTGTAAAAGTGTTGGTTTAATACTAGAGAGCTTTCTTAAAAAGGTGCATTGGCCAATTCCTATTAGGAATCTTGCTTTTTTTTTCATGTCTGTCCTTGGAAGACAGTGTCAACTCTAACAACACATGTGCATGTGTGTGTGGTCACCCGCCCTTCACAGGTTGCCTTGAACAGCTTGGTTTCTCTCCCCAAGCCCCACCCTTCCCCATGGACTGTAAGTTCTAACAATAACCAGTCTCCAATATATTATTGCTGAATAATTCCTTCTTGGTGGCTTTATAAAACATTTTTAAAAGAATCTGTATTGTTCTGCTTGACTCTTTTGAGATTCCTAGTATCTCATTACGTCAGGGTAGTCTTTGTTTCCTCAAGGTAAAACACACACACACACACACACACACACACACACACACACACATACACTGACACACACACACAACAGAAACCCACATATTACTGGCCTTTTTATTTAGCTGTCACAATACCAGCAGTGGGAGAGTCACTATGTGGAGGAAACAATAGTAACATGGATCACTTCACATTAAAAAGTGGTACCTAATTATTGTTTTTAGGGGCAGCTAATGAGTGGTACTTGTAGGTGATTAAACACATTTGGGTTTGGAAGACCAATGGGGTGAGAAGCAAGCCTCCCTGCTTGGTAACAGTGTAGGGGGAGAGAGACTTTGAGCCCCGCATCTGCTTCAAGAGTCCCATCCCACCCCACCCACAGCGCCTTCTCATGGGGATTAACAATGGGCGGAAGATGCCTGGGAAGCCACCCAGCCAACAGAGCCCATTCACAAAGAACATCCTGATTTTGCTGTGTATCATTGCAGGTTCAGCTCAGCCACCACTGAGGACAAAAAAAAAGTGAGTATATTTACAGCTGGTGATGCTGAATGGAAGAGCCCTGAAAAGGTCAAAGTTCAGGAGTCCCTACTCTATATCATGTGTTGTGCCAGATATTGAGGACACAAAGATAAATAATAACCCTCCTGGCCCTCAGGGAATTCTACCTGGCAGCCAAGATAGACCCATATACACTGCTAGAGACTGAATGTTCGGGTCCTCCAAAATTCCTCTATTAAACTCTGGTCCCTAGTGTGACGGTATTAGGAGGTAGAGCATTTGGAAGGTGATTAGGTCATAAGGACAGGCTCTTATGAATGGGATTCGTGCCTTTATAAAAGAAGCCTGAGAATTAAGGAGTGCACTTATGATGAGCACCGGGTGAGGCATGGAAGTGTTGAATCACTATATTGTACAACTGGAACTAATATAAGACTGTATGTTAACTAACTAGAATCAAAAGAAAGACTTAAAAAAGAGAGAGGGAGAGTGAGAGAGAGAGAGAGGTCCAGAGAGCTCCCTTCAACCTTGTGAGGATACAATGCAATGAGAAGTCTGTAACCCTCCCTGGACATGCTGGCACCCTGAGCTTGAAATTCCAGCTCCCAGAACTGTGAGAAATAAATGTTTGCTGTTTATAAGCCACCCAGTCTGTGGTATTCTGTTATAGCAGCATGAACGGACTAAAACATACACTTCACACAAAAAGCACAGTGATGTGTTAAAACAAAGACATGAACAAAGCATTATGGGAGAACAAAGATGAGAATGACTCCATCTGGCCAGTTTGGAGACACCGAAGAGGAAGGAGATAAAGGCTCCATGGAGGAAGTGTCATTTGAGCTGGGCTTTCAAAGAGGAGGAGGAAGTTTGGAAGGTAAAGCCTGGACCCTCTGGCAGAGGAAACACAACAAAATAGCAAGGAGACATTGAAGTGTGTAAGCAACAGAGACCAAATTGGCAAAGCACTTTCAACCTTATATGCACAATAGCAATGTGTTCATGCTTTCTTGAAGACGTCCCTTTCTTTAATGGTTCAAGTTGCTACAAAGATAATACATGTTAAACACCTTTCCCTGATTCAGCCAGAGCTTAAAAGTCAAGTTTATACTGTATCAAAACTTCCTATTACCCAACTCTACCACCTACGTCTTTTGCTCAAATTGTTAACATCAATTTAAACAGCAACTTTGGGAAACTTGAAAGATAAGGTGAAAAGAAAGCAGTTCCCGAAACAAGTGATGCTTTCTCATTGGAATCCACTATTTAGCACGTCCCCTCAGCCACTGTTTCATTTACTCTAACTGCATGCTCCTCAACACTGAGGTTAGAAAGATGAGTTAGAGGGGTGCCTGGGTGGCTCAGCTGGTTAAGCCTCCAACTTCAGCTCAGGTCATGATCTCGCAGTTCACAAGTTTGAGCCCCTCATTGGGCTCTGTGCTGACCACTCAGAGCTCAGAGCCTGATTTTTTTTTTTTTAATGTTTAAAACAAAGAAAGATGAAGTAGATATGGTCTCTGCCTTCTAGGAGCCCACAAATCAGTGAGCAAAAAAAAAAAAAAAAAAAAATGGCTGAAAAGCAAAACATGTGTTTGCTTTGGTGACACTGAGGGGCCAAAGCTGCTCAATGACCATGTTTTTGCCAGTCTGAAGCAAAATGAGCAAACTTCTCAATATTATCCTTCGTAGTCTCAACTCATCTTTTGCAATGGCTACACACCATCTCACTGCACAAGTCTGTGATTCTAGGGTGACACTCATCAGAGAGCATGTCTTAATTTTCATAAAAGTAAATGTATTTTATTTTTAAACTTTTTTTAACATTTATTCATTCCTGAGAGACAGAGAAAGAGCATGAGCACGGGAGATGCAGAGAGGAAGGGAGACACAGAATCCAAAGCAGTCTCCAGGCTCTGAACTGTCGGCACAGAGCCCAATGTGGGGCTCGAACTCAGGAACATATGAGATCATGACCTTAGCCAAAGTTGGATGTTTAACTGACTGAGCCAACCAGGTGCCCCATATTTAAAAAACAATTTTTTTAATGTTTATTTATTTTTTTGAGAGAAAGAGAGAGCATAAGCAGGGAAGGGGCAGAGAGAGAGACACACAGAACCCGAAGCAGGCTCCAGGCTCTGAGCTGTCAGCACAGAACCTGATGTGGGGCTCGAACCCAAGAACCATAAGATCTAGACCTGAGCCCAAGCTGGACACTCAACCTGCTGAACCACCCATGTGCCCCAGTATTTAATTTTTTTTTTTTTTTACATTGAAATGTCACTCCTTTGGTGATACAGTAGTAGATGGCAGTTAGGTTATTTAAATACCTTTACTCATGTCAATTCCACACTGGTCCCAAAAAGGTATTTACCAGTTTTTTAAGTACAAAAATTATGAAAACTTTCAATCTACACCTTGCCATACAAAATGTTTCACTGATTGTTTTTTAATGTGTTTGCTAATTGTTTAGGAAATATTTAAATTCAGCCATCAAAGGAGATCCTTATTGAATGCAGATTTAATAGACTAGGAATTAATTATGAACAGGCTAGTAACAAAAACTGGAAACCAAGATTTAAAACACTGATTATGGTACCCATAAAGAGGGGGGAAAAAGCAGATTATAAAACACTATGTTTAGATATGTGTCTAATATGTATTTTTTATATAATATTCTATATATATACCCATGGAGGGAAAGAACTAGATGGAGAATGTTTACATCCCAAGATGTAGAATTATAGAAAGGTTTTTTTTTTCCTTTTTACCTATCTGCAGTTTATAATTTTCCTATGATGAACCTATATTGCTCTTGAAAATTATTTATTTTAAAAGAAAAAGAAATATGTGTTGATTTCTTAAGAAGGCACTATAAACTCTCAATATATTTTTAATTAAAATTTTAACCTGCTAATTTCTCTCTCAAGTTTCTGTGTTAAAGAAATAGTAACCAATATCAAAACGTGTCGAACAATGTGTTTGACGTGGATTTAGTAAGTACCCACTATGTGCCACGTACTGCCTGGGACATGGGGACTCCAGCAGTGCACAAGCCAGTCTTCAGGGAACTCAAGGTCAGTGGTCCTTCATCTCTAACAGGAACACCTAGAGAGACCAACCCCTTTTTGTTTGTTTGTTTGTTTGTTTGTTTGTTTGTAGTGCAAGTGGGGGAGGGGCAGAGGACAGAGGTTCCAAAGCCAGCTCTGAGCAGACAGGCTGACAGCAGCAAGCCTGATGTGGCACTCGAACTCACGAACCGCTACATCATGACCTGAGCTGAAGTCAGATGCTCAACCGACTGAACCACTCAGGTACCCTACACTAACCTTTTTATTTAACCCCCTTAAAAAACACCTCCCTCCCCATAAGCCTACTGCTCAGGATCCCCAGGGTGGAAGACAGAAAGGTCCAGTTCAAAAGTTACCCAGGTAACTTTCTAATGTTGTCAGCCCGGAATCAACCTCAGAGCACCACTAGTGAGGTGGTTTCTTGCCATTTCTTGACAATCCTGAAAAACTGTAAAACAAGAAATGGTTCAATAATAAAAAAATGTTTCAATGATGTAAGGATACTTTACATAATGAAATTTTAGACAGACATTCAAAATCCTGTTTTCAATGACTAGTTAAGGTCTGGGGAAATTCTCATAATAAAACGGTACTTGGAAAAAAACAGGTTAGAAAGTTTTATATTTATTATATTCATTTATTCATTCATTTACATTACATAAAATATATTCAGACAGGAAAAGCAATAATTAAAGTTTGGAAGAAGATTGCCCAAAACAGTAACGCTGATATCTATTATCTTACAGTGACATATTTTTAATTTTTTAATTTTTAATTTTTTGCAATCATTCATTTTTATTTTTATTTTTTTCAATATATGAAATTTATTGTCAAATTGGTTTCCATACAACACCCAGTGCTCATCCCAAAAGGTGCCCTACAGTGACATATTTTTACTTTCTATCTTCTATTCTTAACTTCCCTGAGTTTTTCCAAATTCTGTATAAAATGAATGTGTATTACTCCAATAAAAAAAAAAAATGATCTTTTGAAATAACAACCAGCCAGGAATTATCATTCCCCCCTAATCACCAAACTCCTAGAAAAGCAAGATACTGTGGCACAGGCCTCTGTCTCTAGTGTGGGCCTAGAGTATTCACAATTTTTTGGTTTATGGGAGGCAGGACTTTATGCAATAAGCTTGATGATCCTCATTTTACAGATGAAGAGATAAAGGCTCAGAAAACTCCATTCACTTGTTAATCAAAAAATTCTTACAAAGCTCATTAGCCAGGCATTCAAGTGTGACCAGGTCTCAGCCTCTCCCCGCTTGATCCCGGGGACCAGTGACTCTTCATTCAGGAATTTGCTCCAAGCTACAAAGTGGCAGAGCCAAGATGTGAATCCAGGTCCTTCTGGTTTCAAATTCAGACTCTTTTCGCTGGAGCACGAGGCCCCCTAAGCAAGCACACAAGGATACAGCCACACTGTTGAGACAAAAATCCCATTTTGAACGGAGGAGTTGCAGGATAACCTAGTAGTGAAATGTTCAGGCTGTGGTGTCAAAATACCTGAATTCAAGTCTCTGCTGTACTCTTCACTGGCTAAAGGCACATCACTTCACCCAGAGCTGATGTCCCATCATATCAGGCTGTCCTGGAGAGACACCATCAGACTCACGCCTCCTACCCCCATCTGAGTCTGCTGCACATCGTGGCTGGGCTGTCAGTCTAGTCCCTGAGCCCTGATTTGGGTCACAAGGTATTTTAAGGATTGCACTGCCCAGATATATGAGGGATAGTTAGATATTCAGAGACTGGGAGTACCCAGACAAAAACAGCCACTAGTCCTTTGAAATCTTGTACTGAAATATCAATTAAAACTTGTGATGCAAGGTCCTAAATTGAAAACTGTTATGTTATAAAAAGTAGCCTCAGTCGGCTTTACAACAAAGGCCCACAGTCTTTAATTACATTAGAGGACAGTCTTGTGACCAAAGAAAGCAAAATTAATTAAAAGGTGGTTTTTGTCTGAAAAGGCCTTGGCCTCATATGGAGTCATTCATATCCCCTACTAAGACATATATGTTTATGTCTTGTCTAAAGCCCCATGCACATAGTAGGTATACAATATATGCTAGTAATTGATTTATCAATTAAAAGATGAGTTTTATTGGAAAAAGATAGCAAAATTGACATCTTTGACCCAAAGATTCTACTTGTAGAAATTTCAGCGAAAAATACATTCACACCTGTGGGAGGGGTTGGGGGGAGAAGAGAAAGTGTTTCACTATAATAGAAAAAAAGAGAGACAGCCTCACCATCCATCAACAGACGGAGGTGTAAATGAGTTAATGGTAACTCCACACTAATGCAGCCATTAAGAAATGCAGAGGCTCAGGGCACCTGGGTGGCTCAGTTGATTAAGTGTCTGACTTCAGCTCGGTCCAGATCTCACAGTTTGTGAGTTCGAGCCTTACATCAGGCTCTCTGCTGTCAGTATAGAGCCTGCTTCGGATCCTCTGTCTCTCTCTCTCTCTCTCTCTCTCTCTCCCTGCCCCTACCCTGCTCTCACATGCTCTCTCTCTCTCTCAAAAATAAACATTTTAAAAAAATGGAAAGGATCAAATATGCACTGACTTAGAAAACTCTCCAATACATGTTTTAAAGTAAAAAAAAAAAGAGAGAGAGAATTTCAAATAAAGTAGATACATTTCTATTTATGCTTATTTTTTTAAACCTCTGAAGAATTTATATTTATATGTAAAAATAGTGAAAGGAAATTCAAATGACACAGAGCAAACTTCTAGCAGTAGTCACGTACCTCTAAGGGGAAAGACAGGGTGCATGATTATGTCTGACTGGGCAGGGCTGGAAGAGGTCAGGATAGAAGCATTCCTTGAATCTTTTACAATAATGCTGTATTTGTGTATTACCTGTATAATTTTAAAAAAATGAACAGACTGTCAAAGGGGTGGGGGGATAAACAATTTAAATTGTGTTAGAAGTAATTGTTTCAGAAATGATGCAGTCAAAAACATATTTGCCAAAGTCTGGCCACCAGATTAAAGAAATTGATCATTTCAAATCTCTTATTCCCAACCCCCCCCCCCCCCCCCCGTGGTTTAAAGGTTGCTTTCCTTTAGCTCATTATGTTTACACTGCCACTTCAAGCTGCCTTATCTGAGAATAAATTCCTTTGCTAATGTGTTTTTAAAAATTAGAAAGTTTCCTTACTTAAAAGGCACCAATCAACAGGATTGACTTTGCTAACAAGTGTGCTGAGCAAGATCTGATTTGGGTGGAATGGCCGGCCCAGGAAGTGAGAAATCAGCATCGCATGGCATTTCAGGACGTGACAGTAGTCACTTAACAGATTTGCCTTTATCTTTCCAAAGGAGAGCCTTTTCCGATAGAAGTTGCCTAATTGTTTCAGGACGTCCAGCTGAAGCCAGGCTGCGTTCACCTGCTCTCCTCCTCATTGTTCCCTTGAACGCTTACCTGCCCACACCTCTGCCGTTTACCTGCAGCGGCTTAGAGAGCTGGCCCTGGGGGCTGTTTCTCGGAGCCAGCGTGCCGCATCATGCTCTGAGACCCTAAAGAGGCTTTGTGGTATCATAACTTTCAGACAGACAAGCCGCTAACGTAAACAGGAGGCGAGAGCAACGCCAGGCCACACACCTAAGACACCTCCGTTTCAACCATTAGCGCATGTCAGATGGTTTAAGACTGATTGAAATACCTAGTCTCATGCCGCCTGAAGTTCCACTCTCCATTCCTAAACGGTTCCTCTGTTTTTCCACTTCTTCAGAAACACCAGTAATCAGAGTCAACAGTTTCAGAGAACTCCAAAGTTCAGGGGCAACAGCAAAGCTCCCAGACTAGGAATGGTGCAGGACATCAAGGAGGAAATATGCCACCAACTGAAAAACATTCAGCTGGTTCACAGAATATCGAATGATAAAGATCAGGAAATGTGTTCCGGATAGCAAGAGACAGCACCATTATCAAAACGATATTTGAGCAGTCTTTTCTAGAGGCTAGTTTTACAAAGCGTCTTCATCTGTCAGATAAGTTCTAAACATCGGAGTATGAGTTTGAGTCCAAAATTCAGGAAGAGCTTAGTGATAAACATGATGGAAATACATGGCTGTGTCTCCAGTGGAAGAGAAGGCTGACAATTGTCTAGATAAATAGGGTTTGGAAATCTGAGTAAGGTAGTCTTACTGGTTAACAGACTTCTAATAACTCTAGATCTGCTTTTAAATCTGTGTCTTGGAGTAGATTTCTTAGAGTTTCTTTGCTCAATTGTGTACTGCCTGAAATAAACACAAGCACAGAGGAGAGGGAGTATATTTTGCTTCTCTTCTCCTGGGATCTTTTGGGGGCAAAGAGAAGTCAGATTGGGAGACTTTGGCATGGAGCCCCTTCTACTTTCCCCTCACCCCCAAATAGAAGTCTCCATACAGTATTATTTGTACTTCTTGACAAAACTTGGGACTGACCTTCTCAACATTCCTTCTGCGAAAAATGCTGAGAGAACATGCTAGTCTCTTCCTGTAACAATTCTTACACTAAACCTCCCTTTTAAGAATAAGATCTGGAATGAAACTGGGAACATGAATCTGAGAACATGGGGCTATTAGATTTCCATTTCGGTCTGTTTCTGGCTTGATTTGATTAAAGTCCACTCTGGCTATACATCCAACGTCTTACTTTCTCATTCTTCCACCACTATTTAATCCTTAATTTCCTCCACTACTGGAATGTTTCGTGCTGAATGATTGGATTAAACTCCAGCCCTTCAGGATGGACCTAAGTCAGCGTGGTGGTCCAAGACTCCTTTAATTGATACGTGGCTTTTCCACATTTGCCGATAATAAATGTTTCCTCCTCCTTACTTCTTTAGTTAATACAAGCTGTTTTCAAAGAAAACAGAATTTTGCAGAAGACGGGCTACCCCTTTTCCAGGGAAGGGGATGCTGGGAGCACACCATTTACACACATCTTTTTTTTCCTCTTCTGCTCAAAACAAACATCGCATTTATTCTTTGTCTCCAGCTTTCATGGACTTTTTGTCTTTTCTCTCCTTTAGATCTGTGTATGCTCACAACACCTGTCTCTCTGGAAAGCACATATCCCGTTTCTTCAGCTCACCAGAAGTAGACATATATATTATTTCCCTGAGGGTTAGAGAATGCTATCAGAACTTGGCAACATATAAAGTAAATACCCACTAATTGCAATACATTCATTTAAATCAGGTCTTTATCCTCCTTAGGCATTGTAGTAGGTGGCTTCCTTTGAAGTCTTGTTGAATTTGTCCAAAATTACCTTGCCTGAGGCAGACGGCTGTTTGGAACATTTGTTCTGAACCGATCCCCAAAGCAGTAAATCTTAGCATTGGTAACGGCTCACATGCCACAAAGAGGAAATGTCCTGGGTAGGGCATGGATCCAGGCTTAGATCCCCCATTATATACAAAGAAAAGAAAGAGAAAGGGAGAGATAACTGCACAACTCTCAGGGATATAATGCTATTGTATAACTCTGATGATGTTATAAGCCACAAACCCTGTACATTATTGAAATACATAACCAAAAGCCTACCAATGAATGTCTTTCCTCTTTTCTTCTGCAGCATCCATGCATGCATGCATCTCTCGTTTTACAATAATCTTGCTACTGTTATTTGTTTGTTTGCTTACTTGCTTTAAATGCAAGTAGCTTATGCCCTCTCGTTATTTCAAACTCAACCTGGAAATTTCATTGCACCTGTATGAGAGAACCATGCTCTGTGGGCATGAAGATATCACACCTATCATTGACTCTCATCATCCCCACAAAGACACTGATAATCTGATGCAAACAATCACACTCTGAGATCCTTGGACTTATTCAAGGCTTTGTTTAGGCTGTGTCACATACTTCTACCATGTACATAAAACAGCTTTCAGCCAATTATATCAGAAACTGCTCAGCAGTAGGCAAAGAAGCTTATCTGAACTTAGAGCAAATGACTCCCTAGTTAATTGTCATGGACACAGCCTTAAGTCATGGCCTTCTGGAGCAAGGGTAGAATCTAAATCAGGTTGTGAAACATTTACACATTACATGATTTAAGTGCCATATGAAAACACAGGATGGGTCAAGATGATTCCTTGGCATAATCTCCAGTGATAGCCCCAGTTTTGGGTGATGGGAGATGAAACAGAGTGAACAAACTCATGAACCTCATCACAATATCAAGCCAAAGGAGTTAACAACACTTTATCAAAATGAGGGAGGAAAACGAGAAGGAAGGCGACAGGGGAATCAATAAGCAGGTGATTTTACTCAATAAAAAGGAGGAAATTCCCAAGATGGTAGTGAAGCGAGATGGGAAAGGATGGGCTGGCAATTGTGCAGTAGGCTGGAGGAGTTACCCAACCAGATAGCCATCAGAGTCTGATGCCTCTGGGAGAAAGACTCAGAGATGAACTTGATGAAATACTGGATGTGCTTAAATACACTGAGGAAAGATTTAGACAATTAGGGAGTGTGATATATAAATTGGTGTTAAATACCTAGAAAAAGTAAGCAAAGTAAAAAAATAAATAGGTAAAATGGAATATTGAGAACTAAAAACTTCAAAGAAAACAAAAAGCTACGAAAGATGCTATAAAAAGAAATAAAGGATATCTTTACCTCCTACTATGGTGTGATCTCCATAATATTTTATGTGCTTCCATTTCCCTAAAATACCCATTTGATTATATTAAAAATAAAACAAGGGGGGGGGGGGCAGGCGGGTGGTAGGTCACAAAACTTTAAAAATTAAAAAATAAAACAAAGGAAAAGCAAATCAGCAAATAAAAAAATTTAAAGGTTACTTATAGGGCAGGGGACATTAGTGCTTAACATTTTTGGATATATATTGTTTTATAGCTTTGACTTTGGCACCAAGTTAATATTTTGCATAAATAAACAAAACTAAATTTTAAAATGCCATCTTTGAAGAATCAAAAGTAAGGTAAAACAAATGAACCTCACTGTGTGGCCAGCTGACAGCCTAACATCACAGAGAGGAGCTAGTTCAAATGACTTTTACAACAGCTATTTGACCATATGTTCTTGGGAGGACATACTCTAAAGACAACTGTTTTCACTAATTCTAACTGTTTTCCATAATTACATTAGTAGTAGCAGTGTTGGTATTGTTATTGTGAGACTCTTATGTAATTATGTTATGAGAACTGGAATTTCCAGTGTGAATAAAAAGAGATAAATATGTAAGATCAGTGAGGTTAAGAAAAACCTCTGAATCTGAATTGAAAATATCGGTACTTTTTTTTTCCATTTGCATACAGTATCTTTTTCCATAGTTTCATTTTCATTCTGCCATGTCTTTAGGTCAGAAATAAGTCTCTTGTAGGCAACATATAAGTGGGTCTTGCTTTTTTATCTTTTCTGCCACCCTATGTCTTTTGGTTAGAGCATTTAAACCATTTACATTTAAAGCAATTATTGATAGAAAATATCAGTATGAACTCATGTGTATTTTACCATGTAAATAAATATGTATTATACACACACACACACACACACACACAATTTCCTAAGTATGTTCACTGAAAAGGCTTGGAAAAAGTGACCAACCCTGTAGCAGTAAGTACCACTAGTGTCCAGACATCCTCTCTAAACACCATCTCTCAGTAAAACAGACCAGTGCTCTTTGGAGAGAAGTCCAGTTCCAGATGTAGGGTAGAAAATGTGCAAGATGATCCTGGAATATCTTGCAAGAAACTATCAACGATTACCAAGGTTATATCAAAAGGATGTGGGACCCAACTTGAAGAGGCTTCCACTGGCTTAAGAAAAGATAATTTGAGAATCGATAAACATAATAACTGCAATGGGGGTGCCTGGGTGGCTCAGTTGGTTGAGCGTCCAACTTTGGCTCAGGTCATGCTCTCGCGGCTCGTGAGTTCAAGCCCTGCTTTGGGCTCTGTGCTGACAGCTCAGAGCCTGGAGCCTGCTTCAGACTCTGTGTCTCCCTCTCTCTGCTCCTTCCCCGTTCATGCTCTGTCTCTCTCTGTCTCTCAAAAATGAATAAACGTTAAAAAAATTAATTAATCAATTAAAAAATAATAAATAAATAAATAAATAACTGTAATGGAGAGAAACATCAAATATGATGTTAGCATCGTTCCATAAATGGAGTAATTATTAGAGTAATTACGCAGGAGCTCATTTACTGATCTCTCTCTCTCTTGAATTTCTGTGATGCCCACTGAGTATAACATCATTGATTTCATTCATCATTTCATTGATAATGAAAAATATACCACCTTATTTTATTTTAAATATAGTCTGACTTTGCATGCCTTTTAGAAATTACTTATATTTTTAAAATAGATCAATATATATGGTAAAAAAAATCAAAACATACCAAAAGATACAAATTAAAGTAATTCTTT
The DNA here is from genome assembly GCF_024362965.1 of Panthera pardus. Classification (NCBI taxonomy): domain Eukaryota; kingdom Metazoa; phylum Chordata; class Mammalia; order Carnivora; family Felidae; genus Panthera; species Panthera pardus. The sequence goes on from NW_026526721.1 coordinate 84,391,281, forward strand.
CCTTATTCACACATTCCTGTCCTCCCATAATTATCCCCAATCACCTAAAAATAACTACTATCATATTTCTTATAGAACATTAAGAAAAAGTAATAAACATACACATTATTTATACACTTCCTTTTCTTTAAAAAAAAAAAAACCATATGGGTAAGCTAATTCTATATCCTTATTCTGCTTTTTTTTCTAATCTCAAAGATAGATCTTGAGGCTCTTTATATACTAATGCAGACCTACCTAAATTTTCTAATGGGTACACAGTATCCCATTCAGTATATGGATGTCCCATAATTTATTTATCAATTTCCATATTGATGAATAGCTACCCTTATTTCAGTTTTATTCTATTTGGTATTACTATTTAACTCTACCCATATTTATATCTTATTTGATTATGAATTCTTCATCAGGGCATGAAGCCTATGGCATATTTTTCTACATCACACGCTGTAAACACTAAAAAATAATGTGGGCAGAGTCTCCTTGAAAAATGCTCGTAAACAGTTGGGTACCACGAATTTCCACAGTTTGACTTTTGAGGTCAGTGAATAGATGCTAATAATTCACCATTGTTCCTAGGGTAAGTGAGAAGCTCTTTACAAGACTACAGACCATTTAACACTTTATCAATCAGAGCTAACACTTGAAATTACACCCAAGGTAAAGAAACAGTCACCATAGTGAAGGAGGGCATAAGCTATTTTGTGCCCTGAAGATTTGGGTTGATTTTGTCTTTATGGATCTTGTTTCTACTTAGGACCATTAGATTTTGTTTGAAGGTGGAAGATAACGTTGTGATTGAACAGCACCCCAAGTACCAAAAAGGCAACTGTAGTCTCTCATGTTTTCCTCTTCTACATCATTGGAGAGTATCACTACAGTAGGTTTAAGGGCTTAATCAACCCTTGGCAACAAGTAAATTCAATGAAGAGTGTACATCAGAGGTTCATACTCCCTGGCATATTAAAGGATAATTCCCAGGACATTAAGGAAGTAAATAATGCAACAGATTAAAATTTAAGAATAAAACCATTTTATCAGATAAAACAGATTCTGTTTTTTCCCCTACTTTTGAAGTAAAGGGTAAAAAAGCAGTAAAGGTCAACTCAGAGGTCTTTAAAATTATATTTTTAAATAATAGGAAATATCGGTATCCAATTCTGTGGTCATTTGTGAGGTTATTTCTTTGAAATCTAAGTGGAGCTCCCTTCACACTCACTCATGCTCACACACACACAAACAAGTGCGCACGCACAGGTGTGAGAAGCCCAACCACTCCAGGATTAGCTGTTCCTCAGAAAGCTCAGTAATGATCTGAAATCCGAAGCCCTACTTGAACTTTTCTACTAATTCAGTAATTACTGCTGTGCCTGAAATTGGCCCCTTTCCTGCAATTACTCAACATGCACTTTCAGTCAAAGAGGTTAACACCTGAATTTAGATTCTAATTAGCACCTAAGGTAGAATTTTTTGTTTAAAGCTTATTAAAATGGGGACTTTTCCCAGCATAAGATTTCACTAGTGTATACAGGTAAACACATGGTTTATGGATCAATCTGTTTCTGCTTATCTTAAAAGCAACAGAGGATAGAGGTGAAACCAAGATCAACATACCATCATTTAAGATACTAACCTCCAAATAAATCAAATTCAACCAATATCTGGAGTTGTCAAGCTGGACAGACCCTCGATACAGTCAAAGACCACTGTTTCCAAATCCCCATTTAAATAAATGGTTTATCTCAAAGGAAGATGTAAGTAAACGGAGCTAAAAATCAATTAATATCGGTGTCATTGGCTTTCAGGGCTATCTCCATTTCTCTCCACCAGCTTTCCTAAGCACTAATATTTAAAAGGTAGCAATGCCAAAAACTCAGAATTATGTGGGGGCAGGTGGTCTTGAATTCCTCGGGCAGCAATTAGTGTGAGTCTAACTTCAACCACCAGTGTGTCAAGTTAACTAGGTATCCTCTGCCACATCCCTGTGGCTGCCCAGTTATTGCTTGGACACCTCCAGCCATGTGAAATTCATAGTCCTGCTTCCTAAGGCAGCTCATGTTCTTACTAGGCACCCCTGAAAACATGGAATCCATAAATGATAGCTTATAAGAATACTGGGTATGAGGGCATTCTCATGATTCAGATGACTCATAATGAGCTTTCAATACATACTACTGCTTAACAATTTCTCTCCTACCTTGTGCTTATGCAATTGACATTTTTAAATCCAAGTTCAAGAGCTTATCCTTATCTTTTTTGAATTTTCCTCTACTTCCGTTCAGCTCCTTGTTCAACCAACCAAGATGATTCGGGTTGGCCCATACCGTCTGGTTTCTTGTTAGCTACAAATATAATAAGCATCTTTCTCTGTTCCCATTCAAGGATAAACTTGAAGATATTTACAGGGTCTCTCAGCATCAAACTTAGCTAACATGGCATTTCCGTGTAGCAATGAAATTCTTGTGCCTCATCAGCAATTCTGAGAGTCACATCATACTCAGAGCCAAATCAAGTAGAAGTGAAACAATGCTTGTGTCTTCAAAAACAAAGCAAGAGGGTCAAGGGGTGAGAAGTTGTAAAAACCACTTGTATAGTTTCCTAGGGCTGCCATAACAAAGTACCCCAGAATGCGTAGCTTTAAAAACAAAAACCAAAAACCAGAAATGAATTTTCTCACAATTCCAGACGCTAGAAGTCTGAGACCAAAGCATCTCTTGGTTGGGTTGATTTCCTGTGAACTGTTTCTCCTTGACTCATAGATGGTCTTCTCTCTTTGTCTTCCCCTGGGTCTTTTCTTTGTACATGTATGTATCATAATCTCCTGTTTTTATAAGAACATCAGTCATGTTGGATTAGGGCCCCCCTAATGACCTCATTTTAACTTAATTATCTTTTTGAAATTTACCTCTTCAAATATAATCACATTCTGGGGATTAGGGCTTCAACATGTGAATTTTGGAGAAACACAGTTCAGCCCATAACACCACTTAAGAGACATTTCCCTCCATATTCTGAGTTATAGATTGCCTCTGCTCCTTCCACATCAGTTTCTGTAAATGCTTATGTTAAATCTCACTAAATTTGCAATCTTATTTACTTAGTACATATGTCTTTTCACATTTATTTTTAGGGCCTCGTGTCAGTACTTCAGAATCTGCCTTCAAATGGATAGAAGCCTAAATATATTTAACTTCTTTAAATGCTGCAGCTACTTGATGAAAGGTACCCTTTGCTGATGGACTTATTTACTGCAATAATTTCTACTTTAATCCAAACTTGAATGAACACAAATATATACACATACATAGATTTATGAAGTTGCAGCATATTTATTTATATTCCTGCCACTATCCTGAATCTTTCTTAGAGAAAACACGATATGAATATGGAGGTAGCTGGCCTCAGTTATTCTGAGCTACATGTGACCAAGGAAATTTGGTTACATGAACTCCAGTGAAGTCAATTACGTGCCATGGACTGGGCTTTCGACCCAACTATTTATCTCCTTTAGATGTGTCTCATCACAGTAGAGCCCTATATTATGCCCCAAAAAAGCTCAAAACCTATAGAAGTAAGACTGCAGGAATATTTTAGGATAATGGATGTTAGCCACATTCAGTCACTAATATGGCTTCTGTGTCCCCAAATTCTTATAATCTAGAAATCATTAGTGTCTAGTAGATACTTGTGAGTATGTGGACCAAGAGAAACTGAACAGAAGACCATGGGGGAGGAGAAGTGGAAAAATATAGTTACAAACAGAGAGGGAGGGAGGCAAACCATAAGAGACTCTTAAATACAGAGAACAAACAGAGGGCTGAAGGGGGGCGGGGGAGAGGGGAAAAATGGTGCTGGGCATTGAGGAGGGCACTTGGGATGAGCACTGTGTCTTACATGTAAACGATGAATCACGGGAATCTACCCCCAAAACCAAGAGCACACTGTATATACACTGTATGTTAGCCAATGTGACAACAAATTATATTTAAAAAATAAAAATAAATGTTTGATAGAATTCCTCTGGGAAAAAAAAATTAAAAACAAAAAATAAAATATTTTTTAAAACACTGGTATAATTCCCTTTTGACCGTACTGTGAGCTGGAATGTTGCTCTAAAGTCACTGTATACCTTCAAGCACTTAAACAAAAACTCTTCCTGTGATGTAAAATTACTTCAGTTATACCGTATAATCAAGAAAATAATATATCAAATAAAGCAAAAATCTGGCTTGAAGACAGCCGTTAGACTCAAGAATTAACTTGACTGCTAAACTTACTTCAACAAGTGACTAAAAGATGTACCTTCTCTCCCCCTCCCCTCCTCAGTATGCTCAGTTACTCCAAAGTAACTTCCAAAGGGCTGAACGTATGTAAGACCAGGCCACGTGGAATCCAACTACACCTAACAGATAATACATCAGTAACATAAGAAGGAAAAGCCAAGTAAAAGATAACATGAACACTGGCATGTTATTTACTTTTTTTTTTAATGTTTTTATTTATTTTTGAGACAGAGAGAGACACAGCATGAGCAGGGGAGGGGCAGAGAGAGAGGGAGACACAGAATCCAAAGCAGACTCCAGGCTCCAAGCTGTCAGCACAGAGCCTGATGCGGGGCTCGAACTCACTAACTGTGAGATCATGACCTGAGCCACCCAGGCGCCCCTGAAGATAACATGAACGGTGGCATGTTATTTTTAATAGTACCCGTTTGTTCTGTAAAAAACTTAACAGCACATTTTCTCTGGGCCCTGGAAAATAAGAGAATTCATGTAAAATAAAATAAATCCCTTCAGAAATGTTTTGTTGGGGGGCCTGGGTGGCTCAGTGGGTTGAGCATCTGATTCTGGGTTTCGGCTCAGGTCGTGATCTCTTGGTTTGGTGAATTTGAGCACTGTGCCAGGCTCTGTGCTGGTAGCATGGAGCCTGCCTGGGATTCTCTCTCTCTCTCTCTCTCTCTCTCTCTCTCTCTCTCCTTCTCCCTCTGCCCTTCCCCTACTTGTGCTGTCTCTGTCTCTCTCAAAATAAATAAATAAACTTAAAAACAAAAAAGAAAGAAAGGTTTTGCTGATTTTCCCCAATACCAGAGTAGAAGGTTATCCACATCTTCGATTAAGCTTACCCCCAAGGAAATAGCACAGTGACGGCAGACATGGACTCTGGTGCTAACCTGGGGGCAAGGCCCAGCATGTAATAAGCACTCTAGAAATCTTTGCCATTATTATTTTTGGTTAACAGCATTAAAAGTCACAAAAATCTATGAGTTGGCTATTGTTTTCTTTATTTATACGTGAGAAAATCAAGACTGGCCCATGGTCAACAAACTACTAAAAGCTGGAATTGAGAGTTCTGCCTCACTCCTGCTTCTGCTGTAACTTCCTCTATAAATGTAATCTTGTATGGAAATTGCTTGTCGCCCAATGGTCAAGGGCACATAGCAGTGGGGAGTTAGTCAGAATGTCCTTAAGAAAATTTAGTCATTAAACAATTCTTTGCTCATGCTAATGAATGTAGCAAATTCAGGCTTAGTTTGGCCAAACACCTGAAGTGGAAACAGGCAGGACACCGAGTGGGGGTTAGAGGCGTGGGCCGTTCCTGAAGTCAGGGCATCAGTGGCATTGTGATTCTGAGCCATCTGTCCATAACAGCAGGATGCCAGCAAGTGACAAGTTAGGTTAGGGCAGTGGTCTTTGAGGTCAGAGGCCTTGTCTTCTCCAACTTTGTGACAGGCCCAATAGAGCATAATAAATACTCAATAATAACTGTTTGTTAAATTGAGTTGTCTTGAACTAAATTGAATTGGCCATCCATCCTCACTTATATTGCTTAAGAAGCATAAAAGGCCCCACCCCTGCCCTCACATCCACACATGCCAAAATAATTCATTTATTCATTTGTTCATCAGATATTAATTGAGTGCTTTCCATTGGAATACTCCGTAATAAGAAAGACAGGGTCCTGCTATCATGGAGCTTAGAGTCTGATGATGGAGGAAACGGATAATTAAGCAAGTAATTGCATACAGTTCAATGAGTGTTCTGAGAGGGAAGCATGAGGTGCCACAGGAGCACATGGCAGGGAGACCTAAATGCAGTGGGGGGCCCGGGGAGGAGAGTGGTGGCAGGGTGTCACAGGGGACAGGGGCCATAGAGCTGAGGCTGGAGGACTAACCAGGGCCTTGCTGGTCTTGACAAGGAGTTTGGGCTCTTCCAAGTAACAATAGGTGGGACCTTTTATTCTCTTAAATGTTTTTAAGCTGGGGACTAATATGCTCTAACTTACATTTTAACAAGATCAGTCCAGTTCCATTATGGAGAATGGATTGGACAAGAACAGTCTGGAAGGGGAAGCTTGTGCTGCTGCAGTAGTCGAGGCAAGAGATTGTGGTGGCCTAGGTTAGGGGAAGGAGAAAAGTGGAAAACTTGGAGATATGTTTTGAAAGTGGAAGAAGGGTATGGAAGTGGAGCGCTGAGATGAGCTGAGAATTTTGGCTGGAGAAAATGGGATGGTTGTGGCTCCATTCACTGAAATGTAAAAAGAAGAGGAGTCCAGTTTGAATAAGCTAACTTTGCAATGCCCCTGGGACATCCACATTAGCAGCTGCTCATAGGAATCTGAAGCCCAGGAGTAAAGACAAAGATACTGTATGCTGACGTGCCATAAACAATAAAGTGGTCGGCATACACGTGGCCATTGATCGAGTGAGACCAAAGTAAGACTAAGAAGTGAATACAGGGAAGGATATTGGGGTATACGATTATTTACGTTTCTGAATCATGGGGCAAATTGTTAAAAATACGGGGCTCCACTCTATGAGTTTCAAATTTAGAAAGTCTGCCCTGAGGCCTGAAAGTTTGCATTTTGCTGGATGTCTCTGATGCAGACAGGCCTCGGACCACACCTTTAGAAATGCTAATTTTGGGGCACCTGGCTGACTCAGTTGGCAGAACATGCAACTCTTGATCTTAAGGTTGTGAGGTTGAGCCCCACATTTGTGTGTGGAGATTACTTAAAAATAAAATCTTTAAAAAAAAAAAAAACTGATGTTACTGATGGGCGGAGGGAAAGAAACACAATAAAATCTAAGAAAGAGCAGCTGGAGTAGAAAAAGTAGGACTAGAATATAGCTCCCGGAGACAAATAAGACAGCTTCAACAAGGGAAGAATGGTCAGTCACACCGTTCTCTACAACAGCCTTCTCAAGATGGCTGACCCTAAATGTTACAGCCCTGAAGGTCCCCGTCACAATGGAAATGTGCTGTTATCTAAAATGAGTTACACATTTTTGGCCCCTTCAAAACTCTTGGGGCTATATGTGTTTCAGAATTCAGAATTTGGGGGATATTAGAAGATTGCTTATGCCGTATATTATTTAAACCTCCAGGAAGGTCTGAGATACCATCTAACTGTCAAATACAAAAATATTTTTGCAGCAAAGTGTATAAATATTCACACTGTGCAAAACAAAGAGCCTTACGTCAGTTTAAACCAGGTGCTGACAAATGAACCTAAACTGGATCAAGTTTTCCCTAAGCTAAGTTACCAAAAACATTTTAGATAACCTTTCTTGTAGCATTTCATAATAACTCACAAGAGCCAACCCTCCCAATGCATACTTCTCCAAGTAAACATCAGCTCTTTTTTCCAGATATAGTGCCCTATGTATTGTAGTGTTTATACATTTCATCACTGTTTGACATGGGTACAACTGTGCTACCACTTTATTGGGTTTCTCTCTTCTTATGTGTCACTGACAATGTTTTTGAGTGTTTTCCCTTTAATCTCATTTTCTCATAAGGACTACGGTTTTTATCGTACAGCTGTGCTGAACATGTATATTCTCAGAAGTGCATATATCACATTAGAACAGAACTGACTGTACCTCTAGCACTCAACAGGATCTTAAAAGAAGGAGATACACGGGCGCCTGGGTGGCTCAGTTAATTAAGTTCAGACTCAATTTCGGCTCAGGTCATGATCTCATTCATGGGACTGAGTCCTGCGTCAGGATCCGTGCTGACAGCACAGAACCTGCTTAGGATTCTCTCTCTCTTTTTCTCTCACTTCCACTCCCCCAATCACGTGTTCTCTCTTTCTCTCAAAATAAGTAAATACACTTTTTTAAAAAGAGAGATTCAGAATAAATAAATCTTATTGGGAAGAGGGTAAAAAATAATCTTAAGGGCCAACTGTGATACCCTCACTCCTACTAAAAATGTACGTGACATATAATAGAAATAGAATAATCAGAAAAGCTAATGTGATCATCTCTGAGTAATGGGTGGAGAGTAATCATTGTCTTTATTCTTTATTGAATATTCCAGGTTTTATGCAATTAGTATCCACTATTTTGTAATCGCAAATACATAAATTGTTGGCTTCTGTTTTTGTTTTATTATTTTCTTGCTTCTTTTGAAATCTGGATCCCAACCAAGCGATCTAGGCTTAGGGAGGAAATGACAGTGTTGGCACCCGCTTTGGAAGTTACTGGATGCTTGGGTTGGGAGTGCGAATGCACCTGAAAAATCAAGATTTCCCTTCTTCACAATTTTGCCCTGGGCTAGCTCCGCCCAACCCTTAACCTTCAAGCGCATCCAGGCTCCCAAGGGGCTAGTTTCGGGTCTTCCTCTCAAGTAGATGAGAGCTGCCTACACTTCCTTTCCAGATCTACAGCCAACTACTGAACCAATCGCTAAAAGGGTATTGTGTACGTCAAAACCAAATACCAATCTCCAAATCTTAGATCCTATCCTCTTTCTTAGAAAATCCAGCCTTAATCCAGTTTGCATTTTTCTGCAAAAGCAGCTTATTCACTAATGGAACAGTCAGATTCCTCCACTTGTTCATTTGTTCACACAGAAAAAGCTGTCTGGGAGACCACCTGTATGGGAACGGCAGTTGAATAAGGGTTGTTTTTTCTGAAAACAGATTTTCAGGATAATTCTCGGGATTTCACACATGTCAAAGTCTCACTTCTCCATATGACCACGTGTGGCCTCCACAAGGAACCCCCTTGTATTCTGTAGCAGTCTCACCAAATGTAGGACCGAAATAAAATGTGTATTACTATCTGAAGCTAGGAGGTTCCATGTCCCCCTCCCCAACCTGACACACAGACACCAAAATTTCACACATTATCTAGAATTTTCCCACTCAAAAATCTGCTTTGGGCCTAGTTCTAAACTAGTTACTGAGACATAACTTCCAGTGATGTTTAGGGGAATTCGATCAAGCAAGGAACTACTAAATCATGCTGCAAAGACGAAGTAAGTTAGGTAGTTAATTTATAAACAAGAGTGGTTTCTGCAAAGTAGCTAAAAGCCTCCCTCCTCAGAGAGATTAAACTTTCAAAATTACCAAATAATATTTAAGAGGCACCATTTGCTTTTACTTGATAATGTTTTATTCTGTCTTCTTTCCTACCCTGTCAATGTCTAATAGTGAAGCTGTAAATAAGAAGCTGTTTTATAATATAAAGGACTTAGAATATGAAAGGCTTCCTACAAGGAAAAAAAAAAATGTCTGTTTTAAACAGGAAAAAATTCTTTCACCAGCTTCTTTACCTAGGATGTCCCAAATTTAATTAAGTACTTGACCTATTACCACAAGCCATGTCCACATCATGGCAAGCCAAATTTTGGAGTTGAAGTGAACTGCAGCACTTGGAAATAATTATGTATTGCTTTCTTTATATGGGAAGAAAGCCTGTCCAACAAAGTGTCTGAAAATGTTTGTTCTAGTCCTCAAAGGAGATTCGAAGAAAACCCTTTAAATGCCGATAGTTAAGAGCTCATATCTAAGTAACACAGTCCTGGCTGGGGATCGTGGTGAAGGAAGAAAAGTCAAGAGAGGTTCCTGATGTTGTAGATATAAGCACGGTACACTAAGAAACTTTCATCCTCTGTCTTTCACACGTTCTTCTTTTTCACGTTCTTATCAATTCAGCATGTGGCATGACACATTTAAGAATACTAAGTTAATTTTACTTTCTTTAGCCTGGTCTGTAGGGGTTATTGAGTTATTGTTTTGATTAAATTAGTTATTTCAAACAACTTCTGTGGCTAATCTAATTTTTTACTGAATTAACCAATTTGGGTGGTTTTTATTCATTGGAACAGTAAGTATAAGCACATTTAGCCACTGAGTAGGTAACTGTGACCATGCCACTCACTATGTCCCCCCAAATTATCTGGGGCTCATAGGAAGAATAAGAAAATAATCAAACCCATCCAAAGAACTGCCAGACTTCCGAGGAATGCTCAGGTCAGCCCTGATGAGCCCTTGCTCATCTTTCTCCCAGTAGTGGAGAGATGATTCAGCAGCAATAAGATGATTCACCATTGTCTCACAAGCAATTATAAAAATACCGCTGTGGGGCGCCTGGGTGGCTCAGTCGGTTAAGCATCCGACTTCGGCTCAGGTCATGATCTCACAGTCTGTGAGTTCGAGCCCCGCGTCAGGCTTTGTGCTGACAGCTCAGGGCCTGGAGCCTGTTTCAGATTCTGTGTCTCCCTCTCTCTCTGACCCTCCCCTGTTCATGCTCTGTCTCTCTCTGTCTCAAAAATAAATAAACGTTAAAAAAAAAAATTTTTAAAATACCGCTGTGTGGCTGATGAAGTACATTTCACGTAGACCTAGACTCCATATTCTATTAATATAAGGCAAGGTCCATTTTTAAGCCTCTTCTCATGGTCAAAAACTATTCTAAAGTTCACTCATTATGGTCTCTTCTACCATGAAAAGCTGCTACATTGTGGACACCCACTGGAACGGAGCCAGGGCATGAAAAGAAAATGATACGTGTGCTCTACACCGAGTGCCTACTCTGTGCCTCTGTACCTACTGTGTGCTGTTTTACAGATGAAGGAACTAGGGCCCAGGAGTGCTCCATTTTGCCTGAGGTCACACAGCCTTAAGCTACAGGTGTAGGATTCGAGGTGAAGAAGGTCCAGTTCAACAGTGTTTCCACTGCACTTTGGTGGATATCTTTACGGAAATGTACCTTCATGACTCTAAATGAGGAGTGCTTCTCACCTAAACTCCTTCACCCTGCAGGAGGCCATTGTAAAATAGCCCCTTGTTTGGGACCTGGGCTCTGGTTGCAGATAATCTGCCATTTATTGATGTGTGACCCTGGGCAATTCACGTAAACCCTCTGAACCTCGGGGCTTACAAGTTTAAAAATGCAGACCTTGATGTGCTGCTTACATCAAAGAGTGTTGTGAAGGCTAAATAAGGTAATGTTCATTCGGTCCCAGTACACGTTAAGTATGCTGTCAGAGACCGTTATTAGTAACTATTATTGTTTTTCGCTGATTCAACCAGTGGCTCCAGAGATGTGGTATTTTTCCCACGTGATTGCAAAAGGTTAACTCACCTCTTTTCCTCCTCCTTTCTCCTCCTCTTCCTCATCTTCCTCTCTCTTTCTGTCTCATTTCCTTTTATATCTTTATCACTCTTCTTTCTTTGAAATTTTACATTTTTTATTATAAAAGATTTCAAACATACAAAATTTAGAGAAAATAGAAACCCCCAAATATCCATCACTGAGCTCCAATAATTATTAATGTGTAGCTAATCTTCTAAAGGTTAACCCTAAATTTTAATAAATTCCTCTTCAATGTACTTGTCATATAGGATCACTTGAGTTTCTCTGAATAAAATTTCAAAAATACCAGGAATTATTTTCAAACGTACAAATACGGCTCACACTTTGCTTCCCTTTAGCCGGTTTTAAAAATAAAAATTGAAAAAAGAGCTCCATCTTTTTGGAAGCATGGTTTATAATATTACATGGTGCAATAATTTTACAAAAGATATATGATCCATCGAATTCTCAAACTCAGCATGGAATCAATGTACATATATGAACTTGAGTAGGGCCTGACATTTGTAAAGTTTACAAACACTTTAAGAAGTTTTTTCCCCAAACCTGGTGCAACGGTTGGAATCTAAACAAAATAAAAAGAAAATGAGTTAAACCAAGCTTTATCCCCCAATTAGAAGAATTCCCCAGAGCTCTATCATTGAAAATTGGGCCTTTCTCTTCAAATGCAGGCCTCCAAAGTCTACGTCGTTGGTGCAGAACCACTGAAGTTATTGCAAACCACATCTCCTGGTCTCTGAAAATGATTTCTTAGTAATGGCAAACTAATTATGTGATTACTAAACTCCCTTCATGTGCCATTAGTCATAGGAAGCTGGAAAATATGCCTGTTTTCAAGGCAAATTGCTCATTTTGAATTGTGCCTCAAAATGTAGATTCTCATCTGTAGGTCCAAACTGAAAAATCCAAGCCAACTTTTCAATTAAAACTTCTAAACAGCCATCCTTAGCCAGGCCAGCCAATGGTCTGTGATGACTTGGGGAATCTTTTAAATGGAGACAGAAATGAAAAGACTGGAGTCTTCTGCATTTTTTCTTCCTTCCCTGCAAATGCTTTAGGGGAATTCAAATCACAACCACTTTTTTTTCCCATAACTCAAAAAACACAGCATAACTATTTCCCCCCCTGACAAACCCATGTTTCACCAAGCATTTGGCTCCACTTGTCTGATAATGACAACTGGCCTCATTTTCAAATCCAGAGGCACAGGCCCACCCTCCCAATGCTGCTATTCCCTAGAACTAGGAAGACTACCGCAGAGTTAGGAATGGGACTGGGGAGAGTTTTATCCACAGCAGAAGGGGGGAAACCACCCACATGTGGTGTAAAGAACAGAAACAGCACCCACACACACACCCAAAGACCGGGGGCGGGGAGAATGGAATACGGCTGTAATGGCAGCAAGGGAGAAAGACTCCAAAACTTGCTCAATGACGAAGAACTCCTTCAGGCACAAACCGCATCCCATCCATTTTTGTAACCACAGTGCTTGGCACACAGTAGGAATGCAATGAATGTTTGGTAAATTCAACTTAATTGAAATGAGAAGAAACAGATTGACCCAATGTAGCTTGCAGTGTCTCTAAACATAATTAATTCTGGAGGTTCTCAAAATCATCTGAGAGTTGCTTGCAGGCTCAGTAATAATTTTCATCTAATGACAGCTCCAAAGACCAGATATGAATTTCATTAAAGGAGTCAGCATGCCAGCAGCTAGAATATGAGCAAAATGTTAAAGATCTGTATATCACCAGGGTCAGGGGACAGAACAGGATATAGGTTAATTATGCTCTATCAAGCTTTTGCTGGATGGAATTTGTTTCTGAGAACAGGAGCAGATCTGTTTTAGATCCGAATCACCGTGATAACAAGTAATATTCTGCGAGAGTGCGTGCAGCCAGGGCCTGAGCTGCTAACTGCTGGGATGCCCAGCTTGGCCAGTCTGGGCTCTACAGGCACACCCTGGGCTGTACAGCACAAATAGGTGCACGCAACAGGCCCACAAGAAACATCCGCCAAATTGAAGTTAATTTGCTCCAATGGGGCTTTAGTCCCCTTTAAAACAATTCCATGAGGCTGTTTCACTTCTACAGTGATGTTTGCTGTTTTAAGTCCCAAATAACACTCAAGTTCGATTTGTTTCAGCCCCAAACTTTTCATTCAGGTGTGGCCTCAGCAAAGCTGATAACAATTACGCACTTTCCCTGACCTCCTTCCAACTTTCCTGTAAACGGGTATGGTATGAAAAAAAAATGCAGAATGGTAACCTAATACCAATTCCAACTCTGGAGTGGCTGCTAAGGTGCTCTATTGTGTCTCGAGGAATGCTTTCTGCTACCACTTTACTGTAGTCAAAGGAAAGGGTGTGACACTGGAGGTCTAGGAGACAAGACCGGGAATTGCATCTTCTTTTCATAAGCCGAAGATGAGTGCCGTGCCAATAAACAGCTGGGCTTCCCATTGTCCCATGTCTACGTATCAGGAAGTTTTGGTAGCAGAGACAATGTGAAATGCTAGAGACAAAAGTAATTACTTGAATCAGTACAAGTTCCCCTGGCTGTGTTGATTTAAGATGCTCTATTAACTACTGTACCAAGTCAGAGCTTGATTTCTTTTTGTTGTGTTTGCTTTCTTCCCAAGTGAGCAAATAAAGTAAGTACAAGACCGGAAACTAGAGAGTACATAAACTAGGTAGGTGGGATTCAACGAGTTAAACCTTTAAGCTTCACAGAAACGTAGACTTTGAGGCGGCCAAAAAATGGCTCACTGGACACTTAAACTCCATGCTTCTGTCTCTGAGATGACAGCTAATTAAATACCAGTCTTTGTAACATCTTACATCAGGTGCTCTGCATGAAAAACCACAGCCTGACATTGTTTAAATATAAGTTCTATATTTCCAAGTGCTGTTTGGTGAACATATAATTCTTTTGTAATAAAAAATTAATTTATATTATGTTCACTATTTGAAAAGTGGCCCTTGAGCAAAGCTGTGCGGTACAGATGAAAAATCATTCGATTCGAATTGAGATGGATTTGGGTTCAAGTCCCAACTCTGTCACCTCCTAGCTCTATGAAAGTGGAGAATTCCTTTACTTCTCCAAACTGCAGTGTCCTCTCCTGTAACACCGTGAGTGATAACACCTGCTCTTTCACAGAGCTGTGACAGGGATTAAAACGGTAAGAAGGGCCTGACACACACTAGCCACTCAGCATGTGACAGGTATTGCTGTCATTAACTGAGAATGTAAGTTAATCATATTAACTATTGCTAACATTAACTAAGAAACTTCCTTCTCCCCACAAATGCTGTAGAGAACAAGCCACAAGCTAATTCTATATGACCATATATTTTTAAAATGCTAATTGAGCAGCACTGTACTGATACGAAAGACTATTGTAAAGCGTACATTTGGGTGAAAAGGGCCAGGAGCTGGGAGTCAGGCGCTGTGGCAGCTGAGATGTGGTGCGATCTTAGACAAGGCTCCTATACCTCAGTCTCCCCATCTCAGTCACTCTGAGATGATAACGCCACCACGGCCTACCCCATGCAGTGGTTGCAAGGATCAAATAAAATATACACACGCGCGCGCACACACACACACACAGACACACACACACAGGAAAAAGCTTTGAAAGTTAAAAGATCTGTATTCACAAATGGTGGATGTTATTATAATTCCATAGTTTGAAACTATGCATATTAATATCTACTCTGGGTTCAGTTGTGCTTTTGAATCATGACCTACCTAACCACAGCCCCCAAACAAAACAAAGCAAAACAAAAAAGATCTTGACTGATCAAAAAAAAAAAAAAAGATAAATTCTTGAAAACTAGTATGAGAACTCCTACTTCTATATATGCTTGTATAAAAGATTCTAGATAGTGGCATGTATTGGTTCTCTGTAGGTTCCAGGAAAATTGCAGAAAATATCACCAAATCTGTAAAATCAAACAGGCAAGCAAGTATCACATTGAACAACCCTCTGGCTTTTCTAGAATCTTAACTAAAAGAACTCTTCATTTATTCAGCATACACAGTCTCCTTGTTTCATCTACTTATTTCTTATGAATGAATGAGTCAGAAATGGAAGGTCCTGGCAGACAGGGATCCTGGGACATGCCTTCACATATGGCTGGTGAATAATTGATTTGAAATAATCACTGTAAATGACACACATTCATTGCTGGTGTCAGGTTCATTGTTACTAGCCTTTGGAAAGCAATATGGCAAAATCTATTAAGAGCCATAAAAATGCCCATATATTTTCACCCAGTCATCACACCCCTGGGAATTTATTCTAAGGAAATAATTCATGTACAAAGATGTTCGTGGCGGTTTCCTGTGTAAAAGTGAAATCATTTAAATGTTCAACTGTGGTTATAACAAAGAAACAATAATTATAAGGATAATGCAGCAACTGAGTCATATTAACAATAAAATGTTAACTACAAATGCAAAATATCCAATGGTATTCTAGCAGGACGTCAAGTCTGTAAAACTTTGGCATGTGAATAGTGACCAGAAATAATACACAACAATAAAAAGGTGTTAAGGAAACCAGACATATATATATATTTTAATCTTTTCCTAATTTTGCTATTTTTCACTATTAAAAGAAATAAATATTCATTGAAATATTTTCATTTAAACAAGGCTATAAAACTTTCAAAACAGTAGCATTATCTTATCTGATTTACATAACAACCCTGGAGAGGTGGTGAGGGCATATTTATCACCACTTAACAAATGAAGAAGCTGAGGCTGAGAGTCTTCCGGTCTATAGTCCCTCTTAGGAAGTATCTGTCCCAGCGCTTGAACCAAGTCTGCATGATGCCCTTACTTCTGTGTCCTTTCACTCAAGTTTCTGCTTTATGCTCACCTCAAGGAGACTGGTTCCCCCAGCCTGGACTGATCAGGACTCTGGGTGAAGTGCTTTAACTCAACCCAGCCTTTGAGGTGCCCTGGCTTTCTTTAAAAGTTCATTTTCCTAAAAAGGTCCCTTCCTCCTCACATCTGGGCCCCACCTATTCAATAAGGACTGAGCCCCCAATCTGCACAGATTTTTTTTTAAAGTCCCCCAGACTCTGTGGACCAAGAGCAATTTTGTGGGAAATCCCAGCAATCTTTGATTTGGTTTTGGAGACCATCTTATATCAGACAACTATAACTACAAATATTGATTTAAACTCTGAAAAACAACCAACTTACTTATATCTACTCATAAATATCATAAATGGGCTGAAAGCAATAGTGAGTCACCCCCAAAAAAGGTAAAATTGAACACATAAATTCCAGAATGAGCTTTACCCTCCAAATATCAGAGATTCTGGTAAAACCTGATCAGAGCAGTTACATCTCCAGCTGCATGTGGCAAGTGCTGTTGGGAAAGGTTACATTTTCTTGAACATTAAATTTTCATTTCTGCACATTCAGAATCTTGAACTCTCCTCATGATCCAGTAGTGACCACTGATGTGACTATGTCCTTGCAGAAACAAATTTCAAGGGGGAAAAAGAGGAGAGCCTGTGGGACTCAGTCAGTTGAGTGTTCGACTTCAGCTCAGGTCATGATCTCATGGTTCTTCTTGAACATTGGGCTCCCTGCTGCCAGAGCAGAACCCACTTCAGATCCTCTGTCCCCCTCTCTCTCTCTGCCCCTCCCCCGCTCTCTCTGCCCCTCCCCCGCTCATGCTTTCTCTCCATCAGAAATAAATAAGCATTAAAAAGGGGGTGGGGGGAGAGTTCCCCCCTGGAAAAAAGTTCTCCAAAGAGAACTGGAAGAAAGGGAATGGGGAAAGGGAGAAAAGAAGGATGGAAAGATGAAGAAATACAGTGCAACCAAATGAAATATGCCTAAAAATTAATTTTATGGGAAAACCGGAATAATTTTATGGGAGAATTATCAGCACTTCGACTTAGGAAACATTATCTGTAAAATACTCAGCATATGGTGGCAGTTCGATAAATAGGAGCTGAGAGTGAGTTTCTTTTTATAGAAATATTCTGACTAATAAATATATATGCTGCCCACAGTAATAGTATAATAAATGAAGAAGGAATAATAGAATCCAAGTACCACCATTTTATAGCCACTAATGAATTAATGAATTAAATGAATTAAAGATTGTCAACAACCGCTAACTTCACAAAAGAGAGAGTCAGTCAATATGTCCTCCTAATGAAAGAACCAACACCACCTGTGAAATAAACTTGTCAAAAAAAAATCTAATCTGAATCCGACCAAGCCTCTAAATCCAAACACTACTTTATAAGAACTATAGACAGAAGATACAGGAATATGTGAAGTATGCTACAGAGATACAATCCACAAAATCCAGACTGTTTTGGTCTGGTCTCCTTTCTTCAACAAATAAATCACATCACATGGAGAGAGAGAGAAAGAGAGAGACCTACAGATTAAAAGATACTTAAAAAACATATCAACAAATCATAATGTGTGGCCTCATTTGGACACTGATTTAAATAAGCCATAAAAACAATAAGAAATTAATGAGATGATGAGACAATTGCAAATTAAAATACTGACGAGGTATTTGATGATGATAAAGAATTATTGTTAATTTGTAAGCTCTGATAATAGTATTGTGTGTTTTTGTTAAGAGCCTTTATTTTTTAGAGACACATCCTTAACCATTTGTGGAGTAAATGATATGATGCCTGGAATTTGCTTCAAAATAATATGGGAAGTGGGGGGTTGAGATGAAGTAAGAGTGGTCTGAGTTGAAGCTGAGTGGTGATGGGTATGTGAGGGTTCATGATACTATTCGTTTGTATATGTTCTAAAATCTTCCTTAAAGAGGGTTCTTTTAAATAAATAGTATCAATAAATGTTCGCTCTTCTTTAATTAGTAAAGTAAAAGTCTAATATGATAGCCTGGATTTTAAGGGAAAAGCTATAGACGCATAATTTTAAAAGAGAGCTTTAGTAGGCTGCAGAGTAGAGATCAATGAATGAAATCACCTTTGCTTCTTCTTAAATTTACATGTCGTGTCTCTTTGCTTAAAAGATACGAAAAAGAGAATGGAATAGATGAACGGAAGGAGGAGACAAGGACGAGAGTATAAGGCTCAGGTAAGGAGAAAATAATATAGACTAACAGCTGGATCTGAATAGGTCACTTGAAAATAATCAAGTAAAGCCATAGGATTGGGTTTATAATGAGTCTACTGTATTGATTATATAAGCATCAGGTTTTCAACCAGACAGATGTGGGTTCTCAAGCAAGTTTCAAGCCTAATGACTTAAGTTCTCTGAGCTTCAGTTTCCTCCTCTGTTAAAGGAAGGATAACCCTAGTCTGTGTGGAGATGAGACAAGCTATGTGAAATGCCTGGTCCACGTGGGCCATGAGTAGATGACAGCCTGCCTCTTCATGGAGGGAGGCCAAAAGCCCTGCTGACTCAAGCAAATAACGGAAAGACAGAAGATGTCAGATTCGAGATCACTTGGCTGAGGGACACTAAGGAGTCCTGCATTTGTGTTCTGTGGCTTATCTAAAACATTGCTGTTCATTCATGAAATCTGAAGCCCAATTGTCCATTTACCTTCCTCACGTCCATAGGGCAAAGAGTTGGCAAAGCTCATGAGCAAACCCAAAACATCTGTACACACCAAATTGGACCAGCACAGCCTCAAACATCTAGGCTCGAAGTTTTGCACCCTCAGATTTTATTGGCAAAAAATATTTGACTAAAACATTTCCTTTCTGTGATGAAGTCAGTTTCCCCTTGACTTATGAAATCTCAAACCAGCACGCTTATGCTAATACCCTGCCAATATACCCATTTACCATAATGTGGCAAATGAACATGTGTGCCAAGTTCCAACATACTCAGGCCTAGAGGCTATGGCTTTGTAGGGGAATTTCTGCATGTTTCCTATCATTTGATCCTTCCACAACTAGGCCACACATTTTGCTCTTGTTAAATTGGTGCCAGGCAACAGGCACAAGTGGGAAGCTCAAAGAACACCATGTAATTTGTTTCTTTTCTTAAATTATATTATTATTGTGATAATTTTTACCAAAGTAACACACATTCTCTGTATCTCAAAATTCAGGTACACAAAAAGAAGAAAATTAAATTCCCTGCCATCTTGCCACCCACAGATAACTAATGCTAGCATTTTAACATCTTGAAATATACCTTCCAATTTTTCTCTGTGGAGCTATCTTTTTCTCTTCTACACTTTTCCTTTCCCGCCCCCCGCAAATGGGATACTATTGTACCACAGTTTTATAATCTGTGGAGGTTTTTTTTGTATAATATATCTTCAAACTTTTCCATTACCTTCTGCATCATTTTTACTAGCTACGTACTATTCCATCAATGGCAGTATTATAATTTATTTGGCAATCCCCTATATCGGATACTAGGAGGCTTCCAATTGTTCACTAACATAATCTGATTCCTTAAAATTAACAATAAAAAAAAAATTAGTGAGAGTTTGGGGAATCTGTTTTAGTAATTCCAGACCTAAACCTGTTACCAAATAGACTAAATGCAGCTAAAAGGCCTAGACCTAAAGTTCAAAACCTCTTTGAACTCTGGCGATTCCATTCATGTGCCTCAGGAGAACTGCACCTGTGCCACCACCTCCCCAGCTCGACCGGAATTCCCAAGGTTAATGGTGCCATGCAATGGAGCAGGAAGCTTTGTTTCTCCAGAATCCTGTGGCAGCGTTGATCTAGGGGTTCAAGCAATGTCTTGTTTGCAAAGCCTGAGTCAGAACCTCCCCCACCCACTGACTGAAAAGCACTTTTACTCTAGCTTTGTTTCAAGTTTTGCCACAAAAATAAAAGGGACATAAGGGAGGGTAAGAGAAACCACCAAACCTCAGGCATCTTTTCATTTTCCATTGGGTGGCTGGTGCTACACCTCCTTTTGCTCCTGGGGTTCTCAGCACCATTTCCCACCAGCCACTGGAGCTGCTCTGACTCTCACGCAATCCTAGGCATCCAGTGTCATGCCCTAGATGGTTTTGTCCAGAAGGAAATGCCTCTTGAACAAAAGCAGCAAACCAGGAAGCAACTGTGAAAGGAAGTCAGACCCGGTGGGGGTAGAAAGTCATTCCCAGAATGCTGGCTTCTGCCAGTGTTGATTTTTCTGTACAAACAATGTAAAAGCACAAAAGCTGGCAGCAAGGATTCATTCTAAGGATGAGAGAAAAATACGTGTGTGTGTGTGTGTGTGTGTGTGTGTGTGTGTGTGAATATACACTCATTTCTTTACAAATATTTTGGAAACATGAGGCCCAAAGGAATAGCTAGAGTCTTATGGGGAAGAAAGAGAATAAGAAAGACCTAGAGACGGAGAGATCTAGAGGGCAGGTCACAAAAGGACAATTATTCTTTGGTGGGGGTAGGAAAAGACTTTGAGAATTCTCCTCTAAACCTGGATTATCTCTCTGCTTTTGAGTGTTTTCAATAAATACTTTTTTTTTCCTTCAAGCAAATTAGTTACCAGAAAAATATCCTGCCTCCCAGCCCCTTGCTCTGCCTGACAGTACCTGTCAAAAAGATAAGATCTTTCAATGAATTAAAGAAGGTGAAAGGCCAATCCCTCCCAGGCATCTTACTGTGATTTACATCAGTATAATTATATCTTCTATTGCTCTGGGAAATTGACTATACCTACAGGGAAATGCTACTAGTACGTAGGAAGTTTCTTTTTTAATTACTATAGAATACAGACCTGCGACTTTATTTCTGGACCACTCTGCCGCTGTGCTTCGAAGGGGGGAGTGTGGCCCATAAACACAGAGATCTTTTATCTTTATGAATAAAAACCTCAAGATAGAGTTGGGTTAGTACTAAAGAGAAAAGGAAACGAAACCAAAGGATCAGTATTAATGTGGGTAATCATTTAATTGTGAATATGAGCATGTGCATGTGTATGCACTTACTCTGGCAGGGTACTGTGTCTTTAATCCCACAAATCTTTCTATATGTTTTCTTTTCTTTTTTATTTTATAATTTTATTATTTATTTTTGAGAGAGAGAGAGAGACAGAGTACAAGCCAGGGAAGAGCAGAGAGAGAGGGAGACACAGAATCCGAAGCAGGCTCCAGGCTCTGAGCTGTCAGCACAGAGCCTGATGCGGGGCTCAAACTCACAAACTGAGAGATCACAACCTGAGCGGAAGTCAGATGCTTAAGCGACTGAGCCACCCAGGCAACCCTGTATGTTTTACTTTCTTAAACAAGATTGCTTACCAAACAGGTGGTTCTCTTGCAGTTGCTGTTTAAATCACATTTAATTTGCACCCTCAGTGAATATCAGCATCCATTTGAGGTTTTGCTTCTTTGCATCATCTTTACTTTTCTATTCTAGGTGCCCTAGAATGTCATTAATTCTGTGTGTATCACACACATATATGTGTACACAAAGATGTGGATGTGTACCCATGAATACATGCTTATATACACATATAAAATATTTGTATTTAGCCAAAGGCGTGACTAGGTTTACCTTCAACTGAAGGAGTGATCCAACTGTAGTTATTAACTGGTTCATCTCAATTTAAATATTAATCTCATGTGACTGTTAATTTTTTAAGTTTATTTATTTGTTTAAGCAATCTCTATACGCAACTTGTGGGTCAAACTCTCAAAGAGTCACATGCTCCTCCAACTGAGGCAGCCAGGAACCCCTGATGCATTTGTGTTAAAACATGGGCACATGCTGCTTACTGCCTGGGATAAGTTAGTACTAAAAACAAACAAACAACAACAACAAAAACCTATAAATATAATTAATACTAACTCAGCTGCCCCTCTTTTCTCACAAATGGTCCAATTTTTATCATATAAGATTGATCCCTAAAATTTAACTTCATAAACTGAGTTAGTTTAAGAACTGATCTGATGTTATTTGTATACCGAAGCTAAATTAAATTACCGATTTAAATACAGTATATTTTCATATCCAGATTATCTCCATGGCATCATTAGAGGAACTTTTCATCAACTTTTTAAAAAAGTTCAGTAAACCTGAGCCTTAAGCTTGGGGAACTTTTTCAGAGTAAATTTCAGAGTGAATTCAGAGTAAATTTGTCTCAGCTACAAATGCAACATGGTGACGCTGAACTCGCCCCCAATCTCTTGTCATCAAACATTATTTGATATCTATGTTGTTGATACCAGACATCACAAACTGTCTCAGGTTAATGCAAAGAGATGGCAATCTGGAACATATGGGCTAAATTTGATTTGTCTTTTTCCAGATTTATAGCTAGAAAGCATCTTATTCAATCTCCTTATTTACAAGTCAGAAAACCGAGGTCTGAAGATGTCACAGAATGTGCCCAATTTCAAAAAGGTAACATAATGGTAGAATCAGGACACAACTCAAGTCTCTTGAATCTCAAACCATTGCCCACACTATCTTCTCTGATGAGCTATTTCACACATCGAGCTTTCTGTGGAAAGTGATCTAGAGTGTCACTCTACTTTTTAGAAACAGGTTTCTCATAGAAATTTCAGCGTCTCCTTATGCGAGATATATTCTGGCAGACTGTGCTTTCCAAAGATGGCTGCAATACTATCTCCCATCCCACGTGCTCATCACCATGTATTAATGCTCTTCCCAGTAAGAGGTGGGGTTTATGTTCCATTCCCTTAAATCTGGGTTTTTATCTATTGTGGAAGTGATGCTATGTAACTTCTGACACTAATCTTAAGTGGTGATATAGCTTCCCTCTGTTTCTTGTAGAATAGTTGCCCCTGCGACCTCACTACCATGCTGTATGGAAGTCCAGGCATCCAGAGTGGCCCCATGGCGATGTGACCCAGCTGAGTTCCCAGATGACAGCCAGCATCAACCGCTAGATGAGTGAGTGAATGAGCTTCCAGCAATTGATTCTTGCACCCTGCCATCAAGTCACCCCCTTTCTGGATTTATCGATTTCTGGCTGCCACTACAGCCTTCGCTGCTCACAGGGTATTATTGGTAAAGAGATTGGAAAGAAGCTGGAGCCCATGGTGAGGACAGTCCAACCTTTTCCCTATTCCTTCCTCATCCATCCTCGTGCTACTGAGGAGAGGGTCAGCAGGAGCCCACTTGGGTCCCCCTCTTCTTCCTTCTCCAACCATTGCCTTATGCTTTTTCTTCCATAGGCTACCTTTTCTCTCCCAAAAGGTTCAATTCAAAAGACCTCCCTTTCCAAAGAGATTCCTCTGAGCCCTTCACCTGGAATATCACCCATTCGTACCAGCTCTTGGTTGCAGACGATGCCCAGGGACAAAGCACATTTGACACACTCCGAAGTCAGGGGGATTACTACTCTGCATTATGTGCATATTGTTTTTACAAATGCTATTGTGGCCACGGTGGCTTTAGTTGCTTCCATTATTGGCGTATACTGAGGCAGCAACCAACTTAAACCCCAACATATTTTTTTCCTACCATGGACTTCTACCTCAGACTTGTATCTAAATTCAGAAACTTCCCTCCAAGCTTTTTGACAGCAGGGACACATCTTTCGATCCCTTTTTAGTGTGTACTGAAGGGGCATGATAGCTACCTGATATTGTAGGCCCTCCAGAGATCTTTATCTTGGGAGACTTTTCACCCCTGTCCAATATTTTAACCAATAAAACTATTTTGAATCTTGAATCAATCATAGTTACACTAACTGTTTATATTTTATATTCTGCCAATTTCCCGAGCACGCCTGCTATGATTTCACAGAAGTCATTTATTTTTATAAGTCCCAAATAGAATAAGGTCAGAAATAGAGACTAGAAATAGAAATAGAAACAGAAATACAACGTTCTTTGATTTCAGTATCTTTTAATATACCCACAATACCATTATTTGGCTCAATTTTATTCCTATCAATCAAAATCATATTATGGTAGACATGTTTAAAAATTGAAATTGTTCCTGAATCAATTTATTTACTTATTAATTAACTCATTCATTCATAAATATTTGTTAGACACTTATATATGCCAGGCACTATATTAAGTGCTAGAAACAGAGAAATAAATAGAACTGAGTATTGAAGAAACATTGGATAAAAGGACTTGGCCAAGAAGTGCAGCTTTGTTTCTGTTAGCCAAAAAATTGAAAACAATGTAAATGCCACCAATATAGAAATAATTAAATAAGTTATAATTAACTTATTACTAATTATAATTAATTATATTACATATATTATTTCTATATTATATTACTTATTACAATTAAGTTATTACTGCCGTGCAGCAAAAATAAAAAATGAACTACATTTATGATTCAATGAGACAAGATTCTCCAAGACATTATATGGTTAAAAAAAAAAAAAGCAAGTTGCCAATAGACATGGCACAAAACTACATAAATAATTTTTTTCTTAAAAATCTTATGTTTCTGGGGCACCTGGGTGGCTCAGTACGTTAAGTGTCTGACTTCAGCTCAGGTCATGATCTCACTGCTCATGAGTTGGAGCCCCGTGTCCTGCTCTGTGCTGACAGCTTGGAGCCCGGAGCCTGCTTCAGATTCTGTGTCTCCCTGTCACTCTGTTCCTCCCCTGCTCATGCTCATGCTCATGCTCACGCTCTGTCTCTCTCTCTCAAATATATAAAAAAAAAATCCTTATGTTTCTCTGGGCTGCCTGGGTAGCTCAGTCAGCTAATTGTCCAATTCTTGATTTCAACGTAGGCCATGATCTCACGGTTTGTGAGTTCAAGTCCCACATTGGGCTTTGAGCTGATGGCGTGGAGCCTGCTTGGGATTCTATCTCCCTCTCTCTCTGTCCCTCCCCTGCTTGCTCTCTATCCTTCTCAAAATAAATAAAAACAAACTTTAAAAAATTTTATGTTTTTATCCATAAGAATGAAATCTTGCCATTTACAACAACATGGATGAAGCTAGAGAGTATTATGCTACGTGAAATAAGTCAGTCAGAGAAAGACAAATACCATATGATTTCACTTGCATGTGGGATTTAGGAAACAAAACAAACTGGCAGAGAGAGAGAGAGAGAGAGAGAGAGAAAAGCCAAGAAATAGACTCTTAACTACTGAAAACCAACTAATGGCTACCAGAGGAAAGGGGAGGGAATGGGTTGAATAGGTGATGGGATTAAGGAGTGCACTTGTCATGATGAGCACTGGGCCATGTATGGAATTGTTGAATCACTGTATTGTACACCTGAAACTAATATAACACTGTATGTTAACTATACTGAAATTAAAATTTTAAAAACCATAAAAAAGTACATGTTTCTATAGGTTTATATATTTATAAGCACATGATAGGGAAGGTCTAAAAGGACATATACCAAACCAATGACAGAGGGGAACACCTGGGTTGAAAGTTGTGGTCCAGGGGCACCCGGGTGGCTCAGTCGGTTAAGCGTCCCACTTTGGCTCAGGTCATGATGTGATGGCCTGTGAGTTCCAGCCCTGCATCGGGCTCTGTGCTGGCAGCTCAGAGCCTGGAGCCTGCTTCAGATTCTGTGTCTCCCTCTCTCTCTGCCCCTTCCCCACTCACAGTCTCTCTCTCTGGAAAAACAAATAAACATTTAAAAAAAAATTAAAAAAAAAAAGTAAGTAAGTAAGTAAGTTGTGGTCCAGGAACCTGTATCATTATCTGCATTGTTTGGATATTTTAAAGAGAATTCTTTCCTGTATTACTGGTATTGTTGTCAATGAATTTTTACCATTAATAAGTTTTTTAAAAAATTACAATACAGTGTAAGCACTAAAATAGACATATGAGCAAGATACTATATGACCCAAAGAAAGGCAAAAATGATCTCTTCTGTAAAGTTTCCCATCCACCATACCTTTTTTTTTCCAGAAATGGGACACTATATCTCAAGTGTTCATAACATAGATACCCAGAGACATAGACTAAAAAACTACTTTGGCAATTTATGACACCTTTGGAATGCTGGTTAAGTTGCAGACATTAGAAACCAAATTATGAAGCGCTCAGATTGATTGGCAATTCCTGCCAGGAGCCTTCTATGGTGTCAGCGTTGTGAGCCTCATCCAATAGGTGAGGGAACAGGAAAAGGAACAATTAGTGTCTTGTCCGTAATAACTCAATAGTCGGTGGCAGGAGCAGAAATTTCAAACCAAAGGACCCACTGGGATTGATCCTGTGTTCAAATCAAGAGTAAGATGACAACAGATGCTGGTTTAGAAGCCTCTCCCATCTTCAGGAAACACAAGGAAATATGGCTTGCCCCACCCATTAGATTTCTTTACAGGGCAATGGAGTTCATGCCTATAAGGTAACCAGGGCATTTTGGTCTTTCATCCACAGCAAAGCCACAGACAGAGGCAGGTTTCCAGGAACATTCTGAGCCTGATTCTCCAAGCTCACTCTTCTGCTGCACATCAAACATAAACTCAGCCACCACACAGTGTGAACCGCTAGCCTTAGAGGGTCCCTTTATGTAACAGAGTGGCTGTCCTTACCTCAAGCTAGAAGAAGATCCAGTGATTTGAATAAATCTCCTAGCATCGCTTCCCTGATAAAGAAAAAAGTCCATTCTATTCCCCACTTAGCATCACAAGTAAAAAGTCTCCAGAAGCGTCTGTGCCTGTGACATTTAAATTCATGGATGAAGCTGAAGCTCCTGTCACCCTCATTTATTCCCAACAGGTGAGTCAAGAGTGCATGCCGGCAAGATGTAATGCTGAGTAACTTGGCTTTTTTTTCTTCCCGATTTCACTGAGACCCTGTAATGTTATTTGATGCAGTTTTCTGTATTTAATTAATTTAACATTCCAGATTTTTAATTTGCATTTAATTTAACATTTCAGGTTTTTAATTTACCAGATATTGTTTATCAAATATTCATTTCGGAGACTTTCACCGTATATACAGTGCATACCCCTCTTTAATTAGTGTGTGGTAAATTAATTCTTCTATCCTTGCTCTTTCATCAGATATTGGATTAAGGAAGTTGCACTGTTTCAACACAGCACATAAACTCGTTTATTAAACCAAGATGGTAAATCTTTCCATGTATGTGCATTGCTATTCCGCTTTCATGCTTAACCTGATAAAAACTGTTGTGGTTAAAACCAGAAATCTGTTATTGTTTAAAACCCACTGCTTGGTTTGACAATGGAAGTGTTACATTTTGTATTCTCTCCAATTATTGGCTCCAGTTCTGTTCTTATCTTACTCCTGGCGCTGTAACTCTTCCACACACACCCCAACCCCACCCTGAGCCTTCTTTCCCTGTCTCTGTCATCCGTGTTATCACCCTCTCCCTCCCTGGGCTACTTGTTAAAATGAGATTATACTTGTCAACGCTCTCTGCTAACTTTTCTCAATGACTCAGATATCCCGGGTTACAAACTTCAGCTTCTCATCCTGAAGTTTTACAGTTTACTTCCCTCTTACTCTTCCCTCTCTCCAGGCAAATAATAACCAGTCCCCAAAGAGATATTATATTCAAATTTTGTTGGAAGAGACCATTGTGGAAGGAAGGATCTTAGCTCTACTGTTACACTGTAAGATATTTGAGAACACATTTTCTTCAGTTCTACACCCCAAAGCAGCACCCTAGCATACTGCCTTGTACAAATAGGAAAATGGTACCTGTTTGTTGGATATCTGAATAGATGGATGGATAGGTGGGTGATTGGGTGGATGGCTTCATGCATGGAGAACAAGATTTCTCCTGCGTGCCTGGCACCAAGCTCATTCTTCAAACTCTGTTTTCTCATTTAAATGTTTCTCTTAATGGAGAAGTATGTCCGTTTAACTGATTAGGACACCAAAACTCAAAGATGTGAGTTAAGATTTGCTCATGAACTCACAGCTAGCAGGGAGCTAAGCCCAACTCTGAACCCCAATAAGTCTGATCCTCCTGTACATATTACACATGGGCAGGACTGGCTACATAATTTGTAGGACTGCTATTCTCTGAATGTGCTCTCCCACTCCATATTCATACATGGAAACCCTAATGCCCAATGTGATGGCACCGGAAGGTGGAAGCTTTGGGAAATGATTGGGTCATAAGGGCAGAGCCCTCATGACTGGGATTGGTACCCTTATAAAAGAGGTCTCAGAGAAATTCGTTTCCCCTCCTTGTGAGGACACAACAAAAAGTCTGCAAACCATAAGAGGTCTCTCACTTGACTGTGCCGGCTCCCTAGTCTCAGACTTCCCAGCCTCCAGAACTGTGAAAAATAAGTTTCTGTTGTTTCTAAGCCACCCAGTCTATGGTATTTTGTTACACCAGCCCAAACAGACTAAGACAGAGGCCCAGAGCAAAATCAAAACCCCTGTTTTTTTCAAGACAGAGACAGCAGAGCATTAAACCTAAAGTGAAGCCCTTCTAATCACGGAGTCTATGGGGCATCACAGGTCACATGCCCATGAAACCAGCGGGATCCACCTTCCAGCTCCAGCTTCTCACTCCCAGGTTGTCCATTAGAACCTCTGGGTTCCTATTCTCAGAGACACTGTTCCAGCCTTGTTGTCAGAGGCAGAATCAGACCAGGAAATTTGAACCTTGCCCAGATGCTTGTGGTAGGTTAGGTATACCTTCTAAATAGACTGGAAAGCCTTGAGGGCAAAGAACACCTCAAAATATGATTCTGTCACATTCTTTATTCCTATCAGCACCACCGTCACCCCATCACCTTGATCAGGGATGGTGGGTGGGGACTGGGGAAACAGTGTGCTTTGCTCTGCGATACCTCACTGACCAACCAACTAAAGCACACTCTAAGAATGGGTATGCTGCCTTTGCTACTCTGATGAAACAGATTAAACATGTACGCAGGTAAGGAAGAGCCAGATGGTAGACGGGAACCATAAAGAGTACAGTGGTAACAGTCCTGCCTGTGAGCCTGAGAGCCAAAGCTGAGCGTGGCACCCCAGAAAGAATTCTTCTCTTTGAACTTCCGCGAGCCAATCTCGGGGCCAGTCTCGTGTGAGCCGAATCTAAGGAGCCCTAGTGTGAAACTCAACACTTTATATGGCCAAAGCTAAATGACTGCTCCTCCCCACCCTCTATGGCCTTCTTATGTGGCTACTATTCTTTTCAAAGGAAAGATAATGATGTTGATGGGCTTTTAAAGAAGTCCTTATGACACCAATTTCAGAGGTGACAGCTATCCATAAAATATCACAAAGCAGAGACGGGAAAGTCTTTGAAATCCTGTGGAACAGCACAAGATGGTATTGGCAACTCTGCTTGTGACCTAGGAAAGCGTGTTAAAAACCAACAAATAATAGGGGCGCCTGGCTATCTCACGTGGCTGAGCGAGAAACGCTTGATCTCGAGGTTGTGAATTGGAGCCCCATATTAGGCACAGAGATTACCAAAAGAAAAAAAAAAGTAAAACCAGCACTGAGGGCATTCAAGATGAGAGAGAGCATGCGCCAGGTTAAGGGCACTTACTCTTTAACTACTGAAAGCCAAGTTTTCGTGTGCTTGAGGGCAGGGCTCACAGCTGTCTTGTCCCTTGAAGAATCCTCAGGGTCCAATGCAGGCGCTCAATGAATAGAGAAAGGCAGAAGGAAAGAAAGATGGCCCAAGGGGACATAAAAGACAAGTTTAGAAGGACGCACCTGCAGGTTTCATTCCTTGGCCATTTCCACGTATTTCCAAAAAAAGATGATGGCACTTGTCATTCTTTGTCGAGTTGTGTTTTCGTGGTTTATACCACATTTAACTTCATCTCTTAGGAATTTAGGGGCCATGGCTGTCACCAAAAGTCCAGAACTTGAGTGCAGGCACTTGATCTTCCCTTTATCATCTACTTCCAGCCACCAGAACAGCCACAGCATCCCCGGCAGTGCCCTGCTTGAGGGAGAGCACCAGCACCTGGGGGGTTGTTAGCCAGGAGGCCTGACTGTCGCTTGCTGGGAGGCATTCTCTTTTAAATAAACTTTTCATTTTGGATTAATTTTAGATTTACAGAAAAGTGACAAAGATAGTACAGAGAGTTCTCATTATCTCCTCACCTAGAGCCCCATAACGTTAACATCTTGCATAACCATGGTACATTTGTCAAAACTAAGACATTAACATTGGTACATGACTATTAACTAAAACCCAGACTTTATTCAGCTCTCACCAGCTTTTCCATTTATGTTCTTGTCATTTAAAAAATAACAAATAAACTAATTTGGGGTGCAGATTTGGATTTACAGAAAAATTGAGCAGGTAGCACAAGTCCGGTATAGCAATCCCATCCCCACCGTGCACCCCTAGCCCAGTTTCTCCCATTGGTAACACCTTCCATGACTGTAGTACATTTGTTAAAATAATGAGCCAATATCAATACATTATTTTTTTTTACTTTTTTTTAATGTTTATTTATTTTTGAGAGAGAGGGAGAGAAAGAGCGAGTGGGGAAGGGGCAGAGAGAAGGAGACACAGAATCCCAAGCAGGCTCCAGGCTCTGAGCTGTCAGCACAGAGCCCTACACGGAGCTTGAACTCACAGACCACGAGATCATGACCTGAGCTGAAGTCAGACGCTTAACCGACTGAGCCACCCAGGTACCCTTCGATACATAATTATTAACTAAAATTCATACTTTGCATTAAGATTCACTCTTTGTGTCGTGCAGTTCTATGAGTTTGGACAGACACCTGATGACATGTATCCACCATGACAATATCATGCAGAGTAATTTCACTGCCCTAAAGATCCCCTGTGCTTCACATATTTATCCCTCCCCTCTCTCCCCTAGAACCTCTGGCAGTGATTCATCTTTCTACTGTCTCTTTATTTGTGCTTTTTCTGAAATCTCATCTGGTTGGAATCATACCGTATATAGTCTTCAGATTGGCTTCTTTCACTTAGCAATATGGATTTTAAGATTCCTCCGCATCTACATGGCTTGACTAATGAATGTCCTTTTTCTATTTCAGGATCCAACTCAAGGTTAGTGTGGAAGCATTTTTTTTTTTTAATTTAAGTATAACTGACATAAAATATTCTGTTGGTGTCTGGTGTATAACATAACGATTCAACATTTGTACACACTGCATGTGGTGACATTTTTAAAACTTCCCTTTCTATGATCAGAATTCTTTTCAAAGGAAGAGATCAGTGTAATATCTTCGGGTGATTTTTTTAAAATATTATACTTATTTCTGTAACAAATATTAATTGAACTTTTATTATGTACCAGGCATTGTCTTAAGCAAGGAATACGCAGATTTGAACAAGCTTTAAGAGATCCTTGCTCCTATAGAGTTTAAAAACCTTTCCTAAAATTACTATTAATGGCTATGTACTGTTCCATTTTATCAATTTCTTTTGAAAGAGATCAGTGTCCTAAGAGACAATGTTAAATGTAAAAAAAAAGAGATGTCCATTTTTGAAGTATTTGCTATAGGGGGTCATATTCTTCACCAGAAAGGACATAGCTATTGACACTGCCTCTAGTCACGAAAGTTCCTATCTTGTCTTTACTGTAACTGTTATCCCCCTCTGCTTACATTTTCCCCCTACTCTCTGTATACTCTCTGTATAGCCCTCAGCCCCTTTGTCCTCTTCCAATGCAAGCAATCTAAGCAGTCAGCCTCCAGTTCCAAGCTGGCCTGCTGGCTGCAGATTGCTTCTTGCCCTCTAACTCCCACCAAAAATGCTTCCTCTGTGTGTGTACTGCGCACACGTACCTCACTTCTGAATATCCATTCCAGCAGGGGCCTGCACTTAACTTCCATAAGCCCAGGTTCCTTGCTGTAAAATTGGCACTCTCTCACGATGAAGGCTAATCTTTATGCAGTGTTTGCATATTTACAACCGTTAATTGCTCCTGGATGACCAAGCTGTATTTCCAAGAGATCAGGAAGTGATGCTACACTATGAAAAGTAGGTAAACCAGGGGCAATTTTTGGTGATTCATCTCAAAACGCATTCTTTTTAACCACCTAGCGTTTCACCTTGTTCTTATATGAGTACAGGCCTAAGATATAGCCCCTCATTCTGAAAAGCATATTGTCTTTATCTAAATGAACACTGTGATATATACTAGAAATAATATGATCTTTGGAAGTAGGCAGACCTGGGTTTAAAAATTGGTGCAACCATTTACTAACTGTGTGACCTTGAAAAGTGACATAACTTCTTCAAGCCCAGATTCCTTATCTCTGAAATGGGGGCACTAGTAATAGCTAATCCTTGGAAAGAGTTTACCATGTGCCAGACACTGTTGATTTGATCCTCACTGCAATCTAATGGGGTAAATTTAATTATTATCATTCCCATTTTATAGAGAAACAAACTAAGGCAGAGATAGGATAAGTGACCTGTCCAAGGTCATGCAGCTAGTAAGAAGAAGCAAAGCTGGGATCCAAATCTGGGAAAACTGGCTCCAGAGTTTAAATTCTTGACCTTACATACATATCCTTTTGCTGATACTACATGAGATAATTAGGAGGATTAAATTAAACCTTATATTAAGGACCTATTACATAGTATTCATGGCCCATAATAAATTTATATTCCCTTTACCCACTCCTACTGTAACATTGTTATCTTCCTGGTTCTGGATACTAAAATCTCAGCCAAACAGGTATAGTACAATCAGACCATTTCACCTATGAACCAGACACAGGGTGGCACATACAGGGAGTTTAGAGCAGTTTGACATTCCTAGAGGGAGGCATGAGCACAGAGAGGTGAGGTTGTTTTGATGGATGGAGTGATGTCATAGAGGATGCTGAGTGTCCATGGGGAGGCAGTATAATGTAGGGTAAAGAATATGGGCTTTGGAATCAGCCAGGTTCGAATCCCAGCTCTGTCTATACTGTAGTCTGGAGAATTAAATGAGATATAGAAAAGGATGCTCACCACACCTTCTCTTCTTAAATTCATGCACACTCTTGGGTCTCCTGGGTGGCTCAGTCGGTTAAGCATCTGACTTCAGCTCAGGTCATGATCTCACAGCTCATGGGTTCGAGACCCACGACAGGCTCTGTGCTGACAGCTCAGAGCCTGGAGCCTGCATCAGATTCTGTGTCTCCCTCTCTCTCTGCCCCTCCCCTGCTCACGCTCTTTCTCTCTCTCAAAAATAAATAAACTTAAAAAAAATTCATGCACACTCTTGTTGAATCACTACATCCTACACCTGAAACTAATATCATACTGTATGTTAGCTACACTGGAATTAAAATTTAAAAAAAAAAAATAGGGGCACCTGGGTGGCTCAGTCAGTTAGGCATCCAACTCTTGGTTTCAGCTCAGGTCATGATCTCACTGTTTGTGGGTTTGAACCCTGATAGTGCAGAGGCTCCTTGGGATTCTCTCTCACTCCCTTTCTCTGCCCCTCACATGCACTCTCTCTCTCTCTCAAAATAAATAAATAAACTTTTTAAAAAACCTCAATAAATAAATAAACAAGAATTCATGCACATTCACACAACTGGACACTGCTCAGCAGCTCCAAAGAAATATAAAACTAACCTCAGAAAAGGGGGCACCTGGATGGCTCAGTTGGTTAAGCGTCCAACTCTTGATCTCAGCTCAGGACATGATCTCACAGTTCACAGGATGGAGTTCTTAGTCGGGCTGTGTGCTGGCAGCACGGAGCCTGCATAGAATTCTCTCTCTCCCTCTCTCTCTCTGCCCCTCCCCCCATCCCCCTTACCTGCACACCCCCCCGCCCCCCACCGTGTATAGCCCTCAGCCCTCCATGTCTGCTCAGGTGCTGGTGCTCTCTCTCTCAAAATAAATAAGTAACCTTAAAAATTAAAAAAAAAAAAAAAGACTAACCTCAGAATGAAAAGTTTGAGAAGTATGTAGTTCTATATTTGATTTAGTGAGCAAATGGATTGCATTTCAAGCTGTTGACACCAAGCTTCCAAAATGGCAGACTTTTGGTGGTGGGGGAGTGGCAGTAAATGTGGTAGGTGATTGTATGTCTCTCCCCAAAACAGTGTGCTTTTTCAGTCTTCACCAAAACCTGAATGAAATAACCGTCAAGATTCTCAGCTATTTATTGCTCAGACTCTACATTCACCAAGTAACCTTCTGATTAATACCTAGAGCCCCAGAGCCCCAGAGAGTGTCCAGGTAGAAGAAACAGAAATATTCCTGGCCCTAGAAGAAAAGATCTCCATTACAAACACATATAAATCAATCTTATATAAATTAAAAGGTATTGCTGTCCAGAAGGTAGAAAACTCTTCAGTCTCTTTGGTTCTAGCATCAGGAAAAATTTGGAAACCCCATCTTGAATCCCAGACTGCCTAAGCACCTACTATGTGCCAGGCATGAGCTCAGCGCAGTGAGGAATTCAAAATGACATAGTCCTTGCTAAAACAACTTAAATGTGGTAGAGATAATGAAGCAAATACACCAAGAGCTAAAATAAGGCACAAGTTGAACAAAATGCTACCTCATTACCACCTTGAAAAACCCCCAAGGCCAAGTCTAGGCCTCCTAGTTCTATTCAACTTGAGGAGGTGATAATGAGGAGAAAATGTTCTTGCCCATTAAAGAGTTCTTAACATGGAGACCGAGGCTAGCTGCTAAATAAATGGTGGAATTTTACCTTTCAAGTTACATAGGTAATACCTGTTACCTTTTATGATACATACTTTACAAAGTCTATTTCTACAAAAGGAGGGAAAAAAGAGAAATGCATACATAGGGGAACAGAAGCATAATTTATTTATAGATAAAGAAAGGACAAGAGGAGCCGATGGCAAAGGCCATTCGTCAGAACGGTGATAAATGAGTGAATCAACATGCAAACTCAGTGGCTGCCAAACCAAGTCAGTGCCTGTGTGGCTGATGACAATGAGGGTCCACACTAGCCCACACTGCACCCCATACATGGACAATACACCCCATATATAGACAATACTCCCCAGAGACCCAACATACCCCTCTATCTATTCCTGTAACATCTTACCCTGCCTTCTCAGCCCAGATTCCAATAGAGTCTCTGCATTAAGCTTTTGCCACCTTCCACTAACAGTACCTATTCCTTCCTCCTCTAGCTTCTCCCATATGTTGTCTCAAGGGCATTCCCTGAGACATGGGCATTTTCTCCTTCAGGTGGATGTGAGGCAGCAAAAAGAATATCAGAGATTGAAATTGAGGCATCTGGGTGGCTCAGTTGGTTAAACATCCAACTTAGGCTCAGGTCATGATCTCACGGTCCATAGGTTGGAGCCCCGAGTGGGGCTCTGTGCTGACAGCTCAGAGCTTGGAGCCTGCTTCGGATTCTGTGTCTCCCTCTCTCTCTGCCCCTCCCCTGCTGGCTCTCTCTCTCTCTCTCTCTCTCTTTCTCTCAATTTCTCAAAAATAAAATAAAACATTAAAATTTTTTAATTAAAAAAAAAAAAAAAGAATATCCAAAATTGATTCAGAAAACCTGGGTTGGAATCTGGATCTTGCCACCAACTAACTGTAGAACTGTGGAAAAGTTACAGTTCCACATTCCAGTGAATGGAGAAGGCACGTCCACTTCGGAGTCCAGAGTGCTGACCATTACACCATGGGACCTGCACGTCCACTTCAAAGAGCACCTAGGAGATCTCAACGAAACAGTCTAGGACAGAGATGAGCCTCCTGAAAGCACTGCCCCAAACTGAACCTGGCAGGACCTCGGGAGGACGTGCACTTCATCAAAGATGGTTTCCAAGGGAAGAGTTCAGTTTGTAAAGAAGAGAAGGAGGAAGGTAACTGGATGGATTCACAGAGGGAGTACTTACCCATGATCTTCCAGCGGCAGAAGACACTCTAGAAGCAAAATTACAATAACTGATGTCCCTTCTTTTTATGACAGGGGCCGGAAGGGACCTGAGAAAAGTATAAGGAAATGTGTTTGTAAGCTAAATCACATTTTAATTTGAATATAGAAACAATAGAAACTCCACTTTATTTTCACTTTTTTTGTTGTTTTAGTGAGGTGGAGAGGGGCAGAGGGAGAGAGAGAATCCCAAGCAGACTCCACGCTCAGGGCAGAGCTTGATGCAGGGCTCGATCTCACAACCCTGGGATCATAACCTGAGCTGAAATCAAGGGTTGGACGGTCAAATGACTGAGCCACCCAGGCACCCCAGAAACTCCACTTTAGATAAACAAGAATAATCTCAACATGGGTCCCAAGCAAAACCTTTACTTTGGTCTGTTCTGTACACAAGACAGTGGAGTCTTCTGGCTCAGTTCTATTAGTACTAAATGTAGGCACTTAGGGACCAGCAGTGACTGCCTCAAAGCAATCCAAAAGCTGAGGATAGTGAGTGGGAGAAAAATCGGACTGAGAATCTGGGCACCCAGGTTCTAACTTATTGTCATTAATGTTTGTGAAGTTGCCTGGGGAGGGTCTCTGGGTCTTTGTCTCCTCATTTCTCTAGTGAGACAAAGCTGTGAGTGCCCTCCTAGGCTCCTTCTGGCCCTGTGCTTATCAAATTAAGAAAGCTCGAGAGGTCAGTAAGGGGCCAAGGTGAAAGCCATTCAGCCCACTGCCCCACCTTGAAGCTTTACATTGTGAGATCTCCATTTTACTGAAAGCATTCAGCATCCCCTGTGCTGGGTACTAGGGCTCAACTCAGGTCATCCAGGAGCTGACTGGTGATCAGGATGACCAAAAAAGAAAACCCAACAGCTAGAGAATCAGAAAATACTAAACAGAAAAGAATTTACAGATTATCACGTGCTAGCCCTTTCTTATACAGAGGAAGAAACCAAGCATCAGAGGGGTCAGAAATTCTTTTCCCAAGAATGCAGCTAGAGGAAGATAGCTTGGGGGTGGGGGGGGGGGGGTTGGGGGGTTGCGGTTCTTGATGTATGAGGAAACAACTCCTCCCGCCCCCCCCTCCCAGGCGGTCAGCAGCAGCCTCTCTCCAGGCCTCTGCCTCTCCTGGGGAATCCATGCAGCTCAACCACTGTTTCTTCCGCTCCAACCCTCGCTGTAGCTGTGGAGTTGAGACTGGCACCAAAGCCCCCTGATCCCCTGCCCTGGACTTTTTCTGTTCCACCAGAAAAAAATAAGAGTGCTGTACAAGCACACCCAGTTGCAACAATCCTGGGAAGACACGAGGGATGGTAAAAGCTGACTTGTCCTGGAGCCCATCAGCTCCCCCAGGGAGACCCACATGAGAATATGTTTATGCTTTTCTCAAAATACCTTTTACCTGGGCATGGGAATACCTATATTCATTTTTTCATTTAGAAATGTATAATTTTTGAGGGTAAGGAATAAAACTAATTGATAGTGCAAATTCAGAAGACAAAACAGTGAATGCAAGCAGAGATTGTTTACAATAAAGCTGATAAAGTCTCAGCTTCAGAGTCCCTCCCTTGCAGGGGTTTCTTCCAAGATGCTGGGAGGGCCCTAGCAATGGGTTCATGTGGTCATACAATCGTAAAATATTTGCAGAAGTGAGATATTTTTGCATTCTTTTTCTTGTCTTTTCTTTTTATTTTAGTGAGTGAGAGAGAGCTGGGGAGAAGGGTGGAGGGAGAGAGAGAGGGAGAAAGAACCACAAAAGCAGCCTCTACACTCAGCTTGGAGTCTGACAGAGGGCTCGATTCCACGACTCTGCAATCATGACCTGAGCCAAAATCGAGTCAGATGCTCAACTGACTGACCCACCCAGGCACCCCTGCGTTCTTTTTCTTGAAGTGGTAAGCCTCAGGCCTCCAAATTCAGAGTCTGAATTTCTTCTCTTCTCTCTTCCTTTCCTTCTTTCTAGGACTGGAAGAAAGATAAGTTTTGTTTCTGCTTTAGTGAAAAGAAATGTACAACTTAAGAGAAGATTGAGTCTGAAAAATTAAAAATGAGAGGCTATAAAGAGCAAACTCTGAAACAACGCAGTGCCCTTGAATAAGGTGGGTGGGAATTCTGTGCCAATGCAATAAAATGTGCCAAAAATATATTGAGTTTAAAACTCAGACTGCCTTGGGGTGCCTGGATGGCTCAGTTGGTTAAGTATCTGACTTCGGGTTTGGTCATGATCCCCTAGTTCATGGGTTCCAGCCCCACATTGAGCTTTGGATCCTCTGTCTCCCTCTCTCTCTGACTCTCTCCTGCTCATGTACTCTCTCTCTCTCTCAAAAATAAACATAAAAAATAAAAAGAAAATTAAAAATTAAAAAATTAAATACAAACTGCCTTTCATCTCATAAATTTTAGCCATTTTGATTGATTTGACACACGTTGACAAATCAAAAATAAAAATGTGTCAATCTGTTTTGCCAATTCTAAAAACAACAAAATAAAATAAAATAAATTCTAATTAACTTATCTGGTTCTCCTGATCAGTTAAGTCAAGTCAAAACCCATTTGCTGACATGGTTACACATTTACTTCTGAATGAGATTTTTAAAGTTACTGCTTAGAGAAGCCCATAGAAGAATTCATTTAACTTTTAACCTCTTCTGCCTTAGAACAGAAGAGGCTAATCTGAATTTCTAAACTTCATTAAATAGAACCTTCCAACTGGGAGTTTTACTTTAGAGTGGGTGAAAATGTTTGTTTACAGGAGGGACATTTTATTGTGTTCACTAGGTATGCCTCATAAATGCACTATACTGGTGACTAGTCTATCCCCTCTAAAGACCCACAAGTGTCTGGTGAGGGAATGGGGTGTGGCAAATTGTGAATTTTAAGGGTAATTGAATCATTTAGCTGTTACCATATACCTCTATCCATTTTAACCCCAAATGTTACATATGGCTCCCCCGATTTCTAAGCTCTGCATTTAAAATAGAAACCTCTATGAAGGAACAGCAGGTATTTTTTTCTTTTTTGTCCTAAGGGGGAAAAAAAAAACCTCAAATATTTATGGGTCACTAGTAAAGCCAAATGAGGCCCATGAAGATTCGTTTACAGATTTCATGCACAATGACATCCCAGGTATGGAAAATACTTACCCCTTTCTTTCTGGGCCGGACATTTGCCATTCCAGGTAGAAGAAGTCAGCCTAAAGACAGTGATTCAGTATAATGTCACTTTCCTCTCAAGATTCTAAAATGCAGTGTTTCCCAAACTTGGCAGATAAGAATTATCCGAGGCAGTTATGACAAGCAGATCTCCTGGACTTAGGTGGAGTCCAGGAATCTGTATTTTTAGCAAGCATCCCAGGTGATTCTTATCACCATCACAAAGCTAAGGCTCAGAATGGCTCCCAGAGTCATCACATTATTGGAATAAATACAGCAGCCACAGGGAAATGTACTTTAACCTGTACACAGCTGGGAAGCCACTGGGATTCATGGCTTAGAATTTCATCTTCAAGCCAAGATGTTAAACATATCAATGAATGTGTGTTCCTTATTATCACCCATAATGGTTTCCTTCTTCATGTCTTAGGGGAATGCCATATGCCCAGAGTTCCTGGCAGCAGAAAACCAAAATATTAACAGAATAAATTACTTCAAATTAGACATGTGCTGCTGAACTATTCTAAGGTATTTGGAATATTAACGAACTTGGACCTGGCTAAGGATCATTAATAGCATTGTCCTCCGAGCATATTCTTTGAATAAAAACCTTCAGAGTTTGCTTTCAACTGCCCAAGCACTAGTATCTTCATCGTCCTGCAAAGAAAGCGAGGGGTTGGTTTTGCCAGCTCTCCAGAGCTTTCTCTGTGATACCTGTAGTCAGAAACAGCTCACCTTGGGGACAGTGCCAGAACCCGCAACTGCCTCCTCCCCTCGCCTGCCTGGATGGTGCCAGTTCCAGCACGACCCAGACAGATGAAGAATGTAAGCAAAGCAGAAGTGGCTCTTGTCTCTGCCGGGGGTTGGGGGGGGGGCGGGGGAAGACCCACTTCCTCCCCTCCAGAGATGTCCTCCAACCAAGAAGAGCTGCCAAGACCCAAGGTCAAGCCTGTCACACACGTTAACGGTAGAAAGAATTAGGACTAAAATATAAAACCTATGAGAAAGTCCTTACTATCAGGGACTGGGCTCTCTCTCTCACATGCTGCGAATATGTCGTGATTCTATTTCCTGAACGCAAGTGTAATTCTTTTTGAACATCATTATTATTGTTAATATATTGTTAATTTTTAAGAAGATAATACATTCGCATGGTCAAAACAAACAAGATACAGGGTGAGAAAAATCTCGCTTCTACCCTTGCCTTCCACCTGCCTAGTTCCCTTGCTCCCGCCCAGACATTACTACCATATTTAGTCTCTCATACATTCTTCCAGAATTTAGGCAAAAACAAGCAAATGCACATCTATCTTTGTGTTTCCCCACTTTTTACACAAAGAATAAAATCCTAAGCCTCCTGTTTTGAACCTGGCCTTCTGCCATCCAACAAGCACACCTTAGAACCCTTTCCAAATCAGTACAAAGAGAGCTTCTTCATTCATGTTTGTAGCTGCATAATATTCCATAATAGGATGCGCTGATTTGTAGTGAAACTCTTAGTTCTTAGTCTGTTTTCCTGACAGTGAAATAAATAATTGTTTCAGACACCTGAAATTTAAGCAAGCCCATAGACACCAAGAGAGTCAGTAAAGTTGCACCTGCAGAATTTCTGAAGCTTCTCAGAGGGTGGTGATTTAAGAAATACATCTGTTCCATGTAATTGCAAAACGTTATTCAATATATCATGTGCTACAGGAAGAGCAGCCACAAAGCATCTGAGAAAAATTAGAAAAGTATTTGAACCTAAATATGGATTAATTAAGGTAAAGAAGGGAAAAACAAGAGAGGCGGAAAACCAGCTTCGTTTCTGTAACTCCCTTTCAGCTTCGTCAGACTCTTTTCAGTTGTTGGAGAGACCAAGGCTTGTTCAAATAAGGACTCAAGGGGTCTAATTAGGTGGGAAGGGAAGAGACTGAGTAAAGGGAAGGCCAGAAGGAAGACAAGGAGGGCCGGGAGAGCAATGTCCGGATGTTTTATTCTCAGAGGCTAACCTGCTCCCTAAGAAGTGTTTTCATGGTCATATGTTCCTCTAGGCTGTGATTTTACAAAAGGAAATCTTTCAACTTACAACTCAACATCTTTGGCCACAACAGTATTTAAAGGTATGTCCCTTTGTTGTCCACCAACCTTTGAACTGTTGAGTCATGTACATATTCATAATGTCGTGTTTTCCTCTCAGAAGAGGTTAAAAAAAAAAAAAAGAGGTTTCATCGCTGGCTAACAATTGATAAGCGCATCAATAAGTACATTTCAAAGTCATTTTAAACTTCCAAATGAAAAGCTCCAAATATTTCTTAGAAGTTGGGATAACCGAAACAGGCTCCCCACCTTTGCACTCTAGCTGGTATGCAGTGACCTGGGATGTTAACTAATGCTTGGCAAAATTAAAGAAGCTTTACTCGAACACGGATGATAGCAATGTAAACGGGCACCACATTCTGGAAAGCAGTTTGGCCCTATATGAAGAAAGCTTTATTTTTTATTTTTTATTTTTTTAATTTTTTTTTAACGTTTATTTCTTTTTGAGACAAAAAGAGATAGAGCATGAATGGGGTGGGTCAGAGAGAGAGGGAGACACAGAATCTGAAACAGGCTCCAGGCTCTGAGCTGTCAGCACAGAGCCCGACGCAGGGCTTGAACCCACGAACTGCGAGATCATGACCTGAGCTGAAGTCAGACGCTTAGCCAACTGAGCCACCCAGGCACCCTGAGGAGAAAGCTTTAAAAAATAGTCACAATAAATAGATAGATAGATAGATAAACAAATAAATAAATATTCGCACTCTTAGACTCAGAAGTTTCATTTCTGAGAATCAATACTAAGGAAATTTTATACTTTTGCTGCAGGGATGAAAAGCTATAGGAAACTGGAGGTAGCAGGTGTTCTCAAATATTTTGATCTCAAGACCCCTTTATACTCTTAAAAATTATCGAGTACACCACAGAGCTGTGGTTTATGTGGGTTGTATCTATTAATACTTGCTATATTGGAAATGTAAGTGGAGAAACTGAACTAGAAACTCAATCATTCAAGGGCTTTTCCTCCAGATATTCATTGCTACCTTAGCATGCAGCAGAAGTGTTTTATGAGTACTCTGTCATCACACAGAATATTAATAGGATGGGTATGCAAGGGTTGAAAATTAATAAAATTAATCATTTTTTATTTAAACAATTAGCTAAATGGTTATTTCCATGAATGATTTTGTTCTTTTATGATCTAATTATTTTTTAGCTATAAGCTATTCACTAAGGTTGTCACTGCACTAAGCAAAATTGGGGAACGAAAGCTATAAGACCTAAGGGAAAATGGGTTTGGGGCACCATGCTCAAAAACTTCGTAAGGAACACAGTAAAAAAAAAAAAAAAAAGGAAATTAATTTAAAAACAACGGCACAATTTTACACGAGTTCAATGTGCATTTTATAAATATGATACACTACCTTGAGAGAGACCTGCAGTTTGCTGTTGTAGAAGCCAGGCTCTGCCCACCTGCCAGGTCGCCAGTGGGTTCCAGGCCCATCACACTGTGCAGGAGAGGCACAAAGCAATAACAAACAGAGAAAGAGAGGGGGGCGCCTGGGTGGTTCAGTCGGTTAAGCATCTGACTCTTGATTTAAGTTCAGGTCATGATCCCAGGGTCGTGAGATTGAGCCCCAGATAGTGTGGGCTCTACACTCACAGCTCAGAGACTGCTTGGGAATCTCTCTCTCCCTCTCTCTGCCCCTCCCCCTGCTCTCACTATCTCTCTCTCTCTCTCTCTCTCTCTCAAAATAAGTAAGCAAAAAATTAAAATAAATTGAAAAAGGAAAAGAGAGAAAGGTGAAATAAGAAGAGGAAAATGAGCAGAGAACAGAGAAGAAGCAATTTTACAAAATAGGCTGAGATGAAAGAGAAATTACAGGTGTGGGGGTGGGCAGTGGGATGTTGCAGGCTGCAGTTATGATGAAGTTGTGAGAGGAGAATTATCTGAATTGGGACTAAGAGTTGTATCACCAGATGTTGGTGGCTGTGGCTC
Organism: Panthera pardus; assembly: GCF_024362965.1. Lineage (NCBI taxonomy): Eukaryota > Metazoa > Chordata > Mammalia > Carnivora > Felidae > Panthera > Panthera pardus. The sequence goes on from NW_026526721.1 coordinate 84,434,527, forward strand.
CTGTCCTTGTGAGGGTGTATGTGCACGCGTACACAGCCAGGTGCGGTTTTCTGTGTTCACCTGGTATTTCTCCTGTAAGAAATTGGCGTCTTACTCAAGTTACTCCCTTGTGCAATTGTATTGGAACAAATTTACATTTTCAAAACAAATGTTACACCAGAACTGACTGTATTAACATGATCTTAAGAAGTTTGGAAACACGTACACCATGTTGACATTAGTTCTGTCTCCATGTAAGATTACAAATGACTTCGATTTTCTTCTTTCTGCTAATGTGTATTTGCTAAGTTTCCTTCAAGCCACATGTATCAATTTGTAATCAGAAATTGGGAAAAAAGCATTTTTAAGTTTAAAAATCCAGCAAAAACTTGTGAGCTGATTTTAAAAATCAGCTAAAATCTATGATTCTCTCTCTGAGCCAACCAAAAATGTTAGTCATCACTTGATCTCTGGGAATCACCCCAGGGCTCTATTCTGCATTGTCTACATCAAAGAATCAAGAAACTACCAGGCACCTGAGAACTGTCTTGCCCAGCCTCCTGATTTTAGGAATCAGAGGCCTGCCTTTAGGAGGTGAAATGACCTGCCCAGGGTCACGTAACTGGTTGGTGACAAAGCTGGAACAAAATCACAAAGTCCCCCAGCTTTCAATTTAATTATTCTTTCCACTCCCCACTGGCTTTAAAAAAAAAAAAAAAAAACAAAAACAGTCACAGAAGTATTGTGGAATTGGGATTGATTTACACTTTTACCCAATCATTTCATTCTAAAGAAACCTAACAAGACAAAATAAAACAAAACTGTCAGCTAGGTGAAAAATAAATTCATGCCAACTTCTTGTTTCACACTGTATGGACAAAGCAACGAATAATTCCGTGGATGTTTCCCTTTCCAACTGGTTGCTTTGGTGTTAGGTTCTTTGTGCCTTTGTGTTAGAAAAACCAAATGTGGGGAAGGTAGGAGGAAGAGGAAGGGAAATCTTGTCTAAAGGCAAATGAAGCTCCTAAAACCCCACTACCCATATAAGTAACTTCATTTGGGCATTAGATTTAACCACACTTGCCTGTACCAGTCAATACAGACCACACAGGAAGAGCCACAGAGCAGTCAGCTTGGCACGACGCGGACAGCAGTTATTCACAAATTCCATGTATTCAAGTTACCTTCAGTCAACAATCTAACCGAAATGAAAGAGGAGGGGAGCCTGGGTGCCTCAGTCGGTTGAGCGTCTGACTTCAGCTCAGGCCATGATCCCCCAGTTCATGGGTTTGAGCCCTGCATCAGGCTCTGCACTGGCAGCTTGGAGCCTGGAGCCTGCTTCTGATTCTGTGTCTCCTCTCTGCCTCTCCCCTGCTCATGCTCTCTCTCTCTCTCTCTCCCTCTCTCTCTCAAAGAATAAATAAACATTAAAAAAAAAAAAAAAGAAAGAAATGAAAGAGGAAACACAGAGCACTTTTATGCCTCTTCAAAGAAAAAACTGAATTATATCCAATGACACCAAGGTGGTTTTATTTACCCACCTTAAACCAATGACCTATCATCAACTGTTGAAAAATTTCAATCTGTTTGTAATACCCAGCTAATTCTTTATACAACTCATGCGGCCAGAGTCTCAGTAACTATATCGGAGAGGATGTATACCTTTTGAATTAGAAAGGATGGAAAATTTGGCGGGGGCCCAACATCGGGCATTCTCAAGATCCTGATGGGAACTCAGGAGAGAGGCTGGTTTCCGGCCTTCAACAATTAAGTAATCAGCTGCCCTTGGTTACCCTAACAACTCTCACAGACAAGATACCCGGGCAAACAGGCTGCAACAATTCAGGATGCAAAGGCAACGGGAGGGGACACAGGTTCCCAATTCAGTCACTACCTTCTTGTTTGAGAAAGAAGGAAGTCGAATGATTTTTAAGAAGCCCAGGACTTGGCAGCAGTTTACTGAGGTGCCCTCATTAACGGAATGCATACACAGAGAACCAGCCCAAGAGGGCAACTGCCGTGAGAAAGTCTAAGCTCCCCAGTCTCACCGAACATCATGCTGTCTGACAACTAAGGGCCCTGCTTTTCCCTCAAATACTATTTAGTGATGCCTTTATTTTTGTTTTGTTTTATTTTCTGAGTAATTTTATTCATGGTAGTGCTCAGAAAGTTTAATTTTGTTAACTCTAAATAAATACAAAATCCTACTACTAATAATGAAGAAAATTAAGTTTACAGCAGAATCCCACGACCTGTCAAAACATCATGTTCTACATTTCAAATATATATAATTTTTATTTGTTGAGTACATCTCAGTAAAGATAGAAAAATTGAACAAATGCGTATATAAATAATTCAATGACCAAGAGAACCCAAATCTTTTTTGCTACAAATATATACCTTTATATAATTGAAATGCAACTTTACAAGGGCGCCTGGGTGGCTCAGTCGGTTAAGTGTCGGCTCAGGTCATGATCTCACAGTTCATGGGGTCGAGCCCCATGTCAGGCTCCACAATGAGCATGGAGGCTGCTTGGGATTCTCTCTCTCCTTCTCTCTGCCCCTCCCTGGCTCACAAACTCTCTCTCTCTCTCTCATTTTCTCAAAATAAATAAATAAATGTTGAAAAGAAAGAAAGAAATGCAACTTTATAGCCTGTTGTTTCCACTTTGAATCATATGCTCATAATTTTCCCACAACTTTTTTAGTTATTTACAAACATTGTTTTAAATGATTATATAACATTTTATTATATGCACAGTATACTCTCTGTTTATTTTCTCATTTTTCCAGGATTAGAGATTCAGGATTGCTTCACATTTTCACTACCACAAATACCTTAGAAACAAGCATATTTGAACATACATTGTTTGGCTATATTCTTTGTTGTTGTTGTTATTGTTGTTGTTGTTGTTTGTATAATAATAGCTTTATCAATTTAAATAAATCACAAAAACCCAATGAACTAAGTACAAATTAGGAAATGTAGTGAAATGAGTAATTTGATCAAGGTCACACAGTATGTAGAAAAGCACAGATTTGAAACTAGACTGGCTTAGAAGGGCATGCCATTTTTAAAGGAATTTTGGTAATGATTACCAAGCTATTCAATTATCTCCAAGAAAGAACATACGAATTTATATTCCCTAAAGAACTGTCTGAGATGTTATGATTCAAAGGCTTCCCTTTCCCAAATATACCCATGTTATGATATTTAAAAATAGAAAAAGCTTTGTATGCCATCATGAAAGAAATGTCAGGCAAGTAGTACCAAACCACATGGTACCTACTCAACAAAAACTTGCTTGTAACAACCTGCAGCGGAGGAAAAAGGGATCTGCCAATACTCAAATTTCGGAAGATGCTGCCATGCTATATGTGCGTGCCATCATCTGGTTGGGTGCCCAGACAATGGTTTTTCACTTTAAAATGCTGAATTAATGAGCCTAAGAGAAATATACTAAGTATTCTAAAGCACATCCAAATAGCTATAAAAATTGGGTCTAAATGAGAGGCACCTAGGTTACTCAGTCAGTTGGGTGTCTGACTCTTGATTTGGGCTCAGGTCATGATCTCACAGTTCGTGGGACTGAGCCTCACATCAGCCTCTGAGCTGACAGCACAGAACCTGCTTGGGATTCTCTCTCTGCCCCTCCCGGCTCCAGTGTGCACACGCGTACTCTCTCCCACTCTCTCTCTCTCTCTGTCTCAAAATAAACAAACTTTAAAAAAAATAAAAAACAGGGGCGTCTGGGTGGCTCAGTCAGTTGGGCGTCCGACTTTGGCTCAGGTCACGATCTCGCAGTCCGTGAGTTCGAGCCCCGCGTCGGGCTCTGTGCTGACAGCTCAGAGCCTGGAGCCTGTTTCAGATTCTATGTCTCCCTCTTCCTATGACCCTCCCCTGTTCATGCTCTCTCTCTCTGTCTGTCTCAAAAATAAATAAATGTTAAAAAAAAAATAAAAATAAAAATAAAATAAAAATAAAAATAAAAAACAAAAATAAATAAAAATAAAAATTGGGCATAAATAATAAAAAGGATAAATAAATTGTCATATATTCATTCAATGAAATACTATACAGCAGTAATAATGGAAGAATGTCATTAACATGCTCTTGAGAGGATAAAGCTCAACACAAAAGTGCATACTGTGAAATTCCATTTATGTAAGGTTTTAAAATAGGTAAAAATAGGGGCACCTGAGTGGCTCTGAGCCACTGAGCGTCTGAATCAGGTCATGATCCTACGGTCATGGGATCGAGCCCTGCATCAGGCTACGTGCTGGGCATGGAGCCTGCTTAAGATTCTCTCTCTCTCCCCTGCTTACACTCTCTCTATACGTAAAATAAAAACGAAAAAATAGGTAAAAATGACCAATGGTTTTGGAGATAAGTCAACCCTTTGTGGAAGTTTAGAAAAGGTTTGATGACAGAAAGAACATAAGGTAGGCCTCTGAGGTGATGGTAATATTCTATTTTTTATCCAGATGCCATTTTTGAGAGTGGACGCTGGTTTGGGAGGGTTCATCGAGCTCCGCATTCATGACATGCGCAGGTTTCTGGTATGTGTCACATTTCAGCTTTGGGCCCAAGTCAAAATACAGGCACAAGTAAAGCAAATGATCACTTAAATAGACTAAGCTTCTTGAAATTGAACTGAGGGTTATCACCAATTTAGTAAAAACACACAACAAAATCTCATTTGAAGGAAGCCAGTTGTTAAATTTTGGAGGGATGAATTAAAAGCAAAATTTTATTTGACTAGCTTTAACCCAAAGTGACTTTTGGGGGAGTTTTATTTGCTTTGAGAGAAAGATTTTTAATTACAAATGCAATTTCTTTAATAGGTATAGAAATACTCATATTTTCTACTTCTCCTTGTGCCAGTTTTCACAAGTGATCTCTTTTAAGGAATTTGTCCATTTCATCTAACTTGTTGAACTTATTGACATTACATTGTCCATAACATTCCTTTATCTTTTTATTATAGACATTATCCTTTTAATGTCTATATTTAAGATCTTTAGTAATGTCACACTTTTTATTCTTGATATTGGTGATTTCCTTTTTTTCTTACCAAATCTAGTTAGAGTTTTGTCAATCATATAGACATTTTTCAAAGAAAAATTTTAATTTTCAAAGGAAGTATCCTTGTTTTTTATAGTACATTTCATTGATTTTTCTTATTTGTATTAAATTTAATAAATTACTAAATTAATTTTAGCCCCAAATTTAATTATATTAAATAAAACACTAAATTTAAAAGAAACAGAGGAGTGCTCAGGTGACTCAGTCGGTTAAATATCTGACTCTTGGTTTTGGCTTGGGTCATGATCTCAGTTTCGTGGATTAGAGCTCCACTCCAATGGCAGTGTGGAGTCCACTGGGATTCTCTCTCTCTCTCTCTCTCTCTCTCTCTCTGCCCCTCCCCAACTCGCACTGTCTCTGTCTTTCTCAAAATAAATAAATAAACTTTAAAAAGATAAAAAAGGAAATAAACAGAATTTGTCACACATGGTTTAAAAAGCAAGATTCAATTATATGATGCCTGGGGAAAAAAAAACTCACTTTAAACACATAAATGCAGATAGGTTTAAAGTAAGAAGATGGAAAAGACAGAAAAGCATGAGAAAATGAGAATGTCTTTATTAATATCGGACAGAGGAGATTTTAGAGCAAGGAATATTACCAGGATAAGGAGAGACATTTCATAAAAGTAGAATATCAATTCGTTAAGAAAACATAACAATACTGAATGTATAATGCACTCATGAGCAAAGTTTCAAAATTCATGAAGCAAAAACTTACACAGTAGAAAAGGAAAAACTAATTCATTTAATTAGTAATTTTCATACTCCTGCCTTAATAGCTGATAGAACAAGTAGACGGGAAATTAGAAAGGATATAGAAGATTAGAATAAAACTACCAAACAACTAGACCCATTGACATTTATAGAACACTTCATTTAGCAGTAAAAAAAATACTTTTTAGACATTTTTAGAATGTCTTCATTGGGAATACAGACAATTGCATACTCTCAGCAGGAAAAACTACAGACCAGAATTTTTTAAAAAATAGATATCTGGGTTGGAAACAGTGGTTTTCAAACTTGGCTATACATTAGAATCATCTGGGAAATGTTTAAAAATATGATGCCTGGGACACTCTCCAGAGCAACTTGATCGGGATAGGGTAAAAGAGGTGGTGACTACATTAGCCTAACAAGGCTAATTCTGGACCAAATTGTTAGATAGTCAAGCTTCTCTTGGGAGGCATCAACATCCCCTTCTCCACTCCTTTCAGTGAAGGCTTCTTCCCTCTCACTCCATCCCTACCCATGCCCTGAAATGTTTTCCTATTGTGTCCACTTCAAAGCATCCTCTTGGAAAAGAATCATCTTTGTCATGTACTTCTTTACACAAATATGTGTCAAAATTCCTCACGTGAAGAATTGAGCCTTATTGTTATTATTTTTTAAAGTTTATTTATTTTGAGAGAGGGAAAGAGAGGGAGAGGGAGAGAAAGAATCCCAAGTGGGTTCTGCACTATCAGCATAGAGCTCCACTCAGAACTTGATCTCACAAACCGTGAGATCATGACCTGAGCTGAAATCAAGAGTTGGACACTTAACGAACTGAGTCACTGAGGTGCCCCAAGCCTTATTTTTAAATCATTACCCTCAGTTAAAAGAATTTCAACCATTTGCTTACAAATGGACTTAACATTAAAAAAAAAAGCGTTTTTGGTTGTGTGTTTTGCTTGTTTTTACAAAACCCTTTTAAAGTATATGAAAGTGATCAGATAGGTAACACCTACTTGTAGAATTATAAAATACAAAGTTAGAAAAAAATCTAAGTTGGGGTGCCTGGCTGGTTTAGTCAGTGGAACCTGTGACTCTTGATCTCAGGGTTGTGAGTTTAAGCCCCGCATGGGGTGGAGAGATTACTTTAAAATAAAATCTTTAAAAAAAAAAGAAAGAAAGAAAGATTCTAAGCTGAAACCTCATTTATCTCCATACCCCAGGTATAACACCACCCATCTAGGATGTGATTATCCAGCTTTTGCTTAAATAACTGTAACAAAACTTCTTTCCTCATTCCAGTTTTAGTCAGGCTTAATTACAATAAAGATTTTCATTTCTTACATAATCATTGTACATAATTTGAAAATTATGGAGCAAAATAGAAATTGTTAATGATGTCTTATTAATTTTTAAAGTAATGTGTAATAATATCTACTAAAAGCAAGGGGTACCTGGGTGGCTCAGTTGGTTGAGCATCCAACTCTTGACTTTGGCTCACATCATGATCTCACCATTTGTGGCTCGAGCCCCATGTCAGGCTCTGCATTGGGTTACGGTTAGGGTTGACAGTGCAGAGCCTGCTTAAGATTCTCTCTCTCCCTCCTCTCTCTCTGCCCCTCCCTGTGCCCACACATACACACACACTCTCTCTCTCTCTCTCTCTGCCAAAATAAATAAATAAACTTATAAAAAATAATATCTATAGTAAGATGATTGAAGAGTTACAACTCCAACACCAAGTGCTATCAATTGGGCAAGATGACTTAACCTTGCTAGGCTTCAGTTTACTCATCTGTAAAATGGGGATAATAATACTATCACATTTACAAGGTTGTTAAGACAAGTTTTAATGAGTTAATGTATATAAAATTTGTGGGAAAATGCCTGGAACAATGTTAACTAGCTTGATTATGATTGGTTGTGGCTTCTCAGAGAAGTATGATGAAAAAGACTCCAGCTCCTTCCAGGTGACCGTGAGTTAGTAGGATCCACCATGTTGTAAGAGAGCACAGGTGCACATGACTGCCAGCCACTCTGAGCTATCCCGTGGCAGCAACTCTACAAGGACGTGTGCAAATTGACAAGTACCAGCAGAGAACAAGATAATTTAACATCTGAGGAATTAAAGGTAATCTAAGTGTGGTTAATTTTTTCCCCTTTTTAAAGAAAAATCTTTATTGTTACAATGTTGTAACTAAGGATTAAAATAAAGTAAAATTTTAAAAGCCCCCACTTATTTTGGATTATAATTTCCATCCACAGTATCCATTGAGGTCTTCCTGAGCCATATGAAATAAACCTCTCTGCTATGGTTTGAATATGTGTGTCACCCCCTGCCCCAAGAACTCTCATGTTGAAACCCTAACCCCAAAGATGCTGATATTAGTAGGTGGGGTGCTTAAATCATGAGGGTGGAGCCCTTGGGAGCGGGATTATTGTTTTATAAAAGAGGCTCCAGGGGTCACATGGGTGGCTCAGTCAATTAAGCCTCCAGCTTCAGCTCAAGTCTTAATCTCATGGGTCATGAGATTACACCCCACATGGGGCTTTCTGCTGTCACTGTAGAGCCCGCTTTGGATCCTCTGTCTCCCTCTCCCTGCCCCAACCCTGCTCAAGTGTTCGCACATGGCACACACACCCGCTCGCATGCTCTCTCTCCCTCTCTCTCAAAAAAATAAACATTAAAAAAAAAAAAAAAAAAAGAGGCTCCAATAAGATCCCTAGCTCCTTCTACCATTCGAAGATGCAAAGAGAAGTCTGTGACCTGGAAGAGGGCCTCAGCGGACCATGATGGCACCATGATCCTGAACTTCCGGACTCCAGAGCTCTGAGAAAGAAGTGTCTGTTGTTTACAGCCACCCTGTTTGTGTTTTGTTATGGCAGCCCAAACAGATGAAGAAATTCTCCCTTGCTCAGAACACTTTACATCTGTTAATTCGCCTTTGTTTCTGCCATTTAGGGAAGAGTTTTCTAGGCAAAAGCTTCCTGCTTTTATGTTCTTAAATGTAATTTATTAGGATAAAAATATTTACCATACTACTAAATATTCTTCAAATAAATTTTCACAGCTTCGTACTGCATCATGATTTACTTCCGAGCCCCTATTGTTGGACATTTAATTTACGTCCATTTTTCATTCAGAAATAAAATGCTAATGAACATCTTTGCTGATAAATTTGTGGGTTCATTTGTGACTATTCCCTCAAGATACTAGGCCACACGTCTGTAATGCCATGTTGTCAATACCCTGGATGACATCAGCATTTTGGGCAACAGCCCGAACACACTGCTCATTCACATGGAGCTGCTGGTCAACCAAAAGAGTCCTCTTTCTCACACTTATTACTGTTGAACCACGTCTCCACCCCAACCCAAAATATTTTGTTTTGAACTCATTATTCCAAGCCTGTCAAGATTATTTTTTTAAGTTTTTATTGCTTAGCTTGCAGAGTACAAGTTCAATGTAAGAAATATGGCAAAAGAGGCACTCTCACAGATGTATATTAAAAATATTTGCTTGCCCACAAATAAAAAAAAACATTTTTTTTTTTTTTTTTTTTGCAGAATTAACACCACGCAATTTTTAAACTTGCCTGGAACACCCACCCTATAGAAGGAGCCTGTGTGTTATGATACTCCCCTGTCTCACAAAGTAAGACTCGCTTCAAGACACTCCAGAAGAAAAAATTAAAAAATAAAAAAAAAGAGAGGTTAGAGTGGGAGAGAGCCAAAGCATAAGACTCTTAAAAAATGAGAACAGAGGGCTGATGGGGGGTGGGAGGGAGGGGAGGGTGGGTGATGGGTATTGAGGAGGGCACCTTTTGGGATGAGCACTGGCTGTTGTATGGAAACCAATTTGACAATAAATTTCATACATTAAAAAAACAAAAAAACAAAAAAATACACTCCAGAAGTCTGGGCTAGGTCAGCCTTGCCTGCCCTAGAACTTCCTGGCTTTCTCCCAAATCAGAAGATTCACAGCCTTTTGGGGATGCCTGAAATGCCCCCTCTTTATGTCCATTCCCAATCCTTATTTCAGGTCTAGCTGCCTCCTAAATGCGAAATCATCAGAGGAATGAGCTCTATTTCTGGCAATACGAATGGGGTGGACCCTATTAGACAACTATAATATCAATGCAGTTCTGATTTCAGCAAATATTTATTGTGGGCTTACTACATGCACAGCTTCAAGCTTAGACACACTGATTGTCTAAAGACACAAAAAAGCTGGGGTGCCTGGTTGGCTCAGTTGGTTAAGCGTCCGACTTCAGCTCAGGTCACGATCTCGCGGTCCGTAAGTTCGAGCCCCGCGTCGGGCTCTGGGCTGATGGCTCAGAGCCTGGAGCCTGCTTCTGATTCTGTGTCTCCCTCTCTCTCTGCCCCTCCCCCGTTCATGATCTGTCTCTCTCTGTCTTAGAAATAAATAAACGTTAAAAAAAAAAAAAATTAAAAAAAAAAAAAAGACACAAAAAAGCTGCTTCCTCCAAAGAGCTCAGAGTTCAGTGGCTCTGTATCGGATGGGGAGACGAAGTAGAAACACACCTCAGGGAGGAATTCACAAAGAAGGAATAGTTCGTCTAGGAAGCAAAGTATTAAATTTTCAAAGGTAATGAAGCTGTAAGAATAGCTTCATCCCACTCCTCTTGGCAGAGCTGATCACTCCCCTTTTGTATCGGAGTGTGCTGTATCACTACCCCAAGTAGAGCAGGTATCCCACCTTTGGAATTGTTTGTGTGCAGGCCTGTCTCCCCAGCCAAACTCAGTGCCCCAATTCTTGCTGCATGCCTAGAACCAATGCAGTACCTGAACAAAGTAGGTGCTTAGCATATGCTCACTGAAGATGCACATGTTTAAATCTATGCACAGCTATTGGGGCTCCTGAGTGGCTCAGTCAGCTAAGTGTCCGACTTCGGCTCAGGTCATGATCTCACAGTTCATGGGTTTGAGCCCCACACCGGGTACTGTGATAACAGCCTGGAGCCTGTTGCAGATTCTGTGTCTCCCTCTCTCTCTGCCCCTCCCCCACTCTCTCTCTCTCTCTCTCTCTCTCTCATAAATAAACATTAAAAAAATAAATAAATCTATACACAGCTGCCATAGGGAAAATGACTTTTGAAATAACACAGACCCGCTACCTTAAAATCTGCCACTAACTTTTTAAAAATAGTAGTTAAGGAGAGCTGGGAAGAGAACATGAAAATTATTTTAAAATTTGAGGCTAAAGTGTCATTATTACTGTTTTACAACTTTGAAATCACCGTATGGATTTCCTAGCAAAGTGTTTGTATCTGGGCAGTGAAACCCGTGGGAGTAAAAGGTAGATGCCAAGGAATCTGGGTGACATATTCAGCTCAGATTTCAGAAGGGAAAGAATAAAAGCTCGCAAGTGCTAATCTAACTCCAAACTGACAAAATAAAGACAAATTAATGTAAGCTCTCTGGAAAGTCTGGAGCTGAGTAAGCTATAATGCTTGAAAAAAAATAGGTAAACAGTCCCTTCTTCTGGTCATTATCTTCTGAAGTGCACGAGACATTAAATAAACAGTCATATTATGTTCAAAATACTCCGAAGATGAAAAAGACTGTCAGGCAAGCATTTGCAAAAGATAATGGTGAAGAAAAGACAACATCGTAGAAGTAAGACATCCGGAAAATAAAATCATTTAGCAGGTTTTCAGAACTGACAGGTTCTGAAGGAGGCAGGTTTCTTCCTACCTAAATTTTTTTAAGAAAAAAAAGCTCATGAAAAACAATGTTTTGTTGTTTACTTATTTATTTTGGTGCCTTAAGGGCTGGAGGGGATTTGGGACCTGCTAGTCTAGCTCTCCCTCTTCCCGGCTAGCAAGTGAAGAAACCAGAGCTGTAGGGACTTTTCAAAGTCAAGAGCAGGGCAAGGACTAGGGTCTCAGTCTAGAGCTTGTGGTCCAGTGGCCCAGATCACAATAAGCACATTGTCATCCCCTGAATTTGACTCAAGGGGCCATGCTCAAAGGGCTTAGGGAAAACTCCAAGGTTTTTAAAAAATAAACCACACAACAAGGAAATGCACTAGACTGGATCCTGTATCAGGGCAAAATCTGCAAAGGACATTATTGATATAATTTTTGAAATTTGAATATCAAAAATGGTATTTAATAAGTGTTCAATTTCCTGAATTGATAACTACAGTGGTTATGTGAGAAAATGTCTTTTTTCATAGGAGATACATGCTGAGATATTTAGGCATAAAGAGGCATAATGGGTGGAATCTGTTCTTGAATGGTTAGGAAAAAAAATACATTTTTTTAAGTTTATTTATTTTGAAACAGAGAAAGCATGAGAGATTGAGAGCATGAGGTGGGGAAGGGCAGAGAGAGGGAGGGAGAGAGAGAATCCCAAGCAGGTTCCATGCTGTCAGCACAGAGCCTGATGTGGGGCTTGATCCCATGAACCGTGAGATCATGACCTGTCATGACAAGAGTCCAACACTCAACCCACTGAGCCACCCAGGTGGCCCTAATGGTTAGGAAAAAATAATACATTTTTTATTTTAAAAAATTTGTTAACATTTATTTGTTTATTTTTGAAAGAAAGCACAAGTGGGGGAGGGTCAGAGAGAGAGAGGGAGACACAGAATCCAGGCTCCAAGCTCCAGGCTCTGAGCTGTCAGGGCACAGCCCAACGTGGGGCTCAAACTCACCAACTGTGAGAGCATGACCTGAGCCAAAGTCAGAGGCTAAACCTACCGAGCCACCCAGATGTCCAAGAAATACATTTTCTAAAGAGAAAGAAATAAAACAAGTTTGACAAAATATTGGCAATTAAAGAATCTGGGTGAGGGCTATATGGGAATTCTTCATACAACTTCTTATAACTCGTTTGTACATTGAAATTATTTCAAATGAAAAGCTTTCAAAATATTTTAAAAACTAGATGTTCTGTATATTTATTCTGGGCCACTGAGCAAAAGTACCTCCACGATCCCACCCTGACCAGGCCTACTCTGAAGGAGAAGGGACAAGCACTTCCTCTGCACCCTTTGCAGTACCCAGAAATCCCTGCCAGACAGAACGCCAAGCCACCGTGGTCAGTCAAACCCTCCAGTTGAGTCAGGATCAACTAGAAATACCTGGGAGGCAGCCAAGTGAGTGCTCTGCCACCAGACAATATTAGAGTCCTAGCTTTGCCTCTCACTGGCTTTGTGACTGAGGGCAGGTTGCCTGACTTCTCTGCATCTCTGCATTTCCATCAAACATGGCTCAAGTACCCCCTTCACAGAGCGATGGTAAGGATTAAATGACATAATGCATACAGATTTCTAAGCCTGGCACAAGATAAATTTTTTTAAAGGTTTATTTATTTTGAGAGAGAGAGAGAGAGAAGCAGCACAGGCAGGGGAGGGGCAGAGAGAGGGGGACAGAGAATCTTAAACAGGCTCTGCCCTGTCAGCAACCAGTCCAATCTGGGGCTTCAACTCACGAACCAGGAGATCTTGACCTGAGACGAAGTCGGACGCCCAACCCACTGAGCCACCCAGGCGCCCCAGAAGATACATTTTCAGAGTGGAAATTGTTATGATTATTATCAGGTCTGAGTTTAAATGTACAGGCTGCCAGAAAACATCTCATTCACTCACTCATTTGCTTCTTCACTCAGATCTGCAAACTTGTATTTTGACAACTGTGCCAGGCATACGGTGTTCGGCAATGTGCATGATGATTCCCTCCTCAGAAGGCTTACATTCTAGGGGGATCAGCAGGTAAATAGGCAATTACACCAAATGTGAGACCAGGAATGTGAGTGGCCAGTGTGAGAGTATATTCAGCATAGGGTAGGGACCCTGGGACAGGCACCTAAGTCAACCTGAAGGGGCCAACAGGGAGGTGCCATCTGGGCTGAGACCTGGAAGATGGGTAAGAGTTAGGCAGGCAAAGGTGGGTCAGTGGGAGCAGGAAACCTATACAGAGAGGTGGTGGTGTCCTTCAGGAAACAACAGCACAGGTATATACCAGCAGAGGTGCTATTTGTGCTGGAGATGGGGAATGAGCGACATTTCTGGGCATGGGTCTAAACAGGAGGTTAAAGCCAGAGAGGGGACCTCAAAGTGTTAAGGAGCTCAGGTTTTCCTGAAGAAACTTCTGAACAGTCGTAAGCAGAACAGATGAAAAAGGATGAGAATTGTAGAAAAGTTACTCTGGCTATAACCCCTTCCTCCAAGATTGTGGCTATGGATGGAACCCTGGCTGGAGGTGATGGTGATAGCAGCTAGGCTAGATTCCAGAAGAATCTGGAGAGAGAATAAAAGGATTTGGTATGTGCCTGAGGATAGATTAGAAAAGGAAGGGGTCTAGGAAAATCTAGGTTTCTGGGTCATGAAAGCTATCTCATTGACTGGATGGTGGCCCCATTAATTGAAACTAGAAATTGCTGAATTTATCACCATGTGGGGTGGTGGGGGGTGGGGGGGTGGGGGCGTGCCCCTGGGTAGGAGGAAGGGATAGAGAGAAAATGGGGCAGAAGAGTGTACTTCTAAGGAGGTTGAAAGTGATGTAAAGATAAATTTCCCCCTTCTCACGGTTTGCCAAGGGCCAGGTTGACAAATTAAACATTTCGAGAACTTGTAATCCTCCCGCTAAGAACTATGTGAAGAAATAGCTGAGAACTAAAAAAATTTTAAGACGAATACATTCTATGAGCCAGCAATTCCACTTCTAAAAACCCGTCCAACGACTATACTGACATTTGTGAGCAAGAGAAGAACATACAAAGTTTACCAATGTGGAATTAATAAATCAACTATGATACAACCTGCCTATGGGGTACAAATAGCTATTAAAAGAATGAGGTAAATCTACATGGGGAATGGAAAAATCTCTTGAAATGTACACCAATCATACTGCATTTTTGCTTTCTTTTTTTCTTATTTTGTTTAATGTTTATTTTTATTTTTGAGAGAGAGAGAGAGAGAGAGAAAGCACGAGCAGAGCAGGGGCACAGAGAGAAAGGAAACAAAATCAGCAGGCTCCAGGCTCCAAGCTATCAGCACGGAGGCCCGCGCAACGCGGGGTTGGAATTCACAAACTGCAAGATCATTTCCGGTGGCCAAAGTCAGACACTTAACCAACTGAGCAACCCCGGTGCCCCTGCATTTCTGCTTTCTAAAACACTCCATGTAGGTGTGGGAATGGAGACTACATTATGTATGTGTGCATGTGTGTGTGGTATACAGAAATGGAAAGATACACATTAAACTACTAACATCCCAGCGATGAGAGTAAAATGGAGACGATAAAGTTAGGAGGAGGATAAAAGGGAACCTATATTTGCATTCAAATATTGTTTTGTTTCTTTTATAATAAACTTGCCTTCATGTTGCATGTGTATATTTTTTTTAAAAAAGCATCTAAGAGTTGGAGGAGGACTTTGGGAAATGCAAAGAACTCATTCAATACATATTCATTCAGGTCCAATTGTGTATCAAGCACTAATTAGACACTGGGATACCACAGTGAGCAACAACAGCAGCTGTGCTTCCTTCATGGAGTTTATGGTCTAGCAGTGAAGACTGACCACTAAACACATGATTGTAATAAGGAATGACAACACCTTGGCCAAGAGTAAGCACTGGGTCCGTATGAGGCACATAGAAGGCCCAGGAGAAATCAAGGATGGCTTTCTGGAGAGGGTGTCATTGAATTGAGACCTGGAGCAGGAGTTAGGAGAAAATTTCCACCACTGGATGGAGGCTGGAGAAGTGGGAGAGACAGAAGTGAGAGAGGAGGCTGGAGGCTTAAGCATGCAAGTTTATGAAAGGGCATAGAATTTGCCATGCCATAGAGGGGCACCTGGGTGGCTCAGTCATTTGGGCTCCCAACTTCGGCTCCAGTAATGATCTTGCAATTTGTGGGTTCGAGCCCCACAGCAGGCTCTGTGCTGACAGCTCAGAGCCTGGAGCCTGCTTTGGATTCTGTGTGTGTGTGACTCTCTCGCTCTCGTTCCCTCCCCTGCTCACGCTCCATCTCTCCTTCAAAAATAAATAAACTTTAATTTTTTTTAATTTAAAAAATAAAAAGGATTTGCCATGCCATAGAATTTGGATCTTACCTTTACCATGAGAACCACTGACAAGTTTCAAGTGAGGCGGTGAAACCGTCAGATTTGCCATTGCAAATGATCACGCTGTCAGCAGCCATTCTAAGTTGTATACTCAGACACACAGATGGGATCAGCTGGAAAGAAAAGAGGAGAAAAGAAGATTCAGGCTTCCAAGATTCAGGCTTCCTGGTTCGGAAAAGAGACTGTAGAAGATCAAGTGTGGCTACGCTCAACTAGTTGACCTAATGCAGACCAGAGATGCAAGTAACAGAGGTGGGAAAGAAGCAGTTCACAGTCTGTTAAGGAAAAATCTGTTATAAGATGGCTGACAGGACTGAGAAGGGAATTCCAGTCCTTGTCAGAAGACTACCCTTGCGGGATTTCCTTCCTACCCTGCTTGCCACAGGCACCAAATTACTACTAATGAGGAGTGCAGAAGTAACAGACTGTAAATTGTCCCCTCTGTTGATGCTCTGGGCTCAGATCTCTGGAGAATGACCTCCTCTGGGCCCACCAGTGTAAAATAACCCTCTTTCCTTCCAAGATCTCCGAGTGCCACTTGGTTCTTCTGCCGGGTGATCCAGACCAGTTTCCGTAACAGTATGCAAGGTAAAGAGATAACCAATATAAAAATAATTGTATGGAACATTCAGGCGGGGTGACGTGAACGCTAGAAATGAAGTCCGAACACTAGCTCTGCAGCATGAAGGAAGGTGTAGCTGATCCCAGCTGCAGAGCAAAAAGTCTCTTGGAAGAGGCGGTATTCTAAATAGGTGGTGAAGGATACATAGGACCTTCAAAAGACAAAAATACACAGTAGTGTTTTTTGTTAGAGGGAATTATGTGGGCATAGGCACAAAGACAGAAAAGTCCAGAAAGAGGTTCAGTGGTGAGTATGTCCTAGAAAGCAAGATGGGAAAGTGAGTTGAGAGCAGACACGGATTATAACAATAGCTAACAGGAATGACACGCGTGCCAAGCTCTGTCTTTCACGGCACTTGGCACAAAACATACGTTCTTCCTTGTCTGTTTTCTGAATCTTAGCTTGAGTGAATGAATGTTCCAGGGGGGACGGACCTGGTCAGTCTCATTTACCACTCTTCCTAAAAGCCTACCTCAGTTCCTGGCTACTGGTAAGTGTTCAGCAATGAGTGAGTTAATAAATGAACATGTAAAGCACTTAGTATTTTGGATGGCACAAAATACTATTTAATAAATAGTAACTATTATTCATAGTAATAGTCGTTACCATCATCATGTATTGGAAAGAACTGAAAGAAAAATACCTGATGAGTTGGGGATGCTGGCCAATTATCTTGTCTATAGTATCTTGTTTAAAATATATCATTACTGGAGCACCTGGGTGGCTCGGTGGGTTGAGCGTTCGACTTCAGCTTAGGTCGTGATCTCACAGTCCGTGGGTTTGAGCCCCGCATCGGGCTCTGTGCTGACAGCTCAGAGCCTGGAGCCTGCTTTGGATTCTGTGTCTCCCTCTCTCTCTGACCCTCCCCTGCTCATGGTCTATCTCCCTCTGTCTCTCAAAAATAAATAAACATAAAAAAATAAAATAAAATAAATCATTACTCCTCAAAGTTCATTGACTAAGCTATAAACTTAAATCTTTTGCAAGGTATTCAAGCCCTTCATTCTTTAATGCCAACCTAACTTTTAAACAATTTAAGTTTTATTTACTGCAAGCTATTCTTCTTCCCTCTTCCCTACCCCCAAAGTCAACAGTTTCCTTCTTCTTACTTCAGAGGCAAACTCAAATGCCTGGGGCAGTGGGGGAGGAGGGAAGGAGACAGATAATTAACATAAAGACGTTAAATAAATAATAATAACAATATCCAGCATTTAGCCCATGCTCCATAACTATGCTAAGCAAATTACTCATTAACAACCTACAAGTAGGTATTATTCTTATTCCTATTTCCCAGGGTGAGTAATTTACCCAAGATGGGAGTTCCTATTTGGAGAGCTGGGACCTGAACTTGCTTCAGATGTGATTAACCAGACCATTTTCCTTGTTATCACTGCAGGGCTTCTGTGAAAGACATTGGATCCAAAATTCAGATTTTATTCTGAAGTCAGTGATGGTCCAGGCTCTAGTTTGAAGGGAGGACCCTGACTATATTTAGGAATCAACTCACTGTCACATTTTTCTGAAGCACGCTGTATGTTTAGGGTAACATGGCAAGATGGAACTGGAAGTTGCTTGGAACCTTACCCCAGGAAACTGTCCTTTATTTGCTAAGAAATGGAGACACAAAGGGAATCTCAGCACGGAAATGGCGCAACTGGTTAAGTATTTATTAGGCATCTGGTCTGAGAAAGCACTGCTCTCTGTACTCAATAGTTGTATACATCTAAACATAGTCCTGCCTTCACTGGGTTTCTGGTCTAGTGAGGGAGGCAGAGCACACACACGTTTAGACACAAAGTGAGAAGAAGCTGGCAAGCCCAACCAGCCAAACAGAAAGGTGCCAAGTTCACACTAGCAGGCAGGAAGGTGAAGAGCTTGGAGGCCACGGACTGAAGCATCCAAAATTCAGTTCCCAGCCCGCAGGCTCCTATCCCGTCAGTAAATACATACAAACTGAAGATCATGGAGGTCTTTATCAACTCCTTACCAGAAAATCTGCATTCCCATTCATATGAACTTCTTCCTGAAACCAGACATTTCTGGTTTGAAATATTCCCCTCAAACCAATCTAGCTTTTTACATTAAATTAACCCTAACCACCTCAGGTCACTTCTCTTGTTGGGCCTCCCCCAGATTTGGGCTACTGTGTGTAATTGTCATTTGCAAAAGGTTAAAGAAAGATAAAACTTCCCGGGACATTGCCTGGGTATAAAACCCAGACAAGGAGAAATGGTCTTTTTTTTTTTTTTTTTTTTAGACATAAGAAATCATGCTTTAAGAAAAACATATGTTTAACTAGTTTTTTGTTCACCTGATTACAAAAGTTCTAATACAGTGAACAAATAAAACCAGAGTTCGATAGAGAATAAATCCTCCATAACCCGACCAACCAAAGATAACCGCTGTGAGCAAGGTGGTATATATCACTTCTGATTTCTGACTAGTTTTGTGATTGCCAGATGAGAGAAAGAGAGATAACATTAATCCACACATAAACATATAAGTAATGCATGCTGTTTTT
The DNA here is from genome assembly GCF_024362965.1 of Panthera pardus. Taxonomy (NCBI): domain Eukaryota; kingdom Metazoa; phylum Chordata; class Mammalia; order Carnivora; family Felidae; genus Panthera; species Panthera pardus. Next base: position 84,453,546 of record NW_026526721.1, read on the forward strand.
TATCTTTTTATTACCAAGCAACATAGTTTTCACTCATTTTTAATGCCATACAGTATTCTAGTATATACAAACCCTATTTTTCTTATCAAATCTCACATCCATGATTATTTTCCTTCAATTGTTTATTATTTATGTGTTTACTTTCTATTACTGTTACAAAAATACTGTGTTTAACATGCTTGTGCAAATATGTTTGCACTACTGGGCTAATGTAATAATACTAATGTATAATTTCTTTATTTTATTTTTTAAGCAGTATTTTATTTTTTGCTTCTTCCTTTACCTTCAGTCTGCTTTTTTTTTTTAATGTTTATTTATTTTATTTGAAGAGAGAGAGAGAGAGGGAGAGAGAGAAAGAGAATACCAAGCAGAGCAGACTCCACCATGGAGCCCTAAGCATTACCTGAGCCAAAATCAAGAGTCTGAGGCTTAACCAACTGAGCCACCCAAGAGCCCCACTAATGTATAATTTCTTTAAAAAACTGCTCCAAGAATCCATTTTCATTTGAATTGATATTGAAATCACTCTAAATGGATGAAAACGCCAACTTCTCCATCACCTCCCTATGGCAGGTAAGCCAAAAATGTGAGCAACGGTGTATTATCATAGGACAAGAAAACACATCATTACTTGCCCCTTTAATCCCCCAGGCAAACTAAGACAGAAACAGCATATTAACAAGTGCCATTTGTAGGTCTATCATTTATAGTGCATAGATTCAGATTGTGGGGATATGAGACTCCAAATGAACCAGCAAATATTGATGAAGGTTTTTAGTTTTAGGCAGGAGACTAAAAAAGCAAAAGACTTTAATGGATTGGAGAAATGATAAGGTTGTCATTTGGAAAGATTAATTTGGAAATTCATTAGTGTTCAGCTGGAAATTTTACTGTGCTTTAAAAACTTATCTTGGGGGCCACTACATAAAATACATTGTTATCAGACAAAATAAGTACTTTTGTGGTTTGGTAAAGCAATGCTAGAAACTCTGAAGGGCAGCTTTTGTCCGGGAAATCACACTTTCTTCTAACCCAAGAGCTGGTGGCTGTGTGCCACCAACACTCAACAGTCACATGGACACTCCTGCACCTACAGGAAACAGAACAGCAGAAACGAGGTCACAATGCATTGATCAATCCAGTCAGAAGGCCTGTGTGTGGATGGTGGCTCAGACATTGGCTGGCTGTGCAGCCCTAGCTGGACAAGCCACTTAACAAAGCTAAACTCCTGTCCGCTCTCTTATAAAGCTAAGGTATCCACAAGATGCTTTCCAAGGTATTTTTCAACACTGAAAGCCATTAGAGGATAGGACTGGCCCTGGTATGTTTATCAGGTTCCTGGGAGATCCTGATACTAACCAAAGTTCAAGAACCACTGAATTAGGGAAATGAGAGAACAGAGTTTTCTTGAAAACGTATAGCTGTCATAAAAATTTGTGGGATGAGACAGTGAAGTGTTGAGTTCTACTAAAATATCATGATTTGGGGCGCCTGGGTGGCTCAGTCAGTTAAGCGGCTGACTTCGGCTCAGGTAATGATCTTGCGGTCTGTGAGTTTGAGCCCCGGGTCGGGCTCTGTGCTGACTGACCGCTCAGAGCCTGGAGTCTGTTTCAGATTCTGTGTCTCCCTCTCTCTGACCCTCCCCCGTTCGTGCTCTGTCTCTCTCTGTCTCAAAAATAAATAAACATTAAAAAAAATTTTTTTTTTTTTTTTTAAATCATGATTTTTAATCATAGGACCTGGTTTACTTAATGACTTTACTTCCGGGAAAGGATAAGTTCTCAATTGTGTTCAGGTCTTTGCCCATCAGTAGAAAATGTCTCCTGGGAGGAAAACCCACAACAGTAGATGGTTTGATCACCTGGCCCTTGGTGATCACTCTCGGGTACTATTATTTTTCTTTAGGTATGTTGCAGGTCTCTTCACTGCTAAGAGCACTAATACCAACTCTTTCATTAGGTATCTCACTTGAAAGCTTTCAAAGCACTTGCAGGTTTGTTTCATTTGATTTCACACTTAATTCAGTGGGGTAGCAGGACAAACAACACTACATACATTTGGAGATGCTAACTCCCCAGGGTCTTGTTCAAATGCCTTACTACGCCCATTGGACTTAATGGACTATACACTAAGAAGAAAGGATGAGGTCTTTTCACTGTTGTGTCCTAATCACCTGGAATAGATTTTCATAATAGAGTGGCTATTCATTAAGATCAAATATGGATACTTCATTTTGCTACTCTTATTTCCTTAAAGATGCTCTCTTTTGATCTATGCAAGAACTGTTGTTCATCTCCACCAGAACTTAAACTCCAAGAAGTCAGAGATTTGTGTCTCGTTCTTTGATTGCTACATTCCAAATGCCTAGAACACTGTCTGGCAAATACTCAGTAATTTTTTTTTTAAATAAACAAATATGTTTTTACCCTTAATGCCTAACCTAGTGTCCGGACCGGAAATGTGTTTACTGAGTGTGAAATATTACAAGGGGGAAAAGGGGGGAGACTAAATATTAAAGCCAACAAAACCAGATGATCTCATCTATAACAGAGTAATTATTAAATAAACATCCACTAGATAGACTATAATCAACAATCAATAAAATTACTATATGCTACTTGATTTTTAAGCATGCGTAAGTATTGTTTCGATAAAAATTGATTTTAAAATTATATATGCTTTTTCACAAGATCATTGAAAAGAAGCTTTGCAATATGATTAGAACTAAGTGAAATAAAATTTATGAATGTTAAAAGACTAGAAAGTTTGATTATTTCAGGAAAAACGAGTCAATGGCTGATTTTTGTGTTCTTCTTTATCCATATTTGCTGAATTTTCTATCCTACACATGCTTTGCTTTTGTAATAAGGAGGAAATGGAGAAAAATTTTAAAAAATAGATGGAAAGATATACATTAAAATTCTAACAATGGTTTAATGTGGTAGTGAAGACATGGGGTATGTTTTTTTAATTATTTTTTTTATCTTTAAATGTTTTTGAATTTTTGAATTATTTGCTTTACTTATTCAATGTAAACAAAATTATTATCAGAAACTTGCAAGAATCTAATTTGCTATGCACTCTGAGATATTCTCTGCAAAGTCAAATATTTGTCAGTAACTTGAAGCACACAGCAAGTGTCAAATTTTGAAAAAGGAGACTTTTACAGGTTATCTGTAGAAGCCATAGTTGTGACTTCCCAGAAAAATCCCAGGAACTTTTAGCTATGGGCACCAAAATATGCCCAGAGTGCTCCTGTTGGGGGGGGGGGGGGGATGGTCAGTGAGGGTAGGAGCTGAGTGGGGAGCCACTGTGGAATCTTTAATATTCCCAGAGAACTTCTATGGCAGAAATGATTGATGGATGATATATAATTAATTTCACTTGACAGGCATAAAGGAAAAATTTTCCTGAGCCACTGTAACCTGAGCTAATGAAACCCTATTTAACCAAGGGTGTGTATTTAGACTGGATCTTACCTTAGTGACTTAGCCATTAGTAGGAATTCATTGTTTACTTTTAGGATTCTTATCAGTACTTAGACTCTGTTTGCATGTGATTTTCACCTGATTGCTCAACATGCTCAGCGTTATATGATTTGGGAATACATGAAAACATTGCAAGATCCACAAAAAGCTAATCTCAACTATCTAATCTGTTTAAAACTTTATGATATTCTCTTCTCTTTCAGGATGCATTATGACTTTCTCTAAGATCCTGTAATCAAACAAGACACCTGTTTTCAGGTCTTGCAAAATACCAGATTCTTCCATTTCCTTTAAGGCCTTTGGAGATTCAGGTCATGTCATCACACTTAAACATCCTGCCCTAATTATTTCTACATTCCACTGGAGCATCACCTTGGAGAACCTTCCCTCGGGTTTGCCGTGCATGAATCTGCCTCTATAGAAAGTTCCAGAAAAAAAAGATGAGCTCTAAGTGTTCATAAGAAACATTTTGGGAGCCCAAAACTGGCTAACACTGGACAGGAGTTAGGAGATCTGAATTCTGTTTATACTTTGACCTGTCCATATGACCTTGGTCAAGTCACCTGACTTTTAGGGACCTCCATTTCCTTATTTTACAAGGATAAGATTGAAGTTGATGCCCTCTAAAGTCTGTTTCAGTTCTAAAACTCTGCCTCAGAAGAAATCCCTTATGATGGTCAGTGGCAGGAAGGCAGGAGTGGGGGAGCTGATGAGCCCTACCTTCACAATAAAAGAAATGGGGACTCGTATGCCATCAAAATCTCAGGGGAAATGTGAGGAATTCCCATCCAGGCCCACCTACTCTTAGAAAACTGAGCAAAGAGAGTGGCGATTCAACGGTCCTAAACACTGCTCCAAATCAAAGTCCTGATGCATCAGGTAGGTGGGCATTTGTCTTTCTCCTGCATGGTTGGAACTGTGTTTTTATTTCCATGGCAAAGAAACAAGCTCATAGCTGTGTCATGCGGAAGTGTTCATGAATACATTAGTGGGCAGTGATAGCTGAACGCTGAAAGGGTTGGTTCGGTGAACCCTTAGATTTTGGCAGCTTTGAGAACCTTCCAAACAGAGAACCTACTCTAGGGTTGCTGTGATGTCATCCAGCGCCTGGGGCGGGCTACACGCCCTAGCATTGCCTTCACTTATCCCCACACAAATGTCCCTGTCCTCTGCCAGGTGTGCTCGAAAGGGGTGGCCCAGATCAGCAATGGTGGGGGAGGGTGCACTCCAGGAGCTGTTTCCTCCTGGCTCCCTGCCCAGGAGCCACAGGACAGCCTGCTTTGCTCTCCAGGCTGAAGAGGATGTTTGATGTTTGCTTAGCCCTCATCTCTACACATCCTACCTTTGGTGGGAGCCTACATCCCTCTCTCAGCCCACCTTGGGAACTCTGGCTCCCTACCTTCTACATTCTACCACTGCTTTGGATATCTCAGAATTCAAAGGGAAACTCTAGAGTCAGTCCGGTTTCCCTTTCCCCTTCGTCCCTGCATCCGGTTCCACCTGCAGAGCAATACTGGCTCAGTGTTCCCAAAGCATCACTCAATGTCACTTACCAGCTCAAAAATCCAGTGCCACCCTATTTCCTGGTAATTAAATATAAATTTCTTAGCCCAACCTTCAACGTTCTTTGTTACCAACCTTACCTCCAAGTTCTCCCTAACGTATGCCAGGCACCCCAACTCAAATGGAAAATCACCCCAAAGCAGCCCAGATTTTTCCATCTGCACATTTTGCCTACTCTACACACACACACACACACACACACACACACACACACACACACGCACATGCACACGCACACACCAGTTATGCAGAGCTCATTCATCCTACAAACTCCAGCTTGAAGGACTTTTTTCTTGGGAAGCCTACTTGGCATCTCTCAGCTTAAAGTCTTCTGAACCCTCTTAACTTTTTGATTCACACCTGTTTGGAAACATTCAGCCTTTCTAGCTAAAGTCACAGAATGCTTTTTTTTTTTTTAATTTTTTTTAACGTTTATTTATTTTTGAGACAGAGAGAGACAGAGCATGAACGGGGGAGGGTCAGAGAGAGGGAGACACAGAATCCGAAACAGGCTCCAGGCTCCGAGCTATCAGCACAGAGCCCAATGTGGGGCTCCAACTCACGGACTGCGAGATCATGACCTGAGCCGAAGTCGGCTGCTCAACCGACTGAGCCACCCAGGCGCCCCCAGAATGCTTTTTAAGGAACAAAGAATTACTAACAATGTCATCTGTTCTGTCTCTGTATGTAGTAAGTTCTCAATGAATGCTTAATGAACCAAGAGTAGAGATCACCCAGATATTGCAAACTAATTACACACTTCTGGGTTGCTAAGGTAAAAAGCAGCTGTGAGCACTAGAAGTTGGAATCCACAAGTTAGAAATGCATGCTTCTTCCTCTTGGAGGACAAACTTCTTTCCGATGAAGAATAAACTGCTCCTTGCAAATCACACTTTTTTGTCACAGACTCGTATTAAAAACTAAGAAAACCCTCTCCCCAGGGCACCTGGGAGGCTCAGTCAGTTAGTTAAGCATTCAATTCTTTTTTATTTATTTTTTTAATTTTGTAAATGTTTATTTTTGTGAGAGACAGAGCACAAGTGGGGGAGGGGCAGAGAGAAGGAGACAGAATCCAAAGCAGGCTCCAGGCTCTGAGCTGTCAGCACAGAGCCTGATGTGGGGCTGGAACTCACAAACTGAGAGATCATGACCTGAGCCAAAGTCAGATAGTAAACTGACTGAGCCACCCAGGCGCCCCATAAACTTATATATTTTTATTGAATCCACTGACCTGATTCCAATTTGTCAGTTGATCTAATATTATCCTTTACAGTGTTGTGGGGTTTTTTTTCCTTTAGTGCAAGATCCAGTCTAGGTTCGAGTATTGCCTTTAACTGTCATGTCTCTTTAGCCTCCTTTAATCTGTAGCATTTCCACAAATTTTCTTTGTCTTTTTTTTTTTTAATAAACTCTACACCCAACATGGGCTTGAACTCATGCCCCCAAGATCAAGAGCTGCATGTTCAGTTGACTGAGCCAGCAAGGCACCCCTCTGTCTTTTTTTTAAATATTAATATATTTTAAAAAGTAAAGATCCCTTCACTTTCTTTTTTTGAAAAATTAGATAGAATGTTTTTCACTTTGTGTTTGAGGTTTCCTTGTGATTAGATTGAGGTTTTGCATTCTAGGCTTGTGAACGAGGTGAGGGATGCTGTGTCCTTCGCACAGTATGTCCTGTTCTTCATTGGTGCGGTTCATTTTGATCACCCAGCAAAGGTGTTGTGCGATTTCGCCACTATATATTTGCCATACTTTGTTCTCCCTTGCAACTGTGACAGTCTGTGGTGACTTCAAAGTGTCTCTTAAAGGAGACACTTTACAATGATGTAAAGACACTGCTCCTCCTCAGATTTACTGGAGTACAATTTGAAGCCATTCACAGCCGTCCAAAGGCCCTCGGCATGCTTGGAGTTAGAAACCCTACTGTGTGTTTGTTGTTTCTCTCTGGTAGGGGCAGTGAGTTTGCAGTATGTCTGTCACACACCTCTCTCGGCACAGTGTGGACTCTGGAATCAGAAAAACCTCACCTCTCGCCGGCTCTGAACTTCTCACCCAGGTTTCTGTGAGGATTAAATAGAGTCACGAATAGGAAGCTCCTGAGTCCTTGGCATATGGCCTATATCTAATGAATGTTAGTTCCCTTTTCCTCCTTTGATTAATCGAATGCTATTGAGGTAGAACCACCGATCCCCAAGGATCCAAAGGAAAGTAATGCCTCGTGGGGGCACTCAGCTAGTCTTTGCTGAGATCCAGATGCATGGGGCTTTGGACAAATGTTTTAACTTCTCCGTGCATCTGCTTCTACATTTGTACACAGAAATAACAACATCACTGAAATGCATAGCGCTGTGAGGGTTGCATAAGTTAACATATACAGAGGGCTCAGAAAAGTGCCAGGCACAGTAGATGCTATATAAATGTTAGCTCTCACAGATAGAATATAAGCTCCATGAAGGGAAGGAGTTTGCTCCCTGAGTTACGCCCACTGCCAAAACACGTCCTGCACATAGTCAGCAAATGATACCCCAAGAAATGCCTAAGAAACCAGAAAGGGCTTTGAATTCTCCAACTAATGTACAATTTCTTTCTTGGCTTGCTGTCACCTGCAGCTGGCTGAGAGGACTAATTAGGATCAAACTCTTTGAGGAATACTTTGCTCCTACAGACTGCTGGCAGGCAATTCCTTAGCTGGAGGCTTCCTTCTCTTACCACAGGACAGGAAAGTAAAGGCCAGAACCAGGTGCAGCCAACCAGGGCAAGCTGAATGGTCTGGCTGGAAGGAAAGTTGCCCCAGTCCTCACCACTAGCAGAAAGGGGGACATGACCACAGGGTGCCCCTGCCTAGGGTGCTCCCTCCTCCCGGAGGCAGTTTGACTTCCAGCTTAACTGCCTTCAGTACAAAGTGGGGATTCCCAAGCAGTAGGTTACATCAGAAGGTTGTAGGTTTTAGTGAATGTACATTGAAAACAAGCATTGTCTGCAGACTGAATAGTCCATGTGTCTCTTCACCAGTGAGCTTGAAGGTAAAAACCAGGATTTCTGAAAGTGCTGTTTCCGACCTGTCATAAAAATTGCTGAAAAATGCATATTCCAAGGCCTCACTTCCGAAGTGCTATATCAGCATTGGGAGGGATGGATGGAGGATGCAAGGGGAGAATGGGATGGAGGTGGAAAGGTGAAGAAGTGAGGTGGAACAGAGCAGGGATCTGACCTTTTTTTAAAAGTTTTGTTTTGTTTTGTTTTGTTTCCTCAGAGAGAGAGAGTGGTAGGTAGGGGCAGAGAGAGAAGAATCCTGAGCAAGATCCGTACTGACAACACAGAGCCCCACACAGACCTCGAACTCACAAACCATGAGATCATACCCTGAGTCAAAATTAAGAGTCAGATGCTTAACCAACTGAGCCACTCAGGCACACCAGACCTTTTTTTTTTTTTAATGAACTTTATTTTTCAGACCAGTTTTAGATTTACAGCAAAATTAAACCAAATGTACAAGACTTTCCCAAATAACCCCTGTCCCCATATACTCACAACCTCTCCCACTATTGAAGCCCCCCACCAGAGTGGTACAATTGTTACAATCCATTAACTTACCTTATACGTTATTATCACCTAAATTCTATAGTTTACATTAGGGTTCACTCTTGATGTTATACATTCTATGGGTTTGGACAAATGAATAATGACATGTATTCACCATTATGGCATCATACAGACAAGGTTCACTGCCCTAAAAGTCCTCTGTGTTCCTCCTATTCCTTCCTCCCTCCCCTCTGACCTCTGACAACCACTGATCTTTTTGCCTTCATAGTTTTACGTTATGACATTTTCCCAGAACGTCATATAGTTGAAATCGTACAGTATGTAGTCTTTTCAGATTGGTTTCTTCCATTTAATAATAAACATTTAAGTTTCCTTCATGCTTTTCAGGGTACCTGGGTGGCTCAGTCGGTTAAGTGTCCAACTTCTGGTGAGGCCATGATCTTGTGGTTTGTGGGTTTGAGCCCTGTGTCAGGCTCTGTGCTGACAGCTCAGAACCTGGAGCCTGCTTCAGATTCTGTGTCTCCCTCTCACTCTGCCCCTCCCCTGCTCACACTGTCTCTCTCTCTCTTAAAAATAAAAATTGAAAATTAAAAAAAAAAAATTAAACAATATTCCTTCATGTTTTTCATGGCTTGATAGCTCATTTCATTTTAGCACTGAATAATATTCCATTGTCTAGATATACCACTTTGTTTATCCATTCATGTACTAAAGAACTAAAGCAACCCTAACTGGTTGATTCCAATTTGGGAGATTATAAATAAAGCTACTGTAAATATCCATGATAGGTTTTTGTGTGAACATAAGTTTTCAGCTCATTTGGGCAAACACCAAGAAGTGTGATTGCTAGACTGTATGGTACAAGTATATTTACTTCTGTAAGAAACTGTCAAATTGCCTTCCAAAATGGCTGTACCATTTTGCATTCCTCTTCCAGATCCAGCAGTGAATAAGAGTTCCTGTTGCTCCATATCCTCACCAGCATTTGGTGCTGTTAGTGTTTTGGACTTTGGCCATTCTAATATGTATACAGAGGCATCTCATTATCTTATTTCTCAATTCCCTAATAACATATGATGTTGAACATCTTTTCACATGCTTACTTGCCATCTGCTTATTTTCTTTGGTGAGGTATCTAGCTAGGTCTTTTGCCCATTTCATTTTCTTTCTTAATACTGAGTTTTAAGAGTTCTTTGTATATTTTGGGTAAGGAGTCCTTTATCAGGTGTGTTTTTTGGAAATATTTTCTTCCAGTTTGTGGCTTATCTTCTCATTCTCTGGAGACATCTGCCTTTTTAACCAGCTCATTCATGGGTACAATAAACTTTGAGGGTCACCATCACTTGAGGAGTGAGGAAGACTTTCCTTTGGCTGTCAAAGCATAACAATGCAGTTTAATTTTGCTTGTAAACACAATTCTATAAATAACAAAAGTTATAAATGTATAATGAATGTAATTAATATATACATTTGTGAGCAACACAAAAATTTCTTTAATAGCTCTTCTCTAGTTTTCTGAAAATGAACAGAGCCTTAGAAAAAGGAGACCTAGGCTCGAAAGAGAACTCTGCTACCAATCAGCTCTATGGCCTTGGACAGGTCTCTGTCCATCTTAGTCCCCCGTTTCCTCAGGTATAAAATGAAGAGTATGAGATAGATGAACTTTAAAGTTCCCTCTAGTCCTGTGGTTCCATCTTTTTCATCAAAGCCAAGACAAGAAGGATTTTTCTATCAATGAAACTTCTGAGTAAACATGGATGAGTAACATATTAATAAGAAATGCCTTTGATTTGGCATCCCCTAGACTGTAGGTAACAATCTTCAGAGCCAGGATTTAATGCAGATTTGACTAATGCATAGATTAAACAAGGTGAGCGTCCCCACCAACATGCCACTGTGGTCGGTGAAACAAACCCAGATTGATAATGGCTAAATTTAAATGAGAAAGTGTATGTGTACATATACACAATTACATATAGGGCAGAACATAGGAAATTTCAGACTCAACAGAGTTTGTGAATGCAAAGAGGGACAAAAATAGAAACCATCAAATAGCCAGATGGCTGAGCTTTCTATTTTTAAATATATCATGAGTTCTGTGGGAGTATGTCAATGAGTGGAACTAAGAAAAATGCGGTAACCTTGAATGTTTCTGTTTTTTAAACAAAACAATATCACACAGGGTGTCAAATAGCAGAAGAATTATATAATGAAATGAAAGAAGTGAATGCTTTTAAGTCCCTCAAGCCCAGCCTTTAATATTACACCATGATTCAAAGCACTAATCAAACCTTCTTCATGCTTGAAACTGTGAGTTATTTACAATGACTGTAATATTTTCAAGAAATACTTAAATTAGTAGGCGAAGTTACCTTTTCCCCCCATCTCTCAAATTTCCACACTCAACTTCTTTTCAAATGCCCTAATATAGTCACGGCATAGCCACAAAATGTGACAGAATAAACACATCCATGGGTCATCGATGAGCCGAACTTCGTGAAACATCTAAGAAAATGTGTTTGGAAAAGGATTGCACGGTTTAGAAGAATTTTAGAGTAACTCACGAATCGGCTAACCCAGTCAAAAGATTACTCACTTAAGAATGATATAATTACTTTCAGTTTGCTTAAAGCCAGGGAAAAGTTGACACAGCGATTAAAGGAAAATGGGCGAAAAAAATAGAGTTACATTATACCGACTAAATTCAGGCTGTTCCAAGGAGTAGGCCCAAGGCTTATTTGAGGAAAGATTATCTTGACAAATTGGATAAACATTTTCTGCATGACAGGACGCTGATGGAGAGTCTGCTCTGCAAGCACACCTGGTGGTGGTTTGCTTAGTGTTTGACCAAGGTGTTCAGCTCGCCGGAGTTCTCCCAGGGGCTTTGTTTACCGTTTGGCAGGTAGAGGCAGAGCCAGGGTAGGCCTTGGTAACGGTTGTTGGGCTCTGCAGATGTCTTACCCCGCCCCGGCCCCACCCCCACCTCCCCATTTGAGCTAAAACAACTCTTGGCTAGACCCGTCCACAAAAGCTAACACCAGACTTTAACAAACAGTTCATGCTTAAGGAGGCCTGCAGTCTAATATCCCTGAGGCAAATAAAAATGGCAAATGCAAATAAATGCACCGACATCCCCACCCCCTTCCTTGGCTTCCTTCCATAGCCAGCTGGGATGGAGAGGTCAGGTCCCACACAGGGCATTGCTATGGATGCAGATTTTCCAGCACACAAATTATCCTAGTACCAGGATGGAGAAAGTGTGAATTTCGTGCTTTTCTACTCAAGCCCATGCTTACATAGGTCCAAATGACTGTAGGTATGGGGACACTGGTGGCCTCCCAGAAGGCCTTTATGGAGACTCTTGTGTTCTCAAGTTCCCTAACTATCTGTGGGCAGGTCCCCAAAAATGTCTTTGCTATGGCTTGCCATCCTCAAGAAGCAACCCATTTCTGGAGGCAATAATTTGTATAATGGCTTCCTAGGGTTGGCTGGCCATTCAGTACTTTCTAGTGCTGCTTTATTATTCAGAGAAGCACTAATGTGGGGAGCAGCACACCCACCCAGAGATGTCATTAGACAGTGCGGGGCTTTCCCTTGGATTCAGGTCCTTCAGAGTGAAATGAACAGCCCTACTGTTAGGATGATTTTGCACTTTGCTAGGTCAACTTGCCTCAACCAAAGTTCCTTTGTGTCAACTAATTTAAGTCCGTTTGTAGCTCATCCACTGGTTCCAAGCAAAAAGGTCTCGTGTTACCGTGTAGGAGACAGACACTGGTTAGAAATGGTTTTAGAGATGGCAATGGTTTTAATTTAAGTCTAGAAATCCTTGAGAAGTCATGCCCAGGTACCCTGGTGTGAAACACCATGGAGCTCCTCCCTCTGCCAGCAGCCACTTTGCAATTCTAACGCTACAATTTCAGTTTCACAAATTACAAATCCATACTCTCCTAATTAACGGAAATGTTCCTCATTCCTGTCTCCATCCTACTACCTCCTCCCTCTGTTCGTCCTCTTAACTGTGTTTTTTAACAAGTAAACCAAATAAAGTAAAATTAAATCCTAGGGGAAACCCAGGACAATGACATTGCTTGACTTAAAGTGATCCAACATTTAATGTGTATCTCCTGCCTCCCTAGACATACTTGCATAATCCTCATCCTGATGAGGTGAGGGGTTATTTACTTTTACTTTAAAGATAGGAGACCTCGGGGCGCCTGGGTGGCTCAGTCGTGTTAAGCATCCAACTTTGACTCAGGTCATGATCTCACAGTTCAGAGGTGGGGGGCGGGGGGATTGAGCCCTGCATCCAGCTATCTGCTGTGGACCTCACTTCAGATCCTCTCCCTTTCTCTGTCCCTCCCCTGCTCACATGCGTGTGTGTGTGTGTGTGTGTGTGTGTGTGTTTGTGTGTGTGTGTGTGTATGTGTGTGTATGCTCTCTCTCTCTCTCTCTCTCTGTCTCAGTTAGAACCCTGTGTCGGGCTCTGTGCTGACAGCTCAGGGCCGGAGCCTGCCTTCAGATTCTGTCTCCCTCTCTCTGCTCCTTTCCTGCTCATGCTCTGTCTCTCTCTGTCTCTCTCAAAAATGAATAGCCATTTAAAAAAATTATAAATAAATAAATAAATAAACAAAAATAAAGATATGAGACCTCAAGTTTAGAAGACATTACATGATAAGTCCATATTCATACAGTTATAATGTCTGGAAGCCAAGAATGAATTTCAGTGATTTCTGCCTGTCTCAGTCCTGGTACTCATTTTACCAGACTCCAACTCCCGTGTCTTTCCTTTTTTTTCCTTTTTTTTTACATTTTTTGAGAAAGAGTGCGTGAGTAGGGGAGGGGCAGAGAGGGGGTGGGGGACAGGGGATCTGTCTGTGCTGACAGCAGAGAGCCCCATGCAGGGCTCCAACTCAGGAACCATGAGATCATGACCTGAGCCAAAGTCAGATGCTTAACTGACTGAGCCACCCAGGTGCCTTGAAGCCCTGTCTTTTAAAGACTGAGTCAAAGTGATGATCTTTCCTGCTAGTATTTTAGAGCATTACAAAAACAATTTTTAATGATACATGTTAATTATTTCTTATTCTAAGCCTGACACTTGAAATAAAATTTGAAGTGCATTTTTCTGACAGTTTTTTTTTTCTTTTAAAGTTTATTTATTTATTTTCAGAGAGAGGGAAGAGAGAAAGTATAAGCAGGGAAGGGGGGGGGGGAAGAGAGAGAGACAGAGGGAGAGAGAGAGGGAGAATATCAGGCAGGATCCTCACTGCCAGCACAGAGCCTGACATGGGACTTAAACTTATGAACTGTGAGATCATGACCTGAGCAGAAAGCAAGAGTCGGATACTTAACCAACTGAGCCACCCAGGTGCCCTGACAGTTTTGTTTGTTTGTTTGTTTTTTCTAATGAAAGTTGTTTTGGTATGATTTGGATCTGAGTTGAAATCCTGGTTCTGACCCTGTCCCCATGAATTCATCATTTACTCTCTGATGGACTTAGTTTCTGAATCTGTATAATGGGAATAAAAATACTTACTTCCAGGATTGTTAAGCTTTCTTATAGTATTATTTATTCTGCTATTTCTGCTTAGACATTATCAATCTCTCTCAGACTATGAGTTCCTTTATTTAGTTATTTAGTTATTTATTCCATCATAGAGAAAGAATGAGTCTGTGAATAAGGCAGAGAGAGAGAGAGAGAGAGAGAATCTTAAGCAGGCTCCATATTCAGCACAGAGACCACCACTGAGCTCAATCCCATGACTCTGGGATCATGACCTGAGCAGAAATCAAGAGTGGGACACTCAACCAACTGAGTCACCCAGGTGCCCCTCCCTATGAGTTCCTTTTAAACATGGATCCCATTGTCATCATTTAGGTATCCATTCATTTCTCCAGATTGTGTATAACCTATTTGCTGAATAGCAAATGACTTACGAGACAGCACTTGTAGACAAGTGGGATCTCAATAAATGGTCATTTGTTTTCCTTTTCTCCTTTCTTATTAAAGACTAAAGATCTATCATAGAAAATAAAAAATTGTTGAAATAATTGACTCTAAGCATTGAGACAAAAATGGAAGAGATACACAACTGTGATCTCTTCCTGTAGAGGCAAAGGATTGTCTCCAGACAACCCACAGTGGTACATGCAGATACAGGAACAGGTTGCATTGCAATTTGCTCCCCACAAGACCAGATCATGGAATGGAAAACTCAGTGTCCAAATTATCAGGGGATTAAGAAAACACAACCAGGGGCACCTGGGTGGCTCAATTGGTTAAGCGTTCAACTCTCGATTTCAGCTCAGGTCATGAACTCACGCTACATGAGTTCGAGCCCCATGTCAGGCTCCACACTGACAACGTAGAGCCTGCTTGGGATATTCTCTCTCTTTCTCTCTCTCTCTCTCTCTCTCTCTCTCTCTCTCTCTCAAAATAAATAAATAAATAAACTTATTAAAAAAAAGAAACGAAAACCAATCATTTTGCATAAGTTTTAGAAACTCTGCAGAAGCAGTTGAAGAATTGGTCTTGCCATTCCCTAGACCTCACTTTCGTGTATAATTTATCTTGTTGCAGCTTCTTTATCTCTGTTAAAGTATCAAGACTCTACATGGGCACAAAGGAAGCAAAAGGAAAATGACTTAATATGAAAGAAGACAAAATATCCATTCACATTTTACACATGGGAAATATTGAAAATCACATATTCTGCTGAGCTCATTCTGGGTCCCAGAGCAGGTCTGATTTCAGAGAATACTAAAGTTTTTGCCTGTAGCCTTGAATTGTTCAAATAGAAGGTGTCAAAGGAAGGCAAAAAGTTTAGGAACTAGTACTAATCTTGAGGGAACAAAATGCCAAAGGACCTGGTTATGACAGGTGGCTGTCACAATACCTTGGGCCAGTAACTTTAGTTATTCATTTTAACAACCACTTGAGTCATCAGGTGGAAAACTAGAGGGGTGTGGAGTTTGGCTCTCTAAAGACATTTTCAGTTTTGGTGTCATATTTTCCTGCAGCTGAATTCCGTAGGAGAAAAATCACACAGCAGTGCTGACCACTCATGATCACTAATCAAGAGGACTCCTGTATATCTTGTTATGTCTTCTGAAACTTCCAACTTCTCTCCACACTCTCACCTCCCAGCTTTACTCTTAGCTAAATAATTTACCTCATCCTTCATCTGGAACTATGCTGTCCAATATGGTAGCTACTAATCAATTGTGGCTATTTAAATTTAAATTTACTTAAATTACAAGTTCAATTCCTCAGTTGTACCAACCACATTGTATGTACTATGTAGCCACATTTGCCCAGTGGCTACCATATTGAAATACGCCTTCCCACAGGAAGACAGGAAGGAGAAAACACAAATGGAAAACAGAAAACAAAATACGAAAGAACAGATTAAAATCCTATTATATAACTGTAATTACATTAACTGTAAACAGCCTAAATACACCAAGGAAAAGACAAGAATTGACAGAATGGATTAAAAACATGACATAGCTATATGCTGTCTGCCAGAAACTCATTTCAAATATAATGATGTAAGCAGGTTGAAAGTAAAAGGATGGCAAAGATATATTATGTAAACGTTGATCAAAGAAAAGCAGGAGTGGTTATTTTAATATCAGATAAAATAGACCTCAGAGCAAAGAAAACTATTGGAAACAGAGAGGTATATTACATAACGATAAAGGGTCAATCCACCAAAAAGAGATAGCAACCCTAAGTGTGCATTCACCAAACAACACAGCTGCAAATATGTGAAGAAAACTGGTAGAACTGAAAGGGGAAATAGACAATTCACCATTATAGTTGGACACTTCAATATTCCCTCTCTCAACAACAGATAGAACAATAGACAAAAGTCAGCAAGGATATAGGAGTCCTCAACACATAGGTCAACAGGACCTAATCATCATTTATAGAGCATTCTACCCAACCACAGCACAATACATATTCTTTTCACATGCCCATGGAACACATAACAAGATAGATCATATCTTGGTCCTTAAGAAAAATTTCAACATATTTAAAAAAATTGAAATCATATGAAATGTGTTCTCCAACTAAAATGTAGTTAAACTGCAAGTCAGTAACAGAAAGATTACAGGAAAATCTCCAAAGACTTAGAAACTACACAACACACTTTTAAATAATCCGTGAATCAAAGTGCCAGACGAAATAAAAAAAAATACACAGAACTGAATGAAAATGAAAATATATTGATATTTAGAGGACAGTTGAGAGCAGGTATCAATGAAATGCAAAAGAAAAAAAACAGAGAAAATCAATGAAACAAAAAGCTGGTTATTTGAAAAGATAAATAAAATTGACAAACCTCTAGCAAAACTGACAAAGAAAAAAGAGAAAAGACACAAGTTTCTAATGTCAGGAACAAAATAGGAGATATCTCTACAAGTCCTGCAGACAACACAAGGATAATAGGGGAATACTACAATCAACTCTAAATACACATAAATTTTGACAAGTTAAACGAAATGTAATAAGCCCTCAAATAATACACTACTCACCCAATATGGATAATTTATATAGTCTTAAAACTATTAAGGAAATTGAACTCATAACAACTCCCCAATGAGAAATTACCAGGCCCAAATAACTTTACTAGAGAATTCTACTAAAAGTTTAAAGAAGATTTAAAAAAATTTTTTTTTGATGTTTATTTATTTTTGAGAGAGAGAGTGTGTGAGTGGGGAAGGGACAGAGACAGAGAGGGAGACACAGAAACCAAGGCAGGCTCCAGGCTCTGATCTGAATATATGGGTATGTTACCACGTGCCAAACACCAAATAATCTGTAAATGCAGGTGGTTAAGGTCTCCCCTTGTTAATACCAGGCAAAAAAAATAAGATGGAAATATTCACTGACTTCAATTCCTCATGACTTTTCTATATGACAAGTGGCAGAGGTCTCAACATCCCGTCCCTAACCTTGAAGAGTATTCAACATCATGGAGCAGTTAAAGCACTAGATCTTGAGTTAGAATACTCAGCCAACTAGCTGAGTGACACTGGGCAAGTCACTTCGTCTTTCTGTTCCCTTATCTCTAAGATGAGAAGAGTGACATTACATAGCTAGTGTGAGGCTTAAATGAGATAATGAAGGGAAAAATACTCTTTAAATACTATGTAGTTGTTATTATTATCATTAAATCAAAAATAACAAAACTGAATCATTGAAGGCACTGGTGATATGTAAGTTTAAGGGCACTCAGATCCAGCATTTACACACACACATACACACTCTCACACACAAACACACACACGCACACTCAACACACACATTATTTTCACTGCAAGTACTTTCCCGCTTTATCATCATCTCTTATAAGCAAATGCCCTTAGAATATGAAAAGAAGTCTTGGTTTACTTGGCTCAAGAGAAAGAATAAACATGAAATGAGGAAATGAGGGAAAACAGAGGAATGTGAATTCTACTCACTTCAGTGAACAATAATTGAGTGCCTAGTAGTATTTAGCACTGAACGATGTTCTAAGGATACAGAGTTGAAGAAAACACAGTCCCTACTCTCAAGGACTTAGCGTAGCAGAGGAGACAAGCTCACGTACAAATAATTTCCATGATGTGTGATGGAGGAACACAGAGGTCCCTCACCCAGCCTGGGATGTCAGAAAGGACATATCTGAACTGAGTCAGCCTGGCAGGAAGGGGATGAGACAAGCAAAGGAGTCGTGGTGTGAAGTAGCAAGACGCACAGGGCAGCTCCAAGTCCCCTATGTCACTAGGCATCAGCAAAAAGTTTGGGGAGAAGAAACTACAGATTTGTGCAGAAAACAGGTCAAAGAGGGCTTTGTTTGCCATGCTGAGAGCTGGGGTTCTACCGCCTTAACTATGAGGAGCTGCTGGAATTCTTAACCTAGAGAACAACATGGTCAGAGCGGTGCTTTAGACGAATGTCCTAGCGACAGTGAAGATGATAGGTCTGACAAGAATGGAGGTCACAATACAGGTGTTACGTGGGGTAGGGGCAGCGAGGCAGGAAGTATAGTAATCAACTAGATAATAAAGGAAACAAATCAGGCAGTAGCAATCAAAAATGTACAAAGGATTAAATTGGTAAGACTTTGTGACTGACTGAACATATGGGTATGGGGGCAGAAGTGAAGAAAACGTAGTGGTCGGTGGTGTCTCCTAAGACTCTGTCTCGGATAACCAGGAGGTGAGGTGGGGTAGGGGTGAGGGCTGGTGAGAGAACATTTGTATTTGGAGCAGTACATGGGGAAGAGCAAGGAAATGGAGGTGATCCATTCAGGCGTGCCTGGAGTGGCGAAGGTGGACAAGTGAACGAGAGGAGTCCCTCAGAGGTCTCTTCCTGTCAAAACAGTTGGTGAGTGACAGCTAACTTGGGTTTACACAAGAAACGCTCAAATACTAAAACCCAAATGGATATTGATGGGGATATCAAGAAAGTCAAAATCTTCATGCTTGCCCCGGAATATTATCCTTCTCTCATTAAAACACAGGGGCATTCGGGGCGCCTGGGTGGCTCAGTCGGGGCGCCTGGGTGGCCAACTTCGGCTCAGGTCATGATCTCGCGGTCTGTGAGTTCTAGCCCCGCGTCGGGCTCTGTGCTGACAGCTCAGAGCCTGGAGCCTGTTTCAGATTCTGTGTCTCCCTCTCTCTGACCCTCCCCCGTTCATGCTCTGTCTCTCTCTGTCTCAAAAATAAATAAACGTTAAAAAAAAAAAAACAAAAACAAAAACAAAAAACAAAAAACACAGGCATTCAAGAGACCTGCAAAATAAAGACAATGGAAGTGTAGACTTGAAATGGCCAAGGCAGGGGCAGCTGGATGGCTCACTTGGTCGTGCGTCGGGATCTTGGTTTCGGCTCAGGTCACGATCTCCTGGTTTCGTGAGTTCAAACTCCACATCAGACCCTGCGCTGGAAGCACAGAGCTTGTTTGGGATTCTCTGTCTCCCTCTCACTTTGCCCCTCTGCTACTTGTGCCATCTCTGTCTCTCTCTAAATAAATAAATAAACATTAAAAAAAAAAAAGGGGGGGAAGGAAGGAAGGAAGAAAGAAAGAAATGGCCAAGGCAGAACAAGGACGCTAGCTTGGCAAGTTGCTGTGAGCTGGCCTCACATCTTTTCACAGAACCAAGAGCAGTTACACACAAACCACTGCCCTCCTTTCTCGTCTGAATAAGGAACAAGGAAATGCCACACGCATGATGCGATAGGATACCAGTAGAAAAGCCTCAGAGTCCCTTGTGTAAAATAAGCACAGCCCAATTCGTCCAGGTCCACATGATCTCACAGCCCTTGTGACTTTCTGCCCCCTAACTTCTCCCTCCTCTCATGGTCCTACACCTCCCCTTGAGCCCTGGGCCCCATTCCTCGCATCCCAACTGTTACCAAATGTGTTGTTTATCGTGGTTTTGAGAATTACAGAGGTAAAAGCCCCTAAAAAAATGTGTTCCTCTTTTTGCAGGTGCCCCTTACCTATCAAATAGCTTTCATTTGCCCCCATGTTCCAGGCAACTATGTGCTTTCCCTCTACTGTTTGCAGTCTTAGTCACAGCCCCATGGAAGGATTAGGTACAAATGTCACTCTGCTGTTTCCTTCAAGAGATTATGCAAGTCGAAGTTGGATTGTGTACATGCATATTAGCTCTTCCCTCTAGTGCTAATACAACAAGCTGTGTTTGAGATCTTTTTTTTACCCCTTCCTTGGAGAGGGATAAAATGAGCAAGCATAACTTTCTTTCCCTTGGCAGGCAGGAATATTGAACTGAGAAGCCTGCCAGACTGCAGATCCATGTATGGAATGTGTCCAGTAACCTAGGGACTGAAATTCAGGATGGCCACTAACTGTTCCGGTGGGGTTTACTGAAAACGATTTCTTTATGAAGAAAATTCTGTCAGGGGCCCCTTTCATTGCAGATGTGCCAGGGAGACCTCCCATGCACAAGAGGGAGCAGTGCAAAGAACACTTTTGCTAGAGATTAAAATAGTAATTAGTGAACTGGACAGACAGGCTGCATCATTCTCCTGGTAGCCCAGCAGAGCTAATCTCAATTTTGTTTCACCTCATCACTCTGGTAAACTCAGAGCCCACTTCTCCTTCAGAACTGTGTGGACCAGAGACTTCTAGGTGTGGTCTGGGGACACATGCTGGTTTGTCATCTGATCTTTACTGGTTAGCTACAAGTATTGAAATTGGGAGTAAGTCTTTAGAAATGATATTAGCAGTCAGAAAAGATAATGTTATATCTAATCATTTAAAAGTTAAGCTTGTCTTTTTTAAAGTCATTTTTCTAATAATTCATTTTTACTTAATTTTTTAAAGTATGCGTTGGCGGAGGATTAGGACTTTTTTTTTTTTTTTTAAATAAATCTGGATTCCCACAGATGGTTTGAGAAGCACTGGTATAGATAATGGAGCACTTCATCAACTATCTGTATGGACAATTCACTTCATTGCAAAGAGTGGGAGCTCCACATCTATAATAAGGGAGTGGGGTTCACCGGACTTTAACTATACCTCCAAACTTAGAAGCATCACCTTTTACCCAGACTAAAACCTACAGACTGTTCTTTGGTCTTCCTTTTCCCCTCATTATACATATCCAACAGGGCAAAGTACTGTGGATTCTGTCTCTGAAATGCATCTCATGTCTCATCCTGTCTTCTGCTGTATTTTAGGTCTCTTCCTAATTGAACTCTGTCTCTAGACTTCGTTCCCACCATATTGCTATTAGACCTTTCCAAAATGGAGAGGTCATTCCTCTGTTTTCAGAGGAGTGCCTTGTTGCCTTGTACAACAGATTCCAAACTCTGCTGACCCTCTAAAACCCTCGGTAACTGAGTTTGGCCTACCTTCCTGGCCTCATCTTTAGCCATCTTCCCAAATCACCCTAAGCTCCAACCACTCTGGGCTCCTTGCTGCTCTTCAGACATACCATGAATCCTTGTTACACCTCCCTGCCTTGGTTCACACTGTTGCCTCTGCCCTGGAACACCTCTTCCTCTGTGTCTACCTGGCACTTCCATTTTTCAAACCTCAGCTCATGCTGCTATCTCTCTGTATTTTGTCTGGCATCCCTCCACTCCCAGATTTAATTATTCCTTTATCTATGCTTTCTTCTTACTTTATAATCATGTTTATATCGATATTTTGTAGTTATTAGTTTACCTGTTTTGTCTCTGCTTTCCCTTTCAACACCAAGATACTTTGTGAACCTTTGTTTTTAAACATTTATTTTATTTTTGAGAGAGAGACAGAGAGACAGAGTGCAAGTGGGAGAGGGGCAGAGAGAGAGGAAGACACAGAATCCGAAACAGGCCTCAGGTTCTGAGCTGTCAGCACAGAGCCCGACACGGGGCTCGAACTCACAAACTGTTAGATCATGACCTGAGTGGAGATCAAGATTCAGATGCCTAACCAACTGAACCACCCAGGCACCCCGATAGTTTGTGAATCTTAATCATCTAGTACAGTGCTCCGCACATAGGAGACTGTTGTTTATGTCAATATTATGAGTTGAGACACTCTTTCATTTGTTCATGGGGACCGCCATGTGCCACGCTTATGGATCCAGTCAGACTGACTGAGATACACAAGGTCACAGCCATCATGGAGCTTACATTACTGCGTAGGAGACACAAAACAAACAAATGGGGACGATAACAAAAGTAAATAAACAAACAAGATAATTACACATTGAGATCACTGCTATGAAGGAGTTAAGCTGATGAGATAGAGCCTTCCCTGGGGGAGGTCACTCTTCACAGGAAGATCAGGAACGTTCTCTGGTACTGGCTTGTTTAAGGAACTGAAATAAGGCCAATGTGGCTGGGGCATAGTGAGCAGGGTTGAGTGGTATGAAATGAAGTTGGAAAAAGACCCCAGTATGAAGGACCTCACCAGGGTGCAGTAAGGAGTTTAGATTTTACTCTGAGCTAAAAGTCTTTGAAATGTTTTATGCAGGGGAGTTGGCTTGGTCAGAATAAAATTTTAAGGCATTCGCTCTAGTCCCTGCTGAGAGTGGATTAAAGAGCAGGAGATCAGGAGACAGATGAAGGAGTTATTCCAGGATTCTAGGCCAGAGGTGATGATTGCTCAGACTTAGGGTAGGAGAGCAAAGGCGGGGATGGAGACAAGTAGGCATGTCAGAGATGTCGTTTGGAGGTCAAGTTGAAAGGCCTTGGTGACAGACTGAATGTATGTGAAGTTAGGGGGAAGTAATGGAAATAGAGTAATCAAGGATGACCTTGATGTCTTGGCTTGAGCCCCAAGGTAGAAATTGGTGGTATTGATTGAATTGTTGAAGGTTTGGTGAGGAAGCATTTGGGGTTGGGTTCTGGGTGGTGGGGTGGGGAGAGACTAGGAATCAAGAGTTCTATTTTGGCTAGAAATTTTTATTAGACATCTAAGAGAAGCTGTCAAGATACAGTAAATAACTAAATGACAGAAAAGGAAACTGAGGCTGAAAAATAGGTATACAGGTGCCAAGCGGTAGAACAGCTCCAGCCCGTCTGACTCAGGCACTAAGCTGAGCAGCCTCTTCTCCAGTATGTGCGAACTAGCAATTATCTCTTTCAGGTATAATTGGAAAATAAGTACAAAAGATTTGGGAAGAGAAAAGTAAAAGAGACGGAAAAGAAGAACAGTTTTTGTTCTTTTAAGCCTCCCCCCGCCCCCAACACCATCTTAAGAGAAAGAAAGAAAAGTGAAACAAAATAACCTCTGTCCTGGGGTCTAGTTAAGAACACGCACTCTGGGGCAGCTTGGGTTCAGAGACTTGTCTCTACCGGTTACCCCTGTGTGACCTTGAAAACGTTCCTTCAACTCTCTGCACCTCAGTTTCTGATCTATGAAGTATTTTAAATAGAATCTACCACCAAGTGTTATCATGAAGATTCACCGAGTTAATGTGTGTGGCGAGTGCTTCCAGTACTGCCTGACACACAGCAAGAGCTCACAGAGTGGTAGCTCTAATCTGAGCTTCTGCAAAGGGTGGGTGCCCCAGTAATGCTGAACCATTTCCAGTTGTCCAAATGAGTCAAGCTTTCTCTCCACTGCGTCTTTTCCTAGTTCTGCTCTAAGGAGGCACATGTGTCCCTAAAAACCGCCACGCTATGTAAAATTGCGCAATAAAAACCACAGGGTTTATGAGAAAGTGGGGGTTAGCGGCACAACACGCAAACGCACCTCCAGTGACACATTTAAAATGTATAGGAATCCGGGGTGCCTGGGTGGCTCAGTCGGTTGAGCATCTGGCTTCAGCTCAGGTCACGATCTCACAGTTTGTGGGTTCAAGCCCCGCATCAGGTCTGGAGCCTGCTTCGAATTCTGTGTCTCCCTCTGTCTGCTCCTCCCCGGCTCATGCTCTGTCTCTCTCTCTCTCCTTCAAAAATAAATAAAAACCTTAAAAAAAAAAAATTAAATGTATAGGAATCGGGGTGCCTGGGTGGCTCAGTCAGTTGAGCTCCTGACCCTTGATTTCAGCTCAGGTCATGACCCCAGGGTGGTGGGATTGACCCCAGGGTCCGTGTCAAGATCTGGGCTGAGCTTGGAGTCTGGTCTGGTTGGGATTCACTCTCTCTCCCTTTGCCCCTCTCCCCCACTTGTGCACTCTCTCTCTCTCTCTCTCTCTAAAAAAAAAAAAAAAATAGGTATAGGAATCAAAATTTTAAATGTTTACTATTGGGGCTCCTGGGTAGCTCAGTTGGTTAAGCATCTGACTTTGGCTTAGGTCATGATGTCTCAGTTCTTGAGGTTGAGTCCTGCAAGGGGCTTTTTGCTGTCAGCACAGAGCCCACTTCGGATCCTCTGTCTCCCTCTCTCTACTCCTCCCCCTGCCCCCGTACTCTTAAAAATAAATAAACATTAAAAAAAAAAAAAAGACACTCCCAAGAGAGTGAAAAGGCAACCTACAGAACTGGGGAAATTATTTGCAAATCATGTATCACAAAAGGGTCCAGTATCCAGAATATGTATATAGAACATTTATAACTCAGTAACAAGAGGCATACAATCCAATATAAAAAAGAGCAAAGGACTAAGTAGACATTTCTCCAAAGATGGTATAAAAGTGGCCAACAAGCATATTAAAAGATGCTGACCCTCATTAGTCATTAGGGAAATGCAAATCAAAATCACAGTGAAATACCACTTCACACCCACTAGGACGGCCATAAGGAAGGAAGAGAGGGAAGGAGGGAGGGAGGAAGAAATTATCAGATATTGATGAGACTATGGAGAAATTGGAACCCTCATAAATTGCTGCTGGAAATGTAAAATGGTACAGCCGTTTTACTATGTAAAACTGTTTGGCGGCTCCTTAATAAGTTAAACAGAGATTGACCATACGACCCATAAATTCCACTTCCAAGTATATACCCAAAAGAAGTCAAAACAAAAACTTGTACATGAGTATTTGTAGCGCCTCTATTCACAATAACCAAAAGGAGGAAATAACCCAAATGTCTATCACCTGATGAATAGGTAAACAAAATGTAGCAAACCCATGTTGTGGACTATTCTTCAGTCATAAAAAAGGAATGAAGATACATGCTACGCATGGATGAACCTTGAAAACATGATGCCAAGTGAGAGAAGTTGGATACAGAAGTCCACATATGATTCCATTTATAGAAAATCTCCAAGATGGGCAATAGAAGACGAGCTAAATATTGAATTCTTACCACATGTCAAGTACTGTGCCAACACTTTTTACATGTATAAACTGATTTAATCTTTACTAAAACTGGATGGTATATAATTATTGACCCCTTTTTTATATATTAAAAAATTGAGACACAAGCCTAGGATTTAAATCTAAAGAGTCTAGTTACAGAGCCTGTGCCCACAACTTCTATAGAACTCTGAGTGAAGACATCCAGATTTTAATAAAAAAGCAAAAACAAAAACAAACAAACAAACTTTGTGCTTGTTAATCCAGTCTATAGCCTACACTGGCCACACAAGTCACCAGTTTGCAACCACTTCCAGAACTATATCTTTTCTTCCTTCTTCTCTCAGCCTTGAATGCCTCTTTTTGGAGTAAGACAAGCTAGGGTCCCACACATCATTTGCTTGGTGTCTTTTCTCTTTATCTGGAAAATAGGTACAAATAGATCTACTTTACAGGGATCCTGCAGTATACAAAATTAAGTGTAGGCAACTCTATCTAGCACACTGGCTGGAACCTTGTAGGCAAGAAATAAGAAGATGGACTATTTTTCTGCGTTTTTTCTGTTGTGTGTGTCTCCTTCCTACAAGGCAGGATGCAGGTCTTCCTCCCAAGGAAGGAGTGTGGGAAGCTGTGTGTGGTAGACCAGCACGATGCACGGCACCTGACAGGGGTCACATAAAGGGAGGATTTGCTTTGTTTGCCCTTCAGTTTCATCTAATGCCATTTTCTGTGGGTTTTTTCTAACTAAAAAAATGACGTATGCTCATTTTAAAAGGAAAGCCTAGCAAAGGATAAAAAATAGGGAAAAATTAAAATTATCCTGTTTTCCCATCTAGAAATAAAATTCTTTATTTTGGTATTTATCTTTTCAGACTTACTTTTATGGATAGGTATCCATATAAGTTATTTGGTCTTGTTTTGATTGTTTTGCAATATGGAATTACTCAAAACATATTTCCCTAAACACTGCTCCTTCTTTAAAAAAAAATATGCATGTACCCACGTTTTTTAATTTGAACACATACATATTTACACCAAGTTTTTAAGTACTACTTATGTTTTTTAAAATAAATTCTTGGGGAGCCTGGGTGGCTCAGTCAGTTGGGCGGCCGACTTCGGCTCAGGTAATGATCTTGCGGTCCGTGAGTTCTAGCCCCGCGTCGGGCTCTGTGCTGACAGCTCAGAGCCTGGAGCCTGCTTCATATTCTGTGTCTCCCTCTCTCTGACCCTCCCCTGTTCATGCTCTGTCTCTCCCTGTCTCAAAAATAAATAAACGTTAAAATTTTTTTTAATAAAATAAATTCTTTTTCTCTAAGATTTTTAGTGTTTTTTTAATTTATTTTGAGTGGGGGAGAATGGGGCAGAGACAGGGAGAGAATCCCAAGCAAGCTCTGCCCTGTCAGCGCAGAACCCCACATGGGGCTCAATCTCATGAACCATGAGATCATGACCTGAGTCAAGATCAAGAGTCAGACACTTAACCAACTCAGCCTCCCAGGCACACTTTTAAGACAAATTCTACAGACGATATCTCCCTTTTTCATAGGACTAATGTCCAACTGATTTGTATGCTTTTACATAAATATATATTTTTTTATATCACAAAATCTATCCAAGTTATCATAGGAAAAATAGATTAAAATCTCTGATATTGTTTTACTTTACATCCTTCCAATTGTAAAAGGAGATCATATTTATTTTTATAACTCATTTTTCACTTAATGATATACATCTTACCATATTGTTAAATGGCATGATTTTAAATACAATTTACAATGTAATTTCAATGGCTCTATAATATTTCTTCAATATTCTCTTGTAATGGGCACTTAAATAATTTCTAACTTTTTGCTATTATGATAAAATCTGTGAATACAGTACTTAATATATGGTAAATTCTCAATAAATGTGGAATGAATGAGTGAGCATACTGTATGAATTTCTTTTTAATCCAGGATCATCTATTAAATTTAAATGAAAGTCTCCCTTTCTAACTTAGCTGAAGGCATTAGACATATGAAGAAAATATATGACTTCAGGAAATTGCCCATACAAAAATCAGAATAACTATATTTTTAATCTTCTCTTAGGAATAAAACCTGGGATCTAGCAGACAACTTAGTTTCCCTAAGAGTTATAAATAAGATTTTGTTCCTTAATTTGCCTCTAAATGAATTCATAAAGAGATGGTATTTCATGTGATATCACACATAATGAGCACAAGGCAAGACATGGATACATTTAATTTCATATGATTAAATTTCGGAGATATCTGTAAATGTGGGCCCAACATGCAAAAACTGATCTACAATAAAACCTTGGTTTGCAAGCATAATTTGTTCCAGAAACATGCTTGTAATCCAAAGCACTTGTATGTCAAAGCAAATTTTCCCATAAGAAATAATGGGAACTCAGATGATTCGTACCACAACCCAAAAATATTCATATAAAAATGGTTACAATATTGTAATATAAGACAAAATAATAAATAAAATACAAAATATAAAGAAAGATAAGCAAATTAACCCGCACTTAACTTTGAAAACCTTCGTGGCTGGTGTGAGGGAGACGAGAGAGAGGAGGGTCATTGTGTAGGACGACTTCCACTATCCCTAACAGCATCACTGCTGTCTATTGGCTCAATGGAATCTTTTTCTTTTTGTTCAACTTTAACAAGGAAGCTATCCAGTGACACTTGCTTTTGCCTCCTTTTGAGGATTTCGTGGAAATGTGACACTGAGTTGTTAAACAGATTCATCACTCTCACAGCTACAGCCTTTTTCGGGTGGTGCCTTTCTACAAAATTTTGCACTGTTTCCCACATTTACACATCTCCCTGATCTCATTTGAAGTGAGAGGTTTCTCCGCCTTTTTCTCCTCCTCTGCAGCCGAGATGTCCTCTATAACCTCTTGCTGTTGCTCACGATGCAGACCCATCAGTTCGTCGGTGGTCATCTCCTGGCCATCCTCCTCCACCAGATCTTCAATGTCATCCTCATTCACCTCCTGTCCCATGGTCTTCCCCAAGGACAGTTTCATTGACAACTAAGAGCTCCTGTTCATGAGCAAGCCTTTCTAAGTCATGGCCAAGAATGCAATCAGGCCACAGTTTTTTCCAAGCAGAATTGAGGGCTCTCTTGGTGACCCCATCCCAGCCTTCATCAATGATCTTGAGACAGTTCATGATGTGGAAATGATTTTTCCAAAACTCTTGGAGGGTTAAGGTTTGTTCCTTCAGTCACCTCAAAGCATCGCTGAAATAGTGCTTTGGTATAAACCTTTTTTAAAGTTCAAAATGACCTGCTGATCCATGAGCTGGAGGACTGGAGTGGAGTTGGGAGGAAGGAACTTGGCCTTAATGAACTGGAATTCCTCCAGTAAGTCATCCTCAAAGCCTGGAAGATGAACAGGAGCATTATCCATAACCAGCAAGGCTTTGAGTGGCAAATTCTTTTCTAAAAGGTATTTCTTCACTGTAGGACCGAAGACCTCATTGACCCACTCAACGAACAAGATATGAGTGACCCAAGACTTGCTGCTGGACCTGCACATAATGTTTAACTGGCTCTTCTGTACCTTGCACTTCTTGAAGGCTCATGAATTCTCTGAATGAAATCCCCACTTGCATTAACACAAAACAAAAGGGTGAGTCAGTCCTTCATGGGCTTGTGTTCAGGCATTGCATTCTCTTCTTCTTCTGTAATGTAGGCCCCCTTTGGCATCTCTTTTTCCAAAAAAGCCCCATCTCGTCGCAATTAAATACTTGCTCCAGCAGGTAATACTTGGAAACCATGAGCTTCTGGAAGTCGGTAGCTAATGCCACAGCTGTCTTAGCATCCAAACTCTCAGCCTGTCCATGCCTCACAACACTATGGATGGCACTTCTCTTAACATTTCCAAACCATCCCCTGCTTGCCTTGAAGCCTTCTTCGTTTTCTGTTGATGTACCTGGCAGTTTACTTACGAGATCAGTGTACAAGGCCTTTGACTTCTCACAGATAAAGTTCTTGGTCACAGAATCACTTGCTAGTTGCTTTTCATTTATCCAAACCAGAAGCAACTTTTCTACATCTTCCAGAACATGTGACCATTCCTATAAAACCTTGCAATGTCAGCCACTCACATACCTCGTTTGTACTTCTCAATGATCTCCTTCTTAACTTCCACCATAATCATATCCTTCTTACCGCCTTTCTTTTCAACCTTTTTCTGCATGGGAGCCATGGTATATGCTGGCAAGGATGTTGACTATCCTACAGTATTAATAAACTCGTGTCATCTACTATATTTAATGTAACTGGCAATATAAGGCAGCAGAGGAAAGGGTCTATATCTTCAGGCAGACCCACCTAGAATGAAGCAAAGCATTCCTAAGCTTACTCTTGTATGAAAAAGCAAACAACTGTCCATAGGTGCATTGAAGGGACAAAAAATACACTAGTGTCAGTTGTGGGCACCTTCCAATGTTCTAAAAAAATCACTGATTCCTGCCAAACACCGTGGTCTGAGACCAAGCATCCGAGCATGGGAGACGATCACCCACAATCCCACATGTGGTGATCATGTGATGTTTGGCATCAAATACTGCAAGACATCGCTCATTTATCAAGTTAAAATTTATTAGAAGTGTTTTCTCATCTTGTGGAACACTTGCAAAACAAGTTAGTCGCAATCCAAGATTTTACTGTATTTGCAAAGGGACCAGCCCATCTCTTCAGAAAAACTGAGAACATTTTATACAACTATGGGAGGTGGTTGGGGACCCAACCCAAGTGAATGAGTTAGAAAATGGCAAAGTTCAAGGGTGCCTGAGTGGCTCAGTTGGTTAAGCAGCTGACTTCGGCTCAGGTCATGATCTCATGGTTCATGGGTTCAAGCCCCGTGTTGGGCACTGTGCTGACAGCTCAGAGCCCGGACCCTGCTTCAGATTCTGTGCCTCCTTCTCTCTCTCCTCCTCTCCCATTCATGCTCTGTCTCTCTCTGTCTCTCAAAAATAAATAAATGTTAAAAAAGAAGAAGAAGAAGAAAAAAGAAAATGGCAAAGTTGATTTCTAACATTTATGTTTATTTGGAAACGTATAATTTCAGAAGAAAAATAACAGAATAGAATATCCTTTGCATAAATCAGTAAAGGCATTGTCTTATTACTTGCTTCCTTATTTAGGGTTTGTAGACTTAATATTGGTTTTACAGATTTATTTAACTTTAATTCAGTAAGATTTATGTATTTATTTATGTATTTATGTATGTATGTATGTATTTATTTATTTATGTTTATTCATTTTTGAGAGAGAGTGCATGAGTGAGGGAGGGGCAGAGAGAGAGAGGGATAGAGGATCCAAAGTGGGCTCTACACTGACAGCAGCGAGCCCAATCCGGGGCTTGAACTCACAAACCATGAGATCATGACCTGAGCCACCCAGGCACCTCCAGTAATGTTTTTCAAAAATAATTTTATTCTTCTTAAAATCTTGAGTCAACTTTTCTTGAAGGTTTCCATCAATTCCTGGATTAATTCATTTCCATACTTACACGGTGTACTTCTGACAGAAGATACTGGGACAAATCAGTTTGAAGTCATCATCATCATCAACAATAACTAATCCTTTTGTGCCACAACCAGGGCAGATTATGTGTCATAGCTAGGAGATATTTCTACTTACTATAAAAATATTAACTCATTTCATCACTAGAGCAAGCCATTAAGGTAGATATTGTTGTCATCTCTAGTTCACAGACAAGAAACTGAGGCACACAAGGTTACCTTGCTCAGGTAAAGAGTGAGGCTGAGATTTGAATCCAGGCAGTATGGCTCTGAAGCTCATGCTCTTATCCAGCATCTAGAAAGACTGGGCTTAGATCCTGGCTCTAGATTTCCACCTGAACAGGTCCCTTAACCTCTCTGGGCTTCATTTCCCCATTTGTGAGAAAGGAATGGTAATAAACACATCACAAGTTTCTTGCAAGAATAAAATTAGGTCATGTGTGTGAAAGCACATTCGCAAGTAATAATGAACTAGCCA
Source organism: Panthera pardus (assembly GCF_024362965.1). Classification (NCBI taxonomy): domain Eukaryota; kingdom Metazoa; phylum Chordata; class Mammalia; order Carnivora; family Felidae; genus Panthera; species Panthera pardus. Next base: position 84,484,857 of record NW_026526721.1, read on the forward strand.
ACTGTTTCTTCTATTGTTTTTATTAACATGTAGGCTCAAAAATACAAATAAGCTGTTTTTGAGAGGGAAAATTAAAAATAAGGAACAAAGGCAACTCTGGCAATTTCTAAACTCTCTATTTGATTAAAACACATAACCTCTATTAGATACTTGGGTTGCATCAGTCAAGTAACTAGACTGTATCTTCTCCCTCTGTTCCTTAATTAAAAGAAGGAGAAAATTGGAAGTTAATGCTAAATTTTCAGAGACCTTATTTTAGCTGAAACAATGAATTATTTCAAAGTCTCAGAGAAAAGATTCAGGCCAAATCCAGGAGGGTGTAGAATCTGCCATTTCCCTACTGGCGTAGGGAGAGCACCACACAGGAGGATTCAAAGACTCAATCCAGACAAGTTCCTCAGAGAAGTCTCAGAAATTTAGGCAAGAGACTATGAGCTGGACACTTAGGGTTGTTTCATTATATTTCCTCAACTGAAGAATTCCTGAGCATTTTCCACTACTATTGTTCTCCTTATGGGAGACAATACATTGTTTAAAATAACAATAACAGGGGCACTTGGCTGGCTTGGTCAGTAGAACGAGTGACTCTTGATCTCAGGATGGTAAGTTTGAGCCTCACATTGGGTGTAGAGATTATTTAATAATAATAATAATAATAATAAAATGGCTTTGGAATCAGATTTGAATTTAAATCTCAACAGCTTTGTTTTATTAGCTGGTAGATGTTGGTCAAGTTATTTATCTTCCTAGTCTCTGTTTTCTCCTACGTAAAAGAGAGTAATAATGCCATTTATCTCAGGAGGTGGTTGCTACATGGGTTAAGCATAAATAATAATGATAGCATGCATTGAATACTTCTAATGTACTGAGTGCTGTGCTAAATTCTTTGTGCTTCTAGTTAATCCTCACACTGCCCAATGAGAAAGGTGGTGCTGGCTCTACTTTATAGTTGAATAAACTGAGGCTTACTGATCTCACACTGCTAGCAAGTAAAGGAGCCAAGACAAGTGAAGTAACAATGGAAAGCCTGGCATAGTTGTTATTTTAAAATTTTAGCTAATTTTCCTAAGCAGTCTTAGAGAAAGCGTTCAGCAAGAGGAGTCTCTTTTTTTTTTTTTTATGTTTATTTATTTTTGACAGAGAGAAACAGAGTGCAAGTGGGGGAGGGGCAGAGAGAGAGGGAGACACAGAATCCAAAACAGGCTTCAGGCTCTGAGCTGTCCGCACAGAACCCAACGCGAGATTGAACCCTTGAACTGTGAGGTCATGACCTGAGCCGAAGTGGGAAGCTCAACCGACTGAGCCACCCAGGGGCCCCGAGAGGAGTCTTTATTCTTTCTTTGGTACAAAGTTTGGAGGTCTTACCCACTGTGGGGACCCTGCAGTGGCTCCACATAGACCTTTGCTGCTAACCCTGTGCCAGGGTAAACCTTATTTTCACCATGTGACCTCAGGCAGAGAAGGTGCAGCAAGATGCAGACATTGAAAACGTTCAAATGGACAGCAATTCCCCAAGCATGTGCATCATGTGAAGTCAAATGTGCATGTCTATTTTTATCTCTGACTCACTGAAGAAATTAAGTACTGAGAAGCCAGGCTATGAGCCTGTCAAAATCCTGGCCAAGATAGTTTCTGTCTCTGGTCTGCTGTTGAATCTATTCTCATTCTGACAAAAGACGAGAGGCAGGCTGGAGAGACAGTCACGATTCTTGACTCCACTTACCTCCTAGCTGCGTGTCCTTGAGCAAGTCGCTTAATTTCTCTGAGGCTCATTTCCTTATCAGTAAAATGGAGATAGGAACAGCTATCTCATCAAGTTGTTAAGAGGATTAAATGAGGTCTTTCTGAATCACCAATCCAATAGGAGGTGGACATCTACTCCTTGAAGGCCTCCAGGGCTCTCTGTGCCTTGCTGGTAATGTCTAAGCCCTCTGGATGCCTACTGCAGCACGCTTCTGCTTGCTCCTTCCTTCTCCAGGCTCCAGCCACAGAATGCTATACACACTTCGCTAGACGCACGTCTCCCCCTTTGTGTCTCCCTAATCATTCATTCACCCAGCAAAATGTTTTGAGCCCCTGTTATGTGTGAGGTCCTGGATCAAATGTTGGGAATACAACAATGGAACCAGACAGACACAGCCCCTGCTGTCAAAGACCCTGAGATCTAGTGAGGGCTCAGGTGAGTAGGTGGCCATTACAATTCTGGGTGCTGACTGACGGGAGAGGGAAGGGCAAGGTGCTGTAAGGGTGCACGTGAAAGGGCAGCTTACTTAGACTTGGATGGCCCTGGAAAGCTGTCTGAAGAATGAGATCATATTTAGAGATTGGCTTTCAAGGGATGGGGTGTGTGACCTTGTATAAATCACATCTCTCTCTCTCTCTGCATTTTTTGTCGGTGAGGTGTAAGGCTGGAAGGGGTCATGTTATTTGCCAGAAGGAAAAGTCTTCGTCCCTTTGGATATACTCTCCAAAGATTTAGCAAATCTTACTCCAGCATATTCTCCATTCCCTTGCAACCTTCTCAAGAAGGAGTTTTGTTGTCCAGAACCTATGGGGTAAAGTATTCCAGCAACGGGCTAGTGGAAGAGGGAGGTGCCCTGGGGAATCTTTCCCTGAGAAGAACATAAGACTTTTTGTTAAGGGAAAGGGTGAAGTGGTAGGAGTTCTTGAAGAAATCGAAATGAAATTTAAAAATCACCATTCAGCAATCCCCACCGAAATAACTGATTCAATCAATGATCATTTATGGCTGCTAAAACCAATAGGTGAAAAGTTGTTGAGGAACAGGATCTTCAAAAATCTCTTAAAATGGAAAGCTCTGATGACTATCACCTCACTCAAATGACCAAACTCAAAGATTCCCTCTGTAGCATATAACTCCCCCAAACTTTGAGTTGTGATTCCAAACTTTATTCTAAATCTTCTTTAGCCTGTTTCTTAACAAGAATATCTCTAGAGTTTAGTCTTCTGCCTTTTATTCCTTTTATGTTACATGTTTGTCCTGGGCCAGCTCGGCCACTCCTAAGATCTTTTAAAAAAAAAAATTTTTTTTTTAATGTTTACTTATTTTTGAGAGAGAGAGAATATGCAAGCAGGGAGGGGCAGAGAGAGAAGGGGACAGAGAATCTGAAGTGGGCTCTGAACTGACAACAGAGAGCCAGACGTGGGGCTGGAACTTCTGAACCATGAGATCATGATCCAAACCGAAGTCTGACACTTACCCCACTGAGCCACCCAGGTGCCCCTGCCACTCCCAAGATCTAGAGGCTCTATGCATATAGCCTCTGAACCCTCATTTCCATCGGGATCTCTTCCCACAGCTCTAAATCTGTAGTCCAACCACCTGCTGCATTTGCTCACTGGGACTTCCTCAATTGCAACTTTCCTCGTACTTAACATCTCTCTTTTCCTGGCCGCGTTCCGGCATATTCCTCATCTTGCATTCCATAACTTAACACATGATCCAGTAGTTATCCAAGCCAGAAATTTGGTGGTCTTTGTTCATATTGTCAGCAGAGATTTATTTATTATCTACGAATGGTTAGGTATCATGTTCATTTTTGGGCATGCAATAGGGGAAAAACCATTCTCAATACCTATTTACATAGAGAAAAAGATGCCTGGCTGGCTCAGTCAGAAGAGCCTGTGACTCTTGATCTCAGGCTTGTAAATTCAAACCCATGTTGGGTATAGAGATTAGTTAAAAAAAAAACCAAATAAACTTAAAATAAAACATTAAAAATGATTGGACAAAGATATGCATAATTACAAACAGATAAATGTTTTGAGAGAAATATGGAGCCAAGAAAATGAAATAGTACCTACCCCACATTGAGGGGGTGGGAGGGAACAAGGAGATCAATTTCAGAAAATGTTTCTCTGAAAATGTTCTAGTTCAGATAAGAAGGATATATTGGAATTAATTAAGTGGGGGAGGAAAAAAGGTGGGGGTTAAAGAGGTGGTGGTCTCTAGGAAGAGGGAAAAACACATGCCAAGACCTTGACTTAGTTCTTTTGAAGAAGTGAGAGAATGATGGTGTGGATGGAGCACAGAAAACAAGCCGTAAAGAGTATCAGGGCGCCAGGGTGACACGGTCAGGTAAGTGACTCACTCTTGACGTCGGTTCAGGTCATGGTCTCACAGTCTGTGGGATCAAGCCCCACATCAGGCTCCACGCTTGGGATTCTCTCTCTCCCTTTCCCTCTGCCCCTCCCCCATTTGCTCCCTCTCTCTCTCTCTCTCTCTCTCAAAATAAACATATAAACTTAGAAGAAAAAAAAAAAGAGGGAAAGGGGATAAGGCCAGACTGGAGCAATCACTGAGGCCAAACCTTGCTGAGTACTGAAAACCATATATAGTGTTTTAAACATTATGTTAAAAACAATAAAAAGGCAATGAAAAGTTTTAAATAGGGCAAGTTGGGGGGTGGATGCGAACGTATTGTGTGTTGTGCAAGTATCACTCCGGCTGATATGGAAAACTGTTGCAAGGAGGCAGCAGGATGGGGGGATGCTGGTTAGGAAGCTGCTGTAGGTGTCTCAATGAAAAACAAGGGTAGCTTGCCCTGAGGCAACGGCAATGAAGATGGAGAAAACCAGACAGATTCAAATAATATTTTAGGAGTAAAATTTACAAAGCTTAAAAGTAGGTAATATATGGGGTAAGTAGTAAACAAAGGGGACTGGGATAGCTCCAAGATTTTTTAGAAATTCTGAATGTGGGCCCCAGCAGTCTATGTTTCCTAAGAAAAAGAACATGGAAAGAGGATCCGTTTAAAGAGGACAAGGAAGATCAGTTCAGGTTGGACGTGTGAAGGAGATTAAGGTGACTTTAAGGTATCTATGAAAAGCTAGAAAGTAGGCATTTGGATATGTGGGTCTGGACTCAAAAGAAAGATTGGACCTGAGATTTGGAGTCATTGACATAGAGATGGTAACTGAGACCATGGGAAGGGATTAGATTGCCTCTGGGGAGATTGCAGAATGAGAAAAGAATCTATTGCCGAGATTTATTTGTTTATTTTTTTTACTTCTGATTTTAAATAAATACTTGAATTATTTATTTGTCACTGTTGTTTGCTGATGGATTTTAGAGATACAGTTTATTCAATTGGGAAATCTCAGGTTTATTTTTTTTTTCTCTAACAGTTTCTTCTTTTTCATAAAAATAAAATAGGTGCTGAATTTCCTAATCACATTATGATTTCTCTTTGTGGTATAAATTAAAGTATTCTATTAATTTACTAGATTTAAAGAAGACCAACATTTAATGTCCACGTTCAGGAGAATGAACCTTCAAAGAAGACCAGAGGAGTTCCCAGGTAGGAGGCAGGAAGAGCAGATGTATATAACATCATGAAAGTCAAGGTAAGAGCATCTTTTAAGGGTGAAGGAATGACTAATAGAGTCAAATGCTACTTCAAGGAGAATTTAGGTGGGGACTAGGTATATGTCCTAGAGACATGAAGACATACTTTCATAAAAGCACGCACATGAATATTCACAGCAGTATTCATTATATCAGCCAAAAGTGGAAACAATCCAAAATGTCTATCAACTGATAACTGGGTAAATTCCATACAAAGGAATATTCTAAGTAATAAAAATCAATGAAGATCTGATATATTCTACAACATGAATGAACTTTGAAAACACCATGCTAACTGAAAGAAGTCAGTCATTCAAACAAAGCCAGAAACACACATATAGTATGATTTCATTCACATGAAATGTTCCGAATAGGCAAATCTATATACAAGAAGTAGGTTGGTGTTTGCCTGGGTCTGAGGAAATGAGAGGGAGATGGGCAATGACTGTTAATAGGCCCAGGGTTTCTTTGGAGACAATAAAAAAGATCTAAAACTAGATTGTGGTGATAATTGCATAACTCTGTGAATATATTACAAACTTTGAAATGTACACTTTAAGTTGTATGAATATGAATTGTATGAAATGCGAGTTTTATCTCAATAAAGCTGTTTAAAAAAAGAAAGAAATGCTATTTAAGCCAGGTGACAGCAGGCTATTTTTTAATGGATGTTATTCTTTTTTATTGAATCCAGCGTGCTCTATTCTGGCATCAAGATAGCTAGAAAGCTGGTTAGGTCATCACAAGTTTGGTTAATTAAATGTTGCAGATAAAATCAAAACAAAAGGAATTTTGGTGGGTCTTTCAAATCAACTAAAGAATGACCTAATCAACTAGTGACTGACATATTTATATACCTTAGATCCTGAGAGTGCTGTAGAGACTCTGACAAATTCTATTTTTTTTTTTTTAATATGTATTTATTTTTGGGAGAGCGCAAGCCAGGGAGGGGCAGAGAGAGGGGGACAAAGGATCCTAAGCAGGCTTTGTCCTGACAGGCTGACAGCAGCAGCAAGCCCGATGTGGGGCTCGAGCTCATGAACCATGAGATCATGAACTGAGCTGAAGAAGGACATTCAACTGACTAAGCCACCCAGGTGCCCCAAGACTCTAAAAAAATTCTGAATATTCAAATCTCATGCCATTCATTCATTCATTCATTCACTCAGTCATTCAATATCTGTTTATTGAGAACCTATAATGTGGCATTTTATAATCCATAATTTAAACAGTAGTCATCTTTTTAATTTATTTTTTAAAAATTTAAAGTTCGTTTATTTTGAGAGAGAGAGAGAGAGAGAGAGAGAACAAGCAGGGGAGGGACAAAGAGAGAGGGAGAGAGAAGATCCCAAGCAGGCTCTGCACTGTCAGTTCAGAGTCCCATAAAGAGCTCTATCTCATGAACCCTAAGATCATGACCTGAGCCAAAATCAAGAGACAGACACACTTAACTGACTGAGTCACCCAGCTGCCCCACTAGTCATCTTTTTTAAATATTAAATTGAGAACCATGATCTGACAGTAGGAATGCATATTGGAAATGGAGGCTTTCCCTTAAGTCTGGAAATATGCTCTCCTAGTGCACAATTCAGTTCTGGATAGTGGAAAGGTGGAAATAGGAAACTGACATTTGTTGAATGTCTACAATTTGTCAACTACTGTACCAAGCAATTCAAAAGTATGATCTATTGATTGTCATAATAACACTTTGAGGTGAGTATTATCATCAGATGAATAAAGTATTCAAAGAGGTTTTGTGACTTACCCAGACTCACACCCCTGTAAGCTAGAGAAGGTATTTGAAACCAGGTCTTCTGACTCTAAAAGCAGTATTTTGCTTTGTTTTTGGCTTGGTGTTGTCTGTGCTGCTTCCCAAGAGAATGTTCATGAATCAATTCATTTATTCAACAAAGATTTATGGGGCATTACCACATGCCAGGCATTGTGCTGGACCCTGTAGATACAGAGATGAACTCAGTTGAAACAACCTCTGACCTCAGAGGGCTCGCAGTCTAGCTAAGAAGGGAAACCATTTAACAAGAACACTTTAAATCTTCAACAGATTCTAAGACTCCACTGCCTTTATTGCATTTCACTGTGTTCCAAGAGCTGTGCTAGGTGCTTCTGCATTCATGAAGATCCTGGTCCCAACCTTCCTTCCCAACTGCATCTCCTGTCACTTCATCCAGGATCTTCCATGCCAGACTCACTGGACCCTTCCCCACAATCCCCTAAACCATTGCTCTTCCCTTTCACACTCTCCCTCTACTTGCATATATGTTTTAGCTTCTGCCTCTTCCCACTTCTGGGTTGATTTCAACAAAGTTGGGTAGAGTGAAGGAGCTTGGTTTCATTCTGAGTCAGTCTCTTTTTTGTACTGTAGTGGCAAGTTATCTATCCAGCGTCAGTGTCGCATCTGTAAACTTGGAGTGATAATAACGACCTCACATGATATTTGTGAAGATTAAAGTGATAAGCAAGCATAAGGCTTGACACAAAGTAGTTTCAAAAATGATTCTTTAATATGGGAATGAAGACAAGAGACACTATGCATTAATAAAGGAAGAAATCCTTGAGAGTCAGGGATGCTTCATGAAAAAGGTAAGACTTAAATTACTCTTTGAAAGGTGAGTAGATTCTGAATAGTCGCAATTGCAGGAGAGAGGCTGGATAAAGATTTGCTCTTTTTCTGTGTTTTAAATATTCTTTTACAAGATACACTGGAGAGCAGCACCAAGGGCTGGCTGAAATAAGGAGGTTAAGTTCCTTCCTTGAGCAGTTAGTGCATTGCATTCATAAGAATGTGGAGATTCTTCCACCCTTTCTCCTCTCTTGACCCAAAAGTGGCTTAAGAGTGTCCCTAGTTAACCCACCCACCAACTTAACTTCCGAGCCTGAATGCAGGGGTCTCCTCCACAGATGTCTCCTGTTTGCCATAAATCACAACCATTCACTGAGTCATTCCAATGTTAAGTGGGGCACATCAAAACCCTAAATTCTTGTTTAAACTTTGACTCAACAGTTACATCATTAAAACATTTATTCCAAGGAAAGAGTCATAGCTGTGTACGAATATCCAACTATGAGAATGTGCATCACAAAGGCCAACAGCTAGACACAATCTAGATGTCCAGCAATAAAGGATTAGTTATTTAAATACCTATAAATTCATGAAAGGTAATACTAAGCTGTCAGCACAGAGCCCGACGTGGGGCTTGAACTCACAAACAGCAAGATCATGACCGGAGCTGAAGTCGGGTCCTATTGAGCCACCCAGGCACCCCTGTACTATTCTCTAATACAAGAAAATAGTGAAAAGATTAGTTCTCTTTCCTGACAATCTAACCTTTTCTCACCTTTCTCATTTTTGTCTTAATGCTCAATAAATATTATAATATTATAATAGAGAACACAAGACATTGCACAAATATTATAATAGAGTGGCAGAATTGTCACAATTTTCATTTGAATTGGAAAGTTGCTAATATGGAAGAAATTTCAAAATCCTTTATATGGCTTTAAAAAACAGGTTTCTTGGGGTGCCTGGGTGGCTCAGTCTGTCAGCCAGATTTTGTGTCTCCCTCTCTCTCTGCCCCTCCCCTGCTCATGCTCTGTCTCTGTCTCAAAAAAAAAAACAAAAACATTTAAAAAAAATTTTTTTAATAAAAAATAAAAAACAGGTTTCTTGGGGTGTCTGGGTGGCTCAGTCAGTTAAGCATCCACCTTCAGCTCAGGTCATGATCTCAGGGTTTGTGAATTCAAGCCCCACATCGGACTCTGGGCTGACAGTGTGGAGTCTGCTTCAGATTCTCTGTCTCCCTCTCTCTCTACTCCTCCCCTCTCCTCTCTCAAATCAAACAATAAATAATAAAAATAAAAAATAAAAATGAAAACGAAGTTTCTTCAGGATAGGCAAAGGTAGACTTGAATGAAAATCAATTTGGGGGCACCTGGGTCCCTCAGTCGGTTAAGCATTCAACATTGGCTCAGGTCGTGATTCTGGGGTTCATGGATTCGAGCCCCACATCAAGCTCTGTGCTGACAGCTCACAGCCTGGACCCTGCTTCAGATTCTGTGTCTCTTCTCCCTGCCCCTCCCCTGTTTGTGCTCTGTCTCTCTTCCTCTCTCTCTCTGTCTCTCTCTCTCTCTCTCTCGAACATAATTAAACATTTAAAAAAAAATGTTTTTCTTTCTCACTCTTTATCTTTCCTTCTGTTGAAAGATTTCATGGTACTTATTTGAACAATTAATAAAAATTTTAAATAAAATCATGTAAAAACTTAAAACAATCAAAACTCATCAAGTGAAAGTTAAAAGATTTCTCTGCTTCTTTTTGCTAGGTCGTCCAGAGTCACCAAAAGTAACTTTATCTTTCATTAAAAAAAATGTTTTTTTTAAATACAAATGGGATCACACCATCTACACTGCTCTGCAATTCATTATCTTGGCATATTTCTACATGACATACAACGTTTACTCACTGTTTTTAGTTTCACATAGACATAATTTTTAAAACAAATTTTTTTAATGTTTATTTATTTTTAGAGAGAGTGAGAGACAGAACGTGAACACGGGAGGGGCAGAGAGAGAGGGAGACACAGAATCAGAAGCAGACTCCAGGCTCCGAGCTGTCAGCACAGAGTCCGACGCGGGGCTCAAACTCACGAACCGTGAGATCACAACCTGAGACCTGAGCCAAAATCAAGAGTTGGATGCTTAACTGACTGAACCACCCAGGTGCCCCCAACACTAAGAGGTTTTTATAGTAATTTTATTAGAATGTAGTCATATGCAATTTGAATTTCTAAAAATAACTAGATTTTTTTTTAAACTTCCCATGAAAATTGAATCTATAGAGTAGTGAAGGGACACAGTGAAGAGATAAGTTCACTTCAACTTAATTAATTCGGGAAAAGATTCTTGGAGGACCAGCCCTGAACTAAGTCTCAAAATATAAGTAAAGGGATGTTGGGCAGAGAGAAGAGGTAACTTATCTATGGGTAAGGAAAGCCACAGATGAGAATTGATTGATTGATAGATTTTTTTTTTTTTTTTTTGTAAGCTGTATGCTCAATTTGGGGCTTAAACTCACCAACTTGAGATCAGGAGTTACATGTCCTACCAACAGAGCCAGCCAGCCAGCTATGAGAATTTAAAGCCCAGGATACTTTCACATTTGGAGAGCAGTATGAGAATTAAGTAACATAATGTATAATGAAAACATTTTGTGACCTATCAAGTACTATCTAAACTAAAATGACTGTTGTAGGAATTGAGGAGCACAAAGTGTGTGCTTTAAAAACCTATGTGCTTTGAAAACAAAATGCATATAAGATAGCAATCTTCTTTATATGAAAATAAATACAATTACCGATAAATATGATTATGTAAATAACAAATGCATATATAGCATTACATATGCGTTAAGACTGAATTAATAGAATATTTACTTGTCTCATACAGCTAAAGAGTCACTATTATAAGTTGTATTCTTATAATTACGTTAAAGAAGAAAAAGAAAAGCAAAAACATGTAGCCAGAAATATCATTCTACATCATGATGATTTCGTTTTTCTTTTGCATAAGCCTGTGTCTTTCAAATAATCCACAAGCAAATAGCTCCATTCTGTAGATGAGAAATTATAAAAGACCATGTAATCAGCTGACAAAGGAACTGAAAACAAGCCCAGAGGAAATGCATGGCTGTTCTTACAAAGTCACAATGTACTGTTCTGTTTGCCTCCCACTCTCAAAGTGTATATTCCTGACATTTCTTGTCTTATAATTGGACTTTATGAATGAGAGCTGTAGGATGCTGTCTGGTGAATGATCTGAAAAGGATATGCTGAAACCCAGTGGAGGTGCTACAAAAACTGAATGCTAGGTTTTGTGTGGGAACTTAAATAAGAGGCATGAATTAGAAATTCAGAACCCCAAATTTTATTCTATGTAAAATAAGGGCTATTTTCTCAGTCTTTAATGGAGACTTTGAGTAGGCTTAGGTGACATATAATGTGGAAACCAAACGCAAAAGCTTGGATTTCAGAATGGTGTAGGGTCCTATGGCTTCCCAGAGTCTGCCCTTTACAAGTGTTCTGGCAAGAAAAGAGAAGTTCTGTAGCTCTCGTCCTCTTTAATTTAGCTTCTTCGTCCTAACTGCTGAGCGACTATTAAAAACCATACTAACTAACATTTCTGTAACATGTTGTTCTCTCTAACCTGCATTTAATTTCCTATCTCATGTGGTTTAGCTGATGAATAGCACCAGTTAGTCAAGAATCCGTTCACTGGGTCTCTGGAAATAGTCATATGTAGTAAACACACTTTTCCTGTGTGCCTACTATGTGCCATATGAGAACCAGCAGCTGGACAGTTTTATTCACATTCAGATGGGGCCACAACAAGGATTCTCTTTTGTTGGCAGAAATACTGGGGAAAGAAAAAAAAGGAAAAAAGCATTTCCGAAGCAGGGCAGGCAAGAATCAAAAAATAGGCTTGAAAAAATTCTCCAAGGAAACAGGCCATTATGTTAATGGTCTCTGTATGTCTCTGGGTGGTAACATTGTGGGTTTTTTCCCTTCATTATGCTTTTTTTTTTTTTTATACTCTGATTTTTTTTTCTACAATAAGCATATATAATGTATAAACAGAAAATAATAAAGTAAAAATCTTAAAAGAAAAAGAGTCTCCAAAAGTCTATACAAAAGAAGGAAGAGATTCAAATGTAAATAAGTCCATTGATTGGTATAGTTGACTGACAATCATATTGATGGACAGCATGACTCCAGCTACTTAATTGATTGTTTTTTTTAAATCAAGCATCGGGCCTCAGCCGTGGTAAGAAAGAAATATACCATTCACCTTATAAAGGCATTAACTCTTCCTGGACTCTGGGACTTTGCCTCTACTGAAAGAAGAATTCATGTAATGTCCCTCCCCCAAAGCCCTAAAATAACTTGAACTTTTCATCTGTCTTTTTGAGAGATAAGCTTGAGATCCTGAGAAGAATATCGTGGATGAATATATGATATTTATGGGTTAAAAAATAACCACCACATCAACCACAACAACAAAAAGGACATAGAAAGTGTACTCATTGCCTTTTGTTTTTACATTCATGTGAACCTTTCTGCAGTTAGAAATTTCTACGCCAAGTAAGTAAGTTCTGGTTAGTCAGAAAATCGGAAGGAGCCCCCAGTGTATGAAAGGGTCATTCATTGAGGGCTGAGCACGAAGGTCCTTGGTCCACAGTGAGTTATCCTGTGCACATACCCTCCAAGTACAGATGGCTCCTCGGGGCAGGAATTAAAGATGAAGAGAGAAATGACTCTCAAATGGAATACAGTACGTTAATTCACTTAGAAGGCACCAGGGTGTGACTGCTTTACTGACTTTTCCAAAGGCACAGAATTTGGCCCCATTTCCAGTTATAGTAAATGTGTTTACTCCTCAAAATGTGCCTCTCAGTTTCCCCAAATGAGGGCTATGGCTTATCACCAAATTTTAAATAAGCTGCTTGTTGGTTTGAAAACACTTGAGGTTATTTGGGTCTCAGAGACACTGGAGGCCCAGACATCACCTTTGTCCTCACCCTCCCCCAGAAGCTCCCAAGAGCAGGCAAAACCTTTCACTCATGAGTTCTGGCAGTTGGCTGAGGCCTCCCTGAGGAGAAAAGAAAGGGGGAAAACTGTGCTGGGTGAGGTTGGCCTCCTCTAACTCTTATTAATAGAGAACATGTGGGCTGAGGCGAAGGCGGGGGCTAGGGTTGCTGAGTAAACAGGATGGGATGAGAAAGAGAATGATGCTTTTATATTCTTGTCTATTATAGATCCAGGGAGGCTCTTTAATGCAGATGAAAGGGAGAGACAGATTTAAAGGAAGTAGCTTCCAAAGCTAAATATGCAGACCACTGACGTCTACTTTCTCATTTCCCATGGAAGGAAGCTATGTGGTCAACTGGCATTGCTAACTGACTGCTAACCAGATTTCACTGAAGTTTTCCTAGTCTGTGGTTCTGTTCCACCTCTATCTGAGAATTCTTCTTTAGATCTATCCTTTATTGATTTATTTATTCCACTAATATGAACTGAGGGCTGTTATTTCCCAGGCACCATTTTGGGCACTGTGAATATAGTCGTGAAGAAGACAGCCTTCGTGGACAATCTGAAGAAAGGGGAGTAATAAAGAATGATAATAGGCATGTGCAGACTGTGACACCAACCAGACGCAGGTGCCATGGGAGCCTGGAGAGGGAGCACTGATCCAGACTTTTCCAGGGAGGGGTGGTCAGGGCAGGCTTCCCTGAAAAGGAGTCCATGACACCCAAATTGAGCCTGAAGTTAGCCAGCTGGAGAAGGGGGGGTGGGCTTGAGACTGGACCTGACCAGACAAAATGGGGATAACGGCCTCATTGCTTAGAAAACGCACGTTCCTCTTAGGAATGACAGAGAGGGCCAACATATCCCCAAAGACTTTCAGGAAGGATGCTGTAGAAACTACACAAAAAGTATGCTGCTGTTTCAGAGAATATCCAGGTGCGATGCCACACCTAGAGGAGAAATGAGAAAGACTGCTGTTTGCATCTGAAATTTTCTTCCACATGCTGACCTACTTTTCACTCAAGCCCATCAAAGCCTTTTTATGGAAAGGAAATTAAAGACCATAAGGCAGGCAGATATGTGAGGGAGTTTCCCTTTCTTCATCAAAAAATGCTGATATTTTTACAAATACAAGTGTTTAAGATGTCTTCTTACATGTTTGCCCCTGTAGTGTTGGAAGTAGAATTGATAAGATAAAACTATCACATTTTAAATTTTGTGTTGACATCTGGGTATCAGCAAATTTTCTTATCATTGAAATTTCATTTTGAAAACTATACATACATATAAATAAATACCTAGTATTTGGAAGATTGCTATATAAACTTGAATCTTCCCCAAAATATTTTTAAAATGCACATGAACATATCTGATAAAGTTTGAACCACAAAAAAAAAACATAGCTAGTATCAGAGAACTGAACTGTTAACAGATTTTTTCATTTATCGATTTTATTTCAGACAATATAAAAGAAATGAGAACTTTGTCAGTATAAAAAAACCCCACTTTATTTCATGCCATTATTTCTTTTCAATCTGCTAGCTAAAAACATGTCCATATCAAGCTTTTGTTTCTTGATCCTTATTATAGTCTCCATAAAAATCATTAGAAATATACTGTCTCAAAAAGAGAAGCCGATTCCTCTCCTGTCCAAATTGTTAGTTTTCTGATTGACTTTGAAAACCAAAACTTTACTCTCTTTGAGGGAAAATAATCTATTTTTCTAGAGAATTTCAATCTGTCAGTCACTCTGATAGACGCATAGCTCCTACTGTATTATTTTTTTTGCTTCAGCTAACATACGTTAAAACAAAATCATTTTTAAAGCTGAAGACAACTCAACATTCTGATTAGCTCCAAAAGTTCTTCAGTCAACCCATGACTGCCAAGTTTCCTCAATGGAAGACATTATCTTGACTCATTTTCTTCAAGCATCAAGTGTGTGATCTGCCCCAGAAATAAGAGTTGCTTCCAAACATTGTCTTCTCAGAGAAGTTAGAGCTGCTAAATCTGTAACTCATGTATTTTCAGTTTTAAATCTCACAGAAAAATACTTCAGCTCCAAGACATGAAATGATTATGAGGGAGGAAAAAAAGCTCAGGAAGTCTTCACTTTTCATCATTTTTAGTCAATGATCCATTTGTACGTTGGCCAAAAATGACTTACTATATGAAGGCAGAGGCTACAATTTTCACTGATATTTCCTCTTGGGGACTAGAGAATTCAGTGCTTTGGTCAAATGTATAACTTGTGTTTAGATAATTGGAGATATTTTTCAGCAATTGTTTTTCACAGAAATACTTCTATGAGAAAAAAAATTTAAGTTTACTTATTTATCTATTTTTGAGAGAGAGAGAGAGAGCATGAGTCCAGGAAGAGCAGAGAGAGAGAATCCTAAGCAGGCTCCACACTGTCAGCAGGGAGCCTGATGCAGGGGCTCAATGCAGGGCTCGAACTCGTGAACCAAGAGATCATGACCTGAGCCAAAACCAAGAGTCTGACACTTAATCGACCAAGCCATGCAGTCACCCCCTATGAGAAATTGCCACAATATTTACTGTGCACCCCGAGTTTTATACAAGTCAGTCATCCAAAAGAACCTGGACATCTGGAAATATGGCGATATTCACTAAGTTGCTATCCCAAAGGAAGAGATCTGATTAAAATGTGTTAAACAAGTCAGTGGAATGAAATTAGAGAGCTAGGTTACTTGTTTTGTCTACCTACCTGCCTTTCTTACTTCCCTCCTCTGTCCACATCCCTCTCTCTCTCTCCCTCTTTCTCTCTCTCTCCAGATATCTCTAGCCTAAAGCCAATTTGTTACATGTTTTTACAACTCATCAGCAAAACCGCACTTGTGTCAGCCAGAATCGTTCTAGCATACCAATTATTTAAATTGTCAGAACCCTCAGGTAAAAACGCTCCAGGTGCCAAAAAGCAACAGTCCTCTTCAATGTGCAGAGAAGTTGTTTTTTTCCCTAGAGTTTAGAACTGGGCTCTCCTCTGAATCAGAGGGACAAACACGTGTGGACTTTAAGCTGGAGCTTTCCGGCAGTCTGGAAATTGATGTTCTGAAGGACATTATTGGCGTTGACTTGCAAGTCGCTGGAGATGAGCCAGTGCTTCGTGGACACTGAGAGGAAAAAGAAGGCACTAGATCTCTGGTTCTCAAAACTAGCTGCTCAACGGAGTCACCTGGGGAGTTTTACAAAACTGTTTGAATGCTTGGACTTGATATCGTTGGCTTGGGATATGGCCTGGGCCTTGGTATTTCTAAAAGCAACCAAGCTTGAGGACCGTTATTTTAAAGTATACAAAATTCACATTTATGCCTTAGTTAAATTAAGGTAAAAGAAATTCCCCCTCATCTGAGCTGAAAGATTTAATCAGAGAAAGGAAATAATTCTTACTATTGCCATCCCTCCTGTTGTCATTTGATATAATCAACAGGCCATTTATAAATCCATTTATAAGATTTTTAATCGGTTTGTTTGGCCCCTCTTCAGAGGCTCTGTGTCAGAAACTTTAATATCGGAGGAACTACAAACAGCTGCCAGGACAAACACCATGTTGTCTCCCTGCTTCTCGGGCCCCGTGTCAGAGAGGGTAGGAAACTCAGCTGCCAGGTGCAATGCAATGCTAGTGAGCTGTCCCACTGCGGGTGTCCCTTACCCCGGGCCAGCCATTGTGGTCAGGCAGGAGGGTGGGCCCGTGGCCACTGGAGCGTCGAATTTTTCAAGAGAAGCCAGAAATCATCTTATTTACGTGAAATATCCCAATTTCTAAATGTTGGCAAGTAGTTGTGAATAATCAAAATACATCTGTGGACCAAAAGTGTGCTGCCAGTTTGCACCTCTGGCCTGGAAGGCCCTTCATTTCACTGTCATGTGGCTAACTCCTGCTCAACTTCCAACACTCACTCACTTCTGGAGACCATCCTTTTTTTTTCTCTAATGTTCATTTATTTTTGAGAGAGAGAGAGAGAGAGAGAGAGAGAGCGCACAAGTTGGGGAGGGGCTGAGAGAGAGACAAGGAGACACAGAATCCGAAGCAGGCTCCAGGTTCTGAGCTGTCAGCACAGAGCTCACACGAGGCATGACCTGAACCGAAGTGGGATGCTCAGCCAACTTAGCCACCCAGGTGCCCCAGAGACAATTCTTTAGAGAAAGCCTCCTGCCGTCGCCCCTGTCCGCCTCCCCTTATCCCCAGCCTCCAGCTCCAACCCTGGGCGCTCAAGCACATCTCCAAAGCTTGTCTCCCTGCAATGGGATTGTGCATTTGTCTCCCCTAACAACTGCCCACTCCCGAGGGCAGGGATGGTGCCTAAATCCCCTTATTTTAGGGGTGTATGTTAATCCCAAACTGGATTCTGATTCAGCCAACAAACACTTATTAGACGCTTACTACATGTGTATACATAAAAATTTAACAAGTTATGGCCCCTCGGAAATACAAATTAAGAAAATACACCCTAGGGAAAAAAGGCTTTCCTCTCCAAATAGATGTTGTTACCTTTGTGATTTACATCTCTGCTCCCAGATCTAATTCACTTGTGAGTATCCTCAGAACATCTCCACATGGCACATTTATCCTCAGGGTGTTGCTTTATGGTTAAGACAGTAGCCTTTAAAATTTTTTTTAATGTTTATTTATTTTTCAGAGACAGACAGAGAGACAGAGCACAAGCAGGGGACGGGCAGAGAGAGGGGGAGACACAGAATCCAGAAGCAGGCTCCAGGCTCTGAGCTGTCAGCACAGAGCCCGAGGCGGGGCTTGAACCCACGAACTGCGAGATCATGACCTGAAGCGAAGTCCATCGCTTAACCCACTGAGACATCCGGGAGCCCCAAGAAAGTGGCCTTCAAAGACAGCCTGGGTTCAGATTTGGGCTCTGCCACCTGTGTGACCTTGGGTAAAGTACTTGACCTTATTCTCAGTTTTCTTACACTTACCTATTTTTTAAACTGAAGTATAGTTGACACACAAATGTTACATTCGTTTTAGGTGTACAACTTAGTGAAAGGACAACTCTATACATTATGCTATGCTCACCCCAAGTGTAGCTACCATCTGTCACCATACAACACCGTTACATTGGTTTTCTTATATTTATATCGGAGGTAGTAATGAGACCTGCCTTAAAGGTTGTGTGAGGATTAATTACGCCTTAGTAACTATTTACTATCTTGGGCCATTGCTGTCACCCATAATTGAACGCAGTGCCTTCCAAGAACCCTTCTTAGTGAGCATTATTACCCCCACCTTATTGATGAGGGGACAATGAGGCTCCATTGTCAACTATCCAAGGCCACTCTGTTGGTAGTTACAATGTTACAGAACCTGGTCTGGATCACCTGGTGGAAGAACCAAGCGGCACTTGGGGATCTTGGAAGGCGGGAGGTTTATTTCACTCATCACTCTCCAGAGGTCTGAGCCCCCAAGCACAAGCAGAGGGAAATCTATGGTCTGTTACTTCCGCATTGCGCATCAGTAGTAATTTGGCTCATGTGGCAAGTGGGGCGGGAAGAAGAATCCGGAAGGGAGTCTTTGGGGACTGGAATGCCCCTCTTAGTCCTGTTGGCCATCTTCTAGCATAATTTTTCCCTATCCACAAAACTGGGCTGTAAACACAGATCTGCCACCAAGTCCACTGCCTTTCCAATTACACTAGGGAAAAATCAACCTGGTCCTCCCAAATTTGTGCCAGTCCGCCAACGCTTAAAACCAACTCCTACCCATTAAGATAGTCCTATTCACCTTGACAAGTACCTAAATACAAGTAAATTCCTTTGTCATTATATTAATAATAATAAAAGCTAACATCATCGAGTTGTGCGTTCTCTACATTTTGCTAAGCACGTGTCTTTCATTGTGTTCTTTAACCTCTATGAGGCACTTATTATTTTCAGATGAGGAAACCCAGGAGGTTAAGTTACTTGCCCAAGGACATAAAGCAGTGGTTAAGCCTAGACTCTGACTCCAAAACCATTAAAGGTTCTTAACCTCTCTGCCAGGCACTGGGATCTCCCTGACCAATACAATTTCATTTAAAAAATAAAATTATTAACCAACTTACCCACTCTTTATTTCATTGCCATTTACTCATAGAAGAAAGAACATGTTAACACAAAAACTGTTGAGAGCTCATAATCTCAGAGTAAAATAATTAAATATATTTAACTTTATAAAACGTTCCAGACATTGTTTGGTTTTTTGTTTTTGCGTTTGTTTTGTTTTGTTTTTTTTACTTTTCTATGTGAACTGGTGGAAGCTTTGTCTCCATCACTGCCCCCCTGCCACCATTTTCTCCTTGTCCTTCCTTACCTAGTCATCTCCAGCTTTTCCACTTTGTCATGTCTTCTCTTTGACTATTCCTCCAACTTGGTCCTTCCTTCAGAGCCAAGATGACTGCCCCAGAAGCAGCACTGGAATCATTTAAACTGAAAGGAGGAAGCCTGAATGCAAATGTAAGAGGGGGGCTTGGTCCTACCCAGACCACGGGGAAAGCAGTGACGGATCTGGGAAGCTTCCATGCTGATCAAGGGGTTGTAAAGGGAGACCATGGTGCACGATGGCATGTGACATAGAGTCCAGGAAAATGGAGGATGATAAGGACAGGAGAAGGGCCAAAGGGCTTCTCCAGTTCTACCTTCTTGACAGGGAGACAAGAGGGAGGGAATGGGCCCGTTATAAGAAGGAGCAGGGTGACAAAGCAAAGAATGTTTGCATTGTATTGAAAACCACCCACAGGTTACCTCCTTGTCAATGAGTCCCTCCCACAGGTTTCTTTTGAGTTAACACTGAATTCAGTTCTCCTAAACTCAATCTGAAAAATGGAAGTCACATTCAATTTCACTCATTTATTCAATACTTATTAGGACACTACTGTGGCCAGGCCTTGTAATCTGCACTGGGGAAATGTTACCTTAATAAGATTGGTTTTAGCCAGCTTTCAATAGTTCCCAGATGGATGAGACAGACAAAATATGTCGTTTTATTTTTCATTTCCTTTTTGTACATGACTATTACAGTACTCATACCTAGTTGAAGAAATTCCTGTATTTTCTTTTTTTATTATTTCTTTTTTTTAAACATTTTTATTCGATGTATGCATAGTTTTTTTTTAACATTTATATATTTTTGAGAGATGGACAGAGTGCGAGTAGGCAGGTGGCAGAGAGAGGGAGACACAGAATCCGAAGCCGGCTCCAGGCTCTGAGCTGTCAGCACAGAGACCTACATGGGGCTCATACTCACAGACTGTGAGATCATGACCTCAGCCAAAGTTGGTGGCTTAACCGACTGAGCCACCTAGGCACCACTCTTTTTTTGTTTTTTATTTTTTATTATTTTTTTTTTAATTTTTTTTGTAATGTTTATTTATTTTTGAGACAGAGAGAGACAGAGCATGAGTGGGGGAGGGTTAGAGAGAGGGAGACACAGAATCCAAAACAGGCTCCAGGCTCCGAGCTGTCAGCACAGAGCCCGACGCGGGGCTAGAACTCACAGACCGCGAGATCATGACCTAAGCCGAAGTCGGCTGCTCAACCGACTGAGCCACCCAGGTGCCCCATGTTTTTTAAAGTTTATTTACTTATTTTGAGAGACAGAGACAGCATGAGAGGGGGTAGGGCAGAAAGAGAGAGAGAGAGAATCACAAGCAGGCTCTGCTTGAACCCACAAAAAAACCACGAGATCACCACCTGAGCCAAAACCAAGAATCGGACACTTAACCAACTGAGCCACCCAGGAGCCCCTATATTTTCTATCTATGGTAATATTAACAATGGCATGAAGTACTTTCTCCGTGCAAATGTCAGCTGATGTGCAGTGAGCATTCCTCCATGCCAGACATTCTGTTAAGCGCTGTGTATAAATCATCTCATTGAATGAGAACAATGCCTGGAACATAGTAGGGGATCAATAACTAATGGACAGATGGATGGATGAATGAATGAATGAATGAATGATTCTTCACTACAGCTCTATGAGGTAGTTTCTATTATCATCACCATTGTATAGATGAGGAAACTGAGGTACAAAGTAGTTAAGTAACTTGCTTAAGACAACATGGGTTCTGAATTCATGACTTTCGTGGCATAAAAGTGATAAAGAATAAAAAACACTTTCTGGGACACCTGGCTGGCTCAGTCAATAGAGCATCAACTCTTGATCTCAGGTTCGAGTTCAAGTCCCGTGTTGGGTGTGGAGGCTACATTTAAAAAAACCAAACAAACAAAAAACAAACAAATAAAACTTAAAAAAAAAAAGGAAAAACTTCCCAACTAATGAAAGCATTTCAGGATATTGTAGTGCCAAGATAATAAAAATCACCAAGTAAGTAAGTCCAAAAGGCACAAGAGACCTGCCCGAAGTGAGAAGGTAAAAAAGATCAGGAATGATGAGCCAAAAGTAGAACCTGGGCCTCTTCTAATCACTCTGCATCACACCAGTTTTAATTCCCATGCATGAGCAGGTCATACCTCAAAAAGATACTCAACTTAGTATCGGCAATTGCTTCAGCACTGAGGATGTACCATTGGCTGGTCCAGAACATAGTTGTTCAGGAATGAAAAGGGGGAGGAAGAAAAATGTGGGAAAGGAGAAAGGCAAGGGTCTCAAAGAATTATCTATGGTGAGGTGACTGACAAAGCCCCAGTGACTATCCAGACATGACACCATGCAAACCACTGTGACTATAGTTTTGGACAGTTTGTATTTTGAACAGTATGCTTTTGAGACCCTTCATAAGTACAATTATCCCCTTATTCTTGGTGATTAATAAACATATTCATGATAAATTTCATCCTCGTTGGGAACATACCTAACAAATTATCTATAAGCAGAAAGTTGGACACAATTACTTAAAGAATAAACCACCCTGCAGAAAAAAAATGGAAGCGAGACACAGGGAGGAGCAGGTCCCTGTAGCCCTGGTTAGAATATACAATTTGCCCCCATCTCCTAAATAGGTAGTTATACTTCATGTGACTGATGCCCAGAAGAACATTTAATCTGCAATGTCTATTTTAGTGAGTTCTTCCACTGGCACATTCGCAAGACTGGGTTTTGTTGTTTTGGAGGGAGGTGTTTGGTTGGGGGAATGGGGGCAAATGTAGGGGGTGGAATTCCCCAAACCAAGAAAGAAGTCAAACCCTGCCTCCCCCAACCCCCTGTATCAGGAAACATGCATTTCTTTTATGCCCAGTCTGTGCTGCCCCTGTTTGACTTTAGGTCAATGCAAGGAGCATGTGACCTGCTGAAGTTAATTCTACAAAACAATGGATTGAGTTAGCAAGGCTTCATCCTATTACTTTTGATAACAAACTAATTCCTTTTTCTCTCTCTCAATGAGTTCCTGACACTTTCAACTTTTGGTGTTGCTAGTGAAAAGGAAGGAATTAAAATGCAACTAAGTGCATTTCCTAAAAACCTTTGGTGGGTTTAAGGGCATTTTACTTCTTTTCACTAAATGTTTCCCTTTCCCTACTAACTAACTTAGAAGGATAAAATGTACATATGGGGACAGGGGTAGGATTTGACCTCTAAATTCGGGGACTAGCTTACTAATTCAGTCATGTTTGTGATTAGATTCCAAAAGGCATTCCCAACAGAAAGCTGATAAAAGTCTTTAAAAGCCATTCCTGAAAAATCTCCCATGATGTATTGGCAAGTAGAAAACAATTAAGAAGAAATATTCATTAGGGGCGCCTGGGTGGCTCAGTCGGTTAAGCGGCCGACTTCGGCTCAGGTCATGATCTCACGGTCCGTGAGTTCGAGCCCCGCGTCGGGCTCTGTGCTGACAACTCAGAGCCTGGAGCCTGTTTCAGATTCTGTGTCTCCCTCTCTCTGACCCTCTCCTGTTCATGCTCTGTCTCTCCCTGTCTCAAAAATAAATAAAAATGTTAAAAAAAGAATTAAAAAAAAAAAGAAGAAATATTCATTACATTACCACAATTTTGCTTGAAGAAATAAAACAAACATACGCAAATGCACACATAGGTAAAAAGATTAGGAGGAAATATCCATAAAGGTTAGCAGTAATTATCTTTGGACATAGAGATTGGGAATGGTTTTAACTTTCTACATTTTTTTTTTTTTTGTCTTTGTTTACTTATAATTTTTCTACTTTTAACAACTATTTGCCTTTTATTCAGAAAAATACATTTGGGGCACTTGGGTAGCTCAGTGGTTAAGCGTCAGACTTCAGCTCAGCTCAGGTCATGATCTCACGGTTCATGAGTTCGAGCCCCATATCAGACTGAATACTACTGTCAGCACAGAGCCTGCTTTGGATCCTCTGTCCCCCTTTCTCTCTGCCCCTTCCCCCACTTATGCGTGTGCGCACGCATGCGCTCTCTCTCTCTCAAAAATAAATAAACAGTTTTTAAAAAAAGAAAGAGGGGCATCTGGGTGGCTCAGTGAGGTACATGTCTTGACTTCGGCTCAGGTCATAATCTTGCAGTTTGTGGGTTCAAGCCCCATGTGGGGCTCTGTGCTGACAGCTCAGAACCTGGAGCCTGCTTCAGATTCTGTGTCTGCCTCTCTCTGTACCCCTCCCCTGCTCACTCTCTGTCTCTGTCTCTGTTTCTCTCTCAAAAATAAAATAAACATCAAAAACGTCTTTTTTTGAAAGAAAGAAAGAAAGAAAGAAAGAAAGAAAGAAAGAAAGAAAAAATACATTTAAGGCTATTTTTCCTCCTCTAGGGGACTTCAGATCCTGCCCCCCACCCTGTGTAGCTGGGTGAGAACCTCTCCCCATACCTGCCAAAGACTGAAGATTTATTCTCTGAGAGTAAAACATAGAGTCTCTAGAAGGGGGAGAGACCAGGCACAGCTGAAGACAGAAGTACTATACAGAATCAAAGGGGGTCTGAGTGTAGACGCTGAGATGCCCCCACACACACCACACCAGCATGCTCACTGCCAATCAGCTGCCGTGCCTTCACCCTCCAACCAAAAAATGGAAGCATTTCTCTGACAACCCAAAAGGAAGAAAATCTAAAAGATACTGACTCTAGAGTTTCCCTGGCCAGAAGGACTAGCCACATGGCACCCCTTCCCAAATGAACTTCAATCTACAAGCCCCCAGTCACTTAGATATGAGCAGACAGACAAGACTGACAGATTTCTAAGAAAAGCCTCAAACATTAAAATAGTGACTAAAACACATAGAAAACAAAGTAAATGGAAAGGTAAGATAATAATTATGGTAAATAAGAGTTTATAGGAAAGAAAAAGCAATATCATGGTTTACAAGATGACTCAGCTATGAATGGTCATTGTAATGTAAACCTTCATGCAAACCAATCAAAAGTTATGGCATAATTAAATTGGGAGGAGAGAGGGGATGAGAAAGGTGGTATGTGTAGTGGAGCATCCTGGGGGCAGGGAGGAAGAAAGCTAACCTTCATCTTCTGTAGTGAAAAGTTATTACTTAGCGCCTACAACCGAAAGCTCAAGAGGTCAGCAATATAAGCATGTCATATAGAAACATGGAGGTCAATATAAAAAGCAGTAGCTGATGTATGAAACTGATTGCCTTTGGGGTGGGGAAAATGGGGGACACAGCGGTAGAGAACTATTGCTTTTCTTTATAAACCTTGTGGAACCATTTTATTCTTTAAGCTGTAGTAATATATAATTTTGATACAAGAATATAAAAGAAAATGAGAAATTAAAAACGGAAGGCTAGAGCTGGCTTTGACAGCTATACATATTTGGGTTGGAATCCCACTGTGGCATTCACCTAAATCTGACCATGCTTAACTTCCTTATCCTCTACAAGCCTGTTTGTTTCTGTCTGTAAAATCAGGACAATGGTGGCTGTGAAAATTAAATAAGGTTTAATGTGTAAGGTCCTTTGTCCATATTGGACAATTAACATCAGCTCCTATGTCAAATGGCCAAGGCTCTCAGCCCCTCACGTGACCACTGTAGGAGACTAGCAGTCAGAGTTTTTCTGCCCTGAGAGCAGAGTTCTACTTACAGCAATGTCCAATTGTTTGAAGAAGGAGATTTGAAATCAATGTTTCTCAATCTTCAACAAGCTATAGATCCCTTTCAAAGGAGAAACAAAATAAAACACCAAACTCTTAGGGATCCAGGGTTGACTTAGACTTTTTAATTAAAATATGACTTAAATATTATAATACTATTTTATATGCATTAACTCCTTATGTACATACAACCTAAGCAACAATAAAGTAAAAATAAATTTAAATGAAAACCAAATCACAAAACCAGTGGAATTCAAGTGAACACTAATTTTTTTTAAATTCGTTTATTGATTGATTGATTGATTGATTGATTGAAGTAATTTCTACACCCAATGTGGGGCTCAAACTCATGACCCAGAGATCAGCAGTCACATGCTCTTCCAAATGAGTCAGCAAGGCGCTCCCAAGTGAACACTTAATTTAATGTGATAGTTGGTAACATTTTGCTGAAACCAAATCATGGCTCTTCGAGAGCATAGGCAATGGCAGGTTCTCATGGGTCCCCATGCCCAGGCCACTGGGTGCTAGTTGGTGACCCAATTTCTCACTGCTTTTCTTTGAATCCTCCTTCCACAGCTGGCTGTGGGACTCCTGAGCCTTTGCATGGTGCTAGCATGTATCTTATACATCAGGTCTACTAATACTTTTTTCTTGTTAGCCAGGTACGATGAACATAATACAATTTGGCTCAAATTTAATCATAACAGAAACTCAGGCTCAAAATGGAGAAAACCACTAAATTAAAAATCATCATGGAAAACCATAAATCCTTGAATGGAACAACTTGGTGGTTAATTAAGGCCTCCTGGAAGCTTTAACCCAAAATCAAGAGTAAGACTTTTCCAGGCAGCAGGACCACCTTCCTCTCCCCTGGTCTCCCCATCCCCTCCACAGTGTCCAGTCAAAACTGCTGCTTTATTATGTTTTTACCATATACCCATGGGACACCTAATAAGCATTAATGAAGATTATGTTCTTTCTATACCCAGCTGTTCCTCATTCTATTATACTACTTGTGGTGGCTCCTTGGTTTGCTTTCTTCCTTTTTTTAAAATTGCTTTCTTTTTCAAAATACATATTATGATCTTTTTTGCATACACAAGACAAAAACCAAAGACATGTTATCAGACTGGTCAAAAGGCACAACGTCACCTTATAATGGAAAATATTTGCTGACCTCTTTGATACTAGAAAAATATCTGTGTATTTTAATGGAATTTAGTATGTATGCTTCTGATGTATTAAAAACAAACTCAACAAACTGTCCCTTTGTGGAATAACTTAATTTCCAAGGTTTTTGAGCCTTCCA
The DNA here is from genome assembly GCF_024362965.1 of Panthera pardus. Taxonomy (NCBI): domain Eukaryota; kingdom Metazoa; phylum Chordata; class Mammalia; order Carnivora; family Felidae; genus Panthera; species Panthera pardus. Next base: position 84,511,132 of record NW_026526721.1, read on the forward strand.
TAGGAAGAAGGTACCATCAAAAGAAAAAAATACATAGTACATCCAAACTTCCCCAATCCAGCCTCTGCTCTTACCCTCCAAGCCAGGCAGTTTGACAGGAAGATAATCTCAGACATGGCAGGCTGTGTCCTCTGGCCACAAGTCACATAGGTTCTGTGCTAAAGGCCAGGGGGTGAAATGTCCTTCATAGTTCAAGACATCTCTTTTTGCAGTCACAGCTGTCCATAGAAGTTACGACAGTTTAGGCAATCATAGCTATTTCAAGGGCTCCAGGTGGCTGCTCTGGACGGAAGGAAGATTAAAAGAAGTTGTCTCTATTCATATAAAAAAAGCTTACGGCTCTACACTCATTTGTTCCATAAATACGTATTAAACAACTACCGTGTGAGGTTCCATGTGTCTATTAGGCAGTGTAAGGGATGAAGAAGACATATACCCTGCCTTAGAGAAACACATTTTCTAGAGGAGGGGATAGAAATAAAAGCAAGTGCCTGCAAAGCAGTGTGAGAACTGCTGATTGATAGATAATGTGCTATGGGAGCACAGAGGAAGGAGCAACTCCGCTTACCTGGAGTGACTTTGAGTTGATCTTTTGGCTGAATTAGAGTCTTCAGCTTAACAAGAAGGGTGGGGGGGAGGAGTCCAGGCAGAGGATATAGCACAGAGGCATAACAAAGCTTGGATCACGCAGGGAAGAGTAAGTAGGTCTGGGGTTACATAATGTATAGTAGGTAAAAATAACCAGAAAAGACATCCTAGGGTAGATGATTAAGTTTGGGTTTTTCCTATTGGTTTCAATTTGATGGGTGTGTGTGTGTGTGTGTGTGTGTGTGCGTGTGTGTATATATATATATATATATATGCACACATACGCACACACACGACAATATTTATGTAAATGAAACATTGTTCTAAATTTTGAGAATATAGTTTTTTGCAGTGCTTCTTAAAAGAATACACAAAGCACATAATAACTCACAAAAAGCACTTTTACAGGGAACTATAATAGTATTGACTAAGTATTGCTTATGATTTTTCAACGAATAAAATTTGGAATAGCTCGAAGAATAGACAGGCTGCATGGCCTTCAAATATTTCTTCATAGATAACATTTCTATCAAGCAGGACATTGATAAGATTTGGACAGAAAAGTGGTTGGTTGATTTTGTGTTCTTTGCAGATTCTTTTGGGTTTTTTTAATGTTTACTTATTTTTGAAAGAGTGAGTGATTGGAGGAGGGGCAGGGACAGAGAGGGGGAGACAGAGAATCCCAAGCAGACTCAGTGCTGTCAGCTCAAAACCCGATGTGGGGCTTTAACTCATGAACTGTGAGATCATGACCTGAGCTGAAGTCAGACTCTCAACTGAATGAGCCACCCAGGCGCCCCATATTCTTTGCAAATTCTTAAGTCTAAAATTGATTTTAGTGGTAATTGGTAGGCATTAAAGAGTTGCAATCAGTGTGCTGATACAATTAATATGTATGAATATTAGGAGGGAGTGGTAGGAGGAGCAGAGAGATCCATGAAGAGTTTATTACATTTTCTAAGGTTAAATAAAGGGTACAACTGAATTATGTCATGATGGTAAACGTGCAGGAGTCTACAGATATTAAAGTGGTAAAATTTGCTAAATCTTTGAGACCAATTAGTGCTGAGGAGTGAGAAGAAGTAAGAAGAATCTAAGAAGACTCCCAGATTTCTGACTTAAGTATCTGGGTGAGCTTTTTTAAGTTTATTTTATTTTATTTTTTTAGTAATCTCTACACCCATCATGAGGTTCGAACTCATGGCCCAGAGATCAAGAGTCGTATGCTTTATGACTATGCCAGGTAGGTGCCCCCAAGTATCTGGGTGAGATTTAGTTCTCTTCACTGGAATAGTGAAGAACAGATTGGGAGAGTTATGATGATAAGTTCTGGTACAACTTGATTTTAGGACATGATGAAAGATTGGATGTAATTCATCTTTTTAATATGCTAAGAAGAATAATGTTGAGATAGCAATGGGACCAAACATTGCTATAGCCACATTAGGAGGCATTTTGGCAGTATCTAATACAATATTAAAATGTACACACCATATGACCCAACAGTGCCATTTCTCAGTATCAACCTCAGAAAAAAGCACATGCCCTAGGAGGAAGGTCCAAGGAGGTGCATTGCAGCATTACTGGTAATCACACACACACACACACACACACACACACACACACAATTCAACCTACTGAAATGTAGTTTGCTAGGGAAATAGTTTTTAAAAACCATGATAGTGTTTTCAGACTTACTGAAAATTAAAATCACCCGGGATATTGGTTGAAAATAATTTCTTCATCCCCCTTCCCAGTCCTACAGAAACAGATTCTCTTGGGGCAGGCCGTGAATAGGTCTGGGTGATTTTTTATCATCAGAAATGTTTCTGAAAAACTTATGAAAAGTGTTTCCAAAACCATCTCTAGAAACAAACAAATGCTAGGCAGGATTAAAAAGAATGAGGGTAAATCTCTGTGAAGCAACTCAGAATGAGCTCCAAGATATATTGAGTGATAAATGCAGACTGCAGAATGAACACACAGTGTGATACCATTATGTAACCACAGACCCACACAGAACAATGTATTTCTAGAAGTAAATATGGGCTTGGTGGTGGTGATTTCAAAGGGAACTTCTGTTATGACTATAATGGTTCATTTTTTTAAGATCAAAAAGTATTTGTGCATTAATTCTGTAATTAGAAGCAGATATTTATTTATTTACTGCGGGTGTGGTTGAGGTGATGATGAAGGTAGCCTGTGCAAAACACAGCTTGTGCTAAACCACAAATACCTAGAAGCATATCCTGGATAAATTTTATCTGCATCATATTCATGCATCAAATATATGAAACTGTGCTCTACACCAAATGAAGCAGTTCATTGCTTGGGGGGATGTGGCAAGAGAGGCGGCAAGAATGAAGAAGGGCCCAGAAATCCCCTGATATTTCCACGTCTGCTCACCTTTCAAGACCCACTTTGAATACCATCTCTATGGTCCAGTTCCCACAACCTGATTTCATCTCTTTGTCTTCTAAACCCCATCCCATCCCTTTCATCTGCTTACATCTGTGTATACAGGTCTCATCCTCTCACCACATCATCCCCCCTTCCATTCCACTTTGCATTTCCCCAAAGCCCAGCAGTGCCCTGCATACACAGCTCTCAATCTGAAATGATTATTGAATGAAATGCTTCCAGCTATGCCTCAGAGGTCTGAGAATGGTCTTCTACTCTCCACTGCAATTACTGCTCAGTGGAAGTCACTTAGTCCTGTCTACCCTCACATCCTCACCCCATCTCCCCCTCCTCCTCACTGCTGTCTAAAATTCTTACAATGGAAAACATATGTTTTTATTACATAATTAGAGCTAAGGCTCAAAATCCAAAGCCCTAGGGAGAGCCATAAAAAGCAAATGGTTGCATCCCATCCTTCCCAGAGCACAAGATGGACAGGAATTGGGGAGAGGGAATAGATTGTTCCTACATACCTGGGGTTAGATGAAGAGCAGATGTGGAGAATAGAAGCTCTGTTGGCTCCTTGCAAAGGAAAGGCAGGCCTAGAAGAGGGAGCTTTTCTTCATAATCTGTCACCCCAGTCACCACAACCACTTCCACCTTTTGTCTATCCTTTGTAGCTAGCCTAACAAGAACAATCTTGACATGAGACAGCTTATCTCAAGGTCTTCCTCTTAAAGTCAGTCCACCCACAGAGATGGGGAACAGAGTTTCACAGTGTTACCCTTCAGTCATGTCAAGAGTGTCTCGGTTAGAGGTAAGAAGACATTCCCCAAGAAGCCACGCCATGTCTTCATGTTGTTCCAGACCAGCAGCCACAAAGGAATGGACGAACCATTGTTCTTTATAGAAATCCTATGCCATGAAACTTCATGTCTCTTGGCATTAGCACTATGGTCTCTCTGCCCTAGTCCTCTCCACAAACACATTGATTTTTATTACTTATTTAAGTTATGTGTCAGTCAAGGTCCTGGCACAGAACATTTGGTATCTCAAACTGGGTAATTTAGGGAGGGGTAATAAAAGGAGTAATTGTAGAGAGCTATGTGGGAAAGCCACCTGCCAGGTGCTGTGATTTCCATTAAGGGAATAAATGCCCTAATCTCAGTCTTCTTCCTTTTGATTTCTTCCCTGTGTCCCATTGGCCAAATCCTACTGGAAGCCACAGGTCAAGGGAGCCCATTGATGAAGTGCATGGCATTCAGCTCCCTAGGTCATAAGCAAGGGAAGGATGAATCTGGAGGAGCAAGTAGAGGCTGTCTAGCACAACTGCCATGTCTGTCTGTCTCTCTCTGCCTCTTTTTATATTTAAATTTTAGTTAACATACAGTGCAATATTGGTTTCAGGAGTAGAATTCAGTGATTCATCACTTGCTCATCCCAAGTGCCCTCCTTAGTACTCATCACAAATCTAGCCCATTTCCCACCCACTTCTCTCCATCAACCTATACTTTGTTCCCTATCATTGAGTCCCTTGTGGGGGAGCCTGGGTGGCCCAGTCGGTTAAGCGTCAGACTCTTGGTTTCAGCTCAGGTTATGATCTCACAGTTTCATGAGTTTGAGCCCCACGTTGGGCTCTGTGCTAACAGCACAGGGCCTGCTTAGAATTCTCTCTCTCTCTCTCTCTCTCAGATTTGGGCCCCTGCCCCAATCTTGCTGTCTTTGTCTCTGTCTCGCTCAAAATAGATAAATAACTTTGGTTATTTTTCCCTCTCTGGTCTCCCCCCCCCCCCACCTTCTTATATGTTCATCTGTTTTGTTTCTTAAATTCCACACATGAGAGAAATCATATGGTATTTGTCTTTCTCTGATTGTGCAATGTCCGTCTCTTGCTCAAGAAAGCCAGAACAGCGACATTGCATATACAAAGCCATCTCCAGTCTGGAGCAGCCGCGCCTTCCACCTCCTCTCCCACCATTCTTAACCATGTGACCATGCTCCGCTTAAGACACAGGACAGTGTCCCTGCCCAGGCTTCATCCTTTGTATACTTATGCCCACATTGTGTTTCCTCTTCTGTCTGGACCACCCTCTCTCCCTTTCCTCTTGGAAAATTTCTACCCATCTTTCAAGGTGAGACTCCATTTCTCTTTGGAGCCTCTCCTGATCTATCATACCCTTTTCACACAGGCTTCATCGCTTCTGCCTACATAATACTGAAGCACCGTGAGCATATACTTTTATTCAGGACTTTATTCATGTACATTTTCCCTGCTGCTATGCAAGTATTGCTCACAGATGAAGATTCCATCTCATCATTACTATTAACAACCACTATTATCATTTTCCGACTACTAATTATGTGGTAGACCTGGGCCCTTTAATTCATTCTTTTGTCTATGAGGCAGACACCTTGTTTTTATCCAACGCACTGATGTAAAAACTGATTTTTGGAGAGATGGACCAGCGTGCATAACGTCACTCAGCTAGTAACCAGTGGAGCAGTGGTCGCTTAAAGCAGCTAACTTGGATTCAAACCCATGTCCTTCTAACTCCCAACCTGAATGGTGAAACTGAAAGTAACCACAGTGAATTTAAGAAATAAAACAAAGCAAACATAGGAGAAAAAAAGGGAGAGGCAAACCAAGAAAGAGACTCCTAGCTGTAGAGAACACACTGATGGTTACCAGAAGGGAGGTGGGTGGGGGGATGGGTAAAATAGGCAACGGGAATTAAGGAAGGCACTTGTGAGGAGCATGGGGTGTTATATGGAAGTGCGGAATTACTATATTGTACACCTGAAACTAATACTACACTATTTGTTAACACACTGGAATTTGAATAAAAACTAAAAAAAAGAAAGTAACCATGGTGAATACTGCCTGTCTCAGATTTGCATCCCCAGAGTTGAGCCAGCTCTAGATAATCCATAATTAGTGTCCAAGACGTGTGTTTGAATAAACCACCAGAAGCATAACATACTGACAGAAATCTCTTGACTATGTGTCTATTTCCCTTAGTATAGGTTAGTCCAAGGCCGTGACTTTCTTTAGTCTTATCTCCATCCTGATAGTTTATAGCAAAGTCCCAATTTGCTAACAAAACTAAACTTTGCCTTGACTGTGTTTATTAGTTGCCTTTTCAAACAGAATCATCAGCAAACAGAATCCCTTAGAAGACTAAGGTATTGGTCGTGCTCCCAGAGTACTGAGTTAAAAATTTTTCCTAAGGAAAAAAAAAAAAAGAAAAGAAAAGAAGAAATATTTCCCAAGGAATGGAAGGATAGTGTATTAGGAGCTTCTGAGCAACATGTCCTTGTGTTTTTACATATGAACCGTGAGAGTAGGGAGCTGAGAGACAATATTTTAAAAATTGATCCTGTTATAACAATAACAGCCATCATACATATAGGATACTTATTGTGTGACCAATTGGTGTTTTACATATATTATTCCTAATTTCTTTAGCAGCTCTGCAAGGTAAGTCTTACTCTCCCCATTTTACAGGACAGGAAACTGAGGTTCAGTGAGCCTAAGTTTCCTGTCCAAGGCCTCTCAAAATTCATGCCCAGATTTTCATGGCTTTACCCTGATTCCCTGAAACAAAGAAATTAAACACTATCAACTATAACAGAACCAGTATCATCATGAGGGACATCTAGTAATGTAGAAATTTTATGGCTAATCAAAGTAATTCTAACTGTCAAATATAATTGTAAAACACAAGGTCTCAGTATCCTAAAATAACATTTTTCTTCACATTATGACCTCATTTAAACTTTCCTTTTACATCTTTGTAAATTAGGTAAGAGCAGTGTTATGATCTCGTTTATAGATGAAGAAACTGAAGCTCAGAGAAACTAAGCAGCAGGTAGCAGTGGGATTTGAACCCAGGTCTTTCGCTTTCAGATCTAGTAAACTGAAATGCAAAAGCATCATTATTGTGAATTTTTTTTAACCTAGAAGGCAGAAAGTCTGCCATATACACTACTGCTTGTTTCTAAAGAATTGGTTCGTGCCCACTCCCTTGTCCTCATCTGCCCCTCTCCTTGCCATCTCTTTTTCTTACTATTTTCATTTGCTACACAAATATTGTAACAAGAATAAAGGAAATAATTAAAAGAAATTTCACTCATAATTCCTATACCCCAACATATCAATCACTTTCAGGTGTCTGTAATTACTATCTAGTCCTTGTCCAAATATTACCCAAAAAGCACGCATGAGCATGCACACACACACACACACACACATACACATACACACATACACACCAAACACTTACACTCCCCTAGGGAGTTATTTGGAACTTGGTGGTGACTAGTGACAAGCACGTGATTCACAGAATCCAGACTGACCCTTGCGTGGTTTCCTCTGTAGTGACCTATATCTTCCCGGCGTGAATCAGCCAACTAGAAAGAAGAGAGCAATGAAGGAAAGGCTGACCCAAAGTCAGTGATTGCTTAGCTAAAGATTTTGACAAAAGCCACCACTACATCCAAATTCCGAATGTGACAACTCCTCCTCAATAAGAAGCAGTGCCTGGTTCTCCGAGGTGAAACTTTCCCGGTCCTTTGACTTTTATCTTAATCAGAGTGATACTGACCAAAATGTTAGCAGTGGTTATCTCTGGATGGTAAGATTATAAGGGATGTTTATTTTCTTCCTGATTCTCTCTTGCATTGTCTGAGTTTTCTGCAATGAACATGTAATATTTTCGTCATAAGATTAAAATCAATAATAATCGTCATGCTGAATAGGATGTGAGGTTGATCTAAAAAAAAAAAAGGGCCTATAAAAATTAGAGTCATGGGGATAGATAATGCAGTCTTCACCACTGGAGGGACAAAAACCCCTCCCTCAGGTCAGAGAGCCTAGAACCCAGGAAGTACAATTTCTAGCTCAGTTCCTTTGTAATATAATATATGCTAACAAGTTTTTGTTTCCTTTTTTTTTTTTAGCTTACAAAGATTGTTCCTAAACCATTTGTCAACAGAGAAGATTTGATTCTGAGAACATGTTATGGATTTTCTATTGCAATGGTCCAATATAATTTAGTAGACAATAACACCCATAGAAATGTGTGGGAGCTTTGCTGTCAAGTCCTGTAGTGTTTTAATAAAGGAACCTGTCATTTTTCTTCAGCTAAATTTCAGCTAGAAATAATATTAGGTGAGTTTTCATTGCCCTTCATTTCATAGCCTTTCTGTAATTTGGACACCTTAATGATTTCATGCAAAATTCTCTGTCTAAAGAGTCTTGGTGGCTTCTGTCTGATCTTGGTTTTTGCTTTTGATGCGGATTACTTATGTGCATCCATCATGGTAAAAACAGCAGAGTTTGGGCAAACACTGTTCTCAGACCTCCGCTCCCTTTCAGGCCTGGAGATCCTTCATCTAACCCAGTTCCATTCTTGTGCCTCTTCCCGCTGGCTTCCCCAGTGCCATTTTTATTAAAGCCCCAGCTCATCCCACATTCAGCCGCATGACTTCTTACAGGCTTCAGAATAAATCACCACATTGCTCCGATCTTGGCTTCTCTGCCCTCAGCTTTCAATTAAATTTAGAATTGACTTTAAAGGTACAACCTCAATGTACATGGTTGAAAATGACCTTGTTTCCCCTTTCCCACCACCTGCGACTTCCTGCGCAGGGCTCTTATACTCCAGCTCCTGGTTCAAAAAGTAGAAACAGGAATTTGCTACATGCTCCTGTGGCAAACTATAAGTCTCAAGCTGTTTAAAGTCTTTAAAGTCCCATCCAAAAGGTAAAGTACACTCTGCAGAGAGAAATCTGGGGGCCTGAATCTCTGGCTGTCTGTGTTCAGGAAGAGACACAGAAGGAGACGAAGAAGAAGAAGAAGAAGAAGAAGAAGAGAAGGAAGAAAAAAAAAAAAAAACCTTTGAGCTAAACACTTAATTTGTTTAATTTCTATGGTTTGCATTCAAGATGATTCATCTATTTATAATACGCATCACTATTAAAGTAATTATAAGTTAATATAAATGATCTATGACAATATTATAAGGACACCAAAGCAGACTTTAACATCAAAACTGACTTTCATCTTTTGTCTTGTCATTTGGCTTCCCACTCTTAGCAAGGAATAGAGCATATAAGCAGGTTTGGGCTATTCAGAATCGGACACGCTCCTGCCAATTTCTCCCTCCTCCCTTTGGAAGACTTTACCAATCAGAAGGACCGAACTGGAAAACCTGTCTTACTCTATTCAAAACCATTAATATTTCTAGGCGCTTACTTGTATCTAAGAGTAATAAGTTTCCTCCCAATCTGGGAAAGAAGAAGGAAAGAATGATTTGATTGCCTAAAAAAGGATAAAACAAGATCTGCTATGTGAAAAAGATGTATACATTCAAAGTGCTCTATAAGTATAACAGGGCAGTTTATTAATTCAACCATTGATTAGTTATTATCTACTATGCATCAGGGTCCAAGGAAGCTGTACAGTGTTTGTGAGCTTGAACCTTCATTTTCTCTCCTCTAAAATGGGAATAGAGACCCTTTATTTCAGCGTGTGTGAGAATCAAGTGGAAGAATAAATGTAAATCACTTAAAATCAGTTCTTGGCACATAATAAATACTGAGTGAATAGCTTTATATACAAATATGAAAGAAGTATCCCCAAATGCAAAGGGATTTACAGCCTAATGAATTCTTATTCTAAAACCTCTGCCTTTTGCATTTGACCCTAAAATTTGAAAAGCTTCAAAGTTTTAGCTATGCAAATCTCAGATCAAAATACTTTCCTATTGATTGCCCTTTAGAAAGATTTACTAAGAACATGTGGGTGCTTTACCAAATAAGGAAAAAAAAGAAAAGGAATTAACACATGTTAACTCACTAAATTTATCTCAGTGATTTTGCATCTTATTTTTCCCACTGTCTTATTAAATCCTAATTAATAGATAGGCATAAATAGTCTTATGTCCTAGATGGGGACACCGAGGCTCAAGGAGAGTCAGTAACCTCCCCATCATCACAGGGCTAGGAAGTGGAGAGGATGGGATTCAAACCATGGTATGTGGTTTCAGAGTCCATGCTCTTGTCCAGCATTGCCAGCTGCCCCCTTCACCCTGTTACATCCAATGGAAGGAGATCTGTAATCCTCATCTGAAAAGACAAGAGTTACATGAGATCTTCTTCAAGTAGAGGGGACATTTTTTAGAAGAAAAATATTGCAACTATTAATTTCTTGCTTAATCTTCTGAACAGCAGAATAATAGTGGGATTCCTTCCTTTCCACTTAAAGTCTTCCAGGTAGAACCTTCCTTTTTCAGTTCTAAAAGATCACTGTTGACACGGACATTTTTGAGGGCTTGGATTCTCCTTCCCTTTAATAGTGCTTATGCTTTTCTGGGAAAGGAAATCACACAAAAATTTAAAACTGTGAATCAAAAAGTTAGGAAAGAAGGTCCCACTGTACAAACCTTGTTATGAAAGCCTGCAGCCATCCCTGGTATTAGCTGATCTCTTTGCACCTCTACATTTTATAGCCTTCCTCAAACTCCACTCCTCCTAAGTGAAACTTTCCTGCTCCTAGTTCAACCTCCCTCCCTGGACTACAGGAACGATGGTGATAGCTTGTGTAAGTCCAACCAGGAGTCCAAGTGCCTACCGAGGCTAAAGACATGTTTGCTGGGCAGGGCTGATGGATAGCTCCTTAGGATACTAACAGTGTTTAGGGAGTTGAGTTCTCTTCTGCGCCTACCCCTGACTATAGATGAGGAAGACCACAACTGGTCAAAACCAGCTAATTAAAATTGAGTCACTCCGTAGAAGGCCAAATGGCCCTAGATAAATAGAAATTCATTCTTACCTGCCCCCCATTCTCCTTCCTTTCCTTCTCTTTGTCTCTTTTTTAGTTCTAGAAATAATTATCCTTTTTCGACTGCCTACATAAAGGCACCCCACGGTTCAACTCACTTGGCAGTAGCCTAAACAGCTCCTTATCCTTTCTATATAGACTTTATTTACTTTTTAAAAAACATACAAAATACTGAATTTATTGCTCTTTTTGCTGTACTTGGTATATCCACACTGTATTACACTTGAGCCGTTAATCTTGTTGCTTCATCACCATTAACTGGTTCATTTTCTTCTTTTCTTTCATTCCTTCCTGTTAATGTTTATTTATTTTTGAAAGGGGAGTGCATGAGCAGGGGAGGGGCAGAGAGAAAGGTGGACAGAGGATCCGAAGTGCTCTGAGAGCAGACAGCCTCAGGCGGAACTGGAACCCATGAACCACAAGAGCATGACCCGAACCAAAGTCGGATGCCCAACTGACTGAGCCACCCAGGTGTCCCTAATTGGTTCATTTTCATGTCACTGCTGAGGAATCAGCTGTTGCTGCAGAGGTTCAGGGGAAAGGCCTTTTGAGAAATGTGGAAGTTTCTTTTGTATATCTACAAAAGCTTTATTTCACTGTTAACTTTTTCATCACTCACAATGTTTATCTTCATAAGATTGGTGGGAACTGGTTTTGCTTTGTTTTTCGTCTTACAGTTCTTTTGTCTGGCTATATGGAATACATTCCTGGACTTCTGCCCTCTTAGTTTGTTCTTGGCCATTGTCTTCCATACCCTTGCAGCAACTCATGCTCCAGGCAAGACATCTGCCTTTCTGTATAGACTTTAAAGTTCAAGGATGAAAAAGAATGAAGGATGAAAATAACTAGCAACCAGAAAGAAGTTTAGTTATTTATCACTCCAGTAGTTGTGTGCGTTTATGTGTGTTTTAATATTCCAAAACTCGGAAATTGAACCCATCATTCACCAGGACATATTTTTTTATTGGTCAAATATATTTACAATAAGGTTGTCATTCCTTTTATGTGTGTATCATTTTCCATTTCAAAGCACTTTCACATGCACAACAGCTAGACTTAAATTATAGCACCCATTTTGCAGATCTGGAAATTGGACTCAGATGGACAAAGGGGCATGCCAAGGTCGCAGACCTAATGAATTAGTCACCGCGCCAGAATTAAAATCTGGCTTTCTTATTTATTATGAGCTTCTTTTGTGGGGGGAAATGGGGTACTACTCTCTATACAAGGTTTATATCCTAGTCTTCGAGATTTCCTCATGGGGGGAGAAAAGTACTATTCTACAAGCAATGTCTTGGAGCCGATGTCAGGAACAGACTTTCAGGTAGTGTACCAGCGGTATACCCTACTTAATATGACATATGGCTTCACAGGATTGAAAGATATTTTGTGGCAAAAAGACCTGAAATCACCATTTAATAGAATATAACCACGGAAAAGTTATTTGACCTCTTTGAGTTTGCTTCCTCACCTACAAAATGGTGACAATATTGTTAATCCCACAGGGCTGGTATAAGGCTTAAACGACATTCGCAAACCACTCTGTTAGTAGATTGTAGATGCTTGGTGTTAGAATTCTTTTCCTTCTCTTGAAAGAGAAAGTGCTGCCAGAATTAGAGAGTCAGGAGACTAAGATTAAGGAAGGCTGAGGTACCAGGATTCCCTCTCCCTTCTCAAGGACCCTCCACCTGCAGGCCATAGCCCCCTCCCAAACTGTAAGACTCAGATAGGAGGTAGGGATAGGTAGGTAAAGGTCAGATCACAGGAACCCTGGTAGGCCATGGCATGGACTTCGGAGTAACCTGATCAGAAAGCAATTTGAGGTTCTTTTTTCTGTTCCTCCAACTCACCAAGCTTGTTCCTACATCGGGGCCTTTGCACTTCCTCATTCCTCTGCTTGAAAACACATGAACCGGGGTGCCTGGGTGGCTCAGTCAGTTGAGTGTCTGACTTCGGCTCAGGTCATGATCTCATGGTTTGTGAGTTCAAGCCCTGCGTCGGACTCTGCTTGCTGACAGCTCAGAGCCTGAAGCCTGCTTCAGATTCTGTGTCTCTCCATCTCTCGGCCCCTCCCCTGCTCATGCTCTGCGTCTCTCTGTCTCTCAATAATAAATAAATGTTTAAAAAAAAAAAAAGAAACACATGAACCTTAGGTGGTCACATGGCTCACTCCCTGACTGCATACTGTGCCATTCAAGGAGGCTGTCTCTATCCAAATTAATTAAAATACCATCGCCCTGACTACTAGTCACTCTTCAATCCCTTAGCCTTTTATCTTGATTGGATTTTTTTCCTCAACACTTACCAATACCTGAAATTATACTACATATTTACTTAGTTATTGTCTATCTCTTCTGCTAGAATGTAAGCTTCATAAAGACAGGGACCTCATCTGCCTTGTCACTCTATTTCCCCAATACCTAAAGGAATGAATGGTAAATAGTAGGTGTTTAATAAATAATGAATGAGTGAATGTGGATATTGTTATATAAATGAAATAATGTATTCTAGGACCAGTTATTAGTTAGCACTGTGGATTTCTCAGACTGCCACCTTTATATCTGATTTTAACTGCTAAGTGCATTTTCAGCATTACATTAGGATCCTTATAAAGAATAACTTATAGGGCTACCTGGGTGGCCCAGTTGGTTAAGCATCGGACTCTTGGTTTCAGCTCAGGTCATGATCTCACAGTTTTGTGAGTTCGAGCCCCGGGTCGGACTCTGTGCTGCCAGCGCAGAGCCTGCTTGGGATTCTCTCTCTCCCTCTCTCTCTGCCCCTCCCTGACTCACATTGTCTCTGTCTCTCTCAAAATAAATAAATAAACTTAAAAAAAAATTTTTTTTTTAAAAGAGCAATTGTAAATGACATATTCCAAGAAATTGTATAAACATGAACTATTCTCTAAAATTGGCAATTTCACTTAGAATGATGCCAAAGGCGAGATGGCAGGAAGAATTCTAAAGCATAGACCTGATCTTATCACCTGTCTGCCCCACTCTTCAGTGGCTGCCATCATTCTGGGCAATCTTCAAAAACTCTGCTCTGAAGGACCCTTGAGATCTCTTCAGAGCTCTTGTGTGTCCCCTTGCATCATCTCCTATAGAGGGCACCTATTCCCCCACTTGATATTAGCAACACCTCTTTTCATTCTCACAAGTGTCCCGATTTCAGTCATGATATATATGGTCATCCTACTTGTTTCACCCTTTTCCACAAGGCCTTCACTCTAACCAGACCCATCCACCAGCAGGTCTCCAAACAAGAAAGACTCTTTTGTACCTTTCTTTGAGCAATTTTTCCTCAGCCTAGGATACCTTTCATTCTTCCAGATTCCAACTCTAGTATCAACCCCTCTAGAAAGGCTCTCCCAGAAATTTTCCTCCAGCCTAATTTAGATTAGGCAAACACCCCAGGCTGCTTTGGAATTGCTTGAGGAGCTTTTTGAAAATACAGCTTTCTGGGCCCCTCCACCTCATGTTGGGATTCAGCAAGTCTGGCGTGGGACCCAGGAAATCTGCTTGCCCCCCCCCACCCCCGCAACTGTTCCCACAATATCTTCTGTATACTGTTCCAGGTACCTCTCTGTTGTAAGCTACTTATCTGTTTCCTTCAGGTGTCTATAAACTCCTTGTGGGCACGAGCCATGGCCCTCACCTTCAGTGAGTCTCCACTGACTAGAATCAGCACTCCGTAAATGATACATGAAGAAATGAATAATAACGGCAAACATTTACAGTAACACTTATCACGTGCCAGGCACTGTCCTATGTGGTTTTTTTGTGTATTAACTCATTATTTCAGAAGATATTTTAGCCCTTAAGGGCATAATCATTAACTTGTAAGATAAAGGATATTAGGAACATTAAGGTACTAAGAATTAACTCTAGAAAGTGCAAGGTGTGATATATAAATTTTTTTTAAGTAAACATTTTTTTCACAAACCTTTTTTTAATGTTTATTTATTTTTGAGAGAGTGTGAGTGGGGAGGAGCAGAGAGAGAGAGAAAGAGAGAGAATCTTAAGCAGACTCAGTGGTGTCAGCATGGAAGCGGCCGACCCGGGGGCTCATACTCACACGGTGAAATGATGATCCGGCCGAAGTCAGAGACGTTTAACCGACTGAGCCACCCAGTTGCCCCGGGAAACATTTATTTTAAGACAGAATACTTCTTGAAAGTCTTCTACGTACATTGAATCATGTTGATCCTTTCCCCAAATGAGTACCCAATGTGCCTTCCTGGAGAACTTTGTAAGTCTGACTGAAGTACCTATGATTTCATTGCTATGTCTGACCTTTCCTGACCGTTCTGTGCTGGGCCATCACCTTGCACCTTCCAGGGTTTTGTTTTCTATCTCGGACCTCTTTAACAAAATGCCTGGGGAAAAGAACAGGAGTGGAGCTTCTTCACTATACCCTTCAACTTTAAATGTTAGCACTCTCTGTGGATATCCTGTAAAATTAAGGGGAGCTCATGAAGGGCTTGTGACTCACAAAGAGCTTAAAGCGTTTTAAATGTACAGTTCTGGTAACGGTGTCAGATTATGGATTTTCAAATGGCAGCCACAATCATGATTTAGAACAGATGGCCAAACCTCAGGCAACAGAATCAACAGAATTTTCTGCCATCCCAAGAGGCTAACAGAATCCAAGAGAAGTATCTGACATCACCTAAATTGGTAAACAGCTCAAAACAATCTTAATTAACAGTTTGCTGGAGCACTTAATGACAGAGAGCATGCCTCAGTAGAAATTGGTACTCTTAGGCAGCTCTCATATATTATTAACTGCATAGGGAAGATGGTCGAATGCCCTGGAAAAAAACAGTCAAAATTAGAAATTAGGAAATCTTGATTTTGGTCCATGCTGCGACACTAGGTGACCTTGGGCAGTAATTTGAACTTTCTGAACCTATTTCCTAGTTTATAAAATGATGTCTAAATTCCTTCTTTTAGCTTCAAATGTGTACCCCAGGCAACTGGGGGGTCAGGGAGAGCTTAAGTGTAAATGGGTAGAATAAGAATCATGCAAACATTATGGTAAAGTAAAATCCATCTTTCAACATACAAGAGGCTCAGTAGTGAAAGGTAACTCCTATTATTCATGTTGTTCCCAGAGTTCCTATGGCAGAGCATATTATTTTCCTAGAACTATTCATGCTTGCAGCATAGCAAACCATAGTGCCTATGGGTAAAAGGAGCCTTTCTGAAATCAACAAAATCATGTAACATTGTCAGTTAAGAAATGTTGAACTATTTTTCATGTGGTCATCTTCAGGTGTCAGTGTCGTCAATCTTCTGGAACAGCCTTGGAAGAGAATAAGTTATCTTTTCAGCATTGCTTGTTAACCGGTGCAAGAAACCAATGGGGAAAGACTCTACAAAGTCCCTCAGCAAGTCGGCTAAAATGTAGTCTCAAAAGTTTCAGCCTGAAATAACCCAGAACTAGTCAGGCCTAGAGGCCAACAGGCAAATTTCACTCTGTATTTTTTTTTTTTTTATCCTCCCCATGTTTCTTTGACAGATTTTTTTTTTTTTTTTTACGGTCTACATTCAAGTTTTCAGGAAAAGTTATGGTGTGTATTTTGTGGAAGTGATGGAAGAAGAGAGGTTGAAGAGAAGGGACGAGGGAGTAGAAGAAGAGGACAGAATTAAACTCCCCGGGGAAGGAAGCCTACTGCTTCTCAAGTTACCATTTGTAAACCCTTTACCCGGTTCTGTTTGGCCTATTGTCCTGGGTAAATCATCCATTGAAAATCAAGCCCTTCAGCTCATTATATATTCTTCATTTGAGGTGACCAGAACCATTTCCTGAAACCTGGTTTGGGTGCTAATTACCTGCTCAAACACCTTGGAAATACCTCCGTGGATTTGTCATAGGAAAATTTCACTTTTTTATTTTTCTTAAATTGAGCACACTTATTGCAAGGGCCTCTTTTAACTTCCCAGTCGTGACAATAAAGGCCATCTGAGGGAGCAGAGCCTTCTGCTGCTCTGGTTACTGAGAAGTGACGCTCACTCCTCCCCAGCTTCCCCAAGGCGTAGCTTGCAGCTCTGCCTCAATTGTAGAGAAATGTTTACCGAAGTCAGCCACATCTTTCTATACAGAGAAGTAAGCTGCTTTTTCTTCCAGGGCCTCTCTCTCCCCTCCTCTGCACGGAGGCAAGAGACTCTTTACAAATACCCGAAGAAACTTGTACAAAAGAGAATCGCACTCCTTTTCTTCCCTTCAGATTTTAAAATAATTGTTTCTGTCAGACTTCCTCCTCTAGTAACCCTCCAATGAAAAAAAAAAACCTCAAACTCAGAATATGCCTGGCCATAGTGACAGGATGGTATTTCTTTCTATCCATTTTGAAACTGAAAAAAAAAAAATCTTTTTTCCTGGGGAAAAATGTTTAATCATTTATGTATCTCTAATTGGTGCCATACAAAATTTTTTGTTGCCTTGTCTTTCCTTCCCACATCTAAATAAACCTAAATCCAAAAGCATGAATGCAGGTGTCATCTTTAGGAAAAATAATCAAATAAAGCCAGAAATACATGGAACAAAATCTACACCAAAAGAACCAATATACGTCAATATTTTAAATACACAGTATTTCCATCTTTTATCCCTGGAAAAGAACTGGTAATTCATCAATTTCATTCTACATCTGTTGCATCCTGACTAGGCAAGATTCCTCCCCCCCTCCCCCCCTTCCTTAAGAAAACTGAAGGTGAAGACTGTCTCTATGTGGCACTGTGGTATAAGTGACCGCTGTTGTGGAGGAGAAAAGCCCATGAAGCTTAAAAATTTTGCAAAGAGAAAACAATCCTCCTGCAGACCACAATAAATAAAATAACAGCAGTGGGGTGATTTGCAACCATGTAACGGGGCTTTTGTCTGGGTCTATTTCTCTGTGCCTTGAGGGTTTCTGTGTTCCTTCTCTGCAGGATCTCAGTGTTTCGCCCCTCCATTACAAAGGCCCAGGGCTTGAGCCCCTCCTCCAGCTGTTCACCCCCAATCTTGCCCATGCTGAGGCTTACTTACAGCAGACTGAAGAGTTTCAGTGGGGTGCAGGGCACTGCAATTTAGGATTTCTGCAGTACAGGGTGAATTTTCAAGAGTGCATCAGAGAGGGGAGCCAGACTTAAAAATAGCCTTTACTCATCCTATTAACCATTTCATTGCTGCGTTGGTTTTTAAGGCAGGGCCAGCAGGCTCTTTTTTCTCTAGGAGACACCAAAATTGCTACAGCTGCTTCTGGCAGTCTGCATGAAGGCAAAACTTCACCATGTCTTGGAAGACAGGCGAATAAATGCTGTGACTCATTATAGAAAGAACTATGAAAAATTATTGCATTCTCCTTTCTGCCAAGTTTGAGGGCAGGGAAGAAGGGAAGGGATTACAGTGCAGGGAGAAGGGGAGTGAAAGAAGGAAAGGAGAAATCTTGGTGAACCGGAGGAGTGAAGAAGCCTCTTGTTCTGGTTTGTATTGATCTTATTTAAGCATGGGGAGAGCTGATGAGTCTGTGATTGTTTTAATGACCATGAAACCTATGCATTCAAAGAAATAAATGAAGCTATGTAATCACCTTCTAAGTAATATCAAAGAACCACAGAAGGGCTAGGGGGAGGGGCGTCATTGTAAAAGAGTCTTTACATCATACAGGGCACCGCAGGCAAAGGTAAACGAGGGGCTGAAGTATTTCTAGGGGGAGAAGAGCCTACGATTCAATACTTTATAGCCGTGGCCCACCTAAGGCAAGGAAGGGTAAGGCGCTGAAGCAATATGGGTGAGGGAAATGCTGTTGTTGGAGGTCTGTGAGTAGTTTCTAAAGCAAGTAAAACTTTGGAAGTGCAACAACACAGAATATACAGACAATGGACAAACAGAGTCAGAGGCTGTTGACCAAGTGAGGGTTACTTTACATTTTGAATAATAACAAAAACACACTTGGTTCAATCCAAAGACAAACTATCTTTTTAAAAAAATGACACTTAAATGTGACATTATAAAATTATGTGGCCGCTTGTCTAAGGGAAGGTACGAAGAAACACGAGACCCTGACTCTGTCTTGGAAATTAGCAAGACAGCGAGGACACGTACAACAAAGATAACAAGCAATATGACGTTGTTTAATACGCTGTTGTAGTTAGCTGATTGCACCACTATTTGTGATTTTTAAGGAAGTTGCACATTTGACAAGTTACTGCAGGTAAAAGGAAGAGTGCCAACTCTGGACGCTCACAGACCTGGTTTCCAATCCTAGTTCTTCCCCTTGTTAGTTCTCTAGCTCAGGGAAAATTATGTAATACACGTGGGCCTCAGTTTTCTCGTCTGCAAAATGAGGTTATCATCATCTGCCTCCTCTGGTTGCTGTGAGGATTAAATAAGATAATAAATGGAAAGCACCTGGTTGTATTTGGGCAGGTGCCCAATCATAACAGCTGTTATGGTGAATCCGATCATTCTAAATAGGTAACAGAAATTCTTTCTTTCTTTCTCTTTCTTTCCCTTTCTTTCTTTCTTTCTTAAGGCTTTCATTTAGGGGCACCTGGGTGGTTCGGTCAGTTAAGCATCCGACTCTTGACTTTGGCCCAGGTCATGATCTCACGCTTCATGAGTTTAAGACCCACATCGGTCTCTGTACTGACAGTGCAGAGCCTGCTTGGGGTTCTCTTTCTCCCTCCCTCTCTACTCCTTCCCTGCTTGCTCTTTCTATCTCTATCAAATTTTTAAAAAATAAATAAATAAGAGGTGCCTGGATGGCTCAGTCGGTTGAGCGTCCGACTTCATCTCAGGTCATGATCTCACCGTTCCCGAGTTCCAGCTCCGGGTCAGGCTCTGTGCGGACAGATCAGAGCCTGGAGCCTGGTTTGGATTCTGTGTCTCCCCCTCTCTCTCTGCCTCTCCCCCACTCACACTCTGTCTCTCTCTCAAAAATAAATAAACATTTTTAAAAATTTATAAAATAAAAAATAAAATCTTTCATTTAATATTTGCTAGTGGGTATAAGCTTTTCATATGCCTTTTTAAAAAGTTTATTTATTTTGAGAGAGACAGAGACAGCGCGAACAGAGGAGGAGCAGAGAGAAAATCCCAAGCAGACTCTGGGCTTGTCAGCACAGCGCCTGACACAGGACTTGATCCCACCAACTGTGAGATCATGACCTGAGCTGAAATCAAGGTTCAGACACTTAATCAACTGAGCCACCCAGACATCCCAATAGGTAACAGAAACTCTTAAGAAAATTATAAACCCCAGGAAAATAAAAACTCACTAAAAAAACAAAAAGCCACACCTTAAGCCCTTCAAACCATGAGGCTTCTGGTCATGATTTTATTAAATGAATTGCTACAAACAGGGTTCAGGTTCATCTGAATATCAGATGAATAACAAATATTTTTTTAGTATAAGTATGTCCCATGCAATACTATACTGAACAATTGTTTGTTGCTTATCTAAAATTTGAGTGTAACTGATCAGTCCTTTCTTTTTCTTCTTCTTCTTCTTCTTCTTCTTCTTCTTCTTCTTCTTTTCTTCTTTTTAAATAAATCTGGCAACCTAACTGCAAACAGTAAAAACCCAAGTATGTTTAATTCCTAGTTCTTTTAGCCCAAGTTCCTATGGAGGTAATAGGAAAGGAATCCTTATTTCAGAAGGTTTTTTTTAAAATTAATAAATGAAATTAATATTACTCAAAGTGTTCAAATATCCAGAACATAACCTGTGTATATAAAAAATGTTTAAAAAATATTTCCATGTTTCCATTTCATATTAACCAAGTGGCTTTGGTTTTTAATAACCTTCCACCCAAACCATGGCAATGTACTGTTTCTAGGTTCCCTTGGCCAGTTCGGAACCAGCTACTACCCAGGCCTGGAACAGGTTTGTTTTGTTTTGTCTTTCCTCTCTCTCCAGTGCAGGGCACCATGGAAACTGGAGTTTGCACACAGGCCTGTGGCACCAACGACACCCACATTGAGATTCTTTGTCAAAAGGAATGGTTCTTTCCAGTAAAATGGTGTTCTGTAGGTGAGGGGAAATTATGTTCAGGAAATGTTTAGGTCAATGGAGTAACTGTAAAGTGGTATTAGGGACATGTGTGTGACATTAGCATGTGCTTAATTAACACTTGCTTGGTATTCCTTTGTTATTTTTCTGTCTTCTGTGGTGACAGAGTAAAGGCCTATCACAGCACAATAAAATTCAGAAACTTACTTCAACAGTGAAGTTAATACACGAAGTGTGAGCTTTGAACTCTTAATTCTGTCAGCCACTACCTATGTATGGGGAATGTTAATAAGGATTTCTGATTTAGCACTGTCAACAAAAGACACCATACTAAAGTTTACTTTCACACATATTTACTTGGCTTGGTGGTAACATGATCGATAAGTCACATGCTTATATATAAATTCAGGTATATTATTCACTGATAAGAAAAAGGAAAAGAGGTTTCAAAAATAACTTAAAATGAGAATTTTATTTTAGTGTTTAAAAACATGAAAAAGTATAGAAAGTTGTGTTCTTGCCTCTATTAAGTTCCCTTGTTCATCACTGACGCTGAAGTGTTCTCAATTTTTTAAACCTTATGACATCCCAATATTTATTTAAATGCCACAAATCTTTTTAACAATTTCTAAGTAAATTTTAAGGACTGGTTGGCTTTGAAAACTCTTTGTAGGTATGATTATCCTAAAGAAGTCCCTATTTCATCTAAACTTAGAATTTAAAACAATGTAACCAAAAAAAAAATCGTTTCACAAAAGCCAAAAGAATATTAGAACAACACATTTTCCCTTGAAGGGCAGAGAAAAATCATGGGTAATTCAGGCCCGTTGATTTCTAGAGAACTCCAGCTACCAGAATGACTTTGTTGGGAGCAGCCTCCGATGGTCCTGGCCATTATATGTCAATCTGTCAAACCAACAAACAAAAACACCACAGGCTTTAGCGCAAATGACATATGACAAATGCAGATGTGCCTCTGAAAGGAATCCTTTGCTTTTTAAACACCTGCAAGAGTATTCCAAACAACTGGCAGGCCTTCCACTCTGCCATGGCCACTCTTCTGACACTGAGTCCCGACTGGTAAAGAAAAAAATGCCTAGAATGTACAGTATTCCATTCCCATTTGGAAGCGCGGTGGGGGGCTGATGAGGAACAAGTACAGTGTTGATATCACAATGCCACGCACCTGCTTTGGATGTAAAAAGAAAGAGTTTATCGCAGAAACGGCAGCATTTTTTCATCTTCTCATTAAGTAGTGGTGAGCAAATTCAAGTGTGCTTCCCTTTTATTAGGTTAACCCATCCTGAATGAAAAAGCTGTATTGAGACTTTTTTCTTTTTTTCTGCAACAGGTATGTTGTCTTCCTTTCACAAATTGCTTCCTACATTTTGGTTTAGGCAGACAAGTAATTCGTAGTGATATTGCAAAGTTAGTGTTTCTTAGATACTTCATAGCCAAAAAATAAAACTTAGCTTACACTTTTACAGATTATTTTTAATTAAAAACAAACAAACAAAAACAAGCATCCCCCCCCCCCCCCACACACACACACACTCCTAAATACCCTTCTATTCAATGAACATTTTTATGTCTAAAAAAAGTGTCACCAAAGAGATGTAATTCATTCCTAGGGAATATTCCTACTGTGTGCATGTTAGCTGGTTATCTTTTGGAGTTTCATCCTTATAAAGCCAGTGCCATAAAACAATGGCTAACATAAATGCTTGTAAGGTTATCAGTTGGTAGAGGACAATGTCCCTTTAACCCGGCAATTTTGTGTGCCAGAGTCCGTTTGATATTATTTTCACGTCTTCCTTACTTGCAATCTGTTATAATATATATACAGAGTTACCAAATCGACTCTCTTGCGTTCACAAACTATAAATATAGATAGGGCACTACTATGTTATCAGAAAGAATGTCAGCACGAGCAGGCTGCCCAGTAGCAAATGACAAAGTTTTGGCTCCCAAGAATGAGATGCGTTGTTTGCTCTTGCACACTGCAGCTGCCGCCCCACCCCACCCCCCTCTTTTGGTGGTTTATTACACACAAGCTACTAATGAATGGGAGCCGCTGTTTTACAGTACACCACACTTACAGGACTTATCTCTAGGCCTACCACAGATTTGACTGATCAACAGCAGGGCACTGCCATCATAATTCTTCCTAGAAACAGGAGTATAAAAAGGGGTTTGTTGAAGGTTGGCTGGGTCTGCAGAGAATCCTGCCCGCAGGGCTGGCCGATGCCATCACTAGCTGTTATGGTCTTTGGCCTAATAAGGTACAGAAACAAAGATTGTTCACTTATTCAAGAAGACTAAAGCACCAGAATGATGGAAAGTAGAGGCAGTAGGGCACACATCCAAGTGGGATTAAGGCCACAAGTGCAACTTTATAGGCCTGTCTGGGTGGCAGAATACAGATCTGCAGCTGAAAATCCAGTTCAAACATAATTTATTATATGTCATTCATAGTTAGAGGTGGTTGTCATTAGGAGTTAAGTTGCTGCACTGTGTCCAACTGATTTTGATAAGTATTTTTGTAAGCTCCTTACATGTTATCATAACTCAGAAACAGAGGCAGGGAAGGTAAACAGACTGATAAATACACTGGCAGTGCTATCTAAGAAATAGATCTGGAAAAAACCATGGCACTTCATTTTTTTTCCCCATTCTCTGCTTTAACGTTACATTATGTCAGTCGCGTGTCTAAATTTTAGCATTTGTCTCACTGCAGTAAAATATGACAATTTGCATCTCCTGGGCTTCTTCACACTTTCTCATAAATAGCAACAAAATGAATCTACCTATTTTATTCCGACCCTTTTATATAAAGAGGAGATTTCAAGTTGGGCAAGTGCTTTGCCCCAGGCCTAATGTCATGGAAGGATCTAGCAGAGAAAGAAAGTCTGAAGCTAAATCTTCTAGTCTTTGCATCATACTCTCCCAACGCTGGGAGCCTAGCAAGACCAGCAACACATATATATATATGCACTATCGATGAGATTAGAAAAATCTGTCCTCTTTTCTTAGATACCAAATATTGCTGGAATTAGAAGAGTGGGTTTTTTTGTTTTTTAAGATTTTATTTGTAAGTAATCTCTACACACAATGTGGGTCTCGAACTCACAACCCTGAGATTAAGAGTTGCAGGCTGTCCTGTCTGAGCCAGCCAGGTATTCCAGAAACATGAGTTATCAAAAGAGTATTCTCACAATGAGCCCTGCACATTTTCAAGTCACTGTACCACAGGATCTTGTTTGAAAGAGAGAGGACTGTACTTGGCTGAGGCTTCATTGTATTATAACTGGGCTGCATGTTCTAAGATCACAATAACTTAAAATCAATTTAATTGGCTTTTCTATGTATTTGTATTAATGTATTCATGAAGCTGGATTATCTTAATATGGCTTGGAGAATACCATAGGTTACGGAATTTGGGTATGGGGCACAGGTATCGGTCTTAATGGAGTCAGAGTTCATGGAGATAGACCATCTGGGAAGACGAGAAGTCAAATGTGGCAGTTATTCAAATAGTATTCTCCCAAGTAGTCAAATAGCAAGTTCTCTTCTCTACTCTGCTCCCACCATCATGTTTTATTTATCCTGACTTCAAGCCATGGAAATATTTAAGATTGGTGTCATAATTTTAGTATTCTCTTTAGTACCTAGGACATTGCCAGGCTTACGATTTTATTCGATCTTTTCGTACATTTCTTTATACGTCTCTATCGCACCCATTTTGGCACCACATTAAGTTGTGGTTGCCTGGTTCTTATTTCAGAAAGAAATGTCTTATTTACGTATGTATGTATGTATTTATGTCTTTATTTTTGAAATGTCTTCTTATAACATAAGGACCACTGTGTTTGTGAAGCTATTCTACATAACATGGGAAAAGCTGAGGTGCAACTGTGTTAAACAAAGTTCTCCTCTGAACTCTGTTACTTACTAGTTACACGGCCTTATGTGATTTACCAAACTTCTCTGAGCCTCAGTTTGGTCATTTATCAAATGGTGATGGATTACATGCCCGCCCCTTCTGCATTCCTCGTTTTATATTCAAGGATAAGGTGTTAGCAGTTGCTTTGAAGCAGAAACATCTGGAAATAGCCTAAATGACCATTAATAGGAGAACAGTGAAAGAAATTCTGACCCAACCCTACTATGGGATATTAGGCAGCAGTTACAAAGAGTGAAACGGGTGTCTGTGTTACACGTACGTTCCCCTTGACATATTATGAAGTGAGAAAATACACATAATAAAATTCCATTTGTTAAAAAATATTAGTATATGTGTATATTCATAATACTAAGAGTAGCTAACCCTTATAAAATGCTACGTACCAAGCACTGCTCTAAGCAGTCCACATATAAATCCACTTAATCCTTACAAAAACCCGGTAAGATAGTACTGTTGTCGTCCCACTTTTACAGATGAGAAAACTGAGGTCATATATGTAGTAGGTTATAGAGCTGGGACTCAAACCTTAACTGTCTGGATCCAGAGTCTGTGTTCTTAACTGCTACCATCTATCTGTTTATCTATCTATCTATCATCTATCTATCTATCATCTATCATCATCTATCTACCTATCATCTAGCTACCATCTATCCACCTCTTTCCATACATACGTTCACACATACATCTTTCTATCTGAGACCTGGAAGGACACATGCTTCCGGAGAAGTGACAATGGGCACTTTCAGTTATTCCACACACCACTTTCACTTCTTCTTCTAGAAACTTTTGTGTTGTTGGCAGTGCCGTAATCGAGTTTAGAATTATGGTACCGGGGATATCTGACATACAGTGATAGTAACTATAAAGGAAAAGCTTTACAAACAAGTGGTCCTTAAGTGGGCACTGAGATGTCAATAATTTACTTTAGGCAGAGCTTTAAATATGAATATTTGTATCTATGAAGGCAGGAGATATAACACCTTTTCCTTTTCATTTTAACAACTTTTTCCTTTCCATAGCACCTGTATAATGCCCTGTCCCTTTTGAGCACTCAAAAGCTTTGTTTACTGACTGAAAGCAGACTGTCAGTGAAAGACTTCTGTTTGGATGCGGCTACAGTTTGAGGCTAGGTAGTAGAGCAAAGTTAAGTGGAAATTATATGGTTCTGGACAACTAACCGGTGCTTTATCCGACTTGTATAACCAGCTACAGGTAAGAATGAGTGTTTCTTTCACCCTTGAAAACCCTTGCATCCATCTATATTTGCCTCATATTTCAGTCTAAGTTGATGTTGTATACATTTCAACTCATTTCCCCTGTGAAATATTCCTTGAGCCTGATTTCAAAGCTTTAGATCTAGGATTCACTCTCCACTTGGCTTGAGGATTCATATCCAGAAGTTTGACACTTACAATATTCTATTCCTAGACTCTTGCATGTTAAATCACCAAAAACGTTTTATTAGTTTACTATTTTGATCATTGCTGGATGATTCTGACATTTCTAGAGTGTATGTAGTATGCCTTTATTCCCTGCTTCTTTGCCTTTTAGTATTTTTTTATTGAAGATTCTGAGGTTGTTCATACAATTGCTGATACTTCCTGATTGCAAGATATCTCTGTGGGCTTTTAAACATATTTAAATATATTTCTAAACTTTCATTCACTTGCATAAGCATGAATGTACAGCTTCTGAATGCAGAACTTAAAAGCGATTTTTTTCCTTCTCTTAGCCTGAAGAGTCATTCACTTAAAAATACATTTTAAGATGCAGTGTTTATTTGTAACTCTACATTGGAACTCTGGGAGCAAGTGACATATAAGTGACCCATGAAATATCTTTGAAAAATGATGATTGATTTTCCATAAGAGTTTTCGTCTTAATGTTTGATGTTACTTTGCAAATATGAGAAATAGATACCTAGATGAGGATACTGAGGAACACAGAGGTACCCAGGCCCAGGAATAACCCAGGGTAAGAAGCACTGGATTTCTCATACTTATTCCTTTTCACTGAATTTTAACTCTCTTTATTTTATTGTTTTTTTAATGTTTTTATTTTTGAGAGAGACAGAGCATGAGTGGGGGAGGGACAGAGAGACAAGGAGACACAGAATCTAAAGCAGGCTCCAGGCTCCGAGCTGTCAGCACAGAGCCCGATGCAGGGCTCGAACCTTGCAAACTGTGAAATCATGACCCGAGCCAAAGTTGGACACCTAACCAACAAAGCCACGGAGGCATCCCTTAACTCTCTTTAAAAGAAATGGTTTTATAACTGGTAAAATGTTTTCATGGCACTTGCAAGGACATTATTTCCTGGATGAGCAAGGCTATAAATCACCTTATTAAAATAGATGATATTCAGCCTCATTTTGTGTTATTCTAGAAACTATTTTAAATTCACTAAATAATTTTTTATGGTACCCTGTACAATCTCATATGTCTACCTTTTCCTTCCACCTGGAATACGGCCCCATGTCTGTCTGCCATAATCCTACCCATTCCTCAATCTCTATTTTCTCCAATAAGCTTTTCCGGGCTATTCTATATTTTCATAGTTGTTTGTTCATACCTTTACCATAGCTTATTCTGAAGACACATTTGTGTACATGGCAATTCGTCTTTCTTGGATAGTTGGGTCCAAATCTTGAGCTTTTTGGTACTTTCTGGTTCCAATCCCTACTTCCTTTTTTTTTTTTTTTTTTTTTAAGATTTTATTTTTAAGCACTCCCAACACTCAATGTGGGGCTTGAACTTACAGCCCTAACATCGAGAGTTGTATGCTCCACCAACTGAGCCAGCCAGGCGCCCCACCAATCCCTACTTTTTCCCAAAACCTAACACAAAATTCCATGATGGCAGGGATTTAGTCTTTTCATCTTAAAAAACTTGGAAGAATGCCTCATACTTTTCACAGAGGTAGTCAGTTATGATTATTCAATGGATAGTAGACACCTAACAATATTCAACGCAAAGGGGACAACTCTTGGCTTCTCTAGTAAATTAAGCCTCACGATTATCAATTGTATCTATCAGCACTCAAATAAATGAGATATATTCACAATACTGAGAAGTAGAGACAAATCTGACATTATAGAAACTAACACTCAAACAGTTGACCAAATTTTTCACTATACATTGTGATTTTCTACTATATGTATATATACTTTTCCATTCACAAGAATATAGAATATTTTTATGCCTGGTTGACTTACTTAAAAATGTCACTAGAAAAAAATTCTTGTCCCTTTTAAAGTAAAGTCTTATTTTGCCAAAATGATATTAACCTGTCCAGACCAATAACAGCTTCAGGGGAGTAAGAGAGAGAGAGAGAGAGAGAGAGAGAGAGAGAGAGAGAGAGAGAGAAAGAAAGAAAGAAAGAAAGAAAGAAAGAAAGAAAGAGGGAGGAAGGAAGAGAGAAGGAAAGAGAGAAAGAACGAAAAAGGAAAGAAGGAAGGAAGGTAGGAAGGATACACATTTTTGCTACCGCAGTATATTGGGCAAGGATGACTTAAAAGAAAAATGAGTAATCTCTGATCTTTATTTATGCTTTCCAATGTTTTCCATGGTGCTTCTATGTACTCACATATAAACATGACAACATTTCTTTTCAGATTACTAAAATAATTCACCTCCTCCTTCATCTTTTCCTTTTGCAACATGAGAAGCTTACACGAAAACTATTTGATAGCTTAAATGACTTAAAAAGACTATGAAGACAGCACAGGAGGAAAATTACCGGAATCTATAACATTAAAAGTTAATCCCTCAGGATTGAATTTTGGTTGTCAGAGAAGTGTTGATATTACACTTTGGGGTTCTCTGATTTGTTATAAGTTTAACTGAAGTAAATGTTTTCTTGTGCAAGCATACTGGTTTTGTCGTGAGATTGTGTTAGATAAGCCCCTTAAGGCCCAAGCTGCTCTACATTTTAAAACAAAACTACCTGAAAACTGATGAGTAACATAAGGGGAGGAAGGAAGAGAGGGAAGGAAGGAGAAGAGAGAAGACAAGAAGGAAGGGAGGAAGGGGGGAAGGAGGAAAGAAGGAAGGAAGGAAACATGTTTTGGACAGTGGTAGACATTATCAAGACACATGTGACTAAAATAAATGAAATTGGTAATATAATAAGAAACTTAAAAATTGCAAAAGGCATCTAAACAAACATATTAGTGTTAATATGAGAGTTATTTTTTTCATTTCTTAATTTGCAGATTAGTAGACAAGTTTGAATTTGGGGGCCTGAACATCTATCTCCAAATCAAAATGAGCAATCTTCAGTCTAACGTCGTGTTTTAATTGAGGAACCTTAGCATAAGAGAGGTGATAATATATGTCATTATTGATACAAACTCACAAATGTAACATCCAACCAGAACAGTTGCCTTTCCTTTTCTGGACACTTTTTCATTTTATCTAATCCCCAAAAGTCTGACTGGATTTGTCTAGCTGCCAACATAATTCAAGGACAAAAACCTTAACTTAAGTATATATAAAATGACTAATTTAAGTGCATACAATTTAAGAAATAAACAAATAATTTCCACATTAACATCCACACTGACTTCATTACCTAATTAAAACAATGTAATTAAAAACCTAAGAAGAATCACCAGGGCATTATCCTTTTGTATTTCTTGATTTCTGTTTGTCTAGATAGATTACATCAATAGCAAGTTAACTAAATATTTTATTTATTAAATACTAAATATTTTATTTATTAAATAGATTAGATAGATTACATAGATAGATTAAATAGATTTAGATA
Organism: Panthera pardus; assembly: GCF_024362965.1. Lineage (NCBI taxonomy): Eukaryota > Metazoa > Chordata > Mammalia > Carnivora > Felidae > Panthera > Panthera pardus. The sequence goes on from NW_026526721.1 coordinate 84,540,694, forward strand.
GATTACATCAATAGCAAGTTAACTAAATATTTTACTTATTAAACACTATTTTATTTATTAAATAATAAATATTTTATTTATTATTTCTAGAGTTTTTGCAAACTTTTTGTTTTTTAATGAAGAGAAAAAACCAAAGAAAAATAAAAGTAGCCCTATACAACGTTGTTTATCCAACTTGCTAAGATGTTACAAATTGCCAGTCTAGAAAAACTAGAAGGGCAGGGACTGGGGAGTCAGGGAATTAGGAATCGGTTGGTAAAAGGGTAGAAACTTGCAGCTATAGAATAAGGTCTGAGGATCTAATGCTTAACACGGTGACTGTAATTGATGACACTATAATGAATAATTGAAATTTGTTAACAGAGTAGAACTTAAATGTTCTCACCAAAAAGAGAGAAAGAGAAAGAGAGATGTGATGTAATGTGTTAATTAACTAGATAGGAGGAATAAATTTCATGTTTATGTTTTATCAAATCATCATAATATATACTTTAAATATCTTACAATTTTGTCAATTTATCTCAATGAAGCTGAAAAACAGTAAAACACTTGTAGGGAAACCTCCCTTACAGCACTCTAGAACTTAATCAATGCCATGCTCTCAAATACTTTACAGGCAGAACCTGTTTCTAGAGGTTTATTTGTTGTTATATTCTATTTTGAAACAATGTATGGTTTTCAAGTACATTTTAAAAATTGCAGGCAGTTATTTAATTCATATAGGGCTTTGATCTTTAGAAAATAAGACTTGCAACTCTGAAAGACTATTGAAGTACACACAATAATTCATGACATTTACTTGTAAGTGGATAGAATTTTTTTTTAAATCAGGTCTTTTAACTTCTGTATCTGTGAAATACAGAGCTTTGCTCTTTAATACAAAAATCTTGATTTTCAGGGATACAGAAGACAAAAACTATTTAAATACCTATTGCTACAGGCTAATCAGTTAAAACATTTTGAAGCCATAAAATCTGAGTTGGTATCCCAGTTCTGTCATTTATCAGCTGGATCACAGTGTGCAAGTGACTCAGCATCCTCCTTGGTAAAGTGAGATTAATGTTATTTATTTCATCACATCGTTCTAAGGATCAAACAAAATTATGAATTGAGAAGTGTTCTGTCAGCTGTAGGGCATTAAACAAATTTAAGATGTTTTTGAACAATAATTTTATCCAGTTGAGAAATGTTGATTTATGCAAGATGTTATTTCTAATAGTGAGTTCACCATCTAAACACAGGTGCCACTTTGGAACCATATATTTAATCAATGGGAAGTAGAGTGTCTTTCTGCTCACCTCTCTGACAGATTAGCAACCTGTAAGAAAAAGATCTACAGTTAGAGTCAGGCTGCATTAGGTGGACAGTGTAATCACCAGGACAATTCTTAATACAAAGAAAGTGGAAACATGAGTCTGAAGAGGGGAAATATCAAAGGCACTCTTTATCAAGAGTGAAACTTTGAAATCCATCTATTTAAGAGTAATCACTATTCTTTTAGTTAAGCTGTTGTCATCTCTAACTTTCCCCGAGTAGAAAATAATCTACACTTCCAACTAAGTTATTCATGGTCCAATTTGTTCTCAGAATACTATAATAGGCTTTGTGAAGATAAGTTTTATAATAGGGATTTAACATAGTGAGAAGGCAAGACACAGAGGCCCGCAAACACAAAGAGTATGTATGTATATAAACTGCTCATGCCCTCCCCCTCTTCTTCCACTCTCCCTTGTCCCTTCTCCCAAAAGGACACTCACCCCTACTTAAAATCTAATTTTTACAAAGGATTCAGACGAAATGCCAGCTCGTCAACTTCACAGTACAATTGGTTTAGCTCCCGCAATGTTGCTTTGGGGCCTTTTTCAACAGGGCTGGGGGAAGGGGGAAACTTTGAGTGAAGCACCCCCGAAAGAAGGAACACTGGGAAGGGTTTTAGGAAAGAGAAACATTCAAAATCTTCCCCTCTTGGCAGCTCCGTCTTGCTTGATGACCACATTTACATACTGAGTTCACGGGCTAGAACTCTCAAAGAGAACTCTACTTTCCTGGAGAAAATAAAACTTTCAGGGTGGCATCCTGAAAAAAAAAAAAAAAAAAAAAAGGAGAAAGAAAGAATCACTGATGATTTATATACATTATTTTTATTTTCCAAGCTTTTAATATCTTAAACTTAAACATCATAGTTAATTCAGAGACACTATTAACGTATTGTTTTTTCTTCTTTTGTGCTTTCGCATCTCACCTTCCATAGTTAAAATTTTTAATCTCCTTTGTATCCAAATGGTTATACTGGCTATTTGTTTTACAAAGTTGCAAGGCACTTGGCCCGCAGTGCCGCAGTGCCCGTGTGTCTTCATTCCAGATGGTTGTTGTTTTGTAGGATTCCTAATTTTCCCATTTTAAACATATCAAGGTGCACGCACATAATTTTGTATTTACAATCCTAGAAACTCTCTACCTCCTCATGTATTTTAATAACTAGCTTCCCGTTCTGTATATGTTGCATCTCTGCTGTGCTTATTTTGTTGCAAGTCAGTCCCTCTTATCTGCATATTTGTAACAAAGTATTTAAGATGTGTGGTTTATTATTTATATTCAAAAATTTTCTTCCTTTAAAAAATCCTTCAAATCATATAGAAATTATGTAACAATATATGTTTTAAACTTTGCTTTACAAAGAAAGATTTCTTAAGTTGTTTTTTAATGTGCTTTTAATGATTTCTAGCGCTCACACCTCCTTACTTGCTTTCCAAACTGTTTATACTGTCCCCAATAACACTCAGTGGAAAGCTGTCATTCCTGGCTAAATCCTTACTTAGGGTGGATGCTATGCCTCCGTGAGACAGGGTCAGGGGGTCAAAATAGATTTTGGAGGCCACCTGGAGAGTCCAGGCCATGAACTGACTCAAAAAATTTATATCAGAGCCGGAATAGTCCACCTCCCAGGGTCAGATCTGGTCTGACACTCCAACCACAGGCTGGGGCATGCTAGACCGAGCTCAGAGAGAGGCCAGAGCTGTTGACCCTGCTAGCTGACCTCTTCAAACTTCAGGAGAATTTTTTTGGCAGTTACCACGGTGACTGGGTACTCTAAAAGCTTATCCTTCTTACTGAAAGGAGGGGAAAAAATTAGGAAAAAATATGTTAAAACCTACCTTGCAGAGATGCTTATCACAGTTAAAGTTAAAAAAAAAATTGAGGGAGTTCTAAATTGCATATGCCTTTGATATTGATTTCTACTGCTCCCCTAAAGAAATTGGAATTTATAAAGTCTTCCAAACACCAAAATTTCACATTTGGAACAGATACTGTTTTTTTTTTTTTTTTTCTTTCCAATAGCTGACAACAATTTGAATAATGCATTAAAATACTTTTTAAACAATGTAATTTACTTGGAATATTTAATATCACTCTGCTTTTCTTTGAGAATAATCAGCTTTGAAATAAGATCCATCATAAATGCTAATCTACTAGGGAAAAATACTGTAACTAAGTACTCATTTTTGCATCAAAAATAAACTCAGTATTTTTTTTCCCTGAGAGAAAAGTGTCCATTTTTGTTTAACTTGAAATAATAAAATTAGGAGAAAAGCAAGGGACTGTTATCATTATTGTATATTTTATCCTTTACCAAGTGACTTAATAGAAATAATGTGTACATTAAAAACAACATTGTAAAAATATTCTACGTGTAACGAAAGAACACAGGGAGGAAAAAATGCAATGTGTACTTAATTTTAGAGCAATGCCATTTAAGCTAAAAAAGCCATAGAATATTCTTCTATGTTAATATCAAATGCTATCTTGTCCTAAGTTTCCACAATAGAAAGACTTGTAAATTAAAATTTAATTCCCCATGAGGCAAACCTATGCACATTTTAAGACTTTACTGGTTGATTTTTGGTGACAGATTGTAATACAAAATACTTTCAATGGCTCCTCCTGTGTCTTGAAATTAGATGACAATTGTAATCATTTATAAGTGTAATATCCATTAATCATAACAATATTTCTTAGAAAAAATACCTATATACCATACAATGACTTTACATAAAATGAAATCAATGATTCTTAGTGTTGCTACCACTCTGGAACTCCTTTAATTTTCCCATCTACCTTTTACATGACCCAGGTCCTAGATGTCTTGAAAGGGCTTTCTCCAGCATCTGGGTGCTGTGTGTGTGTGTGTGGGGGGGGGGGGGGGGGGGAGCACGAGAGCATAAGAACGCATAAATGATCAAGCTTGGGTGAGGGGAGAGTGGATTTGCATTTTAAAAAGCAGTGACTATATAACAAAACGATGTCTTTGGTCTAAATATTATTTCTCATCCTGACTCTAAGCCAAGAAAAAAAAAATGATGAATTACAGAAATGTAGTAACTGACACTCCAAAAATGAATACTGATTCATTTCAAATTTCAGAGGTGTGTTTTAACCTAATCTTGAATGTTCATTTTGCTGTGACCTATTTTCACCGTTTTGTAATCACCACCAAATTCTTAGAACAGAATGGACATAAAAGCCAAGTATCTGTTAATTAATCTTAATTTTTAAGAAACAAAATATAACTCAGGGTGTAATTTCCTTTTTTGTCTTGTTCTCAAAACAGCCAGTGAAAGGGAAGATCGGAGATGATTTTGCCATGTGATCCAAATGCACTTCACTAAAGCACAGGTCTTTCAACTAAATGGTGTGGTTCTTGCCATTGCAAAGTGGGCAACCAGGTTGGTGAGTCACTACAACTGTGGTGCCAGCGCATTCTCTGTGATGAACTCAGCTTGTCCTTCCCAGTCGGGAACTCTTGGCAAGCTTCCCTAAAGACCCGGAGGCTGGCAAAGCATGAGGAACTATCAAACAGGAAATGAGGTCCTCCTCAGGTTTTGAAAAGAGATGATAGAAGTCTTAAAATGAAGCAAGCCAGACCAGAATCTCCTAAACCACAAGCCTTATCTTGAGTGAAACATTATTTCTAAGTTGGATCTGAAAAGGAAACGAAGTTTAAGTGTAAGACAATGATTCATTTGTATGCAAGAAAACAATGCCAAATCTCAGCTTGATTTCCTCCAGTCAAATTTAGGATCTTTTAGGGGGAAAAAAAAAAAGAAACAAAAACCATTTGTCAGTCTTCTGCGTAAACTTTTACTAAAAGAATGATGAAATGGGTATTTTATTCAGTAACTCATAGACCTGGATGTTTTCTGACGTTGAAAAGTCACAAATATTTTAGAGAGCGATAGAGTTTAGGGACTGTGAGGGCCCTAAGAGATGACCTAGTCCCAGCTTTTTACTTTATATGTGTGAAATCTGAAGTGCGGAAACATGAACTGCCTTCCATACAGAGTATTAGTTACATGCCCAGAAGGGAACCTAGATCTTGCTTGGCATTTCTAGCCTGGTGTGTTCTCTATGACAGTAAGTGGCCTCTTCACAGGAGGAATATTTCAAGTCCCCACCAGTAGACATATTCAAAGACTTGGAGACATAGTTATTCTGAGGCCATGGTATAAAATATTTGCAAAACTCATCAACGTTGCACTTTCAGGAAACACCTTAAGGGACCACGTGATCATAAATGCTACAAAATCAGGAGTAAAACAATAAAAGAGTATGTACTGTAGGAAGCTTCAAAGTTCTTAGGAACTTAAGTCTGATGGTAACAGGGACATGTTGTTAATATTATTCCTCTAGCTGATTGTTTTCATTGATTTGTTATGGCTAATAAGCACTGATTGATTTTCTTTGAATTGGTACAGAGCTCCACTCTGCCAGGTTTGTAATTAATCAATACCAACGAGCGGGGCATTTAGTGTTAGCCCATCTAGGTTTCTGGTGGTATGAAAGAGTCCGTCCAAACAATCACAGGCTAGATAAATACCATGGCTGTCAGTCTGGAAAGGGCTTAATCTGGTCTTCTTTAACATTTCTCTAATTTACTTTTAACTTGTATCCATTAGGATCAGTGGATCCTGAAAATTAAACAAATAGAAGCCTATAGAAAAATGTGGAATTCATTGCTGATACCCCAAACTGCCACTTTGCAACTGCGCTCAGTTGTAACATTAACTCTCTGCATTCAGTTGTATCATGTATTTTCAGCACAGCCCCCAAGTTCTCCTTTTAAGTGATCATGGCATTTGTGAGGTCATGATTTCATTCTGAGAATTTGGCTCAGGGCCCCAGAGGAAAAAAGAGTAAGGGATAAAAATTTAAGGTGAGGAGAAAAACTACTGGGTATGCCAAGGAGGCAATGGTTTCATAAGGAAGAGAGCTGGTATTTAGGAAGACAGTTACATGGGATTAAGAGGTGATGGCAATAGGTGTCAGGTGCCCTACTCCCACCTAGAATTTCAAAGAAATGCTGTATCTTTTCCATAGATTCCAAGGGGGGCACCATTTTTGGTACTAATCACATGTTAAAGTTTGGGAGCCAGGAATGAAAACCACTCTGAAGTGGGGTCTGAAGAGCGTTTGCTTGGTCACTCTCAGTCAAAGAACCCCGATGGAGCTCAGGCACCACACTTTGCCCAGGTGCATCTATTGTTCTGTTTCTCAAAACACTTTAGAAAGCCTCCTGTTGACCCAGAAGCCGACTTCTCCACCCAATGGAGAAAGAGCTCTTACGGGAAGCTTTTTGACAGAAGAGAACTTGCTGATATAGAAATATTTTTTCCTTTTGAAATCAAGGCTGAGGGGTGAGTGAGCTAAGCAGGGAGAAGAAAGTAAGTGAGGAATTGTGAGATTAAAGAGGGAGAACTTTCAGGGCGCCTGGGTGGCTCAGTTGGTTGAGCATCAGACTCTTGGTTTTGGCTCAGGTCATGATCTCACGGCTCCTGAGTTCGAGCCCCACGTGGAGCTCCGCACTGACAGCACGGAGCCTGCCTGGGATTCTCTCTCCCTCTCTCTCTGCCCCTCCTCTGCTCACTCTGTCTCTTGAAATAAATACACTTAAAAACAATTTTAAAAAAGAGGGAGAACTTTGCACTTGGTTCTGAGCTCCAGCCCCAGGACCAGACTGGCTGTACTCCAGGGGCTAGGTGGATGGCAAAAAAGCTAGTTGCCTACCCCCGCCCCCCCCCCCCCCCCGCCCCCAGCTTCTCAGCGCCTTGACACTCTCCCAGAGCTGTTCCTTCAGTCCTATGGGCACAGCACTCCATTCTGGACACTATCCACCCGACCGCTGCTAGAAGGGCACAGTCTGAGGCAACTCAACAGGTACCCACCCGCTCCCAAGACAGCACCACTTGAGAAAAGGCCCACTCTTTTGGCAGCCTTCATAGGCCGCTTGGGAAATTGTTAAAGACAGAAATTTTGAAATTGAATTTTAACGATCGATCCTCGGAAAAGAAGGGTGAGGCTTGGCAGCTGCCCCAGCTGCTCCGTCCGCAGGCCATGCTGGCCCCTGGGCCACCACACCCTCCCCATCCAACAAGAGGAACGGAAAAGGAGGGGCAAAAAGGTGAAGGTTTCAACTTTAGAGTAAGGCCCCGGCACAGCGCTTGGCATTTGAGTCATCCCCATCCACAAATACAAAAGAAACAAAACGGTGCTACCGAAACCAACAAAAAAAGCAAGTGTAACTTCGGGTCTCGGTCCCAGGTTGTTCAAATGAACTGTGGGCCCACGCACACAGGTTTTTGTGAGAGAGGAGGGACCTCGGGAGAAGGGCAGAGTTTTATGGGAGGTGGAACCAGTTTGGAGCCTGGATCCTCCTGGCTTGTGCTCTGGAGTTGACTATGGTCAGGTTCATGTCGCTTTTCCTCCTTCTGCCTGCCATTTCTAGGTGGGAAGTAGGCCACAGCTTAATGCGTTCCCACCACCAGTTTCCTAACTCCCAAACTCAAGGACCTGAGAGTGAAACTTTGAGAAAAGTTATTGCCAGCCAATGACAAATTCGGACTGACAAATTGTCAATAATCACGCCTTCGATACACTGGATGGCTTTCAGGCAATAAAGAAGCAGGTGCACGAAGGGGTGGCCAGGGTGCATGCAGGGTGCAGGGTGCAGCCCCGTGTGCAATTTTCCAGGTCTGCCCTCCACACCAAGCTGCACTCTGCCCCCCAGCAAGGGACTGCGTTCAGTGGTTCAGTGCGGGACTGCGGGGCGCCCCTCAGCGGCTCAGGCCCTTGCTCTCTTTCTTCCTGTTGCTCACATAGACTGCTCCCCTGGAGCTCTCTCTAACCTTTCCTCCAATTAACCCTTCTGGGTGCCTGTGTCTGTGGTCTCAAGTGCCCTTGATTTACAGTCATGTTACCCAAGTTTTCTTTGGTTTGAAATGTTGGGCCCTTAGGAGTTGCCACGTGTTGGACGTTTAGTTACTCCTGCATGCTTGTCTGTACCCTGAGACAGAGAAAATTATTAGGAATTGGAAGAATGTGTGCAAGTTAAGCATTTTCAGAACTTAAGATATATCTGAAAAAGATCTTTCAAAGTGTTTACACATTATCACTTCTACAAAATCCTTCTACCCAACACACACACATTCACCAAAGTGCCCTTGGCCTTTTTTTTTTTTTAATACATTTTGGATTCTGTCTTTTAAATTTAGAAGCAACTTTAAACACATGCACTGATCTAAACATGAATTTTCTATGTAAGATGTGATTTCCTGCAAAGTTTATAAATCCAGTTACCTAATCATAAGATTTCAGATTAAATTATCAGTCACAGCCCTCCCAGAAGGTTGATTTAGCTACAAAAGTTTGGGTTCACAATTTAATTCACTCTTCTTTCTCCAACTTGAATTTAGATTTCTGCTTTTAAATACAATACAGCGCTTAAATTAAGGGTCTTCTTGTTAAACTGGAGGCTTTTCTCATTTCCCTGAACTCTATAAATGAACTACATTGTCATATAATCGATAGGAAAAACTCAGCTGTCATAGGCCCTAAGCAACCCCTTGCCACAGAAATAACAAGATCTGGGCATTTCTTTCTTTCCTTTTTTTTTTTTTTTTAAGATTTTATTTTTAAGTAATCTCTATATCCAACGTGGGGCTCGAACTTACAACCCCAAGATCAAGAGTCACAAGCTCTACCAACTGAGCCAGCCAGGAACCCCATGATCTGCTATTTCTGAGTTTGAAAAATGTGCTGTTTGGATGACATGAGACCAAAACTATTACCCAGACAGCTTAGATGTTGTAGTCTCTATGAGTGGCTGAGGATTGATCTGCAGAGACCAAGGGGATTTGGGAACAGGCTTCTCTCTTGGTTAGAGACCAAGTGCTTCCTTTTTTCTTCCATAAACAGGAAGTATGAGTATTGGGATCTAGGATTCAAAGCTATTTTTAAGTTCATCTAAGTATGTTTGCTTGTAGAGTTTATATCAGAATTTGAAATTAGGTGTTCCCCCCGCCAAAACCAATGAACAATTCAGATTTGAATTTTGGAGTTAAATTCTGAAACTAAATGTCCAGCAATTTCAAAACCTATCCTTTGAAGTCCTGGATCATTCCCATCAATGTGATCAGGAGTTCTACAGTATATAAATCCTTCAGCTCAACAGTAGTAACTGAATGGCATCTGATTATAAGTAGACAGGAACCCATAAATCTCTGGCAAGATGTTTCTCTGCCTCAATGTCACTGGCTTTTGTTTCTCTCTCAGCCTTCTCTCTACAATCTGCCACCTACGAATGCTGCCATATCATATGGGATCACGAAGAACATGTAATCCTTCCTTATCTGTATCTCCTCCCTTTAACTATGATATACTAGTCTGTACTTTTGACTCAATGACTTATTTTACCTCAGGCATTTTTTTTTTAAAAAGTGGTATGGGGCAGCCCTACTGCAGAATCTAGCCCACTTGGTAGATTAGATTATGTGATAAACATGTTCATTCATTTCAAGAAGAACCTTGCTAAGAAGCCTCATGACCTTGGCACACTACAAATTACTTACACACCAAAGGTGAAAGATAATCTGACCCATGAATTTGCTCCATCAGTGAGCTGACGTAGTAAATATTAGTTACCCTTAGCCTACCTGGACCCATCTATACAAAGAAAAGTACTAGAGGGGATCAAACAGTAGCAAGCGGGTGAGACAAATTCGGTTTGTAATGTCAAAGCATAGATATGTAAAACTTCTCTTTTCTAAAACTAAAGCTGTTGGAGCCTGCATTTCCCACACATACCATCACTAAGATCTTTGGGATAAACTAAAAAACACCACTTCTAATTAGTTCATTTGTCATCAGAGAACCACCGCATCAAGCCAGGTATTTTGCTCCTATTCAACTCTAGAAGAAAACGGGACAACATGTGCTATTATAAAAAGCCCAGCGTTCAGTGCCAACATTTCAAACTGGCCTCATTTGACAAGATCTCAGAAGCCCCCCAACTCATTCAGACTATGTCTTGGCAACCTTGCTCTAGCCCCAAACAGGACTGTAACACAGTAGAGTTTATCCATTATCATAGTTCACAGGATTCTCCATAGCTGCAAGTTGACATCTGGAACTTGCAGAAGGGCTAAAAATCCATCTAGGAACCAAGTCACTTACTTCCAAAGTAAATGTCATGGGTGAAGGAGAGAAAGAGGTAGCAGGGAACAGGAAAGAACTGGGTACACAATAACCAGGCTGTGAGTGACTTAGCTGGTGCCCATCAAGTGCAGGTAACTGACGAAAAGAGTTCCCTTCTTGGATACTTGAGTGTGTGAATTTACCTTATTATAATTGCGGGAAATGACCGATCGCATCTCCGCCCTGTACACTGAAGAGTCTTATTTATTTATTTTTAGAAGTAGGGTATATTAAACTATCTTGTCCTTGATTCCCAAGACATAAACCACATGAGGTCAACACCAAAAATTTGAGAATTTGTCTAAATTCTTTTTTTTAATTTGTTTAACATTTATTTATTATTATTGAGAGACAGAGAGAGAAAGAGCATGAGCATGGGAGGGGCAGAGAGAGGAGGAGACACAGAATCTGAAGCAGCCTCCAGGCTGTGAGCTGTTCGTTAGCACAGAGCCGGATGCAGGGGCTCGAACTCACAAACCGCGAGATTGTGACCTGAGCTGAAGTCAGACACTTAACCGACTGAGTCACCCAGGCACCCCGAGAATTTGTCTAAATTCTTAATCACACAGTGCAGAGATATGGTATGCTGGATACAGGACCCGGACAGCCCCAGCGTATATGGCTCAAAAAGTCTAAGTTGTTCATTTCTGTCTATACTTGCATACACCCCTCCCTCCCCCCACCAAACCACACGGAAAATATTTCTTTCCCTTACTCTCTGCAATCTAAACTTAAGAGTGCACAAACCATGAGCTGGAGGTAACTGCTTCTTTGCAGTGCTATTTATGACACACTTCTCTTTTTTTTCTCCCTAGGCATCCACCCCAAGGGACTAAGCAATGCACTATGTTGTTGCTACTCAACTAGGTCTGAGAGCAAAGCTGGGGGTTTCAAGAGCATCTTTACCATAGCAGCAGCCTTGCGCCAGCACCTGCTTTCTTACCCAGTTCACCAAGCTCCCTCTCAGCTTCATTTCACAAACATATCTGGGTCTCCATTTATCTGTTAAAATGGCCCAGGGTGTCTGCCAGGAGTATTGTGCCACCGTCGCTGGCACATTTTGTCTGTCATTACACAAAGCATTCTAAAAAGCTATTTCCAACCCTGCAAATATACTCATACTACAGAAGTCATTACATTAGCATAACAAGCACAAAGTTCCAAGATGGTAATTTGGTTATAGATCTGAAATCCTTCCTGCTCCATCAGATAGATGTTGAGGTAGATGTTGCCTTGCTGCGACTACAGTCTGGGTCGGTGGACAACCCCCCCCCCCCACCCCAGCCCCTCCACCCCCCCCCACCCCACCAGCCCCTCCACCCCCCCTCACCGCTTGAAGAAGAAAGTTCTGCTGGGTGAACAGTGTGTCTGGGAACTCAGAGTGGGGTAAAAGTTTCAAGTTCCACCTGCCCAAGTTGGGACATTTCTTAAAGAACCAAGAGGCCTCTCTCTCTCTCTATCTCTCTTTTTTTTTTTCTTCCTCTTTGACCAAGAAAAGTATGTCTTAAATGATATTCTTCCACAGGTGTCTCATTGGATATGGACAAATATCAGGATTTCACTTGTGGGCAATACAAGCACTTTTTGGTCCTTTGGTTGGGGGTGGGCTTTGGGAAATTCGACCTCAGTCTGCCGGGCCAGTAGTGGAGCTGCAGATTAGCGGCCGCTCTGCTGAGGCCCGGATGGCAGTGTGGTGGCGGTAAGGGTCAGCAGGGTTGAGATGTATTCAAATGTTAATTTACACCTGAAAAGACTGGCAGTCACCCACATGGGGGGTGACTGGAGTTTCTCAGGAATCCTGGCCTTGAGTGTTTCCTTGGGAAAGATGAAAGTTGAAATGGAGGAGAAAAAGCAGCCTCAAAGTTCTGGGAGCAGCAAGAAGGGAGGGAGCAGGGACAGCCTTGATGAGTTAAAGGAAGTTTACTTAGCCACCAGTTGTAAATCTATTTTCAACGTTCCCTTTCTAGGGTCGTTTTAAGGTACAACAGAGAGGTGGTAATTTCCTCTTTCCTCAATATTTGGAGATTGTCTACTGAATCCAAAAATATTTACATGGAAGTAAGAATGAGGAATTAGCCTCATTTTTTCCCCTCTGCCATACGGATGGCTTTCCTTGTTTTGCATAGTCTTTCTGTTGAACAACTGCTGCCTACCTTGCTTAGTGGATTCCCAAAGTACCTCTGAGTAACTAAGAAAGAAAAACCTTCTGCATTCCAACACTGCCTCTAACCTCAAACATAGTAAAGGGTTCATTCAAGACCCCAGGACCACACTGAGGCATTAATTAGGCTGATGAAATCCATCGAAATGTATGAATTCAGCATAATCAAGTTTCTACCACAGACTATCGTTAAGGAATACGTGAGCAGCTGGGAGAATAGAAAGTACTGTTAGAGTTAAGTCATGCATGTAATTGAGTATATTTAACATAACCATTTTAATGATCAGTGATTAAAAGTGCATCTTACTTAAATGGTATATCCTCTGCAATTTGTTCGTATCAACTCGATAATATTCTCAAAAGGAAAAAGTAGGGATACAAATTCCTAAACAAGATCTTTTTTGAGTTTGGGGGGAAAAGCAGGAAAGTGAACGGAAAGGGGGGGGAGAAAAAGCAGCTTTTGCATGCAAACAGCTCCACCAGTGTGATATAAATTAATCACTGTTTTAGGCATCTCTGTGCTCAGGTCAAAGTATTAGGAATATATAACAAGTGATTTTCTTTCATTACTCAAAAAGAATGTATTTCATTAAAGATGCTTTCTCTGTCCAACAGGATTATTTTTAAAATCTGAAATCCTGCTGATTTTAAGAGCTTTTCTTAGGAACCTGGGAAGTTTACCTTTCCGATTCTTCTTCCAACCTGTAGGTTTGGCTCATCTTACTGAAACTCGCCTTTGTGAAGACAGCACTGGGAAGAAGAGAGAAAGCCTCACAAGGAAAGAGATGCACCCGGACATGGCAGTCTAGGGCCACAAACAGGAGCCCTCGCAGGGAAATTAGCTGTTCAGATCTGCTAGGGGCCCGAACCAAGAGCCCACGCGTTTAGAGGCAGACTCTGCTGTGCTCTATTCACTTGGACCTGGCCAGATAAATGAAGTCATTGTGAAGCTGTGCACAAGCCAGCCTAACTTTTTTTGTTGTAGTTTCTTAGCTTTTGTGCTCAAAACACACAAATCGCCGATTATCCAGGAAAGAAGGGTGGATCTCGATCTACAGGTAGGAGTGTGTAATCCCACAACATCTACACATCTTTGCAGGCATTGTAAAAGTAAGGGTTTAAGAGAAGGATGCAGTTGGCCCAGTTCCCAAAAGTTGCCACATGGGGCTCTTTTTATCTCCTTCCACCCCTGCCCCCATCCTATAGAGAGACCAATCTATCCTCCCACTCAAAATAGGGTTTGAAGAGTGGCACATGTTGAATGTCTGGGAAATGCACTGTAACTTTTACCAACCTGAGAAGGAGAAAGGAAGGCACAACCACGTAAAAGTGCATTGGAACATACTATCTGCCTGATACAAACAAAACAAAAATATTTTACGGGGAAATTCATCTTGAAGCCTTCCTTTCACCCAGAAGCAGGTCTTCATTGGCTTGGAGGGACAGCTCTTGGGAAATCAGGTCTCTCAAGGAGCTCTCCCACACCCAATGTATAGTCTATAAATATAGTGGAATAGTCATGCCAGGGGTAGTCAGTGCAAGAGAATCTGGAGTCTTGAAAGCATCTTTTTCTTCTGGCTATGGTGGCACTTAAATGATAATGCGGGCAATGGAGCTAGGAGATTTATATCTTTTGGAAAGTAGGGCGAGCCAGATGGTAATAGCGTCATTAACACACAAACTTGGGATGTGCAAGTGAAGCTTGAAATTGGGAAAGAGATCGGGAGAACAAAGGGGGCTGCTGTTGAAAGGCTACCCCTCTTCTGCGGGCCAAAGCTGAGAGCCTCTTGGTACTGGGGTCTGCTCCTGCCCAGAGCTGGATAATAAACGACAGCTTTCCCCCTCCCCTGTTGTGACTTAGAAAACACCGAGAAAACTTTTGCAATAGGCAAATGTGGCACTTATTTATGTGTAACCCTTTGTAGTCTGAAGTGGCAGGAATGGGTCTTTAATTCAACTGCACTCCGACCTTCCACCCCTACCCTAGTTTGATAAGTTCTTGCAATTGTTGACATTTATTTTATGAAATCAAAGTGCCGCTGGTTGCACGTTTCAGACAAAAGTTCCTTTTCCTCCCCTTATGTAAGCATTCTAAGTAAATATTAAAGGTTGAACAGCACCACCTTTTTTCATTTTGGTGATGGGGGTTTTTGCAAAGGTGTTGCCCTGGGTTAAACTCCGGAGTTGTACTTTGGAAAGTCTTAATGTTTAGGTTAAACTCCCACTTGTCCGGAACAGATACAATTCACAGAGAACAGAGAAAGCATTAAGACAATATTAACAATGGCCTTAATAATAATAATGCATGTTTATAATAAACACCCACACAAACATTTATAAACAGACAGGGTAGTCTGAAGTAAAGACAACAAAGTTAATACATTCATTCTCCTTTTTATTAACTTCATGTATATGTGCGTGTGTGTATATATCTCATATGTATATATTATGTATATGGCTCCTGGGAAGACAGCAGAAGTAACGGTCATTAAGTATTGAATGGTTTGAGTGATGCCTGTTAGCGACTAAAAGTTGACGATGTCTAAACTAAAATCGAACGTTTTTCTTTTTCTTCTTAAAAAAAAAAAAAAAAATACTAGAGCTCTTTAAAAGCCCGGAGGACTTACCCTCAAGGCATTATTCAGAGAAAAACTGAGACTGGCCGTTCGTCACAGGCAATTGTAAAGGGTTTCAAAGGGCCGATCAAACGATCACCAGAGTAATCTACATTCAAGTCCGGATGGTGGTGTTACGGCACACACCTGCGGGGTGTTTGCTGTCCGTGCCCCTCGCCGAGCTACAAATCATCATTAAAGCGAGCTGCTTAAGCTTCTTCCCAGCTTCTAGACAAGAGTTACTTGGGACAGTTCACTTTGATATTGCTACAGCTCGCAATTGACAAGCAAGCTATTTTGGAGCTCAAACCCGAGCCCACACCCTAGTGAGCCGGGCAAAGTCAGGAGGGTGGTGTGGTCGGGTGGGGGGAGGTGTGCAATTGTAAAAGTCTGTTTCTCCAATTTCCTGAGCAGAATCACCGCAAGAATGTATAGGAATCCAGGTTTGAAGCAGCTGAAACCCGCCTCGAGTTTTCTACTGAGGGCTCTTCCAAAACTTCTTCACTGTCCTTGACACAACTTTGAGCCCACTCAGCCCACAGTCACAACCTCGCAGCCTCAGTCTCTCTGCTTTCCCTTAAATACACACACTGGGGCCAGCACAGGATCGAGTGCGGGATCACATTTTTCTCGACCAGGACCGGGGACTAGTTTGAAACTTTCACTTTTGATTCATTCATTTGTGATTATATGCCCCCTTTCAATGCCAACCGGCCTTCACTGCCCTAACTTTGAGAGACAGAGAAAAAAAAAAAAAATCTGGAGTTGGGTTAAAAGAAAGGGACGTAGGGGTCGGACAGCTGGAGGCGGGGAAACGGGAGGAATGTCGATTTCTGTCTGCTGCCTGCCTGGGTGTCTGCAAGCCCTCGGCAATCCGTGTGCGCCCCATTTGGGGCGGGGAGGGGGAATAACCGGCTGCCGGTGATGCCAAGATCAACACTCGGAGTGAATGTATCAATAGACCAATTTTCTGCTCCCACCGCGAGCTTTTTCATTTCAATCCAGACTAGCGGCGTCTGCGCTGCGCAAGACGCAACAGCACGGTAGCGTCCGGAAAAAGAGGGCGCTAGATGCGGGAGGCGCAAATATGGAAATTAACTCATTAGGAAGGGGTGTGGTTACCGCGTAGCCCCCTCCTCCATCTCTTCCTTTCTCCCTTGCTGCCACCGTCCCAGCTTGCTAAATATGAGATTACAAACAAACAAATAAAGCAGAAGCTGACTACGCAGTCCCAGATCAAACACGCTCCAGATAATTCGCTTTTCTGAGCGCTGCGGCCCGACCTGCGGCGCAGCGCCGGCCCCTAACACCCTCCAGTAGCTTCAGCTTCCCCTCCACGCCAGCCCCGGCTTCTGCGCCTCTGAAAGCCAGGGCCCCGCGCGGCCTTTCGAAGGCACAGCACGTGGCCCTGACGCCCCGTTTGGTACACGTTTTAAAACATCAGACGAACGCTTCCATCAATATGGTAACCCTCTGAGGGCCTCTGCTGATCTCAGAGGTCCTCTTCTAGAAGGTGCCCGGAGGGGAGGATGGTGGTGTTCCCTTTGGGTGAAAAAGCCCAAACTGGAAAGAAGTGTCCCAGAGTGCCTTGCAGGGAGCTTTTCCCAGGGCGCGGCACCCTGAGTGCGGGAGGAGGGTAGGGTGATGTTTAGACTGCTTGTAGGCAGGGGTGAGCGCCGGGGTCGATTTGAGCGTTAAAGTCCCGGGTTGAGCTATTACTAAGCAAAGACCAGGTGCCCAAGAATGAGAACGATCGGGTTAGAAAACCTAGGATGTATAATTTTGTGTCCAAATAAAATGTTTAGATGGGGGGGGAGGGGAGACCTAAGAAAGAAACAAAACCTCTCATATCCCCCCTCCCAGCCACCCTGCCTCCCAAGTCCTCAAAGCTTGTCTCTGTGGAAGGCTGGAGGAAGAAAAATTGTACTTTTATGGTTTTTCTTCCTGCGTGGCCCGCCTCCCCCGGCCCTGCTCCCTCCCCAGCGCTCCCCCAGCTGCGGGCTCCTTGGAGGAAGGCCGCCCAGTCCCCTTGTCTCCCGCTGCCTGCAGGCCACCGAGCCTCAAAGCGCGCATTGTCCAGCGGGGGCGGGGAGGCCAGCGGGCCCCTGGAGAAGAATAACAGTGCGCCCAACTCCTGTTAGGGAAAGTTTCCTAATGCACTCCTTGTGGTAAAATACACTTTTAACGGGGCGGGGGTGCGGTGAGGATAAGTTTTGAAAATCCACTGCCTTTTCTCAATTCCTCGACTCTTCTTCCCCTTGTCACTTTTTAGGTTCTCAGAAAGGGGGAGAGTGAGCCGGAAAGAAATTGGAAGGTAGCCGAAAATGTGGCCATGACTCTAGAACCGTCCATGTGATGGTTTTAAAATGAGGGTGGGAAAAGAAAAGGGGGATGTCTCCATCCAGGTCCGGGCCAAGGACAGCTGCACCGTGCGCGCGGGGCGGGGGTGGGGAGGGTGGGGGTGGTGGTGAGGGGAGAGGGGCCCCGAGGGCGCGTGTGCAGGCGAAGCATTTCGCACCTCCTGTTTATCTTAGAAGCGAGGCGGGGACGGGTGGGGGGGGGGGGGGGAGCGAATTGTTCTGCCTCCCGACAGGCAGTGGAAGTTTAATAAAATGGAGAGGCGGACAAACGCAAAAACAAAACCTGCTGTAGACTCGGAGTTTCTCTCTTTGACCCGAATTCCAAGTGATGGGGGCTCTCCAGTTGCAAAAGACTCCGAAGTCTTAAGACCCCAGAGACAGCGGTCCTCCAGCGACGGCAAAAGCTGTGATAGAGACCGTTAGAATGGAGGCTTTGGGGGCAAATGTGATTAATCTTTCATTGGAGCAGCGGGGACCCATTCCTTCCGAGCGTTGCCGTCTGCATTTGAGGGGTCTGTAGGTTTCGTCCGCTCTTCCAGGCATTTGCAAAATAATGGCTCGTGTCCCTTGCAAAACTCTGCCTGAAACATATTCCAAGACACTGCATTGGTGAATCCGTTTTAAAAATCAAATAAGAACAAAAAAAGACTTTAAAGAAAGCCTCGGGCAGGTACTCTAGATGTCCAACAACCAAAGTGACCGAAAGGGAGCCTTAGTAGTTGTGGCTCTTTGGGAGTTGCGCTAATTTGGTGAGTGGACTCAATGCCTTAATGCTAAATCGGCAATGTAAAGGGCTGAAGAGCAAGCCCGATAAAAAGCTCTAATTGCTACTGGAAGATTTAGGTGGTTGCTAGGATCTGAGGACCACCATCACCACAAAAAAAAACCTCCAATAGAGTGTTTGGGCTGTGTGTATGGGGGGTGGGGGTAGAGTTTCTACGGCGAATAGTGCCCACATCTGCTGGAACTTCCATATCTAAGCTGTTCATTTACGGGAGCCAACTTATGAAATCTCCACAATTAGATCTTCATTGTTCTTCCTCCACAACACTGTCTAGAAAGAAAAGGTCTTCTCGGTCGGGGCCAATCCAACGAAGCGTTTGACGTTATTAAATAATAAAGCGATTGTGATTTACATTGTTGTTCAGAAAAAAAGGCCAATTATCCACTGTTATGTTGCCATAAAGATCATATTAACTCGAATTAGTAATCAAACAATATGCGAGCGTTTAAAAAAGTACAGCCGAACTGGGTGACAGCTACCGCGACGTCTTCACTTTCACCAGCGAACCCACCCGCGCCGACAGCCGGAGCGAGAGGCAGTCGCCGCAGACCCGAAAGGAGGGAGAGAGCAGCAAAGTGGTGATTAACGGTCTCCAGTGTTAATTATTCTCAATTAATCCCAAACAGTGCAAACCTTCCCCGGTTCTCCGGAAGTTCCCTGGTTTGGGATGTTGCGAGAATGCTGCCTTGCTGGGAGGGGTTTATAAGAAATCCGGAAGAGGCAATCTCATTGCAAGTATACCTGTGAGCGAAAAGGGTAGGGATGGAGGTGTGTGTGCCGACGTTGCATGCGGTGGGTGCGCTGGGGTTCGCTGCCTTTCCCACAGCCTGGCGTGCACCCCGAGGCAGGTGTCTGGGGCGGGCAAGGCCCGCAGCGTCCTTACACCCCTAGTCAATCTTGCGTCTTCTCTACTCAAATCACTCTCTCTCGCCCTCTGTTATTAGGTTTATAACTCTTTGCCCACTTAAATTTGTGCAGCCAACCAAGGAAATCTAAATAGGTTTGAGTCGCCCCTTGGGTACAGAATGGAGGCTTTAATAAGAAAGATTAATTGTGGGTGTGTAACCTGCCAGAAGACGCGGCAGCTATCAAGTAGCGGCGGGCAGTGGGGTCGAGGGGAGGGAGATGCCTCTTCTTCTAGGCCCAGACTTTAGTTGGCGCCGTAGGCATACTTAATGCAGGCCACCCGACAACTCCTTGCGGTCACAAGCGAAGGACTCTACAGAGATGGTAAGACCTATCTCTTGCTGTGTTAGTGGAGGTTCTAAAGAACTTGGCCTTTATTCGCCCTGCACACCAAATCCCCTTGCCCTGCGCCCCGCCCCGCCGGACCCCGGACTCTTTGCCTCCACGCGCGAGGTAGGAGTGCGGGAAATGCTGTGACCGCCGCCCTGGGAGGTCTGCCTGCTCCCACCCCAACCTACTAAACAGCGTTTAGGTGAATGGTAAAAAAGATTTTGCTCCGAGAGCTAGAAAGTTGATTTTTTGCTGTTGTTGCCGCGATGAAAAATATGTACGGCTACATGTTGTTGTTGTTGTTGTTTTGTTTTTAAATAAGCAACAGGGATCAATTTTCCTCGGCGCGATGCTTCAGTCCCGGCACAGAGGGAAATCGGGCAGTGGCCGGGCGGCTGGGTTCTCGCCCCGCGCGGCGGCGGCGCCGGGGGATCCGTTCTGGCCGCACAGCCCTTTCCTCGCCCCTCCCTCCTTCTGCTAAATGTTCGGATACCAGACAGTGAGTTGGCGAAGCGGGTGGGGGCGGAGAGGAGTAGGAACCGGGCGGGGGTGGCGGGAAGAATGGATTGACTGGAATAGTTTCCCTAGTAGCGTTCCCTCCTTGGACAATTCCCCTTAAAACTCGAGGCACCAAGGCCTGAGTTTAAACAAACGTGAAATGAAATCTTCGGAAGGTCCAGCCCTTGCAGCGGTGGGACAGCCAAAGGGTGGTCGCATCTTTGTCCAGAGTTTTGAAACAGTTGCTGCCTTTCCTAACTCCCTGCTCTATCTCCCACCCCTCTCCCCAGTAAAACCAATTCAAAGAGGACAGACTCCACTCCACAAGATTAATGTCCGTTCATTTGCAGGATTAACCCTCTCACGCAGCATAATAAAATACTAGAGGTCCTTTTAAATTTAAATAAATACATGAAATCCGTGCCTTCTCTCTTTTCCTGGTTAGTCTCTCTTGGGACATCAGAAAACAGTGTCTCAGAACCTAAGTCAGTCTTAGAAGAACTTTTAACTCCGAGTTTTCAGATCATCTGGGGGCTGTTGTAGGCATTAGCATTGGGAGAGAGTAGGGAGACCAGCTAACTTGAAATACCTATAGCTTTACATTTTGATTTGGAACTCATGATTAAAAATCTATTTGTTCCTCCCAGGCTAAGCAGATTTCAATGTTGGTCATAGGAGCCACAAAATGTTCATTAAAGGAACCTAACCAAGGCTACTGTATGGCCACTTTGTGAACTCAGAACTATGGATGGGGGGAAAAGTATGAAAGTGTGAGTTGATGTCACGCTGGCTGTCAGTGTGTGGTCTATTGTGGAGAATGGTGCTTTTTGACTGAACAGAGGGAGCCCCCCTCCCCCCTTCCCCAGCTCTACTGCACCTGCACTGGATGAGGGAGTCCCTGCCATTCAGCCCATCGCAGATTGTTCAAACAGAAGACATCTCTGACAGCACTCAATTCATTACATTTCTTCCTGCTTTTCAAACCAACACACACACACAAAATGAGTATTGCCAGCCAGTGACAGCCAAAAAAAAAAAAAAAAAAAAAAAATCTTAAAATACTTTATATGCAGCTAATTTGGAAGCTCACACAACTAACCATGAAATATTTTGTATTCTCAACTTGTAAGGCTTCGTGGAAAAAAAGGTTACCTGATTTTTCCTATTAAAAACATACCTCCATAGTTTATGTGGGGATAGTAAGTTTGTAGAAAGACCCTGCAGCACAGCGCAGGAAGTTTCAATAGGAATGAAAGCAGAAACATGCAAAAGAGAAAAGCCCTGATTTATCTTATCAAAAGGGCCGGCTCGAAATGCATTCATAATTTATGCCGGTGAACCAGCTTGCTAATAGAGGTGAGGTACCCAAGAGCCAGGGGCAGGCAGTGAGAGAAGCGAGAGAGGGTAGTAAGGGAGGCATCAAGGCTGAAGTGTGAGCTAAACATTTAAATCTATTTCCTAACAACGAAGTCTTCCCCCCATATGCTCAGGTTTATTTTGCCATCTTAGATTCCAAGATGTTTTTGCACCATTTCACAAAGCTGATGAGCGAGTGTTTAGAAAGCTGAGGAGTGTTCATCTAGTTTCACAGAAGTTGGGGTAAACAAACTCTCACAAGGAAAACTTGATTGTAAGATACTTTCCCTGGAGGTGGGAAGAAGGGGGAAACAAACAAAGGGAAGCAGACTTTGAGCAGGAGAAGACAGGTTTGCCACTTAGTTATTTCAGACTGATCAAACCATAATGTTATGCAATAACTGAGATTTGAACTGTTAAGTGTGATAGTCAAATCGACCTGGATGTGAGTTGATACTGAATTGACTGCATGTGAAGTATCGGCTAATTCTCAGCAAATCAGTAGTTTGTGAGATCCTGGACCAATATCAAAACAAGGTCTAGTTTCTAGGACCCTTCCCTTTGGAAGGACATTCAATGAATTAAATTGATTTGTAAAGAAAACTTGGGAAGTGTACCTTCTTCTGGAAATGCTCAGGTGCTTTCCACCAACAAATAATTTTTATCCATTTTACAGAGTCAGGGATCAAATGTCTTTCTTCTTGTCTACAGTTTAAATCATTCTTCTCTCAGCAATATTTTCTCAATTCTAAAATGGTTATAAACAGCTATACAAATAGTTAGGAGGAGCGGTGGGGGGACAGAGAAAATGGAGGTGGCATGGCCATAGCGAGCCAGAAGCAGCTGTCCTGACCTGACTCAGTATCAGAACCAGAAAACTTTTGGAAGTCCAATTATTAATCCACTGCTGAAATTCATGTAAGGCCAAATAAAATAAAGCTGCAGTGTACTTTGTAAAGGCTTTGGTGTGATTTGTCCAGTGTCTCAAAATAAAACAAGCATAAAACAAAACAGCAACAAAAACCCAACTCATTCAGATCTCACAGCAAACTCTAGTTAGCAAATCAAATCTCACACACACACACACACACACACACACACACACACAAACACAAGGGTTTGCCTGTGAGCTTCGGTGGTGTGGTGGGTGGTGTTGCCTGTGTGACTGTTTACGTGCCTAAGACTGGCTATTCGTGTTTGCTTATACTCTGGGGGGCAAGAGCGTCAGTCTCAAAAGCTGGGGCTGACTGGTGGGGATGGAGACCGGCTCCACTGGCCTCACCCTGCAAGTGTACGGATTGCCCTTTCTGGAACACTCAAACGAATCATTTCATCCCTGAGGCCCTGCAGACCCTGACGTCACGAGGTGGGGGTGGGGGCGCAGTCCCGCTTCTGGCCTGGCCGCCAGCGATAAGAACCCTTGGGAAGAATTCACCGCTTCTTTTAATACAGTAATTATTTTTCTGCCTTCTGCGGGTGGGGGCGGCTCCTGCCCAGAATGCCGGCATCCCTCCCTTCAAGAAGATGCCCAGGGATGGCAAGTTTGCAGGATAACTTCCTAGGCCAACCCGAAGCCAAAAAGAGAACTGGCAAAGGAAGCAGGGTCCTCTGAAGAAGGCGAATTTCACCTGCTAAGGCCAGAGAGGAGGGCCTAATTTCTGGATTGATCTCTAGAGTCTAAAATGGGAACCTCTTGCCTTCCCTACCACCTAACTCCGTTGGACTGTAAGAAAAGTAACAGCAATCAATTAATCCCATTTTGTGTCAGTGGCCTTGTACTCCTTTTCTCCCGGGTAAAGATGCATTATCCCTATTTTACAAATAGGACATGGATGTATCCTCCATCCCTATCTACTCTGATCCTGGAGGGGCCCAATACTCGGGGGCTCCGGGGAGCCCAAACCACTCCTGTGGTTACCCACAGCCACGTCAATTTCAATTCGTAGCCTCTGGCATCGGCAAGTACTAAGAGCTTGATTACTAATGGTGAGCTTTGGCACCAATCAGGGGCACACAACCTTTTAAAAGTAAAGGACTGAGGGGGAGAGGGGAGAGGAAGGCAGGACTCAAGTAACACAATCTCTGATTTGGGAGGTTTGGGGCCTAGAACCATCCTTGGGGTCACGGGGTCAACATGGAGCCTGCTAGCGCTGAGGTGAGGGAGGTAGAGAACTCCGGAGTAAGCGAGAGGGCCCACAACACCTCCGGAGACATTCCAGACTTGGGCGACGCGCGACCGTCCAGAGCTAAGAGAGGGAATCGGGCCGTTTTGGCAGGGTCCGGTCGGAGAAAACTTGAGCCCTACGCAGCACCTTCCCAGGGAGCCCCATGGGAGCCTCGGCTAGGGCCACGGTGACGTCAGGTCCCCGGTCGGCGCTGGCCCGCCTCAGCTTCCATCTGCCCGCGCAGCCGCTCCGGCGCGGGCTGCGGCGGGCTCCCCAGGGCAGGCGGGTGGGAGGCCCGAGCGCTCCCGGCCCTGCGGTGCGCCCCGCACCAAAGCCCAGAGAGGAAGGCAGAAGATAGTTCAAAGCGCCGAAATCTTTACTAACAGCGCACACTTCTTTCTGTGAGTGCAGATAGACGAGGGTAATGAAATGAACGACTCCTTGAAGGTTTTAAATCACCTGACACTTCTTTGCAAAGTAGAGCAAGCATCTCAAGTCCAAAAGCCCAGAAGCAGCAAATATCTTTGCGTCCTGAAATGAGAGGACGTTCTGTTTGCTTTTGAAGAGAAACTGAATACACCACTCAAGGAAACAGAAATATCACTATTACACCAAAATATAAAATAAAATCCATCTAGACCTGCATGCAGAAAGAGTTCTCTGCCATGGGAAATCTTGGCCTTGTCTTAGAAATCCATTCTCCCAGAGATGTCTCATAGGTTAAAAAAAGAAAGTCAAGTCCATTATTTCCTAAAAGCTACAGAAGCAAAATAGAACCACTGAAAACAAGAATTGTAAAACTGGACAGCATTATGAGAAGGAAGAGTGGTTACAAGTCTCCCTGGGTGATATCAGAGGCAGGTTTCCCAGGAAGTTTTTAATAGAAAATAACTATGAAAGACACCAAACTAATTCTCTGGTTTGGGCAATTTCTCTGTCTTTGGAAAGCTCCTTCCACAGCTGCTTACTCTAAAACTCCAGAGGCTGTGTCCCTTTGAATTTTATGCACACTTTCACAGTAAAGTTCAAGTGTTTCTCCCCCTTCTTCTGTCTTTATGGGATCTACCTCATAGACGAGGTCCCTAAAGAAATACACCAACCATCTTCCAACTTCAGTCCAAAAAAAAAAAAAAGAAAGAAAAAAAAGCAAAGGAAAGAAATAAATCAACCCTCATCCTCAATCTCACTTGTGGCTGTCCAAGGCAGTCTTTACTCTGAAAGCAGGAAAAGGCAGCATAAAAAACGGAGTGAGATGCAAATTATTTTAAGGCAATAATGGGGGGGGGGGTGTGTGGAAAGTGTTGGAGAAATGTTAATTCAAGTCTCTGCTAAAGCTCATGGCAAAGGAAACTCCTTCCATGAATCAAAATATGAGGACCTGTTTTACAAAATTCTCCAAGAACCAGAAATAAAGGGAAGAGGATATAAAAAACTCTTTCATTACAATAAATAAATAAATAAGCAGTGCCAACTAGCAGACGACCAAACCACAGTCAAACTTCAATCCCAAAGCAGTTAGCTATAAACTGTTAGCAGTTGAAAAGTAAACCTGTGCACACAAAGGCACTGTTTAATTTTCTTCTTGTAAGGGTTCTAAATGAAGACCCAATCACTATGCAGTTAAGCGGTATTTCTTGTCCCCCTGAGGCGCTGATCAGTTCTTTTTAATGTGAGAAAACTGGCGACTCAAAACCCGTCAATGGAGCTCCCACAACAAAAGTTCTGAAAAGCTGAATGAATTGGGTTTGTAATTACTGCATCCCGTTCCCCCACCCCTTGCAGCTTATCTCTTATTCATTCACCTTATATTATTGTCAAGGAATCTTACTCTCAAAATCATTCCCTTACCATTTTACCCAGGGCCACGGAGGAACTTATGACAGAGCAGAAATGGAACACTCACCAGGTCCCCCCTCACCCCACTACACCTGGAGGTGTTCAAGCCAATAGGTGGGGAGGGAAGGAGGGACTATCTCTTACCCCAATTTACTGAGTGTACTAGAACTCCGCGTACTCAGCCTATGGAGACTTCCATTTTAAAACCCGAATTTTATTGGCAAACAGCAGTGTGTGCCCTTTCTAAATTCAGAACCTGCCTGAGTCTCTGAAATCCTGTGACATCTCCACTTAGAAAAGGCAAAGGTTATAAATAATTTCCCTCCCCTCTCTCCCTAAACTGCAAGGCCCTAAAAGACCTTGCCAGACATGATGTATAATCTAAGATAACTTACTATGTTCTTGTTTCTTTCTTTTAAATCAAAACCAGCAAATGAAATAGAAAAA
The DNA here is from genome assembly GCF_024362965.1 of Panthera pardus. Taxonomy (NCBI): domain Eukaryota; kingdom Metazoa; phylum Chordata; class Mammalia; order Carnivora; family Felidae; genus Panthera; species Panthera pardus. The sequence continues at coordinate 84,566,679 of NW_026526721.1, forward strand.
GAAACTATAATCCCCCCCAACTCTCAGCCCAGGAAAAGGTTTTATGACAAAGTCAGCTTCAGAATGCCAGGGCTCTGTGTGTATTTCAATCCAAGGCATGGCTGATGGAGAAGATTCTCCTGAGATTTCCTACTCTAAGAATGTGTCGGTTCTAGAAATAAGTACAGCTATTACAACCAAATCTACTAGCAGACTAAATAATTAATTGAAGCGTTGCTCTTTGACCCTGGAAAAGTCCAGTAGGGACACGTTTATAGTAATAATACCTCCGAATGAGCCCTTGTCAAATATTCATTTAGTGGTTAATGTGAGCCATTTTCCCCTGGGACCGTCTGTAATACCAGCTTCCCAGCATTGGCAAGAAACGTTGCTAATCTACTACAGCTCAGCAAAATATTTTAACGCTCTTTATTTAAAGTGGGGGCGGGGAGCACGGGGAGAGAAAAAAAATTGCAGAGGGAACAAACTATAATCTCATCCCTCTACATATTTCCATTCCACGTATAAGTTTAACAAAACATTAAATTCACCCCCTTTGACTGGAAATTGAATGGTTTTAGTGAATAGAATAATATCCCAAGGAAGAAACTGAACATTCAACAACTAACTTCAGCACTGAGAGATAACCATCTCTGGGAAAGTTTATGGGTTTATCCCCTTCTTGGAAATCACATTATAATTAAAATACTGTATGTTCACTATTAATCTAGTCATGGAACTACACATCTTGGGGAATCATTTAATCCAATCAAATAAATGATGAAATATATACCACTTTCCTCAAATGCAGTTTATAAAAAGAATGTATTTAAGAAGAAAATAATTTGGCTTTCAGTTAGTTAGGGGATATGGAGGAATAGGAGGGAAAATGGGAGTTCTCTTGTTTTAGGCAGAAAGTGACAATCACTCAAAACTAGTTCAACTTCCTGAAATTGCTCTCTTCCCTCTTGCAAAATATTTGAATATTTGAACCTGTGCATTTGGCCAAAAAGTTGTTGCTTTTTTTAGTCTGATCCTGTGGGTTCTTTTATTTATTTATTGACTTTAATTTTTTTTTTTTTAAGGGAGCCTGGTGCAGTGCAATTACTCCGAATGCAATACATATTTCTAATATATCTCTAATTTTTCAAATATATACACTCCATATAGTTGATTGGCTCAAATTCCGAGAATATCCTCCCCACCCCCCAGCAAGATCATTTGGATCTTTATTCAAAGTTTCTTTTATTCGTATGTGTGAGCAAGAACTGGCGAATGTGCTCATTACCACGTGAATAATCCGTATATGCATTACAATGGCTGGCCAGGCCGGGGGAAATTCTTTTAGAGTCTCTGCATTAATTAGGGGGGGAAATGCCTCGCTTAGAATTGGGAACTGGCATAATAATTGTCCTTTACCCTAAAATGAGGATTTTAAGAAAAGACATAAATAAAAACCAATACACGCCTAAAATAAAGCAATCCATATGAAATAAAAATACAGAAAGTATGAGGATATTTCCAGCTGAGCCCAGAACTAATATTAGCCAACACCACGAGAAAGGAATACTTTCTTGGAAAAGGCGAAAGTGCACACCAACGGGTTGAGCTAACTTAGTGGCTGCAGCCGGTATTTTACTCAAGGGTGGAAGGCGCTGCCGGATTCCAACTTCTCCAAAGTTGTAGCAAGTTGACACAACAAGCCCTTGAAATGTGGGTAGCAAACCCACGCTCTTAAGTATGCCTGACTCCTGTTTCCTGGTCCCTTGTGGTGGGGGAAGATGAGCGAGGTAAGCAGTAAATAAGGAAGAAAAGTCTCTGAGTCGGTCTTACAGATTCTCCGGCTGCGCCAAAGCGCGGGTCGGTTGTGATGTAGAAACATCGTTAATTCAAAGACCGTGGCGATCCCCCCAACTTTTTCGCTCCCACTGTGGACAACTAGAGTCTCTCTTTACCTTTCCTAGGGCAAAAGAAAACAACAAATCCAATCTTGTTTCCCCACCCCTTTCCCCTCCCCCTACTTCTCTACTACCGTAGTAAAACATGGTTAACAGATCAAAAGCATAATCATCTCCAACTGTGATTAGCCCGGACAAAGTAAAATATCTACCTCAGAGTTGATTGTTTTCTTCTTTAATATGGCTGTTGCCTGGCTTCTCTTTTGCTTGTTATCAGCTGCAGAGATATCCGATTTGGGACTACAGGCTTGGACCCGCGCTGCCAATTTAAGAAATGGAATTCGTGGAGGGAGAGAGAGGAAAAAAGAAAATAAATAATAATAATAATAATAATAATAAATAGCCGTGATAAGTCGGGGGGGGGGGGGTTGTAAGATGCTCTTTGCTTTCCCTCTCCCCTAAACAGGAGAATGTAGAGGAGAAAGTTTATGAAGTCAAGGAACAAAGAAAGTAAACCACTTGTTTCCTCTCAAACAATAGCAGGGCTGAAGTAATCCAAACACCCACCCAGCAGATGAGCACTTTGCATGTCTAGTTTGCAATTATTCCGATACAAGAAGCATCATTTTCCCCTCTAACCAGGTTTCCAAAGGGCCATTGTGCATTGAAGAAAACGAAAACAAAACCAGCCAACCTGGTTCTGATTTGGCTCAATACCCCATCTGCTGAGCCACATGAAAATTTTCAGAATTGACTCCTTCTTTCTGGCAACAAGTGGCATAAATCAGTTTTAAGTATAAGTCCCCATCATGCTTATTCATGCTGCTTAGAAAAGGAGGGGGTGGATTTACAATATATGTCTCTAGTTTCTATTTTAGAAATGACACAAGCATTTCAATTTTTTGAGAGTACTTATTCAGTTAATCATTCAGACATTTATTTGTTGCAGTTAACATTAGCACATGCTACTGGACTAGAATATCAAGGTTTTATAGATATTTTGCTTTCCTGGCTGAGCACAGTATATACCCCGAGGAGTTATGTATAATCAGTGTTATCCAAATAAATGAAAGACTCAAACATAATTTCAGTGTCCATATTTCAAAAATTTATTTATCTCAAACTGTGCATAATGGAGTAAAAACTTAAGTTGAAAATGTACCTGTTATCAGGATGGTATTAGTTCAAATATATACATGGATTCTCGGCAGACTGATTCAAATAATACAGAGCCGAATCTTTAAAATACAACTACGGAAAATAAAGGGGGGAAAAACCTTAAAATATCACAATAAATTTACAGAAATATTACAAACCATAAGAAAATATTTCAAACACAGTAATTTCATGTTGTTGTTGTTGTTTTATCTGAACAAAATGGAAAGTTGGGAAACAAAAGCTATTATAAATTACCAACGATGTCAACCTGTATGGCCATTTTTGCTTTTAACAGTAAGTTAAAAAAAATTTAGTACAATCTAAAACTTTTGCCCCTTTAAAGACCACGGAGATGGTTTTGCCAGTACTTATTCTAATGTTTTCCTTTTGTACAATTTTAAACAATTAAAATGTCCAAATCTGAATAATTTTCTTCTTTCCACGTTTGCAACTGTCCTAAATTTCAGCTGCAGAATCAAAATTCAGCAAGAAGCCTCTCCTCGAAAAATATTGGCAAATTCTCAGCTTATAAACAATGGACATTTTGATTGCCATGTTTATCTCGATAAATACTGTACAAAAGTTGCTTGCAAATATTAAAACATTTTTTTCGTCGCTTGGAGACTAGCTCTAAATATTATTGGTAAAGACTTTTGCAAACTTTCTGCAAAGCTCCTACCGTATCACTAGAACTTTTAAAAAGTTTTGCGTAGTTTTCTTTCCTCCAGATCTATACAAGGTCCATTCCCTCGCCCTCCCCACCCCACCCCCCCTGGTTTCCTCTGTACAAAAATAGTCCCCAAAAAAGAAGTCCAGGATCTCTCATAAAAGTTTTCTCGTCGGCATCGCGGTTTTTGCGTGAGTGTGGATGGGATTGGTGTTCTCTTTTGCAGCTGTCATTTGCTGCGGGTGATGACTTTTTTTTTTTTTTTTTTTTTTTTTGAGCGTACCGGGTTTTTTTTTTTCTCCATGCTGTTTCTTACTCTCCTCCCATTTCCCTCGTTCTTCTTTGAAAATTCCTCCCCCCCTCTAGTTCACTGTCCAGCCCTCACATGTGCGAGAGGGGCAGTGTGCCGTTAATGGCCGTGCCGGGCACCGGGCCGCTCTGGTAGTGCTGGGACATGTGAAGTCTGCTGGGGGCGGCGGGCTCCGGCACCTCGGCGCCGGGGAGGTACATGCTGATCATGTCCCGGAGGTCCCCGGCCTGGCAAGGCGCCCTGGAGTGGGAGGAAGAGGTAACCACGGGGGGGCTGGAGCTGGCCTCGGACTTGACCACCGAGCCCATGGAGCCAAGCGCCATGCCAGGAGTGCCCTGCTGCGAGTAGGACATGCTGTAGGTGGGCGAGCCGTTCATGTAGGTCTGCGAGCTGGTCATGGAGTTGTACTGCAGGGCGCTCACGTCGTAGCGGTGCATGGGCTGCATCTGCGCGGCGCCGTGCGCGTTGAGGCCCGGGTGCTGCGGGTAGCCCAGCTGGTCCTGCATCATGCTGTAGCTGCCGTTGCTCCAGCCGTTCATGTGCGCGTAGCTGTCCATGCGCTGGTTCACGCCCGCGCCCAGGCCGGCGCCCACCCCGACCCCGCTCGCCATGCTGTTGCCGCCCGGAGCCAGCAGCCCGCCGGGCAGTGTGTACTTATCCTTCTTCATGAGCGTCTTGGTTTTCCGCCGGGGCCGGTATTTATAATCCGGGTGCTCCTTCATGTGCAGCGCTCGCAGCCGCTTGGCCTCGTCGATGAACGGCCGCTTCTCCGTCTCCGACAAAAGTTTCCACTCGGCGCCCAGGCGCTTGCTGATCTCCGAGTTGTGCATCTTGGGGTTCTCCTGGGCCATCTTGCGCCGCTGCCCGCGGGACCACACCATGAAGGCGTTCATGGGCCGCTTGACGCGGTCCGGGCTGTTCTTCTGGTTGCCGCCCGCCGCCGCCGCGGTGGAGTTGCCGCCGCCGCCGCCGCCGCCGCCCCCCGAAGTTTGCTGCGGGCCCGGCGGCTTCAGCTCCGTCTCCATCATGTTGTACATGCGGGCGCTGTGCGCGGGCCCGGCCCGCCGGCGGCCGCCGACCCTCGGCCCGGCCGGGACTTTGGGGGGCCCGCGGGCGGGGGGAGAGGAGGAGGGGAGGCGGGCGGGGGTGTCGGGAGCGCAGGGCTCCGCGAGAAAAATCAGGCGAAGAATAATTTGGGGGAAGAAAAGAGAGAGAGAAGCAAACTGGAATCAGGATCAAAAAAAGCGCTTCCCTCCTCTTCTGGCCGATCCTGCCGCCGCCGATGATTGTTATTATTATTTTTTGGAAAGGCTTAAGCCTGGGGCTCAAACTTCTCTCCCTTTCTTTCTCTCTCCTCTTCTTTCTCTCAGTCCTAGTCTTAAAGAGGCAGCAAACTACTTTCCCCCTTTTGCAAACACTCTCTTCTCTGCCTTGACAACTCCTGATACTTTTTTGAACAAGTTAATAGACAACCATCCATGTGACGGGGGCTGTCAGGGAATAAATGGGTTTCCAGCGACCAATCAGCGCGCGGCGGCTCCTCCACTCGAGCCCAGCCTCGCAGCCGGGTTTTGCATGAAAGGGGGCGGGGCCTGCCGCGCCGCGGGCCGCGCGGGGGAGGCGAGGGGAGGAGGGGGAAGGAGGGAGGGGGAGGCGGCTCCCACAGCCAGCCTGCCAGTCACTGAGAAACCTTTGTATCCCCTCTCGCAGCAACAGGTCACACCACACGCCTTTTCGAAGGAAGTGGGTAAACAGCACCGAGACTGCGATTTTTTTTCTTCTTCAAACTTAATATTGATTTACTTTTTGCTGCGGGCTGCTGAAACGAGGAAGGGGCGCGAGAAGCCGCTAAGGTGTGGGGGTGGGGCACGGCAGAGTGGGTGGTTCAGGACGACTGTCCTACTAGTATTTCAGGAAACAGGCGGTGCAGGAGTTGGTGTGTCATTGTTGTCCCGCTCCTCCGCATGCTCCCCCCCCCCCCCACCGCCGCCCCCCTCACTCCCTCCCCCGCTCCAGCCTCCTCGGTGCTTCTGCCTAACCTCGCTCTTCCCCTCGCCCCTCTTCCTCTACAGGTGCCGGCACTAGTTCGCCCCTTTCTTACACTGTCCCGACAAGAAGTTATGAGACGGAAAGCTCAGTGCTCCAAACCCTCCTAGCTGCCACGCACTTTGCTCTGTTTTAAGCATAGATCCTGCTGGGACTCTGGCCGACTCCGCACTTGAGGGGAGGCCGGGCCTGGGGAAGCTGCGGCATGCCTGCTGTCCCCTGACCAGCTCGGCTCTGGCCCCGACACTGCGGCTTCTCCCCTTACCCCCAGCCTCATCTCCCACCATCTTTCTCCGTTCAGTCGATAGAAGGGGGATGCCCCCACTCTCCTCCTCTCTCCCCGTTCTCCTCTTGAGCCTCCCCCAAAGCAGGATTTCAGTTGGGCGAGTTTCAAAAGGAGGTTAGGGGAAGAAGGAGATCAACAGAAGGACCTTCAGAAGCGCAGACTATAGAGCAGCGTCGTGTCAACTTCCTGGCATCCCTCCGCAGAGTATGGAGGCGGCATTTGGGCCGCACTCACAAACTCCCTCCCACGCAGAGTTCCCAGGACTCGGGCAGCACCAGCTCTGCCATTCCCCCTTGTGACTTCTACTGTGGTGGCCGCTCTGCCTGGGCCGCCGGGCCTGGGACAGCGCTTGGAGGGGACTCCAGGCCTGGGAGGCGGGTGTGGTGCTCTCCAGGCACAGGTGCAGGCAGTGCAGGCAGGAAGAAGGCCGCCAGGACTGGGGACGGAGGGAGCCCAGCGAGGCCGGGGCTGAAGGAGGATGCGATGGAGGCGGGGGGGTAGGGGCTCAGGAATCCTGCCCGCCCAGGACCCAAGAGGGTAATTTTAGCCGCTCTCCCATTGTCCCGACGTAAAGATTTCAATAGGTAGGCGCTCAATGCGGAGAGCAATGGCAGCACGTCCGTTACAAATAGGTAGTTTTGTTTCTCTTGTTGTCGCTACACGGAGTCAAACAAAGCCCCGTCTAAGTTTCCTTCCACTCTCTTGTTGGGATCTTTGTGGCTAAAATGCACTTGACTACAAAGCGGGGGGGGCGGGGGGGGGGGGGGAGTTGGGAGAAAAAAAAAACCTGATGCCATTTCTTTTTTATAAAGGGCTTAAACCATGAGGGTTACTTATTTTCTTTCTTCTGTAACACTCTCTCCGCCCCCCTCCTTCCCTGGTCTATATACCCTTACTCACCCTAAGAAAATGTTCTGAATAGTATCTGTCGGCCACGTTCCATTTATTATCTTTACAAAACTTTGCATTGTTTTGTTCCTTACTAACCTTCTTCCCATAACCATCACTGCCCCCACTCCAACTTCTCCAATCCCTGCCCTCCGGGGCTTTTCTGTTCCCGTCAAACTCAAAATAGGCATGCTCACTGGAAAGTCAGAAAAGTTGAGAAAAGAATCCTGTAGACTTTTCTTTATAAATTATTATTTCCAATCAACCTCCCCTCCCCCAACAGTGTCTTCTTTTTCTCGCAAGTTATGGTTTGTTTTAGTTCTTGGGAACCCGGGAAGGGTGAGACTGGCCTTCTCGAAACGGATAAATATATGGCACTCTTTAGAACAAAATAATGTCTTTTGTTTATTCGAGGTGTAATATTAAGCTAAACACGGACGTGGAGATTAGGAAGAGAAAAGGTTAGAGGCTCGGAAGACAACACCGCAGCCACCAGGCTTTTCAGCGCGTCTGGTTTTAGGGATGTAGCTGGTGCGCCCCCTACTGGTTAATTCGCTTTTCCAAGACTACAGTTTTGCTTTTACCTTTAAAAAAAGGTGTTTGGAAATATATATATATATATATATATATATTTTTTTTTTTTAAATGAGGGGACTGGGAGGAAGATCCACTAATTACACGTAATCTAAACAAAAGAAAAGTTAACATATCATATAAGCTATGGAACTAAATCATAAGAATCAGATTTAATTTGCTTAACTTAGAAATGTACATATAACCTCCAGATAAGTAGGAGGTTAAACCTTGGGAAAAAATAGGTACAAATTATGAGATTCAACATATGAATGAATTATGATTGTCCAGATGCCACGAAGGGCAGAACAAGCATTCACTTTATGATTGCGTATGCATTGGTCTGCACTTAGTAGCATTATTCTGAAAACTTTAAAAAAGCTTACGGATAATTAAGTTTGAAGGAAAAGAAAAACAAACAAACAAACAAACAAGGGATTGATGTGGATAATGGTGTATGTGTATTAAAATAAATATTAATAATGGATAGTTACAGAAGCAAATGTTTGTAATCTTCTCTCTCAAGGGGTAGTAGTAGGAGGCACAAATATTTCCTTGGGATAATATAGAAAAGCTTTTATACATTCTCAGATGCATGTGTTTGTGCCTGAACTCTATAATAATGCATTTAAGAGGTTAAAGGGGCTGGCTAGGTCTTTTGTTAATTGCTTTTATCATATAAATAAGCTATGGAAATACATTACAATTGTGTTATCATTGGTTGCATTTATTTACAGCTTTATTTTAATTAAGCCTGCTGTACTTATCAAGGCAATAAACTAACTGTGGCTGGCATTTATGCATAATAATGTGCTATGAAAATAAGATTAAAGAAGATGGTGATAGCAGAAACAATTTTCTCATTAGATTTTTAGAACATATGCATTAAAAAAAAAAAATCAGATCACCGGCCACTCTATTTCAATCCAGCATCATCACTGGCCCCTAAATATAATAATAACTATAATAATCACAATAGATGATAGAAGCAGCACTGTTTTAGGTTTATAACAGATGGCTACAGTACTAATAACAATACACCATTGACTACTAGGGTATCAAAATAAGACTTGGAAGAGGGTGCTTCATCCCTCAAGAATTTAAAAATGTTGCCATTGGCACAATTTATGAAATTTAAAGTGCTTAATCTAAAGGAACTATAACATTTCCCTTTCATGGGCAGCAAAAAGGTGTATACTTTTAGAGCAAGATTAGAAATTAAGAACAAAATGCATAACTCCTAGGATATTCTGATTTAATTTTGTTTTACTATAGGCCCCAGCCCCAAACCCTTAACTGATTAAGTGTAGCTCAGTTTTATCATTTGCACTGATATTTCTCTCCTAAACTCCCCTCATCCCTCCTCAAGTATTATATCTGAAGCCAACTAACAATTTTGTGGAGATAGGGGACTGTAGACTTATTTTTTCTTCTTAGTGGCAAATAGAGGTTTAACTTGCAGTAATTAGGTGAGAACTAGCCAAGCATCTTACTATTATGATGCTTGTTAAAAAACGCTTCTTTTCTGCATCTGCATTTGAGTGTGTTCCCTCCTCTCTTAATCTTCTTATGGAAATGAAGGCAAACGGCAGGGAACCTGCAGAGTCTTGGAGAATGTCCCTTGTTAACTGGAATTTCTCAGCATTGCTAATTAGCAGAGTTTGACGACCACCAGTATTGGGGGGAAAGCTCTGTTTAACCACTCACAAACCATTCCGAGGAAGAGCAGACTAATTTTATTTTGTAATTAAAATCTGAAAAGGGCCCTATTTGACAGTTAGGGCTATGAGAGTTTTATCTCCCCGTGAAATAATTACTGCCTTGATAACTCAATTTTCTGAAAAATGTCAACTGTGGGCTCCAAAAGTTTTAATTTCATTACGTAAGGAAAAAAAAAAAAAAAGAGAAAAATAGAATAAAATGTACAGAAAGGCTTTCTAATTCTGGAAGTGGTTAAATATATTAGGAGCCAGATTTGGCCAAATGAAGGGCTTTTTTCTCCCTTTTTTGTTATGTTTCCTCCGGATCCTAACCTTCCAGCCTTCTCCACTGAAAGCGACCATAGCACTGAACAGACTGCAGTGAAAAAGATGATACCAGTAGTGTGGTAAGGGGCATATCAACTAAAAAGAGAAGTACGGCAGGCCAAGAAAAGTTTGTGATTTTAAAAGCCAAAAATAGAGGAAAATTCCAACATGTAGGACAATGCTGGTGCAATCTGGTAAGATGAGATTTTATTGATATTTATCCCGTAACTCAAGAAAACTGAGAATTACAGAGTCAGGAGACTGGTATAAGCCAATTTAAAAAATGTTTCCTTCTTCCCTCTAAGTTGCAAAAAAATGTTCCTCCATCACCTCAAATTGCAGTGTGCCACAAGGCTTCCTGAATGATCCACACTTAATTCTTCAAGATATGTGAAACAAACACAGATCAATGAAGGTAAAGAAAAGCATTAGAAAATTTCTTTTCCTTACAAAAGCATCGCATATTTTCCAAAAATAATAAGTAAGCCAGAAAAAGTTAGGATATTGAAACTAAGAGCAAAAATTAGAATAGAACTGTGCTGTTATCAAACTTCACTTGCTTTAGACTGTGAAGGATCCCTCGTGAGATCCTAGAGGGGATACTGCAATTTTTATAAAGCAGTTTTCAAAATGAGAGAAATTCGTTCATCTACATTTCCTCCATTTTCTTTCTATTGCCAAACTTGTCAGATTTTGGAAGTGTGAAAAATTATTGACAGGAACTATAATACATGTTTCTAGATGATACACAGAGCAAGCACATATCTCTATCCCTTTTTTATTTACTAAGACATAAATATGCATATGGATGCATGGTAGATTGGCAATTTAAAATTCCTTAATTGTATTTTTTCTTCTTGTCTGTCCCTTCAGCACCTTGCCTTTAATTTCCAGAAGTGGTATTACATGTAACAAATGAACAAGGGGATAACAAATGCTATTTCAGTCCAGACCCAATTTCACCAAATAATTTCACTCAAGGGCTGTAAGGACCCTTGAAACCTAAGGAATGCAGAGCTGCTCTGAATCCAGCTCCTTTTTTTATTCACTCTCTTTCATCTGAATCCCACTGATGAAATAAATACATTTTAAAAAGAATTCAAGGATATAAAGAAAACCAAATATATTTCTCCCTTACTTCAAATTATAGCAACAAAAGTAATATATAATCACTTGTGTATGTCTTCAGGGCTATATATAACAGTCATCATATTGCTTAGAGTATTTCATATATATGTATCTTCTACATATATCCCAGCTCAAATATTTTCTGGAAAAAAGGATTCCCGTTTCACGATTTCATTTCCATTTCTGAATTGTCAAGTAGTTTTAACGTAAGACCTGTCTCTGCACTGCAGCTGTTGTCCAGGGGAAAATGCAGTGTGCCCATTAAATGATCTAATTATTTTAAATAGAAATTCTCTTAAAAAAAAAAAAAAAGACAAACTGAGAATTTAAAGAGACTGCTACCAGTGTTTTCCAATTACATTGACAAAAAATGAACCTATGATTCTGATTTTAAAAATCAGAAGACAGGAATGAAAAACAAAAACAAAACCAAGCCAACAGAGCACCAGGAACTGCAAGTGGCCCAACAAATCCATGGCCCTATTACACCTCTAAATCATTGCTTAGGAGTCTAAATACATATCTCCCTGACTGACCACGCTATCTTGCACAATTAATCATCCCAAAGGAACAGGGATTCCTTAGAATCCCAATTTTCCAGTGACTAGGATTTTTACCCTGATGTTAGGAAAAAGACAGTCACCATTTTAAATTCTCCGACTGTGATTATTTCATTGAGTTGTGACCACAACCTTTGTGGGAAAACAAACTGAAGCTTCCTTGGGATTTCTCTAGACTATATTAAATGGTACATGAATGACAACCCCAGTGCATGCCAAGCTTCACACTCACTGCACCGGCAATCCACCAAGAAGGGAGAACATTTCTCCCTTCGTCTGGTTCCTTCCAAACTCCTGAAATGGGATTTGTCTTCTTTCTTCTGGAGATCTCATCGTGTGCACTGCTTCTGTGTTACCTTCAAGCCCCCTTTGCAGAAGTACAATCAGACATAATACAAACTCAAAAAGTGACAACACTTTTGAGAGGGCAGAAGGCAGAGGTGTTTGGCACCTCAAAAAGCAGGTTGGGGGAAGAAATTAGATCTGTTACCATGTGTGAGGGACAGGAGTACTATCAAAGGAAAAGGAAGGAAGCCTTTCACCTGTTTGTATGAAAAGAAGCTGAAAGCAAATCATTAAAAAAAAAATCACCTACACCATCAGCCCTAAACAAAACTACTACCCACTTTTTCTCGGAGTTGCAGCGGTGGCTAGCCCTGGAAAGTGCTCTAAATCAAAGTGTGCACCCATCCTGGGCGGCCTGGCATGCTCAAGGCCTCCCATTGACATCTGGAGCCCTCTCCCGAAAGCTCTTCTGGCCTCAAAAGAAATGTCTGAGAAGTCTGCCTTCCCAGGGGCCCACTTCTACTCACTCCCTATTGCCCCTTTTCCAGCCCTGCTTCAGATGGAGTTGGGTTTCCAAACCCATCCCAATGGAATTCTCAGATGACTAGCCTGATGATAATCTTTAAAGGCTCCTTCGGAGCTAGGACTCTGACTTTTATCTCCCCTCCCAACCTTCTTCCCTTTTTTGTAGGGTCTCCCCATTCCTTTTCTCTCCCGCCCCAGCCCCCCTCCTTAATTTGAAGATCATTGACACGATAGGCTGTAATGAGTCCTTCAGAAACTGTTATGATCTACAGTGACAATCTCTGCACCTAATTCACAGATTATTGACAAGCACCGTGGGCTCAGTGGTGTCAAGTTGTACTTGTGGTTTCAACACCCTTCAGCAACCCACGTAGCAGCTGGGCCTTGGATTAGGACCCACAGTCTGGCAGCGTTTATCTGCCCGTTGAGTGGTAGAGAGATGAGTATCTGTCAATATCTCAGCTCCTTCAAGCCTGTGCCTTCGTCTGTCTCAGGGCTGGGTGAAGGGAACTAAAGGTTCTTCAAAGTTTAAAAACAAAGTAAAAGAGCAAACTTAATGAATGAAGGCTCATCCTTGAATCTTGGTCTTAATAATGAGTCATCTGCTCCACCCCCGAATAGTTACCAAACTCCGAGCCACATACACTGGCTTTCATAGTCAGGCTTGGGTTCAGCAAGAACGGTTTGAGGCACGGAGGGGAGAGAGGACTGAAAACTTGGCACAGAGTTAGTGGGCTCAGGCAAGACTGGCCCATTATCCGGGATCGCCCCCAGAATCGGGCAAGATTGACTACTTATAAAGCAGGGCACTCTGCCAAGAGGCGCGGGTTCAGGCCTGGCCGCTGGGACAAGAGACCCCAAATGCCCGCTCCTCCCCTAAAAGGCGCGTTGCTGCTGCAGGGAAATGCGGCCCCGTTGCCAGCCGTGCGGTTTTGCCTGCTTCTAAGGAGTCAGTCACTCGCTGTCCCCTCCCCAGTCCCCCAAGATGGAAGGGCTGCCTTCCTGCTGGCCGCCGTGGGGCGTGGGATTCCGGCAGGGGCTGAGGCAGCCTGAAACCACAGAAATGACACTGCGCTGGGAAAGCTGGGTGGCTTTCCCAGGCCTAGGCCACCCACTTATTTAGTTCTCTTTGCTAAACTAGGGGTTGCGCTCTCACCTGGGGCCCTGGGAAGTTGGGGACACACTGCCCCCCTGCAGCCAAGTGCGGCTCCTCCCCCTGGCTTCTCCCCACAGGTTGGGACCCCCCGGGGGGCGGTACCAGGTCGAAATCTCCCGGCCTCTGGTTTTGCAAATTCTGCCTCCCTTCCGAACAGCAGGCATATATCCCCTTTCACGGGTCGCCTCCAAGATTCTGCTGGCTTTGGCCTCCTCTCGCCACGGGCAGCCTTGGACCGCGGCTGTCACGCACCGTTTGGTACTTTAGGAGGTTGGCGCTCGTTCACAAACTGGCCCGGACTTAACATTTCTGTAATGGGGACTCGGTTTTGTTTGTTTGTTTGCTTTTGTTTTTTGGTAAAGCAAAGGGTGGGGTTGCCTGTAGCAGGGAATCCCGCTTGCCCGTTATTTCGATAGGATTCCGGGTAAAAACTGATCAAAACCTTGATTCTTTTCCTGCCACTGTATCCAAAGTCATTTACTGAGAAACACAAGCTGAGATTCGATTCTGGAATCAGATGGAGAAGACCTCTCTCATCGCACTGAACAGCAATTCCCCTGAAAACACAATCTCGGATCCGCTGATTTGGGGAGGTGGGAGGAATCAATGTTAGATCAACATAAACAAATCTCGTGGCCTCAGTATTAAATATTTTAAAAAGTAATTCTGTTATGAAAACTAATCTGGTTTCCTCCAATAGGCAAAATTTTAAAAAGCAAGTCCTAAACATCTTAAGGTTTTTACCTAAAAGTTAAAATTTTAAGTACATCCCTGAAGATCGAAATCATAAAACACCTTGTTGAGATCAGGTGTTCGTTTAGCACTCGAATTGTTTTCAAGTTCATTTTAAACACCTAAACAAACCCGTATTTTCCCATTATTTTCCTGCCAGAAGATATGTCATTTTTATAGTTTATCTTTCTGAAAGAATTCAAAGTGTACTTTTACCCTTACTTGCTCACCAAAGAAAAAGGCAAAGCTCTTTCTTATGTTAACAATACTTTTGGAGATGTAAAAGTACTCCTCTTCCCCCTAGGATAATTTGGATTCCTGGTCCAGGAAAATGCTGAATTTCAAAAGAAAATACTCTTTACCATTGGCACACCTTTCCTGAAATCCTACGGCTGAGATGCTGAGATAAAAGAAGAAAGGTGTCAGGCACCTGTTTCTTAAACAATATCTGGAATTTAACCGCTAGCCCGGAAAGGAAAAGTTTGATCAAGATTGCTTTGGGGGATGGGAAACATTCAAAGCAGAGACTGGCCTCTTAATTACACTCTGAAAATAAACAAATAAAAACGAGCAAGTTATTTCGTTTAGTCAGGGACTCAGTTACAATTCTTGAAGGACCTCCGAGGGCATTCAAGATGCTGCTGACAACGTCAAAGCAGCAAGCAGTAGCCTCTTCCGTTTTATTTTTGTAAATGTGTACAGAACGGGAGAAGTAATTTGCTTGGTTCTCCATAGCTACAAAAGAAAGTTCTCTTTGTTTTATATCAAGCTTCTCCACCTGTTTTACTATCTCATAATCTGAAAAGAGTCCCAAACCCAAACGGGGGTAGGGGGTGGCTGCAATGTGAGAAAGAGGAATAGGTTAGTCTTCATTTTTGATTGGATTGAAATTGTGTTAACTCCTTTTTATTTTTTATTGAATTAAATTATACTATCTTTCAAGGATATAAAAACTTGTTTCCTCGCCCCATCTCCTTTTTGGAGGGTAATAAAGAGTTTTATCTAACCCCAGAGCAAGGTTCTCGCGATTTCCAGGACTGGCGCTGTGCATCTCCTACTGTGTCCAACAGGGGGCGCTGGTCACGAACCTGCGCGGCGGCTCAGCGCCGCTTCACATCTGAGCCGGGTTCCAGCCCCGGAAGGCGAGAGCCGCTCGCGGGGTCGAGTACAGAGCTTTAGTCTTCGTGGATAAAAAGAGATTAAAGGCTAAATTCTTTTTTTGGGTGTGTGTGTGTGGGGGGGGGGGGGGGGGTTATCAATTTTAACCAACTACGAAAATGTAGAGCTTTTTATCCTTTGATGTTCTTATAAAGAAACTCCTATCGGTTGAGGAATTACACGGTTTCTGAGCCAACACTGCAGCTACAGTGTGGGGGAAATTATTTAATTAAAAATATATTTTTCCATCTGTTCACATGATCTTTTTAGAAGTACTTAAAAAGCTGACACTGATCCCTTTGGCCTGTTAACCCTGCCCTAAGTTTCAAATACTTTAGCTATTTCGAAGGCCCTTCCATTAATTTGAAGGGGAAAAATAAAAGAGACCCAAATATTTAAATACCCCCCTAAACATTTACTGTTCTGCATCCTGCTTTTTTTTTTTCTTTAAATAGGGGCTTTTGTGTGATTGACATATTTCACACTGCCGATTCTGCAAAGCCAGGTATAAATGACAAGAAGCGGCTCTTAAAAAAAGCTGATGTTGGACTACATAACACCCATGTATAAGATGAAATCTAAATAATATTGTAATCCACCCACCCCCACCCTAACTTAAAAAAAAAAAAAAACCCTTCACCTGTATTTAAATAGCGTGTCTTTAATTACAGCAGTTGGGGATGCATGAGGCTGAAATGAAATTAGCAGTCATTACCAGTCCTTTAACTCTGTGGTGCTTTTGATCAGCACTAAATTAGCTTTCCAGTCCTAACAAAGACTCTACAGCAAGCAGTGGGCTGTAAATAAGACAGCGCGACCTGCCCTCAACACCTTTTCTCTTGTCAATCATAGCTCTATCATTCAGCCCAAGATTAACCTTTATCTACCAAATTTAAGGAAAAAAAAAAAAAGAACGAAAGAAAGAAGAAAAAGAAAAAAAGAAAAAGGAGGCGGGAAGGAAAGCCCCCTGACCACCACATGTCGCAATAACAGAGGTTCCTAAGAGGCCCCCTTAAATTGTGTTCTAATGAGCCTGTGTCAGAATCTGCAATTTCCAAATCATCCCTCCCCACCTCAGCCCCCAAGACCTCTCCAACATATTAGAAGAGTCAGAATGCTGTTCAGGTAGGAAAGGAATCCCTTTCTGCGAATTACTAATTGGGTTTGGGCCATCCTCAATAAGTCAATCTGCCATTACCCCTTTCCTCCTCTATTAGTCTAACAAAATTTGGGGAGAGGAGGGGATGTTTGAGGAGAAAACATTGATAATTTTAAGGCATATACATAAGTTTCTGGGATGAAAACAATCAATTTACTCCACTAATAGTATCTAGTTTCTAAGCCTGCGGAGAAAAACCACCAACAGCAACAACAAAAACCCAGCTGCTTTTCCTAGTACTGAATTAAGAAAGTAAAACATTGGTTCCGATTGCCATTAGAGGGCGCCAGAGAGCAAGCCCCATCACCTCTCGCACAACTTCCCACCGAAGCCCTCCTAGCTTCCAGCTCCGCCATGCTCTGTGATTCCTTCTCTCAGGTAATATTTCCTGCTTCTCCTGTCCTCTTGTATCTCTAGCCCCTTCAATGTCAGTCTCTCATAAAGAATGAGGTATCGCCATGTCCTCTTCCTTCTCTTTTTTCACACCCCCACCCCAACCACCACCAAAATAGTAAGACGCCAGATCAAAGAGTAGCAACCCCTTAATGATATGTACCTTTTGGTTCAAATCACTCTTTCCATTCTGTGTGACCTTGGTCTGGAGAAGGGTGTTTTTTTGTTTGTTTTTGGTTTTGGTTTTGTTTTGGTTTGGTTTTTTTCTTTGTGTGTGTGTGTGTGTGTGTGTGTGTGTGTGTGTGTGTGTTTGTAGGGATGAGATGCTAGCATTTGACATTTTTAAGATGGAAGCCTGAGTTTTTCATTTCTGCATCTCTCTCTGGGGGCTCACGGGTTTCTTTATTTTCAAAGGAAAAAGAAACACACACCCTTGCAAGGCAACTGATTATGTTCAGCACTAAAACTGTTCAGAAGAGGATAAAATAATGTCTTCACTTCTGCATTTGTTAAAGAAATCACAATTAGCATTTAATTCCAAAAGTTAACGCTTTCAGACTTAAATCTGTCTGTGTTAAATGACTGTTACACAGGGTGTATTTCCAGATCTCTTAAAGGTCAAAAGAAAAAAAAAAGAATGAGAGGGGAAGAAAGTGAGTTGGGGGGGTGGGCGGAGAGGAGTGAGCTAGCAGTGAATGTCAAAGTTGGGTTGCAAGCTACTTACATGTCCATGCCAGATCAGGGTGTTGTCTTGTAGCAGTTTGATTGGCAGGTAAAAAAGCGAAAGAACGTGAGGACTCCCTGAGCCTCTTGTCAGCCCAAGCTTGATCACTTCTCACCGGACAGAACGAGTTGAAGGAGCCTGCAGTTCCCCTCTCGTCCTCCATCCAAGGCACCGTGAATCCATTTCGGCTTTTCTTCCCCCCAGTCTCTCCATCAGCCTCCTGCCTTCACCCGCTTCGCCTTACACCAGCCTCCAAGACCTAGCCTAGCTTTGCCACTGCAATCCCCTGCAACAAGAAAAATCGTTTATGGCTTAAAACCCCAAATGGCTGATTTTTTAAAAGAGAGAGAGAGAGAGGGAGAGGGAGAGAGGGAGAGAGAGAGAGAGGGTGAGGGGGAGAGAGGGGGAGCGAGAAGAATGCACCCAGAGAACAACAAAAAAGTCAGTTATCCTAACACTGCTCTATCCCCCCACCGTACAGAAGAAGAATAAAAAAAAAAAAAGCTTTATGTTTTTTCAGTGGGTATTCAAAGATAATTTGATGCCATTGTTTCTGCTACAGATGGTTCTTTTAAATACAATAACACGGCTCTTTGTGCAGGCTACCCACAATAAAAATCGAAAGCGTTCCCCTGAATAACCATTTTGTTCTCTCTTGTATGGGGCCAACAAAAGATGCCGTGAGGTAATGGGTTCTGTTTATTGAAGCCATAGAATAGGGGTTTGATAAAGATTTTTTTAAAGCAGAAGACCTTGCAAGGTCGGGCTGATCTCTTCATATTTTTTTTATTAAAATATTTGTCCAATAGATTATTCCTTGGTGCAGCTGCAGGTTTCCTCCTCAATTTTTAATCAGCCTAAACATCTGTCTCTTTGAGGAGGCTTAAAAAAAAATCTGCGATTGTATCAATGGTGCAGTAACCTTATCAAATCCTGAGTTTTTAGGCTGAGTGCAGGCAAAGGCAATGGGAGTTTCAATGCTATTTGGTCCTGATGGGGTGAGATGGAGGGTTGAGGGAGAGGAGACACAACAACCCCAGACAGAGTGACTGAAGAAAACAAGTCTTTCCTCCTGCACCCCACTCTCCTGTTGACCATGTACAACTTGCATGAGTCACACAGATCACCCAGGACTCGAGGCATCTCTCCTGATCTCTGCAAGCGTCCACCCATGCTTGCATGTTGGACGGGGGCTAGGCATGTTTTCTTACCATGCTTGTCTTCTCCTCTTAGATCTCCAACCCTGAAAACCTAGGAGTGGAGCCCAGGGGGAGGAGTGGAACAAGCTAAAGGGTAGTCTCTAGCACCCAAAGGGTCCCATTCTTGGCTCTCTTTCATTCACTGTTAGCTAGCTTTGACTCACTGATTGCTATCCTGCCCGGGGACTGGTGGCCACAGCCTGCCTGTTATAGTGCCCCATCCCCTCAGGCTTGTTCTTACAGCCACCCTGCTTCCTCTTCAGTTCTCACAGAGCGTCAGCTTCCCCCAAGTGGGGAAGCCCTGCCACCTAGACCTAGATGAGGTCAGTAGCAATTTTGAGAGAGCCTTGAACTCTGAGGCAATGAGGTGCTGCAGGGGGAGATGGCTGGGTTTGTCTACCTTCCTATAGGAATTAATGCCAGGGCTCTCCAGGCCTCCAATAGCCCAGAATGACAGTAATCCACTTTCATGACTTGCGCTCTCTGTGTCGTCACTTGTGGCAAGACAATAGTCTGGGAAAATGGCTTTAGTCATAAAAACAAATTGTCACTGGATTCTCTATCTCTGCCCCCCGCCCCATTTAGTCCTCCTTTTCTTCCCACAAAGCATTCAATAAATAATATTAAACAAATAAATAAAATGAATAAAATAAACACAAACGCTCAAATGAATCCCTTGACAAAACCGAGCTTAGCTTCCACTTTCCCTTTTGGAAACAATAATGTTATTGGTTTAGAACTGGTCTAGAAGTCATCTACTAAGGGATTCTTGGAGACTGTTACTTAGACACCTGTTACAGCCTTCCCTATGAAACTTGAAAAACAAACACAAAATAGCAGAAAATTGAACAAATGTTTGCCTGGTTGTTTCTCAATAATTCATTTTTTTATCTCAGGGCGAACACCTTAATATCAGTTTGAAAAGAACAAAAGTCAGGGAGGGCAATACCAAAAAAGTTATGCACACCCCAGCACCATCCGGATCAAGAAAAGTGTATTTGTAAGTATCAGTGCATTGGGGAGGGGAAATGAAGAGTGTCAATCAAGAGCTTCCTCCAATAGAACAGGCTAAGTAAGGATTGTGTACCTGTGACTTCTGGCCTTGTAGGAAAGGTAGGGAGCATTATGCAAAATTGAAAGTCAATAGTGGAAACACTTCTTCCAACTAAAGGAGGAGTGGGAGAGAGCAAATGTAAAATGTTTAATCCAGTGTTCCTAACTTTGCACTAAAAAAGTGATCCACTGAAATAACGGAATGACCTTTTCCTGCTTCCCTTGTCATATTTTTTCTAAATATCAAAACTTATAAGAGATGCTCCAACCTCATAAAAAAGCTATTTTTCTTTTTATAATGAACTGAGAGAAGAATCTGAATTACTGTCCTCTCTCCACTGAAAGAGGGGTTTGGGGCTGAAGCTAAGTCTGTAAGACAGGAAGGCATCAGACAGTAGCCTCAGGTGACTGAAAGTGGTAAACCTCACACATTTGATCAATTGAATCTATTCAATCCCAGCCATAAGAAAGTTTAAAATCTCTGTTGGCCTCATTCTCTTGTGAATGATCAGGAAGATAGTTTTGTAGGCAAGTCCCCAAAAGTTGTCTCATATGCTGTAATGCAGTGACATTCTATCTGACATGGGGGAAGACTTTAGCCTTGAACTAAAAACAAACAAACAAACAAACAAACAAACAAACAAACAAAAATGTGGAATGTGTTAAGGTGAAGGGCCAAAGTGACATACTGCCCTGGTAGGTGAGGGAATCAAGAACCAGTTCTCTGCGACTGGAAAACTGCTTTTAAAATAACCTTTCTGTATCCAGAAACTAAGCTGACTGGTCAGCTCCTTTTCTCCGAGCAAACACTAACCACCAAAACGTTTCTAAGTTGTGGAAAAGGCTTTCTGACGAGGTTGGGGAGTCCGTGTGAACCGAGTAATGGGCGTTTATGGGTTGCTCTGAATTGGAAACTTCACTATTACCGAGACGTGCTCTGGGGCCAAAGCAGAGCTCTCCAATTCTACAAGCGCAAGCTGTGCTGGGGAGATGTGGGGTTGTTAACCCCGACTCCTGGACTGAGATGCCGGTGAGTGAGTGGCATTCAGAATTCAGGAAAGACAGAAGGGAGGGAGGGCAGGAAGAGGAAAAGATGGGAGGAAGGGAGAAAGGGAAAGGAAAGGTAGAAAGAGCATAAAAGGAGGATTTAAGCGGACTAATGGCAGAGAGGATTAGCAAGAGGGGCACCGGGGCAGACCCGGTTTTAACTTGGCGAGTGCTGCCTGTAAGGAAAACACTGTACGCACGATCAGGGTCTGGGTGTTTCAGCGACCCAATGGCCATACACACCACGACTTTCACAGATATGGCACAGTGTCCGGCTTTGGCCACCAGCTACCGTGCAAGCTACACCCTCGCTCTCCCCAAGCAACCAATCGTCCACTAACTGGCCGCTCTACCGTCTGCACGTGGAAGTCGCTCTCACTCGGACAGCTCGGGCCCCCGGCCCCCCGGCCTGGCTCAGGCTCCGCGGTCGCGGCCTCCCGGCGCCTGCTCTCGCGGCGGCGGGGCGCGGGCCAGCAGGTTCTCCCCTGCGCGGGTCTGCCGGGCTCCGCAGGAGCGGCCGCGCCCGGTGGGAGGGGACGGCTGCTTCCCCATCTGCGGGGGCTGGTAACTGCGAGTGCTATCAAATATACCATGGGACTGTGAACGTGTTGCTGCCCTCTACTCGCCCTCCTCGACTGCATTATTCACTCCCGCCGCCACTTGATGCACGCTTCCAAATGACCCGGCAGCGCCGCCAGGCAGACGTCTGTGCCGGCCGCGGCCCTGGGAAGGACGTGGTTCAGACGCGAGCTCCGCACATTCTGGGACCTAACCCGAGAGCGCGCGCGCGTGCGTTAAAGACTGGAAGCCCCATTTCTCAAATTCTCTGGAGCAAGCTTCTAGTCGGAGCCTCGACTTTCAGCGCTCCCCCATCGGTCCTTTCCCTGGCCGGGGAAAACCGAGGGACACCTGGGGCTGAGGAGGAACGCACGAGCCTTCGCAGACCCGGCGATCCTTCTCGGTCTTATGGGCTCTGAGGGACGGGTTAGCCTTGACCTACGTCGCTCGCGTTAGTAAGCGGGGGCTCGGTCGGCGGGCCGGCGGGCGTTCCCCTGGCCCGGGAGGAGCTGCGCCCCCACCGGCCCGCCGGCCCTCGTGCGCCGCCCCGTTTCCCGCGCTCTCCGCCCCGCATCTCGGTGCCGATCCGTCTGGGGCCCGCTAGGCCTGCAGCGCCCGGCGCGGCCCCGCCCCGGCCCCGAGAAGGAAGGTGAAGGGCCTTCCGCCGAGGGACAGGCGGTGCGGGCCGAGTAAGTCGAAGCCAGGCTCCCCGGGGCCGCCTGCAGGCCCAGGCTTTCCAGGCCGCCCTTCCCCACGGGCCTGGCGGGCCTGGCGGGCCTCGGGGCTTCTCCGAGGCGCGCGCGGGCGGGCGGCTGGCAGGCCAAGCCCCCCCCCCCCCCAACTCTAGGCTCAAATGTCCAAGTGACGTTGGTAACCGCTCGTTCCTCCGCGCGAGCGCACAGCGTGGCCAGCTTGGTTTGTCCTCCAGTGCGCCGCGTGTAGAGACGCGAGCTCCGGAGAGCCCTGGGAGTGGTGGGAGGCGTGCACCCTCCCCGAGACCTGGTCCGTGGTCACCCCGGTGCTTCAGATATGGAAAGTTCGGGAACCAAGCTCCTGCCAACCAGGCAGCGGAGGGCAGCCCCCAGGCTGGCCAGCCCGACTTGGAAAGCCCAGGTGGCGAAGGTAGGAGCATAGGCTCCAAAGCGGCCTGCTTTTCCGGTGGCCAGATACTTAGCAGGACCTTCCTTCCTACCGGTGGGAAAACTTTGGAACTCTCTCAGTCTCCCTCAGTCTTTGTTTCAGGCGAAGACTGACACCAGGGACTAGAGAAAGGTGTGCTTTTATCACTAAGAGGAAAGTTGGAGGTAGTAGCAAGGCCTATGGCGCACATTCATCAATAGCGTCTTTTACATTTTCTTGTTATGGGGTGCTTGGCTCAATCAGAAGAGCCTGTGACTCTTGATCTCCAGGTGGTGGGTTTGAGCCCCACGTTGGGTGTAGAGACTACTAAAACAATAAATAAATAAACTTAAAAAAATAAAAATGTATTTTCTTGTTATGTATAAAATTAAGTTATACGTGCACACGTTTTGTGTTTATGTGTTAACAGTATTAATTTAAAAATGTTAAACACTTAAAATGTGCCACACATTTTGTGACACTTTTTTTCTGATTTCTTACTTTAGCAATAATTCAGAGTTTCAGTAAATGGAAATGTCTCTAGGCTCTCAACCCCTGAGTAACAGGGTAGTGGGACCATGGGATATTTGTCCTGTGTTTCTCTGGCATATCTTTACCAGTACCATACTCCTGAAGTTGCTTCTTGCATCATTCTGAGATAAATTAACTTGCGTTTTGGGTAAAATATTATTAACTTCTGCTGGACTTCAAGAATAACCTAACCTGGGGCTATTTTCCAAATGTACACCTTATGCAATACTGTAACTACCACCAGTACATAGTTGGATTTGATAGGCTTATATTTGGACCAAAATTCACATAGGGCAGTGCCCTGAGCACAGTTGCAGACCCAGTGCAAAAGCTGATATACATGAAAATTTGAAGAAGTATCCCAAAGTGTGGTGATTACTCTTTCTCTATTGCAGAGGCCCAAGGAGAAGCAATGAGTCTGGGTGGCTTACTGATACATTCTTAGAGTAAATATTGTGATAAATTTTGGGAGAAGAGGAGTTTTGACTGTGGAAAGGAGTTAATGAGCCGAGGAAAATGATTTTAGGCAGAATTTCTCTTTATACGTCCCTTCCAATCCCTTCTCCTATCATTCTCCCTTCACCCTTGAAGAAAGAGCAACATTCTGTTTGCTTCAGGGTAAAAAGAGGAAAGGAACTAACCTTTAGTGAGCATCTATTATTTATCAGATATTTTCTCTTATCTCTCATAATAATCCTATAAAATTGGAACTATTAACCACCACCCCCCTTTTCTTTAACAGAGTAAGGGGAGATCCAGCTGGGTTAAATATCTATGGTTACACAGCTGGGAAACAGTAGATCTGGGTTTCAAATCTGTAATTCTAAAACCCAGACTGGTCTTTACAGTCTGGTGGACTGAGTCCAAATGGACTCAAGTAAGCATCATTGGTTACTGACTGTTGAGGGTACAGGAGGAAATTGGTTGTGAACAGTGTGTGGTCTTGTCTTTTTCTTCTTTCCTTTCTCTGGATGGCAGGCTCTCAGTTCTGGCCCTCTTAGGATCTTTTGGCTATGAAGAGATTGGCTTGAGGCAGGGATTATAAAAGTCTATGTCTTTTTCCTGTGTCATACCAAAGTTGGACCTAGAGTCTAAACTGAATTATCTGAATAGGCATCTCAACTGGCATCAGGTTTAAGACTACCCACAGGCTGGCTTGACCAAGGTAATGATTTCATGAGGACAGACTCATACAGGTCAAACGAAGTGTATCACTCTTAAAACCCCAGCTTCAGCAACCAAAAGGGTGGGAGGGAAATACAGTAATAACAGAACACATGACTGCTAATTAACCTTATTAACAACTGCAAACCAGCTAACATTTATATTTTTATTTTCTCAGAAAGGCAATTAAATTTTTTTTTGCCTTCTATTAACTACCTTTCCCCTCCAGATAATCACCTATATCAAAACCATCCTTTAAAAGGTCAGTGGAAATTATTTTTAAGACATTCAAATATAAAAAAAGTATTGTTATTTTAATAGGCACTGTGGATAGTTTAATTTGTATCTTGTATTAAATTAAACATATGGTGAACAGGGTATAATAGATTTTCTGTAATTTAGCTGCCAATGTGGCAACAGCAGCCAGTTACTCTCACCAGCAGACTTGTCAGTGGTTTGTTTACTAGCTTATTTGAATTAAAATAAAGCTTCGCTTCTGCTGACTGCACATCATTATCTATGAGACCATAATCCTGCTAGCAAATCCTATATCTTCCAGAACTGGCTCTTTTGTTTGGGATTACTGAGAGCTTAGCCTATAACAAAGAGGAATAAGGCATCCCTCTCATCCTCATAATTAAGTGTGGGGACTAATTTAGAAACAAACCCAGAAAGATGTACTATTTGGAGTTATATTTCTATACAGAAGGAGGAGAAACAGGATAGGCCAAACACCCGATTGTTAACAGAATGTTTAAACTATTAAGCAAGTGTACTACAGGAATCCTGCTTGTTAAAATTAAGAGCAATAGCAAATAAGGCATTGATGGCCTTTGCACGGGGCAGTAATTCTGTATGAAGGATCTGAAGGTATGTTTGGGAAGAGGAAGTATTAGGGTGTCAAGTAGGAGAAGATGTGCTGTATGCTGTGTGAATGCCATTTATTTTGTTCTTCCATCATTCTGATAGGCTACACAGTCAATAGTTGTTGTTATGAGCAGAGTTATTAAAATGGCAAATAAACATAACTGAAATAAAAAGAACACTTTTTTATGCACTAGAAAAAGAGGACTGTCATTGGAAATTGGTAACATTTACTTCCAAGGTGCATAGGACTTAGCAAAATGAAAAGAATGGATGATCTTGGCGCGCTTTTTCCAAATACGCAAAACAAACACGCTTTCCATATGCTCAAAACAAATCTTCGTGAATTCTGGCAGCCCACTTCTATCTGTGTCTAAGGGAAGAATTGCCCAGCTAGGACGTATATAAAAACAGCTTTTACAGTCCACAATCCATATATAAACTGATGCCTGTTTGTTAAAGAAGAGGGAAAACACAAGGGTTGATTTATCAATGTCTTTAACATTAATTGTCACAGATGGGAATTCTGAGGACCTCTGTGAAACCAAACCAGACCCTGGTGAATTATAAAGCAGGTCCTTAGACTTTAAAAAACATTTAGGCAAAGTGACAGTTCAGAACATCTGTTAGCCTTCTGTCTGAGTATAAACTAGATGTCATGGAGTGCACAGCTGTAGGCATTTTAGGCTTTTTTGCCAACATCTGTCACAGCAGTACAATAATATAGGTAATTATCAACACCTTATATAAACTGTTTGCTATTTTAATTTTTAGAAAGAGTAAAATTAGTGTTACAGTCCTTGGCAAAAATAATTGAGATGAATAGAATCATTTTTCTCTCGAAGATGAATAAACGATCTGATAATTCTTTGAAAACACACATTTTAAATATTTTCTGCAGCCAATATTGCTATTATGCTAAGCAAAAATTCTAAGTGATTTTTGTTTAAGTAAAGGCAAAAATACAAGGAAAATAAAAGGAAAGGTAGAAAGAGGCCAATAATTTGCTATTCAGAGCAACAAGACGATGTCTTGTGATAAAAATATGGAGTTTGTTAATACTCTACAACTGTGGCATTAACTGAGTCCATATTCGTAAAGATTAAAGATTCACTTTATAATGTGAGTGGCAGTAAAATCTATAGTAATGAATTATAAAAATTTGTCTTCTTTTTCTTTCCTGGCTTTTCTCAGTCCTAGAAACTTGCAGAGAAATGGCATATAAAACTCTAATTCACATCCTGCCATCTCGGTAACTAAAGTTAATTTGAAAAGGGTCAGCACATCATAGAAATGCAAGGATCCTTTATTTTTTTTGGTGCCACCTGGATATGGATCATCCACAGGGCTCATCCTAAGAGACCGGGCATTATTGTCTCATATCTGATTCCCTTGACCCTACAGTTGTTTTTCAGTTTAAAGAACTCGAAGCAGCAAGACTATATTCCAAAGCACCTGTTCTGAGGAAGATGCCAGTCAATAATGTCTTATTGAAAGACCAGGCCCAGCTAGGGGAAATAAAGGAATTGAGCTGCAGTTGGATTTCATCATCTAAACATGCAATGTAATCTTAACCAATTCATTACACACTCCTTTTGTTTCCACTACAAAAGGGATGTTACCTTTGTCAGAGGTTGTAATTCCAGTATGTTCAAGCAAAGACAAGGGAGAAATTGAAAAAGTACTATCAATTCTACCCATAGCCAGGAAGAACGGTAGGGTCAGAAGGTCATTATCACTGTCCCATGTACAGTTTAGACTAGACCACAGAAAGCTTAAGTTTCCACGTTGCGATAGAAAGGTATAATAAAGGAGATTCTCACACACAAAAATGCTAAATAAGAATAGGAGTAGGAAATCATATTCTTGAACACATATGATTTAGTGCATGAAGAATCAAATGAAGTGAATCTCTGGGCAATAGTTGCCAACGGATGCTTATAATTATGCTTTCGTGGGACAATCTTGTGAAGAAGGGAGATTTTATTAATGGGAGGCCACCATGGAAAAAAAAATTTTTTTTGAGTCACAAATGTCAGTGTTCATTATCTAAAGGTCTAGAAAGGGTTGAATGAGAAAGAGAAGGAGGAAGTAAATATGGATACAAAAGGCAGACAAGTTGGCTAAAAAGGAAGGATTAAAAATGAAAGGGGCTAAAGAAAGAGAAAAGTGTGATAGATGCTGACAGAGAATAGGGTTGTGGGGCTTAGGGGGAGGAGCAAAAGAGGCTATTGATTACCAAATGGAGTATTTGGGACCAAATGACAGTTTAGGGCCTATGAGTGTAAGCACTTCCTAATGAGAATGATCAGCTGTTAAGAAAGGAGTCTTGGAAAGAGAAACGTTTACAAATAATAACTCAGTACTACGGTGCTAAAATCTGTTAAAGTGGGTTCATTTGATATTTCTCAATTCCATATTTCTTTACTAGTGGGGAAAAACAATGTATTTTGACATCTAGGAAAAGGGGGAAAAAAGAGAAAGTAACTCATTTCCAAAACACCTTGAAAAATACTTTATTTTTAATGATGAATTCAACTCCTTAAGGGCATGACTTTTTCCATCTGGTTTTAAATGTTTGGAACAGAATAAGAGCACAAGGGTATCTGCAACATCAGCTTCAAAAGTGATTGGACTAAAACAGCCTTCACTACAGTTTATAAGGAGATACATACTATTTCGAAGTTTATATTGTGAATATTAAGGTGCATTTGTGTATAAATATCCCTTTTGATTACTTGGCGCACCATGATTGATAGGAAGAATACTTTGTTAGGGTCCATTTTGTATGTTGAAAATATTTCCTCCAAGTCCGAGCTAGCTCTGATCAACCCTCTGAAAGAGACACAGTTCGCGGTTAGCACGCTCTCATCTTTGTCCCTCTTTTGTGTTCTGGCCTCTCCCTGCTTTGCCCACTGCCCTCCTCTTCCTTCATTAAGTATCTTAATCCAGGCTGATGTTCCCTAGGTAGTGTCCCAGGCTTATTCCATTTTTTGCTTTTCAAAATCTGAAACAAATGGCTAATAAATGGATTCACCGTAATGTACTAATGACTGATAATAACAATG
The DNA here is from genome assembly GCF_024362965.1 of Panthera pardus. Taxonomy (NCBI): domain Eukaryota; kingdom Metazoa; phylum Chordata; class Mammalia; order Carnivora; family Felidae; genus Panthera; species Panthera pardus. The sequence continues at coordinate 84,594,934 of NW_026526721.1, forward strand.
TATTCTTTCATCAAAGTTACAAGCTTTATGCCAGAAGCTTTTTGAACGGGGAGGGGGGTGGGGTGGGGGTGGGGGGTTAGGGGGGTGGTGGAGCACAGATCTTGATCATTTTTGTATCCACTGTATCACCCAACAAAGTGCCTTCCTCATAATAGATATACATTAACTTGTAAATGAATATTAACAAATATGTTATGTTTATGTTTTTCTTCCTAAATCGAGTGTGTACTCAGTGTAGTCACTGAGAGTATTTATACTTTCTTTTTTAAAATTTTATGTTTTTGTTTTTTACGTTCCTAGCTAGAGAAATACAGTGGCCAAACTGAATTGGAGTCTTTAAAACTGACACTTTCTTTTCCTTATTGATGTTTACAATGAGCACATTAAAGGGAAATTTAAAAGAAAAAATGTAATTTATAATACTACCACCCTAACACCATTTAATTTTCTATAGAAAATTCTTTGGCTCACGAATACTTAAAAATTATATTTGTCCTTCACATATATTTGGATGTTTATATTTATTTAGTTTACTATGTTTTGAAAGTGAATTTGTCATTAAGGGACAAAGACTTACTCTAAATATTAAAATTTCTAATGGTGAAGTTAGAGACCCCACCCCAAAAAAATGTCTGAAAAGGTATTTTTGGATTGGGGAAACTTTTTCAGAGCTCTCTAAGATCTTGTTCTTATTTTTGTTTTTTATTTTTTTAATGTTTATTTATTTTTGAGAGAGAGAGAGGCAGAGCATAAGTGGGAGAGGGGCAGAGAGAGGAGATACAGAATCCAAAGCAGGCCCAGGGCTCCGAGCAGTCAGCACAGAGCCCAATGTGGGGCTCGAACCCACGAACTGTGAGATCATGACCTGAGTCAATGTTGGAAGCCTAACCGACTGAGCCACCCAGGCACTCAGGATTTTCTGTTTTAGAAGGAGAAATTAGGAACATAGGATTTTAGGTATGTAAAGCAGGTCTTAGAGAAAAGGAAGATCCAAAATGAGATTTAATCGTAGGCACTAACTTCCATTTTCAATAACTGCAGGCATTTATCTGTCTTTCACAGAGTCTATCTAGAGAAAAGTCTCAGATCTGAGTCTTTCTATCCTTACTCCAAATATATATATCATAAAAGAGTTTGAGAAAAGAGGCAAATGGTGGGCATTGGATGTGTAGGCCATATCACCAGTGTAAAGGAAAATCAAATAAATTTTCTTGTTATCAACCTACTTAGTCACTATCCCACTTGCAGGCAGCCCAAAACCCTATAGAGAAGAAACACTGGAATATTTTGTTAATCACAAGATCACATGGAACACTTCCAAGTGTCATGTAATTAGTATTTTTATCCCTGTAAATCAAAAAGATAAGGGAGAACTGCCACAATGTGGAGTTTAGTTTTGAATGTCCATTATCAGCAAGTGGAGTGATAGAATAATATGTCGAACCAGTGTATTGGAGAGATGCACTTTAGTGCAATTCATTTCTCTCCTTTCCCTCCTCTGTTATGACCTTACTAACTGCTGTGGTACTTATATATTCACGGCAAGGAGTGATCCACTTTTCCTCAGACACACAAGCATACACACACATATGCGGGCTCGCCCCTTAACACCCAGTTGTAGGCGGCTGATTCATTGTGCTGTGCAGTGTGATCCACCATTTCTTAAGTAGGATGGTGTCTAGAGTATTTTTCGTTCCTAACATGAAGCTAAAATCTTACAAGGCCACTGGCAATATGTAATATTATCAATCTAAACATAGAAGGAGATTGCTTCCTTTTTAAAGAAGGTTAGAGTTCAGAGGATCATAGAGCAAGACCCTCTGGAATTCTCTCTTACAACTCAGCTTGTCCTGAAGGGACCAGAAAATCAGGCCACAGCCCAGACAGAGAAAATTGTGCTACAGAGAAAATTCAGAGCTGATTCCCATCTCGCACCTGCAGAATCCGCTGTCAGCTGTTCAATTCTAAGTTCTGTGGCTTTTCTTGATTCCTGCCTGTTGGCTGGCTAATTTATTAACTCCTTAATATCTGCAGCAAAGACCACACAGGCAAATATTTATGGGATCAAGAAAAACACAAGAATGAAAGGGTGATTGAGCAGGCTGACTGAATTTTGTGTTTACTTCACTAAATCATTGCTGAGAGTTGTCTCAACAGCTGCACACAGTCCAGAGTGGCATCTCAAAATTCAGCCTTGACTTCCTAGCCCAGCTCCCATTCACTCCACCTTCAACAGCCAGCTAGCCATTCAGTACACCATCCTCGTTTTATGCTGCAGGCAAAAAGCCAACAAAAATATGGTCACATTTAAAAGCCTTTTAAGCAGTGAGCACCTCCCTCCTTTCCCAATTGTTCCCTGCTTTTTCACATTCCTAGTTAATAGGTTTTTAAAGCAGTTTCCCCAACTCTTTTCCTGCCACATACTGTCTTGCCTGGCATCTATGCAGCAAAAGGCTGTTCTTCAAGAGGCTTTTAAATCCATTGTACCTCTTTGTGCCTTTCAACTGCTAACTCTTCAGGTATGGGCTGTGTTTCTTGCTTAGCATATTTTGCATGTTCCATGCTATTCAAGTCAACTGCAGCAAAAATGAAGATAAAAATAAAAATAATAAATACAGTCATTTTAAGTGAAGTTTAAGGCCATGTCTCCAGTTTCCTATTTGCTCAAGGTGTTTCACAGGCAGCCAATAAGAGGCACATTTTCCGGAGGTGTACAATTTTGAGTTGAAATATAAACAAAAGGTTTCTTTCTTTTTCTTTCTGAGAATTAAAGTCCCCTAGTAAGCCTTGAGGCTTTACTTTGTGGAAGCTCTGATACACTCGACACTAGGCTGTTTGAAAATTCTCTCCCCTCACCTTGTTTTCATTAGCAGAATGAGATTGAGAAAAGATGCAAATGGTGGGCCTTAGAGAGCTTGAGTATTGAGAACTGATAGGGTTCCATAGGGCTGTATTTACATTTGTAATATTACAACAAATATTATTGTCTGTTACGTGCCAGGAATTGTGCTGGGGCATTAGATGTAACGATGAACAGGAAAGAGTCTTTGTCGTAGAAGAGGCTCATGGTCTAGTGAGGAGAAAGCCAAGTAAATAAACAATCATTTGAATACATGTTTTGAGAAACAGTGTTTCGTGGCTTTGCTAGAAATTAAAATGACTTTTTGGGGCCGAGATAAGAAATCTAAGGTAGGCAACGATGCTGCTAAAAACTGAAGTAAACATGCATTTCCCTCCTGACTATGGAAAATAATAACTAGTGCCCACTTTTAAATACTTGCAATTGTATTCTTTTTTCAGGCCCTGCGATGCCATATGCTTTTTCTTCAACTTTCAGACCAATGATCTCATCATGTTGCCAAAAATGAATTGAGGTTTTTAAGCAATGCAGACATTATAAATTATTCAAATACTTAAGTCTCATAATATGTTCTTTTTTCTTGGTTTTGTCTGGCGAGTGGTATTTTATAGTAAGTTACAGAAAGCTAGATTAGCAAAGGCTCTCAAGGATAAAACTATTTGTAACAATATATTTTTTTCCTTTTCTATGCTACTGCTATGCCTGGCACAAACTTTACATTTAAATTATTTTCCCATGATTTGCTTGTAATTCTGTCTCTTTTTTAAGGAAAGAGTCATGTTGTTATTCTACTTGATAGCCCCAATGCCTACCATAGTGATTGGCACATGGAATGCGTTTAGAAAGAAGGATGGAAGGAAGAAGTGAAAGAAGGGAATGTTCAATTTTTTCTTCACACAGTAGTAGTAAACAGATCTATTCAGCCACCCGTGTCACTCCATTTTTGAAACCACAAGTTGTTGTTTTTATTTTATACACTGTATAATACTTCATAGGTCTGCTTTTATTTTATTTTTTTAATTAAAAAAATTTTTTTTAATGTTTACTTATTTTTGAGACAGAGAGAGATAGAGCATGAACGGGGTGGGTCAGAGAGAGAGGGAGACAGAGAATCTGAAACAGGCTCCAGGCTCTGAGCTGTCAGCACAGAGCCCAACGCAGGGCTCTAACCCACGAACTACGAGATCATGACCTGAGCTGAAGTCGGACGCTTAGCCGACTGAGCCACCCAGTTCTGAGCCCCCATAGTTCTGCTTTTAAGATGAGCTGGTGACTTGATACATTCAACTCCTAACAGCCAGATGCACCATATTTATTTTTTGTTTGCACGATTTTCTACAAAAATATAATTAAGATAATTCCATTCAAATAGATTTGGATAGTGGTGTCACTAAAGAGGAGGTAACTACAAGCAGCATTTCAGTAAAGACCCAATAGAGTGAGAGTTTTTATTTTACTCTTTCTCTAAAGAAAGATTGCCTTATGCCAAAGTGACACTTTAAGTTTATTTATTTATTTTGAGAGAGAGAGAGAGAGAGAGAGAAAGCATGAGTGGGGGAGGAGCAGAGAGAGAGGGAAAGAGAGAGAGAAACCCAAGCAGGCTCTGCGCTGTCAGACCCAGGGATCATGACTTGAGCCGAAATTAAGAGCTGGATGCTCAATTGAATGAGCCATCCAGGCACGCCCAAAGTGATACTTTCGGTTACAGATCATGGCACAATCATGGGTTATGTTGTGATCAGTCATATCTTGTACTGGACTACATCTCTTGTATGTAGTTTATAGGATTCATAATCATTTTTATAAGTCTAAAATAAAAAAAATTATTACAGAATATAGGTGTGCATGCATTTAAAAGGAAAACAACTATCAACAAACCAAAAAGCAAATGGTTTCTAAATTTCAATAAAGGAAAGAAAATTTGGCTCTTTCTTTTTGATTTGTTTTTCACTGATTAATTTACTCAATACATATTTATTGACAACCGGTTTTGTGAAACAGGTTGCATAGATGCTGTGCGGGAAACAAAAATGAATAAGAAATAGTCCCTGTCCCCCAGGGAACTTTTAATCTGGTGAACAAGATGAAAGCACACATAAAATATAATGTAAGGTAGAATATGATTAATGTCTCAAGAGAGGGACATTAGGGAAGTAGGGCTTGAACCAGACCTTGAAGAATTTAAACCAGCAGAGATGTGAGGATGACTTTATAAGTAGGTAAAACAGCATATGCTCAGGTTCCATGAGTCGATCACGGTGGAAGTATTGGGATGAAGGCTTGTGTAAGGTAAGGTCATACAGTAGAGGCATCTGGATACAAACCATGAGGTTTAGACATAAATTTGGGGAATACCGGGCAGTTATTTTTTGATTCAGAAAATAGAAATTTTTCTTCCTAGAAGATTAGGCTGTCAATCTGTTGAGTGGCCAGGTATGAGGAAGAGAAAAACTAGCAGTGGGGAGCTGACTTGGGAGGTTGATGCGAGATCACAGGATAGGGGTATCACTTATTGGATTTTGGCTGTGTTAACTAAATGAAGCAGGGCACACTAGATGAATACTATAGTGATAGGAGCTGCTAAAATTTGTCCTAAGTGGGAGTGATGGGAATTGAGTATGGCCTCAAAATTTTAAGTGGGGAAGACAAAAAGATTGGTGGTATTACGAATAGAAAGAGGAAAATCAAATGGAGGAACAGGGTTAGTGGGAAAGATATGAATTTGGTTTTGAGCTTGTTGTATTTGAATTGCTGTTAGTATGTTCAGGTTGAGGACAGCCTCAGAGAGTCATGAAATGGAGGAAGTTGGGAGACTGGTCAGAGTTAGAGACAGAGATTTTGGAATCATTTTATTGTAATGATAATTGAACTTTCACAAGGAAATAAGATCTCAAAAAGAGAGAGAAGGCGGTGAGAGAAGAGAACTATGCGCAGAAACTGGACATGTAAGTTTAACAAGATGAACCCCTAAGGGGAGACAGAGGTAGAATCATCAAAAAGATTAAGGGAAGAGTTATAAGGACCAAGAAGGGAAAGAGTTTAAAAAATGAGAGGAGGTCAATAGCAACCAGAAATGTTCATTTTTTAAAGAATGTTCTCATTTAAAAACATCGTTTATGTTTTATCTGCATGTTTTTGGTGTTCTATATCTCACATGTGTGATTGTGTTTGGAAGGACATCCGCTAAACTGTTAGTAATGGTTAATGCAGAGGAGTGTCAGGAGGTAGATTTTCACTGTGTAAGTTCATGAAAGTGTATCAGTCAGGATCTCAGGAGGAAACAGATGGCACTTTCAATTAGGATAATCAAGAAGTGTTTAATAATGAGACTATTTACAAACACGTGGAAAAGGTGTTGGGAAAGCACAAAGATTAGTGTAGTATCCCAGGACTAGCAACAGCAGGGGTTGTTAGTGTCCTTAGGCCATATAGATGAGGAGAGGGAGCAATTTCTGGAACTCAGACAGAAAGAATGGTCAAGGGAGGACCACCTTGAGAGGAGATATGACTTTGGTCAGAGAAGTGACAAGCCTGAGGGGACCTCCAGCAAGGAAACTAGGGGAATAAATACCTTAGCCACACACCATCTTCCTGCATCTTGCTGCAGACTGGTCTAACCCAATCAGGAGCTAGATGTCCAGGAACATGTCTATAACAGGGCAGCCTCCTGGGGCATAGCAGCGTGGGCAAGGGTCTGGATGGGCAAAGGAAGACATTTGGCACAAACTGTACTGTGTGACTTTAAAAACATAATTGTGTATTACTTCTCTGGTTTTTTTAAATGTGTGTGTGTGGGTGTGTGTGCGCGTGCCTTTTTGCGATGCCTATGCATTCTCATAATATAAAATTTATAAACTATCTCAGTGTACAAATAATGATTAGAGAAAAATAATCAATAACCGGTCTTCTCAAATAGCTCCTAGACTAGATGGTTTTTTAGTGAGATTTTATAAAATTGTCACGTGATAAATAGTATTTATTTTATATAAATTGCTCTAGGAAAAAAAAAAAAAGAACAGAAGAGAAGCTGTCCAGTTGCCCAGCTAGTTTGATGAAGCTTACATAATCTTGATATAAAATCAAGACAAAGGATAAAGAAGATATAGAAAAGCATAAACCTACGTCACTTGTGAATATAGGTGCAATCATTTTAAATAATATATTAGCTAACCAAATCCAACAGTTTATTAAAAAATAGCACATATTGATCAAGTAGTATTCATTCCAAGAATGAAAGGATAGTTCAACATCAAAAAAATGTATCAATGTATTTCACTTTAACACCAGACCAAAGAAGAAATATCCTTTGATGATTTCATGAGACACAGAAAGCATCTTATTTGTGATAAAATTTGCAGAATAAAGTATTAATACTTATGATGAAATTTACAGAATATTGGAAGCAACAAAGAACTTCCTGAACTATTTATGAAAAATTTGTGATAGATTCACTGGAATAAATTAGAAGCATTTCAATTGAAACAAAAACACAAGAAAAGGAGGTTTACAATTTCCACTACCAGTTAAACATAACCATTGGAGGTCCTGTCTTTTAAGGTAAGATAAAGACATAAGGCATATTATGATTGTGAGAGATAAAAATCATTATTAGCAGATGATATGATTGTCTATATAGAAAATCCAACTGAATAAACATACTTTGAGTGCTAACAAAAGTTTAGGAAGATTAATAGACAAATCAACTCAAAAAAGCACTTCTTTTAGACAAATTATTCTTATAATAAAAATAAGATATTTTAAGAAATATAAAGCCTTATGCTTTTGGTTTCCTTTAGTAGAATAGAACAGAAATAAGATTTGAGACAATGGAGAGAGATACTGTTTTCATGGTTGGTATGAATTAATCTAGTAAAGTTATCAATCCTCTCCAAGTATACATGCAAAGTAAATGAATTTCTAATCAAAATTCTTAAAGATTTTTGAGGAACATAACAAATTTTAAAATTTATATAATGACTCAAGGCCCCGAAATCTCTAAATAAGTACATAAGGATGATCCAAATATATAGTATCACTCTCATTCATCAGATATTAAGACATACTATAAATGATGATGCTGTTGTCCCAGCAAAATATAAATAGACCAATGAAGCAGAATTCAGAGCTCAGAAATAGATCCATGTATATGTGGTGGCTTATTATATGATAATGGCAATTTTAAAAGGATAAATTGTTTATTAGATATTAGAATAACTGTATCATTATATGGAGAAAAACATAGACCTCTAATACACAAAGGTTGACTCCAGACAGATTAAAGACCTAAATGTTAAGAGATAAATCTATGAAGATAATAGAAGAAAAATGTGAAATAAAATCCTTGTGACCAAGGGGTAGGGAGAGGCTTTTTATTTATTTATTTTTTTATTTTTATTAAAAAAAAAATTTTTTTTAACGTTTATTTATTTTTGAGACAGAGAGAGACACAGCATGAACAGGGGAGGGGCAGAGAGAGAGGGAGACACAGAATCGGAAGCAAGCTCCCGGCTCTGAGCCATCAGCCCAGAGCCCGACACGGGGCTCGAACTCACGGACCGCGAGATCCTGACCTGAGCTGAAGTCGGACGCTTAACCGACTGAGCCACCCAGGCGCCCCAGGGAGAGGCTTTTTAAACAAAATCTCGAAATCACCAATTGTAAGTCAAAAAAGAGCGGGTGGATTTGGCTATACCAAAACCGAGGACTTTGTTCAATGTAATGTGCCACAGATAAAGTTAACAAACCGATGTTAGATTGGGAAAGGGCATCGCAGTGTTTAAAACCAGCAAGGGATAATTTCCAAAATATGTACGAACTCCTTAAATCAATAAGAACGAGGTAGGAAATCAAAGAGAACAATTTGTAAAATTCTTAAGAGGGTAAACAGGTAGTTCACAGAAGAGGCCTAAATGAATAAAAAAATATATGATGAGCTGCTGAAGTTCATTATAAAGAGGTACAATTCAAAGTAGAGCAACCAGGAAATATTGCTTTTTAAGTACTGTATTTGAATGGCAACAATCAGAAGGTGGCTTAGCAAATATTGGAGAGGATACGGGCTTGTGGATCTTTCAGAACAGCTGGGAGGGGTATAAATTGTACAATCCTTCGGGGTATAAATTGTACAATCCTTCTGGAAAGTGATCATATGCATAGCAATCCCTCTCATGGATATCTTTTTCCAGAGAACTGGCAAAACTTTGAGTGGGGCACGTTTCTGGATGTGATAGTACCCGTCCCTAATGAAGGTACATAGATACATCTGAGGTGTCCAATAAGCGAATTTAATTAATAAGTAAAAATACAGTGGGTGCATGCTATGAAATGCTATGCAGCAGTAAGAAGCCAATGAGCTAACTGATCATGGAGAAAGTTAAAAAAAACATTAATCATGAAAGAAAAAATAGGAATGAGAATTACAGCACAAATACTATTTATTTATCCTTTTTTAAATGTTTATTTTTGAGAGAGACAGAGACAGAGCATGAGTCGGGGAAGGGCAGAGAGAGGGGGAGACACAGAATCCAAAGCAGCTCCAGGCTCTGAGCTCTCAGCACAGAGCCCAACGCGGGGCTCAAACTCACAGACTGTGAGATCATGACCTGAGTGAAATCGGCCGCTTAACGACTGAACCACCCTGGTGCCCCAATATTATTTATTTAAATACGATGTACATAATTGTATACAAAACCACTATACCTGTTTTATAATGCTTCACACATTTAAAGATACATAGCAATCTCTTTAAAATAGGTGAATGAGAGGAAATGAGAGTGAAAATTAAAGAGTGAAATAAAGTGAAGAAAAGGGATCTTGCACGGACCCATGATGATAACACACTGAGAAACTGAGACAACAATTAAATCAACCTGCTGTCTGTGCACCTAAGTTTCAAAAACAAACAACAACAATAACAATGAACCAACCATTTAGGTGGTTTTCAATCTTTTGCTACAACGGCTATGTCTGTCCTATATCATTTTGTAATAACAAATGCAACATTTTTCTTGTACTATGCATTTCTGGGGGTGTCTCCTCTACTCCTGTTCTTTCCTAAGACAGGCTCACGGTATTCCAACCAGAGAGGTAAAATTATAATTGTGTGCCTACCTACCACCCAGGGTGTTTACGTGGCCTCATAACTGATCTGGAGGTTCAGTGATCTGAGAGACAAACTTCACCGGCTTTCAAACATTTTGGTCTCGGGAATCCTTGATACTCTTAAAATCATTGAGGATTCCAAAGAACTTGTGTTATTTACCACATTAGAAATAAAAACTTTAACTATTTAATAATTTAAAAAAGAATCACAAGACCACAAAATGTTAACATAATATTTAACGATGAAAAATGATTATATTTTGCAACACAAACAGTGAGAAGAGTGGCATCATTCTACATGTGTAACAATCTCTTTAATGTCTGACTTAATAGAAGACAGCTGGGTTCTCATATTTGCTTCTGCATTTCATCTCTTGTGAAATGTTGTTTTGATTGAAGTGTATCTAGAAAATCCAGCTTCACACAGACATGTCGTTGGAAAAGTGAGGAGTATTATAACAGCCTTTTCAGATCGTCGTGGATATTTTTCTTTGATACTGCACCAAAGCTCGACAAGTGGTTAGTTTCTTAAAGGTTATTTTCAATGTGAAATCTGAAAGTACTATCAATGAACTTTTTGTAGTTTGTTATATTAAAATCCATAGGCACGTCTTGTACTTTGATGAATCTTTTACCCGTGCATGATTTTGTAATTTCACATACTGGTCTTTTGGAAATTGTTGGTTCATTGAGTTGTGCATATCATTATACAATATAAAAAAAAATCACATTCATTAATTATGACACCGATGTCATAAGAAGAGCACTTAAGCATTGGGAAGCTGTGAAGTTCACAGTGACGGATACAAGTTTTCCAAAATTTTAATTCTTACTTGAAAGCTCAAATTTTATCATTGGCAACAATGCTGTCATTTTTTCCCCCTTGAGGTTACGGATTCACTTTGTTTATTTTCGAGAAAACACCAAATATTCAAGTCTGAATAAACCATGGTTTATTTGCCAATTGTTCTTTCAAATAGAAATGGTGTTTGGTGAAACAAGGTGCAAGTGAGTAGTCTGGTCTGCAACTCAATGGCTAAAGTATGAGGAAATACCCGTGCTTCTCTCTTCAGTCAGTATGCATGAAAAGTGCTTCATGCACTTTTTGTTAACATAGAATAGTAAAAAGACTCATACTCAAGGGTTGAACTTTAATAAAATCAATAACTTCTACTGATTCATCAAGGACTTTTTTTTAACATTTATTTTTGAGAGAGCACGAGCAGGGGAGGGGCAGAGAGAGAGGGAGACACAGAATCTGAAGAAGGCTCCAGGCTCCCAGCTGTCAGCACAGAGCACGACGACGCGGGGCTCAAACTCCAGAACCCTAAGATCATGACCTGAGCCGAAGTCGGAAGCTTAACCCACTGAGCCACCAAGGCCCCCATCAAGGACATTCTTAAATGAAACTGGCTTTCCTCCCTGCACCGTGGTGAGTGACAATGCTAGGAGGGTTTTGTGTGACTGTCTTGATATATGCTAGGGTGGAAGCTGTTTTGAGAATTCTCAATTTCAAACACCCTTTCTCAGCTTCCTTCTCTTCCCACTCCTTACAATTGAAGAAGCGTTACTGAATTAGTAGAGTTTGACTTGAGATACAGAACAACATCTGGGAGGAAGACCCAGAAGTTACCGGAGAAAGAGGGGAGGGAGGAATAAGAAAGAGAAAGAGAGAGAGAGAGAGATTTGAATTATATTCTCTAGTCTGACTGTATTGTAGTTTTAGAAATCTCCATGTCAGAACTTATTTTTAACCTTTGAGTGTCAGAGTGGGGAAAGTATTTCTAACAATGATTTCAGAAACTATATGATAAAAAATGCCTTTAAAAAAGCAATTCTGCATGACAATAACCATTTCATAAAGTCAAAAGACAAATATTTGTGACTTATGTCAAAGGACTAACCTCCTTAATGTATAAAGAACTCCTGGCTATGGGAGAATAATGGATGGAGCTTATAAACATATTTTACAGAAAAGGAAATATGAATCGCTCTTTCACATGAAAAGATGCTCAACTTCACTCTTTATAAGTGCAAATTAGAGCTACAATAAAGTACCATTTCCCACTTATCGAATCAACAAAATCTTTAAATTTGATAATATATTGGCAAGACTATAGGGCAAAGGATATTACTGTACAGTGCTTAGAAGAGTATAAATGGTTATATCCCCTGTAGAGGACAATTTAGAAGTATCTCTCAAGATTGCAAATTACCCTTTGCCTCAGCAATTCCACTTGTGGGGAATTTTTCTTACAGAAGGACTTGCACATGCATTTATGTGAAATTGCATTTATACAAAGTTTTCATTTTATTTTTGTTTTTTCATATTGGTTGTATTTGTAAAAGTTTAGAAATAACTGTCTGTTAGTATGGAACTAATAACAATGATTGCATGTTGAAGGAGTTAATGGCAATGAGGCATATCAGGTCAGGAACAGGGAGGGAGACTTCACTGTGTATCTGTCTTTATATACTTTATTTTGAAAAAAAAAATTGAGTATATTATTCAGTTTTTAAAGGCTCAGAAAAATTCTCTATATCACCTAGCAAGTACTAAATTTCTCCTTTCTGGTTACTAAGATAGAAAATAGGAAGAAGAGGAATCCCTCTGTTTTCTGCTGAAGTGAAATTGAAATTATGTAGGGTATCTTATTTTCAGTAGTCACCTAATGCATATTGATTGGATGAATGAAACAAATGGGTAATGACATTGTATTGCTATTAGGTAGATTTTCTGATAACGGTGCACACAAAAGATAAAATTCACTTTTAGTTCCATTATCTTTTCTCTTTGGGACATTAATCTTCTTTCCTACCCTTCTTTCCTTCCTAGTTCTTTTCATTTTCATAAACGTGAGTTTCCACGCATGCACCACTACCTAGACCTGAATAAAAGCATATTTGAAGGAAGAAACATTCCATGTGAATGGGCAGATGTCTGTAAGAGATCCTGGTGGTTCTGAATTATGCCCATTTTCTTTTACAAACTATATAACAGGGTCTATATTATGCCAAATAAATGGACTGGAAACTGAAAATTTTATTTAAAACTCTGTGTACATGAAGACAGAAACTGGATTGCTAAACTCTAGGACAAGGCCCAGAGTTTGAGATTTTGTAATTGACCCATTGATTTCTGAATGTGCATACTTTTCCTATGTCTAACCAATTGCTTGGTCAGAAAACATTCCATAAGAACTTAGAGTCCAGTAAATCAAAATATATACTTACTGCACTGTAAAGTAATATAATGTAATATAATACAATATAATATGTTATAATAATGTAATATAATATATATTTAATGTGTGTCAAGAATAAGAATAAAAAGCTTCTTGTTTTCTCAAACTCTTATGAACTATTATACATAATACAAATTATTATAAACTCCTATTGTCACATACTGTAATTACCATAAATTTTTCACCTACTTTGTTATTTTTTTAAGGATTTTTTTAATGTTTATTTATTTTTGGGAGAGAGAGACAGATTGTGGGTGGGGGAGGGGCAGAGAGAGAGGGAGACACAGAATCTGAAGCAGGCTCCAGGCTCTGAGCTGTCAGCACAGAGCCCAAGGTGGGGCTCAAACCCACGAACCGTGAGATCATGACCTGAGCTGAAGTCGGATGCCTAACCATCTGAGCCACTCAGGCACCCCTAAAGATTTTATTTTTAAGTAATCTCTATATCCAACGTGGGGCTCAAAACTACAACCCCAAGTTCAAGTGTCACACACCGTACCCAATGAGCCAGCTAGGTGTCCCTCACCTACCTATGTTTTGGTTTTTTTCCCCCTTATAACTATAAAAAACAGAAGTTCAAAATACATTTACATAGTATCAATTTTTTAAATTAATTAATTTATTTTGAGAGAGAGAGAGAGTGATAGAGAGAGAGAGAAAGAATATGCATACGAAGGGGAAGGGCAGAGAGAGAGGAGAGAGAGAGAATCCCAAGCAAGCTCCACACCGTCAGCACAGAGCCTGACATGGGGCTCGATCCCATGAACTGTGAGATCATGACCTGAGCCAAAATCAAGAGTTTGATGCTTCACCTACTGAACTACCCAGTTGCCCCCATTGTGTCAAATTTCTGACATGTAATTGGAAAACAGAGCAAAGATGCAATTCAGTTTGTTTGATGAACAATTCTACAGTATGACATATGTCTTTAGGGGCATATACACGTGTTAACACAAAATAATCCATCAACCACTTTTTTTAAAGCTTGCATTGATGAAAAAATGTGTATTTATAAATGACATAATTGTAGCCATTTGTTTTTGATACACCTCCATGATTAAATTATTCCTTGGAAACCAATTTGACAATAAATTTCATATATTGAAAAAAAATAAAATAAAAATGATTCCTTAACTTTCTAAGTAAAAATTATTATCCTAAAGACTCTTAACTTTAATAACTAACAAAATTCAGGCCAATACTCTCTTAAATTGATTCCACATGATGGGATCAAATTACTTCATTTTTATTTTATTTTATTTTATTTTATTTTATTTTATTTTATTTTTAAAGGTTATTTTTTTTTTTTGAGAGAGAGCATGTGCATGTAAGGGGGGAGGGGCAGAGAGAGAGAGAGAGAGAGAGAGAGAGAATCCCAAGCAGTCTCCACTCTCAGAATGGGGCCCAATGCATGGTTCCGTCTCCTGACCACGAGATCACAACTTGAGCCCATATCAAGAGTCAGACACTTAACCGACTGAGCCACCCAGGCATTTTTATTTAAATTTAAATGTTCTATTTGGAAAATTAGGAGATCGACCTTTATAGTTAGAAGAAAAATCAGAAATAATTCTAATGGGGAGGGTATTCATTTTTATCTTTACTGTGTGGCATAGAAATTTCTGGGAAAAGGCATCATTTCAAACTTGGAGGCATCACTGCTCCATTTCCACATATGGTTGGAATGAGAATTCCCCTTCAGTGACTGCCTCCCGTTCACACATGGGAGGAGCCAGAGCACAGCTATGGAGAAGTCTGTCAAAGGTTTTTTTCATTACTAGCAGAAAAGTTACATTGTCTGCCTGCCCGAAAATGTTTACGGAAACTTGTGATTTCTACATCTGGGGTTCATTTCTGAGAGTGCATGCAAATCAAACTGTTGAATAGGTAACAGCTATTTTACTACCCTACAGACCAAGCTTGAGCTCTGAGATACAATGGCAACACATCTCCCAAGTTCTTCAACACGGTTGAAAAACCTCAAAATGGTTTATCCACTGAGAAGTGTTGGAAGCTCTTAAAAGTTACTATTTAAGAACAGGATAGAGTTCCTCATTTCTAAAATAGCTTTATTAAAATCTCACCTAGAAGCACATGTATGATTTTTTTGTGTGTCTTAAGAATGTATGACTATTTTGGTCAGCAAAGCCTAATAATTTAATCTAACATTTTAAATAAAGGCAGCAAAATTTTCACAAATATCTTTCAAATGCAATTCCTAAAATAATTGGTATGTCTAAACTTGGCATTATCTATACAAGTGGTTCCTTAGTAGTGATTCATGATTCATCTTTTCACCCATCTATGGTAAAATAGGAATATTAAGACAACATGGTGCATTTTTCATCATTAAATTGGTTCACTTTAAAATAGGACTATCCTTTACACTAAGATTATGTCACATCCTACTTTTAAATGTTTAAAATGTCCATTCGTTTATTGCATAACAGTGTTGATGGATAATAGTTTGTTTTTAACATATGTTTGGTGGCAGTTTTCTGTAATCTCTCTAGGTTTTTGAAATTTTTATTAGTTTTTTTTAATTAAAAAAAATTTTTTTAAGTGTTTATTTATTTTTGAGAGAGAGAGAGAGAGAGAGCACAAGAGAGGGAGGTGCAGAGAGAGAGGGAGACAAAGAACCTGAAGCTGGCTCAAGGCTCTGAGTTGTCAGCACAGAGTCCAACACAGGGCCTGAACTCAGGAACTGTGAGATCATGGCCTGAGGCTGAAGTCAGACACCTACTGACTGAGCCACCCAGGCACCCTGAAATTCTTATCAGTTTTTAAATGCAGAAATGTAGGAAATGTATTTCATACAATATTAAAACATCCACATAAAAAGTGAAAATTCAGGAATTAGTGCCTCAAAATATTTAATTTACTAAATACGTTTCCCTCAAGACATGAAGATATTTGCTTTATTTGTTTTTTTAAGTTTATTTATTTATTTTGACAGAGAGAGAGAGAGAAAGCGCACGCACGAGTTGGGGAGGGGCAGAGACAGAGAGAGGGAGAGAGAATTCCAAGCAGGCTCCGCACTGTCAGCGTGGAGCCTGATGTGGGTCTCAATCCCACGAACCGTGAGATCATGACCTGAGCCTAAGTCAACGATCGCACCCTCAACCAACCAAGCCACTCAGGCATCCTGAGACATTTGCTTTAGATCAACAATTAATATAATTGGCTATATACACAAAAATTAACTAGTGAATAAATCTACTCAAACGGTCAACAAATAACATGGGGTGAATTTGAAAGGGAGTTAAAAAAGTATAAAAAGTGACCTTAGCCTGGGATAGGTGGGCTAAGGAAGAAGCTAACAGATTGCAAGGTCACATTTGCCATGATGGTGAAATTATTTTCTAGTCTTGGCTTTAAGAAATGAGATATTACGTTGAGCCAACTAAATCTAGGATTAAACAGAGGAGATGATCACTTTTGCAAACTTGATGAATTAAGAATGGTGTGAGCAGTGGGTGATTAATGAGGGCCCAAAGGTAATTAAAACCTGTACTACGAACTCTTTGCCTGTCTTATTTGTTGCTCTGGTCCCAGTGCCTGGAAGTTTCTCTGTAAATATTTGGTGAATGAAGAACATGAAAGAAGAAAGAGAAGGTAGCTGCTGGGAAAGCAACAGTGGAGAATTGTGCAGAACACCAAAAAGATGAATTTTAGGAATAGCTAATCAATTCAGAGTTTTTTGAAGGCCTCTTTTAATCCAGGCAACATAATCTTATTTGCTATCAATTGCTCTAGCAACCACAGTATGGATGGTGATATTCAGAATTATTTACTTAAAAAGATTTTGTATTGGCCAACAGCTGCTACTACTGGAATTTACATGATAACTAGAAGACTCGGAATTCTGTGGTTTAAGATGGTCCTAAATCCCTTAGTAATTCTAAAGCTTTAGTGATCTTTTTCTTTATGTGAAGAATTTCACTTGTAGTTACATATTTATGGGCCTAAGATCATTATTAGCTCCTTAAAATCACCAATAGAGTTGGAAAGCAATTTCAAAGACAATCTGTATCATCTTTCCTGCTTATAAAAATGAATTTTCAAAGATGCTATTGACATTTTGCACCGTATTACATCAGGCCTACTTTCAGATAGCATATACTTACAAAAAACAAATGGCTTATTATTGGTGCTTAGAAGTTATTTGGCCAAAGGGCCAAAATTTGGTAAGGAAAATGTATGAGAGAGGTTCATGAAAATTTACCATTTTGTCAGATTAGCTTTTTTGAAGTATGATTACATATAAGATCTTGATTTTGTTATTTCTCTTTATAGGACTTAATTTCCCCATAAACCGAAAGAGATACCATTTCATGGGCTATTGCCATAAGAGAATTGCACTGGCATCTTCATGATTTAAGTCTCAAATATACAAAAGCACAGATGGTTTTAACAAATAAAAAATTTTGGTGTCTACTATATATGTGATAAGTAGCCAACACAGGGCTATTTCTGTGGGATATTAGAATTTTGGACAGTAAATTTGCTGTCACTAGTTCATCTCATGTTAACATATTTATGTGTCTCCTCCCCTGTTTCAACGCATGCGGTACAGCACTCACTAATTATTTCTATTGTGTGTGCTAGACATTTGAAAGTGTGTGGTCTCACAAACTATGAGGCAGACTGGAATTCTTTACAGCATAAAGTTAGTGACATACAGTTGCTTCAAATCATAGCCACTACCCTGGTAGCCAAAAGAAATGCAGTGATATACTAGAGGCTCTTTCCTTTCCTATGTATGATTAAATGTTCTCAAAAAACACTTCCAAAATGATCTCTCTCATTCAGCAAAGGAACTTGACTTTGCAAAGTATGTATCGTTTTCCCAAAGGCTTTGTGCTTGTGAAACTTGTGCGTACCTGCACAAGAATGTATGTCCCATAATTGTTTTAAAAAATCACGGAGGCAAAAAAAACCCCACTTTATCAAATGATCAGTGATGATACCATTTTACCTATTCAACATGTTTTAGATGTCTTGTTTGTGATTCTGCTGTTTCTCCATCTTTGCCATCTGGGGTCCCCCAGCCAGTGGGCCTCACCGATGTCTCCTTCCTGTGGTTTACTCAGGCTTGCACGGAATGTACACCAATTCGCTGTTTATTCCCTCATCTGGGGACTGCTCTCCCCCCCTGACTCTGGTTGTCTTGGGTGGGAGAGCATCTTATTTCTAACATATAATGTCTCTATGCACGAAGGAGGCACTGGGGCTGAGGTTACCCACCGCATTTTCCCCATTCTCCCTTCACTGCTGCTGCTTTTTTGAAGACCATTCCCTATGTCACCTTTCACTCAAGAATGCTTTGCTAGTTTGGAGAGATTTATGACTGTATGTCTAAACTCAAATAAAAGGAGCAAGTATGCTAATGAATCTTAATAGGGACTGTGCAATCATTTTCTCACGAGTTTTAAGCAACACGTTCCTAGACTCTCTAAAAATAGAGCACGTATCACACAAACAGCTTATATCCAGCAAATGATCATTTAATCCAATCATAAATTATGGAGCCTTGTTATAAGCACTCCTCCTGTGTCCTCCCTTTTCTGGGCTGAGGAAAAGTCGGCACGTCCCGGAAGGAGGTGGAGACCTGAGAAAGACAGGGTCTTGTCCCACTCTATCCTTAACGTTGAGCCTCCGGAACAGGAGTTACTCATGTGTGTGCAGAGAATAAGTAATCTATGTCTGAGGACATTTTTTTTTTTTCATGTTAAGTTAAATTGTAGCCAGCTGCTCCAGCTGTTTTCATTTCACATTTGAATGTTTACTATTTTACTGAGCTGGGAAAGCAGCTATTGAGTGTTGCATGTATCATTCTAAAAAAGGAACTTTTTTTTGTCCTTAATAGCTACAGCACCAGAACTGTCCAGGAGGTCAGAGACTATGTCTGTCTTATTCAACACTGAATTTACAGAATCTAAACTGGTATTTGGTACCTTGTAGGTGCTCATAATATATCTAAAAGAATAAAGAATTGCTCTCCTAATTGATAAAATAAGTAATGATGTCTACATAGTGTAATTGTAACTGTGTGAAGGCAAAACATTAAATTGCCTTGCAATATATGATACAAATATTAAAGACTGTATAAAGCCTTTTTATTGTTGATTGGCTTATTTACTTTACTAGTTTTTAAATCTTGGAGTCTGAGAGCATTTATAAGAGGAATGTTCACAGCAGTTTTACTTTTGGAGGCCTTGTCCATCCATTATTTTGATCTAACCAACCAGACTCTTTCCTAGAGGTCAACATTCAAAATGTAGAAAGTTTCTTCTCCCATCCTTAATCGCTGGCCACCTAATTCCCCTCCTCACAGCTGATGTTATTAGTTTCTTGTGTAGTTTCTCAGCTACTTTAAATTTAGCTTTTGTAGAGCTTTCTATATAAATTTCTATAGAGCTTCTTCTTTTTCTATGGCTCCATATTCTGTTGCATGGATCGCCTATAGTTTATTTAAACAATTCCTCCATAATGAGCATTTAAGTCATTTCCAATATTTTACAATATATTTTCCAGTATATTAGAAACAATGATACCACAAATAATTTTGTATATGTGTCATTCTGTACACATGTATTTCATCAGGATAAATTCTTGGCTATAGAATTATTATTCTATATTTTCCAAACTGCCTAAAGGATAGGTCTCAATTATTTTTTCTTAACAATTTGCTTGACTCAAACTATTCTACAAGCAGATTTTTTCATAGTCTATAGTCACACCCTAGAAAATTGAATTATACAGTCCATAAGTGGAATAAGCAACCATGTCAGTGGAGGGATTTAAGGAGCCTTGAGTGTCCTACCAGTGCAAATATCTGGAAGTCACCAGCCTGTCACAGTGTCATTCAAGGAAATCCAGAGGCTTTCTGTATGACAATCATACCCAATGCTTTCTTTTGTTGTTGTTGTTGATTTAATAACTAGTTACTAGTATTCATATCTTGATAAACTATAAAATCCCTCTCTGATGCTTTCTTTTTTCTTGTGTATACTTCCTCTTTATCTCCTGACAGACTGAGGTGACATCCCAGGGCCTTTTTACTATTAAACATGTGGAATGTTCAAATTACACATAATATGATTCTGGGAGTTGGGGGGAGACAGGGAGGGAAGGAGGGAAAGAGAAACTTAATTCTTCACAATTTTGTGGTTAAAATGCCCTGGAAGATTCTAAATTTTCACTGTGCACCTGCACAGTTATTGTTTGTGAACTTGTTCCTGCTGATGGGGTTAATTTTGTCTGGGCAGATGAATGTCACTCTGAAAAAAAGAGAGCATTGTGTTCTATGGACACATGCTGACCCCGACCTGAAAGTGCTGAACATGAGACAGGAGTAGGAACTCTGGTCTCACTTAAAAAAGTTGAAGGTTAACTTAAAATCAATCATTTCTGTTTAGACTAAATAGTAAGTTTCTCAATTGTGGTCATCCAAGAAGAAATTTTTTTCCTGTAAGGTTTACAGTATTTGTTAGCTGCTTTTCTTTTTCCTTGAAGGTTAGTCATATCTCAAGAAAACCAGATACTGCCTCGGAGAGTAGAATGGGAGTTGGGGAGGTGCAAGAAAAGTAAGATAAGAGCAGGTGAAGCAGACAGGGACCTCCACAGAAAAAAAAAAAAACGTTAAGAACAGAGAAGTAGGACGGCAGGAATATACAACTTATCTAATATATAATATATTAAAGTTTAGTGGCTTCCGATATTAGTGAATTACAGGGCATTCCTGCAGCCTGGCCACACTAGCACTAGGGGAGGTTGAACTCAGCAGCCACAATATACCAACCCACTCGGCACTGGTTGGATGAGAGAACCGTGTTCATAAGGCAGCCAATGCCTAGTCAGTATAATCACTTTGCTTTAAATGTGCTTAGCACAGAACTAGGGGCTCCATATCTGCATGGATGACTTTCTAACCCTTCTAAAAGCAAAGTGCTCTATGAATATGATTTTATGTGCTCCTGAGCCACTGGTTTTAAATTATTCCCGTGTTGCAAATGAGACATTAAGCATCGTGGAAAACTCAAGAACATGAGCAAATAAAAAACAAGGTTTGGTGGCCGGGGGGGGGGGGGCACCTGGGTGGCTTAGTCGGTTCCACTCTTGATCTCAGCTCAGGTCTTGATCTCAGGGTTGTGAGTTCGAGCCCTGCCTTGGGCTCCACACCCGGTGTGGAGCCTACTTTAACAAGCAAGCAAGCAAACAAACAAACCAAAACAAAACAGAAAACAAGGCTTTAGATAGAATGAGATTATGAACATAATACTCTTACTTTCTACTTTTCACTGGTAGTGAATTTCTATCACTGAATTCTAGTGACTCTTCCTATGAAAAACATTTTTTCCTTTTCTTCTTGATAGTCTGTGTATGTTTGTTGTCAAATATGAAAAAAATAACTGTGATAGAAGAAGGGAGAAAGCTTTTGAGATCTGTGATTTCGGTTTATGTAAAGCTGCTTTACAAGCAGTTTCTTGTTGGGTCAACAAGCCTGTGTGTATTTTGGCATAAAACAGAGTGCTAGTGCCTAATCCACTCAGAATAACCCTTTCAGGGGTGTTGAGATACCCAAGCGATAAACTGACAGCAATAGAGGAGGATGAAATATTAGAAGAAAGGTGTCAGCCATCAAGAAAAGCTGCAAAAACTGGATTCCCTGGTTTGTAGACTTGCTATTTTCTATCTAGATGGTTATTGGATTTTCTGTTGTAGCTTTCAGAGAATCTCTTTCTCTTAGAAAAGTATTATGTACTTATATCAACACAGCAGTATGGTGTCATGAAAAGAGCATAGACCTTGGGAAATCAGGTAGGTCTGAGTTTGAGTCCCATCTCTACTACTTTTTTTTTTTTTTAAGATTTTATTTTTAAGTAAACAAGTAATCGCTACACCCAACATGGGGCTCGAACTTACAACCCCGAGATCAAGAGTTGCATGCTCTACCTATGGAGCCGGCCAGGTCCCCCTCTGCTACTTTTTTGGCTGTATAAATGTAGACTAATTTTTTCACGTCCCCATACCTCAGCTTCCTCATCTGTGTTAAAGAAGACAGGAGTTATAATTTGTACTCTTTGTAAGGACTATGTAGGGTAATTTACGTTACCATCTTCCACAATGTCTGAACAGGACTCCTTAGGTGTTAGTTCTCTCTAGACTGTCCTCCTCCTGACTCCACAGATAAAGGCAATTGAAGCATTAATAAGCATGTATATACATTCCAGAAAGCATTTAAGGTGATTATAATTTGGTGATTGGACCCAATGGTTTCCAGGAAGTTTGAGAATGAGTAAGTTATTTTTCCTCTTTCATGAGAGACTTTTTAGAGTAATAAAGTTTACTTTTTCTTTCTCTCACTCTGTGCATTATAATGGACTGTCTTCGGAAAGAGTGGCCTCAAAACGTACTGACAAATTGTACAGCATTGTGCATGTACTAAATGTCAGTAATTTTATGTATTGTATCACAAATAACAAAGAAAACAGTAGAGACAGCTATTATTTTTTCTTTAAAAAAATATATTGGCAAAGCCAGTGGTTACAGGTAAATAGCACCTATTCATCCATTGTTTTATAGCTCACATGAACAGCTGATACAAATACAAAAAATTAATGGCTGAAGAGTTTAGAACTCTTTAAGAACTCATTTGCTATAAAGATGTTTATCATAGAACTATTTATTAGAGTGAAATATTGAAAGCAGCCTAAATGGCTCATGTTAGGAAAATGAGTAGCAACAATAATCCTTAAGATTTATTGAATACTTAACCATGTACCAGACACACTTTTAAGTATTTTACATGTATTAACTCATTTAATTCTTAATATAAAACTATGGTAGGTAGTACTACATTTACAGTACATGGTAGATATTATTCACATTTTACGGGTATGAAAACAGGCACAGAGGTGTTAGTAAATTGCTCAAATTCACACAGCTGGTAAATGGAAAAGCAGGATTCCTGCCTAGGCATGTGATTTTGGAGCCCAAATTTGATGTATTGAGATAATGTAATATTTTTCAATCATAAAATTCTGCCTCAAACATTTTATGATGACACAAAAATGATTATGATATAACATAGCAAAAAAATGTAGGATAAGAATTATATGTGCAATATATTCTCAACTTTGGAAAAAAAATCTGTGGAAGAAAGACTGAAAGAAAATGTTTATGATAGTTATCTCTGGAAGAGTAGGTCATGATTATTTATTTTCTCTTGTGTATATTTTTTGATACCTTATGAATTTCTTCAATTAACTTACATTCACTTTATATTCAGAAAAAATAAACTATTTATAATAGCATCTCATTTACTTCGCATTTTTATGAATCTCTAAATTATTCCACATAAGTGAAATATTGTTTTAGTTTTAGAAAGGAACATCGTAAGGTGATTTAATTCAGTTTTCCAGCCAGTGCTTACATCTATTTAACGATGCCCATATTAAGAGGCTTTTAAGTTATATTTGAATACTCTTTTGTTGATGGGAAACTGACTACTTCTCAAGGCAGTGCAATTCACTTATAAATATATTTTACTCTGAGAATTCCAAGTCTAATATTTTATGAAAAGAACCTTTTATTTTAAATTTTTAGTAGGCTCCACGTGCAAATGGGGCTCAAACTCATGACCCTTAGATCTAGAGTCACATCTTCTACCGACTGAGCCAGCTAGGTACCCCTTATTTAAATTTCTTCTAAATTTTATGCATGCTGGTCAAATTATCTGCCACCGATTCTAGGCCCCAACTTTGGAAAGAGGACCTTGTTATCCAGGGTAGTCTATTACTGCCTGAACTTAGTCCCTGAGATATCATTGCGTATCCAGTCCCCAACCACTTTCTGGTCTGTTGGTCTGTGAGGATCTATTACTCATATTCTTCTTCTTTCTTTATGACCATGCCTGGCTATCTGATTTTTATGCCTAAGCAAGCCATGGTATCTGCTGCCCTAAACTGGATCAGTTAGCAACCATTGCCGTTCAGGATAATGTTCTTCTTAAATAGAACATATAAAACTTATTTTTATTGTTATTATGAATAACTTCCACTGATTGAGGTCCACATGGCTGGCACAGTACTGGGCCTTTTAAAAACATGGCCACAATTCGTCATTATAATTAACCTTAGGTAGGTATTCTTCCTATTTTGCAGGTGGTGCTAATGCTAATAATGTTTAGCGGGATTAAATAATTTACCCCAGATCACAAAGCTAGTGAACGGCAGAGTTAGGGCTGCAACCTATGTCTTTCTGATTCCATTGTCAATGTTCTTTCTATGTCACTACACTGCTTCTCTACTTCAATTATAACTTTCTTCTTGATGACTCAAGATCATAATGATGAACATCGGTTATTGTGCTGTGCTGTATAACAGTGGTGTCTTCAGAAGCTATAGGTTTATAGGCCACAGAGACTGTGTTTTGTGATTCTTCTGTCTATTCTTTCATAATGAGGCTATCAGGGCCTCTGTAGCTCATGAGTGTGCTAAGCCCATTATATTTCCTGATATACAACTTTTTATTTCTACGGACTATGGCTAGTGTTAGTTAACTGAATGTGTTAATGAGTTGCATTTCAAGGAAGATTCAGTAAGCTTTGAGGGAAAGTTTAAGGGGCTTCTCTTTTGTGTCTTCTATGAATGGGTGTGCCTTGCCACTCAGAGACTCAGGTCCAGGCTATGTTCCGTGTAGCTGAGCTTGCCAAATAAGTGAGATGAGGCAGGTTTTTAAGCAGTCTGCTAAAATCCTATCAAGTTGTAACCCAGTGAATTTGATTTTATGAATATGCTTATCTGATCAAACGTCTGTTAAATGCAGGAAAATATCGTTTGTCCATATCTCCTTGCCTGCCATCACCTCTTCTCTGAATCTTATTTTTATCCTTGCTTGTCTTTCAGTAGGATGGCTATACATCCCTGTTTGCCAAGACCACCCTGGAACACTTTAACTACATAGCAATGCTGATTGTGTGGGGCTCCCTCTGTGTTGGTCTGTCCACTGGAGGATGAGACACTTGGTATTTTAAGAACTTCGTACTCAAGAGTAATTGTAAAGATTTTTTTCTTGCCCCCTTCTTCCTTAGAATCTTTTGGGCTTTGAAACATTTGCTTTTTTTTCCTTAGAGAAATAGGAGGGTACAACATCTACTATTTTATGAATCTTTAACATTTAAAAAATATTGTCATCTTTCCTTTACAAATTATGAAGACCTCTTAAGGACTATGAGATAGTCCACTAGACCACCACCATTTTGAACCAGTATTTTGACTGCTTTATAATTTATGTAAGATATCAGGCCAATCTAGTTATTCATCTTCTTAGCAGCACAGTGCTAGAGTAAAGCCTCGTTCTTAAGAGAAGTGAATGAAAAATTTAGTAGCTAAGAGAGAGAAAGAGAGGGAAAGAAGAAGGATGAGGAAGAGGGCAAGGAAGAAGAAAGGAGGGCAGAGTAAAGATTCCAAGGGGCCTGGCTTCTGGCATTACCAGACATAAGCTGAGCTCAAGTTCAAATTGATCTAGATAGAATGAGAAGAATGGAGACCATGTGTAAATGATACCAATTATCCTAACGAAAACTCACTTATTCAGTCCAGATTCAAACTATTTCAAAATAACCAGATCTATACTATCGTATAATCATAAATTAACTTGATGCTATCTTGTTTGTTTTGTGCAGATCAGTAAGTGATTTTCACAAAAACGCACATAATTTTCAGGTTTACTGTGCCATTTTGAGATTGAAATATGAAGAAAGTGCTACATGATGGTGATGAAGATCTTGACCTCATTAGGCCATATTCAGCCACTCCCAAGTGTGGCCACATTCAAGTAGCTACTGCCATCTTCCAGAGTCAAGGGAGACAGGGCACAGGGCACAGGGAACTTTGGGAACAAGAACAACAACAATACCACTGTCAAGTGCCTACTGTGTGCCAGACATTCTTCTGGGAGCTGTACATACTCTCCTCTGAACAACCCTGAAACATCGATATTATGTTCTTTTGTAGATGAGGATGTCACCTTCAGAGAGTCTCAGTAACATTCCCAAAATCACCTGGCTGGATTTGGACTCAGGCCTCTCTGCTTTCAAGGAGGGTCTTTCTACTATACTCTTCAATGTCTTCACAAGGGGGACCTCAGAAAGCTCAGCAAACTCCTACCATATCCTGCTTGGTAGTATAGCTGTTGAGACTTTCTTAAGGAATCTGAGACCATGTCTTCATCTTTGTATTTCCACACCACCCCTCGGGGTACACAGTAGGTGCTTCAGAAATACTTATTGAATGAGTAAATGAGTGTCATATAAAGTTAATATTGAAATTTACTTATTACAAAGCTCATCTACACAGGATTAAGAGTAGTAAATGCCTCCCTAGAGTACTGCTTCTCAAGCGTTAATGTGTAAATGTATCACCTGGGGATCTTGTTAAACTACAGGTAGATATGGGGTAGGGCCTGACATTCTTACTTTTCTAACAAGATGACAGTTAATGTCCATGCTGTTCAAAAGAGTATGGGGAAAAGCCCGGAAATTTGGGAGAATTTAGGAGACAGTTCTTTCAGTCAACAAGCAGTTATTAAGTACCTACTCTGTGCGAGTCAGTGTGTGAGTCACAGTAGGCAACATCAGACATGTTTTCCCCCAGTCTTGCTGTAAATTCACGACTATTACTAGCTAGCTATGTGTTCTCCAGCATTGGTTCTCAAACTTGTATGTGCATGGGAATGATCTGTTAAAGCACCCTTTCCTGGGCCCTTTTCTCAGAAATTCATATACAGCAGGTGGGGGTGGGGTCTATGATTTTGCATTTCTGACCAGCCCACGGGTGAAGCCTGAGCTGCTGGTCTGAGGTTCACACTTTGAGAACCACTGATCCAGGGCAATGACCTTAATCCCTGAGATTCCTTTCAGCTCAAAACCTGAAATCTATATTACCCTGAACATAAACTTAAAACTGTACGTTAACAGGTCGGAAAACTGGGTTAGTTAACATAGTTGCTTGTGCTTTGCGGTCAGAATGGGCACCTGAAGGTATCTACTAATAAATAGCAAGCCCAGCTTTAATGAGATAATCAGCTTAAATACACACAATAAAAAAGAATTATATTAAATGTAAGCTGTGGTCAACTACGGATGATGTTTTCCTCACATTTTCCGGTACATTATACATTTAATATAATGAATAGATCATGGGAGCATAGATCATGCAAGCTTGTGTTTACCCTCTGTCTTCATCTCACCACTTCTCTGCAGCTCTGGGGCCTGTCAGAACTATCTCTGTCTGCTGCTTGGTTTGTCTCACTTTCCTTTTGTCCTTTCCTGCTTTGCCTGCCACCTGCCCTTCAGGTGTCCCGAAAGCTTGACAAACATCCTAACCATGTGCTAACACATCATGTTTAATGTAAATTATCTTGTTTCTTGTCTGATTCCCATCTAGATTTTAAGAGCTTTAAGGACAGAGACTGTTTATTATTCATGCATCACCTTTCTCTGCTGGGGGGAGGGCGGGCAAGCACCAAGTACAGTGTTTGGCACATAGGTTCTTAATAAATATTTCTCCAATATTGAATACGTTAATAATACTTTGTTCCAAAGGAATGAGTCTTCAATATGGGTATATCAAGCACTTTGGCAAGTCATTAGAGGACACACATTAGGGGCAGGAGGGCGGCTTTTCTTAAATCATACCAGAAAGTGGTTATCTGTGCCTCGATCCAATCTTAGATATCTCTCAATCAAATTGCAAATGAGGGGAAGAGAGAAAACACCTGTTGCTCTTTTCCTCCCAGTCCTTGCCCTTTCACTGGTGGACACAAGCCTTCCTTAGCATATGGCATTTTGGAATCGACAACATGGGGACCGTTGGCTTGTCATCTTCGGGGAAAATGTGGTTAAGGGAAAAGAAAGTGGCTCTATTAAAGCGTACGTGTCTACAGTCTGCCTGCACCCCTGTCTCTTCACTACATCCTCACTTCTACCTGACACTACCCCTGAGGCAAACCCTACCTGTTTATCATACACCAGTCCCCTCAGATCAAATGTCACTTAGTGTTGTCCAAAAAAACGATGTCAGGGGGAGTCAGGAGGCCTAAATTCCAGTTCTAGCTTTGACTCTAGCTATAGGATCTGGGGGATCTTTGATACTTCAGGTCCCATTTAACATATCTGCCAATTGAGAGTGTAGAATTGCAGTGTCTCGTTACAGTGCCTTCACGCCTTTCTCCTGATACTCATTTTAACCTGATTTGACTTAAAAACGAAAAAGAAAGAGGGGTGCCTGGGTGGCTCAGTTGCTTAAGTGTCGACATCTTGCTTCCTGGTCAAGTCATGATCTCACAGTTTTGTTCCTGAGATCAAGCCCTACCTCAGGCTCTGTGCTGATAGCGTGGCAGCTAGTTGGGATTCTCTCTTTCTCCCTCTCTCTCTGCCCCTTCCTCCATTGGGGGTGCATGCACATTCTCTCTCTCTCTCAAAATAAATACATAAACTTGACAAAAAAAAAAAAAGAAAGAAAAGAATAAGAGAAAGAAAAGAAATAATGGCAGAGGTGGTTAATAGGATCATGGTTGGGTTGAGGGTTCGTGTTTGATGGTAATTTTGTCTCAGGAACTACATCCCAGGAAGTGACAAGTGCAGGTTCCATTGTACTGATCTGGCAGGCACAGCCCACTGGACTGGGGATGCCCTAGATCAGCACATTGCCTAGAAAAAGAAAATGTGATCTCAGAGGATGGTGTTTGAAAAATGGAGACAATAGGGTTTTTTTTTTTTAAGTTTACTTATTTTGAGATAGAAAGAGGGGCAGGGAATGGCAGAGATAAAAGGAGAGAGAGAATCCCAAGCAGGCTTGTGCTGTCAGCACAGAGCCCAATGCAGGGCTTGAACTCATGAACCGTGAGGCCATGACCCGAGCCAAAACCAAGAGTTGGTGGCTTAACCTTCTGAGCCACTCAGGTGCCCGAGACAATAAGTTTAAAGTAATTTGCTTTGTTTCTCCTTTTTGTCAAGAAACCCACAATTTATGTTAGCCTGGCCAAAAACTATTATTCCAATGTTCTTTAAAACAGTACCAGAACTTCTAGGTAATTAGACAATAGAAAGAGATAGCTTTCATCTCGCCACTGGTATATCATTTTTTTTTTTTTTTACCACTGAAAAAGCCTGGCTCTCTTTTCATATTCTAACTTACAGAGCATCTACCAACTGGAATGTGTTCTGCAGGCAAAATCATACTAAGTCTCAAAACTGCATTTTAAATAATTATCTTTGCTAGAATAATAATTTTAATTGTTCTAAAACACTAGTGGTTTTATCTTAGAATTATTTAATTGTTTTTGAAAGTGCAATATATGCTCCTTGCTGAAAAAAGTCAGAAAATATAGTTAAGTAAAAAGAAGGAAAAAACACCCATATTACATCGCTCTAGAGACCACCACTTTGACATGTTTCTCTCTCGCCATCAGACTTTTACATTTATTTACATAAATGTGATCACGCTATATATATTATTCTTCAACTTCTTTTTCTCCATATCTGTGTTTCATTAATATCTTTCTGTCATTATATACAGATCTTCCAAAAATTCCAGATTTTGAGACAGTGTATGTTTTGGGGCCACTTAAGCTCTCTAAGTTTCAGCCCTATCATCTTTAAAATAAGAATTCTAATCATACTTATCTCAAAGCATTGCTGGAGAGATTGAATGAGATAAGGCATTTAACTCAGAGTTTGCCATTGGAACTCAACAAAGGTTAATGCTAATATCCAACTTAACAGCTGTATAGTATTCCATCATATGGAAGCATCATTATCTGCTGAATCATTTACTTATCACTGCCCCCCTTTTTATGTACTGTTATAAATGCAAAATACTGTACTGAACATCCTTTTACACATATAACTGACAATCTGTACAATTATTTCTTTGGCATAAACTCATAAGTGGAATTGCTGGGGTATACAGAGTGTGTATGTTTTACACGTACATATTGATGGATTTCTCCCTAAAAGATGCTACAGTCATTAAACTCCCTTCAACAATTTTTCTTTTAATTTTTCTTGGTGGTATTTCCAATACAGAAGCTTGTTGCTATTATTTTGTCATAAAGTTAAAGCTGTCAGAAATTTCCTTTATAATTTCTGGCCTTTATTTAAGCTTAGCAAAGTTAAATACATATTCTCATATAATTCCTTTTAGTAATTCTGTAGCTCTAAAAAAAGTCATATCTAAGTTGTTAATCCATAAGAAATATATTTTTGTGTATGGTTTGAGATAAATAAAGATTAATGAAAATTTATGTGATGTTTTTCATGATGATTGTTGTATGTATGAGGTATATATAAGTCAGCATATAATACCTTGTGTAGTGATATTCTGAAACTTGCTCCTTTTTTTAAATCATCAATGGCATGTTTTGGAGATCTTTTTGTGTCTGTATAAAGAGATCTATCTCATCCTTTCCATATAGATAGTATAATTCCTTTAGCTAGTCCCTTACTGACGGTCATTTACAATTTTCATTTTTTTTCAAATAGTGCTACATCCTTGTACCTGTCTTGTTATGTACATGTGGCCGTGTTTCTCAGGGAGATATGGAGAAGTGAAATTGTTGGGTCATGGGCTCCACATGTCTTTCATTTAAACAGACACTGCAAAATTGACTTCTAAATTGGCTTACCAATTTTACATTCATCCCAGTAGTATATAAGAGCAATGCTGTTTATTTAAAATCTCACTTTTATCAATACCAAATTCCCAGAGTCTATTTCTATTATACTGCTTTGTGTGTTTTACTAACATCTCACTCTTTGGGTAGAATTTGGGAAATCCATGAACCAGGGCCAGGACTAAAAGCCATGTGACAGTTTCTACTTTTTCAAATCATATTAAGATAATTCTTTTTTCTACAATCAGTTCCAGAAAAGCTTGAGTGAGCTTTGGGTGCAGGGTTGTCTTCTCTTCTTTTCTACAAAGGTGTTAGAGTTTTAAAATAACTATTTGGGGGAGGATTTTAAGCTATTTAAAGGCACAGCTACTAGAACTTTGACCAATGCAATGGAAATGGGGGTTGGGAATAGTGTAAAATATTTCTCTTTGTGCCCTTTTAAAAATTATTTATTTATTTATTTATTAAATTTTTTAAAATGTTTATTCATGAAAGAGAGAGCAAGTGAGCAGGGGAAGGGAAGAGAGACAGGGAGACACAGAATCTGAAGCAGGCTTCATTCAGGCTCTGAGCTATCAGCACAGAGTCAGAGGAGGGGCTCAAACTCACAGACCCCGAGATCATGACCTGAGACGAAGTTGGACACTTAACCGAATGAGCCACCCAGTCACCCATCACTGTGCCCTTTTGAAATGAATTCTACCTCTTTGTAAGATGGAAGAACAGTGCATCAGGTTTCTCCATTCTTTATGTGTTCCTATGATCACTGTCTCTTCTACCCCTTGGTCCTTTGTTAGGAGGCAAATCTGAGGAAGACTGGTAGGAAGAAAAGGTCTCTCATCACTGTTGCTACAATTTTATTCTCTCCCCCTTGGGGTTTGGAGAGTGCTGTAGGCTACAGGACACTACAGTTTAAGTGTGAACATCATCAGAACTGGGGACCCAGGGGACACAAATCCCTAGGGCACACACTGTTTAATTACTGAAGCTTTACAATATACTTTGTCACCTGGCAGAAAAGAAGTCCTTTCTCAAATTTCTTTCTCTACTTTTTCAGGCTTTGATAACACACTTATTCTTCCAAATAAATTTGATAGTTAGTCTATAAGGTTAAAAATGGTGATGGGTTTTTATGTTGTTTGTATTACATGCACTTGGAAAGAAATAATCTGTTTATCATATTGAGTCTTCTCAATCAAGAAAATGGTATCTTTCCTTTTTTTCAAATCTTTTGTGTTCTTTAACAGAGGTTTGGAGTAGTCTGATACATGTCTATTCCCTTAATCTTATTTTCTTCTCATTTAAGAAAATGTTTGATTGACAAGATTTATTTACCATAATAAATGTTCCCAAAGTCAAATGTGTTTACACACACACATGCACACACACACATACAGGGAGAAAGAGAGAGAGAGAAGTTGTGCTAAGTAGTACTAAAAAACTTTATCTCATAGTCATTGGGAAAGAGTTATTTCTAGACCTTTTCACCATTGAGAAAGTAGAGTTCAAAACTCTGTCTCATGGGAAAATAGATATTTTTTTTATCTTGGATAACTTTAACATTCATTCATTTATGGGGAAAAAAAGGCTCCAAGTCACTTCAAAATAATAGATCTTCTCATAATATTTTTTATTTTTAAATCAGAAGAGGTTTGGGGCGCCTGGGTGGCGCAGTCGGTTAAGCGTCCGACTTCAGCTCAGGTCACGATCTCGCGGTCCGTGAGTTCGAGCCCCGCGTCGGGCTCTGGGCTGATGGCTCAGAGCCTGGAGCCTGCTTCCGATTCTGTATCTCCCTCTCTGTCTGCCCCTCCCCCATTCATGCTCTGTCTCTCTCTGTCTCAAAAATAAATAAACGTTAAAAAAAAAAATTAAAAAAAAATCAGAAGAGGTTTGAAGTAACATTTTTAATATAGAATTAGTCACATTAAAATACTGCCATGAGACCAATAATCTGTTTCTTAATATTTCATTGTATCACATATCCTATATTGTAGAAGCTACAAATGTCACATGTGGGTGATGGTCTTATGAATGATTTCATTTTCTTCTTTATAATATTCTATAGTTTCTAAAATACTTGAAAAATGGTTTTGAAATGCCACCAGAACATGAATCCCTTTTATCCCACATTTCATCCTTCTGCCCAAGGCATTTCTGGATCAGAGGAGTCCTTAATACTGCCACTTCTGAAGACAGTTCCTTGTATTTTTGATGTTGTTGTCATTTCACATCCTAACTAGAATTACAAAGTCCATATTCTTCTTGGAGACTCACTCTGGAAGTAAGCCCACTCCGTATTCAATAAATACTTAATTCTAAGGGTATGTACAGCTCTGCCTACAGCCCAAGACCTACATATCCAGAGTTGATTGTAACCACCTCATAGTATTTCTCTGAGTAGGGGCTGAACTGCTTTTCTCTCCACTGGGATGGTTTGGAGCCTCATAGGTAGTGTCTGGCTAGGAGAGGTTGCCGTTAGCATAACCACAGACTCCCCAAACCCTTGCTCAAACCTTATGGTGGCTTTAGATACTTTATGTAAATGGCATCAGAATTCACATCAACCTAAAAATCACTGCAAGGCAAGGCCAAACTAAAGCAAGTTGGAAACTCAAAAAAACAGTCAACAGACAGGTCCCTGCTTGGAACTTCCAGCAACTCTCAAAGGTTCAGTTGGCTCCCACTGCCCATTCATGGGCCCTCCTGGGAACTCTTTAAGAATTAACATACTTTTAAAGATATAAGGAAGTTAAGATAAAATGTAAATAAGAGAAGCAGAACGGAAGGGAAGGAGAATCAGGAATCAAATGATTTTTTTTGTCTCCCTCCGTGATTCAGAATTGGGAGGTACCATTTAGTTAATTTCAAGAATAGTTGAAGTATTAGGGATTTGAAGGAGATATAGTTTCTCTTCTTGCTTTATTATGGAGTTCAATTCAAGTTCTGTTAAATCTATAAAAATCAATATGAAGTATATGTATTATGTGACAGCTCCATCTAAAGTATCTTGTATAGAATATAGGGCAGATACAATGGAGCGGCCAAGCACATGTAATTTACCCCACAAATCTAAAGCACTCCCACATTGATTTTTACAGTTGTCTAGCCCCTAGTCACTGAACAGAACAAAAATGGCTTACTTTCCTAGTGTGGTGATATTTAAGGCTACAAAACGTTCATCTTAGTGCCCTCTAATTCAGGTCTGCCTTTTTTGTTACCTTTCTTGATGGGCTTTTTTAGGTCATTTAAAAAAAATCTTGTCTTCTCTAAAAATGTTATGACAAGGAAATAAAATGGTTTTAAAAATGTTCTGATTTGTTGATTAATTTTGCCCCTAAAATTATATTATACTGGTGTTGTTTTTAATGTTTTAACTATTTCCAAATGCAATTATCTTGAAATAACTATGAATAGAAAATTGTATCTAACTGAAAAGACAGGCTTTCATAATGTATTAAAGTACCTAATTTAGTAACTAGGATAAAAGGGACACACAGAAACCATTTTTGAGACTGTAATTATAAGTTAAGTCACTATTAAAATGACACACATATATATTTCCAGTTTAAAATAATTAAAGCTTTTTTCCCCCATAAATGCTTTCACTCACAAGAGGAGACAGTTGTGAACTTACGAGTTCACACATACATAAAAATATTGCATGGGATTTACCTACCATACATGACAAAAAGGGACCTGTCTGTATTGTTCGGAGGAGTGTAGACAAGTGCTATTTGATTCCCTGCATCCCACCACCTTCACCAATGGCACATTTGCTTGCATTTTAACCAGGGTAGCCGACTGTGAAATATGGCCAGATTAATATTTGAAAATCCCAATGGTAGTAGAGCCACGGCACTTAAACATAACCAAGCCTTAGGGATGTTGTATGTCTCCCGCTGCAGCTGCCCCCTCCCATTTTATTTACTCATAAGTATCATTAATACCAAAGATATATAACCTTTGGTGCCAATATGTCACTTTCTCTCTTCAAGTCTTTAGTAGTTGCATGCTTATCTATTTCAGTCAAATGTATTTCTTATCAAAAAAAGAGTGAGAGACCTGACAATACAGTGTTATCGAATTTTTTCAGCTGAGACCCACATGTCATTCAGCATTCAGACATGCTTGCGCTTGATTGATGGATGGGTTTGTGACAAATAAAACTAGGATCAACAGCTTTGCACCTTTTCCCCCATCAGAGACCAGAGTAAAGCATAACTCTATAACAATAGTGGGATTAGGGATGCATTAGCTCTCCATCGACCAAAACCATCCATTCCCATCAATACTTTGCACGTAATAACCTGAAGCTATGATAAGGAAACAAAAGAAGGAGAAAAGGGACAGGAGAAAACAAATCAATAAAAGAAGGGAATGTCTGAAAGATGCACTGGCCAAATGAAGATTTTTTTTTTTCTTGCATTGCTGGGCTAATGTCCCTGAATGTGGAAAACAACACCTCACCCGGACTTTTGATGAAGGAAGCAGACTGGCACATTGTTTAAACACACACTTGGCATCTGCAGATTGATATTTAGACTAGGTTTATTTTTTACAGGCCAAATGAAGCATTGTAGTATTTACTGTTAACCTGTGTCCCTAAAACTGCTCTTAAAGAGAAAGGGTGTTTTCACCTGAATGACTCAGACTCTGTGAGGCCGATTCCGAGATAATTAGAACATTCTCCTGTGCAGACACGGTTTTAATGTCCAAATGCTTAGCACAGTTGCACATATTCCCTTAAATATCGGTCAGTATGAAGAATCTTAATTGCCTGGTTTATTTACTAAGATTCACACAAAGCATATTTTTATCTCTTATCAGACACAGACCAATGCCCCTTTTATAAAAACTAATACCTGTCCTGGAAGGAGTCTTACTTTTCTAGGTAGATTTTTTTTTCCACATAAAAATTTATCTTCATTCTCAATTCATAGAATATTTTGATGATAATTTCATCATTTTCCCCACAAACAATGGACCGTTAAGCTTATTTATTCAGGTTTTTTGTTCCTTTTCTTTAGAGAGCTTTTGATTTTTGTACTACCTATCGTATTTGTCCTAATTTACAATTTATTCTAATTGGCCATTGAATGGGCCAGTATGGTTTTCTTCTGGGGAGGATGAACATTAGTGATATTTGTTCTCTTCTGAAGAAGAGGTGTGCAGGGAGGCAAAGCCCAAGTTCTAATTGTGGGGCCACTGATCTTGGGAAAGGCACTTCATCATTCTGCTTCAGTTTTCACACTTAGAATAAGAGGAGAATTATATTGTCTAATTCATCATTATCATCATCATCACCATCATTATTAATATTATCATTACTCTGCATTGACATGCTGTCGTGCTTCATTTCTTAAAGTTTGCAAAGTGTTGAGAGGAAAAAAAAAGCCAACCTCTCTCTCTTTCTCCTTTTTTTTCACTTCCATCTTCCTTTTCTAGTTCTGTGAGAAGACTGAAGGCTCTTCTCTTCATTTTAGTAAAAGTAGAAGGAAAAGAGAGAAACTGCCCCATATCCAAACAAGCATGTAGAAGATTCTTTAGAATAAGACAGTGGCTTCTAAACTACAGGCCAGGGAATCCAAGAAATAAAAAGAATTTCGTGATTAAAAAAAAAAATTATGGAGGCTCTACTTTTGTGTTTGTGAAATAAACTCTAGTTTCGTTCCTTGAGCTCAAACCTATTTCAGGCAATATAAAGTCAGTTATATGTGGTTATGAAATCAACTGTATATGTAAAGGCAGATTTTGGCTTGTACTATTGAAGGTCTTGGGTGTGGCAGTCAGGAAATGTGGTAGTGTTTCCATAATTATAAGAGAACAATCACATTTTAATTATGATTTTGAAAGTTTTCTTTGGGTCTAAAAATGGTTAAAATTATTAAGGCCACATACATCTGACATTGCAGGTCAGATAGCAATTTTATATATGTATCATCATAGCTGATACTTTCTCTGAAAATCTGTCTGAACTGAAAACCTTTTAAGTAACAAACGTGATTAAAGGCAGATGGTCCACTTTTTTGGCCCCCAAATTTGACCTGTTTTATAATTGGTACAGTCCCGTGGGTATTTTCTTTCAGATCCTAAGTACAAGGCCAATTTTGGGGCACTCCAATAAGTGATTCGTGAGGCACCTCTGTTGAAGATGAATGGGCCTCTTACATCCAATACTGATACCTGTGAGTGGGCTCACTTCATCCTCAATAAGGCCACTCACTACTTATATATCTGTTTCTCCAAATTTAAAGCAGATTCTGGCCTCTGACTCCTGCCACCTTCATAACCATGTAGAGGAAGAGTTCTGGGGTTTTTGAGCGGCCCAGTGTTTTAATATAAAACGACGTTAATAAGCCCAGTCTATGTTTTAATGTAAGTGGGAGCATGACTTCTGCTACTATTGCAAAATATATAGTATGTGCCAGATTGATATCTTTTCTTTACTGCATAGTTAACTTGTAAGCTTTCTGTGAAAGCTTTTTAAAGCACTTTTACATCTATGACCCTCTACAGAACTCTAATTTGTTTCTGTTTAAGTTTCCATAAGCGAAGGTGCAAGATTCACATGTATATGCATGTATACGGACCCAAACGGGACAAAGCAATTCCCCTACATGGCAGGTACATATGGAAATCTTTGGATGATGTTTGAATATGTTACCGTACTACCTATTTCCTTTGTATATATCTTCTAGGACAGAATAAATCCCTGGAGACAATATTTGTGTCTTGTTCAGGTGTCATTGCACACAACCTAACATAGGGCTTTTAGCAACATTAATTATATTAAAATAAATGTACATCTCTATTTATGAGGATAAATATATATATATGTTTCTAAAGGGATTATAAATCATAAATAATTATTAATGTTTTAGACACATTCATACTAAAAATCAAAAGAATGCAGCATAATGTCAAATGGAAAAGTCTGTCTGTCATTCTAGAACTTGGTAGCATCCCAAAGACAAAATGTATCGTGGTAACTAGAGCCACCATTATAAAATTTATATCAGTTTGCTTAATTAAAGCTATGTACACTAACTCAGATTATATCTGGATGTAAACATGAGACATATTAAAGCTACATGTAAAATAATTGTGCCTAGAATATGGTAGGTATTCCCAAATACCTTGCCAAATGCTTTCTTCCCTTTTTGCTGTCAAACCTCTTCCTGTTTTCTTTCATATTCAGAACAGATCAGAGGTACTCAAAGACTGGGATGGCAAACTACTGCCTGCAGGCCTGCTGCCTGTTTTTCTAAGTAAATAAAGCTTTATCATATGTAACACAGGCAGGCCCGTTTATGTATTTTCTGTGGCTGCTTTTGCACTATAGAGGCTGAGCTGAGTAGCTGGGACAGATACTGTATATTATAGGTTGAATCGTGTCCTCCCCTCCCTCCCCCAAATCAGTAAGCTAAAGTCCTAACCCCCAGTACCTCAGAATGTGACCTCACTAGTCTATGTCTCAACAGTGAGTTGGGGAAATAGGGTCATTGCAGATGTAATTAGTTAAGTTAGGATTAGTTAAGAAGTCATCCAGGAGTAGGGTAGGCCCCTATTGCAATATGACTGGTGTTCTTATACAGAGGGGAGATTTGGATACAGGCATGCCAAATTCTCCACAGGGAGAGCGCCGTGAGAAGACATCAGAGACCTGGGTGACACAGCCAAGGAACACCAAAGATTGGCAGCAAACCACCAGAAGCCAGGAGAGAGGCACAGAACACATTCTCGCAGCCCTCAGAAGGAGCCAACCCTGCAGAAACCCTGGTCTCAGACTTCCAGCCTCCAGAGCTGTGACACAATACATTTCTGTTGTTTAAGCCATCCAGTTTGTGTTACTTTGTTACAAATGCCCTTGCAAAAGAATATATGGTATGACTGGGCTCAAACAAAGGTATTCTGGCTCCAGAGCTTATATTCTTTTTTTTTTTAATGTATTTATTTATTTTGAGAGAGCATGAGAGCAAGCCTAAGGTTTAATCCTGGTGGAATTAGAGGTAAGATTTTGCCACAAGTGGCTTGATGGTGGGATATAGATCACTCTTCCTGAGGTCTTCTGCTGGTTTCAGAAAAGAGTAGAAATGATGTTTGATGATTTTGCTCCTACATATATTTTTAAAACACACACACACACACACACACACACAAGTTCAACTTTCTACTTATCCTGAGTTTCTATGAGGAGGTTTCTATAAAGGATAGTGAAGAAATGGATCCAATGATTAAAAATTAATTTTGCCTGAATCTGTGAATCACAAGGTCGAAAACGGTCATCTGATTGGCTTTAGACTCTTAAAATTGGAATGCTACTCGGCTTAGCGGTCTGCGAAGGTCCAACTTTAGTCTTAGCGAAACCCTGCGGGGCACTTTAAAGCTCTTTAACAACTGGAAATCTTTCTATGTCAATGATGTATGTGTCCGTGGAGCACAAACATGTGGTTTACATTTCCCTTGAAATGTGCATGAAGTTAGAATTAAAAGACTGGTTGCTTGGCAAAGGTCATCATTTGGCAAGAGGGTGCTTGGTCTTGCTGATGCCATCCCTATTTGGAAAGCAGATGGGGAGACCTTTTGCCTATCTCAAAAAACATCTCAATCCTCTAGTTTGTAATTAATGAGCATAAAGGGGAAGCCAATTTTTCAGATATTCAGACCAGATCAGAGAAGCCAATTTTTCCCCTAAGGGGAAAATCATTTAATGC
The DNA here is from genome assembly GCF_024362965.1 of Panthera pardus. Taxonomy (NCBI): domain Eukaryota; kingdom Metazoa; phylum Chordata; class Mammalia; order Carnivora; family Felidae; genus Panthera; species Panthera pardus. Next base: position 84,634,536 of record NW_026526721.1, read on the forward strand.
TTAAGGATGAAAAATATTTTAGGTCATTCAAGATAGGATATCTGTGCCTTCTTCCTCTGCAGCAGTACTTATTTTCAAACATTTTCTTGGCCCATGACGTGTGACCAAAATGCAAAAGAGGCTGGGTAAAAGGAAAGATCCCTGGGAAGTTTTCTCCTCCTAGAGAAAGAGCCTATGTAGTGTTTAGCAACCCGGTGTTCTCTAGACCCCCGTTCCTCAGTGTGAGGTGTGTAGACCAGCACCGTTAGCATCACTGGGAAGCCTATGAGGAATACAGAATCCCAAGCTGCATCTTGGACCTAATGGATAAGGATCCACATTCTCACAAGATCTACAGGTGGTTCATAAGCACGTGAAGATTCGATTCTCAACTTTGTTTCTCACTGTTGAGACACAGACTAGTGAGACAAATTTTAGCTGCTCTGTGTTAGCTCCTCTCCATCCTGCTGCATGGCAACAGTGCTTGGAGCTTGGCTTTTCTTCCCCACCGGTCCCTTTCCCTCATTCTTGAGGTCCTTGCTAGGGAACTGGGCTCTTACCATGTGTCAGTCACTTTGCTAAGTCCTTTACATTTGCTAAGTCCTTTACATACATATATTTGCTAAGTCCTTTAAGTATAGTCCTTTACATATACATATATTTGCTAAGTCCTTGAAACAAACTTATGAGGTAGCACTATTAACCTCTGAATTTGACAGATGAGGAAACTGAGGCACACAGGAGTAACTTGCCTAAAGTCAGACAGCTTGTACATGATGAAACAAACAAAGGTATTTGGGCTCCAGAGCTTATATTCTTTTTTTAAGAAAAGTGTATTTATTTATTTTGAGAGAGAACGAGAGCAGGGGAGGGGCAGAGAGAGAGAGAGAGAGAGAGGAGAGAGGGAATCCCAAGCAGGCTCTGTACTGTCAGCACAGAGCCCAATGTGGGGTTCGAACCCACGAACCATGAGATCATGACCTGAGCTGAGATTAACAGTTGGATGTTTAACTGACTGAGCCACCCAGGCGCCCCCCAGAACTTATATTCTTAACCACTAACCACTACACTGTACTGCCTCAGAGTATGATGCGGATCATGAAAACCTTGTTCTAAGTAGTAGCTATGAAAATTAATGGTAAGGAAGATACCGTATCATAGAAATGACAAGTTCCAAAATATTTGCAAGTATGAGGGGCATGTTGGGTCATAAACTATTTCTTACACTTGTCCAAATCAGTAGGTTGGATCCTAACACGTGTTAGAAATAAAGGCAGAGACCAGAACTTACAGAGTTAATGCTGCTCACAACTCCAAGTAAATTTATTTTGACAGATTGGAAAAACCTAGTCTTATATTCGTTTCAGTTCTGCTGCTGCAGATGTAGTTCTGTTTTAATACTGTTCCTGTAAAATGCCAAGCCCCAAATCCCTTGGTTTTTCTGGATATATTTGGATACCCTGAGGGCACTCGATGGCATGGTACTCAGGGTTCATTTCATGGGACTGTTTTATGGGACAAGTTCCCACCATATTCCAGGCCTTCATGGCTACAGAGGGCTCAAAATTTCTGGACATTTTTCATTGCCCAGGCTGTCAGATTATGAAATCAAGGAGCTGTGGCCTTGGTGTGATCAGTTTTCTTCATCCAACTCTGTGGTCTACTCAGTAAAATCAGTCCATCCTCCATGTGCCCCCAAAAGGAAATGATCTCACATGCATGTTAATAGGAACCTATATACACACTCGTTGCTTCTCTCAGTGAAATTAATTTCAAACATTTGCAAGCAGACAGGAATGCATTTGTGTGTGTTTGCAAATACATTGTACCCGAAGCTGACCCTCAGTTAAGCTGCTTTGGTCATGTGTGAAGTGGGGGTCGAGGGGTTGCTTGAGGAGGTGAATGGCTCTACTTTCTGCTCTTCTGAGGGAGGGTTACACTTCCTGTGTATTCTCTGAGATCTGCTGGTCATCAGCACAATTCAGTACCATGTAAAGAGGTGGTGTGTACAAAGAACACCACACTAGGGCTTTGAAGACCCAATTCCAGCCATGTCCCTTATTAGCTATGTCAGCTTGAGTGAGTACTTTGTACTGGAAACTGAGGTTAATGATTCTTACCTAGAGATCCCTGTAAGAATTAAATGAGGTCACCTGTGTGAAAGCCCTGGCATGATGCCTGCCACATTGTAAGGACTCAATATGTGTTCATTTTCCCCCTTTCTCGCAGCTGCTATCTTGGGATTTAGGGCCTACTTTAAGCACAAGTTCAAACCACTGGCGAGTTTTCTCTTCTGTCCTCCACCCCTTTAATTCATCCCCTCAAAGTCCTCCCCTCGAAGACTCTTGGAGAAACCAGAGCCCGTTCTGTATGTCGTGCCCTGGCTTTGGTCTCCTCTTATCCCGGCCCCTGTAGTACGAGCTCATACTGATGTCAGTTCCATAGCCAAGAGTCTCACCTGCCTTGAGTCCTGCACCCCCGACAGGCTGGGCAGAGACTAAAGGGCCAGACTGGTAGGGGCCAGATAACTTAGGTGCTAATAACTCAGGTCCCCTAGACATGTGTGTTCTAGGGAGAAGCTATTAATTATTAGTAATAAAACAATTACATGAAGTACTTACCATATGCTAAGCCCTTTACATTTCTTTCCTTGTTTATCTTCACAGTATCTCTGCAAGATAGGTATTATTATTGCCACTTTGCAAATGAAAAAACTGAGGCTTTCAGAAGACATAACTTGCTCAGAGTTATACGTGTAGCATAAGAAGCTGTGGCGGTGAAAATGCTATGTATTTACCATGCTATTTTCTCTTCCTGGGCAAGAGGAAAAATACAGCTTCCCTTGTAATTTGGTCAGGGCTATATGACTGTGTTTTAGCTAATGGACTGGCTCCTACAAGAGTGCAGGTTCTGCTTTCCCTACGAGGATGATCTTGGAAGGCATCTATTAGATGGCAGAGCTACAGGATAAAGGAGGGCCACCCAGCCCTGAGCAGACTTATGACACAAGCAAGAATCTTTTTTTTTTTTAAGTTGATTTGTTTATTTTGATAGAGACAGCGTGAGCACATGTGTGTATATGCAAGCATGCAGGGGAGTGGCAGAGAGAGGGAGAGAGAGAGAATCCCAAGCAGGCTCTGCAGAACCAGATGCAGGGCTCAAACCCTCATGAGATCATGACCTGAGCCCAAATCAAGAGCTGGACGCTTAACCAACTGAGCCACCCGGACACCCCAAGCAAGGACAACTCTTATCAGAGATTTGGGGGTTAGTTGGGTGACAGACTGGGTTTTGGAGCTATGTTGTTGGGAAACCAATGTTCCAACACACTTTGCTCTATACAGTCTCTCGATACTGATATTGAAGATAAATAATTGATAAGTGAACAAAATGTGAATAAAAAGAGAAGACAAAAGCTAAAAATATGCTTTCGTTATGGAACAACAATACTGATTACAATTATTCATGCGAATTACCACATAATTACCACTCAATAAATAGTTATTAACTATTAGTAAGTTTTATTTCACTTCAGAGTTGATTCTTTGTATTAAATAGGTGTGGTCAATAAGTAAAAAGCCGCACCCAATCTCACGCTTAGAAGATATAAACATGCTTGATGGCTGTTGTTGTTTGAAGCAGAACAACCATGTTCACAACTTAGAAAAAAAATTGGAATAACATGGGTTACAAGTAAACAAACACTAGAAAGAGCCCACTCTAAAATTCCTAGTCATAGTGACCCTTTCTTGGGGCTATAGGCTGACATATGTAATACTGAGTTTTAAGCCGTAAGAAGATAATATTATACAGACATTCCAAAGGCTGTTGAAAGCAACTCAGACTTATGTGATACTTTGTTTTTAGTCATGTGTTTATTGCTAGATAGGCTAGTTTTATCAGCTATGTCACATGATCACAAATACTCAAAAGACACTATTTGTAAGTTGTATGTTTTATATGGTACAAGCCTCTAACAGAATTATAATGATCACCTGCTAGAGAAACAAATTGACTGGAATATTCCCTTTCAGTATGAGAAAACTCAGACCTTTTTTTTTTTTTAAAGGAACTTAAAACACAAGAAGGGTGTATTTTCAATAATAATAGCAAACTCATAGAGCACGTTCAATCGACATTGCTCTTTTAGTTTTCACAACAACCCTAGAAGGAAATGGAGGCCACAGAGAAGTTAAATAACTTGTCCGAGGTTATCCAGCTTGTAAGGTGAAGAGCCAAGACTCAAACGAGACAAACTGGCTCCAGAATCTCCTCAAACCCAGCCAGCCTGGCTCCAGAACCTATGCCCTTCAACCACTCCATGCATGCCACTCCCTCCCTGTCATGAGCACTTCTGTGCTGCTTACTGTGGGCTCAGCACTGTTGCAGCATATGCTCAGCTACTTCCTCCTCTTTTTGTCTGCAGACAACTCCATCTGACAAATCACTGCGGACTTTCACAAGCCCTTATTCTGACCGTGTTTCAGATTTAAACCCTTAGGGTCAATATCTTACTGCCAGAGAAATTAGAGGAAATTTGATGAACAATTCAGTAGGCAGACTGTTTGTTCCAACACAAGGATTTTGCAAAGAAGTTAACGTCTAGTTTTGGCAAACACAAATCACGAATAAAAAGACATGGAAATGCCAGAGTTTACAAAAATCATAGTGCACAACATTTTAGTGGGTATTATTTATTAAGTCTTTTGCGGGCCAGGTTCTAGAGCATAAGATTTTATTCACATCATTATTTTGTTTATATCTCAAAATGCCTCTATGGAGTATATATTAATTATTTAGTTGACTACCAGATGCCATAGGTTTTAAATTGCACAATTAGTTTATGTACTAGCAAGCAAGAAAAAAAATGTTGCTAAGACACACCATCAGTTGCAAGATACATTCTAATGTTAAAATGTGAAAGACTATGCATCTCAACTAATGAAATATGGCACAATCCCCGTATTACAGGTGAGGAAACAGACTTCATGAGGTTAAGTTGCTGAAGATCATGTGGTTAGCAAGCGGTAGAGCCAGGGCTCACATTCAGGTTAGCCTAACTTGAAGCGCCTATGCCCCCCCCCTTTTTTTTTTAATGTTTATTTACTTTTTTTTTCTAATGTTTACTTATTTTTGAGAGAGGGAGAGAGGGAGAGACAGAACGTGAGCAGGGGAGGGGCAGAGAGAGAGGGAGACACAGAATCGGAAGTAGGCTCCAGGCTCTAAGCCGTTAGCACAGAGTCCGAAGGGGGGTTTGAATCCATGAGCCTTCCAGCTGTGAGATCATGACCTGAGCCAAAGTCAGCAGCTCAACCGACCGAGCCACCACCGAGGAGCCCCAAAATGTTTGTTTACTTTTGAGAGAGAGAGAGAGACAGAGCAGCACAAGCAGGGGAGGGGCAGAGAGAGAGGGAGACGCAGAATTCCAAGCAGGCTCCAGGCTCTGAGCTGTCAGCACAGAGCCTGACACAGGGTTCAAACCCATGAGCTATGATACATGCCTGAGCAGAAGTCAAAGGCTTAACCTACTGAGCTACCCAGGTACCGCTTGAAGCCTATGCTCTTAACCATTTGATACAGTGTCTCAATCTGTGTTCATGCTGCATGAAGTAAAATTAAATGTCTTTGTGTTGTTGCTGGTAAACTGATCATCCGTATGCTGTAAACTGGTAACTTAAATCTCAAGGTGACTTTTTGAGATCTGCTCACCCAATAAGATGCTTTTACATTGGCCAAATAGGCCAAGAAAAAGAAACCAACTTCTACTTCATTTGCAGCTATGTAGACAGCTTCAACATTACAGCTTCCAAGTGACAATTTCTGTCTCTTTGTCCTAGAACCACTTCTTATTGTAGCTTATAAATGAGAAATAAATTTTTTTCTCATATAAAATAAAATCTTTGTTTCTGAAGACATCGCTTGGCTTGCTGTTCAGTTCACAAACAAAATATAATTTCTCCACTTTTAATAACTCAAGATGTTTCATAACTATGTCATGGTTTGAGATTTGAGAATAAGCAAACAAGACCACACGAAGCACAGAGCAATTTCATAAAAATATTTTTAGCAATAGAGACCCACAAGATAGAAGAACAGAAAATGCATACATACTTGAGTCAGAATCCCATTTTTTTCCTTTTTTTTTCCCCCAAAGGGCGACAGCAGCTTTAAACTTTGCATTCCTCTTATGTAGGACTATACATACATGCACAGAACACAACTTCAGTTCCTGTTCTAAAAGCACTATGAACTATTGTTTTATGATGGTCTCTTGGGGCTAGGGGGAAATGTTATTGGTAGTCTAAAAGAATAGGTTTTAATATAGGCATTTAATTTGCTTTCCATATACTCCCTGATTAAAACAAGGTTTGCCCCATTTTCTATTTTTCTTTTAAAAACCCTCTTTACCCACATTAACAAAACAACATACTGACTATAGCTGTGACTTTGACTTTGACTGCCCTAAGTTTAGATACAGCTTGGATTCATCTTTGGCACTGTGTCCAGGCATCGAGTCAACTTTGGCTACATTGACAATATTTAACTTGTAGTTATTAAGAAAAATTAGTTTGTCTCCCAAAAGGTTAAATTGACTCATGATACAGTCTGTTAATCTATTTCATTTTAAAAATTAGTTGAAAAGAACCAAAAAAGAAATGCAACTATGGCTCCTTAGCAATTACTGCAATAAAATATTTAAATCTAAAAAAGCACAGAAGAGTCAAGTGAAATTTATATACAGATATATGAATTCAACTCATAAAAGTAGAGATTTGAGGCAATGAAAGTTATTGCTGTCATTCAAGAGAATATTATTATTGTCTCTGGGCTAAAGAAATAATGTGCTCTTCACTTGAAAAAGTCCTCAACATACAGACAAATATAAAGAAGAAAATGAAAAACATCCCAACTTCTGAGATTGTTATAGTTCAGAGAGATTAGGGAAATGCTAGAGAGTGGCAGTTTGGACTCAAACAACCCAAGCTGAACTATAAACCACAGGCCTTTTTTTGTAAAACCAAACCACACATATAACCAACATTCATTATCACTTTACGCTCACTGGAGCTAGATCAACAAATATAGTTTGATTGGAATAGGGCTGGATATGGAATATTCTGATAAGACTTTTATACTGACATAAGCATAGCCAGAAAAGAAAATGTTAAAACATTCACACCAAATTGGAAGCCTGGGCTTGGGTCCAGTTGCTCACACACTAGAATGAATGTCTGAGTTGTGCCGGGATCACAGAGTCAGTTCTAATCTGTTCTGTTTCACTGACACGAGCCCTTGCTGTGTGCTGCATGCTGTGTGAGGTATTTCATATACAACATTTCTTCCCAGGAACTCTGCAAGCTAGGTATCATTGGCACCCACTGTTTTTGTTAATGTTTATTTATTTTGAGAGGGAGACAGAGGGAGGGAGAGCACAAGCAAGGGAGGAGCAGAGAGTGAATCCTAAGCAGGCTCTGTGCAGGCTCAGAGCAGAACCCGATACAGAACTCGATCTCATGAACCATGAGATCATGACCCGAGCCGAAATCAAGAGCCAGACGCTTAACCGACTGAGTTACCCAGGTGCCCCAGTTGGCACCTACTTTAAGATGAGAAAACTGGAGCTCAGACAGGTGAGGCGGCTCGTCCTGGCAAACGGTGAAGCTGAGATGCACACATACCCGGGTCAGTGTGCCCCAAAGCTATGTTTTTACCATTGTGATAGCAGAGCAACACCTGCTCTCCATCCTCAAGGAACTTAGAGTCTACTAGGAATGGGGATAATTGGGGAAATGACTAGAACATAAGACAGAATACAAAAATCATCCAAAGATAAAAACAGAGTATTATGAGGCTCCAAATGGCAGGGAGACAGATCTAGTAGGAGCTGGGCGTGACGGGGGGGATAGACAGCAGCAAAAATGCTCCCAGTAAGAGCATGGATGGGAGAAGGGACTTAGATAAAGAACAGAATTTCTACAGATGTGATGCAGGTTGGGTGGGGCAAAGGTGAATCAAGAAGAGGAAGTAGAAAATCTGATATGTTAGCTACATGTAAGGTCTGAATGGAAAGTAGGGAGAGATCAAGCTAGAAAGGTGACATTGGCTCAAACACTGAGGGTTGGAAGTTCAAGGGGAAGAGTTTATATATAATTCACCAGGTGGTGAGGCTCCCTGCAAAGTCTCTGAGTTCAAGGAGACCTTAGGAAGACTAACCAGGCAGTAGTGCGGAGAGAAAATAGGCCCATTCCCTCGACTTTCAGTGAGTAAGATACATATTAATATCTTCATTTTAAGGATTAAAAAACTGAGGCTCACAGGAACTAAGTAGCTTGCCCAAGGTCATAGTTAATAGAGAGAAGAGACAGGACTTGAATCAAGTCTCTCCAATTCTTTAAAAAAAATTTTTTTTAATGTTTATTTATTTTTGACAGAGAGAGAGAGAGACAGAGCATGAATAGGGGAGGGGCAGAGAGAGAGGGAGACACAGAATCTGAAGCAGGCTCCAGCCTCCGAGCTGTCAGCACAGAGCCCAACCCAGGGCTCAAACTCACGGAGTGCGAGATCATGACCTGAGCCAAAGTCGGTCGCTTAACCAACTGAGCCACCCAGGAGCTCCAAGTCTCTCCAATTCTCAAAACTCACTCTGTTCCCTAGACCTGACTACTCCAACTGAGGTCTATGGACTGGCAGCATCATACCCCTTCCCAGATCCCTGAGACCTCATTAGAAATTCAGACCTACTGAATCAGAATCTGCATGTTCACAGGATGACGTAGGCACATTAAAGTACCAGGCCACATTTTCTTTTTTATAATGACCTATGTAATTACTGGAAAAATCATTCAGGTGACTACACATCCAGCTGTTTGGCAGAGTACCTTGGGTAATTTCTTTACACAAAAGGTAAGAATCAACAGAGAAAAGAGGGCTTTCTGGATTTTGTTCTCACAGGTAAACCAAGTCACGAATTCAAAAACTGAAACTGTACCTAGCTAGGTGGTCTTGGGCAAGTCACTGAATCTCTGAATTTCAGTTTCTTCATCTGTATAATACAGATAAGAATAAATGAGATAGTATCTGTGACAAAAGCTTGTATAATGGGAGATCATATAAACATATGGAGTGCTGTTATTAGAAGGCATAGTTATTAAGCACTTTATTTAAAAGAATAAAGACAAGAAAAGGAAGGAAGAAAGGAAAGAAGAAAGAGGGAGGAAGGAAGAAAAGAAAGGGTGAAAAGGAAAGAAAGGCAGGGACAATATATAAAAATTCACTGAGGGAGAGAAAACCGGCTTCACTGAGGCAGGGGCATAAAGAACTGATGGGTAAGAGCTGTAAGGAGTAAAGGAGCTCAAGAAGTCTGTGTTCCACATAGGTGTTTCTGAAAATACAGAGACTGCACCACACATGGAATTGGAAGAGAAACAAGGGCCTGTGTGGTCTTGGCCCGAAGGAACAAACTTGAGGTCCATAAAGCCACTAAAAAAAAAAAAAAAGAAAAAAAAAGTCATGTAGTAATTAAAGGAATGAAAAACAGTTCATCTGAGGAAAACTTAGTATAGATTTTTTTAATCGTGGAGCAGAGAAGTCTACATAATGAATTAATAATGGAACATTTGTTACCAATTTATTGCAGTTACCACAGAAAATTAAGATACATTAACTGATTTCAAGCATGAGATTCTTTAGTTAGCCTAGACAGTGAGGGAGGTTAGACACTGAACACGTTAAAAAAGAGATTATGGACTCCTCAGCCTTAAGTGTTTTGGCATATACTTATTGAGGGCCTACTATTTGCCAGGTATCGAGCTGACTGTTGGGGCTATCAAATGCATAAAATACACTTACTTCAATTAGGTAGTAAGTCAGCAGAAAGAAAGATACAAGTTATTACAATCCAGGGTAGAAAGTAAAACGTTCCATAAAATAGTTATAAATAAGATAGTATGGAAATTCAGAGGCAAGGTGTTCACTTCAGATATAAGAAGTATTAAGAAAGGCTTCCTGAATATGGTACATTACACATTTTTAACCTTTTTTCCTTTGGTTTTCTAAGAATCAAGGACCTGGACTAATCATCTGCTGGGATTCTTTCTCATTTTATAATGCTGTGATCATCATTATCATGCTATAAAATAATTGATTACATTTGAATACACTTGGGACTTAGAAAAAACTAAAATGTTAGGCAGCAGTAACCCTGACAACATTTTGGCATCCACTTATCTATGGAAATCTGTGTCCACATGAGATTCAAAAAGGAAACCAAAACCAAAACCAAACAAAACACTCAAACTAGTTTTAATTCAGTCAAACAGCCAATTTATTGAGACATTAGTGTTAACGCACTCTGTTGGTTTGTTTGTTCCATGCTGACACCAACATATGAAGAGAATGTAGATGTACAGAAAACTGTCAATCACCGGCTCCCTTCCCTCCAAACCCCTGTGAAATTAACAAAGTATTTCTGAAGCAGGGAAGAAGTAATGGATACAGTATGTGCCGTGCAGGTAGTCCGCAGGGATAAAGCAGTTAAAGTGTTTTATATTGGTAACCAGGAAAAATCTGAGAATAAAGTTTCTTTCCACGTGCAGTAAAGTTTTGGCATATTCAATAATAATCAGGTAAAACGTATCTTAAAGAGTTCTAGTACATGAGATCTGCTAGTCAATTACCCCATTTCAAGAATTAAAACTTTAATAGCTTGGAAAGAATAGAATAACAAAATCTAGAAAATAAGCCCAATTCTTCTATTTTCGTAATTGCCAAGGCTCAGCAATACTCCTTGAGATAATTTTAGAAGAATTTAGTAATAGTAGGCATATTAAAGATTTCTATAGGTGGGGGGAAATCCTTCAAATTTATTAATAGAAAGGAGAAGAGTGTTAGCCAATAATTTTTAAATGCAATGTCACACATTTAATATACAAACTGAAATTTTTTTGGAAAGGTGTCAATAAATGCTCTGGGTTTGCTGAACTTCTGAAGGACATGTGCCTGTAATTGGCCTTTCTCATTTCTGTCTTGTTAACAAGTATATAAATAAGAGAAGGCTCCAGTAATTGGCTCAGAGTTACTAATGAATTAATTAACTTCAGTCTATTTTACCTAACCTTTAATAATAAGAGTCCTTTTTTTTTTTTTGGTCTAGCAATAGGTCTGACAGACTGAGAAAACAGACATGCAGCAAAGCTCTTGAAAATTAATGAGAAACGAGGAAAGAATCAATGTACATTCTGCTTGCAGAGAACTGACACAAAAAGACACAATAAACCATGAACAAACACAGTCAGTTTAAAAAATAGGTTAGAAAAAGTGGGCAAATTCAATTATAGAAGTAATTAGAAGATATAGGGCAAGGCTGCCTTTTGGGACTGTGCCAGAAAACATGAATTAATATGAGTGAATAGAAAGAGCCCATGTAGTAATTAAGAAGCAATCACCTATGGCAATGAGTACCTGAAAACAGGCTGCAAACTATTAATTCAGTGATCAAAAATATTTTTAGATGATTAATATGGCAAATTTATTTTAAAAGACTAATTTCTGGAAAGATATCAAGACAATAGCACACTATTTGTTCCTCTGGCATTTATATAGCTAATTAAATTTTATAATTTGCAACAACAGTCATTATTATCTGAAAACAGGAAAGGCAATATTTCACCTTTAAAAAAAAACAGTGGTTCTAAAATCAATAAGTTAAATCCAGCTCCTGCTGTCCTCCCGTAAGTGCCTAAGGCTTGACGGTTACATTCTTTCGATGCGTATTTTTCCTATACGTCTGTGTTTCTATAATTTTAAGCATCTGAATTAATGTATAAATTCTCAAAGGTTTTATATGTTTCCATACCTGGGCAGGGATTCTACTACCCACTACACTGTTTAACTTCAACACTATCAAATCAAAGCAGTTAAATGTACTATTTGTGCATCAAAGACTTTCTTACTTGGTCAACAGAGGTCTGTTGCTTCAGTACACACCATTCCTTCCCCTAGAATACAAAGGCACAGACACGTTACGGTGGAGAGTGCTTTACAGCACACAGAAGGCTAATGGCTTCTGAAATAGGTGATTATCAGAGCCCTGTAGAGCAAGATGAGGGTCTGGCTGGTAATAAATAACCTCGCAATATGAATTATTCTATTTCCACAGCTTTAAGGAAAGCTACGTTTCATTTGTTGATCAGAAAAGTCTGGAAAATGCTGTGTCTTTGGAAATAACAGGGAACTACCAAAACTAATCACTGTGTCGGCAGGGAGTTATTGAGCACCTACTAAGGGCCTAAGGAGCAAAAGTAAATCTTGAAATGCTAAGCTTGTAACAAATATTTGTGTGTGTGTGTGTGTGTGTGTATGTGTGTGCGCGCACGCACACGTGCAATTTCCTTTTCAAAGTCAATAAACGGAAATTCACGTATGCCATGCTTTAGAGATGCTAGACTTTTAATTATTAATTTGCTCATGGATTATTGCTATTTTTGAGGTTAAGGTATAAACTGTTGACCTACAAAACAAGACTGAAGTAGAAACTCATTGGGAGTCAGTGTTGCAGATGGCATGGAGGTTAAAAGATGTACAGGTATTGGAGAAAAATTAAAAACGAGAGAGGCTGATAAGATATCAAATGAAGCAGATATTAGATCTTTCCAGTTCTTTTGTTATCTGTTTTTCTCTCATTTTCTTCAAACAACCTGGTGCTTTTGAAAAGAACCCATAAGAGAAGATCACCTCTAGCAGAGCTCTCCCATTGTGAGTTTGCCTTACGTTAATTATCAAAACTTAGGTATGGCAATAGCAAACCAACAGCTCCTCTAGCTATATGCTGACGATGACAGAGCCCCCGAGAGGCAGGCAATTGGGAACTAGTGAAGTGAGGACAGCTTAGAGGTGTGTGGGCTGAGAGGGGCTGCCAGCTGAACAGGACCCACTCACCATGAAATGTTAATGTGTCAATGAAGGGGAAAAGCATGAATGAACCGCAAAGAAACAGAAAGTGACTCAGCTGGTTGGAGATGGAATTTGGGCTCTTTGCCAAGGTAAGGTGTTCAAGGGCACATACCCTAACACCTAGGGAAAGAAAACAGGCTGCCCCTATTTAGAAAGATACAATATTTTGAGGAAAGAAGACAAATGCTCTTTTTGTTCAGAGATAAACTTCCTTCTTTTTATTCTTTCCTTCTTCCCTTCCTTCATCCAACATTTTCTGAGTTCCTACTTTTTGCCAGGCTCTAGGTTAGGAATGGAGCAAGGCTCTAGATTACCAATGGGGTGGTGGGATACAACATAAATGAGGCCTAACCCCTCTTTCAAAGCTCCTATTCTAGAGGAAGGACAGGTGTAGACAGATGTAGGCAACTATGATAAAAGATAGTGAAATAAGTTGCAAAAGAGGGGAAGAGGTAACATGGGGTGGTGGAGCAGAGGAGGCAACTAGCTGGGGGCTCTCGTGGATCAGAAAAGGTTTTCATAGAAGAGGTGGTGCTTATGCCTACCTTGAAAAATCATACACAGAGAAGGAAGGAGAATTTCAGTTGGAGGAAACTTTCTCTCACCCTACTATTATCTCTGATGTCCTCTTTTTCAAATCAAAGTCATTTTAGAAAAACAAGGAGACAAGACATCCATGACATGTGCATGTGAGGGTGCTGACCGTGTGTGTGTGTGTGTGTGTGTGTGTGTGTGTGTGTGGTGGGGGAGGGATGAGGAGAAACATTGGGTTGTATAGGGATTTCTCTACAGTTTAGAATACATTCTCCTCATATACCAAACATTTGCCTCATCCAGGTTTGGAAAATGTGATCTTCCAATAGCTTTTATGTTTTACATTTGATGGCTTTGTCATTTTTGCCAATAATAAGTCCCTTATTCTAACTCATGACTTGAGGATTCCTGTGGATTGTACTATAGTCATACGTGCATCCAATTACTCCTTTATTATTTTCTCCTTTCCTTTTCTTATTTAAGAAATACTTAAGTACTTAATATTTGGCAAATATCCTGGTAGGCACAGTTTATTCTTTCTTTGCTTCTAGCTTGGAAATGATGCCACTTCTAACATACAACATGGACATTATTTAAAATGCATTGACTAAAAGATCAGACTTATGCACAGACTTGTTGCTTATTCAGGGCTGAACAACAGAACCAATCGTGTTCTTAACTGATATATTGGTGAGTCAGGTCATATATATACTGGTCTATTAGTTCTTAAGATATTTTCAAAGAAAGGCTATAGAGAACAGCCTAGTTAAGGTAACCACAACAGGCTTATGCACAAATGGAGAAGAACTTCAGACTGGCATACGTCAAAAGTTTCCTATATACAAATCCAGGCTTGTTTACCAGATATGCAAAATCTAGGTCTCCACATTTCTCCAGAGGCTAAGAGAGGAAAAGTAACCATCACGCATAAACATTAATTCATTCGGTGGATTTTTAAGTGCTCTGCTAGGGACTAGGGATATGAAAATGATTAAAACATGAGACTCGCCCTTACTCCCTCAAGTAGATGAGTCAGATAAGTAAATCAATTATTACAATATAGCCATGATAAGGTATAAAAGTACAGCATGCTATGAGAGCACAGACGAGGGATATCTAAATTAGACTGGGACAGTGGGGTAAGAGGATAGGATGCCAGAACTGAGTTTTTAGGAACAAGAATTTAATTAGCTGAAGAAGGAGGCCAAGGGAAGATGATGCATAAAATGGCACGATGAGCTTGGGAATGTGTTTTTTGCAGACATACAAAGTATTGGCTCCATATTAAAAGAAAGGTGGGATGGTCAGACAGACCAGGCTTACACAGACCAGGCTCTCTCTGAGGTTTTCCATTCCTTAACTCATCTCCTTTTTCCCAACTCCTTTTCTTTCATCCAGAGTTTTTGGACAGAGGCATATAGAGAGTCTAGTCTGTAGACATTTCAGAATTTGAAAGCTGCTGGCCCAGAGGATGCTGATGGGGTATACCCAATGGGCATTCACACTAACAACCTAGCTGAGAACACAGAAAACCAGTAATGGCTGAAATCACGGTACACATGTATGTTCATGAAGTTGTTGATATCTGTGGAAGTGATTCCTTCCTTTATGCCAATATTTTCTTTTGTCTGAGTTCAGAGTCTTTTTTTTAAACTTTTTTTTAAAGTTTATCTATTTTTGAGAGACAGAGATAGAGCACGAGCAGGGGAGGGGCAGAGAGAGAGGGAGACACAGAATCGGAAGCAGGCTCCAGGCTCTGAGTTGTCAGCACAGAGCCTGATGTGGGGCTCGAACTCACAAACTGTGAGATCATGACCTGAGCCGAAGTTAGACACTTAACCCACTGAGCCACCCAGGCACCCCTGAATTCAGAGTCTTGACTGAATAGGCAGCTTGTCACAAAGACCTCAAAATGTTTTCTACCCAGGCAACATCAAGAAATGGAATCAAGGCAATTCTCAGGATTAAAGGTGTTTATCAGGAATGTCCACTCCTTTTTTGAATTCTCTGCCTACCTAACTCCCACTCATCCTTCAGGAATCAGCATAAGTGACTTTAGTATTTCTTTCCTGAGAAGTTTTGCCTGACCTTCTGTGTTAGGTTGTGTCCCTCTGTTATATGCTTTTTTAGTAAGTACCCCGCAATTTTCATTTGCAGCACTCAATATGACTGATTAAATACTGAATTACATAATTAATGCTTTCATATCAGGCCCTATAGGTAGAATGTTAGCTTCATAAGGGCAGCAATGCTATAGTGCCTAACAGTATTCCTGGTTCACAATAGCATATAAGTCTCTTGAAACTGCTGTGGGCTTCTAGGAAGGTTCAAAGGATGGAACTACATTATCTCCTCTTATTGCCTTATCTGGCCTCTTCCCATGGCATTTTGGCTCAAAACTAATCCGGCATCTTCCCATTCATCTGTGTCAGGGCATCTCTATTGATGCAACTTATTTTCCTCAGGCCAGAGCTTCCTTCATTATTGAGTGCCAAATATGCTGGTCACCGTGCCAAGCACTTGGGATAAAAACATGAAAAGGCACTGACCTTTTCAGGAGGGCAGCAGGCTGCCATGGGAGTGGCAACATTGGAGCAGGCTTCATCAGTCTCCAGAGAGCCACTGCCTGTAATTATGTCACAAGAACATTGCCCTTTTAGCTTAAAGGATTTGATCTCTGTTAAAATGCCTGTCACCCTGGAAATCATAACTCTTTTTAGCTGTTATCAACCACTTTTACCTTCGTATGAATGAAGGATCTGAGAGCAGGTGTTGGCCCAGAGGGTAGAGAGGGACAGGGGATAACAGCCAGAATAAGGCTGCTGGGAGGCAGAGGGGGAGAGGGGGAGGGAGAGAGAGAAAGCATGCCGGTAAGGTGAGAAGGGCTTAAAGATGAAGCAGCTAGAGCAATGGCACCTAGCACGTAACAGACACAAGGCGACGCCTCGTGTAAATAGAAGAGAAACTGTTTTCTTCAAATTGGTTGAGGGCTTGTCCTACCTTACGCTGTTTCTTTAGGTAGCTAGCAGTTTCTGGTTGAAAAAAGTTTACAAAATAGGGAACAGATGGCTCCAGCTGTAGAGTTGATGTCAATTCCAATTACACTATCACACTCTAGGACTTCATAGGGAGAACATACCGAACATACTCTTCTTTGCCTTTTCTACTACTACGAATTCAAGAGGATTTCCATTTTCAGAGATGTTCTAACAAGAAGACAGACTCTGTATCCAAAGGTTCCATGTAAGCTTGAGCTTAGATGCATATGCCGGGTTCTCTTAGATATTCCAAATACTTTTTTAAATCAAAGAAACTCCCATAGACCTAAATTGGTCATGAGAACTAGTGATGAGGTTTCAAAAGAGGACACATCCCATACTGGTGTCTGCACACTAAGATTCTTTTCTATGTCTGTGAGTATAATGCTTGCTTACACATACTTGCAAAAACAATTAGCATACTAATTTGCTTCTCTACCTAAAGAATGGAAGATTCTTTTGACACAGACAGCTGTCCATGAATGGCTGGGGTGACCCTTGGTCAGTTTTCCATCTGTCTTAGAGTAAATGTCCAGACTGAGACACACATTAGCTGTATGACCTCAGGCAGCCTTCTTATGTTTCTGTTTCTCAGTATCTTCATCTGTAAAATGGAGGCACATCTAATACCTGCCTGATGGGGTTGTAATGAGGATTAAGTCAGTACTTTGCTCACAATAGACATTCCATATTATTTTTTTAAACTCTGGTCTGAGTCTGTCTATTCTTGAGGAAGTTTGTAGTGGATCCAGGACGCTCTAGTTTTACCTGCCTCTAAAGAGACAGAAGTAGAGAAAGGTGTTACTGAATCAGTTTTGAGAGAACTCTGCAGCTATAGGGAAGTCACTACTTCTTTTGCCCTTGACTCACGGAGATAGAGGCTTCAAGCACAGATGCACAGAGAGAGGCAGGGAGTGACTACTGTCTGGGGATGTGTGAGGCCCATCTCCAGTGTCCCTCATAGCACTTAGAGTACCAGGCTGACAAATCTAAATAATACCAGTTATAACTGTATGACCACAGTTTCTGAATATCTCCTTATACTGATTTCCCTCTCTCACCCTTTTCCCTTCCTTAGACTAGTGGTTCCCAACCTTGGTTACGTGCTGGAATCATCTTTGGAGCTTTAAAATATTGATGCTTGGGTACCATTATCAGAGATTCCGATTTAACTTGTCCGGGATATAGTCTCAGTATTGGACTTTTTTTTTTTCTTTTTTTTAAAGATTGCATTTTAAGTTATCTCTACACCCAACTCGGGGGCTCGAACCCACAACTCTCAGATCAAGCATCACATGCTCCACCTACTGAGCCAGCCAGGCACCCCCAGTATTGGCCTTTTAAAAAGCTCCTCAGAGAATCATTGCATTTTGAACTACTGAAATTTGTTGTACAAAAATAATTTTTTTTCAATGTAAAGTCCAAGTTAACACATGCAAATAATCAATAAAAAGACAGAAATTTATTCATGGTGCCTAAAATGAATTTCATGTCGTTAACAGTATTTGGTATCTTAAGCTTATTCGAATCCTAGTTTAATGTAAACACTCTCTGGTCCTGCCCTGCCCCATAAATTCGAGGCTGTTGAGTCGAGTTGGTATGAGGGGCACCAGACCAAAAGGGACAAAGCAGTATGATGTGCTCTTACCATTTGCACAAAGATTCCCAAGAGCCCGAGTTGATTCGGGGTGCCCTCTCGGACCTTGGGTTAGTTCCAGGGATCTAAGGATCTCTCATCATTGATGAGTTCTGCCAGTTCGGTTGCCAATTTCAATAGTGGGGACTTTTCAACTCCAGTGTCATTAGACTCTGGTGTCTCATGGTCAGCTGTGATTGAGATACGTTATAAGGAATGTGAAATAGTAATAAAGCTCTAGGGTTGTCCACATAACCTATTTTAGAATTAATTCCAGCAAGCTCAAGGGTATCCTTCTAATAGCACTGCTTTCACTTACTTGCACTCCAATACCCTCTCCTGAATGAGAGAACATGGTGGGGCCATGATTCCCATGAGGGACTATCATTTGACATGAGTGTCCCTGTGGAACAAAGGTTGGGGTTTTGCACAAACCAGCCTCCCAAGTCAAAGAAGTTCCTCACTGGGCATCAAGTTTGCAGCAGTGCATACTAATAGGAGTGAGGGGAGAGCTGGACAAAGGGGCCTCTCTGTGTTTCGGTGCCCAGTCTCTTTTTTGGGGACAGAGAGGACCTTGTTTTGTTGTTGTTGTTTTGTTTTTTTTTTAAATATTGGAGAAAGAAGCTTGTTTACAAGGTCACATCTTAAGCCATCTCTGAGCTGAACGTGGAAAAAACATCTTCAGTAATTCTGCCAATCTTTTGTCATCACAAAAATCAGTTTATAAACATGTCAAGTGTAAACACAATATTTTTAGGGAAAATAAGGACAAAAGTATTACATATTTGGGGGGGTCCTTCTGAACATGGAGTAACTATGATTCAATCAGGATTTTTTTTTAAATATGAAATTTATTGTCAAATTGGTTTCCATACAACATCCAGTGATCATCCCAACAGGTGCCCTCCTTAATGCCCATCACCCACTTTCCCCTCCCTCCCATCCTCCCATCAACCCTCATTTTATTCTCAGTTTTTAAGAGTCTCTTACGGTTTGGCTCCCTCCCTCTCTAACTTTTTAGGAATTTTAATGTCTTCTGCTGAAGATGAAGGAATGGGGTACCTCATTTAGCTTTGTTCATTTGCTAACCAAACTTGCCAGTTGCATAAAAAGAGAAATTAACATTTGGGTAATTTAGACCAACACTTTGATTTTTTTTTTTCCTTTTCAAGGTTCCTGAGCAGAAGGGAAAATGAGGCTTGATGATGAGGGTTGGAGAAGGGAAAAGGGCTAGGAAGAAATATGGTGAGCACTCAATTAAACGGTTGTTGGTAGTTGTGGTGGTGGTAATGGTAATGCTAATAAATCTCTTCTAGGAAATGTTTTCAAAGCAGTTAGGTGTACAAGGGAACATACCACCTTGGTTTTTATAAGTTCTGAACTATTTTGAAAATTATTTGACTTTTTGTGCTTAGTTATTTGAGCAAAGATTGCTGAAGTTGGTTGCCAATTTCATTAGTGAGTATTTTTCAACTCCAGTGTCATGAGACCCTAGAAAGAATTTTGTTTTTTGGGTTTTTAAAATTTATTTTGAGAGAGAGAGAGACAGAGAAAGAGAGACAAAGAGAGAGAATGAGCCGGGGAGGGGCAGAGAAGGAGAGAAAGAATCCCAAGCAGGCTCTGTGCTATTGGCACCGATAGCAGGAACTTCAAGATCATGACCTGAGCTAAAATCAAGAGTTGGATGCTTAAACGACTGAGCCACCCAGGTGCCCCTCTACTAAGGAATTTTGAATGCAAAATAAATGAAGAGGGATTTATTGAGAGCTCAGTATACTCAAAGTGAAATTGAACCTTGTTTTTAATTTTCCTTGTTTATAACAAATTACTTAATTGTTACATATTTTAGTGCCTCAGTTTTCATTTCAACATTTCAACTTATTAGTGAGTAATAAACGTGGAGTCCTTTAAGTTAAATGGACAAAGTTTTAGATTCCTCATGGTTATATGGCAAATGAAGTGAAGGGCCACTTTCAGACTTCAAGCCAAAGTATGACGGATTCCTATTATTACTATCTTATTACTACTAATATCATTAGTAACAAAGAGTGTCAGAAAATTCATGGATTATAGTTCAAGAATGAATTGCTTACCAAGAGAAAATCAGGAATAACTGGGGGGGGGGGTGTGTGCTTCATTCACCTTTCAAAGCAGCCAACTCTCCTGACTTCCCACAATACATTGCGGAGGGCTGCTTCCTGAGACAAAAGTCTGCAAGGGCTAGTCTGACACATGGCCTTCGTTGCACTACTCATGTTGAAACATTATATTTTCCTTTCCCTCCATCTCTTGCTCTTTATGTTACACTGCTGTTTATTTCACATTGCTTTTTCTTTTATACTAACCCTAGCCTTTCGGTGTCAGTATATGAAATCTCAGTTTTTCATTCTGTAGATCATTTCTGGCCCTGTGGTCTTCGATCCATCACTTTTTACAGGGCTTTTATGTCACTAGAGACAGCTTTGCATTTTAATAAAGTTTCCAATCCTCTAGGGCCCTCTCCCCTGAAACAGCTCCAGCTCCCCAGGGCTGCTGAAGAGTTGAGCAGAGAGAGTAGAAGCTTTTGTGGACAGTGATGCTGATGGCAGATAACTCCAGCTGTCATTACAAGATCATCCAGATAAGGAGGGGACAATCAAGTAGGGCTTATGGTCCACTTGAGTTTTTCTGATTGTAAAACCAGCCATTTTTCAATTTAAATAATTTAAGGATTCCAGCTTCTCTATACTCTGAGGCTCATTTAGCCTCTTATTAGCTAACTGTTTCTCCAGTTCAAGAGGTGGAAGGGAAGAGTGCAGATTTTTTGTTATTGTTCATTCACAGCAGTGGGTAGTGGTGTGTAAATAAAAAATAAGCCAAACAAATTTGATGGGAAGAGAGAATAGAAATCCATACAAATAATCATACGTGATTTTTAAAAGTTAATTAAAAGGAATAAAAAGGACAAGTACTCCGTGGCCTATCATATTATCAACAGGCAAATGACATGGAGGAGGATGAATTGGAAAACTGATTCCCAGCTAACTAGAAAAAGAAGACAGACTAACATAGCGCTTAATTTTAAGTTGAAAATCCCAAATTCTCTTCTAAATCTGTTCCTCAGAGTAATGAAGATCTGATAATGATCTCATCTCCCACTATTCTCATTGAAGGAAAAGCTACTATGAGCAGGAGAGAAATAGTGAAACAAAGTTGCAATGTCCCCCAGAGGATTCAGGTCAGGACCGACTTAGAGAATCACCTGTGACACATCAATGACAACACATGCAGCTAGGAAAGCATAGCTGGCATGAGGTCTTCCTTCTTTCTCTTAGTTGTAAGCCTCATTTTCCCCCCCCTTTTCAATTTTGCACCCTTTACTTCTTTCCAAATCTCTGTGACCAAAGGCCAGGAACCTAAAACATTTCTTTTCAAGTGGTATATACAGGAATTACCCCTCAAATCAATCACTCCATACAAAAAAAAGTGGGACATGAGGGAACACTCAACAAGAAGGTGGGGCTTTTCTTGAACCTTTCAGGAGTATCTTTTTGCAGGACCATGTCCAGTTTTTCTGTATAGGTATTCTAGGGATGGGACAGTTCTGGAGAACCAAGCAATGTCTATGCCCACGGGCTGGTCTTTTCCTTTGCTTAGGAGACACCTGCTGCTCACATGAAGGCACAGATTCCCTGGTGTAAAGGTCAGAGTCTGAGGCAGAAGGTTGAATAGCTAATTAGAGAAAATATTTCCTGACAGAGGTAGGACCCATGGTTACTACTAAGAGTTGAATCTGATAGAGAGATCCTCTTAGAATTATGAGAAAAATAATGATGACATGCGGATTGTTGACCAAACGGTCTTCAGTTGCCACTTGAACAAAATCTTCTTGTAAGGAAGTAATATCAACAGCGAAGAGACCAACTAGAAGAGACCAAGAAAACAGTGTGTTTTCTTTCCCTCCTTCTTCCCTTGCTTTCGTTTCTTTCCCTTCATTTCTGTGCTATCTCCCTCTTTCTGAACAACAGAAACCCATCTTTGGATTACTAGCAAGTTATCATTGATCTAACTGCTGATGCATAAGTAGATCTTAGGAAAATATGGGATAGCTCTACTCAAAGCTGTGAGTAGACTGTGAACTTCTGGACTGGTGTTCTGCTCTCCCTGAACCTCTCCTCCCCACTTCTCTCATTTTAGAGTTAAGGAAAACAAAAGAAACAGCCAGATAAGCTGAGTGTCAGAAACAGCAAACATTGCTTTTGCTCCCTGTATTGCCTTTTTCTTTTTTTAGGCACCGGGATTGCAAGCTCTGTGAAGTAAGGGGCCCTGATTGATTTACCCATTACTGTATTCCCAGCACTTAACACTGCACCTAAATATTTATTGAATGATTGAACTAATGGGATATCCATCAATATCCTATCCATAAGATGAGGATAAAGAATTGGTAAATCAGAGCTAGTGAACATAAATAACATAAACATTGCCTTACAAGTCTTTCTCTCTTTTTTAATCTGCAAAAGCTCTATTAGAGGAGAATTTTCCAAAATGTGTTTACAAAATATTAGCTCTGGAAGGTAAAATTCGATTTTTTCCCCCCAAAAGGTGGGGAGAGTCTATGGAAAATTAGCTTGGGATACTCTATACTACATAATCTCAAGGAAATTTTTACAAGATGATTTCTCACAGTTTTTCAAATACAAATTTTCACTGTGAATTTCTCAGAGAGGAACATAGCTTGCTATATCTACATAAAGTATTTGAACATGTTTCTCTTTTACCTGGCACAACTTATAGGAATAGTATTCCATAACATATGTCTTGGGGTAAGTAGCATCTTAATTCAGCTTTACATTCTTTAATTCTCTTTCTTTTGGATTTAAGTCCTAAGTAATTTTTTCCAGTGAGAAAGATACCCCCAGGCACAACAATGTGAATATAGTTAACACTATTGAACTTTACACTTAAAAATAGTTAAAATGGTCTATTTTATGTCACGTAATTTTTTTTACCACAACTGAAAATTTAAAAAATACTCCCTAAATGTTACTTTACTAAGTAATAAGCGAATCAATATTTTACCTAAGGGCTGCAATAGTGCACCCAAACTTCACGGTGTTAAAGGGCTTGGTTTTGGTCTGTAACATGCTGCTCAATTGCATTTACCACCTAGATACTGTAGTCTCAGTAGCATCTTGATTCTGAACATGGGACTATGGATTTCTTAGTGTGTATTTAGTAACACAGCCTCAGATGACTACACAAAAAGACCTGTGACTGTATAGGGAAAGTTCACTGTAATTCAGTAGAGTGAGCTTGGGACTAAGATACAAGAGACTAGGTTGCAAAATGGACATTGTCACTGACTCAATGTGCTACTCTAAGTAAGCCCTGCTTTCCTTATCTATAAGATGACCTCAGTCAATAATTTTTTTTTACTTTTTTGCCTCCAGCATGAGATTCCCTTCTTCCATGGAGCTCTAATAGTCACAGGAGATGAAAGCAGAGATGCTGTGGTCTCAAGGAAGTAGGAGGCTACTTGGCCTCCCTTCTCCCATGGCCCTGAGCATCCCCAAAGAGCCTAAGAGTTCAAGGGACCACAGTTTGAAAACCACGAGTCTCATAACCTTTAGGATTCTTAACAAGTTTTACTTCTGCCTCCAGGAGTTAAGACTGAGGTGGAAAAGAATATTTGTGCGTCCATATTAAAGCCTCTAATTTTATACAGAGAATTCAGCTATTATGGAATATA